>NC_083754.1:5154000-6442500 GCF_033458585.1 Syngnathus typhle
ATCGCGGTCCAGGCGCAACAACTTAAGACTCGCGTTTCTGCCAGAAGGATCTGAAGGGCGAGACCCCTGTAAGTTTTTGGAAAAATGGCTGCCGGAGACATTTGGTTGTGGAATTTATGCTACTCCCTTTATCATCGAGAGAGCCCACAGGATTGGCCCGAAACGAGATAACAACGAATTGCCCCGTGTTCTGATCATGAAATTCCTTAACTGTCGGGATAAGATGGCTACAGTTACTGCGGCGAGAGCAAAAGGGAACATTCACTACGAGGGGCAACAAGTACGCTTCTACCCTGATCTGGCCGCGGAGATACACCAGCAACGCAAACTGTTTGATCCTGTCCGAGAAGAGTTGCGCAAATTGGGACTGAGACATGGAATAGTGCACCCGGCAAAGCTACTGGTGACCCGAGATGGAAAGACTTTTGCTTTCAAGACGCCAGCGGAGGCTTGGAAATTCATACGTAAGACCCAGAATGGTGAAGAAGCGTAGGGTTGTAATTTATATCAGTATTTGTTTATAAGTTTATAAGTAGTGTGTCATGGTTGGTTACTTATTTTAAGTTGAATGACTACTTTATCACTGCTCTACATTTAATACAACCAAAGGACAGCAGCTGGGATATACTAATACAAACAGAAGCGCATATAGCAGCGGTTTGCATATGTTTTTGGGACAAGAAGAAGGTTAGACTGCTCCTCACGCAGTGTGGATCAATCGCAAGCGATGACGGAGGCTGCATCAAGGGGGGAGGGGTGCCCACGGGCGCGGGGGTTGGGGTGTAATTTTGTTTTGGGGTGTTATACACGGGTTTGTTGTGTTCAATGTTATGCTTCTCTCAAAATCTTATTTATGTTTACTGGTAATTTGGCAACAACTGTTCACAAGAAGGTTGCGCTGACACTTTTGTTTTATGGCTAACTTTAGAGTGTTAACATGGCGCAAGGTGTAAATCTTAATTTTGTAACTTGGAACTGCAGGGGGCTCCAACGTTATAAAAAGGTTAAGCAGGTCATGAGCAAACTGAAAAATATGGATGCTAAAGTGGTGTTTTTACAAGAAACTCATCTAATGGAGGGCGATGAAAAAAGGATCAGAAGAAGGTGGCGGGGTAATATATATACATCTGCATTTACCTCTCGCGCAAGAGGAGTAATGATACTCATTCATGAAACTGTTCCATTCCAGGTAAACAATGTTATTAAAGATAAGAGGGGCCGATACTTAATAATTCAGGGGTCGCTATTAACAGAAAGCATAAATTTAGTAAATGTGTATGGTCCTAATATTGATGACTCTTCTTTCTATGAAGACTTGTTTCTTATGCTTCCATCTCTGTCGGGACATCATATAATAGCAGGGGACTACAATTGTACGTTAGAACCAGGGTGGGACCGCTCAACGGGGGTGGACCAGTCTCATAATAACTGTAGATCGACTATAAAGCAATTCATGAAGGACCTGAAATTAACAGATATTTGGAGAACACAGAATCCACAAAGTAAATCATATTCATGTTATTCTGCAACATTCCAAACATATTCACGTATAGATTATTATTTAATTTCAGCAGATTTGGTATCAAAAATTGAAAGTTGTGCATATGATAATATTGCTATATCAGATCATGCGCCTTGTAAGCTAGTTTATCGAGATGATGGTATCACCTGTGATCCACCGAGATGGAGGTTTCAGCACAAGTGGTTACAAGATGAAGAATTCATACAATTTATAGGAAATCAAATTGATGAGTATTTTTTATTTAATGGGAATCAAACATCTGCAGGAGTCAGATGGGACGCTTTTAAAGCATTCCTCAGAGGACATATAATTAGTTATACTGGCCGAAAAGCTAAGAAAGCTAAACAAGAACTAAAACTCCTGGAAAATAATATCAACAAAGCCCAGGAGAGAGTATTTCAGAACAACGATCCTGTGGCGGCAAAAGAACTTCTACTCCTGAGAGCAGAATATGAAAAACAATCCAGCCTTAAGGCTGCATCCAGTCTCTTACGGCTAAAGCAATCATTCTACGAACAAGGGGACAGGGCTGGAAGGCTATTAGCGTGGCAAATAAAGCAACTTGAATCGAAAACAGCAATTACTGCTTTAGAAAATAGAGGTCAAACAATAGTTAACCCAAAAGAGATTAATGATGCGTTTAAAGAATACTATCAAAATTTGTACAACACAGAAACAAACTGTAATATTCAGACCATGGATGAAGTCTTGGATAGGTTAAATGTTCCGACTATCTCAGATGAACAAAAAAACGAACTGGAATTAGAAATAACAAAAGAAGATATTGCAAGTGCCATTGACGCAATGAAGTTAGGTAAACGAGCGGGCCCGGATGGCATTCCTGTTGATATCTACAGGAAATTTAAAGATAAACTGCTGGCGCCTTTGTTAGATATGATAACGGAAGCATTTGAAAGAAATTGCCTCCCGCTGTCCTTGAATGAAGCGTCAATAGTTCTACTGCCAAAACCCGGTAAACCTCCGACGAAATGTGAAAACCTGAGACCTATCAGTCTTTTAAACTCTGACCTCAAGATAATCTGTAAAATATTGGCAAGGCGGCTTCAGACTATCCTCCCTACGGTAATAAGTAACGATCAAAATGGGTTCATAAGTGGAAGACAAGGCTTTCACAATGTGAGGAGGGTTATAAATGTTCTGCATTACAAGAAAGAGGAGAAAGACTGTGCACTCCTTTCTCTTGACGCAGAAAAGGCCTTCGATAGGGTGGAATGGCCCTATCTTTTTAATATTTTAGATAGATTTGGCCTTGGAAGCAATTTTACAAAGTGGATAAAAATACTTTACAGAAATCCAACAGCAGAAATTTTAACTAACAGACATTTTTCAAGACCAATTCAAATAAAAAGAGGCTGTCGTCAGGGCTGCCCTCTATCTCCCCTGCTTTTCTCCTTAGCGATAGAGCCTTTTGCAACGGCAATACGCTCTCAGCCGCAAATATCAGGAATAAAAATAGGCCAGCATGAACATAAAATCGCACTGTTTGCCGATGACGTCATACTATTTCTATCAAAACTTACGTCCTCAATCCCGGCAGTTTTGGAAGTAATAAAATTATTTGGGACTATCTCAGGATATAAAGTAAATGAAACAAAGTCTTCAATGTTACTGTTAAACACAATAGAAAGAAAGCATCCCAATGCCCAAATTACAGCTTATAGATTCAAAATGATAGACCAATTCGAATATCTGGGAATTCTAATATTACCGAACACAGAAAAAATGGTTGAAGCTAATTATGGCAGGCTTAAAGAAGAAATCAGAACATCTGTGGACCGATGGAAGTCATTGCCTCTATCGATTATGGGAAGAATAAGTACTTTAAAAATGATTATATTGCCAAAATTGTTATACTTATTTCAAAATATGGCTTTGCCCCCTCCCACTGACTTGTTTACCTGGATAAGAAAAATTATTTTGAGTTTGATATGGAACAATGGAAGATCAAGGATTCGTCTCTCTCTTTTATACATGCCATTCGATGGGGGAGGGTTAAGATGTCCCAATTTCTTGTGGTACTACTGGGCTGCGCAACTGCGCTCCATGACTTTCTATTTCAATAACGATAACAATAACCCGCATTGGGTGGAAATGGAAGGTCAAAATTTAAAATTACCCCTGCACACGTTTTTTTATTCTGACACAAAAAAACAATTATTAAAACAAATAACAAATCCTATTTTGAAACACATGGTGCAAGTATGGTATGATGTTAGAAAGTATCTCAGAGATACACAAACATTATCGCAACTAAGTCCGATATGGGGTAACCAGTTGTTTACTCCTGGGAGAGCAGATGCCACTTTCAAAATATGGGCGACTAAGGGGCTGGGGACAGTTGGGAATCTCTACCCTCCACAGTCTGATGACTTTATGACCTTTGGAGAACTCGAGGTTGAGTTCGATCTTGACAAAAAACACTACTTTAAATACCTGCAACTGAGAAGTTTTGTAAAAGGGTATCAAGGTGACCTACGGCGGATCCCATTAACACGGCTGGAAAACTTGCTGTTGAAGAATAAATTACGAAAAGGCATAATCTCAGAATTTTACATCCTACTACAAACAAATTCAAATGAAAATTCAAGAAGTAAATTATTGTCCTGGAACAATGATCTAAATACTAACATCAGTGAGCAAGAATGGGGAAGAGTTTGCAAAAAATCACAAGAAATATCTATTAATAGCCGTCTAAGAGTAATACAATTTAAATGGTTACAGCGAGTGTACACGACACCTGTTAAATTGAATAAATACAATAAGGATATTCCGGATGTCTGTGTAAAGTGTGGCTTAAAAGGAACGTTAATACATTGTATGTGGGAATGCAGTCAGATAAAACGTTTTTGGTTAGAAGTAAAGGATCAAATAGAGAAAATAATATCAAAAGAGCTTACTTTGGAGCCCTCGCTGTTTATACTGGCTCTATATCCAAAGAAACACAACTTCAGTAGAACAGACTCAATTTTTATTGATATAAGCTCGTTAATGGCCAAAAGGTGTATTGCTCTGACCTGGAAAAATGTTACTGGACCGAGCACCTCCCAGTGGCTAAAACAGATGCTCTCTTGTCTTCCATTGGAAAGAATAACATATATACGTAAAGCCAAACAACATTTGTTTGAAGGGATTTGGAGGCCTTTTATTGATTTCGTAAAAGACTTGGACTTTTCTGATAACCTTGTTGACTTTTGAGCCCCTGCAGGAAACACTCATTTTGCCAGTTGCAATATTACAAATAAAGAGAAGCTGTTTTGTTTTGTTCTTTTAAGTTAATTTGAACATATAATAGACAAAATGTTTGGGATACATGCTTTGCTCATTCTAGATTTTGCTACTTCATTATTTCATTATTTGTTTTTTTGTAAAGAAATACCATGTAAGACGTATTTTGTGAAATTGTTTATGAATGTTGTACATGGAAAAAAATGTGAATAAAAAGTGTATTGGGAAAAAAAAAAACAATGACCTTATTTTAATATGGATACAATTATTGGTATAATTTTTTTTTTACTTAATTTGGTTTGAATTCAACCTGCGGAGACGTGACACAGACAGTATAAAAATACAAATTATTATAATAAAAGCTGATGACAGCCAAAGAGCGAACACGTCGATCTTTCATCTCGATCAACACGATGAGTTCCTCCTTTATTTTCAGGTTCAAAGTTCACTCCGGCACATCACCCGTGTCCCACTTGGTCTTGGGCTCCTGCCACCACTCCGACATGAGGGACTCCTCGTAGTCGCCGACCCCCTCGAACTCAGCGTCGGGATGCTCGGAGCGCCTGGAGGCGGCCGCTGCTTCCGGACTCACTTCACCCTTTGAGAAATTGGAGAGGACAGTAAGCAGATATTTCATTCTTATTGTGCTTTCCTTTCAAAGTGTCTGGCTGGAATAGTGGGGCTCCTCCTCCCTTTGGAGTTATGGTGTCTTGCGCTCAACACCTCCTGACCACATACCACACGCCACTGACAGAAAACAACCTCATTTTCCACCCCCAATCCGGCCCATCCGGCTACTCTGCACTTTTCTATATAATCTGTCCTTTTATGGACACAAGCGCTCCTTAAAAAAGTGACCCAAAACGTTCTGGAACCAGATCTGCTCTAAAAGGCACATTTATGTACCTCGTCCTCCGTTTGCAGGTAGTTGATGGCAAATTGCAGCATCTCCTTCTGCTTGCTGGTCTGGTTGTAGTACCGAGCAGCGTCCTGCAGAGGGAGACAAATATATTGAACATTATTGCTATATAAGATATAAATAGGTTTAAAAAAAGAATACAATAGATGTGAAAAGCAAATTGGTGTAAAAAACTACAATTCATTATCCACTTTTCTTCAAATTAGGACTAAAATAGTAACTAAAGCCTCCTGTAGGGGGAGACAACGAGCAAAGCGTCAGCCAAATGTGTTTTTATTTTTACATCAGCAGGCGACAAATTTCGCCAGTCCTCCCCAGCTGGTTTTATGATCCAAATAAAAATTGCGCTGAGCCAGCTTTTATATGACGTTGCAGCTCTTGCGGCTCTCTAATTAGCACGGCGTTAACGCTGATGCCCGACTTTCGGGACTTACGGTCCGCGGTTGGAAGTCTGTGTCAGCTAGACCCCATTGTTCCCGGTAGTAGCGGTAGTACTCCACGTTCTGACGCATCACCTGGTCATCGGGGTCGAACAGCATATAGCTGGCGGCGCACGGCGCTGCGCTCTTTGCGTCGTTTACTGGAGGAGAGGCGGAGAATAATCAAAAGTCCAATCGTAGCCGTGCAATACACTCAGGAAAAACAAAGAAGAGTCTTACATTTATAATATGAGAATTGAAGATAGTGATACATGGTGGCCACAAAGTTCTTCACAAAAAAGCCGCCCACGTTGGGGGTCAAGTGCTCCTCACAGTCCACCTTACATCTCAGGGCCTCCAGGTATAGATCTGAAAATAGACAAAAAACAGTCACCAAATAATCAACATTAGATTGCTTTTAAGTGACAAGTAGGTGTCGGGAAGATCTTGGGCACTCGTATGTGGTGTGCCTGCACCCACCGGCCAGCGTCGGATAGAAGTCCTTGACCTCAAGGATCTCGTAGGATCCATCACAGGCGGCCAAGCAGGTGTCGTACACATCTAAGTAGGAGGTGACGGCCTGCTCCATGTGCCGAGCGCTGCCGCTGAAGTCGCCACTGTTGTACAGCTTCACACTCGTCAGAAACACGCTCTGAATATAATATACACAACATTTTTCATTACTGACACTTTAAGGCTCTATTTTTGTGAGCATCAAAAAGCAGGTTTTGACTTCAGTTCTAGAAATGATGACAGAAGTGTTCAGAACCTCATATGGCTGCTCCTCGTGGTCAATGAGATAGGAGTTCACGTCCACCAGGGTCTTGTAGTAGTCCATGTTCTTGGTCAGCTGGGGGTCTTTAGGGTTTTTCTTCAGGTAGGTGTGGGCCGCCGACACCGCCTTCGCTAAATCGTTCAGCTGTGGGAAGGTACCCGCAACGTAAAAGGACATTTATTTATTCATGTAAAACTTTCAGGTGTTCCTAATGTTGTGGCAGGTGGGGGTCGCCACATCAGCCCACCAGAAAAGCAGGAGAACAGTGCGGGATTGTTTTGGGGGGGACGTGGCACAAGCTCACCTAATTGCCCAGCAGGAGGTCGCCCCAAAAACCTGACTGCAACTTTCCGATCATAACTTTTGTTCTCACCTGGAAGTACGCGTACTGTATGTATCGATAAGGCGTCCTTTTCTTGTGAGTGTCCAGAAGGTCTCGCCTCGGGTAGGCGAGTTGAAAGACGGGAAGGTCGGCCTTGCACTTCTTCAGGCACGCTGCCCTCAGAAGTATGTGTTGCAAGACGCGGAGCTGCGCGTCGTACCCGTCGTCTCCTCGGCTGACGGAGCTGCAGTTGCGGCCGCAGAACGCCTCGCTGTCCCGCAGCAATCGGTGAAGCCTCAAGCTGTGCTCCAGGTATTTGATGCTCTCGGCCCAGTTGCGCTCCGTGTACTGCTGCATCGCATAGTCGAACGTGGAGCCCAGCGGCAGCAGCTCGTCTGCAGGGAAACTTCGGAAGCTGTACTTTTCGTACTGGGCCCGAGTCATGAGAAGGAGCGATGCTAGGAAAGCGAACGCCGTGGCCACGCCGCGAGGGAGCATCGTCGCCCGATGTCTCACGCACCCGGGACGGGGTCGCGGAATACGAGTGGAAACTTGTCTGTCTCCTTGACGGGCTGCACGTAGGCAACGAGAAACGATCGGAACCTCATATGCAACGACGTCCGGGTGGGGCCTTCAAAATAAATCCGAAACAAAAATTTAAATCCGAAACCGTAGAAGAAGAAATCAAGCCAATCAAATGCCAGGTTACTTCACCCAACGCGCATGCGCACTGATGCGGCAAATTCATGTGCTGTCCGGAGTGGAGGTCATAGACGCCTGAACAATACCTCAGGTGAGTTATGATATATGTTACCTCAAAGAGAATTTAGCTCAACAATTATTGTGCTGCGAGCTTTTGAGGTTAACGAAATGTGTTGTGTGTAGTTCTGAAATATTTTCGCGTTAAATAAGGTGAAGCTCTACGGGAGCCCATTAGCAAGAGATAAGCGTCCTGTTCCTGCGCCTGCAGTTTTACTAATCGGTTCACTTGAGGCTATTTGGTTCGCTTTTGGTTCTAACTGATGCGTGTTTGTGTTTTTTTTTTACACGTTTTCGATCTTGTATTTCTCCCACCAGCTGTTTTCGAGTTAGCTAACAAGTAAAGGCTAACCCAGATGACGCCTTCAGTCTCTCCGGGCCGAAGTCAACAATCCTTGGCCTTCAACTAACTAAAAATGCACTGAATTGAAACCTGCCTTTCTTTTGCAGTAAAATTAGATTTTCCACAATGGCCAAACTGTTTGAGTCGATTGGTAAACTGGGACTGGCATTGGCCATAGGTGGAAGTGTCGTCAACTCTGCCCTGTTCAATGGTGAGTGACTTTGTTATTGTTTTTTCTAAATGGCAATAGATTCGAGGATCAAAATGACTCCCTCACAAGTTGCATCATTAATCTAAAATAATAATGAAATCCATCCTTTGAAGACAACTGGCAGTAAACTATTATTATTTTTATTTCTTTCTATAATGATTTCTCCCTATTAACTCCCTTTCTTCTTCCTCTGAAAGTTGATGCAGGGCACCAGGCGGTGATATTCGACAGGTTCCAGGGCGTAAAGGAGGCAGTCATCGGCGAGGGCACTCACTTCATAATTCCGTGGGTGCAGAAACCCATCATTTTTGATTGTCGCTCCCGTCCCCGAAATGTGCCCGTCATCACAGGAAGCAAAGGTACATCGCTAGCCCTATGCTAAAAGTAACATGGATGTACTGTCACCTTCTCCTTCCCCCTGTAATTAATTTTTATTTCATTTGTGATACTTCTCTCCCGCAGATTTGCAGAATGTCAACATCACATTACGAATCCTCTTCCGGCCGGTGACCGCTGAGCTCCCACGTATCTTCAAGAGCATCGGTGAGGATTATGACGAAAGAGTGTTGCCATCCATCACCACGGAGGTGCTGAAAGCTGTAGTGGTGAGTCATTTTAATTCGACTTCTTGGGACCGATTTGGATGTATTGTTTTGCAAAAACTAATGATGGGTTTGTTCTTTTGAAGGCTCGTTTTGATGCTGGCGAGCTCATCACGCAGAGAGAGCTGGTCTCTCGCCAGGTCAGCGACGACCTTACAGAAAGAGCCAACACCTTCGGCCTTATTTTGGATGACGTTTCATTGGTACGAAATTGCTTTCTGGGGTGCTACGGAACTACCAGAGGAATGTTAGGAGATAAGATCACCTGGTGTGCACCAGCTATGAGCTACAGTTGGCGAGCTAAATACAATTTGCATTCTTTCAGACACACTTGACGTTTGGCAAGGAGTTTACAGAGGCTGTAGAGATGAAGCAGGTGGCACAGCAGGAGGCTGAGAGAGCCAGATTTGTTGTGGAGAAGGTACCTCCTCTCACTATTTGATAGTCCGTGTGATGAACATGCGTGGTTCAAACCGCCCATCAAATGTTTTTTTTTTTTAGGCGGAACAATTGAAGCAGGCTGCCATCATCTCCGCCGAGGGCGACTCCCAGGCCGCCCTGCTCATCGCCAACTCCCTCCAGGATGCCGGCGACGGCTTGGTGGAGCTGCGCAAACTGGAGGCCGCCGAGGAAATTGCCCTCCAGCTGTCTCGTGCAAGAAACATAACATATCTGCCATCGGGACAGGCCACGTTGATCCAGTTGCCTCAGTGATAACATCCGCCGTATCTGTGTAAACTATATTCAGTGAACCATGTGGGAGAATTGTCTAGGACTCGCCCTTACTGCTACTTATGTCTTTAGCGTGCGGATGTGAAGAACTTACAATTAAAAATGCCTTTCTATCATCATGTGACTCGTGTCCAAAAATGTTGGTTGCATTTCATGTTTTCCATCACAAGAGGGCGTTGTGTGCAGCATAAGGAGGTTCCTTGTGTAAGCAGATTTTTGGGTGGCTTCAAGTGGAAAGAAACTCAATTTTATTATTTTAGATATGAGACATGACAGGATTGGTTCAGTTTGCAGAATACATTCAAAGTTAACATTTTAAGTAGGCTAGCTCGGTTAAAACTCAAGCAACTTGATTCATTTGGGAGAAATTAAAAATATAATTTACTCTTAATACCTTATTTCATACATTTTTGAAGGGAAACTATAACTTTCAACAGGGGGGATTTTTTTTTTAATAAGCTCGATAGGATTTACAGCATTCACATTGTAACATTTATTCATCATTGGCGGGATCACTTCAACAACTTTAAGCGCATTAGGCAGCCAGATGAATTTTAAATGATCGATTGTCGTCATTGAGTCTATTCCTTATTTAATGAATTAATCCATGCATTACGGATCTCTGATGGGTGCGCGCGCGTCCCCAGCCCAGACAACCGCGCGCCTGTCCTCCAGACGGCGGCGGCGACGAGGCGAAGGCGGCCTGGCTTGCCTGACTGGGATGAGCGCGGGACGCGACGTCAGAGCAACAAGCGAGCAGCTCAGCTCGGCCGGGCCACGTAGCGCCAGCGGGGCAGCTCAGGTCATCGGTGGGCACCCATCTGCAACGGCCCCGCGTCGCGGTTCATCGCGGGACAGCGGGTTTCTTCTTCACTCCCTCCCGCAGTTGAAGCAGCACATGAAACCCGGACTGTGAGCTACCCTGCCTGCATGCGCTCCAGGAGGAGGTCGCGAAGGTAAGCCTGCCAACCAGCCTGCCGGCCAACCATTAAGTCAGTTAGCCAGCCGGATGGTAACTTCATCCTGGATCGCTTATATGCATGACACGTCGGAAGATGCACTCATTGCTCACCGGTACCCGGTGACCAAAGCAGCGGTGACTATAGTTCCAGTGAGCGGCCGATTTTGTGACAGCGTCGATCCAGGGTGTCAAACGCAGCAACCCGGGTTGTCATTATTCTATAGGCAACCTTCCTATCGTAGACTCCAGATTAGCAACATTAGCAAAAGTGCATTTGTATGTGTGTATTTTCTATTTTATTTTAAATGTTCTTTCAAAAAGGGACACTTTCCCCCTCATCTGTCGATGTTTTTTGAGTTGCCTCTGCTCAAATATCTGACGTTACTGTTAGCTATGTGCTACTTAGCATCGCGTTTGGCGAATTTTGACTCTTGAATTCCAAAAAAACAAAAGTGAAAGTCTCATTTTAACTCGTTTTCAAATACGCTATTAGACTGCTGTTTACGTGCAATGCATTATCCGATGGATGAATTGTTGTGGAATATTTGACTCACACCTTTCAGCTAACGTAGCCAAGTTAGCTTGTGTTTTGTGAACAGGTTAAAACCTACGGTTGGGGGGGAGTAGCTTAGCATGCTAAGTAGCTCAAGTTAACCGGGCCTGTGCTGTGTTGGTACAGTTTTCTGCGTTTGTTTTAACCCTTTGCATACTTGCTGGTTACTACGTGGTTAACCATTGACTGGCAATGCCAACATGCACCCAGACGAGGTTGGATAATACGACTGACCTGTATCCATATTTAAAAAATGATGCGGTTCATTTTACAGCTTGTCAGTGATGACATTTGATGTATTTTTAGGAAAATATTCATCTTCCCACACAGGAAAGACAAAATTAGTTGAAACCACTACCTACAAAATGTCATAATGTGAATAAAACATTGTCAGACCAAGTCCTGACATGATGTGTGGAAAGTTGTAATAATAGGGGGAAGAAATTATAAAGTCATAATTTAAATAGTGAAAGTAATAATTTTGCAAGAATGTAGTTAATAGTATAGGAGGAAAAGCAAATCCTCCTTTGGGTGTAAAGGGATGTAATCTGTAAACTGGTCGTAATGAAACAGGTCAAAGGTCGCAGCATCACTAGGAAACCTGTTTTTCAAAAAAAAAAAATGTTGTAGCTGTCAGAAGCGGAAATCCTAACAATGTAAAAACTAGTAACAGTATAGAAATCTATCGTGGGAAAAGTCCGATTGTTATGATGATTAAAATGTTATAATGTAGAAGGACGTTGGGGTGTGAGTGACCCCCTGCACACAGTGAGTCCTTACGAGTTTGCCGCCATTGAGGAATGTGAACCCTCGCACCGTTCCTTCCCTGCAAGCGGCGAAAAGCTCATTAAATTGTGAGCGCCAGTAAGCTTGACTGCTTCCCAGGTCACTGTCAGTTCCACACTTGTGAACACTTGCCCTATTTGTGTTGCTGCCCGTAGTACTGCGCGTGATGTTTGCAGTGTGAAGCTTTCATCCGATCATCTAAAAGCCGCACTCACATTCTATCAGTTGATTGTGTGAGTCACGTTGCGGCCTACCACCAGAAGAAACCAGTTTTTGGTTTCTTGCACGTGTCTCTTGAGGCGCAAATGAAGTCGATTATCGTACTTTGTTTTTGCTGTGAATTACGATGTGACTTGCTAACCAGATTAATTTAGATCATCTGATGTTTTTTATTTTTTATTTTAGATTCTCAGAAACTCCAGATTTGAGAGGAATTCTTTGTATAGTAGATATTGAGAAGTCTGAAATTTGCCACATCAAAGTGCATTCTTTTCAGGCTGAGCGAAACTCTCAAATGACTCATCAACGATAATACGGAGCAGCGGAGGCATTTTGGGGTGTTGCGTAACCACAAGCCCTGCATGTGTCTTTTAATCAGGTTAATTTGTGAAGGGCAAAACGGGATATGATAAACCACTTCCGTGCCAGTGGCCGCTTTTTTCACGCAGTTTGTCTTCCCCTGTCATACACACTCGGGATTATCCAGTCGGCTTTGTGTCAAATACGGCCGAGTCACTCCATCACAACCCAGCTCGCTGTTCCCGTGCCATAGTAATGCTCCCGTTTAGTTCTTAACCGTGTTTTCATAGCATGTAAAACATGTTATGTGCATGAGTCCACACCCATCCATTTGTGAGGCCTTGTGGTTTGTATTCGCAGCAGCGCAACTGCGCTTGTGACTTTCATGAGCGTCGCTGGAGTTTCGCTATCAACTTTTGTTTTTGTATCGTGACACCGGAAGCAAGTATTTTTTTTTTTTTAGCCCTCCCAACTCATCAGTGTGTGTTTGTTTCCTCATAGGTGATGAGCCATTCATGGCCCCTGATGGCAAAAAGACGTAAGGTGGTCCTCTCTTCTTCCTCGCCTGCTCTGCCCGTCACAGGAAGTGATTTTAAGCTTCGTCGGGTTTTATTTTAACGCTCATGGAGGCACGCTCGCCGCAGGTTGCCTACCCCGGACAACATGGACGCTTTGTTTGAATCCGGTTGACTGTTTCGTACACCTCATCCCCTCCTTCCTGTCGAGGGAAGGTGGGGGTTTGGTGCACCTTACCCTTCAGCGTCATAAAGTTTCATGAAATCCTGCCAAAACCTCAAGGAGGAGGTCTCTGTCCCGTGCCCGGGCGGGATGTCACAGGAGGAGGGACGCAAGCCGCAGGTGTCACAGTCCTACTTCCACCCGCCAATCCCGGAGGTGGACCTGACAGGCAAGCTTTATAAGAGGGAAGCGGGTGGGAAACCCTACTCGGTCCTGGTGGACAACAAAATGGCGACCAAGACGGCGGCGGCGGCGGCCGATTCGGCTCAGCAGTATTTCCGTGAAGGCGCGGCGGGACAAGACGCACGTACGCCAGCGGATGAGGCGACCTCCGAGGAGACGGAAGAGGAGGATGACGAGGAGGAGGAGGAAGAGGAGGACGGCGAGGAGGAAGGTTTTAAGCGTGAGCAGATCATTGTGGAGGTAAACCTCAACAATCAGACCCTCCACGTATCCAAGGGCGATAACAAAGGCGGCGCAGCCGGAGACGATTCGGAGAGAGGTTGCAGCGAGGACAACGACGACGGGGAGGAGGACGAAGACGAGAGCCCCGAAGAGGACGAGGAGGAGGACGAGGAGATCGAAAGTCGGAGGACGAGGTCAAAGAGGGCCCACAGAGGTGCCAGTGGAGCTTCCTGCCAGCCGCAGCGGAAGAGTCTCCGGACGGCTCTAAACTCATCGGCGTCCGGGATGACCACAAGGGGGCGACGGAAACACGCCGCCGAAATGGCGAAGAGCCAGCGGCGCGCCACCCGCTCCGCCCCGCCGCCGTCCGCGGGCGCCACGCTGAGCGGCGGCAAGGCCGAGGGGGAGAAGGAGATGCTGGCGTGCGAAAAGTGCCCTCGCGTGTTCAACACACGCTGGTACCTGGAGAAGCACATGAACGTCACGCACAGGAGGATGCAGATCTGTGACAAGTGCGGCAAGAAGTTTGTCCTGGAGAGCGAGCTGGCCTTGCACCAGCAGACCGACTGCGAGAAGAACATCCAGGTGAGGACTCATGGGTCACACTCGTGCCGTGTCTCATAGTGTCTTAGGCAATATTCAAGTAAAGGTTCAATGAAGCTTAAGAGAATTAATAGCTAAGTAGCTATTAGCAATTTTTTTGCTGTACGTTCGATTTGAAGGGTATCAGGTGAGTATTCGACATACAGTATTTGTCCACAGTGTCTTGGTAGCATCGCCGTTTTCAGTCAGCAGAGGGAGCTAGAGTGTAAGGAAAGATAGATCATGTGTTGCTCATCATTGGCCGTTTCAGTTGTTCTTAATGTATCTTCTTGTATCTCCAGTGCGTCTCCTGTAACAAATCCTTCAAGAAACTGTGGTCGCTGCACGAGCACATCAAGATTGTGCACGGCTACGCCGAGAAGAAGTTCTCGTGCGAGATCTGCGAGAAAAAGTTCTACACCATGGCCCACGTCCGCAAGCACATGGTTGGTGAGTGAGGTGTAACAGTCCAGATGAAACTCAAGGATGATACATTTTTTTTTGCCATCATATATTTTTTTACTGAGTGACCGTTTCTGTTTATGTCCGTAATATGCTGCCCTTGTGTGGCCAAGTTTGGAACACTAGAAGAAGAAAAAAAATGTGGCTCCCCAATATTAACTTGAGTAAATTTGTGTCGCACAGCTCACACCAAGGACATGCCGTTCACCTGCGAGACGTGCGGCAAGTCGTTTAAGCGCAGCATGTCCCTCAAGGTGCACTCGCTGCAGCATTCTGGAGAGAAGCCCTTCCGTTGCGAGGTAAGCCCACTTCAAAAATTTTTGTTTTGGGTGCAAACGAAATGACCCAGTTACACGACTTTTTTTTTTTATTCTGATGGAAGAGTGGGTTGTTATTGCATCATGCTCGTAAAATGGTATATGTGACACTTGGCAGCAGATCCGCTTCAGTCCACAGCCATCAGTCAGCAAAAAGAATGTGTCAGGAAAGTTTAAAAAAAAAAAAAAAAAAATCATCCATTACAATGTCATCCGGTCAATTCAGTTCAAAAGCATTGAGTATCTGAATTTTCTCAACAGAGTTCTCAATTTGTGTGTCCCAATACTTTTGTCAACCACATAAAAAAAAACAACACAAAAGTGTTGCGGGGGCTTCCTAAACTTTAACGTTTTGAATTTATTCATGAATTCAAGCGGACAGATGGAGCGTTGTCCTTCACCCGAGGTCTTTCCGATGCCATGTGCGCACGGGTGGAGCCGCTCTAATTAAACGCGTGACGGCACCCTGCTCCTGTAGCGTGTAATTACCGGCTCACTATAGCAACGCGTAACATCTCGCCCGCTCTCCTCGGTGGTCTCGGCCCACGCCGCCGCCACCGACTCGAGTTCCACCAGGTGCTGCCTCCGAGCACTCTTTGATTTTGAGAAATCGAAATAACCCGATATATATGTTTGCGTTATCTGAACCTCCAGAACTGCGACGAGCGCTTCCAGTACAAGTACCAGCTCCGCTCGCACATGAGCATCCACATCGGACACAAGCAGTTCATGTGCCAGTGGTGCGGCAAAGACTTCAACATGAAGCAGTATTTTGATGAGCACATGAAAACACATACAGGTGAGATTTCAAAAAAAAAAAAAAAAAAAATAAAACCATCTATTTCTATCTGTGTTCCATTCTAAACTGGGTGAAAACGTGGCGTCTGGTTGCTGAACGTCGCCCGTTTGTTGTAATGAGAAGGCTTGCCTAACATGAAGAAGCGCTGTGCATATGTAATGACTAGCCGCACACATACTGCCGCTTCCATCCCTCTGATTTTCTCCCGCTGTTTTCCAAAACCGAGCTTTTGTGGTTTGTCCAGGGCTTCTATTTGCGACGTGTAATTACACAATTCTTTTCCCGTCCCAGGCACACCCAGGCAAAGCCTGCAATACCGGCTACACCCTTTAGAATAGCAATTTTCCAACTCGAAAAAATACTTCTTTAAGTACGACCATTTTGAGCATCTTTACAATACACGAGAATAAAAATATAAATATGACCTGAATTAATTTTTGAATCAAACTCCGAAAAGGAAAAATGCATCACATTAGAATGCAGTCCTGTACCCCACAATAGAACAAATTCCTCCCACTATAGCGTACTGCTTATATAAGATGGCCGTCACCTTTTCTAATGTTCAAGCTGGTTTGCCGGCGACATGGCGGATGAAGGCGTTTCAAAGAGCCCTTCTGCAGCCGGCGAAGGGACGACCGCGTGGGCGCCAGCGGGCGCATTGAATACCCGCGTGGGGGGGGGTTAATGAGAGTGGCACTTCCAACTGTTCATTTTCACGTCTCCTCAAAGTGTCAACTGTAATAGCTTCCTGACGAGTGGGCGGCTCGAAAATGGAATGGAGGCTTATTAGCATTGGAGGAAAAAGTCCAACGGGGAACATCTTGTTGTGATGTGCGGGAGAAAAGTAGAAGCGACTTTTATCCAAAGCCAGTTGGAGAGTTTGAGGAATATTGCGAGAAATAATGTCACATTTTTATTTAAATGAATTGTACCCCTGTCCTTACTGTCATTCCAATTCTTTTGTTTTCATCAGTCCCTCACACAATCGTTGTTTTCTTCACTGCGCAGGAGAGAAGCCGTTCATTTGCGAGATTTGCGGCAAGAGCTTCACCAGCCGACCCAACATGAAGCGCCACCGCCGCACGCACACGGGCGAGAAGCCGTACCCGTGCGAGGTGTGCGGCCAGCGCTTCCGCTTCTCCAACATGCTCAAGGCGCACAAGGAGAAGTGCTTCCGGGTCACCAGCCCTTTGGTGCTGCAGCCCGGCGGCCCGCCCCTCCCGGTCAACATCTTTGCCAGCACTTTCTCCTCCTCCTCGTCTGGACCTGGGACTTCCGCGGCCGCCCCGCCGGCCGTCACCGGCGCGACCACCCAGGCGCTCAACACGCCTCGAGCGGCCTTGCCCCAGCGAGGCCCTCTTGGACAAGCATTCACCCATGTGCAGCTCCAGCACCCCCAACAGCACCTTTCAAACACGCCGAACACACCCCACCATGCCCACCATCACCACCACCTGGCAGTGCCTCCGGTTTCCCACCTGCCCCCTCCCCCGGCCCTTTTTAAAAGCGAGCCCCTCAACCACTGTGGGCACGAAGACAGCACTTACATGCACCACTTGGCTTCTGCTGAGAAGGGTCCCGGAGCCCCTCAACATCACTGAATTACGAGAGCTCAGTCAGTACCATCAACAACTTCTTGGATAAAAGAAAAAAAAAAAAAAAATGTAAACAAGTGGGCCACTTTTTTTTTTTATACACCAACCATCCAGCACCAAGTTAAGCTGCGCTTTCACCGAGCAGATGTTTTTTTTATCCATTAAAAATAATAAGTCCGAAAATATTCTGCACTGCCACTTTCGTCGGGGTACCAGTTAGCGATGCGCCAAGAATTCGGTCATCGACTATTTCTATTTGGAAAATTGTCACTGGAGCAACACAACCAAAACAGCATGTTGCGTTGTAAGATTAGACAAGGAAAAAAAAAAAGGGGGACTGACGGTAGATCCGAAGCGTCAACCCGCCATAGCCAACCAAGTTGATGTTGCGGTATCTTTTTTTAGGAGATTCCCGATGCAGACGGGTCGAGTGTAACAACACAGAACTGTCTGGGTTTTTTTTTGTTATTGCTTGCCCAGAGGCTGAGCTGCTCTGCATTTGTTTACAGAGCAAATGTGTGGCTCCAGCCTGAACAACCTTCACCTGTCTGAATCGCTTGGCCTCTGGACCGAACTGGAAAGTTTGTCAAAACAACCAAACCACGGTCGAACCCAGTTGACTGTTTGGTGGAAACGTGGCTTAACGGTCGAGCCCGATTGTTATTCGAAGCATTTACACCGAATCCATTTTTAAAATCTTGGACCTTCTGAGCAGCCCGTCACATGTCAATTCATGTATGGGAGCTCCTCTGGAACACATTTTACATGTTTGAAAAACTCAGAACTGATACGGACCTCCTATTTAAAACAAGCTTGACAAGTATTCTCAAATGAATGGTGAGTGGACTTTTTTTTTTTTTTTTTTTTCCTGGTGGTCAAAAAATATTCTGTGAATGTTGTCGCTGGTTCTACCAGTCACGCAAGAACACAGTGCCATGGACTCCAGTGTGAGAGAGAGGAGGAGTTTGATTTTATTCCTATTTTTTTTTTTTAGACTTAAAATGAGCTGTTGGATCTGATGTAATTGTGGTGCTTTCCATTCCAATAGACACAAATTCTTAACTTTGGCTTCGCTGTTCAAAAATTCAATAACACCCTAACCTCGAACGGCGGCACACTCATGTGGAACCGGAGCAGGATGTGGTCATTCAGAAGAAACTCAGGTTTTGGTGGCTGTGAACAGATCAGTGCAACCTCCTCTCTCGTCCCATACTGCCACTGTGGGAGGCCGCATACAACTGGCCCCCCCAATCAGGATCTACCCAACCCCACCCACCTCTCTTCTGGTCTCCGCTACGCTGCTGTCAATAATACGGGTCGGCATGTTAAAACTCATTTAATATGCTCGCTATCCACACACACACACAGGTTGCTCAGTTTGCTTTGATGGTCTTTTTGTTTTGGTGTACCGCAGGGGTCTGTCTTTAGCCCATTGAATGTTGCCTACGCAATGTTTTTGCTTCTCATTTTTGGCCACCAAACAATGGAGAAAACGGCAGCCGCGTCACAGCTTCACATTACGCCAAGAAGTCGGTCGGTCGGATGAGAAATTGTATAAGCCGATGGTGTGAATGTTTCCTTATCGTAGAGCTTCGACTGTTATCCGACATACAGTACTGCGCAAAATATCTTTAGGATGTCCGTGGAAAAGATCAGCTAGATGATATGAACAAAATTTTGTTGCACAACCAAATTGAAATGTGCTTTACAATGTCAACATGGTGGACAAAAAAAAATCTTGCACCAAATTTTTGCAGTATTCAGCCCCCGAGTGGTAAAGATAAAACGTCCTTCCCCCTTCTGATTAATTGGACCTGCAGTTTGTCTTTATGTGGCACTTAGTTCCACATCTATCATCATCCAGTTGCAATACGGCTCTTTGTCTTAACTGATGCCTTTTTTTTTTTTTTTTTTTTGCGTGTATTCTCTGCACTTTAGCACTGCGTGGGCAAGGCGCAGGGAAGCGGCGTTTGTATTGTGGAAAAGGCTGCGGTCTAGCCTGCGAGCAAAAAAGGTCGAGGAGGTAAAGGAGAACAGTGGGTGATGTGGAAGGGACCATAGCAAAAAAAAAAAAGATGTTTCTACTCAAAATAGTGTCCCGGGGGAAAAAAAAAAGGAAAGCGTCTTCCTGCTTCCACACACTTGGCCATCCGAGCTTTGTCCGCAGTACATTCTTTTTATTTTCATGTTTTTGCTAAAATGGCTGAACCATGATCATGATGATACTCCTCCTTTCTTCGCTGCATAGAATGCACTTTCTACTAAAACTCTCGGCTAGTCGCGAAAAAAAAATAACATTGTATATTTGAAGATTCTAAGATGTTTTAAGAAAAATCATTATACTTCTTTCTCCCTTCTTTGTATTTTTAACCACTTAATGTAGCATTATTGTGTATTTTATTATTATTGTTATTATTATTATTGTATCTGGTACAAAATGTGCAGCTTTATAATGTCCTGGTTTGTCTTTATTTTTGTATATTCTCTGGAGATTCGAGGAACTTGGAGAGACAAGTTGGGCCTTTTTTTTTTTTTTTTTTTAAATAATGTAATGACTGCTAACTTTAAGTAAAAACAAGTAGCCACAAGTGTGACGCCTCGTCCGTCTGTCCGGCAACTACAAAACAACCTAGCACGAGATCATTTGGTAGCAGGCCAGATGTGGATCTCAAACACTGTCCCAATTTTAGGGTCAGTAGGGACGCTTGCTCGCTGCACGTGAAGCCTCAACTATTTGTTGATTCCGTTTTTTTTTTTGGGAGATAACCGCTAGCTTGTATCATGTTCAAGTGCATTGACCTTGAGCTGCTGATCAAATATGACGGTAGTTAAGAGTTTCTAAGAAATGAAACTTAATGGGATTATTTACTTTACACAAGAACAGTGGAGAAAATGAAATTGTCAGAAAATCCACCTAAAATGGCTCCTTCCAACCAAATTGGCAGATTCCCTGTTGAGTTTTTGAGCATGTGTTGATGTCGGTATTAGTGCTGCAATTAACGAATCTTTGTAATTAATGAATGTGTGAGCGTTTTAGTCATTTTGTGTTGTGTGTGAGTTGTGTAGATTGATTTGTGGAATTCTGTTTAGTGTGTAATAGTATTAGTGTTATTCATCATGCATTTGGAGTTTCTTTGTGTGTTGGTTTGTGAGTGTGAGACAGCAGGTGTTACTGCGGCGGGGGAGTCCAAGTGAGGCGGCTGGGTCTGGAGAGCCGTGATTCACCGCCAGCGTGTAGGCGGTCGGCCAGCGAGCTTGGGCGATAATAACACGCTGTGGAACATTTCTTTCTTTTCCCTTTTGGATCAGCACAATGCAGGCAACCGGCTGCGAGTTGTTCTGTTGCTGTAATGGTCGTAATGGGACAACACACTTAAGAGGAGAAGTTGCCGGGTCTTAAACTGGCCCACATTAACCTTGATTTTGATAAATATTCAGAACTCATTGTAGTAGGTCTAGCTTTCTAGTCTTCTACTTTTGTCCAGTTTATAGTATAGTCATCCAATTTGGTTATCTTTAAGTACACAACCCAGCATGCAGTCTTCAGTCTAGCAGTCCAGTTCTTAATTTAAAGCAGACTAAACTAGACCAGTTCTTAGTTTAGACTAGACCAGTCTTGTAGGTTGGTCAAAAGCAGACTTCATTGGGTAGTGTATTTCTTAAACCAGACTACACCAATTTAGTCAAGTCTAGCAGTAAAGTCCAATTTCTACAACAGCAGACAAAATGCACGTGAACGCGCACAGCAAATGGGAGGGCGGACTCGGCGCTGCGTGCACGCGGAGGCGCGTTCGGGTGTCCCATAAAACCACCCGAACTCCTCGCTCTCCTCTCAATGCGACAGGACCGAACCTCAAAACGACTGACCCACACAAGTATGTATTTGTATTTTTTTTATTTAAATACACAACAGTAAACATTTTCGGGAAATTAGGTCAAATATTTCAAATGATTTAAAAGCCGGTTTGCACGCTTGCGATAGTGTTTTGAATATTTAATTACGAAATTTACGATGCATGGAAAATCATAAAAGGCGTATGCAGAAGTGTTTATTTTTATTTTTTTGCGTCACATTAATATACAACCACTTATTTTTTTACGTTCTTATTTTATTTTCATCTTATGGGCTCTGTGGTATTGTGTAACGTATTTGCCCAGTTTCTTATTGTCTTTTCCTTAAAAATTACAGGCGGACATCTTGAAGGAACGCCCGGCAGTTGATTTTTGCCCACGACGCACACTTCCCAATAGTGAGTTAAAGAAAAATAACATTTTTTGAATGGGTCACTTTATTAGGCACCGGGTAATTAGATGAATTTATACGAGTGCGATTAATAACACTGCCCTCTAGCGGCCAAGTAAAGGAAGCGCAGTAACTGCATGAACTGATGGACAAATTTACATTCTTTGCAATTTATTTGATCATATTAAATTACTGTAAGTTTTTAAAACTAAAATACCATGGGGTAATAATTTCAATAATTTATATATTTATAGAATTTATTTTAAAAACATAAACATCTTTCAATTATTTTGAAGTAATAATGTTTTCCTTCAGTAGTCTGCCTCAGCGTGGGATGCAGTAAACGAGGTGTGACAGTCATGGGGGATTCGTTCTTCAACTGCTGTTATTTCCCACCTCAACCCCCAGGCGAGGAGGAGCCCATCGGCTCCCGAACCCGCGGCGAAAGCAGGATGGCCTCTCGCATCTCCCCAGACAAGCGCTTCCTCATCTTCTTTGACTTTGACCTGACCATCGTGGATGAGGACAGCGACGACTCGGTGGTGCAGGCGGCGCCCAACCAGCATCTGCCCACCTGGTTGAAGGACACATACCAACCGGGCCACTATAACGAGTACATGCAACGGGTGCTGGCCTATCTGGCTGAGCAGGGCGTGACCGAGAGTGAACTCCGCATGGTCATGGAGAAGCTACCCTCCACCCCGGGGATGATGGCGCTCTTCCAATTCCTGCGTAACCGCCCGCCGAACGACTTCGAGGTGGTCCTGGTGTCGGATTCCAACACCTTCTTTATCGAGTCCTGGCTGAGGCGATCCGGCGCCCGGTCCGTCTTCCATCGCATCTTCTCCAACCCCGCCAACTTCAACAGAGACGGGCGACTGGTGCTGAGGCCCTTCCACTCCCACGAATGCCCACGCTGCCCTGAGAACATGTGCAAGCAGAAGGTGGTCCGGGAGTACGTCGTACGGCGGACCCAGGAGAGGGGCCGCCCATACCAGAGGGTCTTCTACGTGGGCGATGGTGCCAACGACTTCTGCCCGGCGCTCGCCATGGGGCCCCGGGACGTGGCCTTCCCGCGACGAGACTTCCCCATGCATCGCCTCATTACTGAAATCCACGAGGCCATGCCAGGGGAATTCAAAGCGGTGACGGTGCCCTGGACCTCCGCTGAGGAGGTGATCCAACGCCTTAGGAAGCTTGTGAACGAGTAAGGCCGTGAATTAGGACAGAAATTGGAATCCATCAATTACACTGGGGGCAGATACGGAATCAGCACAAAATGTCTCGAAAACAAAACTGAAAACTAAAAATTGTTGGCCCAGTGTGATTAGTCGTTGCAAATAATTGTTGGAGAGCACTACTCATCTGCAATCAGCAGAGGTGCTATTGAGTTCGTTTTAAATAGTTTGCCCTCCAAAGAAGAACATAAAACCAGCTATTCAAGTCAAAAATGTTAACAATGCATCAATAATTTTCCCTATTAATTTATCAAGGCAATTTATCTAAATGCCCGTCCTTAATAAATTGACATATACTTGACCATTTTAGAGCAAATTAATGAAAAACTGAGCAGAAAATGATATCAATGAAGACAAGATATATAATATTTTTAAATTATTTGTCCCTGTATCCTCCCAGAAAAGGTAATCGGCCTACCAGAAACAACATTGAAGGCAATAATATTATTGTTTTGGGTCATTCAAGTCATATATGTTTGTTTAGCTATCATGTCCTTGTATTTTTGGCCTTCATGGCGCAGGGGCACTCAAGATCTGCCCTCAACGATCAATACAAAGCTCTTAAATGTGTGTATCTTATCTGATAGCAATACCTGTTAAATGTTTGTCTTGTGTCTTGCGTTAAAGCAGTCGTCCTGCAGAAATATTCTTTTACCGAGGTGCTTCTTTTCAAATATTTTATATATGTACTGTAGGCGTTCTCAATGTTTTGTGTCTTTTACTCTGTAGGCTAACGTCTACTTGAGGAATTTGTTACCAGCAGCAATACGGAAATAAAGCCATCAACTAAAATTGTGTGTGTTTTTATTTGTGAAACCTTCAGCAACGATCAGGTTTGGACGGGGAGAAAATAATAGGCCCTGACATTGATGACTGAGA
The DNA here is from genome assembly GCF_033458585.1 of Syngnathus typhle. Classification (NCBI taxonomy): domain Eukaryota; kingdom Metazoa; phylum Chordata; class Actinopteri; order Syngnathiformes; family Syngnathidae; genus Syngnathus; species Syngnathus typhle. The sequence continues at coordinate 5,177,928 of NC_083754.1, forward strand.
CCGGCCTCTCATAAATACTAGAGTACAAATGAGTTATTTATGTACATTCCACCCAAAATAATTTATTTCAGTATTATCCAAAGCTCACTTCAAATTATTGCGGTTAAGTGTAGTACATATAATGTAGCATGTTCAGGTACAGTAGGCTATATAATTTTGACAAAATTATTTGTTGTACGTATTCTCAAATTACTATTATTACGTTTTGCATACAGCCATTCTTATTTTAAAAAAAACTATTATTCAAAATACATTAAGTTATGATTGTATACCTAAAATGACCTAATCCTTTTTCCAAAATAATAGTCTGCGTTCTGTAACTCTCCACTCGTTACGAAGGGGGCGACAGTGAGTACACTAGAGTGATTATTCGCTGTTTTAGCAAACGAAGAAAATAAGAGACCGGAAGTGCCGTTTCATACGCATGGCGCTATTTGGAAAATAGAATAACTTGCTAGGTGCTAAACGGATTTCTACTTATAATTTTGCGCATCGTGCGTCATTCCTTTGCTGTAGCAGAATACAGGTAAATATGCCTTCTCAATTAGATTAGGAATTCATTGTAGAAAACTAGCATTGCTCTATTACAACCTTAACGTAACGCTAACGTTGTTTCGGGTGTCATTCATTCTTTACCTCGCTAGCCGGCTAGGATGCTAATTGTGTCCTGAAATCATATTTCGCTAAATTCAGAAATGTAGGGGGTAATATCTGCACCTTCTCAGAAATGCAAATGACGCATACTTATTTGACGAGTGAATACTACATCTCTATTGTGATGTAAGAAAAATACTGAAGCTAAATTAGCATTAGCCGCATAGTAAGGTCACATTATCTTGAGTAACAGTAACTTCATAAATTAAGGTTTAAATTTTGGTTACCTGGTCGGATGACACTTACTGGTGTATTTAAAATATAGAGTCTTTTTTTTGTATTCGAGCTTCAGTTTTGTAATATATCTGTTTACATCGTCATTGTGGTATTTATATTATATCTTTTCAACTAACAATATAAATTTCTTGGCCAAGTTCTCTGTCAAATGGAGGCTGATCTGTACGACGAATTTGGCAACTACATTGGCCCAGAGCTCGACTCTGACGATGATGATGAGAACGACTTGAATGCAGAGGACCGAGATGGAGATGAGGTGTTGTGTTGCTCTTGTTTTGATAGAATGTGTCACAGTATTGCAATAACATGTCCTCTTTCTGGTGCAGGGCAACGTGGAAGATGATGATGAGCCGGCCGATGCCGACGAGGACGTGCCCGGCATGGAAGTGGTACTGCATGAGGACAAGAAGTACTATCCGACTGCCGAGGAGGTGTACGGGCCAGAAGTGGAAACCATCGTCCAGGAGGAGGACACGCAACCTCTCACAGGTTAGAGATGAGAGACTTGATGCTCAATTTTGACTTACCAACATTTGGGGGGATTGTTATTGTGGTTGTAGTGGCATGTAAATATACTTTGTGATTCATTTCGACCTCTTCCATCATTTTATGTACTCAACACTCCTCTCTTGCCGTCCAATCAGAGCCCATCATCAAGCCAGTACGACACAAGCAGTTCACCCTGATGGAGCAGGAATTACCAACTACAGTTTACGACATGGAGTGAGTAAGGACAGCTAAGGCTGCAGCAATTATACAAATAGCTCAAAACATTATTGCCGTAAAGTACAATGATGAAATAAGAGTAAATAAAGAAATATAGAAAGATTTCTATTCTGGAAAATGCTCATATTTGTCAGCATGTGCTTTAGTCATCTCTAATTGTCATTCAACTCCTTCAACCAGATTCCTCGCCGACCTAATGGATAGTCCTGAGCTGATCCGTAACGTCACCTTGTGTGGTCACCTCCACCATGGCAAGGTGAGACTATTCTCGCCATCTGCGTGCCCAAAAAATAAAAAAAACATATACTCTCTGAGACAAACCCGACGTAACATGTCTTTGTTTTTCTTTTAAGACCTGCTTTGTGGACTGTCTGATTGAGCAAACACACCCGGAGATCAGGAAGAGAGATGACATGGATGTGAGTTTGCCATCTGTGATAAGTGCTCACCTTGTGTCAAATGACTGCAGACTAACACCAGGCTTGCTTATCCTTTCAGCTCCGGTACACAGACATCCTCTTTACCGAACAGGAGGTGAGCGTGAGATTTTAGAAAAATGAACCCGTGTCACAATGAATGTGAATATTGTTCTGTTTGCATTTCGCAGAGAGGCGTAGGCATCAAGAGCACGCCTGTCACAATGGTGCTGCCTGATTCCAGAGGCAAATCCTACCTGTTAAACATCATGGACACGCCAGGTACTCCACCTTCATATTGTGACATCACCATCAAATAGTCAACACCTTCCGTTTCCCCAAACAGGTCACGTCAACTTCTCAGATGAGGTCACATCCAGCATCCGCATCTCGGACGGCATCGTCCTCTTCATCGACGCGGCCGAAGGAGTACGTTGTCATGCCGCAGCGGTGGCAGCCATTTTGGGAGCCGTTCACATGACTCACAGTGTTGTTGGACCGCAGGTGATGCTGAACACTGAGCGGCTGATCAAGCACGCCGTCCAGGAGCGCATGGCCATCACCATCTGCATCAATAAGGTGGACCGGCTCATCGTGGAGCTCAAGCTGCCGCCCACGGACGCCTACTACAAACTCCGCCACATTGTGGACGAAGTCAACGGTCTGCTTAAGTAAGCGGCCGTCGCGCTCTAAACATCCCGCGACGTGGCGGCGTGTTCATTAGCGCCGCTTTCCCCCTCCAGCACATACTCCACCGATGAGAACCTGGTGGTTTCTCCTCTCTTGGGCAACGTGTGCTTTGCTAGTTCCCAGTACAGCATCTGTTTCACCCTGGGCTCCTTTGCAAAGATCTACGCAGACACTTACGGTGAGATGACTGCACACCAACACGCAAACAAGCCTCCTTTCTTATGAGTGTGTGTTTATTTGCAGGTGATGTCAATTACACTGAATTTTCCAAGAGACTCTGGGGGGACATTTATTTTAACCCCAAAACGTGAGTGTTTACCCAATATTTGACATTTAAATATACGTTTTCTCAAGTCTTTTGCGTGTGCGTGTGTTTTTGTGTGTGTGTGTGTAATTTAGGCACAAGTTCACCAAGAAAGCTCCCACCAGTAACTCCCAGCGCAGTTTTGTGGAGTTTGTCCTAGAGCCACTCTACAAAATCCTTTCACAGGTTGGGTACAAAATCCTCATAAAAGCCCACGAGGTCCAATTTTCCTAAAGCCGTCGTTTTGTTTAGGTGGTGGGAGACGTAGACACGTCCCTCCCCAGGGTTCTGGATGAACTCGGGGTCCACCTGAGCAAAGAAGAACTGAAGCTGAATATTAGGCCACTGTTGAGGCTGGTGTGCAACCGCTTCTTTGGAGACTTCACTGGTATGTTGCTTTTTTTTAATTTTTATTTATATATATATATATATATAAAAGAAAGTCAGTCATATGTGACAAACATAAGCCACGCTTCTATCAGGGTAACAATATGTCGTATGACCTGTCTCTGCAGGCTTGGTGGACATGTGTGTGCAGCACATCCCCTCACCACAGGAGGGCGCTCGGAACAAGATAGAGCACACTTATACTGGAGGTCTCGACTCTGACTTAGGGGAGGCCATGACTGAGTGTGACCCTGAAGTGAGTTTTTATGAGCGATTTGTAAAGGTGGAAAATAGAAACATAAAAAAAAAAAGCGCACGATTACTCCGATATTTAATACAAGCACATCAAACATCTTTAATTAATTTAACCTAAGCCTTTCTTTGCATCCCCTTGTTCAGGGTCCTCTGATGTGCCACACCACCAAGATGTACAGCACAGAGGACGGCGTTCAGTTCCACGCCTTTGGGCGCGTGCTGAGCGGAACCATCCAGGCGGGCCAGCCCGTCAAGGTGTTAGGCGAGAATTACACCCTGGAGGATGAGGAGGATTCCCAAATCTGCACCGTCGGCCGGCTCTGGATTTCCGTCGCCAGGTGCGCTTCGGGGATTCAGACTTTTTAAGGTTGGAGTCGATGTCTCATGAATGAAATCCCACCTGCTCCATATTTTGAAGATATCAAATCGAAGTGAATCGAGTCCCAGCCGGCAACTGGGTGCTCATCGAGGGGTGTGACCAGCCCATCGTCAAAACGGCCACTATCACAGAGCCCCGAGGGAACGAGGAGGTCAGACTCCGCCGACGCTAACAAACGGCGGTTAATTAAATACAAACCAGTGTCATCATCAACTTCTTGCTTTCGCCTCAGGCTCAGATTTTCAGGCCGTTGAAGTTCAACACAGCGTCTGTGATCAAAATCGCAGTGGAGCCCGTTAACCCGTCAGAGCTGCCCAAGATGTTGGACGGGTTGCGTAAGGTCAACAAGAGTTACCCCTCCCTCACCACAAAGGTGTGTCACATTAGTCAAGTAGTTCCGCCGGCGTCTCCAGATGGAGCAGCTTTGTGCTTGATGTGTGTTTTTGTTTGTTTTCATAGGTGGAGGAGTCAGGAGAGCACGTCATTTTGGGCACAGGGGAGCTCTACCTGGACTGTGTCATGCACGACCTGCGCAAGATGTATTCTGAGATTGACATTAAAGTAATTGACATTCAGTTGTGACATAGCTCCAGGGTTGTTTTTGCTTTTATTTTGAGACAAATCTCTTCGTGTCCATAGGTTGCCGACCCGGTGGTGACCTTCTGCGAAACGGTCGTGGAGACGTCGTCTTTAAAGTGTTTTGCTGAGACGCCGAATAAAAAGTGAGTATTGGGTTCACGCTCTAGTACTGGAACTCGTGGCCAGTGAGGGTTAGGGTCAGTGTTGGCCTCACTCCCTCCTCCCCTTCTGGTGTCAATTTAAGTGATTGACAGCTGACCGTGCGTTGCCATTGACAGGAACAAGATCACCATGATCGCCGAGCCCTTGGAGAAGGGGCTGGCCGAGGATATCGAGAACGAGGTGGTGCAGATCACTTGGAACAGGTATGACGGCGGCCATCTTGTAGCTTGCGTACGCGTTGAATTAAAACAGCTGCGTCGTACGGCAAGACATTTGCGTAACGGCTCCCGAGACGGCGCCGTATTTCTCTTTTATCCTTCAGTTAGCGGCTGACAAATGCCTAGGCACGCAGGAGTGACCATTTGGTCTTTTAATTAAACGTCATGATGGAAAAATGCAACACAGCCACTTGTACGTCAGATACTCCGAAAACGACTTCATATTCTTTTTAATTTTTAAATGGCGTGCCACAGCCTGCTGACTTTTAATCCAGCCGAGTGTATTTTTTTTTTTCCTGGAATTAAATTGAATTCAATGATTTGTTTTACGGGGCATTTCTCTTGTGGAATATTTGGACAGAAAATAAAAGATGTGCTGTGTTCGATGAAAAGAACGTTGGAGCTCTTTTTAAGAGCCTCCTCGCTATTGATCGGATCACTTACGCTAATTGAAAATGCTCTGAAAGCACACAAGATTTGGAATCCCTATGGTACAAAGTGTGTGCGCTTGTGTGTGTTTGCATGTGTGTGCCCGTGCAGGTGCGACGCCACCGCAAAAGCGACACTTCACACCCCATTAGACCGAAACGCTTCCTCTTCCATTAACCCCTAATCAACTAATCTCCTTTATGTTGCAGCTGACACTTGAGGCAAAGCACCTTTCTTAACCGCTTCCTCTCTTCTCCTCCTTTAGGAAGAGGTTGGGTGATTTCTTCCAGGCAAAGTACGACTGGGATCTGCTGGCCGCCAGGTCCATCTGGGCCTTCGGACCTGACACGACGGGGCCCAACATCCTGGTGGACGACACGCTGCCCTCGGAGGTCAGAATTAACGTGGAAGCAAATGAGTCATAGTATTCATCAGATGTTGTGACAATGTTGCAAATGTTTTTTTTTTTTTTTTGGGTCAATTCTTGTACTTGACAGGTGGACAAGGCGCTGCTGGGCTCGGTGAAAGACAGCATCGTTCAGGGTTTCCAGTGGGGCACCAGGGAGGGGCCGCTTTGTGACGAGCGTAAGGACCATCTCGCTTTAAAGCCAACCAATCATGGAGATATTTTGGAGTCTTCGACATGGATGCCTTTCAGAATGTCTTTTTGACCTTCTTCTCCCTCAGCCATCAGGAACGTCAAGTTCAAGATCCTGGACGCTGTCATTGCTCAGGAGCCGCTGCACCGTGGAGGGGGCCAGGTCATCCCGACCGCCAGGAGGGTGGTGTACTCGGCTTTCCTCATGGTGAGCTCACCGCCCCGACCCCCGCCCCAACCCGCTTTCCCGTCCGCCATTAGACTTTTCTTTAATGTTCCATTACCCTGATTACACTTTGCATTTCGCTGACGATCGTTCTCCTTAATTGCGGCGCCGTGACGTTTCTCGTGCACACTTTTTGGCCGGTCTCCTCGTTTCCTTTTGACCATGTCACCTATGGATGTGTTCACCGAGGTTGTTCTGGTTCTTTTTGTGTACGTTGCAGGCCACCCCGAGGTTGATGGAGCCGTACTACTTCGTGGAGGTTCAGGCGCCGGCCGATTGCGTCTCCGCCGTCTACACGGTGCTCGCCCGGAGGAGGTCGGTGTCCGTCCCGAGCACTTTGAACCGCAGAGCCGGGATTCACTCCGTTGTCGTTTCACAGAGGCCACGTCACGCAAGATGCGCCCATCCCGGGCTCTCCCCTCTACACCATCAAGGCCTTCATCCCGGCCATTGACTCATTCGGCTTCGAGACCGACCTTCGCACGCACACTCAGGGGCAGGCCTTCGCTCTGTCTGTCTTTCACCACTGGCAGGTAGGAATCAATTTTACGCCACACGTGTCGTGAAGACATGAATGTCAGCTTTGCTCCATCAGTCTCAAACAGCAGCGAACTGAAGCGGCAATGTACGCCGAAGCAGCCAACAAAAACCCGCCGCGCTGCCCGCATCACGTCCGCAGCTCGGTCTCAATCACCGCTGACGCGCAGCAAGTGTTGAGTCATTAAGATTTAAGCCCCGTCTCGGACTGCCATGTCCGACATGTGTTTGAGCGCGCTCTCAGCGGCTGTCGCCCGACGTTAAGCTCCACTTAGATGAGATGAGTGCTTATTATGGCAAAGTCCTTCATCGGGAAGCCGCGTCGACGGCGTCGTGTTAGCACCTGAACGCCTCCGTAGCAGCGTGCGGTAATAAAAACCGCTTCTGATGTTCACTTGAAAGCTTACAATTGAAAAATTTTCCAGTCAAATATGAGCATTCTTTCTCCACAATTCATGTTTCAATAGTAAGCGAAAATGTCCTATAAATAAAGCCGTCCCGGAGGAATGATGTATCCCGCCAAGCCGCGAGCCGGTGTCCTTGTCCCTCGTGGATCCGCCCGATGGCCTCCAGCAGCATAATGACGTATTTACTTACTCGGGGTCCATCTTTTGCCACCGCTACAACGTTGACCATAACAGATTGATTCAGCTTCCCCTGGACGACACTCTGTTTGCCCCCATTAAACTCGTTAGTGCGCTGGTGGTCTGCCAGTGCCGGCTTGTAATCGATGTCAACTTACTGTTCCGTCCATCTGTTGATTTGCCTTCAGCCTCTCGAGTGACGGTTTCCTCCCCATGTGTTGTCTCATCCTGAGGCCACAAAACCCGTCTTCAGTTTTTTCGTGGCTTACTTGCGAGACAATCACTGTCATTTAGGTCGCCAACTCCGATACTACACCTCATAATTTAAAAAGCCAATTTATGGACAGAGGAAGTTTTATAGGAAAACAAGAAGAAGCCTCATGGAAGCTCATGACGTGCTTGTGGTTGGCACCATTCATCAGCCAAATCAGCTTGGCGGGGGAAAAGAACTTGCTTAACCTGCCAACGTTGCATCGATGCCAACGTTGGTCACACGTCTTGCGTCCATCATCGTGATGGATGCGCTCCTGAGTCAGTGGCAGCGGTGCCACACGCTCACCAATGAATCAGATGAGAAGCAGATTAAAAAAAAAAAAAAAACACACACCAAAAAATAAAAGGTGTCCACTCAGCAGGACCGCCAAGCATCTTTCGCATTTGATGGATTTTTATTTTATTTTTTTCTCTCAGCTTGATACTAATGAGAAATGTTTCAAGTGGACCACGCAAATGTATCTTGCGGACATGCTTCTTGTCCTGTGATATAATGTGTGAATTTGTTTCCGTGAGTAAAATTGATTTGGTAGATTGTTTTCTGAGCTTGGTTCACACAACAAAATGAAACCCGTGACTCAAGGGAGCAGCGAAGTTCAAAAGCTGTAACGTGTTTTCCAGATTGTTCCCGGCGACCCGCTGGACAAAAGCATCGTGATAAGACCCCTGGAGCCTCAACCTGCCCCCCACCTGGCTAGAGAGTTCATGATCAAGACCCGACGGCGCAAGGTCAGCCTCTTCTCCTTCTTTCTGTTGCTTCCCCCCCCCCCCTTTCACAACTGACACTTTGTATCGTTTGTGTGGCAGGGTTTGAGCGAGGACGTAAGCATCAGCAAGTTTTTCGACGATCCTATGTTGTTGGAGTTGGCCAAGCAGGACGTGGTGCTAAATTACCCCATGTGAGTGCATCTACACTGCGGCGAAAACTTTTTAAAATTTTTTTTTATTAAATACACAAATCAATGTACATCCTGGTAAATATACATTCATCGTGGTTCTTAGTATTTCGATAAAACTGTTGTAGAATACACAAAACCACCCAAAAAACGTTTTTTAAGAACATGCTGTTGATTTGAATAATAAAAATTCAAATAAAAATGTTTGTACTTGAATTTTGTTCAATTCTTTTCCCCCTCAACAAAAGTCGATGTCGCTAAATCAACTTTACAATTTCTTATTCTGTATAATAACAACAAATATTCACAAAGAAAAAAAAAAAGAACAAACTAAACATTTAGCAACAGTTGCTGGTCAGCAGCTCCTCTCCGGCTAGAAACTTTTCGACCAAATGTCACGAAGTCACGTCCGCGGCGACGTTTGCGGTGATCTGCGTGTCTGCTCGTGACACTGTGTGGGCCGTGACTGATGGACAGGCTGACGAATGAGTGGAGGCAGGCGCGGACCAGGCCAAAGTTGAGAAGAAAAGACAAGAGTGATGCAACATGACAGTGAAGACACGGAGGCGACTCGACTTGCAATGTACATATAAATATTGATACTTTGTTTTGGAGTCCTTTTAAAATGCGAGCTACAGAGCTACTGTCCACTTAACCGGCTTGTCCACTAAAGACTTGCCATCGTCTGACGCCACGTGATGCTGATGGATGGACTTGTTTACACGCCTTCACGGGACTTGAGAAGGTGTTAGAGCGACTACCACCATGACACCCCACTATCCTGTCGGTGACTGAGATAGACTAGCTGGAGACATTTTTATGCAAAACAAGAATCCATCCAATCAACAAGCCACAAAACAAATTAAACTCAAGCCACCACCGTATGTCTTTGAGGGCCCTTCACCCTAAACAGAAAATGGCTGACTTCAGCTGACGTGACCCAGTCACTCGTCCTCCTCCAGCGCTCTGGCGTGAGTCGTGGCCCGTTCCCGGCCGCGGGCCATGAGACGGATGGCGGCGGTTCTTGCCGGTCTGAACATTGAAGGGCCCCGAGCGCTTGTTACAATCTGTGGTCCCATGCGGTGCTAAATATAGACCATGGTTGAGAAAGACAGATTCTTATGGTGTGTTCAGGGTCAAGATGGACCCCTTTATCCATCTGCTCTCCACCACCTCATCAATCTTCTTTTTACACATCTTTTACCTCTCCATGTACTCCTTACATGTGTACTTACTGTATGCAGTACTTGAAGTGGAGCAGTATAATATTCAAGTATCTATCTATCTATCTATCTATCTATCTATCTATCTATCGATCGATCTATCTATCTATCTATCTATCTATCTATCTATCTATCTATCTATCTATCTATCTATCTATCTATCTATCTATCTATCTATCTATCTATCTATCTATCTATCTATCTATCTATCTATCTATCTATCTATCTATCTATCTATCTATCTATCTATCTATCTATCTATCTATCTATCTATCTATCTATCTATCTATCTATCTATCTATCTATCGCTCAAATCATTTTCAAATATAATCATTTTCGGGGTCTCTGTTCCTTTATTAATCAGATGCTGAATGATCGGGAGCGCGCACGTTCACAGATGCGCACGCGCCACGCTCGTTCTCAACAAGATGCGCGCATGCTTACGAGAGACCCCACACCACCCTACCCTCATCAGCTGTCACTCAAGAGCGGACCACGGGTTCGGATGCTGTACTTCCACGCGGTGGGATCTCCAGAAAAATAGGAACTGAGGAGCAGAACCACCCCGCCTCCCAGCCCAGCCCCTCCCCGGGATCCGAGCGCTGCTCTGCGGTGATCAACAGATCGGCGAGTCGGGGTTCCGCGGAGGATGTGTAGCGGGGAAGACAATACCGGTCGGTGCAAGCATGTGAGCGAGCCTGATCGAAGCACATGACGGACTCGTGGCTGCCGATTTCGGCTGTTATTGCTACCAGAGGTCGGTCCCGCTCCGGTGCAAAAAGGAAGACGGTTCGGTTGACAGCGGCAACATGACCCGAACATCATCACCATCATCCCGCACAGCTGTGACGGAACGGGCCCGCGGGGATCGTGGCACCGCTTTTACGCAGCAAACCACATAGTGACCACATTGTGTCAACGAAGGCTGACATGGACAAAAGAAGACGGGGGGCGTGAGGAAAGAAATAGAGGGGAGAAAATGAAACCATAAGAATTAAAGACTCGAGCAGAGAAAGTCCAGAAGATCTTCAAGTTTGGACCGAGCCAAGTCCAAAAACCTCGTCCTCCTCCTTCTGGCTTCTTCCTGGATCCTAAAGCATATTCACAGACTCGCACAGCGGTAAGCAATCATTTACTATTCATTTTTAAAGCAATTTAATATGAAATTATGGTATTACAAAGTGCATTTATTGTTCCGAACGTGTGACGACCCCAAGCTCATTGGGCTGCACGTGCACGCGCCTTTTCACATGCATGCCGGCCACACAAATAAATGCTCCCATTTGTAGGTCATATTTTTATGTCAAATTATATTTCTACGGGCAATTGTTTCTTGTGACATTTGCAAACATGAATGCCAGTGACTCCTGCCGTGCACGAGCGCCTTAATTGGAGCTCGTGCACGCGCAACGCCAGCTAGGCAGTTGTGTTCAGCAAATGTCATTTTTCTCCTTTGAATCCAAAACGATGCACGTGAACGTTACATATAAAACACAATTGGACTGTTTGTTGTTTTGAATAAATATGAAAATGAAATAATTTATTCGTGAGGGATTATATTAATTATTTACATTATTACTGTGGTTTCAAAACTGAAGTAAATGGAGGACCGTGAGAAAAATAAACAATACAAATATTTGGAATATTTTTGTGTAATGCAAAAACAGCAAGCACAATATTAAACGTCAAAAAAATACTATATAATTGATATAATTTTTTTTATAGCGAGTTTTGGATTCCTGCCATACGTTTTCTGTAAACTGCAACATCTCATCCCTTTATGAAGCCAATACTGCCCCATCCCCCCCGCCTGCCATCATTCAGGGCAGTTAACCGGGGGGGGGGGGGGGGGGGGGGTCGACCTGCACCTGGCAGTCTTCAGCGTGATGACACACTGCACTGATGCTTTTGAATGATGATCCGTGGGCTCAAATATTATGACTTTGCTCCTCCATGCTGCACAAAACCAGTTATTTATTACATTTCTTCAAAATGGGATGGATTTGGCTCAGTGAGCAGAAAGTGGAATCTTTACGTTGCTCACAGACGGATGATGTGTTCATCGCATACGTTCATCTTCATAGCTCGACCAGCACAATTTATCGTATTTTTGCAAATTGCTCCGTCCCTGATGACCTGCTTAACCTTTGTTACAACTCCTGCAACTGGGGGGGGAGGTGGTTGGATGAAAGTGAAACAGGGAAGTGGGGGTGCTTGAGTATTAGACACCTGCACTGAAGAGTGATGAGGAGAAGATTGTGTGTGGCAGTGGCACGGCTGAAGCCAAAATGCTCCTGTTCAAGCTTTCTCCTCTGTCGCCGCTTTAGTGCGTGATTGTGCTTTTGTGATCCACGCAAACACAATCGAAATCAGCATCTGGAAATAATGAAATTGTCGACTCAGCAATTAATTAGAACATCTATTATAGACTACAGGCCAAATACCGCGTATGAAAAAAAACCATCATCCATCCTGACTTGATGTCACATGCGGTCTTAATACATGTGAGCGTTTATGAGAATCAATACCAGGTTTGATTTTCCTGATAGTTAAAAGCCCGAATGAGACACTTGGGGCGCAATTAACGATGCTCCGTCAAGCTGAAGGCCCATTAGACTTTGCCGTAACCTTTTAAAGTGCATAACGCCTGGTGACTAAATCTCATATGGTGCGAAGGCAACATCTTCATTAACGTTACTTTCTCCTTTTCTAATTTGGGCTTTAAAATTGTCCCCACGTTAATGCAAGGATCAAATTTACGATGTAATTGATTTGAATAAGAAAAAGATAATCATGTGCAATTAATCAGGCTTTTCTGCCGAGCGCAACGCCCGCAGGAGGCTTTTTAAAGTCAATGACACGCTTCAAAGACGTCTCTTCGCTATCGGGGGCCTTGTATGCACTTCCTGTTTTTTTTGCAGTTGCGAATGTATTGCATGTTGCCAGTGGCGGGTCGATTATGCAGCAATTGCGACACTTAAGTGGCAGGTGTGCCCACTGATGATGATATGCGCTAACAAACTAGCATCATGTAGCTAAAAAAATGATGTAAAGTGTGTCCAAAGTTTTTTTATTTGTTCAAAACATAAACATGCCACCATCTAGTGGTCAATAGTGGAATTGCATCCCATATAAAACAAAGTACACAAGGACAGAGATTTTAATACATTGACCTTGCACCATTTTTTACATATTGAAATATTATATCTGTATTTTTTTTTGTAGATTTATCACAACATCCAATAATATATATTTATGAAAAAAATGAATATAAATTGCAATCTTCTGAATTAACTTCAGTTAGCTTCTGGAGGATAAAACGGAGGATAAAATGAGGGCAACTGTCAACATTTAATGGAGCTAGCATCCCTAAGGGAGCAATTGGCGAAGTTCCCGGCGGTGCTTCCACGGCACTGTATAAGTGTTTCCAGTATCTATTTAAACAGGGTGTCGAGCAATGTGCAAAATCAAGGTATTATGTTTATATCTCCTTTGGCAGTCGTGTGCACGCAGCCAGCGTTAATCCTCAAAGTTCGACTTGCTGAGGGGAAACGCCGTCTCGATTCCTGCCAACGAGTCTGGATTCCCTCCGACTGCGCATTGCTCTGCTTTTTTGGGTTTGGGTTTGCCAGTTGCTATGCGCCCGCATTAGAGCGGCACCAGAGGGGATGGCTACCACCGAGAGGTCACGCTAAATAGGCGCCCACTTTCGAGGCCTCAAGTGATCGTTTCAAATCACCTCGAGTTACTTGGGTCTATTTTTCGTGTCGTCATCCAGAGAGGTAAATAAAATGTAATGAGCCTAATTTGTTCACAAAGAAATGAGTAGAGATAAAAGTTCTACTTTTATTAAAAAAAAAAAAAATTAATTAAATGCAGTTCATTCATCCAGTTTCAAAAAGGAAGTTGGGTTGGCTGGCGACTATTTTTGGTATAAACAAATCATTTGGCATGGAGTTTCAGCTAGAGGATGAAAAGTGTTAAATTAGAAGCTGAATGTTGTTGTGAAAGGAAAACTACTGGGGGCTGTCCTGATATCACTTTAAAGCAGTTGTGTTCTTATAAAGTTGATCATTACAAAGTCCTCCGATTGAGTGTTGGATCGTTCGTGAGTAAAGAGCGAAACGAGGTGGCTGCTTTTTAATTTTTTTTGCTTGCAGATAAAGCGGCGTGTCACCTAGGCTTCGCTCACTAAGGCCGAACGGGCATTGTAGCAAATGTTGCACAGCAGGCACCTTCCCACTGGGAATGTCACTGCAACGTTGCAGGATGGATTTAGACGTACATACGCACGCACAGTCGCACGCGGTCGTGCCGAATGCAGCCGTGTTTACGCTCGAGTCATCGTCGAGCACGCATGTTCAAAGCGATATGTCCGACTCGTGAGTTGGCGCGCGCTGACACATTTGCATACTGGCTCGGGCCATCGCCGTGATGCAGGGTGACAGGTCTTATGCCGCTTCCCCTTGGGGGGTCCGAGGGGGGGGCGGAACCACAACGTGACAGGCGTGCATGACTGAGGTCTTTCATTCAGGGTCGAGCAATGAACTTTATTTGCTCCTCAACCGCAGTCAGCAGTTAATGTGGGAATATATGCCGTGACGGAGCAAGATTGCATGAATTGATTTATGACTTGCTTAACCCAAGCCATGACTTGCCTCGCTTGATTTTCGCCTTAGAACGGGAAATTACGACCAGGCAATTATGCGAAATCTAATTGTGATTCATGATTGCGGTGTGTGTTTGCAAGTTCCTACGTTTTGAAATCACCCTGAATGTAGCAAGGATGCTAATGCTAGCAGTCAATGTGAAATTCTATTGACGGGCTGAATGAAAATTAGCATCATGTTCTGGAAGTCCCCAAATCTGATGAATGTTTCTCTAATAGCTGCGCTGGAATATATTTGCTTAAAAAACTAGCTTAATGTCATAGGAAGGTGGGAGTGATTGCACAACAGTCGATAAAGACGCTCGTAATAATTTTACACGCTCGTTTTAATGCCCTCGTAATCCAATTTATAGCAGTTTTAATGCTCTACAGTGGTCAAATTGTTCGAGCAATGACTCAATGTAAACATTTTTACATTACAAAATAGCAACATCACGTCAGTGCATTGCGCATTCTGGGGACAGGCATAATGAGACATTGCAAATTCACAAATTGTAACCCCAGAAAATAGTCAATATCATTAGAAAATGCCAAAAATTAGTTGGAGTAACACTGATTGGTCGACATGTAGAGGATGGAGGATGCCGGAGTCACCCTGCCGTCCCTTTCGCTCACCGTCAGCTTCCCGGCAGAACCAAGCAGTCGAGGTCAAAGGCCGCGGGGGCGACACCTTGTCACCGCCTTGCCGACGCATCTCCTCACACAGGGGTTCAGGGGTTGGGGATGCACACACGTGGGTGCACACAGTCACACCAAAGTATCCGCCAGTGCACAGATGCACGGAATGTGGAGTTTCCATGCGGAGAGAACAAATTTCGGCTGTTTTTGCAGCTCGTGCAGTGGTGAGTCACTGCTTGCGAATGCACACATTACTCCCATCTCATCAGCTCCGTGTCAACCCAAACCCCTTCCAACGCCCCCCACCCCGCCCTTTGCGTCCCCTCACTCCGAAAGGTCACAACCTCTATTTCTGGGTCACACGCCATCATTCAGCCCGACATAAACACTCGACTGTTCACGCCGCCCGAGCTTCCTAATTGGCTGGTTCTGCGACGCACGTGCGGCGTCACTGTAAATGCCGGCAGCTCTCTACATGTCTCGCTAATTCTACTCAATGGAGCGTCGACATGGGAGGTTGCGCCTATAAAAATAGCCAGGACGCACGAATAAACACACACAAGTGTATGGTGGAGTTATTTTTGTCCGCTGTTCCATATACAGCACGCGTTAACCCAGACGCCCTCGTATGTTTACACGTCTTCTATGGGAATGTCCCTTCCTAGCATTAAGCTAGCTGGGGGTATTCCGAAGGGAAAATCAGTTGAGAAAGGAACCGTCGCAAAAAGTGTTTAATTGTATTTACAGTATTTCCATACTGTATAATAAAAAAGAAAATGATTGATTAGGGAGCAGCCAATCAGATCCGCAAGTAAAAGCATAAAAACTGAATTTGCAATATTCGTCATCGACATTCACTTTGTCTCCCAGGACAATCCTTCCTCCTTCTCCTCTTCCCATTTCTTATCCCGCGGACACAGCTAAACAAAGTAACGTTCATACATGAGCGGTTTTCCGTGGCCCTGAGGCCTCAAGATGATGCAAGCCAAGGATCACCCTAGTGCGATGGGTCGGACCAAAGGGCCGCCGGGGGGGGCGCTCGCGCAGATGCTCTCGTGCAGGCCGACGGGCTAATAATAATAATAAATTGAGACTGTATGCGCGAAATGAAACAACGCTAAAAACAAAACAAAAGGAAGGAGCAAAGGATGAAGTTGACATATGCGTGCTTAAGGCCTCACTTGAAATAGCTTCTTTATGCATATTGTTGTGTCGGGCCTGGTGGTGCGTACGGGATGCGATGATGCACTTTTCTATTGCCACTCTCAATGGGAACAAATGAACTCCTCTCCAGTTTCCGCCAACTTGTTTGGACCTCTCTCCGCTCGCGTAAACAAATCCACTCGTCCGTGTTTATTTAAAAAAACACTCTGTTCACCAACGCGTACCACCACCCGCACTGATTTTCGAGATAATTTTATTATAAATAAATAGATAAAATAAATGAATGATCAAAATGAAATCATTTAAAAGCTTTCACTTCTTATACTTGTATATTTATAAATAATGATTTCATTATTTTTATTTCTTTTGCTGGCATTCCTTCCTATGAAGATATTTTATGCAGTCGTAGTGGAACCCTGAGATAACAGGCTAACATTTCATGAGGAGCTTGCAGTAAACACGCTTTAAGGATTTCTTTTTTTTCCCTAGACCGGAATGGATTTTTCCAGAGTTTAAACCGCCTTGTTCCTCTGGATGACCTTTATTCAGATGCTAAAAACCCCCAAAAGTTTTTCCTTTAAAAACCTCTGTGATGTTCTTAGTCACACTTGTGGTGTTTGCAGTATGTTTGCAGAGGTGGATTTACCGTGAGGCAAAAACGGGCGATCTCGGGGCACCCCGACGTCTGATAAAAACGGATTAGTAAAGTTTCGTTCGATTTAAAGGCATTAATATTGTTTTAATCTGTCAAACTAAACATAAAACAGGGAGAATTACACTTTGTGTTTTTAAAACAACCACTTAGCCTTTCAGTCTGTAAGATTAATGCTACTGCTAATTAGCATTTATGTCGTGGCGCTGTAAAAATGAAGTAGTCGGATGTGAAGTCCTATTATTGGGTTCACGTTGAACCCCATAAATTTGAGTAAAAGCATTTTTTGTTTCCCGCATCAAACGTGTCGGCCGAGTGGGATGATTAAAGTTGCGCAGGAAGTTCGAGCTGTGACACATTGGCGGCCTTCCTTTCGACACCCTCCTTAAGTCTGCGTCGTATGGGCTCAGATTCGATCGCTTACTTCCGTTTTCATTCGTTGGCCATCTGCTGAGTTTGGCTGCAAAGGAGAATCAATTGTTAATGTTGGCGCCGACTTTGCTTGGCCATTTTAATCTTTTCTCGGTCACTGGCTGCAAGCCTTTTTGATCTCTTTGGAGTCCAAAAAGAAAGCGGTCACTGCAGGCTCCTGTACATTGTACAATAACTCAAAGAGAAAATGGCGAGCCGAGCCTTTAAAACACTTTTTTTTCTTTTGGTGGTGGTGGTAGGTTTTGATTGAAAAGACCCTGGAAGTGAAGCCACTAAATGGAATGTGTGTAATGTGGCTCATGTGGCTTTTACTGCAAGATGTCTGAGTCTCAACTCCGGTGAAAGGATAATATCAATTTTATGTTCATGTGTGGACGGAAAGAAATCTTATGTGCACACAAAAAAAAAAAAAAGAAAGAAAAATCATTACCCATGGGTAATCTATATCGTACGTATGTGTATCTATATATCTATATATCAATATGTGTATGTATCTATAACTATATATATATCTATATATATCTATATACATGTGTATATATGTATATGTAAGTCTATAGCTCTAAATGGATTTTTAAAATATCATAAAATCAAAATAAACCGGTTAAATAATGTGGTTGCATAAGTGTGCACACCCTCTTCCTAATACTGGAATGTGGCTGTGTTCAGGATTAACCACTGTCAAGCCCATGTAAAACATCATTTCAACTTTCTCTGATTTTATACTAAATAGGATTAGGATGTTTTTTTAGGCTTTTCCTGATTTTCTTTTTTTTTTTTTTTTTTTGCTCTTCAGCAGGAACCTGAAGTTTTTTGCGCTAACACCAACTGCTGTCAAACCAGAAGAAAATATTCCAAAAATATGCAGGAAGATTTATGCAGTACACCCTACTAAAAAAAATTGTAAGAAAACAAAACAAAAGGTCTGGGAGTTGACAGATAAGTATTTAAAAAACGAGCGCCTCCACGGAGGATAAACCATGACCCGAGTCCTCCTCTTTATCCTCTTCAGTGAGCGAGGTGAGCATGCTGATGACCGTCACATGAAAAGTGTTGAGGACGAACGTAATAGCTTCTCTGCTCCTACCAAGGCCGGCCCGGCGTAACCCAGCCGTGTCCCTGTGGCTTTTGTGAGCGCAGAAAAAAGGTCAGGGCCACTGCGGCACACTTGTCGTGTTTACAATTTGCAGCAAAGAAAACGTGTTCGTATCATACGTGACCTCAGGGCGGTGGACGGCGAGTAATAGAAGGACAGCAATGTTTGCTTTTTTTATATTTGTAGCACAAAAGAGACTTGACCTGCTTTTTATGCACTAGTTGCATTTTTGAATGACTGTTTTTTTATTGAAAGTGTGAAGTGAAAGCTTCTGAGCTTCCATCACTAACATCCTGTAGCTCGGTGAATCCAATGGGAGAAAAGAGGCTAATTGCTTTTAAAGCAAAAATACACAATGGAAAAAATCTTCACAATAAATATTCTATATAAATTTAATTTATATTCTAAAATGAATAGAAAAAAATATAACAAGCTAATAATTAATAGCTGTACTCATTTGCCCATCCCATTTTTAATCCAACAGTTTTCATTTCTAATCTTTTTTTTTTTTTTAAATGGAAATCTATGTTTGAATTTTCATATTCACTTCCTTTCAGTGAGCTTTTACGCACAGCTGAGCGTCCCACTGTGACCGTTGCTGTGTTGGTGTGAATTACTAACAGCATCACTTAGCGGGAGTGGGCGGGGCAGCAGCAGCAGCAACACAGCAACAGACACCCTGGTGGGCGTCACTGTTTATGTTCGCTGAATTATTCACTTCCTCTGGGAGCCGCAGATTATCAAGAATTCATGTTGACGACAAAAAGAACCATAATAGGACATGTAGCCGCTCTATGTGTGTGTGTTTGTGTGTGTCTGCGTGCCAACATTCCTAAATGTCGACACAGCTTTTGTCTGCTTGGCTGGGTTCTGTGTGAAAGGCCAAAGTGGCTAAATGCTAGCTCTATTATGTACATTATTTCATTATTATGTAGTTTAATATTTTTAATTACCGTATTTTCCGCCCTATAAGGCGCACCTAAAAACCTAAAATTTTCTCAAAAACCAACAGTGCGCCTTATAGTCCGGTGCGCCTTATATATGGACCAAATTCCTAAATTTAAACTGGCCCAAAGCAAATCTGACATGATGCATTAATGGTGCGCCTTATAGTCCGGTGCGCCTTATATAAGGATAAAGTTTTAAAATGGGCCATTCATTGAAGGTGCGCCTTATAGTCCGGTGCGCCTTATAGGCCGGAAAATACGGTATGTCAAAAATATGGGAAAGACCAGACAGAATTCAGTCTTCTTTTAAGTTGTCGTCTTTCGCTTCCCGTTAGTTGAAGTAAAGTCCAAATAAAGTCAGCTAGTCGTCGGTCGCCTCCATGACGTCATGAAGGACACGATCTGGGAATCGGCGGTAGTTGCTCCAGGATGTCTCGCGTAAATAGCGAGCCGCCGCCGCGGGGCAGAAGCCACATTTCATTACGCAATCCTAATTAATCTCCGCAGGAAGCCACGCGTGCGTCTAATTGATTGACTCATCGGCACTGTCGCGATACACGTCCAGACATTAGCGGTGCGCTAAGTGCCAATTTCACGCTAGCTTGGGGCGGCCCCGGACGTTGCGTTATTTTGAAAGAAAATTGTCAGGTGCTAAGTCGCAGCCCGCTCTAATGAGGCGGCTGTTAATCAGTCACTCATTAATGCTGTTCTATTGAACCCCGAGGGAACGTTGCTGGGATTTATATTCTATTAAGAACTTTGATTAAATGTGTGGCAGTTTTCATAGCGTCAATTCTGCAGAGAAATTGCTCTTGAGTGACAAATAACTTAAATTTGAGGGCGACACTTTAAGTAAACCTTGGGTAAGACCAACACTGGCCGAAAGGGTGACAAATTTTCAACATGGCCGCAGCCCACATTACTATTCATCATGCATTTCAAGTTAACATAATTTCACCCGCCGTAATGAAAGCAGAGAAAAGGCCCAAAGCCGAACAAGACTAACGAGAAAAGTCCTTATGAAGTCTTACTGTAGCCGATAAGAGGCGAGGAAACGGCAAATCCAAACGTGTAAGCTTCTTAACACAGTGAGTCAATATGGATATCAATGTTGAAAATCTGGAGTTATGTTTAAACGGGTGGGAGCATACGTGACCTCTAACGCTGGCCGACACCGAACATAATTCAGCGTGGGTGACAGGAAGTGCATAGGAGGTGTGAAGGCGTCTTTGATGGATGGCCGGGATGCCGAGGAAGCCAAACGCTGGGGGTTGGGGGAAGCCACAGCGGCAGAGTGGTGGGGGTGGGTATCGAGAGGACGAGGGCGATGGTGAGAGGTGTGTGTGTGTGTGTGTTACTCACGAGCAGATGTTGTAATTGTAGCCTTGTGATGAACCTCATGAATGGGATGTTGCATGAGAGCCTCGTGTGAGCACAGAGTCCTCCAACCGCCCGTGGATGCACTCGCTCATCTCATTAGACGTGTCAATGGCTGTGTGCAATTCTATGCCAAACTTGGTAATAATTTGTCCACTAGTGGGCGCCATCATGTTCTCCACTGTCATATCTGTAACTTTAAATGTGCGTGGTTTTAAAAGGCAAACACACGACCCGGCTACAGAGGCTTAATAGCGGTGAGCCTATTGTTTCCAGTGTGGTCAGGGAGGGGGCGTGGCTTGGCGATTCAATCCACGCCGCTTTCGTGTGCACGCGTGGTGCGCCTGTGTAACAATCCGCTAAGTCATCTCTCATCATCGCTCTTTTAGACAGCAGAATGGGCCCTACAGTGTGGATCGAGGCGGAGAGCTGCAGCTGCTACACACGCACACACACACACGTGCGCAGTCGTGCACACACACATGCTGCCCCTCCCTGTTTGTCCGATGCTTTACTTTAATAGTGAGACTGATGCCATTTAAATCTTTCGCTTCAATTCCCGAGATGCAAATGCAGCTGCATAAGTGGGTTAGTCAAGTCTCTCGTTGACATACGGTAGGAGTGCCGGGGGAAGGGCCCGGTCAGTGAACGCAGCACGCCAAGCTCCCGTTGCTTTGTTTTATGAGGAAAAAAAAAAAGAAGTCGCCAGAATTTTAAGTGTTCAGCAGGAATATTTGAAAGCTCACATTAACATTATGAATGTGACATGCACGTTCACAAGGCCTGCTAACGATGCAAATTACAACTATAAATGCAGCGTCTTGAATGCGATTTGCAAATGACATTGAGTTTTATTGAAAAAATAAAAACGAGTTGCAGTTGCTTTGACCAGATTTTGCAGGGTCCAATTGAACAAGGTCAAAAATCTTTTTGCAACAAACTCCTTTGAGTCATACGTTAAATTAAAGCCAGTCACGAAGGCTGCCTAAAAAAAGTCATCATTTGAGCAATACGTCTTCATACGATGACATAATGACTAAAACAACCATTTTATTTTTAGCAATAGCAAAAACTGCGAGTTATCTCCAAGAGCGCAGCCCAAATAAACTCCCTCAACTTTTTTATCGGCAATCCCATTTCCATTGTTTGCAGTTTACAGCAATTAACGCTTCCATAAACACACCATCAAACAGGGCGGCTAATAAACATGTGGTGGTGTCGTAAAGAAATGCACAGCCACCCCAAAAAGCGATTTAAATTCCAACATGCACGCTCTAATCCCGCTTTAATCCCCCATATGACATTTCACTGCGTACACAGCGATAGGGAGGCAGGTGCTAATCATGCATATTTGGGATTATTTCATCCTCGGTGAATGAAGTCCTCGCTAATCCTCGTCCGTGCCGCCGCTCGTGTGGAGTCATCAAGGTAAATCCAGCCTCGGTGTGATTCGCCGGCTATTATTAGCACGCTAACGGGCTCGCCCAAAACACGGGACGTGGGCCAATGCACATCCAGGTGTGCCATATTGGACAGCAACGGAGGCCTCGGGCGCCCAACTGTCAGACGTGAGTCTCGGCCTGCTTTCCTGCAAAATGGGAATAATATGAATAAAAAACACACATACACACACACACACACACACACACCCCTTCTGCCCTCCAAAGCTGTCACCAAAGGCAAAGGTGCTCCTGCACATGCGGACACACATGCGCTTTGCGCAAGACATGGCACGGAACATCTCATTCTGACTCACTCCGACACACAAACACATGAGATTAGGAAGTCTTTCATCCCTTGCTACAAATGAAACCATCATCACAGCAGCCAGCTAAAGCAGATTGAGCCCGAGTCACATTAAAAGGAGCCGAGGCCATCAGATTATGGAAGGTTATTAGCAGAGAGGCGTCAAATCTGAGAAGCAAATCATCTTCATCAACTTCACACGAACGGAAGTCCTAGCAAATTGCTCCAACACGTGGTGGTGCCTGTGGACTTTGAGTGACACTAGATGAAGTTAAAGAGGATTGCCCCGGCCGGGATGTGTGAACGGCGGAAATAAGGAGCCGCGTGGAGATAGCGAGCAGCCCTAATTTGAGCCACCAGCGCTAGTGAGTGGATTTAGAGCAAATCAAACGAACATCGCTTATTGTTCGCGGCTCTGCATGATTAGCAGTCGAGGAGGCTTGAAAGTGAAGATGGGGGATTATGGAACTGGACGCTTGACATAAAGCATTTAAGTCAAGAAGGGCCTTTCTGGAGACTTTTCCAACTGGTGTCCTGACATGACTCCTTGCAGAAAGTAGAAGTTTCCAAGCTCAAAGTGCTAAATGCTAATGTAGCAGAGCATCTGGCCAAACTGGGAAAAAAAAAAATCGTTGTCAATTTGAAGTAGATTGGGTTATTTTTACCCAAGGTTGGGTTAATTATTTTGACCCAGCAGAGTGTTTGTACTTGGTTTGTCCCCTCTCCACCCTTCCAACACGCCCACCCCCGCTCATCCCGCCTCTCCCACCTCCAACCGTGACCCATTTTGCAGGGGGATGATGTGGGGGTAAGTGAGGGTCCATTGTTGAGCGCCACAAAAACGCCCTGCCTCCTTCCCATCCCGCCGCCTTTCGCGCAAGTTGGCACTCGGGCGGCGACGCCACAAACGGACGGATCGTTACTTTGAGGCGGCGGGTTAACGATGGCGGCGGGAAGAGGAGGAGGAATAAGGAAGGAGCAAGTGAGTATATTTCACTTTGCTTCTTGGCGTGTTTCGTGGAGTCCAAAGCACAGATGCTGTGCCCCCCCCTGCAACATACGGAGACGCTTTGCCTTGGGACAACGTTAATGAGGCAACTTTGACTTTCCGACCACGTGCGCCGTCCTCGCATGTTTTGTCATTGTCCACGCCCTCAACGGCGGGGCGGTTCATTTCTGCAGAATTTGACATGTGTTTCTGCTTTCATCATTGCCATCCCTCCATCATCCATTTTTTTGTGCATTCATCTGAGGAGGTTTAATGGATGTGTAATGATGATCAATGCTGATAACAAAGTTTTGTTTGGACTCACTTGAAGGAAGGGGAAATAAATTTAGTTAAGATATGCACTGCAAAAGCTTTTTCTCAGACTTTATAACCCAATTTGAATTTTGCGCATGTACCTAATGAAGTGTCTGGAGAGGAGCAAACAAATAAAAAAACAAACATGAACGCATTTGAACATGAACAAATTATTGTTCTTAATAGCTTATTAAGCTTTTTTTTTTTTTTTTCTCATATACGCTTTGCATGCCAGAGTCAAGTTCAAGCGGGGGCTAATGAAGCCGTTAGCCGGACACGGTCTCATTAGAGCTTTTTGCAAACCATTTGCACCGTGTTTATTATCCACGCTGCCCCTTTAGCTGCCCGTCTATTCAAAACGAGAGTATGCATATATATGTACATGCATCTGCATATAATAGAGCCTTGCGGGCATATGAAATATTTAACTAGGCAAATAGTTTACAGGCAAAAAGGCATAAGCTTTTTTTTTTTTTTACTCACTATGCAACTCATTTCATAGAAATGTACATATATATATTTGAGTCTTTCTATATTTACATTTTTTAAGATAATCTTCAAAACCAATTCTTGAAATAAATGACCTTGATATTCAATTCATAGCTTCATGTTATGTATTTGGTGGCTCACTGCCACCCTTGGCCCCAATGCAAGATGACTGTAACTGCCCAAAATGAAACTTTGCCACATTGACCTGTCGACAACCTGTGCACGCTTCCAAAGTCTCTGACACAACGTCCACCAAATCGCTGTTCACATTTGTATGATGGTAACATTGTTGTGTTGTGTTGTGTTACTTTTGCGTTGCTGACTCATGCTGCCGCTAACTTGACATGCTGAGTCAGCTTCTTCAGCCTCCGACTGCCCCCCACAAGCTCCCGTGGACGCAAATAAGATGTGAAAGCAAAATGCCAAGTTGTATAAAATACTCAAACAGCTGGCGAACGTAAATGAAAGCAGCGCCTCTTTTGGTTGGGAGGTGCTATGACACCTCCCAGTGTATTCTTTATAAAAGGCAGCTGTTTGCTGATTTACTAATCTTACAATTTTAGAAAAGAAAATGTCCTCCAATATATTTGTGTAAAAAATTGTTTTTTTCTCAATTTATTCATGACTTGACTTACTCAATACAGACATACATACGGTGTATAGAGATTAGCAATGCGGGCTAACAATTAGCTGATAACATCACGTTTTCACCATTCAGCAATTTATTTTTATGGCTGAGAAGAGAATAGTGACCTTGTAGGGAAAATGTATTTGAATGGCACAGATTAGGTTGGGAATAAATCACCCGCTGTTGCTGTCACCGCTCCACATGTGACAGTGGATAGGAAAAGATTTGCATAATTTGAAAATGCGGCCTTTTTAAACACATCAAAGCGCCTCCATGATTTGCCGTTTTATCGTTCCAAACTTTGTACGCACGGGATGCGCCACATCAAAAGAGCCGTTTAACCTCTCGTGGCCTGCAGTGAAAAGGACAACACAAGGAGTTATGTAAAGACAATGACAGACCAGTATGGACTCCCCCGCGTGCGTGTGTGTGTCACAACTCACAACTTGTAGCGTGTCCTCACACCGTGAACCGGGGGAGCGCACACGTAAACGATTCCTGACATGTTTCTTCTAGCGGCGTTCTGGCCGTGTCCTTATACGGTCACGGTGATGGATGCACACGCTATCGTCGCAAGCATTCTTGAAAAACAATTCCTCTATCCGAGCTGAAAGCAAGGACATAAAACAGAGTTCTTTGACTTGGGTTATGTTTCACAAAAGTTGGAAATTTAAGACCTCTGGCTTGTGAATGAAAGATGGATCATGATGAACAATTAATAAAAGAACAAAGGTTACATCAATGGTCACGGTTTCAAAAATGGTAACACAACACATTCTCTCGGTGTAAAAAGTAGGACTGAAGAAGTTTGGTTGGACATTGAATAATCTTGATCGAGTAATCTTGAATTACTTTTTGCAGTGCCAAACAAAAGTGTGCTCCACCTAGTGGCCGACAGTGGAATTACATCCAAATTAAAGATGTGGCAGCACAAAATACCTGCAACCGGTTTGAATTTAAATCCTCAGCCATATTTTTATTCTTGCTGCTTTGAGGTCGAACCTTTGTGAGCTCCGGCCAAGATATTTCCTACTTGAATGCTTCGTTAAGCTTTCAACCTGCTGGCTCAGGAGACGGACCCTGGAATCCCTTTTTAAATCTCCGCCACTGAAGGCTGGGATTTTCCAGCAACCCACATCGTGTCCCGCTCTTTCCAAGACATCGACTCCCGAGGGAACAACACACGAGCACAATGACATTTACCTCTCAAACGAACACAACCCCGAAAACTGCACCTCCTTGAGAAGAAGGCTCACTAAGAGGATTTATTTCTTCCAAAAAAGATAGAAAGCGTGTGTTTGGGGGTTGGGAATTCCCTATATGGATTATTTCATCTCCTGGCTGCTGCGCAATGTTTTTTTTTTTTTTTTTTTTAATGCTGATATCCTCTTTCCAGCAGTGTTTAATTCCCTTAAGAGGCAACTTGACAGCAGCTTCAAAGTGACACCGAGCTCCCAAGGTTTATGCTGCACGAAGCAAAAGAGCAAATAAATGGGCTCGGGGGTCTTTGATTTTAAGCACGGAAATGACACATCTCTTAAACTAACGTTAGATTTTCCCTCCGAGTGCTCTGATGATGATGCGAAAAGCTTTTTGGAGCTGTGGGATTGGAGGTCACTCTGACGGCGTCGACATGACCTCTGCTAAACGTGGCGAGTTGCGAACAGAATATTCTGTGCCACAGTCTAAAAACGTACCAGCTCGGTGAAATGGTTGTCTGTCAAACGTATTTTACACTCGGTACTTAAGTTGAAGTGCAGTGAAGATGCTTGTGTAAAAAGACGCTTGTAAAAGTACTGAGTCAACTCCTTAACTCTAAGTATATGCAGTCAAGTGTATTATATTAAATTATAAACTATTCTTTTTTTGGTGTGTGTGCTCATGCTGTGGTGTTTTTTCGACCCTCCCCCCCGCCCCCCTCCCCCAGAGTCTGTGAGCAGGTGAGAGAGGGACACTGTCTGCCCCACTGTCCAGCGACACCATGAGCTGGAGCTTCCTCACGCGGCTGCTGGAGGAGATCCACAACCACTCCACCTTCGTGGGGAAGCTGTGGCTCACCGTGCTCATCGTCTTCCGCATCGTCCTAACGGCCGTCGGGGGGGAATCGATCTACTACGACGAGCAGAGCAAGTTCGTGTGCAACTCGGGGCAGCCGGGCTGCGAGAACGTCTGCTACGACGCCTTCGCCCCGCTCTCGCACGTGCGCTTTTGGGTCTTCCAGATCATCCTGGTGGCCATGCCGTCCCTCATGTACATGGGCTACGCGGTCAATAAGATCGCACGACTGGATGAAGCCAAGGGAGGAGCCGGTGCCGTGGCGGTGAGAACCCCCGGGGGAGGGGGCTACACGCACAGGAAGCCCAGGAAGATCTGCTTCGGGGCACGGCAGCATCGAGGCATTGAAGAAACCGAGGAGGATCACGAGGACGACCCCATGATCTACGAGGTCCCGGAGATCGAGCCTCCCAAAAGGCCTCGCGATCCGCTGCAACCCACACCCAGACCCAAGGTTCGGCACGACGGTCGCACGCGCATCCGGGACGAGGGGTTGATGCGGGTCTACGTTCTGCAGCTGGTGAGCCGCACGGTGCTGGAGGCGGGCTTCCTCGCCGGTCAGTACTTTCTGTACGGCTTCCGCGTGATGCCCGTCTTTGTGTGTTCGGGGAAGCCTTGCCCCCACAGCGTGGACTGCTTCGTGTCCCGGCCCACGGAGAAAACCATCTTCCTGCGTATCATGTACGGCGTCACCGTCCTCTGCCTGACGCTCAACGTCTGGGAGATGCTCCACTTGGGCATCGGCACCATCTGCGACATTCTCCGCCGGCGCCGCTGCCCGCCTCCGGACGACGAGTACCAGCTGGGCTTGCTGGGCCCCAACGTGGGCAGCGAGGGCCCGGTCGGGGTCGCGGGACCGGAGGTGGGTTCCGAAGGCGAGGCGGGCGGCGACGGCCCCGCCGACTACGTGGGCTACCCTTTCTCCTGGAACACCCCGTCGGCGCCGCCAGGCTACAACATCGTGGTGAAACCGGAGCAGATGCCCTACACCGACCTGAGCAACGCCAAGATGGCGTGCAAGCAGAACCGGGCAAACATCGCCCAGGAGGAGCAGCAGCAGTTCGGCAGCAACGAGGACAACTTCCCCACCGGGGGCGAGGCCCGCGTGGCCCTCAACAAGGACATGATCCAGCAGGCCCACGAGCAGCTGGAAGCCGCCATTCAGGCCTACAGCCAGCAGCACCGCGCCGAGGAGCAGCTCGGAGACAGCCAGGACGACAAACCCCAGAGTAACATTATCCAGACTCAGCCTCACAAGGAACGCAAGCACAGACTCAAGCACGCCAAGGGTGGCGGCAGCAGTGGCGGAGGCAGCAGCAGCAACAGCAGCAGCAGCAAATCAGGAGAGGGAAAACCCTCCGTTTGGATTTAACCGGACCGACCGGACTGAAAACCGCCAGTGCCTTAGAGCAGGGGTTCTTGCAACTTTTGGGTCCAGGAATTCAGGAGTTTTTCCGCCTTCTAATCATCATGCGGGGGGTGTCCAAAGTCCAGCCATGTGTATTTCTTTTTTTTAAATCAGCTCACATCATTCACTAAGAATAAAAAAAGGCACTGTTAAAATGATGGCTGCTGAAAAAGCCACATGCCTGTGGGTGGCACTAATAATAATGATAATAATAATAATCTTTTAAAGACCATATCACACACAATGTGCTTCACACTATTGAAAATGTTTTGAAAAATGTGTGCCCCTGGACCCAAAAAGTTAAAAAACACAAACCCTGCCTTAGAGAATCTTGCGAGCTGGACAATTTCTTTTTTTATTGTGTATGAGACGATGCAGCTGATGCTTTTGTCTGGGGCTATTGTTGTCAAACATTTTTGACAACTATTAGTGTCTCACTCCTCTAAAGTTGTCCTCATTGTCTGCCTTTTCGAAGGGGAAATTGTCCAATGAGAACACAAACTCAATCCCGACCGGATTCCGCTCCCCATTTCAGAATGCAATAAAACCATGGCCAGTGACTTTTCCTCGAGAAGTGACGGGATCAGTGTTCCGTCCCGCCTTTATATGAATTTAACAGTATTTATGTCTCGTGTGTCTTGTTTGCCTTCCGCTTCATATGTCCTTGAACATGGTGCATACTTTTCCATACTTGCCATACGCCTGGCAGATGACTGCCCCCTGTTGACGGCTGTGGGTATTGCAGTGCCCGCTGCCTCCTTCAGCAGATGGATCTGAAGTCTTCCTGTTGGTCTGAGCTCATGTGAAATTCTTGAGAGGTTAAAGCCATGAAAAAAAAAAAAAAAAAACACACACACAATGAGACCAAACACTGTTTCGTGTCATATGTCAGTGCCAAGATTTCAAGCGTCGGAATGCCGTGGCCATGCTTACTCCAAACGCCTGCGTTGGGACCAACCCTTTTGTAAAAGTCACCTGTCTTTCTTTTTTCTACAATGTATGTGTGTTGAAATTTAAAGTAACGTCGACCACAAGAAGAAGCCGAAGTTTGTTTTTATACGGAATTATGGCTTTTTCTTCTGCCCCATTTTTTTTTTTTTTTGTATAATAGAGGAAAAAGTGCAGAAGATGGAAATAACTGTGTGAATATTTATCGTTGTGATTGAAATTGCCTTCCAGTTGTAAAACATAAAAGAAAAGGGGGGGGTGACAGTCTATTTTTATAATATCTATGGAGAGGGCGAGAGGAAAAAAAAAAGAATTTCGCAATGTTCCAGGGCTACAAGGGTACAAGTCACCCGCCCGGGTGCCACATAGTGTCAGAATGCCCCCAAACGAGTTTGTGTTTTCCCAGCTTAAAACGCTTGGGTGAATGCAAAACAAAAGCAGCCAAGCATGAACAGATACGCCCGCCAACTGAGATGGCGACACCCGAGTCACGTTTTGAATAGAAGAAAGCAAAAGCTTAGAATGCCGATTTGCAGGTGATGAGTTACATCCTCTCCAAAGAAGACTGTGTATTTAAGTACCATGAAAAATCTTCTGCTGACGTGGCGGCTTCAGAGTGCCTCGTTGTTGCGCCATCGAAGAAAAGCCACACGTTCGCCATTTTGAAGGCTCATTTTATATAATTACCGATTATTTTTAATCGAATTTGCCAGGGTTGATGACATCACACTTGTCTTCAGTGTCAAATTAACTTATTTTCCCTTTACAGGGACTTTAATGCTCTGTGGATGAAATTTAAATTTTTTTTAGCTTCGTCACCATTTGATGAGCCCTGAAATACCACATTCATGAGAACCATCTTAATATTTCCACAGTAGCCAGCGTCGCGCTGCATGCATTTCAATGCTGAATCCGATTATACCGTTGGATCTACTCAAGCATGTGATATTTCAAGATATGGTATTCAAGATGTGATATTCTGTCGCAATGACGGATGATGGATTAGTTGATGCAAGAGGCGCCAAGTGATAAAATCACGGGATTACCCTTTGTATTTTACGTTTGACAGTTATCAGATGAAGGTTTTTAGTGACTGAGTCCAACTGTCAAGTCAAACGATGTGTGCTGTCATGTGGCTGGGCTGCATTCTTTCCCTTCATGATATGATTACCGGAAAAAAAACAGAAAAAAAACCAATAGGATGGTTTTGTCACTGTTACAAATGTGTGTTTTCCTATGCCTTTAAAAATACATGTAAGTCAATTTGTTTGCAAACCTTTTTTTTTTTTTACATTCTGTATTGGGTATATTTGAGATGCATGTTATAAAAGAATTATTTTCTTAAGAAAAATAAATGCCAAAGAAAGCAAGTGATCAGGATTCTTTTTCTCAATATTGTTTGCATTACTTTGATATACTTCCCTCCCAGATTTTTTTATTTTTTATTTATTTAATTGTTTAGAAAAAAAAAACTTACGCGTCATCAAACTTTTGTTCTTTTTTTGCTAGAGTTTTATTTGCCGATACTATAAACAGTTAACAGCAAAGCTTTTATTTTCAACATTGATATATTTTTATTCTGATGCTAATCAGGCAATAACATGTTAACCTCCAAGGAAGTTGCCTTCAAAAAAACAATGTCTTCTTCTCAGTGCATCTAGCAAACGTTTGCTTCTTATGCGTCAGCACTGAACAGCGCTTTGGCTCATTTCTGGCTTATTAATGTTCCCAACAAGTACCTCCAGTCTGTGCGGGTTCAACATGAACAACAACCAATGTGAGCAAATGATAGGAACCATCCGAAAGAACAATAAAAGCCCCTACCGTTTTTTTCCATGTATAATGCGCAAAATTTAACTAATTTATTGTGCTAAAATCTGGGGTGCGCATTATACATGGGTACAAAAAGAAAAAAATATATATATTTTTTTTTTCTTATTTTTTTTTTAAATCCGGATATGATACAGAGGCCGCCATTACAGATGCGCTTTCTTCTCTGCTGTTCACTTCAAACACGCTCCATACGAACACAATGCTCTGGTATCAGACGCTTGCTCGATCACCTGCTCGTTTGCTGTCACAATGTACCTTACACAAATCCGAAATATTTCTTCGCTATCGAGTTTGCTAGCGCATGCGCAGTGATACTAACCGGCAGAATAACATCCGGTTGTTCCCAAAGATGATATTTTTTCTGAAATAATTTTACATTTACGGATTTAAGTAGGAGTCAAAATTTGGGTGCGTATTATACATGGGTACAGGCTTTTTTCCAGCATAGACATGCCATATTTAGGGTGCGTATTATACATGGGGGTGCATTATACATGAAAAAAAACGGTAATTCTCACCCAAAATGCTCAATTCACAGTTGTGTCCCCCAAGTCAATTGAGTAAAATCTGCATTAAAAAAAACAACGAGCATCTGACAATTCCTGGATGAGAAGATCTGGAAGACTCTTTCCATGAAGGGATGACAGAATTCTCGTTCCTTTTGAAAAAAAAAAAACAATCTAATTGCACTTTGTGAGATCCTTCAAATGCCTCAATGTGGCTTTTAAAAACAGTAGCTCATCCTTCCAATTTGAAAAGTCTTCAGTGTTTTCTCCAGTGCAAATGAGTCACGGCTTTTTATCGGTTGGACAATCCCCGAGGTGAAGCTTGAGGACGCCCTGGCTGTGCAGCTTCAGCAGCATTTCAAACTCAACGGGCATGGCGTGGAACTTGGCGTTGACCTTCTTGTCGTCGTAGTAATGATTAGTCAGTGTGTAAAGGCCATGCGGGTGGTTGCTGAAGGGCCAGAAGCCGTACAGGTGCACGTTGGAGCAGGCTTCCAGAGCCAAGCTGGCCATCATGATGCCCGTGCTGAGCCGGCGGGACTTGAGGCCGTTGCTGTTCCAGAAGCTGGATAGGTTCCGTAGATATTCCGGGTTGAAGAAGACGGCCTGAGTGTTGCTGTCAAAGTCGTCCATGGTGTAGGCCGCCCTCAATGACAGACCTGTGTTGCCACTGAAGGAGAAGGCGGGAAGGAGGATCAAGGCCTTGCCGTAGTACTGGAGTCTCTCCGCAAAACTCCGCCGTCGTCCCACCAGAGAATCGTACCTGTGGGGGAGAAGGACCACAAACTTTCCCACTGCTTTTGATAAATCTGAATTCCAAAGATATGCTTACTTTTCTTTCAGGATGCTCGGGTTGGCCGTGACGAGGTCAGTCTTGACACCCACGTGTTGGCTGTATTCATCGTTCAAAGGCGGTAGATTGCACCGCATCACGTACTGGGCCGAGTCGATGGTTTTCCCACAGCCACTGTCCATCAAGACGCCTCCGTTGCCCACCACGGCGCACGTGTCGAATGACCTGTTGGCGAACGGATGCTCCTGCAAGTCGACACATATCAAGGTATGAATGAAATGACTTCACGAGATTTCAAGACTTTTGTATATATGATTTGTGCATTGGGTCACATACAGAGGTGGACAATTTACAAAATGGACTAATTGTTTACTAATAGTTGATTAATAAAAATGAGACAAAAATAGTTAATTAAATAAGGACTATACTAAAATATATTAACATTTTAGCTCACTAGCAAAGACTAGACGAAGATTAATATTTATTGGCGTTGATTATTGGTCGCTTGACAGAGTTCTGGCGCGATTCACGGCAAAGTCACGCTTAGCGCTGTGTTCTCGCGCAATTCACTCCAACATCAAGGCATCGCTGTAAGTTTAAAAAAAAAGTGTTTTCTATAACAAAAACGGCGATAATGCTCTATCGTCAACCCAATCGCAAACTAGCTTATACTGGTTGATTTACTCGCCTCTTGTTAGTTGGGCAACTATGTTTTAAGTTGGACAATCATAAATTTAGTTAAAGCAGACAGATGTATGAGCTAATCTAGGATCTCAATCGAACTAAAACAATTGATCAAAATAATATAGAATAAACCTCAACCCTTCGAAACCCTAACCCTAATTCTATCTAATAATTCACAAAGATATGTGCTGCTTACCTTTACGAAGGTCTTAAAGATGCTTGGCGTCACCTGCAGGATTTTGTTTTTTTCGCCATCGTATTGAATCTTGGTTCCGACAGGCATGTTTGCCTGCGTGACGATGGCCATCTCGTAGCCTCGACATGATCTGCTCAGCCTGGAGCTGCGAGACCGAAAAAAAACTTTTGTTTAATTCCACCACATGTTCCACCACCAGTTTGCCTTACGTAAACGCTCGGTAGTTGGTCTCGTTCTTCTTCCAGATTGTAGAGTGACGCTTCAACACATTATCAATCAGTTCCCTGTGACAAACACGTACATGTATACCAGGTAAAATATGAATCACGGCGAGAACATTCAGGCCAGTTGTGCAAGTGTATGCGCTCACTTGCAGCCTTTACAAAGCGCGGAGGGCTTAGGCGGACTTTTCTTCTGACGTGGTGGTTTGTAAGCACCCACCGGACTGTGGAAACACAAAGCAGCATTTTTTGTAATGTACAAATTTTTTTTTAAACCATCATAATTCAATACTATCAATAATTTATATGACATTTATTAAAATAAAATATATTAAATGCAATATTTTATGACCAGTTCCAATATGATAAATGATTATGTTTTTCTGAAATGCATTTAAAGTGCACTCAATTGACCTTTGCTTTTGGTGTGTCAATGTATGGATGGAACAATCCTATCCAATTAAGCTTCACCTTTGAGCTCAAGGTTCATCTTGAAAGCTTTTTAAAAACATTCATTGTGTCCCTAATTTTGTCAATGCTCACGTTACAGTCCAGTCTGGCAACTCTACTTTGGACTGGAACACAATATGCTGTGTAAACACAGTCACTAGATAGTTGGCCTATTGTGTCACGTAAGGTGCAATCATGCGATCGGGTTTTTTACCGCCTGCACAGCGCAAACGGTCGATTGTTTTATTCGCTTTTAGCAAATTATGAGCGTGCCACTAATTCAACTTTTTATCGGTTTGTTTTCCTTTGTCGTCGTGCGGATTATTTAATAAACATTCCGAACTATGGCTATAAAGTTGCCTAAAAATGTGTCCTCGTAAGGACACAATATTGCGGTTATATTCCAAAAGGGTGCAGCTCCTTAATGGAATTCTTTTCTCTACAGTCATATTGTTTGAATCTGTGTGGAAATGTTCTCTTCCCACAATTGTGTTGCAACATGTTTTTGGATATTTTTGCAGCATTTTGTGAAAGCAAGACAGGTTCAGTTGGTTGGTACTGATGAGGAAATAAGTTTTTTTTTTTTACTGCCATGCAGAAAAAAAATCGGATGTACTGGATGACAGGCTGATGCTTGATGGCAATAAGTAAGATGGATTTGGTTCCATGGCAAGTTTGTTGAGACTTGGAGGAAAAGATTGCCGACTCAATTGTGTTGTAATTTACTAAAACGTGTGCCCATGTTAAGAGGGTAAAGAAAAAAAAAATGCTTCGTTTGTTAGTCTTACCATACTTTGACTGACTAGTTGGGCTAAAAATATTTCAGGAATTAGATAAAATACCGGAGGAAATTGTTGAACCGATTTGACCGGATCTTGATGAACTGATTAAGACAGTTGGACTAAAACTTGTTTAATTTGTTGGTCTGATCAGTTTTCAGATTGCGATCAATTAAGAGTCGGACTAAAAATCTTTTTAGAACCCAATATGATGGATTTGTCGGTCTAAATGATTTTTTTTTCAGATTGTGATAAATATTTAGACAGATGGACTCCAAATCTTTTGAGAACCAACCAAGAGGTTGAATTTGTTGGTTTAAATGATTTAAGACTGTGATTACGACAGTTGGACTAAAAATCAACAGTTTCCTTCACTTGTGTCATATTTGACCTTTTCGAGAGCTCCATCAAATAAAAACAAAACCAAAAAACCTTAGAAAAGGAAACGAAGTCCGGAGAGACACATACCTTCCGTCATCAATCATGTACCAGGTGACGGTGAACAGCAGGGTGGCAAAGCAGAGCAGGACGATCAGAAAGGACATCCCTTGACCCATTGCTGCTTGCTTTCCTTCTCTCATTTCAGCTGGGGAAGACATCGCCGAGCGCTCCACGTCTGGGCCAATGTTCAAGTGCTGTCATATTTCCTACTCTAACCTCAGCCGCACCTCCCTCTAACCCTAACCCTTATCTACCTCACCTCCAAACTTCCCCCTTGATTTCACTTTTCATGCAAAGAACGTCCTTGCGATGTCTTCCTCACTGGACAGAAAAAAAAATCAACAATCTTCAGCGTCGTCCCCGAAACTTAAAAGCTGCTGCTTCTCAAGGTCTCTACCCCCTCCCCTCCCCGGGCCATCCTCCAACCACACAAACTCCCCTTCTGTCTTCTATCCCCCCCCTTGGCACAAGAAGGCAAGCGGTAACATGAGTGCCCTAAACCTAATTAGCCTCCAGGGGACACATGTTCGGAGAGGCCCGGAGGCGCCTCATTGGATCGCTATGACACCCCCACCGCTGGTCAGGGGAGGAGCGTGGAGGGGAACCGTCTCTCACGGCACGGAGCGGAAACGAAACAGAAAAGAGGGGAAGTGCAACCTTGACAGACTTGGAAACTTATGAGAGGGAGGAAGGAGGTGCTTAATGGCAAAGGCAGATAGGCGGAAACTGTACCTGTTGCAATTCTGTCGCAATGACGGATGATGGATTAGTCGATGCAAGAGGCGCCAAGTGATAAAATCCCGGGACTACCTTTTGTATTTTACGTTTGACAGTTATCAGATGAACGTTTTTAGTGACTGAGTCCAACTGTCAAGTCAAACGATGTGTGCTGTCATGTGGCTGGGCTGCATTCTTTCCCTTCATGACATGATTACCGGGAAAAAAACAGAAAAAAAAAACAATAGGATGGTTTTGTCACTGTTACAAATGTGTGTTTTCCTATGCCTTTAAAAATACATCTAAGTCAATTTGTTTGCAAACCTTTTTTTTTTTACATTCTGTATTGGGTATATATGAGATGCATGTTATAAAATAATTATTTTCCTAAGAAAAATAAATGCCAAAGAAAGCAAGTGATCGGGATTTTTTTTCTCAATATTGTTTACATTACTTTGATGTACTTCCTTCCCAGTTTTTTTTTTATTTTTTTCAATTGTTTAGTTCACTAAACACTTTGTATTAAATGACACACTTTTTACACTTGTGTGAATGTGAGAAACCAGAAAAAAAAACTTTTGAGTCATCAAACCTTTGGTCTTTTTTTATTTTATTTGCCGATACTATAAAACAGTTAACAGCAAAGCTTTTATTTTCAACATTGATATATTTTTATTCTGATGCTAATCAGGCACTAACATGTTAACCTCCAATGAAGTTGCCTTCAAAAGAACAGAATGTCTTCTTCTCAGTGCATCTAGCAAACGTTTGCTTCTTATGCGTCAGCACTGAACAGCGCTTTGGCTCATTTCTGGCTTATTAATGTTCCCAACAAGTACCTCCAGTTTGTGCGGGTTCAACATGAACAACAATCAATGTGAGCGAATGATAGGAACCATCCAAAAGAACAACAAAAGCCCCCCAATTCTCACCCAAAATGCTCAATTCACAGTTGTGTCCCCCAAGTCAATTGAGTAAAATCTGCATTTAACAAAAAACAACGAGCATCTGACAATTCCTGGATGAGAAGATCTGGAAGACTCTTTCCATGAAGGGATGACAGAATTCTCGTTCCTTTTGAAAAAAAAAAAAACAATCTAATTGCACTTTGTGAGATCCTTCAAATGCCTCAATGTGGCTTTTAAAAACAGTAGCTCATCCTTCCAATTTGAAAAGTCTTCAGTGTTTTCTCCAGTGCAAATGAGTCACGGCTTTTTATCGGTTGGACAGCGTCCGAGGTGAAGCCTGAGCACGCCCCGACTGTGCAGCTTGAGCAACAGGTTGAACTCGGCGGGCATGGCGTGGAACTTGGTGTTGACCTTCTTGTCGTCGTAGTAATGATTAGTCAGTGTGTAGAGGTCGTACGGGTGGTTGGCGAAGGGCCAGAAGCCGTAGAGGTGCACGTCGGAGCACACCTCCAATGCCAAGCTGGCCATCATGATACCCGTGCTGGGCCGCTTGGACTTGAGGCCGTTGGCAGCCCAGAAGCGGGAGAGGTTGCGCAGGTAGTCCGGGTTGAAGAAGATGGCGCGAGAGGGACTGCTGAAATCCTCAAGGGTGAAGGCCACCCGCAGAGACACTTCGGTGTTCGTGGGGAACGAGAAGGCGGGAAGGAGGATGAGGGACTTGCCGTAATTCTGGAGTCTCGACATCAAGTCCCGCCGGCGTCCCGACAGTGAGTTGTACCTGGAGGGACAACCCTATCAGGACACTTCCACTTTGAACATTATTGCAGTTGGTCGCCGTGCTGACTTTTCTTTGAAGATGCTCGGGTTGGCCGTCACGAGGTCCGTCCTGACGCCCACGTCTTTGCCGTACTCTTCGCTCAGAGGAGGTAGATTGCACCGCATCACAAATCGAGCCGAGTCGATCCTTTTCCCGCAGCCGCTGTCCACCAGGATGCCGCCGTTTCCCACAACGGCGCACGTGTCGAACGTCTCGTTGGAGAATGGATGCTCCTGGGAAGAGTCAAGAGCTATAGAATAGCTGCAAATTCCAAAGTTAGTTAGCGGTGTGTCATGCCTTGATGAATGTTTTGAAGATTTGCGGCGTCACTCGTAGCGTCTTGGACGTTTCGGCATCGTAGACGATAGTGGTTCCCACGGGTGTGTTGGCCTGGGTGATGATGGCTTTCTCGAACCCTCGACACGAGCTGCTCAGCTTGGACCTGACGGGACGAGCAAACATTGAAGTAACTACTAATAATATTTGCAGGAACACTTTGACCTACTACGCTACTGTATTTGAACATGGCTCATTCTGGTTGTACTCTGTATTTTCTTAGCTGGCTCAGTGAGCGTCAGTCACATGATCATAGCGTGACGCTACGACGCACGCACGCTTTTACATACGTTTGTCAGCTTGTCTTACGTGAAATTCCGGTAGCTCTCCTCGTTCTTCTCCCACGTTTGAGAATAACGCTTCAACACGTCGTCAATGAGTTTCCTGCGAGGACACGCAAGTAGAGACACAAATACAACAAATCCTTATTTAATTGACATCTGATTTTAATTTGGGAAAACAATTATCAACAATCACAATGAATTCATGCCTGTGCATCTTCTTCACTGTCAATTTAAAAGGTGAATGAATGACAAAGAGGCAACTTGACTCACCTGCAGCCTTTACAAAGCACACTCGGGGAACTTTTCTTCTGAGCGGGAGGTTTGTAAGAGGCCAGCACACTGGAAAAACATTCAGAGAGGCTCAAGATACATAAATCAGCACATTTGGAGGGCAAAATTCAAGAGACCTACATATTTGAATTACAAAAGGTATTAGGATTGTAAAAGGTCATGAAAATATGTATTTTGCAGAACTTGACGCAGCCTTCAGACAAACCTATGATCGTCGACCATGTACCAAGTGATGCTGGACAACAGGCTGGCTAAACATAGCAGAGTTATTGCAGACGAGCCACCCCAAGAAGCCATCATCAACAAAGGAGAGGAGGAACGTCTTTCCTTGTGCGTCACGGTAGAGCTGTCGTTTTTCCTTTTTTGTCTTTAAACCCGGACATGTGTCCTTCCCAATGCCTCGTGCACACCCACCTAACCCGGCGACCACCCACACCTTCACTCACCTGATTGACATTCACACAGCTGATGTGTGATTAGTAATTAGATGTCACATGACAATATTTGTTTAAAAAATGATTTTTTTTATCGTTTACGTGTTTTATCATTGTGTTGCCGTCAAACCAAATATTAACAGTCGACTGAAAAGTGGTGTCTTGTATCTGCTTCAGTGACCCTCCTCATTTGCCCTTCTTGACAGGAAGCACACTGCATGCTTGCTTTTCTTTTTTTCCCAGTGACATCATGGAGAAGTACTCTGTGGAATGGAGTGACAGAGAAAGAAAGGAGGCCTTCTCAAAGCATCATTCCCCCACCCCTTCCTTCCTCCATCATCATGCGTGTGCTTGTGAGACAGAAGAGGAAGTTTCTGCGGTGTCAAGAAACAGGAAGTCAGACGAGACACGCCGCATGCAGAAAAACAAGGTTTCTCGTGTCATCAAACTTCCTCTGCTTTATTTAAAGCAGTGGTTCCCACAGTGGGCGGTACCGCCCCCCTGGAGGCAGTGGAAAGATCTGGGGGGGTGGTGAGGAAGAAAGGGGCGGTAGGGGGGCGGCAGTCCGAAATCAGAAGTTGGATGTTTATTTACCATTCTATGTTGCTGAAACAGTTAAAACTGCTAAAAAATAAATTGGTTTACTAAATTGGGTTTTATTTGTGAAATACACATTTGTGTTTAACCTTTCTCTTTTCAAATTGCAGCATACCAAATATCAAGAAAGAGGTGTTTGTTTCCATATGTGTCTGTGGTGGGGGGGCGCTAGGAAGTCACTGGGGACCCAAGGGGGCGCCAGCCTGCAAATGTTTGGGAACCATTGATTTAAAGCATAACGGTGCATTATTTTTATCATTAGATAACTGTGTGTGTCAGCCATTTATCTTCACCGGGGTTGCGGATACTGTTTGACCTGCCAGCTTTGCGTTGAGTCAAGCAGACGAGGCGTGACATGTCTTTATGAACACTTTTTATTTTCAGCGATCCATACACACATTTAGACAGGAGAGGTGAACCCCGATTACTTTTTGCCCTCTTCCTCCTTGGACAAGTTCTTGATGATTTCCTCCTTCTTGGCCTGGAGGCGCTCCTCTCGGCGCTTGCGGGCCTCCTTGGTCTTGGTACGGCGGGCCTCGGCTTGATCGCTGCAAAAAGGAAACAATTTGAGAAAAAAGGTATATTTATGTTGTCAGCTGGGGAGAATGACGTCAAAATGAGGTTGCAAACGTACGCCAGGAGCTTCTTGCGAGCTTTGTCGGCCTTCAGCTTGTGAATGTGCTCCATGAGGATACGCTTGTTCTTGAACACGTTACCCTTGGCCCTCAGATACAAGCTGTGATACCTGAGAGAAAAAAAAAAGGTTACATTCAAAATTGGTGTAGCATTGCAAATTGCATTGTCAAAACGCCAGTTTTTCTTACATGTGCCTGTCGATCTTCTTGGACTCCCTGTAGCGGCGCAACAGGCGGCGCAGAATCCTCATACGGCGCATCCAAATCAGCTTCTCGGGCATACGGGCGTTGGCGGTACCCTTTCTCTTACCTGAAGACGAGAAGGCAAAATGTAAGGGAAATGACCTGGCGGGAATTCCCGGTGGCGGCGGGCAGTGCACGGAACCTACCGATGCCCATGTGCCTGCCCTTGCGGCGTGCCAGCGTGTTCTTGCGGCAGCGGGCCCTGGAGTGGACCGTGACGGGCTTGCGGATAATGAGACCATCCTTCACCAGCTTGCGCACCTGCTGGCCTGGAAGGGACAAGGAGGCGAGGTGAGTAGTTGTACTGTGACTACTTGGATAATAGCGCCCTCTCTTGTCAGATGTCAGCAGTTGCACACTAAAGATTTATCCTTATTTGACAAACCCAATTGGAATTTTCTTTTAGGAAAATAAATCCACTGTCACACAGCTCAACGCTTCCTCATATGATGTCAAGTCACAGCAGTTCACAGAGAATGCAAAAGAAGCAAGATGGGGGTGGACAGACGATGTAAAACGTCTGACTCGGAATGAAAGTTCAGATCACAAAGGAATATCGACACGGCGATCCACGATTACTGTTGGTGGAGAGATCAACGATAACTGTGAGTACCAAATCCCATTTTATAGGGTGCATTAAAGGATTTCGATTAATGAGGACATTTGGATCTCCTTAAAAGATCAAGCCTGCTTTGGGGTGTAAGCAAATTGGCATTTTATGCCTGATTGCGAGAGCATGGTTGGGTTTTAGTATAGTTACATTTTGGGTCGACTTACGAGAGTTGGCATTGGCGATCTCGTTGGTCTCATTGGGGTCAAGCCAGACCTTCTTCTTGCCACAGCGCAGCACGCTGGCGGCGAGCCTCTTCTGGAGCCTGAGCATGCTGCACGACACGAACACAACAGACAATTAAAGACATTAAAAAACACACGCTTAAAATCAAAAGAAAATGTATATGTCGCATATGTAATGTGGATTGTGAGACTCCACGTCATTAGCTGATGTTGCTAACCGCTAGCCTGGTTGACAACATGGCCTCTCCCTCGGCTACATCGTGTGGCGCAAAGCCACGGTTAAACACGCCATTGTCGGCATTAGGAGGACAGGTTACAATCCGTGTCGTTTAAATGTAACATGTTATGTCTTGATTGAGAAGCGCAGTGTGTAAAAAGGGTGTTTTTGGACAGTTTAAAATAAAGCAATTGTCTTCTTTCGACGGGAGTCCTACCTCATGGCTGCTACTTCGATAGAAAAAGAGCGATCTCGGCAACGGACAGGAATGTACCATTAGGCAGGCAAGTCCATCTCAATTCATGAAAAGAACTTTCTTTGAACGCCGATCAAATTTAGCACGGGTATTGCTAATCTTGCACACAACAAGTTTAATAAGGTCTGAGACGATAATATTTTAGTTCTTTGATAGCTTCACTCATCGTATTTAACAGTATGTTCATTAGACTCCCCTTTGCACCATAATGGTAACGACCAATGTCGTTACAGTGCATTGTGGGTCGAAAGGGTGCAGTTTACACTTGAACCACACGAGGGCAATGTTTCAGCGTGTAAAGGCCCTGAAGCAATTTAAAAAAAAGTAGTTAGGTATTCTATAACTTTAAAATCCGTAAATATTTTACGTGCATGGGAGCGTATTGTATTCATGAAAAACAGAAAACTGTTATTTTACAAAAATGCAGACGGAGAAAAAATATTTCCAAACAGAAAAAAAGACACTTCCATAATTAACAGTCATTAATGAAAAAACGTACAAAATGGGTGCAGAGAAGCTACAAAAAAAAAAAAAAGCCACCATAATGTGGTATATATAGGCAATCTAAACCTGTAAACTTGGAGGACTGGGTCCCTATCCCCAATGAATACTGCAGATAAATAGAATACATACAATGCTCCTCATGCGCTCACTATATAGTCGTAGCTCACCAGCAGGCCGTCACCATGGCAACAGTGCACGCCAGTTGTGTGGGTGCATGCATGCACTTCTTCACCTCAGGTAACTGACAATATCTCCAGCATAATCTCTCTGTATAGATAAGATTCTGGTCCATTTCATAACCTTACAGGATATGTTACATGGCTATGAAGAGAGCTGTAAGATGTGACACAACAACAAAATTCATAAACAGCTATGTTTACTTTACTTCCTGCTACTTTTTCTTCCACAGCCTGTTTATGCATTGGCATTACACTTAGAAGAAAGTAAGATAGCTAGCTAATGCTAATAAGAAAACTGAATTATTTTGACCGAAATACATGGACATGGCATGCTCATGCCTTATCCACATCACGAGGTTATCAAATGTATAAAAATTAGATGCCTGTGATTTGCTGTTGCCATGGCATCACGCACTGTGCTAAAGTAGGAGACAGGCTTGTTTTCCTTTCCTTATTCTCCAAATTTCAATAATTGCGTGAAGGCTAATGGCCTTCACACATATGTTATTCTACACCATTAACTTTTTTATTGTGTGAAGGCTAATGGCCTTCACACATGTTTTCCCCTGTACTTTATTATTCAACCTATTCCGCCCACTTTTTTGACGTGCTTTGAAGATTATTTATCCAGTATATTTTTAGCTACACGTGTACTAATATTAATGTTATTACTATGGCACTACCTTTTCGCGTGAATGTGTGATCTCCCCCATCAATCGATGTGATCTGTCGGTCAGGGCGGGGCTGTTGGACTGCCAGTTGGAGAGAGAAGCAAAAAAGAATGTACACAAAAATAACACTGGAAGTTGGAGATGGAGGCCTTTGAAATAAAAGCAAAAAGTCATTCTCGACATTTTACAAACTACACTAGCATTCGTTAGTGTAAAAGCAACAGAATGTGAAAAATAAAATACACTGCAAAGAAAGCCATTAATTGCACACTATCAGAAAGGCGAAGAAGGTACTTGGGCGTAGTGTTACCGTTCTGCAATCAGATATATTTCCACTATTATTCGCTTTAAATTTATTTTGAAGGCTACAACCGGATGTATGTTCGTTCCCTACCGCTAACCTAGCAACACGGCGCTTCCTTCCTCCGCTCTTGTCGGCAAGCTTGCAGAGAAGGCAGCTGTTGCCATTCTACTCAGCATCGGCCGGGCGAGCCCCACTTCCACGACAAAGATGAGTCCGTGGACACCGACGTAAACACCCCCGCCCCCCCCCCCCCCTCAGCCTAAAAGACAGTCTTTAATCAAGGGCCAAAAGTTAATTCAATGGTACAGAAAAGTAGTATGTCCAGGACGCCTTCCACCTCGACCCAGGAGATCCAAATGGACATGTTCGACCCCCATCCTCAATCACAGGTAAGAAAAAGACAGGGTTAAGAGAGAGAGGGGGGAAAAAGACCCATATTATATTCAAGCAATTTGACTGGAGCCGTTTTCTGTCAACAAATGTTGCGCGTGTTTTCCCAAAACAGATTAACAGGTTGTTTGCCACTTACACATTTGCTTCCCATGAGCTCATTTGCCCTAGAGAAGGCATTCTATGTACATTAATATCCAATTCCCCCCCTATGTATTTTATTTGATATATATTAATGTTTTGTGAACAGATAGTCCTAATTGGTGGCTAATAATCAGCGTTTGTGTACACAGTGGCGAGATAAGCAATGCAATTGGATCTCAATTGGATGCGATGCAAAGCCACGCCTTTGTTTAACGACAACGTAGACATGTAGAATTCCATTTTATCGTAAAGAAAATCGCTAAAATCTTAAAGACCTGGAGGCCACTTCATTAGGTATACATGCTATTAAGCCATCCAATCAAAAATGGTTTCTTTACAAAGATGATAATGCTCACTTTTGGAGTTGAAATTTCATCTGATTGTTATTGCGCATGTCGTTTCTAATGTTTTATTCAATATTTTAATTTTGTTACAAGGTCAA
Source organism: Syngnathus typhle (assembly GCF_033458585.1). NCBI lineage: Eukaryota > Metazoa > Chordata > Actinopteri > Syngnathiformes > Syngnathidae > Syngnathus > Syngnathus typhle. The sequence goes on from NC_083754.1 coordinate 5,222,300, forward strand.
CTCGGAAAAATTGGAATTTTTAATTATGATACAAATACGTTTGTATTTCATTTTCAAAGAACAAATATTTATTTTTATTATTTAAAAACACCCTTACACCCATTTTTGTGCTCGCCAATGTTTTTATTTTTTAGGCCGACGTTAAGTCCAATATTTTGCAAAATGAAATTCTGATGACTGAGTAATAGGCTGATTATTTCAAAATACATGTGAATTAATGTTTTTTATTTCCTTTAACACTAAAACAAGATATGAATTACAAACAGATCATCTGACTTTGAGTATTTCAATAGAGAGAAAAATCTGCAAATTGGCCAACATCATTTCACACATAGTCCTAACTCCTCCATGGTGTCATTTCACAGCAGCCACAAATAGTCTGTGCCTTCCTTTTTTCGAGAGATTGAGTGTGCAAACACAACAATCCACAATATTTTATTTTTATTTCTTTCTTGTCGGTGGAAAAAGTGGAACAAACACCCACGCTGAGCACACTCATCTCTCTACGTACATGCAGTGAGAGAAACCAGCGCTTCCAATCATACCTTCCTTCCCACTCTCAGCCCCCACAAAGTTCTCCATGTACCAGAAAACTTGAGCTTTAGACTCTCAAACCTTGCTATTTGGTGAGGCAATCAAAATAGTAAGAATTATTTGATCTGTGACCAAACTAATCTCATCAATTTAAAGATACGTTTGAAGTTTGCCCTGCCACACCTCCACTTGAATAAACACCCCTGCTTACTTCCTCTTTAATTATACATCAACATTTAATCTGGTGGGACATTTACCACCAAGAAGCCCCCTGCAGTCCCTGTTGCTGCCACCCCCCCATGCCTCGATACAACCTTAAAAGACAAGAAAAAAAGACAAATTTGGATCAATTATAAGTAGAGTCGTATTTTACATGACATTTGCTTTAATCTGTAATACCTGTTGCATTCATTTACACTTAAAAAACAACAACTATTTTTAGGAACACAGAGGCCTACTATGTTACTGTTTTTTATAATAGATCACTATGTTGGTATAAAACTTAAGAACGACTGAATACAAACTGCTGCCACCTGCAGGTCTGGAGTATTGCTACATGTTCAATAAATCAAAACAACTCTTTCAATCAGTTGAGCAAGTAAAGCAAGTGCTGCTATCCTGGGCTACTGTAATGCACTCACAGGACATTTTATTCGGCACACCTGCCAAATCCAATATAATAATGCTATTTTTTTTTTTTTTGTCTGACCCTGCACAATATGCTAATTATTGAATTGCCTCATAATGAGATCTTGAGTGGCGTGTGATTGTCTGGGTGTACCTAATCAAGTGTCCAATGTGTGCGATACAAAGCGTTTGCCGGTGCGTTTTGGTTCTCACGCGGCGGTTCCTCACGGGAAGAAGAAGAACAGGCCGTCTCCTCCGCAAACGTGATTAGTCGGCATTGTGTAACCATGGCGATGTGGCCAGGGTGGGCTTCTAATGTAATGAACGGCTTCTGCCCAACCCGGATAGAGTCCACTTGGCAAGGGTCCGCCAATCTGATTAGAGGCTTGCAACAGAACATGAAAAATGAGGAGTCGCCGCAGCTGCTCGTGAATTGTGCGCGTGTTTCCCGCTCTGGCCAATGTCGCCTCCGTCGGCGACAGCGGCAGGCCGGGGCCTTTTACAACCATCTGTTAAGATAAATGACTGTGTGGAGGCAAAGTTGTTTTGTTTTTGTTTTTCAAAGCCACACCCAGGCTTCTTTCTTTCCTCAGGGCAAGTACGCCAAGAGGAAGAGCCGCTTCAAGCGTTCTGATGGAAGCACCTCGTCCGATACCACGTCCAACAGCTTCGTCCGACAGGTAACGTCCGTCCCGTTGAGAATTGCGATACAGGACTTGCGCAATTCTAACAACACTTAAAAAAAAAAGTAGATGACTTAAGACTTGCACCTGACTTGGACCAAAAGACTTGGCTCAAATTAATACAGAGCTGGTTTCAAACATGGACGATACAAATTTTAAACCTACGCTCGACTGTCAGATCTGACCCAGTTCATTAGCTTTAGCTAATTTAGCGACTTCACTTTGGACTTATTACTTGAGATTTATTTGGGACTAGAACGAAACGTAAACTTTGATGCTAGACTAAGATTGGGTTACTTTCCAACTGCTTTACTTGGAGTACTTTAGTTGGAATTGAGGTTGGTGAAAGACCTTTACAAATGAACACCACCATCACCACCACCACAAAAAAGCGTGTGGGCACCCTCTAGGTTTTATACCTTCACCCTATTTTTCAAAGCCAGGCCCCGTATAGACGTTTTAGTCTCGCGCACTCCTCCGCAGGAGCAAACTCATTCAAAGACACGAAAACGCACAGATATACACAATCAGCCGTCGGCGGCGAAGCTGGCTGGTACACCGGGGCTTGGTTTCTATGGCAACCGGGCCACTGAATCTCCCCCCCCCCCCCCCCCCCCCACCACCGTGCGCGCAGCCACAGTGGGATGGGGATGCGAGGGTGACTGCGCTTCGGCGACACGCTTTCTTGTGCGTGGGCGCCACGGCGGCCTACGTGTTTGCGTAGCCTGGTTTGCGCGTCAAGTTCAACAAAAACACGACGAGGATGACCGTCTGCCGCCGTGCTACGCTTTCTTGGCCGGATGACAGTGTGGATGGAAGGGGATGGGATTTTTGTGCTCCCGATACACCGATGATGTTATCAAAACATTCACATTCCTTTAGGACCAAGACTCGTTCTATTTAAAGACCATGTAAAGCCTTCAATTGAAAATGTAATATATAAAAGAACTCGGTGTGGTTTATTAAATTTCCAACTGAGTTTTGGAATGATTTGGTTGATAACTAGCAGTTGCTGCAGTTTGACCAACTACTAGGTGCCCATTCTTTCACCATTGCGTGCTGATCGGGTCACAGGTTGTCCCCTAGTGGACACAATGAGCCTATACGTAAAACTTAAGTTGAAGATTTATTGGATGGATGCTTTAGAATTGGATCAAACAACTTGGCACTTGCTTAAGACTTGGGTTTAATGGCAGAAAATGTTAGATTTGGGCCCAAAAAAAATCATGCAAATGACCCGGAACTTGAGTTTGGTTTGGAACTGGACACTTTGGACACCAAAAGCTAAAGCGCTATCTAAGCGCATCATTGACTTGCTTTTAAGTGAACAACTGTCCACAGCCAGTTGTTTTAAAGCAGTCCTGGACCGGTTTCTGTGAGTCCATGAGAGATCAGCAGTGAACAGGCTCCAGAGGGGAGGGGGGTTTCCCCCGGCACTGCCCCGTCCTATCCCACGTCAGCTGGAGCATTGGATGGCTGACGGCTGCATACCAGGCCTCCTCCTTGGCCTCGGCGCACTTACGTCTCTGTTCCTGCCTGGCCCGCCGGCTAAATATATTTCCCCAGTTTGCAAATGTAGCACAAGTCCTGCAACCCGACCCCGGTCCCGCTGGCTCCAGTTCCCTTCCTTTACACAAGGTTCACGTTCCTTTGGGTTGTGGAGGGATACGAGAGAGTGCGCTGGGGTGGGGTTGGAGGTTAAGAGAGCGTCTCTTGCTTTTCTCACACGCACACACACATCGCACACTTTTCTGGATCTCTCTGCTCATGTCCACTTGTCAAGCTAACACACACACACTAGTTGCCACTTTACACACACACACCGGTCTGTGGACTCCAGCACTGACCCCCCCCCCCCCCCCCCGCCTCTCTGGGTCGGCCGTGGTGAGGAGAGTGTGGCAAAGGAGGTATGGAGAGGACTGATCGGATTCAGCGGCCCGTCGTGGTAAGAAGAGTTTCGCAGACTTTTCGGCGGCCATTTGTCGGACTGACTGTGCATGCGTGTGCGTTTGTGAGTCCAAGCCTTGGCAGGTGTTGCTCTGAGATGTTGTAACTTGGGTGGGAAATGTGAATTTGCCAGCCCGTGTCCTGATTGTACCGTAACTGTGGGTCAGCGGCTTACTTTGTAATTCCATTTTGGGTGGCTCACAGCTGCTGGGAAGGCTCTGTGTTTTTAATTTAGACTTCCAGTCCCCCACCGGGTCGCGTCCAGTGCTATGCGCGATGACCAGTCAGCCTTCCGGGACAGCGCCGTGGCCATTTCATAGGGCGGCATTCCAAGTTGTTAACTCATAGAACGGAGAAATGTCGATGTTGCTGGCAGAGTTTGTTCACAGAGTATCAGAAACTAAACTGAAATATTCAAAGCTACTTTGTATTATTCATTTCTTTTTGTCCTCAAATCAAAATGGGACTATGATTCAGCTTTAGTTGCTTTAAAACCTAAATCGAGGTCCACCAAAATGACACTTTGACAGCTCATAGCTTTTTTTTTTTAATTAATTTTCTGGCTTTATATATGCATTCTTTATCTATCGCTCTAAGGCTTTTTCTGAGATAACCGTAGACGCATCCGAAATGATCCCTATACAGTTATTTGACCTTTTCAATGTAGCTTTTTAAAGATCCTATGGAATAAATGTTCCTAGTGGCTCGTAAAATTATGTTTTTTATATTTATAGCATTCTCACGACAAAAAGATGAGCACAAACAAACTTAAATGCATGACTCACATCTCCAGTGAACTTCGCAACCTCAGACTTGGTTACCATGGCACCGCTGTGACAGAGCAAATAAAGATGGCCGCCGTTCGTGACCGTGTGCTACGAATGTGATTTGTTTTTGTAGATGAGTTCTTTTTCTGCCATGTGGTATCTTGGCACTCCAGTCTTGTCACGTCTACGCACAAAACAAATATAGGACGTTTTAGTTTGTTACACGATTGAAATGATGGAGCGAAAGACTGTAACCCCAGAAACCTTCAACTTGGACTGGCAGGTTCCTCGGCCTCCAATCCAACATTTTCAGCGTCGAGGTGTTCCGCCTCTTCCCTAAAAGTCGTTTCCGGAGAAAGCACTCGTCGCAGGGAACGTGAAGTCATTTTTCTTTGTTGCGCGGTAACAATGCTTCTCGAGCCTCATTAGTCAAAGCTCGCCTGTGTCCGTTTGCCCCCTCTCCTTGCTATCCCCCCCCCCCCCTTCTGAGTTATTCAATATCACCTCGAAGGAGGTGCCAATCTACCACAATGCATTTTTCATCATCTTCTGGATTATTCCCACTCCGGTGACGTTGTCACGCCTTCAACCAGATTGAGCGTGATGGATTCTTTCCAACACTTTCAAATTCATCCACAACCACCCTCAAGTTTCCCCATCGCCTCCTCCACACGGATGCAGCTGAGGTGGTTACTATGACACCGCGGGGGTCTCCAGACCGGCGGCGGCCAATGGGGTGGCAGCTGCTCCGTCACGTGACTCGCAGCTATTTTCAACAGGGAGCTGTATGCGAAGTGAAGCAAGCGGCTAAATTAGAGACACAGCCCCGGTGACATGAGGAGGGGAAGACGAAGAAGGGTTGAGTTGAGTTCCTGGAGACTTTTGTTTTCTTTTGTACTCCTTACAGCAAACAGCTATTCATTGCTATTGATTAGTTCAGCGGATCCCCCCCCCCCCCTGCATACTTCATTTAGTAGATTTCGTGCGTATATAATAATTGGCCACATTCCTGTGGGTCTTTAAAAAGTCAAAATGCTGTAAAATGGCTGCAGTGGTTTGGAGTACAAGTGTCATTGAAAATGGATGGATGGGTCGCTAGCTGCCTCGCTCTTCTATTTTTTTTTTTTTGTGTTCCAGTGTGACTCAAAACATTTGTCAGTTATTTCCGACGTCATCCGGGTGCCTTTTATTTTAGTCCATTTCACCCCTCCCCACCCTCCAAGGTCGGCCATTAAAATCCTCTGTTGAACTTCCCTCGTTGTCGGGATGCTCCCAGAGGATGAGTCAGAGCTTGTCGGCGAAGGCGGCTGGTGCCATCCTCGTTACGTGCGCCGAGATGCAACAGGAAGCGGGGATAGTGTGTGGTTAAGCGTGTGTGTGTAGAGGAACACCGTAAATTAGCGAGGAGGGCCGTCGCCTCGGCAACAGGGAGTGTCTACACGCGAGTCTGCCGAGCGGCACAATGCGACAGGTGGCTGAGCCAGAATCAACACGCTGGTGTTTGTCGTTTGGTCGGGAATTGCTCAAAGAGAAATGAGGATAGTCATGAAAGGCGGCGTAGGACATTCAACACACACGCGTGCAAAAACCACACAGTGTTTTTGCCACCTTCAGCATCCTTTACGCAAACCCACACAGCTGCCATGTTTGGACTTCAACCCCAATTTGTCCCATTGTGACCAGACATTAACATTATCCAGGTCAATTTTGAAGTAAATTTAAATCCAAATCCATGTGGATTCGCCATCTACATGATATTTAGCTGAGTTCCTTAGTTTGGGGTGTAATTCCACCTTTGGCCACTAAGTAGCAGCACACAACTCTGTTTAACTGTGTGTAAATTTCGATTTTAACGTTTTAAGATCAGCTGTTTTTTTTTACTGAAGAGATTTCGCAATTATCTATCATCTCGCGTTGTAGGCCTACCGAAAGCTATTTTCTTTTTATACAATAATGTAACTCTTTGGAAATGATTAATGATGTATTTTGCTTTAAGATGTGTTTGTATTATTTGGGAAAACTATGACCGCATCAAAGATGTCTTTTCAAATCCGTCATGTTCACTCGACATGCCAGCAGGGAATTCATCCATCGCGGTTACATATGGCTTACGTTATCTTTTACGCACTCTCACCTCTATTTTGGAGGCCCACACCTCATGACTCACTTGTTCTGCTTGCCGCACTCAGCTGTCGGCGCTCTTGTCAGCAACACCTGCAAAACACAGAGATGTACTCTCTGGACACTTCATTAGGTACACCCGAACACCGGCAATAAATAAATAAATGCTATTGTGATAAAAAATATTGTCATACAGTGTCTGGATGTACCTAATGAAATGTCCAGTCCTCGTTATGAGTAGTGTGTACCTACCTGATGGCTCATCCGCATGGCTGACTCTACCTTTTGTTGTGGGGCCAAAGCACCTCAAATTACACCGAGTCAGCTTTCAGTTCTTAATATGAGCGACCTTGTAGGCCACGTAGCCATCTCCACATAGTCGGCAGGAGACAGGAAAAGATGGACAATCTGCAAAAGAGCACACAGAACATCCCTCACGCTCTTGTGTTTATGCGGCAGGGCTCGGCCGACTCCTACACGAGCCGGCCGTCGGACTCCGACGTGTCCCTGGAGGAGGATCCCGAGGCCCTGAGGAAGGAGGCGGACAGGCAGGCCCTCGCCACGCTCGAGAAAGCAAAGGTCAGTCGTCCGTTTGACTACTCTTTATCTTTTGTGGCTGTTGAACATTTAATATTTTCTGTCCAGACCAAACCAGTCGCGTTTGCCGTGCGGACAAACGTGGGCTACAACCCGGGCCCCAGCGATGACGTTCCCGTGCAGGGCATGGCCATATCCTTCGAAGCCAAAGACTTCCTACACATCAAAGAGGTTTGTTTGCGCCGCCATCCTGCGGTGGATGATCGTCTCGTAACGCCTGGCTGTGTTTTTGTTCTTGCAGAAATACAACAACGATTGGTGGATCGGGCGTCTGGTGAAGGAGGGCTGCGAGGTGGGCTTCATCCCCAGCCCGGTCAAGCTAGAGAACACCCGACTTCTACAGGAGCAGAGGATGAGGCAGAACCGACTCAGCTCCAGGTTCGGAAAAATACAAGAAGCTAAATGATGAACGTGGCATTTATATCCTTTTGGTTCTGTCTTAGTAAATCTGGAGGAAGCTCAAGCCTGGATGTCGCCACGGGAACACGCAGGCCCACCCCACCCGGCACAGGTGAGGTCAAAGCAATTAGCATATTCACGAGTGGCCAATCAAAGAAGCAAGCGGCGGACCGTGTTAAATCACGTGACACAAAGTCCATTCCTCGATAACTTCCTCCTGTCTCCGTTTTCTGCTCATGTCACTCAGCTTTTGTTGCTTTAATTAAGGCTCTCCAAACTGCGAGGCTCCATTGAGAAGGTCTATTTCATTGCTCAATCAGGAAAAAGCGCGCGATTCATTTTTTTCAACACCATCGGTTGAACAAAAGGCGAGAAATTCTTTTGGGTGGTGAATGCTCGCTGTCTTCTATTCATTACCGTCACTCGGCACATTCATTGCATTTCCTCGTGACGATCTGATATTTTCTCCCTCACACTCTTGTCAATGTCATCTTCTTTTCTTCCTTTGGTGCTTCCGTTCCGATGCATCTCACATCTCGTCTTCTATCTTCCCCTCCTTTTTTTTTCCTCCTTATTTCTGTCACTGTCTCCGCGCTTTCGCTTCTATGCCCCGCCCCCTCCCACATGCCAATTAGCACACACGGACATGCCCACTGTGACCTATGATGTTGACCCCCTGGACCTGGATGCCGAGGAGCTCCCTGAGTCGCAGGGGGACCCTCGCTCCCCCAAGGTCATGTCCGGCAGCGTGACCTCGCCTCAGGCCAACACGCACCGGCTGCCTTTCTTTAAGAAGGTAACACTAGGAAGTGATGGGATCGGACTTTGGGATTTGGTGGGGGTGCTGGATGCTTCTCGCCTTCGCCAACAGCCCTTCCTTCCTCCTCCCACCTGCCTGCATTTGCCCCCACCTCCCCTTTGCCCATAACTCATCCAAGACTAACACCTCACAGCTGCCTGAAACTCTAATAGGAAGGCGCTATAAACTGTACCCCCGATGGCAGTACCCCCCCCCTCAATGCTTTTCACCCAATGACTAACCAGCTTCTTGTGTGTGTTTTTGTGTGTCTTCTGGCATGTTGCGTGGAATGCTTCCGTAGGCGGTCCGGCTAAACAGAAACAGAAGTCGGTGAGTGCGCTTTTCCATACCTAACCCAACTAACATCTCGGGCCGCATCGTACGAGCGATGGTACGGTAATTAGAAACCTCCAAACAAGAAAAAAAAAAAAGAATTCCCCAGATATGGAAAATATAACCAAAGAGCAAAACCGAATGTCTCAGTGGTTGCGGAGTGAGCCGTAATCCCACCACACATTGAAATGCATCACCCGCCAGGCCTCGCCAATCCTCGCCGTCATGGCGACGCCGCAGGTGCACGTCTATTGATTCCTCCCGACACGCCTTCATTTCCATTTGTGACCAAAATGGAGGCGTTTGAACATAAAACGTTTTCAAGTGGGCAAAACATTAGGAAAATGAGAATATATAGATAAAAAAACCATTGTTCATATATCATCATAGCCATCAAATGAGGGAAGGGATAATCCTGTGCTAATCATCCTCTTATCCGAAATGTCTAAAACATACTGTACTCAGGGTACAGAGATAACCGAGCAGATATTCTGGAAGCTCCGGCATTAAGTGCCAAAGCGGATCGCCGAAGCCCGAAATGCATGTAAACGCGCCGGCGGAGCGGACGCCGTTACTGTACACCGTACATGACACCACGGCGACGACTGCGCGCTGTGCTAACACTATTAATACACCGATGTTATCTACACCCCTCCAGCGCTGGGCCCCGCGTCGACGAGAGCCATTAGGAGCCTTTTAAAATATGTATTTATAGCCCCGTGTGGATGCAAATGAGGCCGAGGGAGATTTACGTAAGATAATGTAAATGCCTTTTCAATACAAAGCGGAAGCGTAATGGGCAATATAGATTTTCTGTCGTCACTATGTATGCCCTAGTCTGGGGGGGGGGGCGGCGAAAGAAACTGGACTTTTGAAGAGAGAAAGCGCTTATATGGATGAATCATACTTGAGTCACAATGTAAGAATAAGCTTCAAATGTGGCTGATCTATGCGTGGGCATTGCCTTTATGCGGTGAAGGTTTTTTTTTTTTTTCTTTTGCTCAGAGCAAACATGCTTTTATGTACTTTTTGCTCACTCGGAAACTCATCGGCATTAGACACACACACGCCCGCCTGGGCCTCGCCTCTTTAAGGCACATGCATGTAGAAAGGGAATAAATGTTGGATATGTGGCCATGAGTCCTTTTATGAGTGGATTAAAAGAATGTGTGTGTGTCTCGTCATAGATGGAGCACGTGCCTCCCTACGACGTGGTTCCTTCCATGAGACCCATCATCCTGGTCGGACCGTCGCTCAAAGGCTACGAAGTGAGTGCGAGCTGCCATAGCAGCCATGTGTCCCAATACTTTTGGGGAATAGATGCGTTGGAAGTATGACCGTGTTGAATATTGCCGTTTATGCTGCAGGTGACAGACATGATGCAGAAGGCTCTCTTTGATTTCCTGAAACACAAGTTTGAGGGAAGGTAAGTAGTTGGCGTTAGGCGCCATTTTTTTTTTTTTTTTTCCTACCCCAAAAATTGATCGAGTGCCTTCCCGTCGCAGGATATCCATCACACGGGTGACGGCGGACATCTCGCTGGCCAAGCGCTCGGTCCTCAATAACCCCAGCAAACACACCATCATCGAGCGCTCCAGCACCCGTTCCAGCCTGGGTAAACACACAAACACACACACAATTGTTGTCATCATCCCACTTTGTTAGACTCTCTTCAAATGTCGTCTTATCAGATAAGATCAAATTCCAAACATCAATCCATCAGGTCCAATTCACCCAGGAACATTATTAAGAAATGGAATCGACTTAACCGAACCGCGCAAAAATTGTTCCTCATTAATTTTCTCCCCGACTTTCTGAGTCTGACTTTTCTTCATCCTGTCTCTCTGCCCTCCTTCGCCCATATTTCCTCCTCATCATCTCCCTCCTCCTCCTCCTCCTCCACCATCTCTTGAATCAGATGTCCTGGGTATGTATGCATCCCCCCCTCTTCCCACCTTCTCCCCCTTTACCCCCCCCCCCTCCTTTTCTCACCCATCCTCCACATTTGATTTGCCCGTCTGCTTGCCTTGTCTGCTGCCTCTCATCCTTCTCCATGTGATAGCTTGTAGCTTCTGGTAAAGAGAACCACCACCCCAAAAAAACTGAAAAAAAAAATGTTACGAAACCAAAAAGCGTATCCGTGGGAGGGCAGAAGGGCCGCGAGCTGCTCTCTTCGAGCGGGAGCCAAACAAACTGATACTCTCATGCCGCTTGTGTGAGGGTGGAGGTGCTTTAGATGGTCCTTGTGGAGCTACAGTGGGAAGTCCAGGAATAGCGAAATGGGGGGCAAGCTTCTCACTTCAATTTGCAACCAATGAGTATATGTGCGCGCGGAGGATAATGGAAACCTTGCCTCCACTTCCGGCCTCGATAGCTTTTATCGCTGCGAGGGTGGCACACTCGATGGCAACATTAGCACGACGCTAGCAGTCAGTTTAGCACGGCACCGTTTGGTTCACCCGTCAGTCACAGGACTCTAGCGCGGACGATATAGAGACTAAAAAGAACCTCATGTACGTCGCTGTGATTTACATTTCAAAAGGTGATTTGAAAATTGACTCAGATTTAGCTCGCTTGATCAATGGTGAATTAATTTAGAACATAGAAGTAATTGAAATGCTTTCACTTTGATCATGCTAGCAGAAAAGCTAGCCTGCTAGCATCATTTGTAAATTAGCTCAGTTTACCAATTTAGATTTACACACCCCTGTTCAAATGTGATATAAAAAACAAAACATGAACTCTTTCAAATGTTTCCACCATTAATTGGACCAAAAAATGGATTTGAACAGGGGTGTGTAGACTTTTTATATCCACTGTAATTGCTGCAGTTCCCGTTAGCCCTAACAACACTAATCTCCAATTTTATTTTTTTTTAATTATTCTATGGCTTCTGTGTTAATGAGAATGTGTTCCCATATTTTTATGGCATCTCATTCTTCAAGTGCCTCCTCTTATTTTATTTTATTTTTTAAAAGAGACTGACCAACATGAGGACTTCCTTAATGCTCGGGAGGCGACAGAATGAGAATGCCGCGTATCGTTCCATTTAGCTGTGTCTAAATGGAACTGAACGTGTGAGCTGAGCCAGTTCACACGAGGTTTTTCCTTGCATGATCTTGTACTAACCTAGCAGTTGGAACAAAGTGGGAGTCGTGTGTTGCTTCTCATGGACTCAGCGCTTCCTCTCGTGTGTTTGGGGGCGCAGCTGAGGTTCAGAGCGAGATCGAGCGCATCTTTGAGCTGGCCCGCACCCTGCAGCTGGTGGCCCTGGACGCCGACACAATCAACCACCCGACTCAGCTGGCCAAGACCTCGCTGGCTCCCATTATTGTCTACATCAAGATAGCCTCTCCTAAGGTGAGTCCCGTGGTGGAAAGTACTTATGGAGTCGCAATAATAGCTGGTTGTATGTTATTGCGTGTTTTTAGAAATTTTGTATTTCTCAGTATTTGTAAATTATTTCAACATTTTCACAATTTTTTTTTTTTATTGTAATTATTTTCCAGGTTCTGCAGAGGCTCATTAAATCCAGGGGGAAGTCTCAAGCCAAACACCTCAATGTGCAGATGGTGGCAGCAGACAAGTTGGCTCAGTGCCCCCCTGTAAGTCCTTTGACAATTAGACACTTTTTTTGGAAAAGTAATTTTTTTCAGCTTTTTAGATAAAATCCTGAGACATATTTTGTCAAATGTTTTGGCGCCATCTTGTGGCATCTTAGTGTAGAGGAACTATGTTAAAGTGAGTTTGAGGAGTCTCGTTTGGACAAATATAGTGCTTTTCTGCCAGTTGCCCCCCGCTAATGCAATGTTGGCATCTCCTCTACTGTTCATGCAGGAACTGTTTGACATCATCCTGGATGAGAACCAGCTTGAGGATGCCTGCGAGCACCTGGCCGACTACCTGGAGGCCTACTGGAAGGCCACGCACCCCCCCAGCAGCAACCCGCCCAACCCGTTGCTCAACCGCACCATGGCCACGGCGGCGCTGGCCGCCTCGCCCGAGCCCGTCTCCAACCTGCAGGTACAGGTGCTCACCTCGCTGCGCAGGAATATGGATCCGTGGCCCGACATGGACGGCCATGCCGACGGAAAAGAGGACGAGCACGCCCTCTGAAGCCAGTCCAGCACTCAGACTTTGTGGCCGCCAGAATGCGGGAGTAGGAACTCATCCACCGCCCCCCCCTTCAAAAAATCCCACAGACATATATATATACACACTCACATGACCTGCTAAATTAAGACCTTCTCACCTCAAGCGGAAATACGGAGAAACTCAAAAGGCTCCGCCTCCCCCCCGTCTTTCTCTTTGCAATTAAGAGCCAAATCCCCTGCCCTCGTTTAGTCACCTCGGTGGCCTCCTTCCTCCGCCAGCCGCTCTCCAGTTTGCCGTCCTCCCCCGTTGTTGCCATGGCGCCGCCCCTGAAAACAGCAAGTCATGCCTGCCTCCTCCTCAATCGGAAAAAGGCGCCCATCTTTTTTGCAGGCTGACACACTAATATGCCTGTTAACAATTACAAGAATCCAACTCATCCAAAAATGCAGTTTGGTTATGCATCTAATGCATGTCTGGTTGACTGACTACAAAATCCATATATCAGGTGTTGGGCAAACTTTGGTGCTCAAGAGCCATATTTGATATTTGAAAGGTAAAAATGGACAGGTCTAATCACAGATACCCCCCACGAGAGTAACACCAAAAGATTTTTTTTCACATTTAGTGTCAAAAGGTGCCATGACCTCATTGAGCCAGAGGGTGGCACAGTTGTGTCCATTAACTGCTTGGGTGTGTTTTGGTTTGCTTTGACCACTTTTTTTTGGTGCATATTTATTATGGACGTTTTTGAGCATGTTTACAGCAGCACTTTAACCTGCAAATGTGTTAAATAGTGCAATATTGCTTAGTAGAAGCAGAGTGGAACCTCCAAAGATGTAACGCAATCTATTTTCCCAGTGTTAAGTCGCTTACAGCAGTTGTAGTAGATGTATTATTTGTCTTTATTTGTGTCTGCACGACAGTATTATATCGCCTCCTGGTGGCCAAGGTGGGCACACCAGAAGGAGCGGCACAATGAAAAAAATTCAGGGATTAAATCACGATTCAGAAAAGTGTTTAGTCATTAAGATTTTACTTTAACTACTATTTTGTACAAAATTACAGACGTCATGGAAAATAATGGCAAGCAAATATTTTCTTGTAGCCTCGAGTTTTACAAATTGCATCGTACCACTTTTAGGGCGTACATCTTTTGAGGTTCGGCTTTAATCTGTAATGTGTTTTTTGCTTCTGCTCACCCCGCTTACCTTGACTAACTACTCACACCGTTTGTCTCTGCATGGTCACTGTGCGGGTGGTTCGCCTCTGACTCACCCAGGGGTCCAACCTAGTGCACGCCGAGCCCCCTAAGCGGGAGGGCACAGAGTGCGGCGGGAGCGAATACCACGGCGACCTTGGGGGAAAACCTCAGCATCAACAACAGCAACAGTCGTACCTGCGCTCTTCCCGCGGTCAAGTCCGAGGGGGCAGCGGCCGCGGCCTTTCCCGGCAAGACACCTTCGACTCGGAGACGCAGGGCAGCCGGGACTCGGCGTACACCGAGGCTGGAGACTCCTGCATGGACATTGAGACCGACCCCTACGAGGAGCCTGAGCCTTACCGCGGCGGCGGAGGGGGCAGCCGTCCTCACCTGGCGCAGCACCACGGGCGCCAGGCATCCTGGGAGGACGAGGGCGCCGAGCCGGACCAGGAGAACCTGAACCAGCCGCCGGCGCCCAGTCACGGGGGGCAGCTGCAGCACGGGCGGGCCAAGCTGAGGGAGCGCTACTGCCAGGAGCCGCTGGACACGGGGGCCAACAAGGGCCGCAACAAAAACCAAGATGACTGGGGCAGGGACGTCTACATCCGCTGAGAGGACACGAGAGGAGGAGACGACAAATGTTTACATCCAACGACTACAGTAATCCCTCTCTATTTGCAGGGCACATCCCCACCCCATCCAACCCCCTCCAAATTGCCTAAAATTGTCTACCAGTGGTTCTCAATTTTTTTTACAGTAAGCACCACCTGTAAAAAAAAAAAAAAACTACTTGGCCTTCCAAGTACCACCAGTGACCACCATTAATTTGTAAGTAGTGCCGTAAGTTGAAATGTTCAACTAAAAAAGGAATAGAATTGTATACAGTACATAAAACTACTGTAAAATTATGCACAGTTTGAACCTTAACACTAAATACCTTCCTGTCAATTCGTCGTAGCTTTGGCGCCGTCTTGTGGTAATTTAGGGCGTTACAGAAAGAGCACCAACGGCAATTAGTGGGGGATTTCTGTCTTTTGCTTTTACACAAAACTGCATGAATGTCACGAGACAGCACGAGGACACTACTTTTGATTGTCAGCTCCGTCAAGCTTCTGTAGAATGTGAGGACATCATCACGTCTGTCCTCCAAAGTCTTAAACAGGGTCTATATCACCACCCCTACCCCAATATACCCCCCCACCAGTGTGCAGTGTCAGGGTTCCTCCTCACCTTCCCTTTTTCAACGTCCACTTCTTATCACCCGGACCTTAAAAGCAGGTGGACAAGATGCTCTATGTTAGATATTTTTTATGGATACAGATCTCTCTTCCATTGGAGTTTTCAGTGTGCCGCCCTTTCACCCCAGAGTCCACAATCCTGCCCAAAAAAAAAATCCCACAATCCAAAGTGCCGGAAGGTTTCGCCAAGCCATGCCGCCAACAGCGTCGCTGCCGTCTTAACTCTTACACTCCTTCTTTGCAGGCCACACGTTGTCTCTTTCTCCAGGTCCAACACAACTAGCTTTTTGTGTTATTTATGCTCAGATATAGTACTTGCTTAAAATCACAACGACTCAATTTGTGTGTCTCAGCCCCCCTGATCTTTTTTAAGCTCCACTTGTGAGGTTGTGAGAGGCTATAAACATCTTCAGTGGGATAAATGAATATTGAATAATGTTATTGTTGCGTTATCGCAATTGTTTAAAAAAAAAAAAAAAAGATAATATATGACATAACATGTATCATTGGTGCCTGATTGTAGCTAATTTTTTTTTTTTGCTTTTTCTGCCTTTCATTTTTAATCTGTGGATAAATTCGTATTTTAATTAAAAATGTAAGCAGAAAATTGTGTTTTTCTTTCATTTTATTATTTTAAGTACCAGCAAGGCGGCTGTAAAGATCAGTGAAGCCAGCCAAAATGCCCTCAGTTGGCCACTAAGGATTCACTCTAATTAATATATGCTTAATTACTTTTAGCATCTCAAGGGTTCGTAAAGTAGAGCGATAAAGTTTCAATGCGCATGTCCTAAAAACTTTCCAGTAATAATTTATTAATCACTCGACCTTTACCCCATGATTATTTCATCTGTATTGTATTATTGCTGACACACCTTGTTTCACTTCAAGTTGTGGAAAGAACGCGGAAAGGAAAAAAAACCATGCCCTTATTTGGACATGTCGTTTGCGTCCCTGCTTGCGTCATCAATGGGTCCATTCCAGAGACTTGTGTTGCCTTCAAGTACAACACGGTGTTCTGAAATTCCTCCCCGCAGGCACCAGGACTGAATAAAAATGAAACGCACGTCACGAATAATCATATTTTACTTGCATTTGTCACTATCGTGGAGGAAGAGTTCACGCGTCACGAGCAATTGTGGGAGATTCAAACCACGAGGGCGTTCCAGTTTCATTTCCCCATTGTGAAATAAAGACTCGGGCATTCAGACGAGAGTTGTCAGTTGTCAGTCCAGTTCAGCTTCTACCAGGAGACTAATTCGTGGAGATTTTTTCATTACTTTCCTTTTACATACACACTTGTTATTAGAAATGGGATTTCTCCTCACCAAGATGATGACCGTATTTGGTAACAGAGGTAAGAAAAATTAGTTTATTCTTAATTTCTCTACAAAAACAGAATAAGATCTTAAATTGAATTATGTATTAATTTTTACCTGCAATGTCAATTAATATGATCGTTGGACACATTAAAGATGATTTAACATAGTTTATAATTGGCATTTAATATATCAATGTATTCTTGAAAGTTATATGTAATTTGTCATCATATTGTTTACATTGTAGTCTCATGAAATATCGTATATAAGCTCAATGTATGTGTTCCTCACGATTTTGGCGGCCTTTAAACTAAAGTTACAAAATGTCTCTTCCAGAGCACAAAGTTATTATCGTTGGTCTGGACAACGCAGGCAAGACAACCATCCTTTACCAATTGTAAGTAACGTCACCTTATTTACTTCTGTCAGCATCACATTGTTTTAACAACGCTGTTATTGACTTATAGTGTGACAAAGGAAGCGGTTCACACGTCGCCAACGGTGGGCAGCAATGTGGAGGAGATAACGGTGAAGAACACACACTTTTTAGTGTGGGACATTGGAGGCCAGACGAACCTTCGTAGCACTTGGTACTCCTACTACTCCAACGCTGAGGTATGTTGATAGCGTGTCCTCTCCTGGACGGTTACATAAGTGTTTCTTCTGGGCCTTATCGGAGCGTTGCCCCTGATAACTTGTGATAATTCTAATCAGTATATGTGGGCAAATGGGCTATGAACTAATTGTATGTTTTGACGACCGGGCACTTTTCAGATTGTCATCCTGGTGGTGGACAGCACGGACCCAGAGCGACTCGTACTCACCAAAGACGAACTGCACCGAATGCTCGCGCATGAGGTGCGTGGAAATTTTGCAGATATTCATTTTCGAATGCAGACAAAGAATGTACAATTAAGCACAGTTGTGTTTCTCGCAGGACTTGCAGAGCGCTGCAGTTCTGGTTCTGGCCAACAAACAGGACGTGAAAGGCTCCATGACGGTGACCGAGATCTCGCGGCACCTCACGTTGGACGCTATCACAACGCACAACTGGCACGTGCAGGCTTGCTGCGGTCTGACCGGCGAGGGGTCAGTCTTATGATATGTCATTGGAAAAAAGTGAAAAATGACAATTCACAGCATTGAGATTTTTTTTTGTCTTCTAGACTCAATGCCTGTCTGGACTGGATGCAGTCGCAGGTGCTCGCCTCCTGAAGATCCTGCCGGATTGTGTAACACTGAACATTTCCTGCAACACTGTCTACCTCAGCTGAATACGCTCGGCATCCAAAAAAGGTGCGCCTCATTCACGTCAGAGTAAATTGAGATTATTCACCATGTGATTATTTGTACATGTAAAACTTGATTGTTCTTTGTGGTCGACTTGAAGCAAGACTGAAAGTATAGTCGTTTGGTTTTACTGTCTACTTTGTGCTGGGAGAGAAGCCAAGTAATTTTGTACATACAGTATTTCATGTCTTTTAAGGATTGTATGCAATAGATTTCTATTTTTTTTAAGTAAAATTATTTTAATGGAAATCACCAGGAATTACTGGGAATGAACTAAACTGGGTATTTGTAATGTTGGTGATTAATTTATTTATTTAAATGAAAACAATAATCCAGCAATATTATTTAAAGACGGTTTATATCAGTGAATATTTCTACGCAATTATTTATGATACTGTATATATATATTTATAATACAAACTGCAACTTCTGAAGGAATTCACCCAATTTTATAATTAATTAAAAAAAAAAAGTACTCTTTTGACCATGTAGTTTATATAAGACAATTATGTTTTGACTTAACAATTGTATTTTCCTAAATATAGAAATCTTATTTTCTCGCTGGTTGGTATGAAATGTCAGCCATGTTGTAGCATTACATTACAGGGGGAAAAAAACAACAACCCATTGTGGATTATTATCTGCGTGGTTTCCTTTTTCCAAACATTTTCAAGGGCTATTGGCTTCATATGTGCTGTGATAAATAAATATCTGAGTTTGTATGTCGTCTCAAGATATTGTTCGCTAGGTATTTTATCAAAACATTTTCCTTGTTGCTCAGCCACATACGCAGTATTGATGTAATCATGTTTGTGCATTCTGTCTTCATTTCAAAATCCAAACAGCATAATTAAATAAAGAATGGCAATTAGAAGGTCAACACAATCCACTACCAAGTTCCTAATGCACAATATGACATACAGCATCACCACCAACTTCAAGCAGGAAATAAGTTTTCTTTTGACGCTCTCCAAGAACCAAAATGTCATGCATCTGCTTGCTGCCACGACTGAACTAGCCGCCTGTGCCAAGAGTCCAAGCACATTGGGAAGTTGTTTGTCGCTTTGGCAAAATGCTTTCGGTGAGGAAATATACAACTGCTGAGGCGTCCTCCTGTGATTCATGCAGCTCAACATGGAGCTTATGGTGTACAGGTGGCGCCAGCAATGAGTGTGTCGACTGTGGGCAGAGCAGCTTCCCGTCACCTGATAAAGCAGGACGTGTTTGTTGGGTTTCCCGTGGAGAGGAGTACGCTCGGTTTGCGGTGGCGGTGCACCATTGAGCAGGTGGTGAGGGTTTCCAAATACGGGTGTCGACAGGAGGCACCTTTTTGCCGCTGCCGAGAGCCAAGAACCAAAGCTGCTTAGGATTTGCATCCTTGCTGCTGGGACGATCTCCTACGGCATTGGCGGAATTTATCTCGGACGGCCATTCCTTATCGTTTAAAATTACACACTGTGATGTCATCATGAATTCCTCTAGGCAAGAGGACAGATAATTAGCACAGTGCTAATTGTGAGGTCATGCGGTGCAATTTAAGTTGGACATTCAGTCCAACAAGCTCAAGTTTTAAAATTACACAGTGTGATGTCATTGTGATTCCACCTATCAAGTCCTCTGAGACAGAGGACAGGTAAATATGTCATCCAGGTGAGACAATTCCACCAATGTACCCCACATGTTTTAATTAATTGGGATTAATTTTACAGAATACTGAAGCAATATGTCTATTATCACATGTCTAGAATTTATTTGGCAGCATAAAAGGTCAAATGAGCCCATGTGACCGTCTCCCAGCCAATCAATTTCGAGAAGTCATCATCACAAAGCTTTAGGGAAAAATTGCCTAGGTCTGTTTTCTATTATAATTTGAAACGTTTCAC
The DNA here is from genome assembly GCF_033458585.1 of Syngnathus typhle. NCBI lineage: Eukaryota > Metazoa > Chordata > Actinopteri > Syngnathiformes > Syngnathidae > Syngnathus > Syngnathus typhle. The sequence continues at coordinate 5,242,130 of NC_083754.1, forward strand.
AAATGAACATCGATTTGGCGTCTGCGAGGTAATTATGGTTCAATTTCTCCTGAACTTTGTGGGAAAGTCCCGAATTCTGATGTTTTCATTCAAATTAGTCACGTTATGAGCTATTATCGACATACAACCACACTATAAATCTTGATTTTTGTCGTAATAATCTCAACCCAAAATTACTTCACCAAACCGCCAACTGTCACTGATATTAATTTAGAGTTCCGAACTATGACATTTATTAGTATTTCTCCCAACGCAAGCATTTCTAAAATTAATTTTTTGTGTATGTGGGGTTTATTGTCACTTTTTATGGACATATTTGTTGGTATCTTGGTAAATGTTTTGGGTTTCACATTTGCATTAAAGGCAGGGAAATTATGTCACACATAAATTGAAGTTTTTAAAATACAAAAATTACAAAAACCAGCGTTTGATCACTGGCTACACGGAAAAACACCATAAAATACTCTAAAATATTTATTTGGTTAAATAATACGGCATTTAGTCGAGCTTTAAGACATAAACAAATATGACATCATTGCACCGCTTGCCAGCAACAAACAAGTGGTCACGTGTTTTAATGCGGAAGTTCCAGCAGTGTGTTTGAGCACAAATCAAGATGGCAGCGCACCCGGGAGGAGGCGGACGGGGTAGGTTAGCCAGTCTCACCTTTGTTATGCTCTACAAAAGTACTCGTGACAGCATTGCCGGCGCTTCGTAACGTGTATACGATATTGCCCTGTTGCCATTTGTTTTCATTCTACGACTGTGGTTTAATTTCTCGTTGGCGAAATGCAGCCACGAGAGGTGAGTCGTTAGCCGCATGTTAGCTCGCGCCCCAAGTTAGTCTCGAGCGAAGTCAAGAGGAAACAAACGACCGTGACCTCAAAATGCTGGCCTATTTTGTAATAGGGATGCATTTGTTTTTGTTTTTATGTTATAGCCTTGCGTTTGCTTCTCTTGCAAGATAATCAGCCGAGTTTGTGTTGATCTTTACATTTGTTGTGCAAGGGAATGTGAATTGGTATGGTGACCAACTCAACTAGTAAAGAAGCAATATTGAAAATGTAAGCGTTTTTTTTAAAATTACGTTTATCCTGTTTTGTGTTTTGCAGGCGACTCCAAGGAACAAATATTGGAACTGGGAACCGTCTTGTTGAAGGAGTAAGCTCAATCGTCATGTAATAAAACATGCCCCCCCCAACATAAAATGATTCCCCCCCCCCCCTTTTTCAGTTTCATTTTCGAGCGAGTCCGCCGGCACGGAGATAACAGCACCTTGGTGACCCGGGACCAGTTGGGTGGAGGTCAGATATGTGACCCCAACCATAAAAAGCTGGCCGACTGCCTGCAGAAGATTGGAGACGAGCTGGATGGCAACGCTGAGCTCCAACGGTAAGCGTTTGGCCCATTTGAGATTTTTCTTTTTTTTTCTTCCTGTATTAAAAGTGTCTATGTATCGAAATCCAAGAATGATCAACTGCCCTTCGCTGAGACCCTCAAAGGAGGTGTTTTTGAAGGTGGCCGTCGAGCTCTTCTCCGACGGAAAGTTCAACTGGGGCCGAGTGGTCACTCTCTTTTACCTGGCCTGTCGACTCGTCATCAAGGTGAGTCGAGACGAATAAGCACTGAGAACGTTATGAATACTGAGGGAAGTTTTAACTCCAGGCGCTCATGAATCAAGTTCCTGACATCATCAAAACCATCATCAGCTTTGCTATCGAATACTTCCGTGACCACTTTGTCAATTGGATCTGGGAGCAAGGAGGCTGGGTAAGGACATTACAAATCAGCACACAACCAAGCGCTGCTTTCTTAGCATCCAAACACACTCCTTGTGTATATATATATATATATATATATATATATATTTTTTTTTTTCAAGGAGAGCATTGGCTCTTATTTTGGAACTCCGACGTGGCAAACGGTGGCCGTGTTCACGGCGGGGGTCATAGCCACGATCCTCGTGACTCGCCAAATGGGAGGAGCGCACTCGTAGGGCGAAAGAAGGCCAAGGAGAACAAAGAACTTGCATGAGAACATTTTGTAAGGACCGTGGCGCCGTTGTAGCCTCCAGCCTCCAGCCTCCACAGTGTCACGTGAGCCGGTTGCACTAAAGGCTGTTTTTGGGGAGGCACACATATGCGCCTGAGCGAGGGAATGCGTTTTAAATAATTTATTTTTTACCTTATTTGGTACAAAAAAGAAAAAAACAATCACTGTATTTTGGTTTTCTGCTGTCATTTAGAGGTGGTTTTCACCTTTTCATCCAGAAAGTATGCATCTTATGCGATTCGTCAATGTGCTGTGATTTTCAAGTCAATACTGACTTCTTTCTTTATTTAGGAAACCAACAATACTTGTCAGGTAGATTTAAAAAAATAATAATAATAATAAGTTGACCACTGTTTCTATCCTGTTTTTGTTTGACTTCTGTACCCAAAGCAATATGTGGACAAGTCACATGGTTACTCGAGCCGTTCTGTTGTCTTCTTAAATGGAGTCTGCATTTGTAATCTAGTCACACTCTGGACCAGCATTTGTTATAAGTTACGCGTGTGTCTGGTCACAAATCAAGGCTTGGCGTACCTCACTTGTTTGAATACTTTATTCTGAACAAGTCATTCAAAAATCAGTTTTGTCTACACAGCAAAAAAAAAAAAAAAAGATTTGTTGTTTGTCAGTGCCTTGGTCTTGTTTATTTTTTTTTTATATACTGAAATTTTCACCTTTTCTATTACATTTCTACAAGTTTCAAAGCAAGCCCCCGAAAAAAAAAAAAAAAACACTTTGAAAATGAGTTTGTTTGTTGTTATATGGCTATTAAACCTTTAACTCATTTCGTTTTCCTCTGTATTTTTTTTTAAACTTGTATATAACAAGATAAACACCCAATGGACAATTTAGTCCAAATGCAGATCAAGAGAACATAACAGATTTAAACTGCAATTTTTTAAATATAAAACAATTACATGTGTATTTTTCCACAATCAAGAGTTTTTGCATTTTATTTTATGTAATGATTCAGTCTTTTATTAAGGTTAAGTACAGGATCAGCATTTAAAAATTCAGCCACATAGTCACAGACCTATAAAGAAGATCTAGAGGTTGATGGCTGTGAGGGGCTACAAAAGCCAGAAAATGACATGAAATCATGTCAGTGATTTCACTTTTGTTTAACGCTCATCTAGTTTCCAGCACTCCGTCTCTGATCCTCCACCTCCAGGAGCCGCTGAAGTCAGGAGCCAGAACGCAGCGAAGCTTCAAGCCCGACTCTTGCACCTCGTCGCCGTGAGCCACTGTGCAGCCCAGCTGCGTCTCCAATGTGAAAACTCTCTCAGAGATCTAAAACAGAAGAAAAATGTATTTAGAAAAGGCGTAATGGTAGCTAGCAGTAAATTCACTAATAAACAAAAGCAGCACCTGATCGCTAATACCGGTGGCGATGTGGCCCACCTTCACCCGCCGCGTCTCTCGGATTTGGATGGTTGTCCCGTTGAAGTCTCTGATGCAGACGTCCACCCCTGAACAACAAATGTTAGCGTATACCCAAGTGAGCACATTAGATCGAAAAATATATGTTTTGGTGTCGCACCTTGGAAACAGCACGGCTGAGGCGGCGGCGAATGGCCCGGCAGGTCCAGACTGACGCTCTGCTGCCTGTCTAGCTGGCTGGTGTCGCTGCAGACTCCCGAGCTGTAGTCATCAGCTGGGCTCAGAGACCAGCGGCCCGAGTCCTAAATGACAGAAGCTCAACCTTTAAAACATTTATTTTTTATTTTATTTTTTTTAGGATTGTAATCAACTCTGTTCTTGACTGGTTTGAAGGAACAAGTGTAACAGGCAGCACACACCACCAGTTGGGTATTCTCTCGCCGCTTTAGTCATCTTTGGTATACTGTTGTTTCGGTCATGTGATCTTAAGGGCCAATCAAATTCGCACATGCTCGAGTACGCGAGAGTTGTGGAAGAAATGTTTGTTTACAACTCGATGTGAGTTCATGTGGTTTTAATCTAAAATACTGCTAATACTGCTTGAATACTTAAATGCATAACTGTTAACATTGTAGAGCGTACTTCCCATGCTGGACTGCGTTGATCGACCTGCGCGTTTGTGGAGTTGGTGAGTACTGACTTAGCATTTAGCATTAGCCGCGCCTATGGTTTAAATGGGTCAGTAACAACTGATATTTTTTAAATACATTTCACGAACTGTGTTGGGTCACTGAACTGAATTGGGTGTATTGATCGATTGTAATGCTGCTTTTGCTAATTTAACAAAACTCTAACACTTGTCGTTTTTGGCATTATATTGATGAGTTTGAATTCCCTGCCTATTTATAATATCATTAGTGTTGTCTAGTTAATTTTTGAATTGTGTACACATGAATTGGTCTCTACTGGCTTACAGTAAAGCAAGCATTATGATTACAAATATGTTTTTTTGCCCTATATTTGGAATTGGTCTTCTGAAAATAATTTCAAGTGTTTATTAATTCTATGAGTTTCATATTTTGAATGAGCTTTTCTACCTTATTCACCTGTATTGAGATGCACATGTGAGTTTTGAATTACCTTTTTGTCCCACGGATCGCGGATGGAGTAGGTGTCGCTGCTGAGACAAGACAAGAGCTGTTCTTGCATCTCAGCAGAGTGAAGCTGGGAAAGGCTGCTCAGATAGAAATCTAAAAAACAAAAACATGTAAAGCACTGAGGGATGGCACATAGTTGAGCCAAAGCAGTGGAGGCTCACCTCGCTCCAGTTTACGCAGCTCAAGTTCCGGAACAGTGTTGGTGCTCCTATTTTTCGACTGGTTTGAATGAAAATGTTGTCCTCGCTCACAAGTGTCAGCTTCGTCTTCATCGCTGTCGTTCACGATCGCGCAGTCCGTTTTCTTCTCCTCATCGTCTTCTCGCGCCGACGGTAGGAAGTCCGGAGGTTTGTTGGCGAAATAAAGAGGCTCCTTGTAGGATATGTTCCATGGGCTTCTGAGTCCGCCAACTGCATGGGAAGGTTAAAGGTCAAGTTACCATCAATAACCCCTAGTATATTCCTGAGTATCAAAGCACCTTGCTTGAGCGCTCTGGCCGCGTGTTCCTTCATGTCACTGGCTGACGCTCTCTTGTTGGGATCCTTCTGCAGTCCCGCCTTGATCAAGTTCGCCGTGAGGGGGCCGCAGTGAGGCGGGATTTCTTGGAGCGGCGGCGGCTCGTTGGCGATCTGTTCACAACATGGCGTCGCTTGTGATCTTGAAAGGAGCGCTTGCAAGGCTGTACTTAAGGATAGCTTGTGAGCGTTTTTGCTAACCATGCTGCATGTTACCTTTAAGAAGAGTCGACAAGTGTAATATCTAGTCCAAGGTTGGCACCCGTTGAGCATGTGCAGTAACATGCAGCAGCTGCTCCACACATCTGCTCTGTCTCCACGGGGTTCGCCTTTCACCATTTCAGGGGACATGTGCGTCTCGGTACCCTTCAGGTCTGCTTTCAACAAGATGGCCAAGCAACAGTGAGAAACGCGATGATGTCATATTTTTGGCAGTTCGCCTCGAGACGGTCCTACCTCGGGACCCGCTGAGACTTAGCCCGGCAGCGTCCAATCTCTCGGCGTGGCCAAAGTCGCACAGGAAGCAGGCTCTGCCGTCCTCGGACAGCAGTACGTTGTCGGCTGAGGGACAAAAGGGAAAAAAAATAATAATAATGGATGGAGCTTGGGTGACTTCCATGACTTATGCATACTTGAAGTGCTGTTTAATTGGAAACAGAGCAGCTGTACACGGCCAGAATGACTAGGGAGGGAAATGGAAAAAAAAAAAAAAAAAAGAGAGATGCAGTGGAAAAACAAGTAAGAGCAGTTTTGGTGACACATACTTTCAATTTATCCACCTTTCTCTTACCTTTTTATGCACCTCCCCCTTTTAGCTCAATGACTTCCTGCTCTTCACCCCCCCCCCCCCAACTCTCTCTCGTACCCTTTTTTTGTCGCGTGTGCATATGCGCCTTTGCTTCCCAACAGCGGCTGAGTCACGATGGGAAATTCCCAAAATCGGTCGTCGTCCTTCACGTTCAGTCGCAGGTGCTGTAAACCCGCGTGAGACGGTTTGGATGACAGCCAATCAACGTCAGAGCTGTTGCTGTACTTTTGTTACACTTCTCAAACTTCAGGGGTGGCCCAAGCTAGCTAGCAATCAGGCTACTTCCTGGTGCATGGAGGCCATTTTGATTCTATGCACCACATTTTCACCAAATTAGAATGAAATATACAGAAAACCATCAAAACAATTCCACAGATACCTTTAACATCAAGATGCACCACTTTCTTCTTGGCCAGGTACTCGAGCGCTGTTGCGACTTGCAGCAGGTAGAAGAGGCTCAGGTCCTCTGGCAGCCGCCCGTGCTGCTTTATCAGCTGGCCGAGCGAGCCTGGATGGACACGGTGAATTATTATTTTTATAGCGATATGATTATTGCGGGTAAGGCTGAAGAAGTACTTGCCAGTTTTGTGGTCCATGAGAAAGAAAACATAAGGCCCGTCTCGGACAACTCCGAAGAGCTCTAGGATGCGAGGAGATCGGAGGGCACTCCACGTGCTCACCTCCTCGCTGTTGAACCTCTTCAGGGCAATCTGGAAGGAGATATGAGTTGAAGAAAAATCCAAAGTGGACCATGAAGTGCTGATTCTTGCATCTTACCTTTTTGACAGCAAACTTGAAGCCTGTGTTGACATCTCGAGCACCGTGGACTTCGCCGTAGGAGCCTCCCTTGATAAACTCCGATAGGACAAACTCCGTTCCTTCCTTATACTCTGCATCAACAGGCTGGATATTCTGATGGGAGGGCGGAGCCAAATTAGTACATATTTGTAATAAACAGGACATATTGACTTGTTTGTATGACACAATCGACTTAAAAAAAAATAAAAAACTCACCTCGTTGTAAAAAATGATCCCCTCGTTGTCGACGGACCGCCACACGTCTTCTTCCTCTTCCCAAGCGCCGCGCTCCACCTCCTTAAAGAAGGGCCCCGCGTAGCACGGGTCACCCTGGCTGACGCTGCCCCGCAGGCCGACGAGGGCCAGCGAGCAGTCGCCGGCGCTGCTGAGCGAGTCGCTGTCCGGCGCGTAGGAGCAGAGGCGAGGCGAGGTGCCTGGGAAGAGTTCAGCCCAGGCCAGCGGGGAGCAGCTGGAGCCCGTGTTGTAGAGCTTAGCGCCATAGACAGGGGGCGCTACATTCTCCTCCTCTGAGCTCTTCACGCTGCTCCAGCAGGAGGAAATGAGGGGGCTGCTTCGTCCTTGCGGCGAATCTTCCTAAAAGAGCGAAAAGCATGATTGCCTCAAATAGTTGCTTTGGTCTCATTGACCCATCACGCTTACTCTGATGTGCTCCAGAGAACTTCCGCTTTCTTGTTCGGGGACACCAGAGGGCACGGCGGTATCTGTGTGGTAGCTGCTACGTCGCTCCCCCCCCTCCTCTTTCTTCTTCGTCTCCCAGGGGACCTTTTTCCGAGCTTTGCGCTTCACCCTTTTGCGGGGCTTCTTCTTCGGGTTGAGCGGGACCGGCGCTTGGACGGAGGCGGTGGTCGGACACGCCACGTTGTTGTGACTGAAGCAAAAAAAATGGATTCAAGCAGCCTGTGTTGTTGTGACGTCTGACGTGCGATTAATACCTGATGATGCAACAGCTCGAGGAAGGAACGTAGGAACGCTCAAAACAAGATGGACTAAATTCTTGGGAATCCTGGGTTTCACCTAGAGGAGAGCACCGTGTTAGATGATCGTTATGGATTTTCCGCTATGATGGAAAAGTTTCTAATTACATTCAGCCTGTGCAATGAAGGCGGAGCTCTTCAGCGGTGCCTCTCCGACTTGCTCGGCAGTGCCCTGAGTCAGCACTTTGTTCAACAGCGGGCTCAAGCGTGCAATGTAGTCCACTTTGCTGCTCTTCCACTGCTCTTCGTCCACTTCCTCCTCTTCCCCTTGCTGCTTTTGCCGCTCCCGTTTGTGATGCTGCTGCGTCCCTTTCTCCACAGCTGTGCATTTTGGGTACGGGGTCTTCAGGTCGGCCAGCGGCGCCCCGGAGAACGGGGCGGTGGAGTTGAAGATTCTTTGCCTCACCGCCATGGCTGCTGCTGTGAGATTTGGAAAAGAAAAACAATTATTACATGGTACTAGAGTTTTGTTTTGTTCATTTCATTACAAACATTGAAGTTGTTTTACAAGGTTGACAGTAAATGAGAGCCAAGCGACAGCTTTCTGAATACAAATGATATTTTCAGTTTTATTATACAATTCTAGATTTATTGTGTTGTTAGGTCACCAGTCCTTAGAAGTAAACCAAACAGCCCTGATGAGTGATTACATTCATCATATGCGGTGACTTGACTCAGCTACACTGACATTTCCATGACAGGAAATGTACATGTGTAGTTTTAAAGGCACCTAAATGTTTTATGGCGGCTAGACCTGACACAGGAAATTCAGTCCGGCCCGCTGAGCAAAATTGTTTCGTGGAATAACTCGAGCGTTTGGTTTCACTTAAGGGAACTGCCGACGCTACTAACAATCAACAAGTATGTCGCCTCAGCGTGTTGCATTCCAACACTTTAGACATTAGTGCACACGCATTGATAGCTTCTCAAGAGCTCAGCATGTGGACACATTTTATATTCCAAGCAGTCGGTCGAGTGAGGTCATTACCTTCTGGCTCTCGCAGAACAAAAGCGATCCGAATGTTGCTTCCTTAAGAAGGCACACCCCGAACAAGCGGAAAGAAGGAAGACAGTCGCAGAGCATAAACAAAATTGCCAAACTCTTGAGAGAAAAAAAACGTCCCTGAGCTGATGTCTCCACCGCTACATGGGGGCAATTAGCAATGAAGGTGCAAGAGAGGCTCCTGTCTTTTGTGCTCTTGACACACACTGCAACCACTGCTCCAGCCCTTTGGTAGGCGGAGTCTGACGACTCGGGGGGAAACGCAACGCCACGACCTATTTGGCCGAAGGCGGATCACACTCGACGGCTGTTCCGCACAAAAGAAATGACGTCGGGCAGTGACGCTAATGTGGATTCACTTGGACCAATACAAAACATGTTACTGTGTATTAATATATATTTTAATTGATTATTTTCACTGTTTTTGTGATTTATGAAGCACTTTGTTACAGCTGTTGTAATATGCATTGTATAAATAAAGTTGTATGTTTGAGACCTTGTTAAAAATGCACTTGCACTATTGTTAACCGAATCCTCTTGTATTATGAGTTTACGCTCGAGTTGAACTCCGCATAGCGACAGTGGCTATCTTGAGCTAACTTGTGCCGCTTGCACACACCCACGCAGATTAATGAAATTCCAAAGGGTTTAGTAAGAGTAGTGAAAAGGGGGCTCGATTTACAGACACACATTGGACGCTTGGCAACGGCCGGAGATTTTGGGCCACTTGCCACAGCAGTAAAGAAATAATTGATGAAAATTGTACGACATGTAATGTTGACATGTAATGTTGACTGTCTTGTGTGCGTATAACAACTATACAACTATAATCTTTTTTTTTTTCCCGACGTCGTCTGGACATGGCGTCAATTCATCGCCGCTTGCAGATTTAATTCATGTTGGTTTTTGTCAGCATACTTGGTGTACTCTGGTGTGTTTTGATCAAATTTATAGTTGGTGATTTGTGCTTGTAATTACAGTCTAATTCATATGCAACTAATTGGTGTTGTTACAAGGTGTGTTCTTAGTGACTTTTTGTCATTTTAAAACATATACTGTTGCAATTTGACAGCTGTCAATAAGATTTGGGTTATTTCCTATTGATTGCACCGTTCATGAAGCAAATTTGAAGCATCCCCGCCTTATTAATACCATTTAACCAGTTTATTAAGTTTTCTGTACTTTATTTTCCCCAGTTTAGCACAGTTTAAAATGTCAACTGTGTGTTGTCAATCTAAGTGAAATGGAAAATTCTGGTCTATATCATGCCAACTTAAAAAAAAAAAAAAAGAAGATCGTGGGATTTTGGCCGAGTTTGAGTAAGCAGAACCCGCAAAATGTAACAAGACGGATAATAACCCCAGATAATGCACCAACATTCGAACAAACGGACTTTGTAACGAAATTTGATTAATGCCATCTTTTGTTTCTAACTTGTGTTTACCCGTTTATCTTCTTGTGCTATTTTTTGCCACATAAACTTTGAGCAAAAGAAGAAAACGTCCGCGCGAGACCGGAAATGGACAAGAAATCGGGTTATTTTATGTGAAATGTTGACATCGCGAATAATAAGGATAAATAACACAATATTTGGAAGCACACAAACTCCCAAAAGTAAAGTCTGGATGATATTTGTTTACTTACCGAGTGTTTTATTAGTAGGCGTTGGTCGTTTGCTGGCGATGGAAAAGTCAGTTTGAGTGAATTTGTGTTTTTTTTGCTGGCTGATTCATTTTTCCAAAGTAAATGTCATTTTACACTTATACCTCATCAGCAATGAAATCTGCACAATATTTTGAAGTTTAATAATGTGGACTTGTGAGAAGACTTTTTTTCTTCATTAGGCACTAGTGTTGCTACATTCTTTGACCTTTTACAAATGACACATTATCTTTTAATCTGAAGGTAAAATTAGTTGGTAGGAAGTGGCAGATTAAACAATAGCTTGACATAGGTCAACAGGGTTTCACGCCAATCGCTTTTTAATCAAGTCATAAACAAACCCACATAAATGGGCGAACCCTTAGTTTTAGTGCGTCTCACACTTTATAACATAAACGAGCAATCAAACAAATACTTGTGCTTGTTGGTGTTGTATATCCCGTTCAGTAAACAAGTTAGTGTGTTCAACGTCGTCCTTCGTTTCCATTGCGTAAATTCATTAAGACAATTCTTATTATTTTACTGTAATACTGGATGAATCTGTACTAGATTGGAAACAAAAAGCGTTAAGTATGGAGTTTAGTTACCACTAGATGGAGACACTTGTCTAAACTAGTACCCAAGTGGTCATGAACAATACTGTGTCAAATATGTTACTTTCACTACACCCAAGGAAATGCATACATGAAAGATGTTATTTCTAATCGTACAGTTTTAGCATTAGCGCCTTCAACAATAACATTCCTTTCAATTTGCTTGTCTTGTGTTAGCTTGATCGAGGCTAATTGGCAGCTAATACTGTAGTCTACCGAGTGCGCATCTCAGTGGTGTGCTCCGCCGGGGGACACACACGGTCAGCAAAGAGAAGCTGCTCTGTTAAGAAAATGGCCGACAGATTTTCCCGTTTCAACGAAGAGCGTGATTTCCAGGTAAAACGCCGCTCATCTGTCTCTTTATTTTTTTTAATTTATGCGTCATCTGCGGTATCTCGGGACACTAATAAAGAACCACGAACACTGACAGCTGATTCGTTTCTACATCCGTTTTCGCTCGTTAGCATTCGTAGCTAGCCAGGCTAACGGCAGTGCACTGCAGCTCTTGGCAATTTCATTTCCACCGTTCGATGTTTTGGCGTTCTCTAAATCCACATCTATTTTTTTTTCCGGAGCCGTAACACTCGTCTACGTCTGCGACAATACATCTACCTCCAAACCAGGCAGCGATTCTTTTAGTAACTGACACCGAATTGCTCTTTAATGACCTTGACAAGGCTGGATGTTTATCGACATATGCTAACGAGGCTCGGCTAGCCAGCAAGCACGTCGCTAACAAGTGCGCTTATTGTGCATTAGTGTTAACGTGACTATGCAATGAAAGTGACGTTTTCTTTCCTGTTTTTTATCAAACGTCAACGGTGTGTTTTTAGTACTTGACTAGACGTATTGTTGTTTGAAAGATTAAATTAACTCCAGTATGATTAGAAAGCACAATTGTGAATACATTGTATTTACTGATGCAGTTAAATAACTCTGAGTATAATCACAGTAACATGCTGTAAATGTCAATGAAGCAATTCACATGCGTGCTATTTTTTACTGTATACGTTTTATATTGTGGTGCTCTTCACTATTATGATAACCTCCATTTGAGAAGTTAGTCCATTCTTTTTGTTATCTGTGCTTTGCGACCACACCCAGTCATTCAAAACATGCATCTTGTGCAGTCAGTGCTTACTTTTTATTAGTTGACATGAAATCATCATCTTCACTTTTATTATTTGATGAAATATGTGCTGTATACTATTTTACACCGACAAGGTGGTACGGGACTGTGTTAATAAAAATGGAGACAAAAATAAAATTTAAAATTAATGCAGACAATATTACTTGCACACATTCCACTGCATAATGTGTTTATGTGGCTCAGGATTCCATTTTGGTTAATTTGATTTCCTCTGCCTCCACTTTATTTGTTCCTAATGGGAAATGCATGCCTTCTGTTTACGGGAGAAATTCAGTCTGAATGTTTCTGTCGAACGGGTTCAACCACTGAGCGAATGGCCACCGAAAGTATCCGTGGACATTGCTGCAAACTGCACGCTCTGTTGACCTGCATTGTGCTTTAACCAGGCGGCTTATCTGGAGCGCTAGAAAAACACAGCATTGCGATTTTCGGTCTAGCAAACATGCAGAGCTGGTTGAAATTCTTTATCATTTCCCTTTAAGAGAATACATCAGGCAGTTTTATTCATGTTATAAATAGTTTGCACCATTCACATGTTGGTGTGATGGACTGGATTAGCGCCGCACCGCAAGCTCATGTCGTGGTCTGATGGCAAAGTCACCCAAAGGAGGGAGACAGTGTGGGTGGGGGAGAAATCGATCTGCTCTCCCACGGCAACTGTGTTTGTCATAATCCCTCCCGCCCTCGCTGGCTTGGCTCGTGCTGATGCAGGCTCCTGTTTTAATCTGAATTACTGACCAGCAAAGCATCAAATCACCTCATTGTGGCCTCATAGATCGTACTAGCGAAGATCCTTTACATTCTACTGCTCATGTGATGAGAGGCAACCTTTGCCTGTCTTCCGCAGCTTAAGACAGGAAGCCATCCGTCCGCTGTACAAACTCCCTATTTGGCATTAACAAGCCCATAAATTCATAGTCTGCTGCTCTGCAGTTGTTGGCTGTAAAGTTAACAATTTTACACCCCCCCCCCCCCCATCATTAAATTATATTGAAGTTGAGACATTACACAGCCCACAAAAGGAACGCTTCATGTGTGTGTATTGTTTATGTCTCTCAGGGCGCAAATCACTTTGACCAGTATGAAGACGGCCAAGTGGAGCTGGAACAGGCGTCCCTGGACAAGCCCATTGAATCGGTAAGGCCGCATCCTGTCGTCCCGGCACTGTTGGACCAAGGTGTGAGAGTGGATGATTGCTCCAGGCAGGGATTCTTTTTATTTTTACGTCCGCTTGACTCAACTTAACGAATAGAAAGACTCATCTCGTGTCCATTAATACCTCTCAACCCCCACCCGTCCCCTCGTCCCTGTGTCCTCCGCTATCCACTTCCTGTGTGACATTTAAGTTGATAGCATACATGCTAGGGGAACGTTTGGTTTTAGTCGCACATAACGTCGTTACACTACGAGATGAGTCGATGGAGTGGATAAAGCACGGTTGTCGATCAGGCGTCAACGTTTAGAAGTCATTTGGAATAAATTTGTTTTTATGGACCTGCAATTTGAATGTACAGTTGAAACCCGAAGTTTGCATACACTGTATAAAAAGACATTTTTCATGTCAGACTGCGGGGGAGAAAAAAATCTTCTGTTTTCAATTGTACATCTTTCTTTATTAATCCGCAACCCAGTTGAAATTAGTGCGCATTGCTTACGCCACTCCCCAACCAACAAAACACACATTAGACGATGTGAATGGCTATTTTGTTTTTTGGAGTGACTGTGCGTGTGTGTGCTCGTGCGTGTGTGTACGTAGCTTAGAATTTGTTTGTGTTTGTAGGACAGTTATCTTATTGTACACAACTTGGGGTGTTCGACATTTCTCTCCTGCAGCGAATTGGCCCCCCCAATTAGCTAAGCAGCAATGACCCGGTTTGTATTTGCACGCTCTGCTTTCTTACTCCTGTCTCTAGGGTCCTTGTAACGCTTTTCTTGACTGTTTTTGTCTCTCTCTCTCGCTCTTGCCTCTCACTGTTCCACTCTAAATCTCTATTTTCTACCTCGCTGTCTAAATTTCTGTCTGGCTCCCCTCCCTACTACACAGTGATTCGGTGTACAGTACCCTCTGTCATTCTGTGCTGGCATGGTGCTTGTGCAAATGGGACTGCATTTTTATTTCTTTTTGCTCAAGAGGCACGTAAAGAATAGCGCAGGCAGCTCTTTCTTTTTTTACTGTCTTCCGTCGTCTCCGTGGTCTCCCAAGCCTGGTGTTGAGCAGGTCCGGCCCCCCCTCCCTCTCTTGCAGATATTCTACCTGAACCGGTCGGACCGCAGCAACAGCTAGCACCAAATCTGAAAAGTCATCTGCACTAAAAGTAAAGCTGCAGCGAAATGGCCGATTCCCACTACTGTGTGGGTGGTTGGGGAAAAAAAAAAAATATACAAAAGGGCGAGAGGTGGCCTGCTTACCTGGCTTGAGTGGCTCTTCTGCTCCTGCGCTATTATTTATGGAAGGAGGGGAGGTCACCGAGAGCTGTTACAGCAAGAAAGTGGTCCAATTTATCAACTGCCATGTGCCTTGATTGACAAAGTGAGTGATAACGCAATGAAAACAAATGTAAATAAATAAATGCTAGCCAAAAGCCCCCCCCCCTCTCAGCCTCTTGTTGTATGTCATCTATAGGCAGCTTAGAGGTCTGTGGTACTTGACTGGGATCTCTTACTCGTGTCTTTATCCCCTCCTCCTTTTGATCTCTGCTCTTCTCTCTCTAACATTGGTTTTGCATTGCATGCCTGGTAGCATTCAGTACGACACCAATTGTCCTCCTGACCCCGCCCCAAAGTCTCCTTTTTACTCCCCCCCCCCCCCCCCCCCCCCCGTCTCAATCATCCACCCTGACCGATATGCAGTGGGCACCCTCCGAGGCTTAAAATGCACCTCTGTACCCCAATCACGAATGATTCAATCCATATTCCGCACACACGATTTCATACAGTGAAGCCCCGGAGACCAACTGCATGAGTAATTCTGAGGTCTCAAGGTGGGCTCCCCTGCATATCGCCCCCCCAGGCCAAATTTTTGCAAGGCACTGTGCCCCGGTAACAGCGCAGTGCACCCAGTTTGTAGAGGTTTTTTGTTTGGATAATATTTTCTGCTTTTCTTTTCTCTTGTATTAACAGTTGGGGTGGTTTTTTTTGACATGCTTACCTTTTCTGTTTGTCTACAGTATTGTTTTTTTTTAAAGTTGCAGAGAAAAGCAGTTTTAGATTTAAAAATAAAAATAAAAAGTAGACAAGCTAGCAGAATTGCAGTTGAAAGCGTTTGGCTGGTTTCTTACGTTGTGTCACGTGTGACTGTTTTTTTGACAGCCCAGTATTTTAAAGCCAGGTTCGTATGGAAATGCCTTCACTCCACTTGCACTGCTGTTGGACTCGCCGTCTTTGCTCTCATCCGTCCGTCCGTCCTTCCGTCTGTCCGTCCATCCTTTTTTGGTGCAACTCATACCTGTCGCTCCGACACGCCGCCGCCACCTCATCTCTTGCCGCCGGTCGCAAATGTTGCCCTTCCTGTTTTTTTTTTTAAATACTCGAAGAGCAACAATGTGGAGCATTCGCTACGCTAAAATCAGGCCATTCACTCGGGGAGTCTCTCGCTCCGAGCCTCTGCCCTAAATCAATAAAGATGCTGTTGTAGCATCATCCTGCAGTATTCCAACTCTGCATTGCTCCCTAAGATATAAAATGGCCGATATTGAAGAATGACGACCTCATGGGCGGAGATGTTGTGCGTGCTGTGTGTAACCGCCACTTCCCTTCACATGCACTAACCCGTCCAAATCCAGTCCCCCCACTCCTCCCCAACTACCCAAAAAAGCCTCCCTCCGCCATGGCTCAGCCTGCTCTCTACCGCCCCCTGTCTCAAGTAAAAAATAAACGACGGGCCCCGTTGAGCCATCACCACCTTCGCTGTGCCTGAGACTAACGCACACGTTGGTTTTGTTCGCACTCTCCCTACACTCCTTCCCGCTTCCTCAGTTGTATGTGCAGTGTAGTACTAACACAAAACGAAGCTTTTTGTTGAGGCAATTTTAACAAAAAGCCGCATGCAGTTTTTTTCCCCTTTTTGTTCCAATTCCCTCTACCTTCCGTTTTTGTGAATGTCGTCGATCTCTTTGTGATTATAAATATCCTTCATGTTTGGTTTGTATGTTTTTGCTCTTTTTTTTTTTTTTTTTTTTTTTGGTAGAATGCAGCACTCTGAATGTTAGACTGGAATAGTTATAATCACAATAGAACAACACTTTTCATTCGGAAAATGTCATTGTTATGTTTTTGTGCTTGAGGTTGTAACTGTAGTGTGTAGTGTTGGGACAGTCTTGCATTTCGCGTCATGCCCCCCCCCCCCCCCCCCTTTGCTGACAACACAATCTCGGGAGACTTGCACATTGTAGGAATTCCTGTTGTGCATGCTCCTATCTTTGATTCATTTGCATTTAGCAGATTTTGACGTTAATATTAAACATCCCAGAAGATGTAGACGCCAAAATAAGATGGCCTCACAATAATTCATAGATAGTGCCCGTTGTCATTGCAAGGTGACTGTGAACTACCTCGGCTGATGTATTCAGGCCATTCATTTATTAAAAAAAAAAAAAAAAAAAAAAAAGAAAGGATTTGCCCAACTATGAAAGAGGCATTTTTACATGTAGAGGTCTCTCACTAATAATGACTTTGTCTATGCAGAAAATATTTCTTAAAGATGCGTTAAAAACAAGAACAAAAAAACATGCACAATGGGAATTTCCAATTAAAAAAAACCCCAAAACAAAATAATAATTAGTGGGGCTACTTGCACACGTCGTCTCCCTCTTTTTCGGTCTGCACATCCTTCCTTCACGCGTGCGCATTCTGTCCACCCCCCCGGGCCTTGTAATGGTAATCCAAGGCCCCGCTAGCACCACTCCTGTCTCATCCTCTTGCTTTTATTTTGTATTTGTCCTTTATTTGTGACAGCTACGTGTTTCATGGTGCTACCCCGCCCTCCGCCACCCCCCCTTTCCTGTCATGGTTACAGAATCACAGCAAGCTTGGAGTTTCTGGTTGTCATTTTGTTAATGCAAGATTTCCATACATGTTCTGTGTCACTTTTCTTTGTTTACTAAGATCTTGCTCTGTAGTGGTTCATATATATATCTGTGTGTGTGTGTGTGCGCTTGTGTGTATGTGTGTGATGTCTATATTGCCCTCCTTCCCCTTCCAATATTTAGTGATCAATTTATTGTAGTGTGCAGACTACACATAGTCTCATTTAATGGTAGCGCCTTCCCTCAGCACCCCCCTATACACACACACACACACACACACTTGTGATGAAAGACACTGACGTACACTTTGTAGTTGCCGTGGATGACGTTAATGATGACGATGGTGGTGGTGGTGGCTGTGCTGATGGTCGTGTGAGCTGAGTGCTTTTGTTTTAGTTCTTGTGTGAACCGTGACATCACGGCAGGGGAAAAGCATCTCTTACTATTGGAATATTTTTCGTTTCTCTCCTCTCTCCTCTCTGCTAGGACAACATCGGGCACCGGCTGCTTCAGAAACATGGCTGGAAGTTGGGCCAGGGCCTCGGCAAAACCATGCAGGGTAAGCGCTCGCTCATCCCCGCACAGTCTTTAACGTACTGGCGCCACTCGCCAATTCTCCCCGCTCACATTTTCAGCGTCTTTATTTGTACCGGCAACTTCCCCCACACTTCCTTACAGCCATTTTGCTGCTATCCTTCTCCTTCCTCTCCAAGTTGACGTGGGAGGAAATTATAAAGTGAGGGGTGGGTTGAGCGGAAATGTTAATTTTTCCATTCAATTGCTTTTGGTGTCTTGTCTGACTCAGTTCAGCTCACGTCTCAGAGGTTAAGAAGAGCCAGGCGGACCCAAAGTAGTCCAGATAGTCATGCTGGTGGAGCGACGGAGGTCGGCTCCTTGGCTCAGTTTGTTTGCTCAGCCCTGCCTGGCATGTTTTTAATCACGCCCTGGCATTTCCTGTACTAATTGCTTTTTTCCACCCTCCATCTTTTCTTTTTAATCCAAACTAGATAGTTGGCACTAAATCGTTGCAGTCTTGAGCTTCTGTATAAGATCTTTTTTTGGCACCCGTTAGGATGTGTGCTTTTGAGGTTGGGGCGTAAAATAGTGACATCCTGTTCGATTCATCCGCATGAGTTGACATGCTCACCCAAGCATGGCTTGTAAGAATCAAACTTTGACTTACCATTTGACAGAGACTACTGCATTTATCAAAGTTTGAATTAAGATCACAGTGTGTGTTGATGGAAAGGAAAACAAATGAATCAGTCGGGCCCGGAACAAACAGTAAGTCATTGCTGGGCTTTGCAGAGTTTGAATTTATTCTTGTGTCTCGGGTTGGCCTTGAATGGCAGCGCAATTTGCGGAGGAGAGCGAACAAGTCGCAGAGCTGGCCCCGGGCGCCGCCGCCGCTGTACGCTTACGTAAGCTTTCTCGCTTTGTGTGCAGATGTCTCTGCTGCAAAGCGCCGTCCGTCCGTTCGGACAAATAAGGCGCTTGCCCTCCTGCTGGATGCTCATTGATTTGCAACACGGCAGTTGAAGTGCAATCTTTTTTTTTTTTTTTTTTTTTTTAGACAAAGAGGGTTTTGAATTTTCAAGTGTTGTCCCCTTTTTAAGTTTTCCACTGTAATGACTGTTCTTATTCTTCTTTTGTCCCTTTTTTTGCCCCTTTTTAGGTAAGGTTTGTTGGATCCCTTCTGTATGTCCGTATGCGTGCGTGCGTGCGTGGGTGCGTGTTTTCTTTCTCCCACTCGGCAGTCCACCTCAGTGTAACCCCCCCCCCCCCCACCCCGTTTTTTACAGTATACTGTAGGCTAATGGCCTCTGTCAGCTTCCTTCTCTCTGCTTGATAATCACTAAACCTTTTATCTGAATCCGCTCAAAAACAATTCGTTTGAATCAATGTAAAGAAGTCGTGATTCCGTCACACTCGCCCTAGAATCGTTTTTATCCCCCCCCCCCCCCAATCCCCCACCTTTGACTTTCCGAGGCTGCTGTCGGGTATCTGATTGGCTGCGACCACGGCTCAGACTTTGAATGGCTTGCAGAGTAGACCCAACTTCACCTCCCGCCTCCCTTTTCTCTGCTTGTTTGCCTGTTTCAACAACTTGTGACACTTGGATGTGTGTGCTGGTCACACACGGGACTGATGACATGCGTGTGCGTCTGTGCGAATGGAACTGTAACTGACCGGGCCATCGTGTCAACCTTACAGGGAAAACCTCACCACCCTCCTACACACTCAACATCTCTGTTGCCTTGGTTACACACTCCCACCCATCTTCCCCTCTTTTGTTTGCCCCCCACCCCTTTTGCACGGCATGTTTGTCCCAGACGTGCACTGTTGCCTGGCTCCGACTGTCACACTCCCCCCTTGGGCTTTAAGCAGTGTTGCTGTCGGCACAATAAGGCGGTCAGAAAAATCGCGCCCGTGTCGAGCGCTGCTTAAAATCCGCCGGGTGTATCCGTGTGTCACGTCTTTCACCATTTTGGGGTGAGTGATTTCAATACCTCTCTGAAAAAAGAACTTTGGATTAAGGGTTTTCTAACTTCACCAAGGCACCTTAAAAGGAGGGAAGGTGGCGGGCGTCCATCTTTTCATTTTTTTTCCTGAGCTGGTAATATTCTCAGCTGTTTAATAAAGTCAACCCCTCACCCAGTAAAGCTCCGCCCAAATTGTTTACTGCTTGGGGGATGGGGAACCATGCTTATGGCTTGTCCCAATACTTACGTGCATACATTGTAGCCGCCAAGGGGAACATTATTGGCACAATTGTGTTTTGGGGCACAGTCTGGTTGAGGTAAATCCCAAAAGAGCCAGGGCACTGGGACATGTGGTTTGGAGATGGTGGTGAGAGGGAACCTGTAAGCATCTCGCTGTGTGTGTGTGTGGGCAGGCGGGGTGTGTGGACACAGATCCGCCACACCCCTCAACTCCACACACGCACGTACACCCCCCCCGACCCCCGCCCTCTCTTCTCTGTGTCTCAATCTTCCTGCTTAACCAATTGGTGTTTCTTTTTTACAGCGATTTGATCCTGCCCATGTTGTGCTGATGGTAAACTTAGTGGTAAATGTTATTTTCTGCCCCAATTGAATTTTTGTTTTGTTTTCTCCCATTTTTGTTTTGTTTTCTCCTGTCATCACAGCACCAATGCTACTACATAGGCTTTCAAATCTCTCCGTATTAGTCCTCATTCTGCTGCTTGTATATATTATCATGCATTATGTATTACTCTTAGAACATTGTCATTTTGTTTTCCTTTTTTTTTTTTAATACCTTGTGATTCACACCTTGTGATTTAGATGCACATCGTTGTTGTCTGGTCCCTTTCTTTTTCCACTTGGGATGGGTAATGTGGACGTATTGTCACTGTGTTTGACGATTGGTGATGAGGTTTGGGATGCAATTGTTAATGAATCTTTTGAATTCTGGGCTGGGCTTGAGACTCCATTCAGACTAACCACTGCAGTGGACTGACGTGCACGCTAGCCACCTACCAGAATACACGTTGACATCAACGTTGCAGACAATCACCCCCCCCCTTCAATTTAGAATTTAGTGAGGCAGTGCTTTTTTCACTGCATGGTACCCACTCAGCTCTGTGCAGTTTATAATATTACGCTGATGCATGATGTCCGAAAATTGGTCGGGTTTGTCTTGTATTGGGGCTTTTTTTTTTTTTTTAATATATATACAAAACAGCCATCATCTTTAAGATGTGACATAAAAAGGGGTTGCAGAACCTTTTCCATTTATAAAAGATACAACCAGATACTCTGTTTCAAAGCATGCCGAAAACAAAACTATTGCAGAAAAACAGTTGAGCTAGTTGGGCTCAAGTTGGTACGGTGCAGTGGAAAAGGATAAAAAAAAAAAAGAAAGAAAAAATCTATGGAGGTGACAGACACTGCAGTGGGACTGAGAGTCCAGGCAGGCCGTGATGTTACAATGCCCATGCATTTGTGATTTCAGAATTAAATGTCATTGGGCTGTGATGATTTCCAAAAAAAACACTTTCTCTGTTCTTGGCCTCCCATAGGGAAGAAAAGAACATTTTGGAGTTAGTCACACATTCATTAGAGACGTCCAAATTAAATGATACTTCCACGTCCGTGCTTGTAGCTATGACACACGCCCAATGGTATACGTGTGAACGTGATTCACTGCAACCAAAACTGTGTGTGCGGAGTGGGGGGGAGGGGGGAACTAAATCAAAACTGAAACGATAACCAGTAAGACTGGTTGTTGTATCTGTCTGGTAAGAGGAGCAACACACACCGGTCCATAGACATGTATACATATATATATATATAATATGTATAATCAAATATATATAATATATATATATTACTTCTGAGAATCCTTGTCTATCTCTGTCTGTACCCCTCTTCCCCATTTCCATGTGTGAGCAGGTAAGTATCCCCCATCCCTTGCACTGTCACCATGGCGATACCTTGGCCTGTGACGTCACTACCGCTGTAGTTCATTGCTTGTGTCTTGTTTTTCTTTTCTTTTCTTTCTTTTTTTTTTTACTACTGTACATCTTTATCTCTATCTGCTTTGTTTGGCTGATTATGAGTGGATTAAGCCGTTTACGTCTCAATCTTCCAAGTAGTCTTGATTTCAATTGTTTTGTTTTTCATTTTCTTTTGATTGTCTTTTGTTTCTTTTTCTCGACAGTTGCTTTCCTTCTGAGCTAGCTCTTTTCACAGCTTGCGGATTAAACTTTACAAAGAGGTTTGTGGGCCACGGGTTCAATGAAATCGGACGACAATCAGGAAAAAGGGGACGGTGACGCAATAGGCTGCAAGAGACACAGCGAGGTTTTGTCGTCCTCACGGATGATGTCGCTCGTGTGTGCCAGCCTGTTGCTGCTCCGTTTTTTTTTTTGCTAACACTTAAAGCGGTAGGGCAAATTTGTCACGACTTTGTCTAAACTTGCTGTCTCATCAGTAAGCTGTGAGAATGGCTGGTGTTTGGTTCACTGTAGCTTTCTGGTCTCTTTGCACTTTTTTAAAAGGCTAATTTCTCTAACCCCAGCACCCTATGCTCTTAAAAGCAGGCTGTCTCCGAGCTGGCCTTTCACCTAGCTAGCTTAGGAAACAACTCACCTTGTCGTCTCTCTGTCTCTTGTTCCCTCAGGACGCACGGACCCCGTGCCCATTATCCTTAAATATGATGTCATGGGAATGGGACGGATGGAGATGGAGGTAAGGGTATTTTGTTTAGCTGGATCTGCTCTTTTTTTTTTTTTTGTAAACTGGAATTGTAAACAATGTCCTTTTTATTTAGATGGATTATGCAGAGGATGCCACAGAGAAAAGACGAGCGCTTGAAGTGGAGAAGGAAGAGACAGAAGAACTACGGCAGAAATATAAGGTGAGGTCTGCCCTGGTTACTTCTGACCAACACTATTTAAGCTGACTTTTTCTTCACGTGCCAACAGGATCAAATTGAGAAGGAGAAAGCAATTGCAAAAGCCCTGGAAGACCTGCGGGCTAATTTCTACTGTGAGCTATGTGACAAGCAGTACACCAAACACCAAGAATTTGACAACCACATCAACTCCTATGACCACGCTCATAAGCAGGTACGTCTTCGAAATCCCCCCCCAAGAGTCAAAAAAGTTAATGCCGATGTTGTTCCGTCTCACAGAGGCTAAAGGAGCTCAAGCAGCGGGAGTTTGCTCGCAATGTGTCGTCACGTTCCCGCAAAGGTGGAAAGAAGAAGGAAAAGATGCTGCGTCGTCTGCACGAGCTGGCGGAGCAGAGGAAACAGCAGGACTGGTAGGATGGTTTATTTGTTCATCAGCGCCATCTACTGGAAGATTTACTTGATAAAGGCAGACGTTACAGTGGCCATTACAAACACGGTCTGTCTTTTTATTATTATTCATTTCAGCACACCAGGAAGCGGGCCCATGTTCAAAACGACCACGGTGGCGATAGACGGCAAGAAAGCCGAAGATGGAGACATCTTTCTCCCTGAGAGTACTTTTGTGACAGAACCTGCCATGGAGGTCCGTGTCCCAGAGAAACGTGAACAACCACCGCCGAAGCCCGCGCCGACATTTAGCTTCTCCCTTGGCAAGAAGAAAAACTGCTCCTCACCGACCGCCAGCGCATCTTCCAAAGTCAGCGTGTCCTTCTCCTTTGCCAAGAAGGCGCCAGTGAAGCTGGAGACGGCCGCTGCGGTGTTTACTGATCCCGGCGAGGCAATCGAAGGTGAGGAGGAAGGGGAAGAGGGAGAAAAGGTTGCGGTGCAGGAGGAACTCTCCATTTGCAACACTGACAGCCCCAAAGGAGCCAACCGGGATAGTGATGGAGGAGAGTCCAGCATTGCGACTGGGACAGAAGAGGCGCAGCAGTCGAATGACGGAAGCTCGCTGGCTTCCACACTCAATAAGCTGAAAATGATGATGAGGAAGGACGAGGGCTACACAGGACAGGAGCCTCAGTACTACCACTACATGCCTCCAGCGCACTGTCGAGTGAAGCCCCACTTCCAGTTCCTGCTCTTCATGAAGGCGTCTGAGCATAATCAGAGTCAAGAAGACGAAGAGGAGGATGAAGTGCAGGAGGAGAAGGTTGAGAACGCGTCTCAGGAGAGCAACACTGTCGAGTGCTGCAACGACGAGGAGGAGGAGGATGAAGATGAGGATGCCATCACCACCGCAACTCCTGAAGCTCAACAGACTCCCCCGGCTTCAAAAGCGAATGAAGATGACAACACTTTGAACACAGTAGAGGCAGCTCCCGAGGTTCCTTCTTCTCCCACGCAGAAAGAAAAAAGCTCATCACCACCACCGGAGCCTTTGGAGTCCAACTCGGGTCCCAAGATCCCAGTGGGTCCGTTCTTCCCCGTGTTGAGTAAGGATGAGAGCACCACCTTGCAGTGGCCCTCCGAGCTCCTCGAGTTCACGAAAGCGCCGCCCGCCCTGTCTTACAGCTGCAACCCTCTGTACTTTGATTTCAAGCTGTCTCGGAACAAAGGCGCACGTTCCCGCAAGGTCGCAAAGTCTCCCAAGCCTAGCGAGCCTCCCGACAAAGAAAAGCGGAGAGAATCGACAACCTCAAAAACGGAACCGGTCGCAAAGGTGAAAGCCGCAGCAAAGACGGAGCTCAACAGTGAAGAGCCCGCTACGAAGGCGGAGGGTGGCCAGTCTGAGGGTGACGATCAAAAAGCGGCGAAGGGTGGCGGCGGCGCCAAGAAGAAGAAGAAAAAGAAGAAGCACAAGAAGTCGACAAAGCATTCAAAGCGCAAAGCAAAAGATAAAGATGCGGCTGCCGAAGAGGCCGAGGGGGAGGCTGAACCAACTCAAGAGACGCCCAAGAAGAAGAAAAAGAAGCACAAAAAAAAGAAGAGCAAGAACAAAGCCGTGGATCAAGAGGAGGCTCCAGGTGAGGAAAAGGAGAAAGCCAAGGTTAAGTCTGAAGATAAACCCGATCCTTCTCCGGGGCAGGTTCCCGCTGGAGGAGTTGTAGGAACTGGGAAGAGGAAGCGGGCTATGAAGAATCCCCTAAGCAGGTCGGGAGTGGAGGAAGGGGCCGCAGGAAAAAGCTCAGACAAAGCTGCTAGCTCTGAGGAGCACGGCAGCAGCAAGCGACTAAAAACCGACTCCGTTCCATCCCAGAGCGCCTCTTGTTCCACCTCGGCCCAGAGGAGCCCCGGTCCCGGAAGACCTCCCAGCAGCGAGAGCGAAGAAGAAGGCGGTTCAACCACCCAGCAATCACGCCACCACCGCTCGAGTCCTCGGGAAGAGCGGCGCCATCACAGCGAGGAGTCGAGGCGCTCCGGCAGCCGCTCTTCTAGACGTGGCAGCAGCCGTCGGCGGCACCACCGCAGCAAGACCTCCCAGAGTCGCTCTTATTCCAGCAGCTCCGAGCGCTCCTCGGCGGGCAGCAGCGCCTACAGCCACCGAAGCCGCAGCTACTCCGACAGCTACAGCGACTACAGTACCGAGGGGCACCGGCGCAGGCACTCCAAGCGCTCGTCGGACTCGGATTACGAGAGACGGGGCAGCCGAGGCCACCGGCGATCCAGGCGGCACCAGTATACCTCGTCATCCTCCGATGATTCCCGCTCACGGTCGCGCAGCTACAGCCGCAGGAAGCGGCACCGGCGGCACCACCGCAGCACCTCCCGGAGCTCCAGTAGCTGGAGCCGCAGCACCAGCGCAAGGTCCTGGAGGCGCAGCTACAGCCGGAGCCGCAGCTCCGGTAGCCGCTCTTCCAGCTCCGCCAAGGGATCCCCGCACCGCCGGAGCGCTCGCAGCCGAGCGGGCAGCGAGACCCTCCGCAGGGACTTTAACCGCTCCAGCGTCTATTGCTCGCAGTCCCCGCGATCCGCCTCACGCAGCCTTAATCGCCCGGCCACCGCCTCGCAGGCGCCGCGGCTCGGCGGAACCCGGGATGCAGGCGAGTACAAAAACTCCCTCACGGCACGCCAGCTCCTGGAGAAGATTCAGTCGAAAAAGAATGCAGATGATCGTGTCACCAAATCCGGTTTAAAGATCAAGGACCCGCCGCAGGGATACTTTGGTCCCAAACTACCCCCATCCACCAAAAGCATGCTGCCGCTTTTCGGTAAACTTCAAGCAGGAAAGAAAACACCCGTGATCACCCCGAACAGAACGGAAGAGTCTGACAAATCTGGAGCAGGGAAGAGCACGGAGGCTGACGGAGAAGTTATCCTGGTGGAGCCCATCAGGGAGTTCCCTCCACCGCCGCCACCTCCAGTCGCACAGGTCCTGAAGGTTGAGGAGACCCCACAGAGTGCAACAGTCCAGGAGGTGACGGAGCAGCCCACCACAGAGGCTCAGGTGCTACAAGAACCCCACCTGCTATATGAGCAGGACTCCTCCATGATGATACCTCAGTACCAAGGGGAACTGGGCCAGGAGCCCTTGCAGAACCCCATGATGGAGACCATCATGCCCGACATGCAACAGCAGCAGCCCCCGATGCACGCCTATCCCATGTACCCGCCCTCTGGCCTGGAGGAGGACGGCCTGGAGGCGGAGGAAGATGGCCTGGCCCCGCTGGAGAGTCAACCCATCACGTTCACGCCGGAGGAGATGGAGAAATATAGCAAGCTGCAGCAGGCGGCGCAGCAGCACATCCAGCAGCAGCTGCTGGCCAAGCAGGTCAAGAGCTTCCCGTCGGCCGCCGTGGCCGCCGCCGCTAACCTGCCGCAGCCGCCCCCCCCGCCCACCCTGCAGCAGATCCACATCCAGCAGCCTGCCGTGTCGGTGGCGTCGGGCACGTCCATCGCCACCGTGCAGCATGCCATCCTGCAGCACCACGCCGCCACCGCAGCCGCCATGGGCATCCACCCCGCGCACCACCCGCACCACGCCCATGCCCAGCTGGCCCAAGTGCACCACATACCCCAGCATCACCTCACCCCCATTTCCCTTTCTCCACTTGGTCACACTCTCGGACACTCGCTGGGACACTCGCTGGGACACGCCGGGCTGATCCCCGCCCACCACACCGCCTTCCTTTCCGGGCAGCCCATCCACATTATCCCTGCCTCAGCGCTCCACCACACACCCCTGGCGCTCCACCACGTGCCCCACGCCGCACTCTACCACCCTACGCTGTTCACGCCAAGGGCCTCGCAGGCTGCGGCGGCAGCGGCGGCTCTCCAGCTCCACCCGCTCCTCCACCCTATCTTCTCAGGGCAGGACCTCCAGCATCCACCTAACCACGGCTCATGAGCAGGTGAGAAGTCTGATTGAACACTTATTCCTCTCTTTTGGAGGTTTTTGCAAATATTTTTTTCTCCTAAGATTTTCTCCAGACACTGGCTTGGTTTTTTCATGCGGTACTCAAACAGGATTTTTTTTTTTTTTTTTTTTTCTTAACCACTTGTTTTTTTCCCTGTTGTTTATGTTCCTCTACAGCCAGTGACAAAAAAGAGAAAAATAGGACTTTAATAGGACTACTTTTACTCACTTGCAGTAATGTGTACATATCTAAGTGTGCAATCTGAAGAATCCCACCCAAAGAAGCGTCGGTGGCCTATAGATCATTGCGACCATTATTCACGTAACGATCCGAGTCGCCCCCAATTCGCAATGCCAGGTGACATTTCTTGCACTGAAATCTGAGTCAATGATTGTAGTATACTGCAATAATTTGTTTTCGTTTTTAAATTATTTTCCAATATGAGCTTTTCAAAGAAGGGTGTTTTTTTTTGTTGCTCTGTATTTTTTTCTGTAAATAAAGCTGCTATAGAATAACCTTAACATTCTAGCAGTTGTTATTGGTCAAGGAAGTTGCTCACCTGCCTCGATGGGTCTAGGGAGGATGTTCAAACTGTAGCTACTCTGTATTTTGCTTTAAAACGGGAATTGTGTCACCCAATAAACCCTTGAGTTCATCCCTTGCTTTTTGTTTTGATTTTTGGAATAATTTAACAGCTACTGACAACTCAGTGGTAGATATCTAATGTTGCCAGTAGGTGGCAGGATTGTTCCGTAGATTCCAAACCTCAAATAGCGATATCGTTGACACTCCATAGGCAAAATATTTCAAGTCTAGATGTAATTAAAATAAGACAAGCGAGGGAGTCATACAAGTTTTATTTAAAAGAATTAAATCACTCACATAGTGAGACTAGATGCAACTGTAAATCACAAAAATGAGCTGTACAATTGTTTAACCTTTTACCTCAATTTAAGACAGTCACATTTTAATCCTCAAAACAACCATGTAGCTTGTTACTCGTATATTTGTCTTAAACAAAAAAAATTAAATATACATTTCAGAACAGATTGTATTTCAAAGGAGTGGGTCCAAAGGGGTGGAATACTGTTCGGAAGGTACATCAACGACAACCGTGACGGACGGCACAATCAAAAAAATATCTGTGTCCGTGGGTCTTTCTCAGTTTATCCCAGATATCGTATCACCAGAAACATGAAGATGCACGTGAGCAGCATCCCTCCGATCATGATCCACTTATCGTGGGTGGCTCGTCTCTCGATGATCCGCATCACCGTGTTGGACAGGCCCAGCATGTTGGCCACATCCAGCATCTTCTTGTGGGTGCCCTGGCAACAAAAACAGCATCCTTACTTTACATCCCAACAAGACAGCCCGGAATTTAGCTTTCTAAACTGTACCACCCACAGCTTAGGTTTTCATCTTCCCAAAGGGCTTAGGCACTAACCTTGAGCGAAGATCTTTGATCTCTCAACCCGTTGAGGATGCCACTTCCGCTTCCCAGCAGGTCGTCCATGCCTCTGTGTGCGTTGTGTAGGTTGGTGTTGAGCTGCAGCGTCTCGTCGATGGGGATGGACGTGTCTGCATCCTGTGGAAATGACAATGATCATTCGACTGTTCCCAGCTGTTTATCGCCTATTTTATACACACAATGGGCGGCACTGACATTGGTGGTGAAGGTCCGGCTCATGAGCTCCTCCCGTTCTCGCTCCTGGGCCTCATGAGTGTAGCGTCTGTGCTGGAAGTTCTGCAGGGCGGTGCGAAGATGCTGGACGTCATACTTGAGCTGCTCCACACGCCTTTTCAAGTGGGACCAAAAAAACACTTGTCAAAGATAATCATTCTTTGTGACTTCCACTTTGAGGCGATGACTCGCCCAACTCACAATTTGGCATTCTGGCGGCGGTTGAGTGGCTCCTTACTGGCCAGGATCTCCAGACGCTCTAAGTGGTTGAAGATCTGCTCAATTCGAGCATGAATTTCATTCTCTAGCACTGAACAGTAAGATAAGACAACCATTGTATTATATAAAATTGAGGGGCTGCATTTGTAGAGCAATGGACACTATATAAATCAATAAAATATACTAATCTGAATTCACTTTACAGTCTTATGCACTTGCAAATCAATTTCTCAAGCGGACTGTACACAGCCTTTAGTTGCTATTGTTACCATATTGTACTTAATCAGTGGTTATCACATTTAAGTCTTACGTATTCTTCCAATTTACAGTTTTTGATGGGTTGGTTGTTGCAAACTTCCCACCCTTATCTGTAAAAGAACCCAGCCCTGCAGTTTCCTGTTCCAAACTGATCACCAAGCACACAAAAGAATCAAGAACGGGCAGTCATAACAAGAAGTGCGTGCGGAATGGACATTAATTAGCCTTTAAAAGGAGAACAGGAAGGAATACACGTGTACAAACACACACTGGTTGTCGCTTACTCTGAATACATCAAAGTGAGCCAGTGTGACTGTAGCTTCTGCAATAAATACTCACAGTGAACTGACTGGCGATCTGTTCTCTCCAGATTCCCCATAAGCGACTGCACCTCCTGGATGTGCCTAATCGAAAGTAGAATTTAAGCAAATGGCTAGCTAGTTAGCTAATCAGATGAGTATTTCCCAAGTAACTCACTTATTTGTCTGGTGGTAAAGCGTCTCCATCTTCGACAGCCACTTGCCGAGGTCCTAGCTTATTTGGTTGTTTTTATAAATTGATTTACATATATCTTTTCGTCTTTATCGTTCCTCGGCGTGCAACTAAGGGGAGGAAAGTTAGCTAGTTCGAGGTAGCGCTGAAGGAAAGCACACGTCATCAGCATTTGTGTACGGAAGTGGGAAGCGGAAATGCAGTGACGTCACGTCAAAACGGAAATTGATGAGCGGCGCTGAAGAAGCGCGAACACACCTGCCGCCATCTTGGAAAGGTAACTACATAGTTGAAGCATTTGAAACGCGGTTTTTAGCGTTTAAATTGTATTTATGTATGTTTTATTTGGTTCTCAAGTGTTAAAGGGGGCATTGTTGGGGATTAAACGATGCTATACGACAGTTTAAGATGACGAGAAAGAATTATTTGACATTCGTCCTCAGGCTAGCTAAGCTGTCTGGTAATAAAGAGACACTCTATTTTAATAAATAGCCCTGTTTGGCCTAATGTTTCCTAAAGGTGGGGTAAGCTTACAACCACAGTCACTGTCTTGGAAGAGTTTGTGAACGTATTCAATGATGGGACTTCCCAACAGACATTTCACAACTGTTGCTCAGGTGGAAAACTGATTCCCAAGCCAAAACCGCACTTCAATCATCTTCGTCCTCCATCATCCTGTCAACTAATTTTAAGGCAAGGGGGTTAATTATTCCAGTGAAATCTATGAACGAGCTCTTACAAGCTCCTCGTTTAAATATTTGTTTACCTCATCGGGCATAGCCATCAACAAGTGGAGCCAGACAGATGGTGCTTGACTTGATGGGCTGCGTCTATCTCCAGGCTATGAAACTGTCAAAAACTCTGGAGATGCATTCATGCCACTTCTTGCTCACTTTTTTTTCCTCTTTTTCTCTCCTCGGTTGTCATAACACATCCCCCCGCGGCGTAGGGAAGCGCCAAATGAAGGCCCTTGTCAAGTCGCTGAGGTCCACATGGGAGCGTTCACCCCCCCTCATCTCAAGGTCGCGGGGTTCTTTTCTTTCTTTCAGTCGCTCTGTCTTTCTTTATCTTTCAGCCCCTGAGGAAAGGATGAGATGAGCTTACTGCTTTGCCTCCACACCTGTGCACCACGGGCACAAGCAACTGTCCAGACTGCAGGTGTGTCAAAAGGTATCTCATCCCACCTTACCTCCACCAAGAAAGCCCATTTTTTGTCCTCCATTTATTGTGATGCATTGTATCAAAATGTCTGCCTTTAACAACCTACTATTTTGATTTGGGAGGCATTGGAGTGGATGAAATGACATTGAAATAGGGTCTGGTTGCTTAAGAGAAGCCGGTTCCATTCCTGAGCAAGAGAGAGGTCCGCTGGACGCCATGTTCGGCCTCCATTAGGTGCAAGAAAACTCAGCAGTTTAGCGTTGCGCATTTGTTAAGGTTACCTGCTTCTGATTCTGGCTTATTTTGGGTGAACACCAAATTTGGTACCTGAGTCACTTTAATGCACTGTCCAAGCCAGCAGCAAAGAAATATAATGTTAAATATAATGTGAAAGTCAATGAAATAAATTGATAATGATGATTGCGTATTTTAAAAATAATAAGGCACTCAGGTTGAAAAAAAGCGCTACAATAATTTTCTAGTGTTAAATGCATTTCTTTGAGTACCATGTTAAGGGTAAGAAAAGGAAGTTTGCCAGTCACTGTAATAGATCATAACCCCTCAATTACTAGTCAAAGAAACTGACTGAAGTAAAGAAGACAATTATGAGAGGAGGAAGAGGAGGAGGGAAAAAAGGCCTTCGGCGCCACAATTTTTTGGATACCATTCATTTTTTTAAAGGCATACTGATCTTCTCATTTCCCCCCCGAGGGAGACCATCGACTCCACTTTGAAGCCACTGTGACGAGACGCTGAATGAGAGCAAAAACGGGGCCTGTCAGAACCTCGCCTGGCCTGGCCCGGGCCGACTGGAGTTCTGCTGGGAAAAAACGGGTGAGTCATGTTCTGATTGAGCTGATCGGCTTTCCCTCCTTCCGACAGCGGCTGAGACCATCACATCGAGCTGTCAGTCACACGCACTCACTTCTATGCGCGCGCACACACACACGCACGGCCCTGTGGCTACACCACCTGTGACACTTGCGAGATGGTTGCTTGACAGCTTAGGTTCAGGCTTTCCTTTAGCTACACACGCACTCACACTGGTAGGCACAATATTAATGGTGTTTTCATGATCTGTTCCAAAAAGTGACTAAACCTCAAGCATGCAAAAAAAGTATTTCTCATTGGAAATAATGTAAATTGGATGAATCCATAAAGCAATCTCCAGTTGCAACAAATATGGCGTCTTTGTTTATCTGTGATGTTGTGCGGTAGAGCGGGTCCTGTGGTCTTGTCGGCTCGCGGTAGGATGTAAACGGTCAGCATCAACACAATACCGAACTCCCTCGCTAGATAAAAAGTCTGCCCTTTACCCTCAGCATCTCAATTCCCGTCGAGCATTGAGCTACGTGAGACGGTCAGAATATTAGGAACAGTGTGATGCAAGTGAGGTTCGACATCACTGCACATGAGAAAATAATTCTTTCTTTCAATTGAATCAAACAATATACAATTTTGATAGTTTAGTTTTGCATCCATACCTAATAAAGTGGCCCGACCCAACTGACAACACGATTGTGTCGCCAACATTCCAGACACAAGGTCTTCTTCTTCCTTTTATCAGTGTGTTTTTCCCCTCTTGAACAGTGTTGATGCCGGGATGCGTTGGTATTGGTTGTAATGGAGGCTTGTGACTAAGCCAGTGAGTAGTTGAGAGGAGTAGCACGGCGCAGGGAGTGAGTTATGAAAGCGCACAAAAGCGTTATCATGTCCGACGATACCGGCCGTCCTGTTGTTGTTGCTGCAGGTGTGCAAGAGCAGCGGCATGGGAACTGCTTTCCCAGGATTTCCCTGCCGTATATGCTACAGTTGTCATACGGCGTGTGTGTAAGTTTGTGTGCCTGTGTGGTCATCATAAACTCTCCAGGGCATCCATGCCGTGGGAAATGTAGAAGAACAGAGCATTTTATAATGTTTGTAAAATAGATCCAGTTGAGTCTGTGTTTTTGAGGAGGATACATTAAGTGGTAATTATTTGCAAATCCTTTTGAACCTATGTTCAATTAAATACACAAATGAGTGTTATTGTTTTAGTTTTCTCATATATATTTGTGTACAATATATATACTGTATGTGTCCACTATATATGTATATACTGTATAGTATATTATGTATAATCTAATGATATTTTAAGGAGAAATTCAGTCTCAATTATTTTTCATTTTAATATGTGGACGTTTGTTATGATTCTTGGAAAATTATTATTATTTTTTTGTAAGTGCACGACCTCGTCAGCCACAAGTACCTGACCCAGCGCCCCAAAACACCACCCACCTTGTCACCCCACCCCACCCCCCGCCCCCCCTTCCTCCAATGGAGGTATGCACTCAACCTTGTCATGGCCCGAGGCAGTGCATGTTCATGTTGTGGGTTGAGCAATTGCATTACTCATTCCTAAATTCCTGCCCAATGCTGTATTCTGTGGACTGTGTCTGTAATTTTCCCGTTATTTCTTTCCCCCTTATTTGTTTTTTTTCTTAAACACGTCAACGTTACAGTTGAATTAGCACTGAGTTTGGGATTAGCACTGAGGCTATCAAGCACTTGTCGAGGCGGAAGTCTCGGTCAGGTTTTAGGTGTTATTCTGTTTTCCCCCTCACCCGAGGCTTCGAGGTTCCAATTACAGATGAGGAACCAAGGCTTTGTGTCCTTGAGCCAAAGCGTCGAACAAACCTGCACGCCTCGCTGAGCCGCCCACACATAAATAAGTCACGTATCAACCTCGGAGCAATGCTAGCTACGGCGAGAAGCTTTTACAGTATTATGCAGAATAAGAATAACTCGACGGACCCACTGAAGCTGAATGACATGAAACTAAAGAAAATACAGTAAGCGGCTTTGGCCGTGGCTTAGCCTAGCCTAGCCTCACGCCCGCACCGAAGAACCCAAATACAAACACGCCCTCTTACATATCACCTGCCCTCCTGCTGAGGTGACCACAGGTGTGCACACATATGCAAAAACCTGTTTCTACTTTCACCTGCATGATGTCAGGCCGGTGTCAAGCACACACAGACATTGATATTGCATCGCAAGGCCACGTCTGACCCCCTCTCACCCCCACTCAGTGCCACCACCCCGGGGGCTTGTGCGTGCGAATCCCGCGGTAGACTCCGAAGCGCCCTCTTGGCTTGGGTTGTAGAAGGGAAATGAAGGCTTTAGGAGTTCATTATAAAACAATAACAACGAGCAGCATGGGGAAAGTGTGTGTGTCTGCGTGTTTGTGTGGTTGCCTCGTGGGGGTCTCTACCCCTCATCCTCGTTTTCCTCCTTGATGTCCGACAACAGCCCAAAAAAATGCCCCTCATCTCCTTCCTTATCCACCAGTCACGTCGATTTAAGTTAAATATTGATTTGAGATATTATAATGCAGTGATCCACTTGTCTAGTGGGCTAGTCTGTGAACTTGTTTAACCTCAGCACCGGCGAGAAGAATGACGCGCATTCAGGTGCTTTCTGACTTTTCGTCTTTGAAAGAAGGGGAAATGAATTATGTTGCAAAAAAAAAACAGCTTCAAAGTGAAGGGTTGAATAATAAATTGTTATAATGATATTAACAAATATATTTTCACATCTATTCTATTTTCTTGAGTTAGTTAAA
The DNA here is from genome assembly GCF_033458585.1 of Syngnathus typhle. Lineage (NCBI taxonomy): Eukaryota > Metazoa > Chordata > Actinopteri > Syngnathiformes > Syngnathidae > Syngnathus > Syngnathus typhle. The sequence continues at coordinate 5,276,419 of NC_083754.1, forward strand.
GCCCTAATTGGTGTGAACCATTTTTGCTAATCCGAATCGTTGGTGTTCCTCATTAGAACTATATAAATCCAAGTTATTATTATTATGATTATTGTTGCTGTTGTTATATTATTATTATTATTATGAGTAGTAAAACTAAATAGGCCTCAGTCTGAGACAATGAAAGTGCATGAATTCCGCAAGGGATGTTTATACAACATTATTATCATATACAGATTAATTTGGAGGAATCAGTTGTGTTTGGTCTGTCGACAATAACAAATGTGGCTAGCTATTGTGCTAATAGAGAACAATTTGTCTTAGCTCCACTTATTACAGCGGGCCCTTGTCGAAGTTCTAACGAGGAATAATAGCGCCTAATCACTGCCTTTTGAGAGTGACATCAAAAGCTCGTGAAAAAAAACAATAACAAAGTTTGTGATTCACGCGCGTAAACGGCCGGGTTGACTACACGTGTTTATTTGCGACATTCCTCAGCGTTATCGTCTTGGTTGTGATCATCATCATCACCACGTTGCAGATGGCCAAAGGCACAACACCTGTCGAGATGCCAAAATTGCTAACGTACGTCGTTGACATCGCTGACACAAGTCTCTTACAAACATTTGTCCATTTATTTGTTTGCTTTAAATAAACACTTTTGACATGTGGGAGATATATTACCAGGTTCAAAAGACACAAATATTTCAAAAGACTGACTATCTCAATGAGAGTATAACACCCACTACTCATCAATGGGCATGCTCTTTGGCAAAAAAAAAAAAAAAAAAAGAGGAAAAGGTGAGGTAGAAAACAATATGATGTTCTGTAAAGTCTCACAGGCTTTTGGGCTCTTTTGACCCGCACACATGGACACTTGATTTGCAACTGGGAGGGAAAAAATAGGGAGGCCAATTACAGAGCCACTTTGAAAGCGTTTACAGTAAATATGTGGTAAATTACACTTTAAACAAGAACAAACGATTCTCTGGGCTAATTTTAAACTTTAAAGCCTGGTTGTTTTTGATCCCCACATTGTTAACCTCCTTTGGTTCTCCTCTGTAGGCACACATTCATTCCATACAAAAATTTCCATAAACATTTCCATAAGAGCAACTGAAAAGCCTGCGTGGTTTCTTTTTTTCAAACAATAATCATCCTGTACATGCACGCAGTGACAATGTCCTCCAGTGATCTTTTGGAAAAACTCCCGACTGTGTTTTGTTTTTTGTTTTTTTATATACTATACTGCACATAACCAGAGCAGTAAGTGCTTTTAACCCTCAATTGACATTGAAAATAAAAATACAGCAGACGTGAAAGACAGACAGGTAGGTTCATTCAGAGCGTAAACTACAAAAAAAAAGCAGCAATAGTAAATCAGATACATTAAAAAGGTTAACAGTACCTGATTGAAATGCTCATTTGGGATTTTCAGCGTATCCGGCACATTGGAAAAATGTGCTGAGTCGCGTGAAAATCTCAAAATCAAGGGTGCTATTTTATGCCATCACAAACCAGGTGAAGGAAATGCTATTGTTTTTCGGAAAATGTGCTATCCTGTGTGATGTACCCTTTGGATACAGAATATTGGGGAAAAAGTATCGCAGAATAATGTGTTTGGTAACGGACATTGACAAACTAACCAAATTGTGTCAATTGGGATCAGTCACCATGCAAACAAAGTCGATTACAGTGGAAAGGCTCAACTTAATTTGCTTTTAAGACTTAAATTTCTGCATTGCAACAAGCTCTTTCAGATTGGGAAAAACACCAAAACAACCAAAATGTGTCAAGAAAGAAACATCGTCAAATCCTTGGTGTTCTCCATTGTTGTTTACAATCGACGTGATTTAAACTGTTGTTGAGCTTTTCACGTAGCTAACGCGGTAGCCGCACACAACACTCTCCATTTTGAATTTTGTGTTCCAAGCCTTCCATCTCGGATAATGATATCAATTGTTTTGAATGATGAATTAAATACAAAGTTGTTAGGGGCTTAATTGGCAAACACTTGCACAAAAGGCAAGGACATGTCCCAAAACTTGCCACGCCAAAAAACATTAGTCGTCCGTCGGCTGTGAAAGTTCAGCCATGTTTATACCGTATGTGGCTGCTTTGATAAGTTTCTGCCACATTCCCGGGAGGATCCCGAGGGCTATGTACTCTTGCAGGTGTACACCTCCTCCTCACGGACGCACGTCTGGCATTCGACGTGGCAACACCAGCGCACCTGGCAGTGGCAGGAGAGGCTGGTGAGGCGCATGGCCGTGTTGTAGCCGCGGCCGCAGCACAGGTTCTGGCAGCTGGTGTCTTTGGCGCACGAGCGTCCGCCCGTGCCCGGCGAGTAGCGCGAGGGCCGGCAAAAGCTGGGCGACTCCTCCAGGTAGACCAAGTCGGTGGTGCGGAGACTCTGGCTGTGGCGACGCGGCCCCGCTAGCTCGGTCTCGCCAGTTGCCACGTTGGTGACGCTGAGAACCCGCATGGCTGTGTCGTAGCGGTACTTGAGCAGCCGGCCCGTGTCGTGGAACGGGGACAGCTGCTTCCAGCAAGTCCGTACGGCGCAGGAGCCGGATACCCCGTGACACTTGCAGGTGGTCTTGAGGCCGCTCTTTACCGCCTTGGACAGACAGCGCAAGAAGGGGGGTAGACAGGGGGGGGGGGGGGGGGGGGAAACAGAGATGTCAGTTCTCTGGCTTTGATTCATTACCTGGCCTCTTATCTGGGAGGTCTATCTGCACGAAGGCGGACGGTTTCCTGAAGGCGGTCGGCTGCACCTTCTCAGAATGTTTCTGCTTCACTCGCTGGAAACTCTAACATAATGGATGGAGGACAACTGTCGTATTTCATTTGGCTCACATCTCTCACCCGGACAGCTCGGGCTCTGTTACGACTAGTACCGTCGACTTCGCATGTCTCGTTCCTCAAGCCCGAGGCGTGGCAGGACTCTTGTTGCAAATGCTGGAATTTCTCCTCCTCCCTTTCCGAGCTGCTCACGTAACCAATTTCAACCAACCGCCCCCAAAAACTAGAACATGGAGGGGTACCCCTGATTTGTTCGCTCCATCACTCAGCCATCTGTCTTGGCGAGGGCCAGAGACAGGTCAGATAGCACGGGGGTTAGTCCGACAGGCCCCGGGGTACTTTGGGGTGGAAAAGTTCTGCTTAGTTCCTCCCTCTGCAGGTATGAAACCCTCAGGGGGGGCTTGTGAGTACTATTACTGAGAGATGGGTGGGTGGCTGGAGGGGCCATGCTCTCTTCTCAGACCACGTCGGCGTAAAGTCAGGAAAACAGTCAACTCAGATAAGTTAGCTGCCCTTGTTTCTTCCTGTTTTTTTGTTTTGGTTTCATGGGTGAAAGACCCCCGGGCGTTTCTTGTCGATCTCAGAGCGCCACAGTGGTGGTTACCAACATTAGGCGGGATTTATGGTGAGTGCAAGTGATTTAGTACGAGGGAAAAAAATCGCTTGCTCGTATATTAAAAAAGAGGCCGTGGTTAAAGTCGCTCCCTCTGCGATATAAGACCTTTAATTTGTAGTCAGCCCGCACAGCAAGCTTTATCATGTCTGAGAACACCTGGCTCCGGTTCTCGTCTTACTGACTTAAAACCAAGTCTAGTCTCTTCTCATGGTGCAGGTAGAGTTAAGAAGACTTTTTTTTTTTTCTATTGAGGCGCTGCGTGCTCACCCGAATTCCCACATTGACATTGTGGGCGTCCACTTGAGCTCTCAAGTCCTTGCTGACCCTCTTCTGGCTCAGGAACCTCTTGAGGAACTTGGTGCTGTACTTGAGGTTGTCGCCGCACACCCCCCATTGCCAAGCCTCCCGGTGTTGAATGCCGGGCGAGTCGTCGCAGGTGCAGCGCTCCATGCGGCCCGAGCTGCACGCTTTGGCAAGGGCGTGGGTTAACGCCGCCGACGAAACCGCCAGGAGAAAGGCCGTCTCTTTGAAAGCTGGAACGAACCAGAGTGAAAAGCTTCAGAGGCGATTTTTACACTTGGGGCAAGTCAAAAAGTGCCCCACCGTAGCCAGCAGCTTTCACCTTCTTATTGGCAAATAAAAAAAAAAACATTTAGTATGTTGCTGAATAAGAGTTAACTAGCGTGCTAGCTAGTCAGCTAGCGATTTTGGTCATAGCGCTAAACACACAGAAATCCCGAATACCCTTGAATATATTTGTAAACTCAAATGTTTACAAAGCGTACGCCATGTTGTCATGTCATGGTATCCTCCTCCTCTGACCCGTGTTCTCCGTGTCACACTCTGTTATTTGCGTGATCCCTGAGATATCGGCCCGGCGTGTCTATTTTGATCCAATTAATTATTATTTTGACTAAGACGCAGCCTTTTCCCACATGAAAGTAGGCAATCGCGCCACCCTTTTCCTCTGGGAATTGGCCGCTTTTCCTGGCGGATAAAAATAACCACACAGGACTTCAGAGGTCTCCGCCGCCACCACCCCTACCACGGCCGCCATTTGTTGGCAACCTCACTCCCTCATTACTTCCTTGCTGACCTGTTCATCCAGCCAACATGTTGATATGCAGATGTCGCAGTGGCGTTTGATTCAGGCTCAACTCGCAGCTGCACGGACATTTTCTTTTGAACTCGAAGTGATCGCTGATTGATTGGTTAACCGTAAAACATCTGAACTAAAATTGAGACACTAAAAAGGTTACCAAAATCTAAGTCATACAAACACTTTAAGTAGTAGGAGGTTGTATAAGATACGAATTATAAGTTTGTGTACGGACAAAAGGATTTTCCGATTCAAATCGTTTTTTGTTACACCCCTAGTGCCTAATAATGCGGCCTGGCCGGAATGTTGCATGATTGTCTTATGTCCTCTTCAGGTGTCTGTCCATGTGAGTGATAAGGAGAAGAAGAGACGCCACAATGTTCTCGCGAGGTCACAGGTTCCCTACCTCTCTTCAGGAGGCTCCCTCGGCCATCCAGGCTGCAGTTCCAACGCTCGTTGCGGAACTGGTAGCGGCACTCCAGCAGGCTGAGGCGCACCGACTCCCGAAGGGTCTCGGCCAAGCCGGGCTCGCGTCGGCACAGCCTCTTCTGCCGCCGGGAAAGCACCATTTGCTCGCACTGCTTCAAATGGGCCTTGCCTGTCGCCGGCTCGTTGGAGAAGTGGCCAGGCAGGAAGACCAGGGGCTCCCGCCCTGTCAGCCTAGATGTGAACACACACAAAAAAAAGGCTGAACTACACAGGTATGTTGGTCCAAAAAAAACATTCCGATACTAAACACAATATGTAATCACTAAGTATCATACAGTCAAGTAATAGAAAATGCTAAAAACATGTTTTTTTATTAATAATCAAAGTAACATGATCAGTTTAATAAAATAAAAAATCTCAGTAACAAATGTTTTAATATTACAGCCCACTCAATAATAAGTATTATTAAATTAAAAATGTTTTGACATTAAAAAAAGCTTTATTTTAGAATGTCTTCTACTGATTAGAATTAGTGACATAAACAGATAAAATATTTTCACGTTGAAAAAGCCATGAAACAAGGAATTATATTGATCGGAATCACTGTTGTTTTGTTGAAATATTTTCACTTGATAAGATAGCTTGCTTTTTTAGACTGTAAAAGTTTTTTTTTAATAATTAAGTATGCACAAATACTTTTATGTGCTAGCTAAAACCTTTATTGACTTATTGCACTGATTAGATTTGTTTCAGATAGATTTTTATAAAATAAAATGACAAAAAGGTTTTGTTTTCCTATATTGTGATCATCTTCACTTGTACAAAGTTGACAAACTATACTCAAGCTTCAGTTGAATTTAATTTTGCTGCGATGCCAATTCACAACTAAACTCACGTACGTAACACAAAAAAATAGAATTGGAATCACTTTTCAAGACAACAAATTATAAATCAAAATTAAACGCACCGCGTTATAACGCAGCAGCAACAAAACTAATAACCACAACAGCAACAGCAGAAACCTGCCTGCCCTTCAAGCTGCGACCAAAAGGAGATCAAATAAAATTCCAAATGCACATTTAACGCGTGCATTTCTCATTTAGCGCCTCTCGAAACATTTGGAACGCAACAAGTGAAAAAGTTTGCTGACCCAAAGTAAGCCGCGCTGTGCGACAGAATGACGCAGAGTGCAACCAGGCGCAGTAGGCAGGCGGTCCGCGGGAGCCTAGAGCGCATGTTGCCGGCTCGGTTCTGCTCTTCATCGCGCTGATTCTGCCCAAGGAGAAAGTCCGAACCGGCTCGCCTCTTTAAGGCGGGAGGGGGAGGCAGGAGGGTGACGTATCTATCGTCCTCACTGGAGTCGCTCTCCACTTTATGAGTTGAGGTGCCCTCCCACAGTCAATGAACGCCACCCAGGTGGATGCCGCTGCAGGGGAAGCTCGTTTACCTGCCGCCATCACCACCACATCCAGGTCACAGTAAACAAAACATTGCGGGGAGCCGAGCGAGCATTAAAGTGCATTAAGCAAATTCAAAAGAATCATGAAGATCGTTTGAGATCAATTTTGAGTGGTGCCAATTTTCTGGAAATATTAACTCTTGAAATTATTTTTGTAGTATTTTGTTTAAAAAGTGGCGCCAGTCTGCAAAAAAATGTTTTTACGGTCATGTTAATATGAAAACAATTTGTGCGTGGCCATGTTGAAAATCAATTCGAGAGAGTTGCGCCATCTAGTGGTGTGTTAACATTTTAGTCTTGCCTCACTGAAGCAGAGAAAAAAAAAGTACACTAACGTTATGCCTTTTGCCAGCCACCAGGGGGAGCCCGCGTACCGCCATCACAGTTCTAGATGAAGTTAAAGTTATTGACAAGGGTTCTGTAGGTTAGGGATGCCCATTTTTTCCCCCCTTTGAGGGTCTGGAGGAGAGGATGTGGGTCTTCACATGGGTCCTCCTAAATACTTTGGGCCCCCCAGATGCAACTCACCACTGCCCAGTAGGACGTGGCTGTAAAGCCAAAATTATGACCCCAAAAAATAAATGTTGAATTCATGCAACTCTGCTGACTCACCGTGCCAGTTACACAAAAATACATTTTCACGTGTACACTCAATGTACTGAACTATTCTGTACAGATGATCTATGCTTTTGTTCTCCCCCCCCTGCAGACCACTCACCCTCCTTCTCTCGCTCTGTCTGTATTTCAGGTGGCCAATCCTCCAAAGAGTTGTTACCTTGGAAACGCCACCCTATGTATTTATAGAGCGCCACAGTGCGAAAAGAGAGCGGCGGGCAGAGTGCTGCTGAGGGTCCTTTTCAGCAGGTACAGTGCTAGGCCTCTCTCTCAAACATGACACCGGTTGGACAGTACACATCACTCCGGATCAATTTGACCATTGACGAGAATCCGAATTAATCCGACAAGATATGCAGCGTCACACTCTGCTTCCCTTGCGTGACCTTTCGGGGTGGGGATCTTTCTGTGAGATGTCACAAATATTCATTCCACAGCACATTCCCAAAATGTCTGGAGATCCAACAGCAGCCATTTCTGTCAATGTTAAGAGTTGCTGTATAGCGTGCACGGTGACTTGCATTTGTTTGGCTTGCAGAAAAGCACAGAAGGTGCTCAGCGCCGTGCCTTGTCCTTAACACCCACACGCACGCACACACACTAACATACACGCTCACACGATGTGCGGAGTCAGTGAGTCCACGATTGGCCATCACGCATTATAAAGGCAAGTCCTCTCCAGCCGTCCACGTAGCCATGGCAACACAGGCCTTAGCAGGTGATTGGCAGTGGACTGAGGCTTTTTTGGTTTCGCGACATGGCAGAAATGTATTGTCGTCGTGGAGTAAATGCTGTTTTGTTAGTTGAACACCCTCCCCCCCCCCCCCCCCCCTCAGTTAACGCTTGCTTTGACTCCTTATCTCCTCTGGGAGGTTCAAACTGCTACAACGCACACGCTTGCCTAGGAGAAGAAAATAAACAGGCATTAAGCAGCATGCAATTTCATGGCAGTTATATTATCTAAAGTGCATGCTGGGAAATAAAATTGCACTTTTAACGGCCAGCATGCAATATGCACCATTTAAGAGCGACAGTGAGTGTTGAGCATTCTTTGAGTTTGATCACAATTGTGTATTATATTCAATTTATTTTATATCTGGTTTAAATATTGCGACCCGGTTTTTATTTACCGTACACACGAGGCCTAATTTTTAAATATAGCGCTGTACATGCCTGGCTGATTATTATTTAGTTTACATTCTTTGCAATAAAATCTAAAGTACATTTTCACCAGAGCCACTAGATAAAGCTGCGTGTTTGGTGTTTGCTTACTTTACATCCCATGAAATGGACCGATAAAAAGCGCCTCAGCTGGGGAGTGAGACAACCAAAGGCTGGAAATACAGCAACATTTTGTTCTTGTTAGCCATCTAATTATGAAGTTAATCATGTTTTATCGTAGAGAGATGTTCATTGCCGGGCTGCGTTTGCTCATGACCCACGGGAATGCTCGCTAGCTGCGCCCTTAAGGGTTATTGCTGCTAATTTATGCTCGATACATCTCAAGTTAAACACAAGTCAGTGAATGCAACAATTTAATGCAACAACTATCATTGCAGGGATGTTTTGGCTTGGCCTACTTTTTGGAGGAGCGTCCCTGCAGACTGGATGGAAGGTGCCTATGGACCAGCTGGACGTGCTGGACAAACCGGTATGTGTTGTGTAATTGATGCGCGGCGTGAGCATCCATTATTCATCCGTTCTGGTCGTGAATCGGCTCTCATCCGCTTTTATCTTTCCATCTTCTGACATTTCACTTTTTCCCCTCTTCCTCGGTCGCCGGTTATTACCTTCAACGGTGTGCGGCAAACAAACAAAATAGGTGATGCTCATGTATTATTGTTTATTTACCAACGGTTTCACAGCAGTTGACACTTGTAGCTTATAGACAACCCCTGCTGTTTAATAAAATACATTTTTACAACAATAACAAATGCAAAAATGTATATTTAGGTACAGCCTTGATGTGATGCGGAATATTTCCGTCAGAACTCATTGAGGTAGCATATTTCAGTGACTTTGCGCATTCTCACACTATTATCGGTCAACATGTGCTGCTCCACTGTTTGTGTTGAAATATCCATTGTTGTTTCCGAAATCAAACTGACTAACGATGCTAACTGTTTTGGGTTGTTAGCATCAAGCTAAGCAGACTCTATCATGAGGCAGAACTCTTCAAATGCATTTTTTTTTTTTTTTTTTAGTCTGACAGTCAGCTTCAACTGGGAGTGTAATTAAACAGCTTTAAGTCACTTTGTTCAGTTCTTGCCAAAGTACAGCTTATTGAGAAGTGAGTCAGCGCCCACGTCTGGTGTGGTGAATAACTGAGAGTTGGTTGTTTAACTTGACACCCACGTGCCACCGTCCTGGTGATCACCGTTCATGCAGGAAGACTTTGATATTACTTCCAAAGGCGGTGAAATTGCCTTTGTGTCATTTTATTTGTTTCAAAATGCTGATGTAGCCTTTGCCACACTTGGATTATATTGAATCATAATAACCGAGTGATCGCTTGCGAACGTGCACCTCCACTGGTTGCCATGCCAATTCAGCGCCACATCTCTCTCGGTTCCCCGACACAGCCTCGTTCATTACTTGGTGTTGTCATCTTTATATTATAAGCAACCATCCCCTGTGTTGTACCCAGATTTTGGTGTGTCGCCTTTGCCCGCTGTCAGCATCTTCATTTTTGCCCACCCCCTGCCTTTGAGCTCGTCATGTAATGGCACCTCATATCATGGCGCCTGTGTCTTTAAGAGAGAAAGTACAATGCTTAATGTGGAAACGGAGGGGAGCCAGTGAGAGAGGAACGTGTGAATTTATCAACATTTGTGCTTCCTTTCGCAAGCTGTGTGCCGAGGCTCTGTGCACCGGCATGCACCCTCTCCCAAGAATTCTGAAGAGCACGCCCCCTCCCTCTCTCTCTTGCTCTCTCGCACTCTCTCTCTCTCTCTTACTCACTCCCCCCCACCCTATCCCCACCTCCCACCCGGGCGCTCCCTTACACACACCCATACACACACACGCACGCACACGCACATTCACACACACATTCACACGCACACACACACTGCTGTCGGGGAGCGCCGCCGCTGGACCGCGGCCATCTCGGCAAAGGGAGTCCGAGCGAGGGCGAAGGGACAAAAGGGGAAGGAAGCGGGAGTGGAGCCACTGGAAGCAGGAGCCCGGCCGGCGCGAGGTGAAGGCGCGACCTTTACGAGGAACAAAAAAGGAGGCGGCAACAAGGAAAGGGGAAACGCGATCACTGTCACGGCTGCAGCGCTCCTTGACGCAGCATGGGCAATGCACCATCCCAAGGCATGTCAAACCCTCTGCTTTTTATTTGATGTGTGTGTGTGTGTGTGTGCGCGTGGTGTGCGATTCAACCTGCTGACTGTCACACTGTTTAAGATGGGGGGCAGGGCCGCGCCGGAGGAGAGCGATGCTGGATGCAGGTGGTGCGGGTGAAGCTCAGCTTGGGTTAGAGGTGCTTGGGTTGAGGAAGGGGGCTGGGGGGGGTTGTTGAGCACAATGTGGTTGGAAGCAAGTGGTGCTTGTGTGTGCGCAGGTGTGTTTGACCAGAAAAAGCTTTACGGGAGCGGTTCTTTTTAAGGTGGTGAGAGGAAAGACGGCCAAAGCCGAAGAGTCATAGTGTGATTAAGGAGATTTTTTCTCCAGAGGCCATGTGGCGAAGGCTATTTTATAATGTCCAGGTCAACCTTCATTCCTTCTATCATCCAGTACTTTTTTTAAATGATTTATTCTCAAGTCAGGGGCACGCTGTAGGTGTTCCAATGACAAAATTAAATCGAAGGTCGCAGTGAGCCTTAATGAGGCTGCCGAAAGTCCGAATGGTTGCGGTTTGTAGTAGATGAAGCCAAAAAGGATGGAACAATCATTTATGCGGTTAAAACAATCATGTAGTTTGGGCTTTTGCTATATGCTAATAATAATTTAGCACCCATTTTGGGCTTTTAATAATGGACTAAACAAACTGCAGCAACACATGTAGACAGACAATATGACCATAGTGTCATGTGTTTTTGATCCTCTGCGAAGAATGACTAATGTTAGTGCCGTACTGATGTTTCCAACAAATTTGGATTATGTAGTAGAATTGAAGATCACTTTTTGTGGGCAGTTCTGTTCTTTTTTTGGTTGCTCCGCTTTATACTTTTGGCAGTGCATGAACAGTCTTGTCACATGATGTAGTCATATTGGCCATTAAGCAGATTTATGACGTTTTCATTGGGCGCCACGCGCTCGGCGCTTCAACCATTTAGTGCCGATCCAAATTAGGATTGCTCGGCCATTCTCCTTTCATTGGGGTCCATTCAAGGACACACAGAGAGGAGGGAAAAGCACGGAGGGGTGCGTGGGGGTGTGTGTGAAAGTGAACAACAACTGGCACACTGCGTGAGGATTCAAAGACTTCATCCTCAACCATCATTTAGGCGGACAGTTGAGTGGGCCCGGAGGGGAGGAGATGATCGGACAGAAAGGAAGTTTAAAAGAACGTGAAAACAAGAAAGGCTAGGACGGGCCGAACGCGCAGAGACGCCTCATCGGTGGCCGCGTGCCGGAATAAGGTCATCGTTTAGAAGGCTCGTAAGTGCTCAACAGCCCCGAAAATCTTTTATTTCGCCTCAGCGAGGGGAAATACATTTTTGCTTCTGTCTCATTCGGGAGCTTAGCGGGGTCACGTTCAGGTGACGGCCGACTTAAACGTGTTTAGACCTTTTGCACTCTGCAGTTTATTTGATTTCATGCTTTATTACGCTAAAGCCTTGTGTCTGTCACAACAGATTTGGCGCCTCTGCGCTTTATTTGGGAACAGCTCAGAGCCTAAATGTTCTAAAACGTGTCATGTTGCGCCTGAACATTCTCATACAGCTAGCAACATTTGACCCATTTTTGAAGACACCCTGGGTCAAACAATACGATAATCCCGATCCACAACTTTCAAGCACCATCGCCACTGGTGGCAATTAAGCGCAATTAGTTGAACATGGCTAATCTTCCGCGAGGCGCCGCCGGAGCAAGCCGGGTTTCGAACGGCCGACGGAAGTAAGCCCATTATACGTCACGCTACCAGGCTCGAGCGAGGGAATAGCGGAAAAGCCGAGCGGAGCGTTAAAAGCCAACGACGGCTCACGCTGGCGACGATGATGCTATTGTCCACACATGACTGATCTGGCTAACCTTCATGTTCATCGCCTTTTTAAATCTCTCTATCCCATCCCGCAGTGACACTTTTGGTTATAAAAAAAAAAGAAAGAAACATTTTATTTACGTGTGGATATTGTTGCAGTCACATTCAACACCTTCGCACTACTAAACGCGTGATTCAATTAACGCCGCCTTGAAAGTGTCCCCCTAAATTTTTAAACGTACTGCTTTTAACGGCACTATTATTTTATGTTGTCCAAACAATGTAATCAATCCCGCCAAATCAACTGAAACTGGGATTTACTAGCGATTCTCCCATTTATTGCACTTTTAATTACAAACACTGCAAGCGCACCAGTTGGCATCTTCATCAGTTACCCTTTACTTTGCCTGAGGACATTCTTAAATCTCACTTTTTTTCTCTTTTACTTTTCCTTCTTTTCCTCAGCCGAGTGTGCTCAGATGTTTATCCAGCGCGCATAAGCAGCAAAGCTTTATTTTCAAGACTGATCATCACAAGTCGACTGCCATCAGCGTGTTTCCGCTTATTGGCCGTCGTGCACCTGCTCCTTCTCAATGCACAAAGAAACCGCCAGCTCTGCCTTGTGATTGGCTGGCGATGATGCAATGTTTCACGGCAGGCGTCGGCAGCCAGTCGCTCTCTTGTTTTCGGGGCATGTCAGATCGTAATTGACCCTTTTGGGAGCAGCGTGAGATGAAATCTGATAGTCAGGCGCACATGAATAAGACATATCATATTCGATTGGCTCGTGAAGTAACATTTAAGTTTATGCCCGCCGTCGCTTTTTTTTTTTTTGACACACGTCCAAGACGCCTAATTAACATACAGTGCCTGTAGTCTCAAGCTTGTTAATCATTCAATAGTTTTTATCCTCCATTCATTTTCTTCAGCTCTGTGTGCGCCGCGCAGTGATGACAGAAAAATAATGCAATAATTAGAGCACTTGTCATTACTGTTGCGTCATCACTATGGCCGTTTGTTAGCAGCTTTTTGTTGTCAGCGGCGAATGTGCCATTAAGCGTCAAGTCAAAGCAATTTCTTTTTATTTACTACAGTCATTATATATAAACTAGGTTTGAGGTGAAATGAATTTTTTTTTAATGGACTTTGAAAAAAAAAAATTGACCTCCACCATATGCGGACTGAATTTGTAAAGCTCGGTTGCCGTTTGGCAGATTTCCAGTGATGCTGAGGTTACGGGTCAATATATGGACGGAAGAGACCAAGGTCATGCTAGGCTACCAAAATGGCAGCGCCATCTTTTAAATGGCAAACTGAGAATATTGATACATGTGCAATCAATCCCCCCCCCCCCCCCCCCCCCCCCCCCGTTACTGTGCGGTCTTCCGCTTCTGACGTTATGTCACGCTGGTTTTCCTCACCTGGTCGAGAACTACTTCCTGGTCTCTGTGCTGCCTCCCAAAATTGCGCCGAGCAAGGCAATCGTGAGCGCTCGCTAAAAGAACAAAGAGGGATGAGCCAAGCGGCACTTTTGGAGGAAATGAGCTTGGCGACGTTAGCGAGGCGCTGGCACAAGTGTTAATAGTCCCCCACCCACCCCCTGTGATGGTTCCCTCCTACGTTCTACCTCTTATCAACTCTGATTTTCATTCCCCAGATGCTCTGGCAGGAATATAAAACAGGCGGCACAGGCGCTGATGATTCGGGGCCCAGATTAGCCTCCTTCTGTTTCCAACTGGATCCAACTTCTCACTTATTGCATTCTGGTTCTACACTGGTCCACCTCGCCTCGTTCTCTCGATTGTCTCGCTCGATTCATCCGTAACCTGAAATCCCCAAAGTGACGCTGATGAAGAATCACTTTACAAACCTTCCTTCCCGTTGTCTCAACTGCCTTTGGGCTAGAGAGAAAATTTAGATTTTCATTCTGCATCCCTGTTAGCTTTTAAACCAGAACTGTGTTTCTTTTTTTTATGTGCTTTCCGTTCTCCGGATCAATATTTGAGTGAGTTCACGCTAAGTCTCTGCAGCAAAGCTTTGCAAGAACCTGCTCACAGTTTAGGTTTGATTAGTAAGGTTACGTTTGTTGGCTGATTTGTTGGGAGCAGGTGGATAAATAGTAAAATCCCAAAATATTAAAACCAATGTAGGGTTGAAGATGAACAAGGAATGGATTGGTACTCAGTGCAGTTTAAATCAGGCACTTCGACCTGCAGAGTAAATCTAGCCGAAGGAAAGACCAGCAACAAAAATCCATATTTTGCTAGTAAGAGTCGGGCATCTTATTAACACCTAAAAAAAAATCCATGTCGTTTTTGCAAAGTGGTGAAGCATTCCTGGACTTTCAACACAGCCTTCCAGTTGATCAGGCGCAAGATCGCATGCGAAGTCGGCGGCCGCGCCCGACCCAACTGCCACAAACTATCAAGGCAGTGACTATGAAAAGGTCACATCCTTCTTCCTCGCCCCCCTTGAGACCAACCTGTTCTCTTTTTAGTCCATCCAGCGCTCGATGCCTCACCATCGATCAGCCGGCTCGCGTTCATCTCCTCAGTCCGATGTGTTAATGGCAAAAGCATGGCTCTCACGCCTGTGTGTGGCATTGACATTTTTTTGAAACATTGCCAAGGAGCATGAAGAAAAAACAAGACAGGCAGAAGAAATATTATCTTCCGCTGAGATTTTCTCAGGGCTGTAAAAGAATTAGCATTTTCTTGTATCTGTTTTGAGTGAGGCTGGAACCGATTACTAGCATTTCCATTCATTTCAATAGGGAAAGGTAATTTGAGATACACGGTGGCTTGCAATTCTTTCATGGCTATACGATTTAATCATTCGCCGATCTTTTCATCAGCCACTTCAGCTCGACCTCTTCTATTCAATGGCGGGAGGTAATCACAGCCAAGCTGCAAGGATCTTTGAAGGTCATCACACTACGCTGATATTCCCTTTTCCGGTTCTTGTTCCTTCCCTTGTGTGGCTTTATGCAAAGGCATCCATGCGCCGGCGCCCAACAATGAACACATTTCATGGTCACACCTTCAGTCTTCCTCCGAGCTGAAAGGAGGGCGGCCGCCATGATCCCGCGGACGAACCAGTGGGTGTCTACGACAATAGCGGAACATCGTGTTTGTTATTCCGTCCGTTGTTGCCGTGTCTGTATTCGCCATCTGTCTCCTCCTGACGTGTTCATTTGGAGAGAACATAATGGCCCAAAAGCTTGGCTGTACTGAGGTCGAGGAGACTTCCATGAGATATGTTTTCGCTTGAACGAAGAATGGAACGACCGTACGGCGAAAGCCAAAGAATTCTTTGAGCTTCTTTTTGGTACCGATAATGACATATAATATCTCGGGCGGGATGGAAGATGGAAATATAGCATCCAGTGTGTTTAATGCTCCCTGACAAGTGGATCGCTGCATTAGCGGCAGCGCTTGTTTATGGAATTGCCTCGCGGCGTTGCAAATACTCATTGCATGTAGCCCGCCTGAGATAAACGGCCGCGATGGGTCTGACGGGGGAAGAGGGGGCGGGGTGCAAGTCTGTCAGGAACGGGAGAGAGGCCTGACACATCGGAGAGAAAAATAATCTGCCGCCCGAGGATGGTGATTTGGTTGCAGGCTACAATCAGCGCATGTTTGGATGTTTTGCTTTCCTTGACGCCATATCAGGGCGGACGCGCTTTTTGATTGACTAAACTTTGTCACACACGTGTCACATGCTAAGGGGCTAGCTCCCCTTCTGCCGTTACTAGGAAACAGGAGTCGTGTGGAAATACGGGAGAGTAAGTGGACCGGTGGAGAGGTGTAACACGATTACGCCCAGCCGCCCTCTGGGGGTTCGAATCTCAAATAAACGTTTGACACCGAATACATTTTCGAGTCGTCGGTGGCTTTTTGACTCCTGTCGCTTCTCCCGGTGGCTCATTTTTATTTTTATTTCTTGCCACCCTGAATCTCAACTTCAAATACTCACGGCATTTCGCATTCCCTTTTGTGTTTTTAGTGGCTTTGTGAAAACAAAGTTTTCGGTGCGTAACGAATGACTCGACTGTTGTTTGCTTCCTCGTGTTTGATGTTCAGTTATGAAATGTTTTGAGCATTGTTGCTTTGGCTCATCCAGCCATTTGTTTTTAGTGAGGGACACAACCAAGTTCATGCTGGCAAATCCCCAATGAATCGTTACGCTCCACCACTTAGACGCTCATCGTCGCATAATCGCTATTTAGCGTCTAATAAATGTAAGTGGCTGCCGCCCCGGGCGAGTCTAACACAAATTGACACGAGCGCCGCAGCTCGCCGAGTCACCATCGACTGTCCTGATCTGTGTCACAGCTCGCCGCGTTCTATGATGTCGCACAATCGATGGGGACACAAAAGTCAACACGCCCTCGTTACTCTGGTGCGTCGGGATTTTAAAAACTTTTTACATCAAGTATCGACTCGAAAATTATTAAATAATCATAACTATGATGAAAATACAGTAGCGTAGCGGGCCTTTGTGTTCATCATAAAACACTGACTGTACTGTGGAGATAAAAAAAAAAAAATTAAAACATTGATTTTTGCTACAATACTTTTCAGATTCAGTGCTCTGGCATTTCCACGGAACACGAGCCAAGGTTATAAAAGTAAGAAAGGTAGCGAGAGTTGTCGATTCATTTGTAGTTGCTTGTTTACACCCTGGGCTCTTACGTGCACAGCATACAAATGTGAGTTCAATTTGAGTCTGCATCTAAACTGCATTATGTGTTTTTGTGTGTTGTTGGTGTTTACTCACTGTTTTTGTGTGGCAATGACAGCTGCTACCTTTAAAAAAAAAAAAAAAAAAGATTGGTTGTTGCATACAAATGAGATGCCCGCCAGAGTGAGCGCCTGGAGAACTGATGTGCCCAACTCTTCGGCTTTGCGATTCCTTACCCCTTTTCGTACCGATCCGTGTCGCCGGGTGACATTTGCATCACTGAAGGCGATCGAGTGTGCAGATTAATCACATGTAATTGTTTGGCGACAAAGGGAACATCTTTTTTTTTTCTTTTTTTAACTTTCTGCCTTTTCAAAGTGCTCCTGATGAACATCCTTCCAGCGTTGTCTGGCTTCCGGTGAGCATCACATTACGGATCATTTCTGCCGTGACAGCACAGACTGACTCAGCGTTAAAGTCATAATTAACCTCCTGAACTTGAATTAATATCATCGCAGCCCAGCTCGCCCCGCGGACCACTCGGGTGTCCGGGGGTCACTACCTGCTGACTCTGTTGTAAATGAATGCTGATACCTTAGGCCATGACACTCCAATCTCATTTGCTCCTTTCCGCAAGTCAATGTGACTGACCGGAATTCATCCGGGGCAACGTTTAATCAAATATAACTGACTGAAGTTCACGAAGGGCGGTTTTTGATAAATGTGATCGGCTGGAGTCGACGCATGTAATCAAATCCACCTGTGTGGGGTTATTATAAATGTACAGGTTAGGAAAAGCGATGGATTGATGGATGGAGAGCATCCAAGCTAGTGTTTAGCGTGATTGACATGTTCCCGCTTCTTTGTGTCTTTGCACCTGCATCTTTCAGGCGCCATCCCGCTTGTGTGGCTTCAGTTGGCACGAAACTCCTCCATATGCTCTCGAGCTTCGGAAGCGTGTGCCCGCATGTTATCTTCGCGATGCGGAGGCGTAATCTAGTTGAAGATTTGACAGTCGCCGCCTCGTATTTTAGCCGTCTTGAGCCGAGCGCGGTGTTTATCGCCGTCGTCGTCCGCGGCGATCGGCGATCAAATTCTTTATGTCTTGTGACAGCCGGGGCGGTGAGGCAACATCACGAGGCCTGCATTTTCTGTCATGTTTGATGTTTTTCACTTACCGTCATTTTATTGGGGTGTGGAAGAAATGGAGTTTCTTTGCAAGTTCAATTTGTGTTACCGTCCATTTTGTTGATTCATAGTTTTTGGTTATTCATTTGATAATAATAATAATGGTAAATTATAAATAATAATCTCATGTACATTTTAATTAATAAATTGTATTTATTTTTGTTCAACAAGTTCATTTATAACCCAATCCATTGTATTTAATAATATAGCCAAATTAAAAAGGTACAGTACATTTTTAAAACATAAATGAATCACAATATTTAAATCTACAAAATTATATAAATGTGTCTGACATTTTTAATGTTTTTAATTATTTAAGAATAATAGCATCAATATAATCCTAAAAAATGTTTTGGATTAAAAATCTTAGTATTTCTTCTAAATCTTTTTTTTCCAAGTTGCTGCGCGTTGAGTGTTTTAGCGCTGTCAGCTAACCAATCAGGCAGCAGCACCCTCCTCCTCCTCCTCTGGTGACTTTTGCCATCATTATTCCTCCACTCCAAACTCAAATAGGCCACTATAGTTTTTGTGTCTCTGTGTTTCTTTGGACATTTTCAGTCAATTAGTCTCAGCACTCCTCTTTCCAGCCTGCCGTGCTTCTCTCGCTCGCTCTCTCTTCATCCGAGGGCTCGACTTAGCATAATCAAACACTTGTGTGCTTGCTGCCTGTGCGTACACAATCCCCAGGCCCTTTGCTATTAGATGAACAGATTAGAGAAGTAGTTTGATGTCATGAAAAACTCTTGTTTGCTGGAATGAAGGATGCGTGATCAGGTGCAGTGTTGGTCTCACAAATAGCGGACAGCATTGTAGACTATGACGCTCGCTCGGCCAGTCCTTTCATCACTGGCACCTTTTCACACAGCGACATGTCGGAAAGTGGAAGTGCATCTGCTGCCTGGAGCTCTTGCGTCCAGAGGTTGAATGCAAGTAAAGAGCAGGCGATGCCATTAAAGGAGGCCCGCTTTTGTATATGGTCAATGTTCTATGTAGGCTACTTTCCCATCTCGGCAGAACCGTCCTGGCATTCTGCAGGCGGGTAGTAACAGTACGGATATAGGAGATATTTTATTTTGAGGAGGGGATGTTTGGGGAGGACTACCAGGTGTTCCTGCCTGATGTTGGTCAGGTGTTGATGTTGGGATGCAAGGATGCTGCCGACGGAGGTAAGCAGTGTCCAGTTACATTTTGCATCTGGCCCAGTCTAGCCTGCAGGATAGCAATTTTGAGCCGCTTCCAAAAAAATGCTTGTTTTTTTGTGTGTTGCTTTTATAGGGTTTTTGATTTTTTTTTTGCAAAATCGAGATCAAATAAATAAGCGGTGAGTTTTGTTGTCGGAAATCATTTAATGCTCCTGCGGCTGACTTTTATGTCTGAGTCATTATCGGAGTATGGCAAAAAAAATTTTTTAGGGTCTATAATAATATGACCCAAAATCATCCTGATGCTATCGAGAACGACATTGTGGTCATTTACAGTATTGCCATTGCCATGTCAACAAATGATTTTCTGTTCAAATCATCGACTCGAGTAGAGGCCTCTCAGTCCCTCCGTGCTGTCGAGCCCATTTGATGCATTCCAAGGTTAATTTGAGGCTTGAGTAATGACAAGAAACTGCAAAAAAAAACAAAAAAACAGAGTGCTTATTGGCAAAAAGGGAAGCGGGCAAGGCATCGACGCGTTTGCTCCCTCCGCTTTTTTAAAGTCGCTTCCGAGAGGACGGGAGCAGACAGTGTGGCCAATTAGCCGGCTCCACTGAAGTGAACACGCTCTCTTTGAAGTGGACGGACATCCATACTGCCAATGTGCAAGAAAAATGAGCATTGATTGTGGAGTGAACATTCGTATCACTCACCCACCATATCAATAATAACTCTCTGATGGAAGGGGAACAGCAAAATTGACATTGACTCCGCCATCTTCTCCCGTCTTTCAATCTCTGATCGGTCTTTAATCCTTTAGATTTACGGATAGTTATGACTGGCATCTCGGTGGTGGTACAATCTAGCACGTTTAATTAGTTTCGGTGATTTGGTGTTCTTTGAACACAAAAGGTGCAGCGACACAATACAACAGTACTCTGCGTCATATCTTCTTTATCCTCTGCGACGATCTGAAAGGAGTTGACTCTGTCTTAAGGCCAAGGTTGTCTCCATACATCCCAAATGTGAGTCAATTTGCCACCTTTGCGTTTGAGATATTTCAGGAACTATTGGTTTCAGCAAGGATTCCCCCGAGAGTGCTTTTCTCACTTTCACTACCGCATTTGAATGACTTTGAGGACTTTTATGTGAGAGATAAAAAAAAACCCAACAACCTTGAAGTAACAAAAAGCATTGTCAGACATTACCCGAGCCAGGATTCATTTTCGAATAATCACTGACGAGTTAAGTCAACAAAGATCTCCGCTCATTGCCAGTCATTCCTCGCCTGACAGACAGGAAGACATCACTTTGTTCAGGGAAATGAAATGTGCTGTTTGGCTGCAGAAGGGATAGCAATGGAAGGCTTTAAGGAGCGTATGCATGATGGAGATAAGCGACAGATAGACAGCCAGCCGGGCACCAGTCCTCCGCCGCGCGCTAGCTGCCGCCAAAACGGCGACACCACGCTACGCTTGCGCTGTCAGGCAAGGACTCGTGAAGGTCACAGGAAGAGAGCTACCTCGCCGAGCGTTCAAGCTGAGCGTAAAATTGGCTAACTTTCCCTGCTTGGGATGATATTTTAGCTTGTGTCCTCCATCCTTAATAGCCCTCACTTGATGTATAACTTGATCCCGTATGTACATAATCATATCTCGTTTTGATAGATTGCGATGCTGTGTGCGCCACCGGGGAAGGTTTTGAAGGTGGACAATGGAGGTCACAGATTTCTTTTTTTTTAGTGGTCTAATTTTTTTTGTGCTTTTGAGCAATACGCTACTTTAACCATGTGGTCTAAATCCAGCCAAAGTCTTCCTTTGCATAACTCCAAAAGTGTGATCAATGTTCAGCAAACTGGCTGAATTGCAATACCCTGAACAGAGAAGAAACTTTCCCACTTTTTTAATCAAACTACTTTCCTAAAACTTTCCCTGGGAACTACTAGATGTGGACATGGCTTCCCGGGGCTTTTCTCAGATTTCTAATCAGAACTTAGAATTTGGCACAAGACCGGTTTTCATCTGGCACACATGGCAGTAAGCAAATTAACTTTGTCTCCTCCCAAGGCTTCTGTTCTGCGGCGCTGGCCATGAATAAGTCAGCACCCAATGGTGGCTTGGCCTAATGAGCTGCTTTGCATCGCACCACCGTCAGCCCTTTTTCTCCCCCACGAGGCGACGACCGCCTTAAAGTCGCTGCCAATGCCGTGCCCTTGACATCGCTCCTACATGGTCCTGCTCGTCCGGGACCTAAGTGCCTCTGATGAGTGAGGATCTGTCTCACGGGTGAATGGCTGAGCACTTGGTGAATCTGGGTCAAACCTTACGTGACGGCCAGCCAGCCATTGTCACCACTCAGACACCTAAAAAGGTCGAGCTGTAATGTCCTCAGAGGGTAGGGACCGTTTCGTAATGGACCGGGACCCTCCTCTCGTGAGGCTCTCACTCTTTTTGACACGTCTCTCCTCGCCCGTAATCCTCGAGACACCGAGCGTAGGTGTGCTAAGATCTTGAGTTTTTCTCAGACAGACGGATCAAGGTCGCCTTCAGGCCCACTAAGTGCAGGCTCCCCGTTCGTCTGAAATCTTCCGCTATCAGCTTCAACACGACGCGTGTCTGATTCGTCACTCGGGTTCTTCTTAACACGATGCCGGGTTGACAAGGCCACGCGCTCAACTCTATATCCAGATTGTCAATTTACGACACGGGTGAGTCTTGCTTCTTACCAATCTTCCCTTTTTTGGGGAGTTTTCTCTCCCCGTCCTTGAGTTCCTTCACTTTTGAAGTCATTAGAATTCCTCTCACTTTCTTCTGCGATCACATCGAAGAGACAAGTAAAGGAAATGTCACGGGTTCTTCAGGAACCGTTTCTCTCCCGTGACTATCTCAGCTGAACAGGATTCAGCCAGTGTCATAGAGGAACCTTGTAGACAGCTGAATTTGGAGGTCAAACATGACAAAGACCAAGCCGCCATGCTTTTTGTGATTGACACGCTATAGGGTGATTCTTCCCCAAGCGTGAGCCTGATTACCTTGATTCCAGATTTAGACCGAGGGTTTAACGTGAAAGGCAACGAGTTCCTCTTGTAACTGCCAGGCTTACACTTATAAATCCACACCTTCTCCCCTGACACGAGCCGGGATTACCTGCTCTGAACAGGAGGAGTTCCTTTTCTCCGCTGACGAGCATCTTGTGGGATTCTAAAACTAACATGCCACGAGAATCAAGATCAACATCAGAACAGATTGCGATGCTCGTCGACAGTTTCATTTTTGTCTCAACTGTCAACCAGTTTGAACTTCAATGTGATTTTGCCACGGATAAATCAGTTTTGTCTTGCCTTATGCCCGCCCCCGATTGGATGTTATTAAACATAAACTACCGCTCACTCTCTCCAACTCATTATTGCTGCTATTTTAACTCACCGTTTGATAAATAAGTCTCAAACTAGAAGCAATGAAATGGCTAATTTGTTGTTTCGTTGCATACGTATTAGGAATTACCTGTGTCAGCCGCTGCGTGGGGACAAAGAAAGAACAGAAGCGTGCGTTTAACTCGCCACCAGTTTCATCCCTGTCAGCAGAAACCGATTTGTAATTTTCCTTTCAAGGACATTTGGATTTTTACTGATAAGGTTTGAGTAAAACGGTTTGAAATGAATACAATAAAAAATAATGAAAAATAAATAAAATACTACAAAATAAAATAAACATTTCAGGGAGCTGAAAAATGACTATTTCGGGTATTGTAATGAAGGAACAATAATGTCGTCAAAGTAATGGCCTTCATCGTGGAGAGGGACACCCGATTGATTGTTGAGGCCACAAGGCGATTCTCCAGAACCGATTGTGGATCAAATACTCTCGTTTTTGAGACCTGTCGGACCGTTGCATTGATATCCTTCAAACCTGAACGAGCGTTGCGTCCTTCAGAGCTGAATGCCGATTTATGCGACAGGGCCAGCGGCTCTCCAGCAGCAATCATTAAAAGGCTGCTGCTCTCTTTTATTCCTCTCCTCCATGAAAATCATTGACACTCATTTGGATGTGTTTCTCACCTTTGTGTGGCAAGATCTGCATAATTGATGAATTCCGATGCGTCGCGAGGGATTTTGCGCCGGATTACATCCAAATGTCTTGTGAATTGGTAACTGAGTGAGCAAAAGGAGCCATCAAAGCTTAAATATCTTTAGAAGATATCGTGATATCTTAATTCAGGCAACACTTCCCTTATTCCAGTTCGTTAGTGTTGAGGACTGTCATTGTCCAGGGTCATTGTCAAGGACACAGGATTGCTGTACGGACAGCTTCATTGAATTGCTGATGAATGTAAATCGCTAGTGTCAGTTGGGAAGCCCGTTCAAGAATATCCTTTCGGATCAATCAAGTGATTCCAGACTGTTCGTTTAGCTGTTGAAAGGCAATAGGGATGGTCGAAGCAACGCGGGCTGTCACAGTGGAAGAAAAATCACAACAAATAGTTTAAATAGTGGCTCTCATCAGGGCCCCTCGGCGGCGAATGATGGCTCGTCAGATTTTGGGTCATTTGTCACCCGGTGCGGCAGACTGGGGGTCCTGATCACATCAAGTTGAGTTATAGCAACCCCATAACCTTAGATTATTGTGCTGTGGGCTACAACGTCCCGTCGTGGGGTGAGAACAACGCAAGGGAGGAATGAAGACAAACATTTTGATCTCCTCTTTTGATTTTGTGGGTTGCTACCAGTTCACTCGGATGTTTCGTTTTGAACCTGACAACAGGGCGTCTTTCTGCGTTGGCTACGCTAGCTGTACGGCTAGCTATTCCCTGACCTCAAGGTGGTACTAGCATCCCCTGACTGGTTCTCCAAGGCATCAGAATACGAAGTAGTAGTCCAAAAGGTCAGGCTTGTTTTTGCTGCGCTGTCACAAAAACCTCCCTCACCCGCTTTTGGGGATCACCCAGCTGAAAACTGCGGCGCCGAACGAATGGAGGCAGCATAAATTAGAGGCAATGCGGGAGCAATCGTAGGCACCCAGCTGGCTTTTCCCTGCCCCGTAGCTCGACATCAGTAGCGATTGCTCACTAAAGGGAAAGGTCACGGCCGACCTCCAAGGACGGCTTGCATCATTGGCCGCGTCTTGCTCGTTTCCTGGCCCCCCCCAAGACCGCTGCAAGAGCGCATGTCGAACATTACGCTCACTGCTAAGTCATAGAATGAGAACCTACATTAGAAAAGTGTTGGCTGAATTCTTGGGAATGAAAGATTAGACAAATGGAAAGATATGGGGGGTTAGGAAAATGCTCTGAGCAAGGAGGACAGAAAGTAATGGCGGGAAAAAGGTGAAACGGCGGGCAAGTACAGAAGTCCCATAACGCAGCATGAACAGCAAACCCATAGGCGATATTTTACCGTTTGTGTTCCATAAGCAATTATGGCCTCTAATGGCACCATCATTTTTTTTTTTTTTTGCTGATGGTGCATAAAGGCACATTAGATAGCTCGACGAGCAAGTCGGCTACCGGAAGCGCTTACGTCGGAAGTGTAAACAAAAACAATCACACTTTTCTCCCTCTCCTGGAACATCGAGCAAAGCCGCAGAGATGCTAATGCAATTAAGACACACTTGCTTTGTACACAAATCTGAATAATTCAAAGGTGAAAGAGGACGCCCTGAGTCATTCATATCCCGTTTGTATTTATTTGTTGGAGGCAAATTGCCCGGCGGGCCCCGTGTTGCTTCTCTCCGATGCAAAATTTAGTGGACTCGCTGTTTATTCGTCCTTGTGAGCCACTGACTCCCTGTGTTAGCATAGTGACACACACAAACACACTGCATAAACAATGCATGTGTGCGCGCGTGTGTTTGCATGCGGCGACTAAATCCGCGTGTGGCGCAGCTGTCAAACCCTAAGCGGCCATTGTTAACCTTGTGTCACTCAGCGTGCATCAGGTGAAATGTCCGCGGGGGGGCTGTCATCCCCTCTCTTCGCCCCTCCGAACACACACACATACACACACATTAATTTATAATGACGAATGGTAATTGCCAAATCTTAACAACAGGATGAGATACCCCAGTGTCCTGTGATGAGCACTTTGGCCACTAGAGGCCACTGCTGCAGCTAGTTAATGAAATTAAAAGTCATCAGGACACTGGCATAATGAATAACAAGTATTCTAAAATCATCATCAATTGACTTTAGAAAATGATGCAGCATTCTAACAATGTTGATTTTATACATTACAGTTTGTTATTAATTCTATTAATAGTGTTTTTTTTTTTTCCCCCTCCATGAACGTTTTATCTTCATCTGGAAGCTGCAGGAAACTCATCTTTCCCCCTCCCCAGCGGTCCTCCACGTGTCTCTTCACCGCTTTGATGGGCGCTTTTTATTAGCTACGGCTAGCGAGATAGTAACTATCCCTGTAGGCTCCGGTTACACTTGCAGAGCGGCGGGAGAGTTCATAGATGGATAAAATTCAAATTAAAGACTCTCCTCTCGGGTTACAGCAAGAGAGAGAGAGAGAGCGTGGGATGGAGGGGAGCAGGCGTTTGGAAGATGGGCATGGTTTGAAGCTCAAACATT
Organism: Syngnathus typhle; assembly: GCF_033458585.1. NCBI lineage: Eukaryota > Metazoa > Chordata > Actinopteri > Syngnathiformes > Syngnathidae > Syngnathus > Syngnathus typhle. The sequence goes on from NC_083754.1 coordinate 5,302,156, forward strand.
TAATGATATTTTTTGCCAGCTTGGATTCATGTTACTAATAACTCAGCCGGTGTTTTTTTTTTTTTTTTAATATGACTTTTTTTTGTTTTCGTGAAACGCAAAACCTTTGTGGACATAAATGACGAGTGGAGGACAGACAGGAGGTGCTTTGGCGACAAGAAAAGGTGCCTCGTCGGCCATGTTTGCTCGTAGTGGCGTGCGCTCAGATGGAAAGAATGCGTGAAATGGGGTGAGAGTGACACTGGAGGACCGAGAAAGGAAAGTGACATTCTTAAAAAGTGGCAGATCTCTCCCTCGGTCCCTCTAGGTCTCTTCATCCTTGCGTCCCTCCTCGTGTGCCCACTTTGAAATGTCCTGACTCCGTTTTGCTTCCCAGTCAGGTGCTGAGAATAAGACAACATTAGTCGGACGTTACGTCGGGATGAAAGGGTGAAAGGATTGCCGCTGGAGGATTCTGGCAAAGCCTCAGGTGGGCGCTTGAAGTGGGACTCTCCTCATGTGTTTTTTTTCCCCCTCAACTCCTTTGACTATCCCTTCCGTCAGCTGGTGTCTTTGCTTTTTTTTTTTTTTTTTCTTGAAACTTTAATGAGGCGCTGCCTTCCAAGGGAACCTTTGAGGAGAGAGGACACGTTGAGTTTGTTGTCAGGAGAGGCACGTATTTGTTCACTGTAACGCTTAAAAAAAAAAGACTCAACGGGCTCCTTCAGGATCGCCGCCGCCGCTGCTTCATCACTGACGTGCGTCTCCGCAAACTTTCCCAGCGACTCCTCTGGGGAGTTTTTAAGTCATTTGTAGTGAGTAGTTTGAGATTTGTTTGATATCTTATGCCGCCGCTGCCGTCTCATTCAGACTTGCGTAAGTGAGACAGTTTGTGATGACTTCTTTTTATGTGCACGGAGACTACTTTGTTAGAGCCGTGTCGGAAAATACAAGAGGATTCCACCTTTAAAAAGATGATGGGATTCCGTTTTGAGAGCTGTTAATTAAGAGATGGGATGAAGCAAGGTTTGGATGAAGTGAAGTTGCACATCCACAACAGTAGGTGGCAGCGGTGCATTTGATGTGTGCAAATGTACCTAATGAAGTGTCAATGAGGAAATGTGTTATTGTCTTAATTTTTTTAATTAATTAAGCATATATTGCTGACTTGGCAATATTGCAACTCATGTTGCAAACATTCGAAAATACATTTGTCATAGTCAAGTCATAATGGTGGTACTTGAAGAGCAAAATTGTTTTTTTGTTTCTCAATTGATCCGTGGCCTTTGTAGCTAAGAAAAGAAATTGTACGGTTATGCCTTGGTTCCATCCAGTGTACTGTATTGGAAGCTCATTTGTAACTGCTTGTTTCCATGGCGACGTCAGCCATCACTCACCTTGCGGCCCTTCTCCCTCTGTGACTCATGTTCAAAAGAGTTGGATTTGGTTGACTGGAGATTTTTTTTTTTTTTTAAAGTGAGCATCAACTTCAGCTCTGGTGTGGGACAAGGACATTGCCCCTCCACCCCCCCCCACCTCCTTCATCATTAGCTATTCCTTGCTATGCACTGGAACGAGGAAAAGAAATACAGCGACCTGGCAGTCACCAAGGCCTGCCCGGGTGTTTTCTGCACAGGAGCTCTCATTAGCCTGCCGGGCTTTGAGTCAATGCAGGCCAACACCTCTCCTCGCTTTCTTGCGCCTTCCCCTTCAACAAACTCCAATTAGGATCTACTGTCTGTGTGCGATCATGCGTGCGCACTCGAGTGTGTGTCAGTATTTGACACTAGGTTCACGACTTGACCTTGTTGTGGTTCTGAGTAGTAGTTACTTCCTTTTGGCAGCATTAATTAGCCAAGTCAAGTATCAGGGGCTTCAAGCGCTCATGCCCGGAGCCTACAATAAATACCAAGTGAGCACAAATTGAGTGTCGGTGTTTTGGACACACAAACGTTACAATGTTTTTTTTTTTATTATTTAACACTCCTGGCTAGTATTTTGGCTTTGACAGTCTTTGTGCGGAAAATGAAACAAGGGCATACGTTGGCAACATCAACAAGGATCTAGTGGGCTGTTTTTGGCAACGAGAGCTTCTTGTGTGGCTTTCCTAAAATATTAGGAACAACTCTCCGTGCGTTGCAGTGCAGTTATACTGGCGCGATAAAAGCTAGCGGTGGCGTCTGCAGTTGGAGAGAAAAACGTTCGCATCTGTTGTGGGGAGCCAGAGGCGGCGGGTCACAAAAAGTCAGCTGTTGAGTGTGTGGGTGCGTGTGCGTAGGTGTGTGTGTTATTGGGAGGGGGCATTTTATTGTGATTCGAAGCTAACTAAGTAAAGGCTGTGGCAGGTTCTTTGAGGAAATGGATGCAGATGAGCGAGAAGCACAAAAGAAGCCTGGCGAATGAGTGTCAAGCTTTTAAAACGCAAGATGTGGAAATATGTCACAAGCGTCTCGGCACGCCTGAGGAGCTTCGGTGACTGAGGTGGATTTTCTTTTCACGTTTTTTTTTTTCCTTTTGAATGTAGCTGCTAGTACGATGTTTTAATATGACAAGTTCTTGTGAAGACGAGGGAGGGCAATTCCAAAAAAAGGCTTATGCATTTTATTTTAATCTTCTTTCCAAGAGTAGCGTGAGCTTGTCTCGTCAGACCCAAGCTCCGGTTTCAGACACTAATGAGTCTCACTTGCAGACATCTCCTTCCTGTCCCATCATTCACCTGCCCTCCACGTCTACATCCGGGACATTTTTTTTCCCACATCCTTATTCCATTAATTTTCAATTTTTGCACACTGATTGCATGTAGTGCTGGTGTTCTCCACCAGGTGGTGCTGGTCTTACCTTCTTACAGTGTTGCTTTGAGATACGTGTTTCGTGCGAAAACACAATCTTCAAATCATCTTTTCCCATAATGTTAATTATATTATCATAGATCATATTATTTGTTCATCATAGAGATGGAACTGAAAAAAGAGAAAATGTAACCATCCAAACAGAAATGAAATGGGCCCAATTCTTGATTGGCAGCACCTCATCTGATGGAAGTGGTTCCATCAGATGGCCCCAAGGGAGTCACTGTAAATGCCGCGTTTATTGTGTTGAATGTTACTCAGTGCCCTGGGCGTCAGCGCCGATGTGGGAGTCGTCAATGTGTCTGACGTGAGCCCCACGGCCGTCCGCTCCATTGTGTTGGTGCAAGGACACTGAAAATACAGCCAGACTCTTGACCATCTCCACAATTAATTATTACCTCAACAAGCTGTAGTAAAACGGTCAAGGTTTGTCAGCGAGCCACTACAGGCGCATTTGTCTTTGAAGCAGTTTAAAAGAGGGCAATTTTCACAATTTGAAACACTTCCCGGGTGTCTGTGATGACGTCACGCCATTATATGACATTCTTTGGTTAATATCTACTTATAACAGATGCTAGTATAGAAGATGCATTTTGTTGCCATAACAACCAGGGGCGGCGCTAGGGCATCGGGATGACGCAAGGCACCCTAGTGACTTTGACATTTTTGAGTCCTGAAACTCGGCCCAATTTTGTGACGTCGCAATTTACCACAATTCGAAATGAGCCACATTTCCACAAATAGGCAGCTAACAGATTTACTCGTTCGATTTCACACTCAACGGCCCGAGACCGGGCTGTTTGTATACGAGACATTAAAATGTTAAAATCGCATAATTTGTCCCATATAACTTGTAAACGTCGCGAGGGAGGATGCAGAAAAGATGCATGTGACATGATTATGTGCGGCGAGATGTGATCACTTTGGGGAAAATACGACACTGCTAACGCTACACAATGCGCCGTAATTCACTGCAGTCCTTTTGTAGCCAAGAGGCACCCTGAGAAAAGGGCACAGACAGTCAATTTTATAGGTGGTGCACAGTGCAGAAAAACACCTTGCTATGCTTCCTTAGAAAACCTCGTAAATCATTACCAAACAACTTGCAGCGTGAAAGACGAATTCATAAACACGACACAAGCGCTACAAACTGAATTTCGGAGACATGCTTGTTTTACGTCCACTCTACGTACTTATCTGAGGAAATGTGTCATCAGGAAACATTTAACATTGCTGCCGTTTCTCTTCATTAGTTTTTAAATATACATTGACCACACTGCTGCCTAAGTATGAACGAACAAGAAGTGATGTTACGTTTTTCTTTACGTCAGTTTCTCACACTGATGCTATTTGAATGCCATGTAGTTGCTGCTCATAAACATCAAGCTCATTAATGAGCTATTGTTTGCTGCTCAAAGTCAAGACCTGTTTAGGAATAAAACAGAGCCCAGCAAGTTGACCTAAATAAAGGCTGTATAGTAATAATCATGATTTAATGCTTTAATCAATTGAAAAATATGCTGCTTCTTGTACTAGTGCAGTAATGCTACTACTTTCATTAGCTCGTCTATGATGTTTCCTATTATGTGTTAGCATTAAGCTAACTTATGTGGTTGGTATGTAATTTTTTTTTCTCGCAAGACTCGAAAAAATGCGATCACTGTGTTAAAAACATCTGCCAATATCAAGCAACCGCAGCATTTATCAAGCTTTTTTGGCTTTGTTACATCGTTTAGCCTGCTAAGTGTCCTCTGGGGTGCTCGCTAACACCCGTGAAAACAAATACAAGCTGTTAATAAACTATGACTGGTTAATTTTTCATTTGCAACACGATGTAGAGACTGTCGACGCCACCTCCCTCCTCCGGTCACGTCCTCCGAGTCTTCATTAGCGCAGCCAATGCTTGTGCGCGACTTGTAATACCCGCTTCTCCCATTCGCGCGCCAGCTGTCGCCCGCATGCGCCTGGCATGCTACCCACATATGTCGCAGCAATTCCGCCATTTTGATTGATAACTATGAGAGGAACTCATTTGACAGGAGATAAGCCCAGGACATGTAGCTTGTTAGCTTAGCATCTTGGCTTCGTCTAGCTAGCATGAGATTTATTAAATAGTTTTGACTACTGCTCTGCAGGGAGCTCATACGCAGCATGTCAGAAGCGGCCATGTGTTCTTTCTAAATAAAATGTCTTCTAATTAGCTAACATCAATAACCACGTTGAGATTTTATGTGTGGGAATTATACGATCGTTAACAAAAACAGAGGCTTCACATCGCGGTGGAACCAATTGTGTTTAGAAATGACTTAATGGTAATTAGAATCTTGTTAAAGGGATTGTCTTGGAGTCTTATGTGCTTAATTTGACATTTTTAGATGTTTTATTTCATTGCGTCTTGATTTGGAAAAAAAAGCAGAATCAACAAATTTAGTCTCAATATGAAATACATCACGCAAATGACTTTGTCTGTTCACTCCAAAGTGGTTTCCATCAATTTAATCGCTGTACCACCTTATTTTCCCGCCGAGCTTTTCATAATCTTCATCATACACCTGCTGTTTTTATACTGGAACATCATGAGTGTTTGTTCTCGTAGGTTATTTCAAGTCAAGTCTTTCTTTGCAGTAATAGCTTCTTTGTTCCCCTCCCAATGTAAACATGCCACGGTATTCTGATTAATTGCATTAAGAGAGTTAAAACGTCAAACGCATTGCGAACGTCACATGACCAAAACCAGATAAGAGGCGAGCCGTTCCGTGAATCTAACATCAGGGGCTCAATTTTTTCAAAATCGAGTCATGCTGATACAAATAGTCCCATTTATGAACGTCGAAAATGCCCTGAGCCTATTTTTGTGGTATTATGGTATTTATTCAATGTTAAATTTAGCTTCAAATACATTTCAGGTTACGCCAAAATATCCTTGCATATATGCGACAGTTTCATTTTGTAGATTTGCATACATTAGAAGGATTTATCGTCAGTCTCGCCGGAGGTCCGCGCCCTCTGATGGCTCTCGGTACTTCCATATGAGGAAAGGCTCACGGGAACACGACACCACGCTGCGTTCACGCTTGTAAGAAGATCCGTCATCTGTAGCCTTACCTGCCCGCCGTCCCATCCTTCTTAATCAGCTCATGAATATGCATCCAGTCTGCTTCTTGATATCCTCCCATTTCTCCTCGCTGGCCGTTGCAGTTAGCTTAATGGAATGTATCAACATGTGTCTGAACGGCTCGCAAGTACACTGCTGTTTATTACACGAGACCCACGAGATGCATAACTCCTCGTCAGACTCGAGCAATTAACCACGTGAGCGCAAATGTTGGCTCCTTTCCAAACTTGATCAATAAATTAACAGCCGCCCATTTGCGCATGTTTTCCAAACCCGCGAGACCGTTTTGTCGAGCGTTCACACGCACCGAATCAGAGCTGATGGTGTTCCTTGGTGGTGCCGGCGTTGCCCGGGGAGACGCGGTGTTGTTAGCTTGTGGAGAAGCTGGTGGGTGGAAGGAGGCTTCTTATTAAAGCTCTCCTTTGCCAATAAATGATCAAGGTTTTTCGGCCGCCCCGTAGCCTTCGCGTTGTCTCTCCGCTTTTAAAATTGCTGCTTGACCTCCTCCTTGATGGCTTCCTGCGGGTGGGCAGCCGCCATCTTCGCTTCGCTTTTAGCGCTCGTCTCCCGACGCCGCTTCAAGCTTTCACGGCTAATGGAGGGAAAATGTTAAGTGCACATGCTTGCCCGCTAGCAATGGCCCTGTTTTTTTTTTTTTTTTTTAAAAACCCTTTGAGTGGACACCAGTTTCACAAATATAGAATACTTTTAAAAGCCTTCGCGAGTTTTTTGTGTTGACATAACGTTTCTGGAAGCAGTCACTCGAATCAACATTTTTACAAAGAACAAACTGATTAACTTGATATCAACGGAAAAAAGCCGTCATTTAAAAAGGCCGACGCTGACAGGAGGCAATATCCTCCTCCCACCATGTCTTTCCATCCCCTCTTAGTGATTTGCACAGAATGCCAATTGCTGATTGTTGCACTGCTCCTTGTATTTCTCACGATACTCGTTCTTTAACTTGCGTCCGCTGACTCACCCTCGCCGTTCTCGGTTAAAATATTCAGCGCCGTCACAGCTGGCGTGTCCCGCAAGAAGCTTATGATGCGCTCCCTCTAAATTAAAATTCAAGGTATAGGCGCGTTTGCCTCGCTTTGCTTCGATGACTGCGCAATGCAACGAGTGACAGTCTGTGCACTGAAGGATTAGAGAAGTATGATTAAACATGGTTGGACGATACTACTTTACATTAAATACAGTATTAAGGTCCACTGGAGCACGGAATTCTGCACGCTCTGGCTACAACAGTGTGTACTCTTCCACAATCACAATTATTTAACAAAACCTGCTCGGAAAATGCTCGGTCGTCATGGTAACGAAAGCTGTACTTCTCCGATATAGCCACTTTGGAAGTTTCATTATGCAAGAAATTCCATTTAGAATAAAAATGTTACGCCGTCACGGTTAAATGACATGCATAATTTACACCTGTGATATATTTATTAACCTAGCGCTTGGCTCATTGCTGGCTGTCAATAGCTGGAGCGCTACAATGGAAGCAGTGCAGTCAGAAGGCTTCTTAGCATTCCGAGGGCGCCTCTCTCTAGCCTTCACTCCTTCTGACCCGCTTTGAAGTGAGCACGTATGAAATCGATGAAAGCCGTCGAAGCGCGAGAGTTCCAGCAGGTGTCGAGGAAGACGCTTCTTCTGCGTCTTCTTGACGAGATGAAATTCAGTTCACTGAAATGACCCACCTTTGAGTGGAGGCTCGGCATACATGATCATATTCTGTGTGCGTGTCTCTCCAACGGTGAAGGCAGTGCCAACTAGTGAAGTCAGAAGTTGAGAATAACCACGATACACTTTCAGGCACGACTAATAATCGACAACTCTTAAAGCTCTTACTTGAGGTTTCAGCTTTTAAGTGAATAATGTATGATTGTTCTAATAGAAAATGTTTCGCTTTTCTATTGTGAAATAGTACCTTAAGATAAGGAATGACTTAAAATCTTTAGCAAAATCCCCTCCGAATTTTCACTACCCATCTTGCTATGTGTTAGCATTTGAGCTAATGTCCACATAGCATAATAATAAAATCCTTGATGACATATGTAACTTAACGCTTTCTGTACTCAGGTTGCTATCATACTACATATTAGCAAACCAAATGTTAGCATTCTGTACTAAGGTTGATTTCAGTTGTGTGTTTTTAAGCATACTGTTAGCAAGTTAGCTGTTGTGCAGTTTGCGTTTGTCATGGTACTTAACACGGGATTTTTTTCAATTTAATACCGTTCTGTTTTCTGTGCTCTTGTTGCTATTTTGCTGTCGTTTTGATTACTGTACTAACAGCACTATATGTTAGCATTCCGTCAGTTTCCATTAGCCGTTCCTCTATTCCCAAGGCTACCACTCTTTTTGCTCCTTTTAGTTCTGCAGCCGATGTTCTTTTCGCAGGCTTTGCTTTGTCTGCAGGCATATGTGAAGATATATTGAGGCGCCAATGACGCCAGCATGAAGCGTGAATTCACATTTTTCTATTCTTTGCTATCTCAACCCACGCAGCTTATAAAGACCACTGCCTTCTATCTGCTCTACGCAAAGTTTTGTCAGACCTCTCGCGATTGTGCGCCAAACTTATTGTCTTGCATTCAGGGCTTGTCTACCGAGAGGCTGGCACGGGCATTGTTATACTGGAATTTCTTTCTTCTCAAATTGTGATACTAAGGTTCCATTTTCGCAGAGCATTGTGATGGGACTCTTGATTTGGGCCACTCGTTAGCCAACACGCCACGAGCTAATGAAGTGCAAAGTGGATATCTGCTCGATGCTAACGCTGTCAACCCGCCGGCCCGCTTCACCTCTATTTATCATCACTTCATCTCTAATGGACACCAGGGCACGATAAATAGACTGGCTAAGTGGGGCAATTGGAGTCCTTCACCGCTTGTATTTCAAGATTTGCCCAGAGGAGAGCATCACATTTTGTTTTAATCACAGTAAATGTGATTACAGGATTGCTATGCAACGAACGAATTGCCAAGCCTTACCATTAATAGCAGAACAACTTTAAGCTTGAAGGAAAATAAAGCTTTTATTTCAAGATTAATTTCAGCTCTACGACTTAAAGCTTTGCTGCGCAGCCTTCCTCTTTCCACAAGGGGGCGCAAAATCCTGGTACAACTGCCGAAGAACAGGAGATTCACGCAAATAAGTGAAGAAATAAATCACACGGCAATTTCGAGCAAACCCGCCCGGTGCAGTTGCACGTATTGCACATGTCAGAAACCGTCACTTTTGATTTGGTTAATAACCAACATTCTGCGCTCTTCACGCATTAGCACTCTGCACGCGGCTTTGGCTCCAAAGAGACTCAATTATTCCTCCATTTTTTGAATGCACTTCATCCAACCTTTTTTTTGTGCGATAATTAACCTTCAGTGTATCGATTATGTGTCCACCTGCTTCCAGTTAACTACAACTTAAATGTGCTATTAGGTGTTTTCATGTACTCATAGTCGTCAACTGTGTTCTTATGTGTGTGCGTGTGAATACATGATTTATGCATGTCCTAATTGTTATTGTTGGAAAAGCGCTATTAATTCTAATAGTGCTTTTTGCTGTTGCCACTGTGTTTGTTTGCACACGTTTGTGCACAAACACGTGAATTAACCCCTTGGGATGTTTCTCTTGCAGCACATGCCAGCAGGGCCTGTTATCCCAAACAAGGTAACTTACACGGCAAACATTCCATCACTCTTTTTTTCTTTCCTTGTATTTGTTTGTTGTTTTTACCATTTGTTTGTGGGTTTTGAGCTGCGCTGTCCATTAAGTGGTTCAAAGTTGTTCCTAACGTAGTCATCAAATGAATATAAATATTTATTTGGAATGAAGAATATTTGCTCATCCTTCTACGCCAGCCGATGTTACTAATCTCGCAAATGACATATAGCAAAAACTAAAATTGAAACGAAAATACGTAGTTTTGGTGACACTTTGGTTAGCTGGTGCGCCGTGAGATTTTTCTTTTGTAAACTACGTGCCTTGGCTCAATAAAAGTTGAGGACCTCCGGTTTAAAGTATGTCAGGGAGCGAGTTGTGGACAGTGATCGCAGAAATATGATGTTTGTTTCATAAGGCAAGAATCGTTAATGGCGCTTAGGATGACAAAGCAGCAAAACAAGCTCACTTTTGATTCATTACAAAAGCCTTTCCTCTTTGCTCACCATTTTTCTTGCCTTGCCAGCACTTTGGAATCAATACTGGGGCCGGGAACTGCCCTATCTAACATCGCATCCCATTTCTTTCTCTACCTGCTTCTCCTTATCTCTTCCACCATGGTCGCTTCCTTCCCCCGTTCATCGCCGCTGCAGATCTAGAGCGCGGCGGCACTCACATGATCTCCACGGATGACCTGGAGTACCCGCGGGAGTATCGGACGCTGGGCAGCAGCGGCCGGCGCTTCTCCAACGTGGGCCTGGTGCACACGTCGGAGCACCGGCACACGGTGACGGCGGCGCAGAGCCTGGAGGCGCTCACCAACCTACACAAGGCCGACATGGAGCGCAAGCGGGACGCCTTCATGGACCACCTGAAGAGCAAGTACCACCAGCAGCAGCAGCTGCAACATCAACACCACAACCCGCCGTCGCCGTCGCACTCCCACGCCAGCATGAGGGGAAGCTCGGAGAGGGCTGCTCGAGAACAGGTATGCACCAAATATGAACATTTTAGATTTCGATACATACAAAGAGAAATTATGTCTTTCAGATGAAGTATGTTGATCAAATTTAAACACAAACATGTTTGCCTAGTTTGCTTAGCGACGCTCTCAGCCGTGAAAGATTTCAACCTGAGTCACCACGACAACAATGATCTCAAAAGTACACAAAAGACAGGGTTTTGTTTATAAGAGCCATTGACAGGCAGACAGACAGAGAGAAAGACAGAGAGAAAGAGAGAGAGAGAGAGAGAGAGAGAGAGAGAGAGAGAGAGAGAAGAGAGAGAGAGAAGAGAGAGAGATGAGAGAGAGAGAGAGAGAGAGAGAGAGAGAGAGAGAGAGAGAGAGAGAGAGAGAGAGAGAGAGAGAGAGAGAGAGAGAGAGAGAGAGAGAGAGAGAGAGAGGGAGAGAGAGAGAGGGAGAGAGAGGGAGAGGAGGAGAGGGAGAGGGAGAGGGAGAGGGAGAGGGAGGGAGAGGGAGGGAGTAGGGAGGGAGAGGGAGGGAGAGGGAGGGAGAGGGAGAGGGAGAGGGAGGGAGAGGGAGGGAGAGGGAGAGGGAGAGGAGAGGGAGAGGGAGAGGGAGAGGGGAGAGGGAGAGGGAGAGGGAGAGGGAGAGGGAGAGGGAGAGGGAAGAGGGAGAGGGAGAGGGAGAGGGAGAGGGATGAGGGAGAGGGAGAGGGAGAGGGAGAGGGAGGGCGGGAGCGATTCAGGTGGAGTCCATAGTTGCCATGGTAACCCCGTCCACATATGGCGGGACTATCACGTTGCAAAGGTCGGGCAACGCAGACGAGCGGGAATCGCAAATTATCCAAGTGCTGGGAATGCCAAATTTGTAGGTGAACGTCGCATCTTTTAGTGTTTGCGTAGGGAGGGCGAGGGTTGCTACTGAGGACACGGCAAAAGCTTTGCATCTCCCCGCATGTGGAGGAGGAGGGAAGAGTGACGAGAGAGGGGAGGTAGGGAGGAGGAGCTGGAGCGAGTACAGCTCTGCGACCAGTCAGGCAAGCCCGCCGCCGTTGCCGCTGTTCAATTAGCCCCGCAGCGGCGAGAATCAGAAGGCCACCGGCGAAAAAGAAGCGTCCCGATCAGCTGATGTAATGAATTAAATAACGTGCGATGAGGGAGGAAGGGGAGACACGAACGCTTCGCTGCGCTTGACGGACGGGTCGAGGATGAATGGAGCGGCGGACGGGTGCAGGTGAGGCTGGACTGAAGCGTGTCGACATTGTGTGTACGTCCATGTCCTCTACCTGTTGTTTGTTTTGGTTGTCGCGGCGACACCCGGACAACACCGACTGCCTACATGCAGTGTTGTTTTATCATTTTTGAAGCGATAGTCTATTCAGTTGCAGTTTCGATGTGTGTGTGTGTGTGTGTGTGTGTGTGTGTGTGTGTGTGTGTGTGTGTGTGTGTGTGTGTGTGTGAGAGATAGAAGAAGTACAAATGACGGTAGCTGGTGGGCTGCTAGGGGATGACGACATGCAGTGGAGGAAGGGGAGTAGGGAGTGCAGCCTGCTTTACATGCTGGTCAGGTAATGCGGTGCTCCAGCTCACTCAGCTCTGTGCCTTCGGTGCACAATTGCGCGAGCAATTGTAAGATTCTTCCTTTCTGTTCACCGTGGGGGGGGGGGGGAATGAAAACCCAGAAGACTGCAGTCGGTAATTGTTGCCGATAGCGCCGTAAAGAAGGAAGGGGACGAGGCTTGGACTTGACTCGCTCCAGCTGCGTGCCAAAATGGAGTCAATAAAGTTGTCTCATCAAGAGACGAGTAAATATTTACAACGCACTTGATGGAGTGTCAGGAGAGTTTTCTGCACTGACCCTTGTTGTTGTCGCTTTATTTCATTATCAGATGTGTGGACAAGTCGGGTTGACTCATTTGTGCTGAATTTAAAAGGAATGAGGGCAGCCGCTTGTGTGTTCACTCCCACAACGGCGCAAAAGGCCTAGCCCCCACCACAATCCAAAAACAAACATATTAGGTTTATTGAAGACTCCAAATTGTCCTTCGTTGTGAATATTGTAAAAGACAAACCCTACAACCCCATATTGATCCCCCCCCCCCCCGTCCCCGTCCCTTGTGCGTCAGCATTTATTAATACGCAGAGACTTGACTGATTACTCTGAAGCGCCTGCAGATAAAAAGAATAAGCGCTTGAATAAGGGTTGGGATTTAAAATTCATGACCGCTGCCCAATCTTTCTTATTTTTTTTAATTCAGTAGCCGCACGGTATATTTCTAGGGCGACTGGCTGCTTGTGATTCACGACTGATTATATTTTAATGGGGGGAATTCACCCCTGCTCAATATGAGGCGGTGTGACGGGACGTGCAATACAATCTTTACTTGTATAGTGAGACAGACGGCTGACATTTTGTTTCATTGCACTTACTAAAACTATCTTCTCTTTTTTTCTTCTGTGCAACTGGAAACACCGCAGCAACAGCCCAACTATTGGAGTTTTAAGGTCAGTGCTGCATATTAAAGGAAAACCTCCACCAAGGAGTTTGTGTGTTTGCTTGTTTATGTCTGAGTTTGGATTCGTCTGCATCAACATCTCTCAAACTTTTACAGCCTGTTTTCCTATCAAATTTCAGACCAAAAAAAAAAATATATATATATGTGTGTATGTTCTTTTTCGTTACACCACTCGCATTTCAATTTGAACTGAGGCTTAGGCCATCTGTTTGCTCACAGGATATAAAGGCTGTCACTTGAGTGACCTTTGAGCGTGATGTACTGGATAGATGAGTGTTTGACCTCCAGTTTATCTGTTTGCTCAAGCATCAAATCTCCCGCGTTCATGCATATATACATTATATGTATATAGAAGGTGGTCGTGTCAGGGTGCAGCCTTGGAGAATTTATTATACCTTACACATGGCCACAATTTTTTTTTTTTTTAACGAACACCTCAGCAGAAGAAATACTCGTCGCTAAGACATATTGATCATCTGCTTCGACAGTCAAGTATCCCCCCGGTGGGCAGTTGTCTCTTGTGGAAGTTGGCAGGGAGGAGCTCTTGCTAAACAATGCGACTATTGATGTGTGAGAGCACAAAAAAAAAAGCCAGGGGCTTATATTCTGTGCACCCCCCCCCCCCCCCCCCCCCCCACACACACACACACACACCACCACCACCACCACACACACACACCCTTCTATTCCACATCGGCTATCAGCGCGACAGGGTGGAAATGTCAGTGAATATCAATAGCCGAGTTCCTTGACCCATAGTGATATGCGCGGCAATTTATCTATCACTCTCAGCATTTTACTCCAAAAGTGATTGATGGGAATTAGAGTGCCGCTCGCAAGCCTAATGATAGCCTTTAGCTTTTGCAGATGACAACCTCGTCAATTAAGACTCGGTTTACGATGGCAACAATTTACAAAAAGCCGTCGTGCCGATTTTCAACCAACTTTTTTAACGTTGTCTTTTCATGTCTTCGCTTTTTGCATTGCTCACTTCATCTTCGACGAACCTTCATTCGACCGTCTCCTCACTGGAGCGGCTTCTCCATAGTTGGTTGATTTGTGTCATTTTATTGTCATGTTTAGTCGCTTCATGGGAAATCCCCAGAAAATCTTTTAGCCTATAAAAATTTATGTCAGCCATGATTCAGATTAAAACAATAAAATCGACTTTGTAAACGTTTATTGCAGTCCTCTAAAACGTATTAGATTAGATATTATTTGATTGACAGGTAAAAGCTAATAAAAACAACTACTTGATGTCTGGCACACCATTGTCTTCAGGGCACCATTTTCTTTTCTGTTTATTCCCCGGCGAAGCAGTTTGCTCCATGAATTGACGGCGCCTGCTATTAGGAAGCCTCAGTTGTCTTGTATGGGGGAAGGAAGCGAGGGGGGGGGGGGTCGCTCGGGGGTATTGTGTGTCCAGGCAGAAGATTGGCCTGAGAGTAATCGCCAAGGTGGCTGAATAGCGAGAGAGGCGCAGTCAGTCAATTTATGTGCAGAGGAGAGAGAGCAAATGTATACGGTGGCGAAACCAAGAAATGACAAATGAGGCACAAAGAGGATTCTTGGAAGTGTAAAGTGCAAGTCGAAGCAAGAGGGAATAACAATAATAAAAATAAATGCAAAATAGGCGGACAAGGTGTCAGAACATCAGCAGACTTCATAAATAATATTCACGTGTGGTTTAACGCTAACAGGGCTCACTTATAGAAAATGTGTCCATTGCTTTAAAAACAAAACAAAAAAAGAAACGGGAAGATGCTCAGTTGAATGCCAGGATGATTCATTATTGATCCTATAAAATGACTACACGGAAATTTCATGTTTTGCTGTCTACCTTTGGAGCACTGTAGCTATTTCCCTTTTCCTCTCTCTAGAATAAAAAAAAAAAAGGAAAATATCACATTGAGTGAGAACCTCTGAGTCGTCCTCATTCGACAATGCAATAGAAAAGGACTGCTTTGTACCGACCTTCGGAGTCAGATAAACGTTTCTATAAAAACCGTAAAGTCATTTTGCTAAATTCAATGTCAGCTTGTGGCCTGCACTCCACAAGATCTGCGAAGAAAGAAAGCACATAGGCTTTTATTGCTCCAGACATGTTTCTTCACATGCTTACAAATTGCTGAACACTATCACACTATTGTATCGTGTGTGTGTGTGTGTGTGTGTGTGAGGCTAAATTATGCATGCACACTGACAGAAGGCCGGCACACATAAATATAGATAGAGGGAAGTATCAAGTGAAAAGTTGCTTTCGGGCAAAACGGATAAATAATGTAACTGACTTTCTGTGATGCTAAACATTGGCGATGGTTCATAGCAGGCCAATATTGCTACTAAACTATTTTCACTTTGCTTGACATAAATGAGAAAAACTTTTGTGAAAGTCTCCCTTGGGAAGACTTTTCTTCTCTATACATACTAAATGGGACACATTATAGAGTTTGAATATGCACCAATGAAACGATACTGTGAAATAAGGCGGCAAGGATGTCCAATGTTAAAAGACTCCAGATTGGTGTTTCTTCCAAACAAGCAGCAGAGCTTGTGGGAGCTCATTACGGGAACCTCTGCGTCAGAGGATCATCCAGCCGCTCCGTTGAGCTCGGGGCCCAGCTGCCCTGAATCCGCAGTGTGCCGGCCAGCGCCAGATTTACATGAGCTTCCCCAAATAAAAAAAAAAAAAAGTACAATTTACAGCAGCTGGGGAGTTTGAATGAGGGCACAAAGCTCAAGAACATCATCCGACTGCTGTGTTTTGTTCGTCACTCGTGTTCTTCTGACTTCTCCTCACCTCACGGTTGTGTCGTCTGACTCTCGCAGAGCCGCAGCCCTCGCCACTCCCAATCCACCCAGTCGGGGCTCGCCGACCAGGCCACCAAGCTGTCCTTCGCCTCTGCAGAGTCCCTGGAGACCATGTCCGAGGCCGACGTGCCTATCGGCTTTAACAGGATGAACCGCTTCCGTCAGAGCCTGCCCCTGTCGCGATCTGCTAGCCAGAATAAGCTACGCTCTCCAGGTGAGCATGTAGCGCGCACGCACACACACACACACACACACACACACACTGCATCCTTCCTGGTCTTTTTTTTTTTTGTTTTGTTTTACTTTGGTTGGGTTTGCGTGTGCACATTTTGGGTTTTCCAGCACCACTACATGTCTGATTTTTAACAATTGGTTCTTTCTTTGCTTTGTGTGTTCTTTTGTGTGTTTGGACCGTGCTCTACCAAGATGAGTATGCAGGTTAGTCAGGCGTCAAGACACATTTGAAAAAAAAAAAAAAAAATGTCAGATCAAATTGGTGTGGCAGCCTCCCTGTGGATAAATGAGGATAATTTATTTTGTTTGGTATATTTTGAGTTTCATCATAGTTAACTGGGTTGAGAAATGTGTTATGAATTATGTGCGTATACGGTACGTGATAAATGTGATTTACTGGTTTTATTATTCTTTTTTTTAGGCGTGCTCTTCCTGCAGTACGGCGACGAGACGCGCCGCGTGCACATCACCCACGAGTTGAGCAGCCTGGACACGCTGCACGCCCTCATCGTGCACATGTTCCCGCAGAAGTTGACGGCCGGCATGCTCAAATCGCCCAACACGGCCGTGCTCATCAAAGACGAGGCGCGGAACGTTTTCTACGAGCTGGAGGACGTGCGTGACATCCAGGATCGCAGTGTCATCAAGATCTACCGCAAGGAGCCCATCTATGCCTCCTACCCGGCCGCCGCCCACCTGGCCAACGGGGACCTGCGGGTGAGCGAGGGCGGGAAGTCTGTAGTGTTTTTTTTTTTTTTCCATGGCTAAACATGCAGTAGGTCACTTTTTTTGGTAGGAAAAAAAATCACAATGCCTCGATGTGCTATATTCACTTTGTTTAAAAGAAAACGTTTTAAGCCTTTAATGCCGCACTAATGAGCATTTCTTTTTTGTAAGTTGTTGTTTTTGTTGCTTCACTGGTGATTTAAGCAGGTATTCCTCCCGGAAATGTGCTTCCCATCTTCAGCAGACCATCTGTTGACAACAATGTTGCCGTGTTAAAATAAGCGTATCTTTTTTTGTTTTTGCATTTCCGCCTGAGCGACAATCAAGAAAGACCTGAGGGAGACATATTTTTTGGTTTTAATTATTGAACAGAAAACCCTGCTTAGCCATTTCTTGCCATTAACAATACATTGAAGGGTGATAATGAAAACGGGACAGGCGGGTGTTTAGGTGTAATTTTGCCGGCAAACAAATATATTCTAATTAGTTATGCAAGTAGGTTGACATTTTTGGCGGCCTCCTATATTTGCTGATAACACGGTGAGCACTGTGGCTAGAAAGGCGCAATGAGTTAAGTGTTAAATGCAATAACAAATGATTGTTTGTCATTCGATGGCCATAAAGGGAGTCGAGCGCCACTTTATGACGCGCCACGAAAAGCCGGCTAAAATAGATAGACAGTTTTTAACGTTGCCGTTTACTACTGACAGTTGTGTCTCCATGGTAACAAGGGCCGCTTCCTGATTTCAGAGGGAGATGGTGTACTCGTCCTGTGACTCCTCCCCGACTCGCCGCCTCAATACGCTCCCCTCGTCCTCGGGCTCTTCGGGCTCCCCTTCCCGCTCCCGTCTCTCCTACAGCAGTGGCCGCCCGCCTTCCTTCGCCGGGTCCCACTCGCCCCACGAGCAGGCGCGCCACTCCCACCACGCTGCCGCGGCAGCAGCCCACATGGCCAACGCGGCCCTCTCGCCCTCGCCCAGCGCCATCCTGGAGCGGCGAGACGTCAAGCCGGACGAGGAAGTCTCGGCGAAGAATTTGGCGCTGATGAAGAACGAGTCTTTGTACGCGGACCCCTACAGCCTGATGCACGAGGGCCGCCTCAGCATCGCCTCCACGCAGTCCCTGGCGGCCATCGGAGACCCCTTCAGTTTCCCCGTGTCCTCGGGCCTGTATCGCCGCGGCTCCGTGCGCTCCCTCAGCACGTACTCCGCCGCCGCCCTGCAGGGGGAGCTGGACGATTCTCTCTACAAGCCCGGGGGGTCCCTATACGCCGACACGTACTCGGCCACACTGGGCATGGGCTTTCGCATGGCGCCCTCGTCCCCGCAGAAGATCCCCGACATGCACTTGCGGGACAGAGACACGTACTCTGGCTCGCCCAACCGGGCTTCGCCTGTCAGGCAGAATTTCCGCAAAGACTCTGTGTCCTCTGTGTTCATAGACAGTCCCAAGTCCAGACCCAGCTCTGGCTCCGATCCTCTCTGCCTCACCGCCGGACCAGGGGAGGGGGGCAGGGCTACACCCGGTTTTGGGTCATCGCTGTCCGGACCAGATTCTGATGCCAGCAGGTCAGTCGAAGCGTATGAGTTGGCTCTAGAGCAGCAGGAATGCCATAAATAGGCTCTGGGCTCCATTTGTGACCCACTATGTTTTTGACTAGATTGCTTTTTAAGGATTGTTAAAAACCATCTCAAATGTGAAAACACCTATATGATGCTGAAGTTGACTTGAGATTGGACACTCCGACAGGGATCATCGTCTGGAGCGCATGGAGGCCATGGAGAAGCAGATCGCCAGCCTGACCGGCCTGGTCCAGAGCGTCCTGACCAGAGCGCCAGACAGTGACAGCACGTAAGACCATCTCGGCTCCATTATGGTTTGAATAGCAGATTTACACAGTACCTGAAGTATTTATACTCCCCTACGTGAGAAGACTAGCTCATGACGACAATTAGCGAGCTTTCCGGACACAAAGCAGGCGATGCAAACGCCTCGTTACTGTCCGGTGTTGCATTTAGAGTGAGCACTGTAATGTGCTTGCCCTCTGGCCGTTGATCCCTCAGATGCGGCCTGCTGCGCCTCTGCATGATGGCGGGCTGCCCCCCGGACCAGGGAGCCGACTTCTCACGGACATTACCTTTCTCTTCCAGTGACAAGACCGACACCAACAGCGACGGCTCCGCCACTGGAAGTGAGTACCGCAACGGTCGAGGGTTGGGAACTCGGACACCGCCAAGTTTTGTTTTTTAGTTGACACATCTTACGACTGACTCGAAATGGAAAACTCTTTAGTACCCCAAAGTGACACTCAAATGTCTCACTTGGCTCAAGTTCACCGGATCACTTAAGTGAGTTCATGAAACAATTTTCCCACCACTACCTGATTTATCAGCTGAGAGCTGTTCTAATTCCCAACAGTCAAATCCAGTACGATTTGTATTTGGGGAAAAAAAAAACAACAACTCCCTCTTACTACGAGTAACTGGATCTTTCTATATTCCAGCAGGACGGCTAAAGAAGAAAGGTAGTTGCCATTTCATTACTCCTTTGCCCTCCTCTCACCTCCTGTTTCGGGTGTCTTCCTCTCCAGAATAGTGCGGACCCCCTCCCTCGTCTCCCTTTCTTTCTGTCTCTAAATATCTGCTTGGTCCTTCAGGGGCTTTCACAGTCTTGTTTGGTCTTAGATGGGACACTGTCAGGAGACTTCTGTGTGTGTGTGTGTGCATCTTTGGGAGCGAGCCGTACTCCCACAGCGGTTTGTTTAAGATAAGAGCATGGTTATCTCCCCCTGTGTGTCACTACTGGGCCAACTAATTGCACCTTCGAATGGGTTTACTAATAGCATGAGCTCAAATATCTCCAGTGGGCCATTAGGGCTTTGTGGGTTTGCTCAGTCACACGCTGTGCACACTGTGTGTGTACGCGTGGATGTGTGTTTATTTTGTGTGTATGCATATAGTGTAACAGGCCAGTCGGTGTTAAACTGAATGACTTGACCTCACCGTGAACCCTCGTTCCCCCTCCCTCCCGTGATTGGCAGCTCACACGCCGTCGGCCCCGCTGGCGCTGATGCCTCCGCCGCCGTCTAACTCGACGCCGCTGAACAACGTCAGCCGCCTGCAGATGCAGCTGCACTTGCACGGGCTGCAGCAGAACGCCAACGACCTGCGCAAGCAGCTCGGACAGTTGCGTAAGACGCAGGTACGGTCAATTATTCAGAAGACGGCCTTTAGGACGATGCAGTTGGACAGCGCCGATTATGATGTCCTGCATAAGCGATAGAGACCCTCTGCAAAATATGCTAATCTTCACTGCAATTGTTTGTAATTGTCTAGATTGATCATTTAGAATTTTTTAAATTATATTATTTATTTGATTTTTTTTTTAAATGATTTTTTTTTTTTAATTGTGAAAATAGATGGACAATAGATTATTAGTATTTAATCATTACCTCCCCCCAATTTTTCTAATTTCCAATAAAATTGCATTTTACTTTTTACATACTAATGATATGTCGATTTTTATGTCGTTGATTAATGTGAATTATTTATTTATTTTCCTCATTCATTGTCATGACATCCAGAAAAGAGGCAGGGCGTTTCCTCTGCACCTTACGTGTCACCCCGCAGCTTGCATTTGACATGCGGCTTATGAATTATTCAATCGAGACAGGGTGCCAAATGGGGGTTCTTCTCCAGCATGCGCCTATGTAAATAATATCAGCGTAGGTATTTGTGAATATTTGATAAAATATGATAATGTGGTCCTCTGTTTCTACGTATCCCCGTGGTGGCTTTGTAGCAGGGACCACACGGGGTCATCCGCAATGTGAGCGGTGTTGTTTTACTTCCTGGAACATGTGGCTCATCCATAATGCATCCTTCCTCCTTTACCAGGTGCTTTCATCTCAGAATTGTATTACACACGCCGGCTCTTGTAACGAGCCATTTCCATTCATAACGTCGAGGACGAGTTTTGCACTTTTTAAATTTGCCACACTTTGTGCTGGTTTTTGTTTTGTTTTTTTTTCCTTAGGGCATCCTCAGTGTGGGCACATGCAAATTAGTGCTCGCACGGTTGCTATAAAAACAAGTTGTGAGATTTGCCATGAAAAAAAAAAGGCCGCATTATGATATAAAATGAAAACTTCTTCTCCCAGCAATTCTCTCATGTTTTTCCCCATTTGGTTTATCTGACAGCTGGAGAACCAGGACTCCATGCGCACGCTGCTGAAGCGTACCGAAGCTGAGCTGAATGTGCGCGTGGCCGACGCCCTCCGCAAGCAGGAGGACCCCCTACAGAGGCAGCGCCTCCTGGTGGAGGAAGAGAGGCTCAAGTATCTCAACGAGGAGGAGCTCATCATTCAGCAGCTTCAGTCAGTACCAACACACACACACATCTGGTTAATCATCAAAATGAGATGAAAAAGCTACTTTTTGTGCGTTTACGACAAAGGGCAAATTCAAGTGAGTCACGCGGCGGCGTGGCAGCGCTCTGATAAAGCCGGAAGCGTAATTAAGCCCGACTTAGCGCTCCCAGATTCTTATTAAGATGTGAGGTGTTAGCGACTAATTGAAGCTCCTGCACGGGCAGAGCTGAGAGCCACCTTGAGATCTCTGCATCAGATATGCACCACCATGTTCTCTGAGGTAACAGGACCCAAATTTAGCCCAAGGCCAAAAGCAAGGAGGATTAGAACACACATTCACATATGTGTATTCATTGTCTGTGAGAGAAAAATCTGCTAAACTTTGCAGAGGGTTCTCACAGAATAACCCATAAAACTGGCTGATCTCAGCAAGACAAAAATGCAATTGTATAAAGTATGCTAGAATTGCTGATTGTTGGAGTCATTTGTCTCAAATTTGTTAAGACCCCTAAGAACCGTTTCAATTTTGGTGAAGCAATTTGTCTCCTTTAACCATGTATTCAATTTATAAACACATGAAGTTGACCACAATCTAAGCACTTCTGAATTCTACTGTAAACATTAGTTCAGATTTGTATTTGCCCCCGTGTTCCCTGCAAGGCACCAAAGTACTTTTCCAAACTTATTAATTCCTGCCCACGCTGCTCCGGTTCAGCCGGCCGCAAAAACCTCTGCAAAAATTGCCAGCCGATGGAGCGAGTTAATTGAAAAAAGCGGCGGAGCGGCGAGAGGCGGCCCGTATTCATCTTTATGCACGTTTCCTCCCCCTCAGTGACCTGGAGAAGTCGGTGGAGGACATCCAGAAGGAGTCGTCCGTCAACCACAAGCTGGTGAGCGTGCAGGAGTTAGAGGAGAAGACGGCCGTCCTCCGAAAGTTAGGCGAGACGCTCACCGAGCTCAAGAGTGAGTCTGACGCCTTCGGCGTGACTAATTAAGCGCGGCGGCGCCTGTTCGCCTTTTAAGTCTCCCACTCGCCGTCTGTCAAGCGCTGAATCACTCATCTCCGCCAAATCAACCGAGTCAACTGAAGTTTCTTCCCTTGCGCCCCAGATCAGTTCCCCAGCCTTCAGAGCAAGATGCGAGTGGTGCTGCGGGTGGAAGTTGAGGCGGTCAAGTTCCTGAAGGAGGAGCCGCACAGGCTGGACGCCCTGATGAAACGCTGCAAGTCCATCACGGACACCCTCAACACCATGCGCAAGTATGCGACAGAGTTGAATGTGGATCTGGAAACAATCCATGTCTTGGGTCTCGCAATTTGACGATGGCGACGTGTCTGACTCACCCTTCTTCCAAGGCAAGCCAGCGAGGGCGTGTGGAAAAAACACGAGGACTTCACCTCGTCCAAGCACAACGAGGAGCTGAGAAAGTTCCCGGATTTTGATCTGCCCACCAGCCCGCCGCTCGCCATCAACGATCTCGGGGGAGGAAACAGCCTGTCCAACTGGAGCCCGCACACCAGCCTCTCCCGCCGCCACCACGGGAACCCGGCGGGCCAGCACAAGGACAATCACCCGCCCGTCCCTCACAAGGGCAAAGCCCTGGAGGAGCTGGAACGCCGAAGCGCTGCTGATAAAGCCTTGTCCGTCGAAGTTCGCCTGGTAGGAATCAATTTCGATTCCCGTCCTCTTATCATCGAGCCGAGGCTTTATCGGCACCATCTGTCGTCTTCCCAGGCGGCCGAGCGGGACTGGGAGGAGAAGCGGGCCAGCCTGACCCAGTACAGCGCTCAGGACATCAACCGACTGCTGGAGGAGACGCAGGCCGAGCTCCTGAAGGCCATACCCGACCTGGACTTTGCCGCCAAGCAGATCAAGCCCGCCTCCAACGCCACGTCCTCGCAGGCGCCCCAGACGCCTCAGAGTGGGACGGCCACTCCCGAGCACCGCAGCGTCAACAAGCCCCTGCAGAAGAAGGAAAGCGGGTCCAGGCTGGGATCCGGTGAGGAGTGGAGCCAAAATAGTGTCAGCTTTAGAAGATCAAAGAAAAAATATACTTCCAAGATGAAACCGCGTGCTAACCAATTTCTTGTTGAATAATTTCAACGTGATAAATGCAGGCTTTGAAGGTCTAGGTAGAGTTAGATTAGAGTTTGATGATTGTCGTTTTTTTTTTTTTTTCCAACCTCCACAGATGAGCTGACGGTGCCTCGCTACCGCACAGAGAAACCCTCCAAGTCTCCCCCGCCGCCCCCACCCAGACGCAGCTTCCCTTCGTCTCCGGGTTTGATCACCCGCAGCGGGGAGCCCCTCATTCCCGGAAAGAGCGTCAAGGTAACCATCGCCTGCTCCCTGAAATGCAATTCTTACTTGCTGTGTTTTTTTTGATATATGTATACTTGATTTATTTTGTAACAATCACCATATTGAAGGGGAAAAAAAAAATCACACATTATATTTTCAGTCAAAATTCATGAAAGTGCTTGAAAATGTGCTTCCCATTTTGCTTTCAGAAATCCGAGTCTGAGGAGGCCGAAATCCAGAAGCCTCACGTGAAACTGCGGCGGACGGTGTCGGAAAACCCACGTCCGGCGTCCACGCCTCCGACGCTGTCCGGAGACAAGACCGACGAAGAGCAGGAGAAAAGTTCTGCCCAGTTGGAGGTAAGCTGTTCCGTTAACCCAGTGCTTCTCAATTATTTTCTGTTACGCCCCCCCCTAGCAAGAAGAAAACTATTCGCGCCCCCCCTCCCCACCGTGACTATCCTAACTTGTCTTGTAAGTCGTAAAATGTTGCACTGTCGCAAACGTCACAGAAGTAACAATGAGAGCGCCACTGCCCCCTGCTGGGAAGATGCGCAATTACACTTTATTCTAGTACTGCAAAAAAAAAGCCTGTTCCCCAGGGTCACACGCGCCCCCCCAGGTATAGCACGGCGCCCCCCAAGGGGGGCGCGCCCCACTATTTGAGAAGCACTGCGTTAACCTGACAAGCCTCACGCGTACTTGGACCAGATGTGCTCGCCAACAGTGAGCACATGTTCAAGCGGCCGAGTCCGTATGTGCTCTGCTTCTGGCAGCGGGTGAAAAGAGAGACGGCTGCGTTCATCCACATCATGGTGGATTTCCTCATTTTTACATGACCCCTTTCAGGATAACCCCAAAAAAACAAGCATGTCGGATATTCACTCCTCATCCTTCAGGGCAGTCGATCTGCTGTCATTGTGTTTCAATCCCAAATGAATTCAAGTGCTTTCCTGGTTTATAGGGCAGACCTTTGCGTTGCATTCCGCACATCATGTTGACCGAGTGTCCCGTCCGAGATGTGCCTCGTCGTTCGGTGACGCCGAGCGCTTCGCCCCCTCAGCGCGAACTGGAGTCGCAGCGCTCCACGGACGTCAAACAAGAAGTGACTTTGCTCTTGACCCAACTGGAGATGAGGGCGCTGTCGTCCTTGGAGGCCCAGGAGCTGAGCGGCGCCATGGGAGTCATTTTGCAAACGCGCACCGTCTCGGCGCACGGCGCGGCGCTCTCGGAGGCGCACTTGAGTGAGCGGCCTTTGCTGCTGCTCTTCAGGGAGGAAGCCACGCTCAAGGACGCGTACAGGCTCCTGCTTTCAATTTTGGAGATGTCGCTACCACAGCCCAAACCCAGAAAAAGGTCCTCGCCCTGCTCGGGCCAGCGGAGCACCTTGGTGATGGCTCTGAGGAGAGGCATTGATACGGGGGACATGGTTCTGAAACTCCAACCTAGCACCGACACCCAAAGTCCATATGGAGATGCAAATCTTTCAACATCAGACCTGGCCAAACCAGGAGAAAACGTCCGGCAGAGTGCCTACAAAAGGCTCGACAGCTTGGAGGAGACCATCCGAGAGTTGGAGAACACTTTGCAGGAGCTCAGCGGAGGCTCCCGTCCGGAGAGCGCCGAGGCCAAATCGAGCAAGAAGCCGCCAGTCCCGCCCAAGCCGCTGACGTCGAGACAGGTTCTTTCCTCACGCCTCCTCGCCCGACACATTCTTTTCCTCATTTCCTCTCTGAGGCTCTGCGGGGAATTTCTCACGCCTCTGATGTCTGCTCCCCCATTGGCTCAGAAAAGGAAAGGGGCGGGACAGACACCAGACTTGTCTTGCGCTGTGATTGGCTCTTGGCTGCCTGTCTGTACTCTCTCACCTCTCTCATGCTTTAAACTGACAATAAAAAAAGCCTTTCTTATTTTTTATTGTCCTTTCTTTGCTTCTATACCAAAACCCTTTTCATCTTTGTTGTGCTGTGAGATTTCTACTTTTTTATTGTGATATTTCAGTGACGCCATATTTTCTAAAACCTCAATCCAGTGTTCCTGTGGCATACGAATGCTCCATATTTTAATGAATATCTTTAGAGTATTTTAAAACGGCTCTTGTATTGGATCTCATAATTGGTCATTGAAAAAAAAAAGAACAACTTCAACATAGCTTCACTGCCACTTGTGTTGACATGCGACACAATCACAGCATTCCCAGTTGCTGTGTTAGTGCCGCCTCCCCCTCAGTGCCGGGCTGTCAAATTCAACTGTCACCAACGCCGTTTCGGGATCTCATTTCCCAACGGCACGGCCGAGGATTTCAAAGTCCTCTCGTGTTGTTTCGTCATGGCCGCGCTTGTCGTTGCATCACTTGATCCTACACGCTCTCCGAACGCTTACGAGTGATTGTGTTGGAAGGCAAAAAGTGATGCGGCGTGGCAGCTTGTGAAGTTCATCTCGTATTAAGTTGGACACGGTGGCGACTTTTATACTGCCCCTCCTAAATGCTAAAAGAACTTCTTCATTTAAGTGAGAGTAGAAAAATAGAGACTAGTTTTTACTGCTCTTTTGAATTTAACTGAACATTTATGGTAAATGTCCCTTTCTGTATTAAAAGACTCACCTCTTCTCCCTTCTGTCTTTTCCAGGGCGGGAAGGTTCCGCCCGCCACGGCCCCCAAACTGAAACAGCTTCAGCAGCAAAATAGCACAGACAAGTATAAAGGTGGCAAGAGGGAGGACTTCCTGAAGACCCAGCAGCAGGTAGGTTCTACTCAGGGGTATGTGCATGCTGTGGTGACTTCACCTGCATGGTACCTCTCCTCCATTTTGTAGTAACCATAATTGCTGCCATCTTAGACAAATTTCTGTATTATGGTTGGAAAATGGCATCAACGTTTTGGTAGGAAAGGTTTGTTTTGGGAAGAAAAATGGACGCCCAGCTCCCTTTCATTATCTAACATTTTTATTCTTCCAATCTTTTTACATTTTAGAGCTTGACTAATTTTATTTTACATTGTACACATTGACTAGATTCTGTGCTTTGACGACAAACATCTTGTTGACAATTTTTTTTTTCCTCATCACCAAGTGAGGAACTTTCATCTTGATTAGTCATCAAAGTCGGCTCTTTGCCGCCTTGTTGATTTGATGAGACGGCACTCGGGTAATCAGCGTGGGGGTTTTTTTTCGCGTCATTGCCGCTTGACTTTTGAGATTGTGCTCATCTACCAGGATGCCATTAACTTTTTTTTATTTTTCGGTTTGACGTCAAATATGACGAGCATCCTTGTGATCGGAACTACCATAGTAGGATACCTCGTGGGTATAAAAAAAAATTGACAAATATATGAATAGATATATGAACATTGACAAAAATATATATTTATACTCTGAGCTAGCTGCTAGCCCGTATCCGCTAATATCGGCTAGCGAGGCTTATATATTAGGTCTAATATACAGTAGCATACCACTTTGAACGATACAAGTAAATAAATAAGTACTAATGAAACAGAAAGGTTTGCCATCCTGGGTTTTGTTCCCCTTTAAAATGAAATCTCAAGCTGTGCAACTCATAGTAAATATTAAAATTCCTCACCAATTAGACTTTATGAGCTAGTAATCTTTAGCTGACACCACGTGGTTTTGGCGTTTAGGTCCACAATTAGCTTAAAGTGTCCACTCGCTTTCTTTTCAGGGAGTCTTTTCAAATAGAGACAAAAAGAGAAACAGCAAGCTGTGAGTCGGCGTCATGCTGAAATAATGAGATTAATTTGACTTTCATGAGACAAGTACGGGAATCCGCTCGGCTCACGGCGAGGCTGGCGGGTGTAAATTGCGGCAGGCGGAAGCTCGGAACATAAAGGAAAGGAAATAGCGAGGATCGAGAGAGAGAGAGAGCTCACTCGTCTTAGCATCATCATCATCATCCCGGATAATCAGAGAATGAAGAAGCGCTACTGGGATTTCTACCAATCCCATCTCAATCTGAGGGCACCGAAGTTTTTTGTAATGTTGATGAGTGATTTCTTTTTTCCTGCATAAAAGCCACACAAAAAAAATCCTTATGGCTTTACTTGACATGCTTCAGTAACTTCCATTTCCTTCCCTTCAAAGCCCTCGTGCATACTTATCCTAACTCTTGGTCTTGGTACCTTTACTGCCTCACCAAGCTTATCTTTTTTAACCAAAGGGATGTTTTCAAACATTGCCATCTAGTGGCTCATACATCCATTACATTGTGCCGTATACGAGTGAGATTATTTTGAACATTTTAATGCGTCCTCGTCATTAAAAGTCAAAATAAAATCGATGTTGGTCCTCATGTGTCGATGGCGAAAGGCCCGTCCATCGCACATGGCTGGTGTCCGTCTGAAATAATGTGTCCTTTGTTTGTTCTGTTCCCCTCCCTCTTCCTCACCCGTCTTCCTCGCGGCGGCGAACCCTACCCGCCTCGTCAACGCACGATAACCGCCCCTCTTCCCTCTCCGGCAGTGAGCGCCTTGTGAGCATGTGTGCGCAGGCAACCTCTACTTTGTCGGACTTTGTCCATCGCCCTCCCCAACGTCTTCATCAATCCCGCTCCCCTCATCACGTGTCCTCTGACCTGAAGGGAGCCGCGACCGTTGAGTCGGCGATCCGCCGCAGGAGGGCGGAGGGCCCCACGCTGAGGGCGTCGCCCGGCCAGGCCAAGGCGCTGCTGGCCAGCCTGTCGGCCGCCGGCCTGAGCGCCGAGGCCCTGCTGCTGTCCTCCGCCCTGCGCCAGCACCGCCTCCTCCGCGAACAGCAGCAGCAGCAACGGGCGTTGGCCTCCGCGGCCTCCTTGCCCTCGCCCAACAGCCGCTCACCCTCGCCCGCCTCCTCCTCGTCGCAGACGCCCACCGCCACCCTGTCCTCATCCTCCTCGCCCGTCCTGTCGCCCTGCTCGCCCACGTCGCTCACCTCGCCCACCTCGTCCAAAGCTAGTTTGGAGGGCCTGAGCGGCTGCAAAAATGGACGCTAAGCAAGTGTCAAAGTGTCCCGCTTGGACCAGTCTCATGTGGTTCCAGAGGCCCACTGAGGGAATTCTCCATCCAACGCACAAAATTTGACCTCCCTGCTGATCAAGCTGTTTGAAAAACGGAAAGCTGCAATAATCGTCACCACGTGAGTCAACTCCATAAACAAGTGCATCTCAATAAATCGGGATATGGTGGAAACTCCCTTTTCTACCATATTCAAATTTATTGACATGCATCTGTGTTTGTGTCTAAGCTAAATTGTCATAGTTAAGCTATTTGGTGTTTTAACTCAAGCCGAAGTGGTGCTGTTTACAAAAAGTATTGGAACAGACATCTGGCAAAGAAAAAACTGAAAAATTGGATTCTACCGTGTGAATCTTAATGGTTCATTTTAGCAAGACATTGCGGATGGTGCTAAATGTCAGTTTGTTTTCCCAATTCACAAAGGCATGCTCAGATGAATTTGCTGGGGAAGAACTCGAGAGCCCCCCCCCCCCCCCTCCCATATCAAAGCTTTTTTTTTTTTTTAATTAAGTTCGTTAGCCACCGGCACATCTTAAAATGAAGCTACAATTATAACACAGTATATATTTATAGACGCCTGTCTAAAATTTTTATTTTACATTCCTATTAAGACAATCATTGGCATCGCAACACCACCAAGCTCCCCCAAAGACAACATGCACACTTCACATTATTAATGCGTCAAAAAGGGCCAAGTCAGCACAACTGGTGTAATCCCTTTAAAAAAAACAAAAAAAAACAGCACCAGTTCAAATGTAGCATCAGTCCCTCTGCGAAGCAGCCTCATAAGCAGCTTATTGTCCAGACTTTTACACCCAACATTTGTTAAAGGACAAATATGCACATCAAAACTTTAAACGAGCGAGCAGAGTCGCCTCTTAATTACATTTTAATGACAAAGCACAACGTGACGTCTTAACTCAACACGCTGTGTGTTTGTACGATTAGCTCAAATATCCTGCTCGTGCCTTGCTTGGTTTCCATCCGCACACTTTGTGGGCTTGCACAGACGCTTTCGAGAGAACCCCCCCCCCCCCCCCCCCCGAACCACTCATTGAAACTGCATGAAAATAGTAAATAAAAAGAAGCGTGTATTTAAAATTCTGCACTGTATGTGCAAATTAAAGTATATCCCAGAAAACGACGCCCAGTGAATGCACCATGAAACCGTCCCTCATGCTTGACATCATCACCATGACAGAAGAGCACACTTAGTTAGCACATTTTCTCAAAATTTCCAGATTAAAAAGTGGGAATTAAGAAACGCAGCAGTGACATTAGAAGCTAAACTTGAAGGCTCGACACGTTAGACAGAGCCACTCCTCCCCCCCCCCCCCCCATGTTCTTTCTACACTACTTTGGAGTGGGTATAAACTTGATGACCCATATATATATATATATATATATATTTACATGTGTATATGTATATATACATGTGTTTGTGTGAGATGTCAGTATATGATAGTATAGCTGTGAAAAAGGAAAACGTGTGATATAATGATATACATATTTATATATACATACAGTATATAGACTTAGACGCTAAATGAGGATCTACTGTAAAATGTCACGACTGCTTCAGTTTTTATAAATTAACAGTGTGATCATTTTGTACAGATTTTTTCCTTTTCGCATTCTACCCTGAGATTATTTATTTACATGCGCGGGACATTTTTATTAAGACAATTATTTAAAATACATATCTGTATAGGCTGTGTAATATACATAGCTCCTTTTTTTCTAGGATTTCCTGAATGGACACGTGTTCTGTAATGTTATGTATTAAGGAATTAGTGACCCAAAATATTATTTTTTTGAAAAAAAAAAAAGGTTTTTTTATTTTCTGTATTTGTCTTTTTAAGATTTTTATTTATATATCTTTAAAAAATCACCCCATCCTGTCTTTGCATCTTTTGGTGCTGTCGAAGGTGCGACTTTATGGCGTTAAGGACCCAGTTCGTAAAAGGTCACTTGACTTTAATGTTGCATTCGAATCTGCGCGTAAAACACTCTTTAAGGTAGAAAAAAAAAAAAAGTCGGGAAAACAGAAGCACCGTGATGGATCAACAATGAAGTATTTCAACTTGTATCTCTCTTTTTTAAATATCAATACATTGAACCTATGTGCTATATAGGATGTACTGTATAGTACATGTACTGTATTTTTACATGAATGTGTGGATGTTCCAACAGCATCACAAAGTAGAAAAAACAAAAATGGTGTACATAGAGTCAGTCGTTCCTAACCAGTCCAAGGAGTTATGTCCAAAAAGCAAAATGTATTAATTTATTAACATTATTAGTAGTCTAATGACAGGATCAGAGGCATTAAAACACCACAAACGCATGTATCGTCTCAAGCAATCGCACGATGCAGTTAAGATGAAAAAAATATATATATAAACTAAGACAATGTCTATCATGTTTTCTCCAAAAATATAAAAAGAATTAAAAAAATAAAAGGTGTTGAAGTTGAGATATGCTTTTGGTTTTGTGTAAGACAGGCAAGGCATGTTAGGTCGTGTGACGTCTGTCGGGATCGCTTCACTGCAACGCGGCCCTGAATTTGTAGTTAGTGTGACATAAAGAACAAAAAGTAACATCATAGATCTATTATAAATATATACATATATATATATAATAAAATTTTGATTCAATTTATTTAAAAAAAAAAAAGACTAATGATGCTGGACTTAATTTATCAGTGTGGGTGATATTATGTGAGGAAATGTGTGTGACAAAATGTTTTGTACATAATTTGCTGTGGTTGTGTGTCCAATAAAGTGCAGCTCCTCTTGTATAGTTTACTGATTGTTTATTTTTGTCTCTTCGTAGACCTAAGCATGCAACTGAACAAAACATGTTACATTTTTTCTGCCAAACGATTTGGAATGGGGAAAGATCTATGACATACGCTCATTATTAGATGACACGGTTGTGGGCTGTTTTCACGCCCACAACGGCACAAACTACCCTTTTCTGGATACACAGATTTGTGCTCGCCATATATACCCAAAAGTCATTTTTACACTTTGTGAAAAAAATGTCTACATTTTTAACAATTTTCGCTGAACTTACAAATAAAAAACAGTGAGTGGACTTTTGAAATTAAAAAAAAGTTTCTTTTATTTTATAAAGAGCAACGTTAAGCATACATCTGAAAATGTATGGTGATTTATTTGTCAACACATTTTTGATTATAACACATCCTGTATTTATATACATACCAACTTCCTGCTAAAATGTCAACAATCATGTTTTACTAGCAAGAGATTTCTAGTTGACATCGTGTGTGTGTATCAATCCACTTTTAGCCTTGAGGTCCTTCTTTCTTTTAGGTGTCCGAGCGCTGAGTTACCCGGCGACCGTCCGTGCGGCGGAATGGCGTGTTCCTCAGATCTGACAACGAAGAACAAACAATATGGGCGATGGGTAAGACCACGCAAACACTTCTCACACATGTCAATTTGTCATATGTTACCTGTGATGATGTCCTCCAAAGCACCATCCTTGCCCTCGCGCACCTGAGGTTGCACCTGCTTCCGCTTCAGCTCAGCAATGAAGTCCATCTTGGGCATGGAAGGACCCTAATAGAATTTTAAGTCACAGAAAATGTATATTTCAAAAAGCCAGGTTCTTTCTGATTTGTGCAGCTCTGGCACCCTCTAGTGGCTTGTTATATTTATTTGGATTTACCTTTAGGCCTGCAGGCTTTGTCGGCACATGATCTTTCTCTTGGCTCATCTTGAGCTCCATTTTCTTCTTCAGCTGATTATCTTGGTCGGCTTTCTGCAAACCAAATAAAGAATCCTCAGCTCCACACGTTTCCACCCTCAGCCGACATCCTCACCTTGTACCCTTTGATGAAGCGTGCAAAGAGCGGGAAGAACATGGCTGGCTGAGTAGTTTTGGGGTTCTCCCCAAAATACTCCACAGCAGAGCAGTAAGCCTCCTGCATAATGGAGAAGTGGAGGTCAGATTAGGTGACGCGCAAGCTCACTTATGACAATCGAGGCTAACCTGAGCAGTCTTGCTGTCTTTCATCAGAGACTCCAACTGCTCGCTATTGCTCTTGATGAACTCCTTCAAGACCGGGCTGTCATCCTGGACCAGGAACTCCCTCTTGGTCATTTCCATCCCTCGCTCCAGGGAGCGGATGTCCTGGAGGATGCTGTCCAAGGACACTGGGCAAAAGAGAGGAGCGTTTCATTTTGGGTCCATCTTACATCAAAGACAGAAGCGTGGACAATACCGAGGGCTGCCTTGTCCACAAAGTGGAGCTCTGTGTGGAAGTTAGCCAATTCTGGATACTTCTCATTGACAATGTTGGCAATGAAGTGGAGCAGCGTCTGTGTGCGGTCTGTGGACTTTGTTTCCAGCAACTGAAACAAACAAGTGGTTCCTTGAAAACCTACTCCTACTGATCTCCATTTCGATGAAAGCTACTTACAAGGTCCAGACTCTGAAGTCGAAAGCCATAAGCTGCGCCTCGCTTGCTGCTGTTCATGTAGTTGCCAAATGCTAAAACGATCTAAAAAAAAAAAAAAGTCAGGATCTGTCTGTAGCTTCATGACCAAGTTGGACCGACCTCTAAGATCTTCTTTAGTTTGGCTGAAGACTTGATGGACATGGACGCTGCGATGACGGAGTTGATTTGCTGTGGTGAGAACAAATAGTCAAATCGTTGGTCCGACACTTTTGAGGGTGGGCTGAACTCACCGGCTGCAGCCTCTTGATGCTCTCGGGGAAGTTTCCCATGAAGGTGAGCGTGTTAATCCGTTGGCTCAGGCGAGGGATCTTCCCAAAGTTCAAAATGAAGCGGTCTTCATCCGTCAGTTCCTCAAGGGGCCGTCCATCATTCTCGTAGTTGTTCAGCAGTTTTATCTCAAAGTCCGAGGGTATGAAGTGCTCCAGCAGTTCCAGAAAGTCAATGGACAAGGATTGCTGATCGTACCTGTGAAGGGGACAAGTTTTTATTAATTCCACAAAAATTATGAAGGTCAGTTAGGCGGTCCGTACGTCTCGATAGCGGTGCAGATCTCCGTAGGACTCATCCCAGCTTTGCGCAGCGTGATGGCCAAATTCTTGGCCTTGTTGGCGTCAATCAAAGATGTCTTGCTGACAGTCTTCTGCATTAACTTCTTTTTCCCGTTAGTCAGATCTGTTGGGTTACCCTGTGCCTTGGTCTTGAACTGTTCTTCAAACATTTCCATGTTCAGCTCCTGGAGAGACGTAGAAGGACGATGAAACTTGTGCTTTTGTCTCCAGACTGTTCTCTGTCAATCTTACCTCCAAGACTTTCTCATCATTCAGCTCATGAAACACAGTTCCTGTGACCTGATTTGGTTTTAGAGGCTGCCAGTTCAACAACGGCATCCTAAACTTAGTCTGGATGGGCTTCTTGCTCTTCAACCCTGAGGAGACACAATGAAGACCGTGTTACCGTGGTTTTGGATCTTGATCCTTCCCCCACAGGTTTCACAATACCGGGTGCTCCTGGAGGAGAAACACCAGATGGAGGCGGCGGAGGGGGCTGCCCTTCTCCGGCGGCAGGTGGAGGAGGCGGTGGAGGTGGTGGCCCACCTCCGGCAGCAAATGAAGGTGGAGGTGGGGGTGGGGGTGGAGGTGGCGGCCCACCTCCGCCAGCAGCTGGTGGAGGTGGTGGTGGAGGTGGTGGCCCACCTCCAGCAGTAATTGGCGGTGGTGGTGGGGGAGGAGGTGGTGGTGGTGGTGGTGGTGGTGGCCCTCCACTGGCAAGTGGAGGAGGTGGAGGAGGCGATGGAGGCGTTGGTAGCTCCCCACCTTTGGTGGCAGGTGGCTCTCCTCCAGGAGAAGGTGGTTTTGGTGGAGAAAGAGGTGCCGAGGAATCGATTATAAATGAGGCGGAGCAAGCCACGTCGACCTTGCTTTTTGGTGCCGAGTCGCACTCGGTCTCCGTGACGGGCATAACCTTGATGTCCAAACATCCCGAGGCGGTCCTGGTCAAGCAGATCAAACCCTTCTCCTGCAGTTCCTGGATCTTCAGGTCCAGCTCAGATGTAGCCACCACGCTCATACGCTCCCTCTCCTTCTCCCGCTCCCTGTCCAGCTCTTTCTCTCGTTCCCTCTGCTGCAAGGTGCTCACCTGAGAACACGACTCTCTCAGGCTTTCCTGGGATGGAAAAGATGACTCATCAGCATGGTCGCACATGTCTACGGCTGCAGTATCATCACACAAACGCCTGATACCTTCTGCAGTCGAGTAAAACATCATACCTTGAGCAACTCTGTCTCTTTGGTGGCCTGCATGAGTTGAGTCTCCAGCTCGGAAATCTTCTCCGCGGTCTGAGACTCGATCTCTTGGAGCTGAGAGTTGAGCTGGAAAGCACAGTATAAGGAACATCTGAGTACACGTCCACGACCTGCGCTGTACTCCTGCCATCTTTGTGGTCCACCTCAACGTTTATGTGCTGCAGTTCGTCCATGTGCTCCAGAACACCTCCTCGGCTCTCGGCGTCCTCCAACAGAGCGCCGACATCCAGCACGTTATCCAGGTAGGCCTGGATTTGCACTTGAAGCTTCTCGCTCTCCGTGTCCCGCAGACTCTGAAATGCACAAACAATACGGTATGAACTCTCTTCACAGGACACTTCATTAGGTACACCGCCGCAATCATCTCACTTCCAAATACTTGTCCAATCCCAAGTTGGTGAATTCGTACTGCAAGTGCACGCGGAAGTTCATGTTCTCCACGGAATGGACCACAATGTTGATGAACTGCATGCAGGCCACCTGCAAATTCATTCCATTTGTAACAACCGTTGCCAAATGATTCTACAATTCTACACGGGATGGAAAATATGTAGGACCCACCATGAAGTCAATGTTGCAGTCCTCGTTGATAAAATACTCCATTAGCTTCTCAAAGCGGTACCTCTCTTTTCTCACCTGAGGAAGACAAACAGATGATCAACAATATTTAATGTACGTTATACTTTCTGTCCACAAGAGGGCGCACAAGAGACGTGAGTATGCTTGAAGTGTAGCGAATTGGACATGAGTGGATGACGTTGTCTAATGTCTACTAATAATCCTTATCAATAATATTATTATTAGTGTGGAACCTCTCTAAAGTTGTCAAAGGCCGACAGGATGATGTCATGTCCTCCTCTGACCAGACAGACGGCAGCCAGCAGCTCCAGTACCAAGGCCTTGGTCCTGTCACAGAAGACCCGAGTGATGATGATGATAATGTCACGGGTAAAACACACAACTTATGAGCACACACACACACCTGTGATTTCTGCTGTTCAGACTGAGCGTGATCTCATTGACGCAACGCGGGTGCCTCATCACCAAGTGGAAACCCGACTAAAACAGGAAGGAAAAAGATGACTGCAATGGCGGCAAGTCTTATTTGTTTCCTCTTTGGTTTATCATGGTACCTGATAGTTCATGATGGCCCTCAGGCACATGATACACACGTGCACGTCGTCTCTGTTACTTGGCGAAGGACATTTCTTATGCATTTTGTTGCCCAGAGTGGAGCTGATCCTGTTCACAATGGCAACATGAGCGTCAATTCGCGGCGGACTGCCAATGCAGAAGACTTTGTCCAGACAATCTCACCTCACTGTGAGCGCTCGTGCCGCCCGGGTCATCCCGTGCGAATGTAAGCCGGCGCCGGTCTTAGTCATGTCCTCAATGGATCTCCCGTTAACTGGCTTAGGTCCGTCGCTTAGGTTGCTGCCATTCTCGCTGATCTCCACGTCAATGCTGCAGGAGAAACGGAGTATTAAAAGTGACTCGGTGGACGGCGGGGGAATACTGGGAAGCTTATCAAGCTACTACTGCTGCGCTACTCACGGGGCGTCACTCTGGGCCAGAGACAAATACTCCACCAACACGTCCAGACCTTTATTCTGCTCATTGAGGAACTCTTGAGCCCAACTACAAGACATAAGGTAATCCTGTTTAGTTTAATCAAACATCAATCTGAGAGGCAGGCACAAGTATGACATTCTAAACAGCACTTTTTGGTGAGAATTGAAATTGCTCACCCAATGTGGTTTGTGCGCAGGGATATTTCCAAATCTTTGAGGACCTTGGTGGCTTCTTGGATTCTTTTTTTCTGATGAACAGCCACCAGCAGAACATGTAAGTCATTGGCATCATTGACAACATTGTATATTGTATAATATTGTATCGTAGCACCCAACCGAAAAAAATAGGAAAAACTTGTAAAAAAAAAAAAAAAAAACTGCCGATTTTTGGTTTTTTTTAAAAATCTAATATCAACCAATGTTTGATCTGACTGTTTACTACAACTGAAATGCAGAATGATCAATTGAACTGACCCGGCGACCCACCACCACTTGGTCCGGGTAGAAGCTCTTGATCCTGGCCGGATACGTGGAAGGAGGGCTTTTCACCCGGAAGCGCTCCTGAGAGAACAGAGAAATTGATGTGACACTAACATTCAGGTAGGTGCGCTACACGTAACAGTCTGTGTGCGCACATCCGACACTGTTGCCATGCCAACCCCTTTGAGGCTTTAACCACACCAGCATGTTGTGTGAGGAGGGCGTTAACTTAAGGATGTTTCATTTTGTCACATTAACTTCTTGGAAATAAAAATACATAAATACATTTAAACGTTATGATTAAATTTGAAAAAGCTAAGATCTAAATGACAAAATTAATATTAAAAAAAAATAGAAATACAATTACCATAAAATACAATTTAATTCAAAATGACAAAATGTCAAATAAAACAAAAATCACAGTTTGTACCTGGTCACAGACAAGCTCCCATTTCTTTTCATTGTCGTACTGCCTCAACAGCTCCAGTTTATCGGGTGGCAGGTTCATGTAACTCTGAAAAACAGTAACATCGTTTGTATCAAAGTCAAAGTCTGCTTTATTGTCAACATCTTCACATGCCGAGACACACAAAGAGATCGAAATTACGTTTTCCCTATCCCACGGTGACAAGACATATTACACGATAGACATACAAGTAAACGACGCAATATAAAAAACAAGAAGGCACAAGTCTTAATCTTTAATTATTTTATTTGGTCATATCAGAAATGTTTTCTGATCCCCATAAAAAAAAAAATCTGATTAATATTGCATTTGTGGAATATGAATATGAAGCAGGCCATTTTATTGATTTCAGGGAGGGGCCATTTTGTCATTGTGAGATTCTATTTATCAGCAATTTTGGTAAACAAAAGTCAATGCATGCTTTGATTTGAGTCACTCCCAACTTCAGTTATGTTCATAGCAGCGTACTTTAGAAACTGGTGAGTGAAGGCCTCACAGGAAATGCAACGCGCGGCGTCTCCTCATTGCGGTTTGACAGTTAAACGTGCGAGAAGCCCCCTCGACGTAAAAAAATGACCCAGTCAGACAGATGCCAAATTTTAGATCCAAAGAAAATGTGCTTGGTTTGCTAAACATGAACCTTCTGTTCTTTGCACTTCCCCCTGAATTGTTTGGCTGAGACAGGAAGTGAGGTCACACTATTAAGTGGGTGCATTTATCAAATGGAAAAAAAAAAAATTAGGTCAAAAGTTTCAAGACCTATGTCAATACACCAAATATATATATATGCTATATCTGCTAATTGTCACTAGCAACAATAGTTATTTTTAATATTAACAACTCAAAAGTCTCAACCTGATATGAAATAATGGAAAATACAAAAAAAACAAAAAAACATCCTGAGTGCAGCATGTTGAAACGTGCTACTTTCCGGTCTGTGGCGGTGGTGTATTGCCCCACTTCCCCTTTCTGTACACTCGCTCAACTAAATAGTCCCACAAATTGAGTTTTATTATTTAGAATGTTTTCATTTTCTACTGCTTTATGTTTTGATCTCTCACGTGTTGTGGGTAATCCAGGGTTTGTGGTCTTATGACTTATGAACCATTTACTCTTGCCCTACATGCAATTTTGATCTCTAATGATGTAAAAAAAAATAGCTTTATGAAGGCACAAAATGCAAATTACCATGAAGGGGAATCTCCCACTGAAATTAGTAGCCTGTAGCAATACTACGTTCTTGTACCCAGTTTCTACACTCAAACATACTTTGACACATTTTTGTCTGTGTTATCAATTTTTTGGTATTATTTTGTTTTCCCCTCAACTTACATATATTTTGACAGTAAATATGTGCTGACCAGTTTATAGGCTCTTTTTTTATACAAAGCTCTTTACACCAATGTCTTACACGTGTATTTATACCTTTTCTGTCACTTTGCTTATGGTAAACATTTAAAATAATTGTTAATTTATTTCAAAACAGCTGATTCCTGACTAAGTGGTATCATTGCAGTGAATTTAGAAAGTGTTCTTGACTCACCAGCACCACATTGAAGCGCTCCTCCAGCTCCTTCTCAGCGGGCATGGGCAGCTTGGGGGTAGCCGGCTGCTTCTTGGGCAGCGTCGGGGCGCCGGGCTCACTCATGATGGACACCGGGCTCCTGGACTGGCTGTCGGTCGGCTGGTCCTGCTCCGACCCCCCAGCATTCCCCATCACTAATCTCCACACGTAATCCAGAAGGAAAGCCGTACACAAACACCTTTTCCTGAGAAATCAGCGCATACCAGAGCGGGCCGCGCTCACTCCAAAAGGGCTCGTAGGCCTAGATGAGGCCTTGTGGAGAGAGGGGCTGCATCGTGAGATGCTTAAGGATGGAAGAACGAGAAAAGCTCTGAGTGCCGTGTCTGAGCGGAAGGCGACACACTGAGACAAAAAGTCAGAAACCGCACAAACAGAAAAGCAGAAGGGTAACTTCCTGTCTACAAGGCGACAACATCAAGAACGCAGGGTGGAGCACACATAGTGTGATGCTCATGGTTGGGACTGTAGGGTGGATGCAGGTGTTTGAGGTTAGAGATGAAATGGTGTCACATATACTGGCTACTTTTCATTTGAAGCCACCCTGAGGTTTGATCTTTACCCTTCAAGGGAGGCCAGCTTGCTTGAAGGCCAGTCAAGTGATCAAATAGAACAACAGCGACACTCTGTGGCTCAAACCGGCTACTGCAGCCCAACCTGTGACATTTGTGGATGCTGGGGGGGGGGGGGAAGCAACATAAATACAAGCGTTCAACACTCTGTGTTTGCGAATGTGTAACAAACATTTAATAACAGCACGCTCTTACTTTGCCAGCCGACCATGTACTTTGTTTTGATAGCGGAGGAAATCGTTTTGGCTTTGGAGGCATTCGAAGTTTCACACATGGACCGCGAACGCACCAACGCTATCAAGGACTTCCAAAATGGCGGATCCGACGACGTCGCCCGAGAACCACGCCAAGGTAAAGTCAAGCCCTGTGTTCGTAACAAACATCATCTTTTTTTGTCTTGTTACAAGTCTTTTGTGACATCAGCCACAAATAAACCGTCGTGTGTCTGTTCACTCTCGGCCGCGCTGGCTGTCATGTAGTCGGGCTTTGTTGTCTTGCTCGTAAAGGGAATGTACTTGTGAGCCTTTTTTTTTTGTCTCGAGCCTGTAATAAACAACGCGTTTGGGTACTTTGTGTTCTAATTTAATTTAATCTAAAGATAGAACCAATGCTTTTTTTTGTCTTTTATACTTTGACAAGTCTGTGAAGTAAGTTTTGAGTTTTCATTTGGTCCGCACGTTTTGGGACTGTTGAATCTCGTGTGAAATGTCAAAATATGCTTTTCTCATAAACTACTCAGTCAACCGCTTTAATGCCGTAGTTTAATATAAAAAATAAAATACTAAAACTATATACAGTTGTCTTCTTGAGGTCAGAGTTTTAACATCACTTTCGCTGTCAATCAAAAATGGATAGTAATGAAAGTAAAATATAATATACCTTCATTTGTTTATCCTATGCCTTTTTAATCGTCGCAATGTTTCATAATTGGGGAAATTGTCATGAAGATATATTGTTAGATTGAAATGTTTTTGTTTTCATAATTGTGTTTGTCTATCAATTGCGTTTTTAGTTTGCCAAATACAGCCAATCCTAGGGCACATGTAGGTACCGCCATTAAAATAATAACAATAATATTTTTCTATGTTCAAAATAAAGGATGAATATTTGTCTTTTTTGTAATTGCATTGCCATCTCAACTGAATTACAACTCTTAGTCTTTCGTATTGTTAAAAAAAAAATATTCCTCCATTTTTTTTCATTTGTTGAAGAGAGTATTTTCTAAATTTGGCTCCCCTGAGGAGCATGTGCGGAGTACTTATTTAAACGGCAAACACAGCAGTGTTTGTGGTCTTGTGCTTCTGTGAATAGAAGTAATCAAGCTAGTGCTCAGTGGCTCCTTTGAGTGTCTTTGTCCTCATCTAGGCCAGCACTTTTACCGCATCTAACTTTTCTCCCTCATTTCTTTCTCGATGTCTGTTGCCTGGTGACGCGGTTCAGCACTCGGATGTGGCGTTCGCCGATGGCGTCTTTGACCCCAGTGAGTTTGTCGTGCTCCAGGTCTCGGCCTCACGAAGACGCGCTGATATTGATTGGGAAAATTGAACACTGTGCTTTGTTGCAGTTCTCTTTGCTGACGCGTCCAGGACGGGGAACCTGGTGTCAAGGGCCAACAGCATCAGCTCAAGTGCCTCTTCAGTTCCAAACACAGGTGTTCCTCGTGCTCATGGTGTCGTCGCACATCAGGCGACACAACCGAGAGCGACAGAACGGGGCAGCAACCCAAAAAATAGTCTGCAAAATTGTAAAGAAAAACTGCTGACAGTTCAGCCGGCCTCGGCCATGTGGCTCGGTGTGCGGCGGGCCTCGAGGGAGCAATAATGTTCCTAGGTCATTATAAGCAAAATGTTTTATTATCCAAGTATAGTGTACAATTACTCTTTTAATATGACATCAGATGACGAGGATAGCGACTGCAGGCACGAGACGTTATACAAGACTTCCTGCAAAGATCGGCGGAGGCAGGCGCACACGCAGGCCGAGCAGAAGCGCCGTGACGCCATCAAGGTGACACTGCGATATCCTTAGACCAACACTGAATTTCTTACAGCGCTTAATCTCCCTCTCCAGAAAGGCTACGATGATCTGCAGTCGGTTGTGCCAACCTGCCTGCAGTCTGAATTTGCGGTGGGAGCTCAGAAGATCAGCAAGGCCACCATCCTGCAGAAAAGTAAGACACCACAAACCTAATCGCAAGCATTGTTATGGGAAGCAGAGTGACAAAACTTGTTTCTGTCCTCCCACATCATTGTCTCGTTTAGAATGCATTCCTTGCCGGTCGGTTGCATGTTGGGGCCGAGCTCCCTTGCAGTTGTACAAAAAAAAAAAAAAGAGATCTTAAAACTACGCAACCTTTTCTGTTGTGCAGCCATCGAATATATCAAGTTTCTTCACAAAGAGAAAAAGAAGCAGGAGGAGGAAGTTTCCCGTCTAAGGAAAGAAGTGACTGCGCTGAAGATTATGAAAACGTGAGTTGGTGGGTCGGCGAGGGTGGAGGCTGTTATTAAACTACAAATGAGGGTGTCCAAGTTCAGATGCTTTTTAATTGAATGGCTCAAGAGCGCCATCTATTGGATAAACAGCGCAATGACAAAAAACTAATTAAATCAGCCTACCAAAATATAACCAATTGAGGTATTTTTTACCCAATCT
Organism: Syngnathus typhle; assembly: GCF_033458585.1. Classification (NCBI taxonomy): domain Eukaryota; kingdom Metazoa; phylum Chordata; class Actinopteri; order Syngnathiformes; family Syngnathidae; genus Syngnathus; species Syngnathus typhle. Next base: position 5,344,299 of record NC_083754.1, read on the forward strand.
TTGTCTGATAATAAGCCGTCTCATGATGAAAGAAAGTTTTTGTTTGCCAATGGTGATACAGCCTCCATCAATACTGGGAGTATTGGCAGCTATGGTAGGCATTGTTCTACATTTCCTTTTAGAAACTATGAGCAGATTGTGAAGGCATACCAGAACCATCCACAGCAAGGCGCGGACCAGGTGTCGGACCAGATCAAGTTCAACATCTTCCAGAGCATCATGGACTCGCTCTTCTACACCTTCAGCAGCTCCGTGTCGGTCAACAGCTTCCAGGAGTTGTCGGCCAGCGTGATCAATTGGATCGAGGAGCACTGCAAGCCGCTGGTACGTCCACCGCAGGCGCTCCCCTCGGGTCCGCTCAAAAATGATGCTTTTTCCTTTTTTGTAGATGCTGAAGGAATTTGTCGTCAGCGTGTTGCGGCAGGTCAACGGGCAGCTCTACTGATGCGGGCTGTGACGGTACACGATTGTGTATATGTTAGCTGCGGGGGCACACTCGATGTATGTCTCATCTTGGCGATTTGAGTCGGTTTACATTTGTGATAACGTGACGCGAGACAAAACAGTGGTGTTTTTAAAAGCCGACAACAGCCAATGTCAAGACACGGGCCTCGGAATGTTATCAAGAGCAATGTGTTTCAGTGTGTGTGGATTTTGTCTCTCAGGGCTAAAGAGAGTCTTTGGCAGAATTTGTAGAGATGTCACTAAATTGTTCTGATGTGCCTAAAATGGCCAGTGATGACTTAGCTACATCGGCACCGAAAGCAGCCTCCGTCCAGGACAATTCAAACCAATTTCCAGGGCAAGAAATTTCCCATTATATGTGATGTGTCAAACTACAAGCACTACAATCCTACCCGAGCCTTACAAAGTGCATATCATAGGGGGGGGACGGTAAAGCTTGCCTCTAATGACCTGTTCTGCTCAGATCAGATGTTACTCTCCGAAGCAGGACACTCCAGGGTAGCTTCCCGCACTAAGATAATTAAATGCGTGGTGACGTCAGTTTGGCGGCTTTCACCAATAGTACGTAGACACAATCCTCTTACAAACTAGCGACGGTGTGCCCCGTGATGCCTCTTAATACTACCTCACAAGCCGGCTAATTCCCGGGCCGACTTCATCCTGCATCGGTCCCTCACAATCAGGTAACCGAGCAAGTAAAAAGGTGTTTGGTTGCCAGCGTGTAAGGGGCTGACTGTCTTTTGTACAGAAAGCTAGCCGGTGATTTGTAAATACATAAAGGGAAGCTTTAATTGTCTTATGACTTAGTGAGTTTGTACTTTTATGGACAATTTCAAATATTTTTTGTGGGCATAATTTCTATCTCAGTTCTCAGAATAGCCGAGGATTGTGTGTACAAGCAGCATTGCAGCCTTCTTTTATCAAAAGCATTTAATATAATGCCTCATGGCGTCCCCAAACAAAGACTTCGGCTCTTGATTAGCTTAGAGTTAAGTGGTGTGCCACAAATCAATGTGAGCACAGACTTGTATATTTTGCCTCTAGATCTGTTTTAACCAAGTGTGCCTCAGGGGTATGTCCTTGGATTACTCTTGGTCATTCTGTCAAGTCTAAATCCAAACGCACCTGTAGTCTGGTATTTTGTTCTGTTAGTTGGTATTGAACTGCCCCTCCCCTTATTTATTTTAGGCAAAACACAACATTGTTCTCTTGATGTTTCTTACTGATTATACGCGTTCAATGTTGGCTTGTTTTCTAACTCTGTCGTGGCCACAATCATTTCTTACCTGACTGTCTTTCCTGGTGGAATAAAAGTGTCTGAAGTAGTCTAGTGAGTTGTCAGCATTCAGTGAGACAAGATACAGCAAAACTTTTACTTCGACTAAATAATGCGCATTGAACATTTAATAAGTTGTCAGTAAATACTGTTCAGGAAATAAGCACACAAGATGAACTAAAAAAAAAAAAAATGTACAAACTGCAACATATAGTACATCCTTAATAAAGGTTAAGTACATTTAAATACAAAAAAATGTATCTTCAAAGAGTCGGCAGGACCACCTTGTAGTCTTCATCAGTCTCCACGCCAACCTCCTCCTGAAATGAAAATGTCACAGATGTTTAAAAAAAGTTTCAATTCACTAAAATCTTTATTTCATTCACCAGGAACTCTTTCTTGCTCTTGGGATATCCCTCCAGGATGGTGTCCATAATGTCCGAAGTCTGAGTAGAATCAAACAAACATGGAGTTATACATTAGCCTCCGTGAGCAAAACAATTTTTACGAAGACTTAAAGTCATTACCAGTCTCTTCCTCTTTCGCCACTCTTTCACATAAACATTGTGTTCTTTCAAAACCTGAAGATAAAATAGTTTGGATGAAAGTGAACGCAGAATAGTAGAACATTATTACATTTTTATGTTATCTTGCTCAAATGCCAAAATTTTATTCGACTTTAGTGGCAAATTTCATATTCCAAACCTTGTCTTTCTCCTCTGGCGTGACATGATTGTTGGCCGACTTTATTCTGTCCAGACGCTTGTGACATTCTGAACACTCGTCTCTCAGCCTGGCGATTTCTGATACCATTTCCTCTCTGGTCAGACTATTGTTGAGCTCCTTCAGCTCTGCAACCACACATGTAGTACAAAACAGTAGATTGGTACTGCCATCAGAAAACCCCATTTTAAGCTACAAATTACCTTCTAAAACTAATCTGTTAAAAGTCCATGTTTTAGATGCCAAATGCATTCGAATCATTTGAAAAAAGACAATGCAAGATGTTCTTTCCCATCTGTTTTTTTTGGGCAAAATATAATGTTCAAATTTGGAGTGTTTTCTCATTGAAGAACCTGGAGCTACTGTACCTGCATTCAGCTGTCCGCAGCTCTGGCTGAGGGCCTGCATCTCCTCATTGAGGCTGGCAATGCGAACGTCCATGGCCTTCAACTCTGCATCATTCACATCTTTAAACTGAGCCTTTGAGGAGGAGGAGAATGATCAACATGCAATACCAAGATCCTATCAACGTGCAACTAACCTGATCAGCAAAATAGATCTTCTGCTTGCCATAAGTCTTCTCTTTTATCTTGCCCTCCAGAGCCAGTAGGTCCATGGATTTGACCACTGCCTGGTGACAAGAAAAAAGAAACCCACAATGTTTTGCTTTGACCCCCAAACCACCCACTCAAAACCGAACCGTTCTGCCCAATCCGTGCTGGCTTTGTAGGTTACAGAAGACATCCTGGGAACTGTAAGGCCGGTTCTTGGCATTCAAGTAGGCAAGGATGACTGCGGCGCCTGTGAAGATGAAAATGTTCTTATGCATGTCCTATATTTTGCTCCTTAAATTGTAAGTGGTCAGTAAGTGATGTACGACTTGATCCATACTGTTAATCTCGTAGCTAGCACGCGAGGCTAATGTTAGACGATTTGACTAAAACTTAACTCGACTATAAATTAAACTTACGCATGATAATGATCGATAACTTACTGTCAGTGTTGTCCTTTTTACTCATTTTCAACTCGTCCTCGGTCTTCCGCCTTATTTCCGAACTGAGTTTCGCGGGAAATGATTCGTCACAAATAGATCGTCGCTGTAAATATGCAGTACAAGCATCAACATTTTTCAAAGCTCACAAGCCTCAGCGTCTCTAACAAAGTTTAAAAAATATATATATGGATTCTTAACTAAAGTGACGAATTGTCGAATTCCATGGAAATTTTACCGAAACAAGAGTGAGTGTTCACGTTTGGTTGTACGAGGTAGAAATTCTACTTCCGGCTAAAGAAGAAGAACTCAAAGAAGTGTTGTCTGAAATGGTGCAGTTAAAATTCTTTGGCGTGAAAGAAGACAAACTGCATTGAAAGGCAAAGAAATGCTCGGGCAACGCATATCCCCCTCTGTGTGGTAGTGTTGGCGCGTGAGTGAACGATTCGTTCGAAAGAACGAATTCCTTCAGTGAACGAGAGTGAACGAATCACTTCCTAAAGCTAACGGCTTGCATGAATTATTGCATGCGCCGTTATGCAACAACGGGGAGTGTCCGAATGACGTCACAGATCACACAGCCAATCAGGAGGTGGGGGTAGGTCCACCTCATGGACACTTCAATAGGTACACTACACGAGGTAAAAAAAGTGTTGTGAACGATTCGGTGAACGACTCTTTTGAACAAATATTTTGAGTGAACCGATTCTAAAGATTCTAGTCACTTTAAACTGGAATGCACATCACTAGTACAAAAAAGTGCACACGACAGAGCACTGTCAGTACGAAATAGCCGACTGGTTAGTGACACTGGCTTTTACTTGGTAAGATCTTGGGTTCGATCCCAGGTGTCTGCACATACAATCACGTGCTTTTAGACTTGGAACCTCGCTTAGTATGTGTTTTTACGTTTAGCTCCTGCGGAACGTGAAAGAAAGTAAAACTTTTCACGCAGGTGCGCTTAATGAGGGTCACTTGGAAAACATATTGGAACGCGGCCCCAAGGACTAGAGCTTGACACCTGTGACATTTGACTGTGATATTTCCCTAATAAAGTGGCCTATTATTAGGTACACTAGAAAATGGCGGTGTACCTAATGGAGTGTCCGTGTGATTCCCTCGTTAAGTGCACCTGCGTGAAAAGTTTTAGCTCCTGAGGAACGTGAAAGAAGCTAAAACTTTTCACGCAGGTGCGCTTAACGAGGGTCACTTGGAAAACATGTTGGAACGCGGCCCCGAGGACTAGAGCTTGATACTTGTGACCTTTGACCGTGATATTTCCCTAATAAAGTGGTCTGTTATTAGGTACACTTGAAAATGGCGGTGTACCTAATGGAGTGTCCGTGATTCCCTCGTTAAGCGCACCTGCGTGAAAAGTTTTAGCTGCTGCGGGACGTGAAAGAAGCTAAAACTTTTCACGCAGGTGCGCTTAACGAGGGTCACTTGGAAAACATATTGGAACGCGGCCCCGAGGACTAGAGCTTGATACTTGTGACCTTTGACAGTGATAGTTCCCTAATAAAGTGGCCTGTCATTCGGTACACTTGAAAATGGCGGTGTACCTAATGGAGTGTCCGTGTGATTCCCTCGTTAAGTGCACCTGCGTGAAAAGTTTTAGCGACCGAGAACGTCAAAATGAGCTAAATGTTTTCACGCAGGTGCGCTTAACGAGGGTCACTTGGAAAACATATTGGAACGCGGCCCCAAGGACTAGAGCGTGACACTTGTGACCTTTGACCATGATATTTCCCTAATAAAGTGGCCTGTCATTAGGTACACTTGAAAATGGCGGTGTACCTAATGGAGTGTCCGTGTGATTCCCTCGTTAAGTGCACCTGCGTGAAAAGTTTTAGCGACCGAGAACGTCAAAATGAGCTAAATGTTTTCACGCAGGTGCGCTTAACGAGGGTCACTTGGAAAACATATTGGAACGCGGCCCCGAGGACTAGAGCTTGATATTTGTGACCTTTGACCGTGATATTTCCCTAATAAAGTGGTCTGTTATTAGGTACACTTGAAAATGGCGGTGTACCTAATGGAGTGTCCGTGTGATTCCCTCGTTAAGTGCACCTGCGTGAAAAGTTTTAGCGACCGAGAACGTCAAAATGAGCTAAATGTTTTCACGCAGGTGCGCTTAACGAGGGTCACTTGGAAAACATATTGGAACGCGGCCCCAAGGACTAGAGCGTGACACATGTGACCTTTGACCATATTTCCCTAATAAAGTGGGCTGTCATTAGGTACACCTCATGCACACCTACACGATGTAAAAAATAAATAAAAATGAATAAATAAATAAGAACGTGTTGTCACATGTAGTCAGTGTTCTCACACAAAAAACAAGCAATTTAATTGAAAAGTTTATTCAATATAATTTGCACATCAAAACATATAAAACCGATTTCAGAGGGTAAAATACACAACTGAGCACACTTTTATTTTTTTTGTATTGTGAATCCAGCTGTTTCATTGTGCAGTATGTGATTTTCTTCTGAAAACCACACATATTAGTCTAGAATCCTGATAAAAACTAAACTGTGCCTCACTGTCTGGTATGGATGACCGAGTCATATTTTTTCATCATAAAGTCACAGCATACTCGCAAAATTGATGCGCCACTTTACAAACCAAACTATCATAATAATAGTTTACTTCAAGTAACCCTATAACCTGTTATTTGTATAATTCTCTAAAAAAAAAGAAAATCTCAGCATTACTTTCACTTACATTGATTGGGCTGTTTAAATGGTGTCATTTAAAGGGTGAGAAAGTCAAATTAGTCTTGAATTTGTTCATCCAGCACAAAAAAAATCACGTAACAGAAAATCACACAAAGTAAAAGAAACATTAGGGAGCAATATTTTTGCCTGTGTGGAGGATAACCACACAGTTAAAATATTATCTAGTGCACATTTTGATGTCAAATTAGATTGTCTCCCAAATAAAGATGTGCAACTTTGGAGAACAGCAAATGAGTAAAAAACAGCAGCATAAAAACACTGAAAACTTGTGAAGAAACAACCTGCTGGGAAAGCAACACGGATGGCTCAAACGGGAATGTCGGATTTGGTCTCTTGTTGGTTAAATAGCCCTCTTGTCCAGACCTCTGCGGGAAAGTGTGTGACAGCTGAATGACAGCGTTTAGGATGTAGTGGTGTGAGTCGCTACTGAGACTTGGCAAAAGCCAAAAAAAAAATGCTGGTGATTCATTATCTTACCAATCCGATTGGGGGTTCCATGACATATTCACAGTAACAAAGGTGATGCTGACCTGGGCAAGAATCAAACACGAACATTTTACCTACTGTCTAAAATGCCAACACGCTCATTAAAAGTTGAACTTGGTTGTTGTTTTTACTGTGGTTTACCAAGCAGGCTGGACAGAAAGTTGGAGCCCTGACTCTCTCGCCGTTGCCCTTCTACAACGGGGTCCATCTGGCTCAGTTCGGACTGATCCAGCATCTCAAAGTCCTCCACATCAAAGTCCGTGTCCAGCTCCGAGCTGGACTGCTTGCGAAAACTGCGGTGCGCTCCCGCCCTGCGGGAGGCTTGACTGCGCTGACCGGAGGGTCGCCGAGGCTGCATGGAGCTGACCAGCGCCGCCCGGATCATGGTGCTGGCGATGTCGCCCATGAAGTCGGAGGCGGGCGGCAGGCCGCTGAGGGACATTTCGGCGTCTAGGTCCTCCTGATCCGAGTCCAGATGAGCGTCGACATCCAGTACAGAGGCGCGGGGACTTTGTAGCCCGGACAGAGCCAGGCTGGGCAGCCCGATGCTGGTGTCATCGTCGTCGTCCATCAAAGTGGCGTCTGGGTTGATGGAAGGGAAGTCCGGGAGATCCTGAGCAAAAGACTCCTCTGGATCACTGTGTCGGTCCAGATCTGAATCAAACAAAAGCACAGACAGTAAGATAGATCCATTTTCTATACATGTTATTTTGTGCTGAGCGGAAGATGAAAAATAATAATTCACCCTCGGAGCCCTCGGTCAGCGGAGTCTGGCCTCGTGATAGGTTAAATGTCCCATTGTCGGTGTAGGAAATCTCAGCGTCGGAGTGCTCCGAGTCAGTCATGGCGAGTTCTTTTGCCACAACGCCGTCGTCAAACTGGAAGACACAACAGATCTCTACTTTAAGCATGTCAAACAAACTTTGCCATTTGATTTTTGTTTTTAATAGATTAAAAAAGTTTTGACGCCTATTGACCGAAGGACAGAAGGCTGCCAGCTCCTCCTCGCTGTCGCTGCCATCAGCTGAGAGGACACCGTGCAGAGGCATGCGCAGGACTAAAAACGACATGCAAAGAAAATCATTTTATTTCCTGAAAAAGCTGTTGATGCGTGTAAAAACAGACGGCGTTCCTCACACTGGTTGTCCAGTGGCTTGGACATCATGTAGCCGCAAACGCTGAAGTCCAGCCGCTGCAGGACCGGCTCCAGCTTCACAAAGACGCGCTGAAAGACCCTGTGGTAAGCCGCCAGAGGGGCCACGAGGGTCAGCATCACTGGACAAGACAAAGAGAGAATTCTTACTAAAACTTTTTCAAAATTAGCCATAATTGAATCCACCAGGCAGTCTGGCTCATGGACCATCGCAAGTAAGTCAGGAGTTTAAACACATCTGACCTATTTGTCTATCTGCCCGATTGCCTTCATCTTGCTGTCTTATCTATTAAGGTTTTCTCCCCCTTTTTCAACACAAGTGAATTTCTAAAGGACGGGAGCTTGGTAGGACTCACCAGCCGAGTAGGAGAGCAACAACCCGGGAACGTAACGTCCAATCACGGCCAAAGAGAAGAAGAGGCAGCTCGTCAGGATGCAAAACTGGAACACATAAGCACACGTCGCCATTTTGGAATAAAAAAAAATATTCTCGTGAATGAATGCGTATTACAATAAATAATTTCAGATTTATTATAGAAAAATGGAAATGTAATTTTAACGCTGAATTCAAAAGGTTTTTAGGTAACACAAATCTCATTGTCCTCACCCTGCCGGGGTTGACTCGTTTGAAGTGCGCCAGGTTGGACGCAAGCACGACGGCGCTGACCCAGGCCTCGGCCACGTGGTGGCACAACTCGGGTACGCTGAGGATGCCGGGCTGTACCAGGCCCCAACTGCGCGTGAAAGCAACATTAAACGACATTTCATGCGTATGAATATTTTTGAAAACACAATTTTCGCTGCAGTGACCAACCTCTCGCTTTCAGATTCATCCTGGTTTCTGACTGTAAAGAAAAGAAAACAACAACCACTGATCCAGTTGGTGATGTTAATTTTTTTTCCTACCATCCAAAAATAGGACCCATTAATCTCCCTGGCACCAGTCTGCCGCATGTCAGAATCAGAACACTACAAGAGGGCACGTTTACAAGCAAGAATGGGAGCTTAACTGCTGGAGGTGACACACAAATCCCTTGTTGAGTCCAGCGTGGCGGGGGTGGGGGGGTTCTGTCTTATCTCTTCAGTTTTATACTAGCAGAGAAGAAAACATGTTTGCACCTCTGAGCTTGGGCCAAATCTTGTTCCTCCATATGTCGACGCAGACCACCACGGCCAGGCCGGACGCCAGCAGGAACAACAGACGCAGAGACGTCAGCGCTAAGAACCTGCAGGAGAACGCCAGCTCGTCAACAGCGACAACACACGGCCCTTGTTCTATCGTCCGCTTGATGATATAAGACTGTTATGTAAGACTTATTATGAACACAATGCTGAACTTTTTTTACACAGAAGCCCATCATTTCTGCTTCGAGACCTTATCACAATATGACTATTATTGTGGTTGTTTTTGCTGTTAATCAATACCAATGCAAACGCTACAGTTGGGAGATTAACCTGACCAAGAATTTGCTGGCATATTAAAGCTTGTAATTGAAGTTAGCCATGTGATCTGCAGTGCAAAGATCTGGAAAATTAGATTTAGACACATTAAGAAGCAAACAAATAACAAAACCACGATTGCTGTAGTCTTGCAAAGTTTTCAGTCATACATTGAGTGTGAACGGTTGGTTATATACTTCAATGAGTATTTAGAATGTATCATGTTTTAAAATAAGTGGTTCTTACGCCACTGCTAACTATGACCACAATAATAATCACATTATTACTTGTATAACTCTCATTTACAGCCTTGCGATGGCATTTATTGATTATCCCAATTAAAACGTAATGGACGTGTACAAAATGTTTAGGTACACAGCAGTTGCAATGCAAAGAAATTAAGTTAACGTGTCCTCTCACCAAAACACAAAGTTGACCAGCACATAGAGCAGCAGACACTGGAAAGGTCTTTCACACACCAACACCGACTGCAGGTAGGTGAGCAGCGGCTCGGAGGGCCCCAGTCGGGACTGCAGCGCCGCTTTGACCGCCCGCACCTGAGCGTCCCTCTCGCTGGAGCCCGGTCGGCTCCGGAGGCCGGTAGCACCGGAACCCGACTTGCCAGCGGCAACGTCTACCGTAGCCACTTCTTCCATAGCACCGGTTTGAGCCGTCTTCAAACGCGAATGTCAGAGAAGAAACTCTTGACGTGCAAATGAGAGGAAAACGCGTGTTATGTTTGGAGACGATAAGCAGCGCCTGCGGAGCATCGGCTTGCTAAAAGCGAGCGGATTTTAAGAGCGATATCACCCGTTAAGTAACTATGAGAAGCCGTTGGCCGGTATTAGAGGACATCATGTTATCGAAGCCATTGTGAAAAGTGTGAACAGTGAGCTGACACTTACTATTTGTACATTTTCGCATTTCGCTAGGTCTCGCTGTTGAACTGCAAATATGGCGTAGTCTGTTTTTCTGAGCCCTTCATCGTCCAATCGGAATGCACAGGGACAAAAGTGGCATGTTGCATTCAATGTAATAGGAATTTTGTATACTTTAAAAAAATATTTTTACTGAAAAAGCGCCACATTGACGAGCAAATAAGTGATACAAATTACTATCACCGCGTTGTTATTATGAACGGCAACATTTCTGCAATATTTAAATACAAATTTGTGAACACACTGACATTAGAGCTGTAGCTGAAATGTGAAAATACTAAATCGTCGCTTTCAATGTCGGTCAAAGTTACTGCCGTCATGTCAGCTGTATATCATATTGTGCACAGCCACTGTGCGTATTCAATGTTATTTATTACACGTTAAAAAAGATGCTTAAGATTTGCGTGATGGCGACATTCGCCTCTCGGGGCAGTGTCGCCCTATATTGCGGCCAATGAGCAGACAAAGAAGTCGCCATTCAAGCATCACATTCGTCACCAAGCGGGAAGCAAGCTAGTGACGGCTAGCTAAACAAAAACACGGCTAGCACAGCGGCCAAATAAAGCGCCGCCCAAGACTTCAAGATGCCTCGGGAAATTATAACGTTACAGCTTGGACAGTGCGGGAATCAAAGTACGTGTACAAACCCCCCACAACTCGGCGTATTTACCTTGCATTACTTCACAGCAGTTAGTTGTTCTCTTATTGTCGCCTTTTGACGTCACTGAAATCTTGTCATCAAATCTATTAAGACTTAATGCAATCGCTTCCCTAAGCTGCAATTTAGGTTTTAGCTTCCTTAGAGGTTCACAGTGACTTAGCGCTCATAAGGCTAGTAGATGCCGCTGCATCGGTACCAAACGTCAAATCTAGTGTCAAAACTACGAATTGCACATGTTCCTGTTGCGTGCATTAAATGTGGCACTTGCTCGTCTGTGTTTTGCTTGCAGTCGGCTTTGAGTTTTGGAAGCAGCTATGTGCAGAGCATGGTATCAGTCCAGAGGGCATCGTCGAGGAGTTTGCCACCGAAGGAACGGACAGGAAGGATGTTTTCTTCTATCAGGTACACGCTGCCTATCGAACATATATAATGGTGGTGTTAGCTTCAAATATGTTTGTATGCGTCACTCAGAATGTTGTGCAGACTTAAATGTTGCCACTGTGCAATGACACAATAGTCCAGCAGATGGCGTCCGAGGAGAGAACAACCACGTATCATTGCACAGATTGAAATGAGTGGTTATGGTGCGAACTGAACACTTAATAAAGGAGTCTATGCATCTTTGGTGTTGGATCCCAGGAATTACATTACACTGTACACCCCATCCGTAAAGCACTTTGTGTTTGCGGCAGGCCGATGACGAGCACTACATCCCCCGCGCTGTCCTCCTGGATCTGGAGCCTCGAGTGATCCACTCCATCCTTAACTCTCCCTACGCCAACCTGTACAATCCTGAGAATATCTACCTGTCCGAACATGGCGGAGGGGCCGGAAACAACTGGGCCAGTGGGTACTCACAGGTGAGTACTGTTATCAAGACGTACCTTAGATTGTCCTAAGGAAATATATAATGTGTTAATTTCTTTCTTTCTTTTTTGCTCTCTATAGGGGAAAAAAATTCAAGAAGACATTTTTGACATCATTGACCGCGAGGCAGATGGGAGTGACAGTCTGGAGGCAAGTATTTGAAACTTCACAAGCAGCAGATTGGTAGATACTAAACACTTCCTTTTTGTAATGGCTAGCTGTTAAAACAGCCACATTGTTTACATTTCCAATAACTACGATCAGTCTTAGCTCTTTTTGTGTGCTTTCTTTAACTGCCGCCTCACTAACCATTATTATGTGTGTGCATGCGTGCGTGAGGAAGGTGTGGCCCAACGGGCTTGTGTATGTTGGCACTGCGGGGTAGGTATTAAGCGTGGTGCTAATAGCTAAGGCAGAGTAGAAGGCAGGTATTAGGGAGGGAGCTTGTCCACCTTTTTTTTTGCCAGCTCTCTGTTATTTCTGGCAGGGGTTTGTCCTGTGTCACTCCATCGCTGGGGGGACGGGTTCCGGTCTGGGGTCCTACCTGCTGGAGAAGCTGAACGACAGGTCCAAAAGCATATATATACATATGTATTTTCAAAATTATAAATTAAAATACGTCTGTTACAAGGCTGCTAGTTTTCTCATCAGGTACCCAAAGAAGCTGGTACAGACCTACTCGGTCTTTCCCAATCAGCACGAAATGAGCGACGTGGTGGTGCAGCCGTACAACTCGCTGCTGACTCTCAAGAGACTCACGCAGAACGCCGACTGCGTGGTAAGGCAAATCTTGCCTTAAAACATTTTGGGTCTCGTGCTCGTGTGGAATTGGCGTGTCTTTTTTGTCCATTTCTGCCTTCTTTGTTTCAACCGTCACCCATGTTTGCAAGTCTGTTGTCCTCACGTCCTTTGTGCGTTTGGCTCACTCTTCAGGTGGTGCTGGACAACACGGCGCTGAATCGCATTGCCACCGACCGGTTGCACATCCAGAACCCTTCCTTCTCACAAATCAACCAGCTGGTGAGTGAGAGCAAGACCATGCTAGTATAAAACCGATGCTCAATTTAAAGCTAGCTTATTGCTAGGAAAGCCATTTCGTCTGTCCGTAGAAGGACGTGAGACGTCAAACTGGAAACAAAAGGACATCTGTTCCAACTCCGATGTCATTTGGTGTGTTTTTTTGTGTCAATTGTCACATTTTGGCTACGATAGGTGTCCACCATCATGTCAGCGAGCACCACCACCCTGCGCTACCCGGGATACATGAACAACGACCTCATCGGCCTCATTGCCTCGCTCATCCCCACGCCACGCCTCCACTTCCTGATGACGGGCTACACGCCGCTCACCACCGACCAGTCGGTGAGTGGACCCGACCGCCAGGTTGGGGTGAGGGGCGGGTTAGGGTTAACAGACTAATGTCATGGTAGGTGGCCAGTGTGAGGAAGACTACTGTGCTGGATGTGATGAGGAGGCTCCTTCAGCCCAAGAACGTGATGGTGTCCACAGGCAGAGAACGCCAGCCCAGCCACTGTTACATCGCCATCCTCAACATCATCCAGGGAGAAGTGGATCCCACTCAGGTAAAGGCTTTACTTTTCATTTCATTTGGAAGTCAGCATTTCAAATGGCGCTGTTGTGAAGCTGGACGTCTCTTCGTCAGGTGCACAAAAGTCTCCAGAGGATCCGGGAGCGGAAACTGGCCAGTTTCATCCCCTGGGGTCCTGCCAGCATCCAGGTGGCACTGTCCAGGAAGTCACCGTACCTGCCGTCCGCCCACCGCGTCAGCGGCCTGATGATGGCCAACCACACCAGCATCTCCTCTGTAAGTCACACCTCGATGCTTACACAATGGACTTGAGTGTGACGTTGCCCTCTTGCAGCTCTTTGAGCGGACGTGCCAGCAGTACGACAAGCTGCGTAAGCGCGAGGCCTTCCTGGAGCAGTTCCGCAAGGAGGACATCTTCAAGGACAACTTCGACGAGCTGGACAACTCACGCGAGGTGGTGCAGCAGCTGGTGGACGAGTACAGCGCCGCCACCAGGCCTGACTACATCTCTTGGGGAACACAAGAGCAGTGAACGCAGCCCATTTCAACATATGCAACAGATGCAATGACTTCAAATGAATGTCTTATTAAGTCTTACTGAGTTTCCCAGGACTAACTTATTGCCTTCTTTTGGCGCTCTTCATGGGTTTGTCAGTTGCCAATAACAAAGCCGGAACACGGGCCCCTGAGAAAGTGTCACATCATTGTAGTTATAAAAGGCAATTTTAAAATATTCAGGTTCTGCAGTGACAAATAGAACATACATTTAATGGCCACATTATGAAAGATGTTTCTTATGACAGAAGAGAGACATGTATCAAATGTGACCAGTGAGCATAACAGGAATGTTACATTGCTTGTTAAGTCTATTTAAATTGTACAATAAATTCATTTTCTTAGTACACATGGCCTTTTTATTTTTTATACCCTTACTATACATGGTCAATTTTTTTTAAAACAAAAATAGCCTTACTATACATTGCGTCATCAGGAATTAAAGCAGCACAATGTATCAAAAATATCAATATCACGATTTGTTTCTTTTGGAAATGAATGCATTGATCTAAATTTGACCAACCAGATGCAAACTTTAACGTGTTTCATTTGCTTTTTATCCTACAAATCAACAAAAAAATGATTGACTCGCAATATTTTGCATATTTTCCGTGTCGTTAAGGGGAAGTCAAAAGTGCAAACATTAGAAGGGACCTTTGACCTAGTAAAAATAAAAAAAGAATGTAAATGCTGATAAATTGGAGCTGTTTTTTTTTTATTAATAATTACATACAGTATTTGTCTTATTGCACTTCCAAGTTAGTTTTAAAAAATAGTGCAATCAACTATACACACACACATTAAAGAGGTACCATGCAGCGTACAAACAAAGTGAATACAAAACAAAACAGGCTCTTTTCTTTTTCTTCTTCTTGTTGTGCTACATCATTCAGAAGCTGCCTGCAGCTTGCCAAGCAGTCAACGTTTGGCAAATTTATCTGATATGGAACAAGCTGCTGGCGTTGATTTCTTTTTTTAAGTTTTGTCACATGGGAAACTCAATTAGCTTCACAAAATCACTCCTTAAGTACAATTAAACACTTGAATAGAAAACTGGAAGATGGGGCCGGGAGAGGGGATCATTGTAAAAATACAGAGCAAAAAAGCATCTTTGGTCCATCCTATAACTTGGTAACACTTTGGCTATGGGAAGAAACTTTCAAGATCAACAAAAGGATCACATTGACAAAAAAAATCAGGTGCTCCCTAAGTCAGACAGAGATAGGTTCGAACCACTGACCTTCCTAAACGACCCTGCACCATGGCTGCCACTGCTCAACCCTTAATGGTGATTGTTGGACATTCAAGCCAGGCATTGCACGGGAAGCTACAAAAAAAAAATTCACCTGGGGGAAATTTCCAGCACTTGTCACGTTTGTTGTAATTTGCATAAAACTTGTGCCAACATGGTAATTACAGTTGTACTCATAAATGTACATTCCCTGGCAGAATTTATGAAGTACTGGACATTTTTGGAACTGATCACTGATGACTGCATGTGGACCATTGAGTTTCTTTACTTAACTAAGGATTGTGGAAGTGTCCTTTGAGCAAGCCGGCAAACGCTGGGTGAATGAATTTGGAGTACCTTCAGCAAAATCAGAGTTCTATTCAAATGTCCTTGAAAATAAAATATGCCAGGGAATGAATGTTATCAGCACAACTGTAAATATGTCAGAAAACTCCTTAGGGAGTGTGGCTAAATGTAATGGTAATGGGGAAAGGTGCACTTGTGTGCATTTAAGACTTCTTTTTTTTTTTTTTTTAAACATGAAATACTACTAAAACATTCTCAGTCTTACCCAAGACGCTCACAAGGAAGCCACTTCCTTTGGAACACCTGCACTCCTTTGAAAATGAATGAAAAAGAATAATGCTCATTTTGCCTGACAACAGTTTTCATTCGGTGAAACAGCACGAATGAAACAAATATGCAGTTTGAACATTTAGTGGGTTGTGCAAGTGTACCTAATGAAGTGTCCTGTGATTGGAGAAAGGGGAAGAGGGGCTTTGCGCTACAATAGGTACTTGGTTGTAAAAAAAAAAAAAAAAGAAATTTAAATAGGTACCATTTTATTTCTTCTTATAGTGGTACCTTGAATTTTTTGTGTGTGCATTGCTATGTGTTTTCGTGTGTGAATTTGTGTGACCTTGTGTTTGTGGGTTTAAAAAAAAAACAAGCTAAAATGAGCTATGGCCAGTAACAGGGAAAACTAAAAAAAAAAAAAATGGTGGGCTCTTCGGTCAAGGTACCACTGTTTTATCAATGTTAGCAAAGCTGTGCTGTGCTGTGCTGTCTTGTCATCAGTCAAGGCCAAACTGGGCAGGACACCGAAAAAGAATAGGAAGAAGATGCTGCAACAGTGTTCCTCTCGTCAGGGTCCTATACATGAGCACTCGGGCCAGAGTGACTTGAGCTGCAGAGGCAAAACATCTGTTTCCAGTTCCAAGTTCACATGGTTGGCTGCATCAACACTTGTGCGGTAAAGCAGGCCTGATCCATCCGGGACCTTAGGAAAACTCCTAGATAAAGGTCGCGAGAAGGAGGGAGCGCACGAGAGGCAGGACGGCCGCCTTTGAGGAAAGTTAACCCAAACAGGCCTGAGACAGAAAGCAGATGTGGAAGTTGTTTACCGTCCAGCTCTGAGGGTTCGTGTCGGAGAACGGCCCCGGGAAGCGGGCGGCGGCCATCTCAGACGGGGTGCGAAGGCAGCTCCAGGAGGGCGGGCGCGGACGGGTGGCGGAAGCCCACCGGCGTGCCCTCGTGAATTTTGACGGTGTCGCCTTTGCCTCGCTGCAGACGGGTGGCGTTGAAGTACGCGTTCATCAGTTGCGTGATCTCGCTCAGCTGGGACGCACACAAAGACACATTTTTGGCTGTCGTCACAGTGTGCCTAATAATTTGAACGGTGTCCCATTTTTTCTTTGGGTGACCACTTGAGTGATTGAAGCTTCGGTTACCTTGCTGGTTTCGAAGAGCATGTCTCGGCCGCCGGCGCTGATCTTGAAGGTGTTGCTGTCGGAGACGCCGTACGAGCAGATCTGTCCGTAGGGAAACGACTCGAGGGCCTCAGCTTCTCCTTGGCGATAGAGCGACACGCTGCTGGCCGCCACCCCCAACCACAACTTCTGGGAAAAACTCCCCGTTGAACTCTGCAGGGGACACTTAAAATGTCAGCGTGACTTCGAAGGCAACATATTTGTGCAAGTCGAAGGGGTGGTTAGGATTGCGGCCTGTGACCAAAGGGCCGCAGGATCGATGCCCAGCATTGACACCATAACAACTACTCACAATGTAGAAGTCGACTTCATAGAGCGTGCAGCCGAAGCCGGACCACTGGCGCGCTATGGCCAGATAGGCGGCCATGCTGTCTCTGCAGTTGGAGCCCGCCAGGCCCCTCCAGCGCTCCAAGATGGCTCCCATGACGGCCGCCGCCTCCTCCTTCACACGGCTGCGGAGGCGCAGGTCCTTCTCCACCTTCTGCTTGTGTGCCGCCGCCGCGTGGCTCCACAGCGCCCCCGCCAGAAGGCGTTGTGCAGCGGGGCAGCCTGTGGGCACGGCCACCTGGCAGGTCGGCACGAGGATGCGGGCTTCCAGCAAATGGCCAGGGAAGAGGTGCTCCAGGGGTGGGCAGGGGGCGTGCGTGCTAAAGTCCCCCATGACGGCCTGAAGCCGGAGGGCCGCCAATGTCTGGAGGTCCTCCTCGCAGGCGGGCAGCTGACCGCGGATCACCATCTCGTGGCACTGCGATTTCGTGAAAGAAAGAAAAAAAAGGATTGAGCTCCAGGTCTGCCTAATAAAACGTCCGCCAAGCGCAAACATGTTACCTGCTCAAAGAGGAAGAGATACTCGATGCTGTCCACTGAAATGCTGTCGGCGTCCAGCAGGCAGTAGAGCTTGAAGCACAGTTTGCGCTGACCTTTGGACTCGCACTCTTTGCTGGAGATGCTGCACACAAATATATAAATACCGGAAGTCCACACTTAGTTTGTGATTCAGTGAGCGAGATTCCTCGAATGAAAGGACATTCCTGTATCTTAGTTAAAATCTCGTGACCTTGACGATCAGGTTTCCCCGTGTTTGACCAACAACACCGAGGCAAGGTCGCCTCTTATCACACCGCCGCAAAATGTTCCGCATGTGCAGAGCAGATAAACGTGCACAGTCTGCCGCTCTGTTGACGAACAAATAACCACCCGGCGGCGCACGTTGAATAGCTTTTATTGTGTCTGACCTGGTGAGGATGTCGGCGATGAGCGCGCCGCCCGACACCGGCTGCTCCCACAGCGCGTTCTGCTCGTACAGAGCAAACGTGTTTTTGCTGTCTTTCAGGCCGAGCCGCTGCTGCATTCGCTGCACCACCTACGGAGAACACGCAAGTCTTTTTGACATGAAATATCATTTCTGAAAAAAGGATTTTGAAATATGCGGATTCCACCCGACAGTAGCAATGTGTATTTGTGGGGAGAGTCTCTGTCGCCTGTTCTATTTGACATTTCAAAGTCCAAACCTCGTTGGCGGTGGTATGCGAGCTGATGTAGAGCTGGCAGCAGCCAGGTCCGGGGTAGTGCACCGTGCACAGCATCTCCTGCCTGCTCATCAGCATCTGGATCTCCTCCCAGGACGGCACGCACTCGCGACACTTTGTCTTCTCCAGAGCTTCGCTGATGAAGGACGCGTAGTTGTCCATCTCCGATTCAGGACTCTGGTTTTGGATCCTGCAACAAATATGGGGGGGGAAGAAATTCAGTCCAATTCAGTGCATATAAAAAAAGTCAATCACATAAAATTATTTTATATAGTGACGCTATAATGATATAATGTATTTTTACTTCATCATGTTGATGGCTCACTCGGGGTTGGAGAACACATGATGTCCATTGTTACTTAAGTAGCCAAATACGGTTCCTCACCCCATAACCCCCCCCCCACCCTAATGAAAGCAGCGGTTAACAAAAGACAAATTGTTGAAAGTGACCCAAAACCTTTTAAGAGAGTGACTGGACTACGTCACCCCCCTTTTGAAGTTTTATTTTCTTTGGGGGCTGCCAAAACGACAAAATGTGAGAACATTTCGACGCTGGCTCTCGGGGACGTTAAAAAGCGCTTCAAAGTCACATTTGCCTTTGAGTTTAGCGCGCCAAACAGGAAAAGGTGTTTCCGTTCCTGCAAAAGGGGCTGACCTGCCGCTTCCTCCCGGCGAAGCGTCTAAGCCAGGCCCCGGCGAGCGTGCCAGAGTGCAGCTGGGCCGTTGTATAAAGGTTCCCTTTGAGTGGCTGAGGTGCGAAATTAAATGAAAATCATGACCAAGTTATGAGCTCAGTCTTATGTAAACACCAAGCGGGAAGGAATATTAAAAAATATAAATAAAATACACACAAACTTGGACGTTTGCCTCAAAAGTAAATATTAACCAGTTTTTCCCGAGATGCCACAAAAATGTCTGTTTGGTAAAATAAGTTCATCCCGGTTAATATGACCTCAGTCTTACCTAAACAAAAAGCAGGAATGGAATAGGAAGGAAACAATTACGTGACATGACGCCAGACTGCACTCAAAAGGAGGCCTTCAAACCTTTTTCATAACAACACTGCCACAGGGGCTCCTGAAACATAATTAGGAATGTTCCAGCAAGGCTGTGGGATCCCCTCATATGCCCCCTTTTTTGCTGCCACTTCTCCTCCCTCCACACATTCTCTGGGGGGCACTGGAGTGGGGGGGGGGGGTTGGAAGCTTTTCTGGGCTACATGCCCGGGCTCCAACCTTGGCGCTGCCCGGCTGCAGCTTTCCAAAGGGAGCGGCGAGAAAAAGTGCGTGAGAGCAAAAAAAAGAGGCGTCAAGTTATTTGACTCTGCGATCGCCGCTGTCGATAAGGACTCGGCCGCCGTTTGATGGGGGACACAAAACGCGGAGGAGGGAGATTAGAGGGCTAATAGTGTCGATTAGCATGTGCCGCAGAAGGGCTAATTCAGAGCTGCAAAGCCGCGGCCTACAATAGTTAAAGTGGCGCTCTGAGAGGCTGGCGCCTGCTGATTTTTTTTTTCCCCTTCTCTTCACCGCATCAAAGTTCTCACAGAAGCGGCATTTGAGGTGAAGTGACCTTACATTTCAAAGAAAATACAGTACCACAACTTCTAATGTCATAAAGTTAACATGAAACACAGTGGCTAGCTTCTTTCTGCAGCAGCTGGAGCTGAATGTCAGTGACTTTTTTAACAAGCGTTAGCCATATTGGGAGATACTGGGTGAAAAACGTACTTGACGTGTATAATCGTCAGCTGCAGTTGACAAGTTACCTCTTGAGGTGGAATCGCAGGTACTTGAGGACGGCGGCTCCGGGCAGGAAGGTGCAGCTCATGCAGGTGAGCAGCTGCCAGTAGCGCAGGTGGGCGGCGGTGTAGGGGGCGGGCGTATGGCTGGTCTGCTTCACCAGCTGGCAGTAGACCTCGTCGCGCAGCGGCCGCAGATCCAAACACGTCTGCAGTACGCCCTGGATGATGGGCACGCCGTCGTGCGCCGACTCCAGCTGCTGCAGGCCGTTGAAGAGCTTGACGGCCTCCTCGTTCAACGAGCCGTAGCCCTTGCCGTGGTGGTCTGCGGAATGTTCGGAATGGTTACAAACGGAGAGCACGGGCCGACATTAGCGTGTAAAAGACTTACACGTGTGCTCCAGGCTGCCATAGGGGAAGGGCAGCAGCGGGGCGTAGAGGGGCCCATGGGTGTACTTGAGGATAGGGTTGTGCTGGTAGATGTGTTCCACCACCTCAGGGTTGAACTTGTTCTCCTGAAGGTGAAAGAAAAGTCGGTGAGAAATTCCACACGGCTCCAGCACGCGTGTGGCCGATCCGGCCCGGCGGGGGATTGAGTGCGTCTGGCCAACGTTCAAAAGCGCCGGCGAGGTCAAGTGATGACCGGGCAAACGGCCGCAACACGATAGACATGTTAGATTTTATCCGCCCGAGTCAACGTGTATCGGTCCCGGACGCTTTCCAGTAGCAACAGATGGCTCGCACGCAATACGGCCCCGCCGCACCTGTTGCTTATTAGTAACGCCGCCACCGCTGCCCCACTTATGACTTTTCCCCCAGCCCGCCGCCAGCTTCTCTGTGGCCGGTTTCCAGACAAGCTTACTCAGTGGGTTAGAGTTGACGCATTCCGCCACGCCGGTGACAGCTTTGTCTGTTTGAAGGGCAAGAACGAGACGCTTTGCAACGTGACAACTGCACGACTTCGATTTTAATTGCGTTTCGACAATAGTCTTGCTCGTGTCAGACGAGGAATGACATGCTTGCTTGTCACATAAACATGCCCATAATTTGGCCTCATTATCCAAACCACACCAAGCACACAAACAAAAGAGGCTGTGCGGGCGTGTTTACAATAGAGACAGTTTATGCAGCTTTCTTTGATTGCGGGGAACGTGTTATGAAAAACTCACTTGGTCATTTCATGTATACAAACAAACATTTGACTTTCCGGAGCTGCATATTTTCCGTAGCTTGCTTTTGTTTGCTGGACTGTGATGATAATAATACACATTTTCAATAAACTGCATTCACGTTCTCAGAATAAAACGATTGTACCAGAAGTACCGAATAAAAAAATAATTAAAAAAGCCATTTCCTGCATATGCCCAACGTTTGTCACAAAGGTTCCCGCTTTATTCCCAGAGCAAAATGTCCCCAGAATACACCAAATCTGATCATGGTAATGAATACTCAGATACGCACATAGTTTTAGCTTTATCTGTCTGGCTAGTAAACAAACAAGCAATTAAACTAAACACGCTGCAAGGGGAAGAGGGGGCGTGGCGAATCAAGCACAACCGCCCTAAAGACGGCTAAATAAGCGTTGCCTCGTGTCGCTATCGAGAGATGTCGTAAAAGATAAGCCATCCTTCCTTGCCGATTTCAAAAGTATCCAAAGGGGAAACGACAAGACAGTGTTTAGCGGACCTCGCTGAGCCCACTGCGGACTGGGCCGAGACTAGACGACCACCCGCTCGCGCTGAGATTCCAGTGAGCAGTTCTCTCTAGCAACCTCGCTTCTAAAAATAACTTTCAGTCTAGTTTGTTGATGCATGGTGACTCAGCACCAAACAAAAACTTTTATCTCCATTTTTTGCCTCGGAGAGGGTTGAGCTTTAGAAGAATACGATGACATCATCCAGGAAAGAGGGGGAAACTTTGGACTTGTGGACTTTTGCGTGGTTACCATAGCGACCGAGCCGAGGGTAATAACCTGTAACCCGCCGGCTGTTTGCGTTTGGTGGCGCCAGGGTTT
This sequence comes from Syngnathus typhle, assembly GCF_033458585.1. NCBI lineage: Eukaryota > Metazoa > Chordata > Actinopteri > Syngnathiformes > Syngnathidae > Syngnathus > Syngnathus typhle. The sequence continues at coordinate 5,366,428 of NC_083754.1, forward strand.
TGGACCTCACCTCTATATCTTGAATCAGGAGTTGCGTGGGCGTTTCCACGGGCGCTTTGGTGTCGATGATTTTCTGGATGGCGCAGGCCCAGTGCACGGCCTCGTTGAAGTGCTTGGTGTAGAGCCTGTAGCAGTGCTTGCGCCCGTACACCGTGATGCTCCAGTAGCCTGGAAGAACAGCACGGAAACATCACATGAAATCAAAACACTCTTGGAATCGGACCACGCGAGTGTTCCAAAGTCCACTCTGTGGAAAACCAGAACTCCTTGTATGAGCAAGTCGGGCCTGCCCAAGCTAAGCGGGCAGCGCTTATCAGGCCTTCCTGCTACGTGACTTGGCACCGTGTCCTTCTGTCTTAATCTCCTAACCCCCAAAACGATCAAGTCCAACAGCTTGGTGCTACAGACCTTTTTCACATTCGCTTAAAGGGTGCCAAGAAGCCACTTGTGTGATCCCATTGCAGGAAGTTAGCCCGGGAGGCTCATTATCAGCTGCCTAGTAACGCTACAAACAGTTGACAGTTGTACAGCTCAGTTGATTATTTTGGTATTTCAATTATGAACTGAAATTTGAATCCCAAGACGTAAACATTCAAATTATAAATTCAAAAAGAGTAAATGGAAATTGAACTAATGAAAGGGGTGTAACAGGAATTCAAATAAGACAAAAGCAGAAAATACAAAGAGGAAGCAGACGCGCTCGAATAAGGAACAAAATGGTTTATAGCAGCTAAATGGAAGTCATTACGGGGCCAGAAGAGAAGATGCTTTCTTGCCAAGAAAATTCCCCATAATGCACAATGAGCTAGTCCAAAATATTTGCTTTTGGACCGGGACGCTGGGTCGTAAAATCCCAAAATATTGACGATACTCTCATCCAGATTGGTTTCCTGATTTACGCTAAATGTTCAACTTCATTCAGAGAAGGAACCGAAATGCCTGACTGATCACCGAGAAGTTTCTAAACAAACTTTCAACCGCATTTTGGACCGAGCAGCGCTGGGGCTTCCCAAATATACTCACAATTACAGTGCGTGCGGGAGCACAAAGAGGAACCGCAAGACATCACATACATCAGAAAACACGCAAAACATTTGACTCGGAATTTCTGAAAAAGTCCAAATCACGAAACGCCGCACAGGCTGCGAACACCGCAGACAGAGACGTCGTCGAGCGTGAGTCAACCGTGCGCGCGTGTGTGTGCGCTCACCCGTCTCCTTGAAGGTTTGCTTGTCTGGCCAGATGACGGAGCAGAGGCTGGTTAGCACCAACGTTCCCAGTCGGCGGGCTCCCTTCTCGGGCCCGCTGTAGTAGTCCAGCGAGTCCTGGCTTAGCACGAACCAGAAGCGGCGCTGCTTGATCCAATTGCCTCGCACCTCACGCAGCAGCCAACCTTCCCAAAGACCAAGAAAAAAAAATTCACGTTCATAGTTGACGAAATACTTACGAGATTTACTACAACACAAAAATAACCATAAACTGCAAATAATGCTCAACATAACTCATGAATCTTAATGACGCTTATCCCGAATTATTATTTTTGGACCTTGGTGGAGGTATGCGCAGTACGAGGTGCTGATGGCCAGTCATTTACTTTGGGCCAAAACTTAACATTTTTCTTATTTGACTTTATAACACATTCTGGCTGCAGCCACGTTATCAGAGAACTTCCAAGAAAAGCTCGGCCGGCCTCCCAGCCCAAAATGATCCGCCCTGCAGGTAGGCTTGTCGTGCCGCTACGCAACGTCACCATGTTTCACTTAGAATAACCCCAGAGGTCTGTAATGGTCCATAAAGTTTCTGTAAGGGTGTTGAGGTAAAATGCTAGGGGGGGATACAAATATAGCCAACTAATGGCAGAGGCATTAAAGCCCGCCATGCAGCCGGCATAATTACAGCTGTGGAGTGACAGAAAGGGTGGTGAAGAAACACTGAACAGAGAAGAGGTCAAGAAGAATTTCAAAACATTGGGTTAGGTTTTTCACATAGGCCGGATCTGCTAGAGGATTTTAATTTTTGCTGGTACCAAAAAAAAGTCCCGTTGAAAATGCAGTTTTTTAATCTACATTTTATAATTCAAAACATGGGGGATAATTTCATACTCCCTCCCAACCACTTTTTGAAAAGGTGCCTTTCTCCTAAATGTTAAGCACGTAAATTTCGGAAAATGATTAAGGGAAAAAGACGCCAACTGAGTTCATATGTTGCTACTGAGCCTATTTACTAACCTCCTGAATACACAAATAACTACCGGTAGCTAACTTACCAATAAATTGACGACATAAGCAATACAAATAACGAACCCAGCTACTTATTTGTGGAAATATGGAAAAAGAAAGGGGAAAAATGCTACATTTTTGAAGTGGACCCCGCCCCACGTCTGCGACATTGGCAGCGGGCATGGACGCTCATGTTAGAGCGTGCGTGCCTTCAAAGCGTCAATTAGGCCGCCATTCTGGCAATGACGCCATGGGAGCATCACGGCTTCCTCTGCGGTTAGTGAGCTGCGTGCCACCTGTCAGCCTGTTTACTTCCCTGCGCTCCGCTTGCGCACGTTTCCGTGCGACGTGCTTTTCCCAGGCAGTGTGACACGGCCGGGCCAAAATTATAATCAAGCACGAAGCCGTGTTCTCATGCAAGCTTTCTTGTTTAAGAATTTCTCTCTACGATCTTTCATCATACGGCGACCAAAATAGTTCTCCTCCGAGCATTAAACTTCCCCACGCATTAGGAATGCAGACGAGCCGAGCGGGTGCGAGACACGGGGAGAAGCGCACGCCTAAAACACGTCGACGCCTCTGTCAGACATGGCATGTGGCACTTCAACTTGCTGTCACTCACAAAACAGATGAGCAGCATTTCAGGCCAGGGCCCCGTAAACCCGCCCTCTCCCCCCCATCTGGATCCCATCTAAGTCCTGCTAATACCTCCTCCAGGGGGCCACGGCTCACCCTTAATTTGTTTCATTTGTGACCTTCCAAGCCAGCTCCAAAATCCCAGCCCCCTCAAACACAACACACAATCTGGCTCTATGCATTGATGTTTACTCCTCATTTGCCATTTTCAATTTTTGCCTCTACATATGCCTCCATATAGTCTTGATGAAGATTCTTACATTATTTACTCGGTGTAGGAGTAAAATTCTATTTTGCACCTCACTTAATGAGTGCACCAAAAAGAGGCCCACACATGAGCGATCGATGGAACGCGAGCGGAGGCACCATCCCGTGAGTTTGTTTGAACTGTAAATCAACAGCGGCTCGTTAATAATCTCTTTCTGTCAGTGTGACCTATTTAAGATGTGGGGGTCAATGTTTACACCCACGCACAGGGCCTTCATGTGGGTGCTTTTACGATATTTCTTTGAGCTGCAACACGGTGAATAAAACGCACAGTACGGTGGTTCATATTTCGGGTCACGGGGTTTACAGTCGCAGATTTTACGACAGTGTCTCATGGTAAGTGTCGCAACGAGGCAATGTGAAAGCCACCGCAGGACCAAGCGCTGGCTCGGAAAGGAGAAAAATAAGAAACAAGAATATACGATGAGCTCATCCCTCAAAAGCACGACACTGGCAAGGTCTTGTGACGTCAGTAGCCGTCCGTGGATGCGCCCACGTGAGCTGGCGACAACCGCATGTGGCCCGCAGCTGTGCTAGGTGACAGCGCGGTGGGAAGTTGCCACGGTGCTTATTAAACAAAGACAGGATCTTGGAAGTGGACCTCTCAGACAGGCACCGAGACAAAATTGACTTAAGCAATTTGTTCTCATTTGGTTTGTTTGAGGACTTTAATTGGTCACAATTCGAACTATACATGTTGCATAGAAGCGAAAAACGTGAACAAGGCTCAATCCCGACACACGCGGTACAGTCGGTGATTGTGTGCCGCATCCGAGCGGGAAGAGGCGAGTGCCAACGACTGTTTATTTTACGAGTCTGACTCACCTTTGACCAGAATTTCAGGTTCTTCCTCCAGGCCCATCTTGTTCTTCTCCAGGATAAGGCTCTTCATCTCGTCAGCAGCGTCTGACACGGCCACTCTGGGTTGGAGAGGAGAAGGTAAATAAATAACTTGGGACCAATTCCGCACGGAGGACAGCTAAGTGGGCTCTACCCCCTGCTCTCACCCCCGTCACCCCTGATCTGGGGAGGAAGAAGTTCCATAAAGTGCCCTCAAGTGTTACCTCACGGCACCACTGCGGAGTGTGAACAGCTTGCCTTGCTTTTATCACTATGGCCGGCGTGTCAGGAGAGAAGGACTGAAAATAAACGTGACAGGGCGACGCCGACCCCGCCCGCCTGCCAGCCAGCGACTCCGTATCGCTTTTGGAAGGTTCAAGAGGTCGCAGGCGTGACGAGTTCAAGCGCTAAACGTCAAACATCTGTTAGTGGGACCTTTATTCTACTTTTTACCCCCCTTCCATGCATCCCTCTCCACTTCTTGGCCAGTGTGGTATTGTATATGACATTAAATAAAAAAATTATTTTAAAAAAGTCTTCATGTCCATTTTGGCCTCTAACAAGCAATAAAAGCAAGGACCCTATGTGGGCGATATATAAAGTGTCACCGAGCTGATTTGTGAGCGTGAGAGAGTGAAACGTAAGCAGACTAACAGATGAAGCTTGCATGTAGCTTGCATAGTTAGCCGCTCCTCTTCGGTGCCACTCGCAAGGTTCTATGTGCCGAATTGATCCCCATGTCAAATGGCTTCCTGCTCTCCACAGGAAGTGGCCCGGTACGGGGCCTCCTCCGTCACAGCCTCCGCTGGGGCTTCTGGGGAATGCGGGGGCGGTGGCGTGCTGTGCTGGATGGAGGACGAAGGGGGAGTTGGGTCGGGGGTGGAGGGGCGTTTTGTGGATGTAGCTGCTGGACAGCTGTGCACATCCAAAAAGCTCCACATTACCCTTGGAGAGGTGGGGAGGGGGAAAATTGGCCCTCGAGCAGTACAAGATGTCTGCTTTTCAAATTACTGCTTGCCATCTTTCACTTGAGTGGAAAGTTGGATGAATTCAAAAGCGGAAGACCCTAAAGGCAAAGCATAGCTTAAGTTACATTAGGTTGCTAATAAAAATGATAGCCACAAAGTTGCTGTTGACGTTACGGGGAGAAACCTGATCGTGCTATCAAGCAACTTTCGAGGTAGATGGAGTCACAAACAAATCGTTTCTGTCGTTTACTTTCAGTACATTTTTGAGTTGACAACTTTTGCAGTTTTGAGTCAAACCCAAAAAGAGTTTGGTTAGAAATATTCAATGACCTTCCAAAAAAAAAAAAAATAGGTCCAAATCTGCTCTGGTTTGGACTGTGCCGGTGTTTTTTTTTTCTTTTTTAGGTTGACCAGCTGCTTTCAAGCCCCACTGGTCCTTAAACAAAAGAATCGTCCCAAGTTAGCAGGAGTGGAACGTGGCCACATTTTCCTAGAAAACAACACGGCTCCAAAGCCAAGTTTGCTTTTTGAATTCCAAGAATATTATTTCCGAGCTGGACCGCCATTAAAAATAAACGGCGCGTACAGCTTTTTCTTTGCTAGGTCGACGGCGGCGTTCAAATCCATTAAGTGCTCGGAGCAAAGTGCAAATAAGTGTTTTTAGCCATTTGGCTTCTTTAAATTCCTAAAAGCTCATGTGGCTCACTTGCTGCTGCGCTCGCATGCAAAGCCAATGCAGATATAGCGCAGAATAATCCAAGACACTGCAAATAAACACTAGACAATGTCTTGTCTGGACGGGGTTTTTATGTACATCGAAATCCCCGTCAGCGTATGGACTAATTCTGCATTCACGTCTCGGTTTCATCGGCGCAGGTTGTTAACGCCCTCAGCTAAGAGGCGTCCTTGCATTTCTGTGTTTATTTTAACGCCCCTCAGAGGGCGAGGCCCCATCTAATTTTTCATGAAGAGACGCTTTGCTATGTGTTAGCTAGCTTAAATATAAAAGTGCCAGTCGGTTGGCGTCAACAACTATAAGCGTGATATATAAAGTGGGCCACTTGTTATGTATATATTCAGACTGATACTTTCCGCTGCTTTCATATTAATGAGGACATAAACGATGACAGGAGAAAGCGGCGGATTTACTTTCTGACCAAGTCTTTGTATTTTTATAAGGTCTTGGGACAAGCCTCTAGAATCAAGCCTTGGGTCCAGCATTCCAGTAAACTTGCAAAACTGACATTTGTCGCCTCTACCGAGAAAACTTGCAAAGAAGCGTATACGAACAAAATGTGTGCAGCCCAACAGAAAAAAAAAAGTCGATTATTTTGCCCAACAATACAAAAAAATGACATTTCTGACTTTCCTCAAACGCATCATTACATCACGTGGACTGCTCAGGTCAGAGAAACCATCACAACGGTGTCTAAAATTCAACTCACAAATGAGACACGAAGAGAAATTGGGGAAGTAGTGATGTGAAAAATACAAAAGAAAGATCATTTAAAAGAGGAAGGGGAAAAAGTTTATGAGCGTGACGAAACAGATAAGCTACTCATTACTCATCTATTCATTCCTAATGAAGCCATAGCACCACTTCGTCTGTGGTGGCGGGTGCCCTACTTTCTTAGTCTCACATGACTTTCATACTTAAATTAAACACCCTCAGAGCTCCTAAAAAAGTGACCCGGCAACCAAGCTTTGGTTGGGATGAAAAGAGGAAGGCGATGACAAGGCTAACACTTCAGCCCAAAGAGGAAGGAACACGTGAGGTAGCAGAATGGCATCACACCAATTGCCAAATCATGACCATGTACTCACCTTCTGTCAGCTCAAAAAAAAAAAAACATCAACATGGAGCTACACTTTTCTTCAGAACATATTTCAAGAGTTAAAAAAAAAAAGTTCCAATTGGAGTAAACACGCATACAAAGCAGACAAAGTGGTTGCGCATTGACTTGATTGGAATGTGACTGTCTGCTGCAGTAATTGATTTTAAGTCGAGATTTAATCAAAACACTCAAACGCTAATTAAGGTTTGAAATGGGGGGGAGGAAAAAAAGAAGCGACATGGCGTCCTTGCTCTCGGGCGTAGATGACCTCAATATGCGACAACAACCAGAGAAAGTCACAAATATTTAAAAAATAATAATTCACTCTCAAAACGACTCGCATTCAAATTTCTGTGCGGATTCCTGCTAACTAACAAAAACAAACGACTATGAAAACCTCGCCTCATTAATGGAGGTGGAAAAAAAATAACGACACTTGAACTAATTACGCATTGTCGACGCAATAAACCGCTTGTGAGCCTCCCCAGTGGTCCGAGGGGCAGCTTGTAGCTGAAGGAGGGCTGGTGGGAAAAAATGGGAATGTGGTGATTAAGACTGGGCCTATATGACCTTCCAGCTAAAAATACACTGTTTACCCAAGACCGCAGCCAAGAAATCACTGGACTCAACGCAGGGGGGAAGGGGGGAAGGAAAGAAAACACACCCAAAAAAAAAAAGTCATGTTTTGAGAAGGGAGCGGTGGTGTGACAGGAAGTCTGAGTATGTGACAGGAGAGAAAGAGTGAGAGTGTGTGTTTGTGTGCATAAGTGCCCGAAAAAAAAATAAAAATGAAAATGTCGTTGCAAAGTAATGAAGCCAAACGAAATGATGAAACATTCTGTAAGGCCTCAACATGTCAACTATTTGGGACAGTTAAATATCCGACAGGCTGGCGCACACACACAAACGGACACTCAGACAGGCAATTAGCATGTCTCGCACACTTTCAATGCGCACGCATGCACGCACATTCGATACACACTGGCCTCTTTCAGTCATTACAGTCTGGCAGCTGACACGCAAAAAAAAAGACTTTTTGAAGGTCAAACGCTGAGAGTTATGGACCAGTGTCCACTTCCCCTCTTGTGCCACTTTGTGTACTTAGTACAAGTTGGGCTGGTTACAAGATGACGATGCCGTCCATTGGAATGATTGACTTTCTTTTCAGTATTGACAACTAGAAACGCTGCAAAATGCATAACGGCCTCCTTTGGAGCTGTGCTGCATGTGCCATGAAAATACAGATAATGGACGCATCTCATTGTGGCCACTTATCAGTCTGCCGTGGCTCCGCACAGGCGAGGGAGTGGCTGTGTTCCCTCGTCGGCCAGGTAATGACTGACTGCGAACGCTCTCTAATCTCAAGTCTCAGCCGCCGTGATTACAGCAAGGCCGCCTTTTGACACGGTCTCTCTAAAGAAGTTAATTATGTCGTGCGCCCGAGGCTGTCGCCGCCACATTTTAAGAGTGACACACAGTTGTGCGCACACACTCACCAGTCCAATCAGACAGTCAGTCCCTTCCAGTGTGAAAAAAAACAAACGCTTTCCTTCTTTTTCAAGTTGAGCTTTGTGACTCATCGTCTTTTCAATCTTCAGATGTACAATAGAGATTGCTATTGAGGGAAGCGTGGGTGGTTGGGGAATAAGGTTTGGCGGGGTACGATAAAGGCAAGATGCCAGAGATAGAGCTCGGTCACATCACTGTCTGAGATCACGGCCCGGCACTAATAGTCGAGATGAGGATACCCGCCCGCCACCAATGAGTCACCGAGCTTGCACGCCTATGACGGTTTTCAAACTGCTTGTATTTATTCGATACAGTGTACAAATAGGCGGTAACTCCAAAAGAGAAGCAAACTGGCTGTTAATTACAAACGCAGAATTTTCCAATGGAGGGGATTGTAAAGTTTCATCATCCTGGACGCTAAACATTAGCTTCATCCCCTTCTCACGCAATGCTGATGGCAGATACGGCCTTGGAAGGACACTAAGCAGAAGCAAAGTGTGAATGGAAGCAGAAATGTTCCGACTGCTTTCGAGCTGGGTCGCTCCACCACCCGAAACATATACGGGAAACAGAGCGGGCTCTCGCAACTGGCAGTTGTTTAAAAGTTTCAAATTAAACAACGTCACACATGTGCTAGTACAATACCGGATAGTTTGAAGCGGACCAGACGGACTTTAGAATCAAAATAAAAAGGGGGGGATTCACAAGGGAGAACCGATACCAGTACACGTGTAAAAGTACATTTAATGTTTGCACACACACACGTGAGTGCCGACTTAGATATGAGGCCTCACGGGATAACGTGTGCTGTGGAGGGAAGTGGGCACGTATGTTTGACTACTTCTACTTTTCTGCCACTTACCCGTTCGTCCCATTTGCTGTACGCGTCGGCTGAGAAACGTGAATCACCTCGGCTGGACTCTGTCGACAGAGGAGAGAAGAAAGGATCAATAAGGTGTGCGGTACTAACGCTAAACTACAGATACAGCAGCTAGTAGCAATTGGGCAAAAGTCAATCACCCAGTTAAAATGGATCTTTGACGTCTATAGCCGTCAATGGTGGTCAACGGGTTAATGGAAGGAATAGTCGAGCGATGACTAGCCGCTCCTGTTCAGGAGTCTTACGGTTGACCGTGCAGTCTTAGAAAAGCCTGCACCTGCAACACTTGGCTTTCACTTGCAAGAGTAGCAAAAAGCAAAGCAGACTCAGTAATGTGGAGCGACGGAACACAGGCATCGTTTGTGCGACAGCTGCGAAGATCCAAAGTAGCAAAACCCCAAAGATTTCTCCCAACAGGTTGTTCACCTAAAAATACCTCCGGACGGGTCTTTTACCCAACAAGCTCTTAATGCTAAATCATACTGGACGACTTAAAAAAAAAAAACTCAATATTTTTACATCAGTTTTACAAGAATACCAATCTGTCATCCCGAACAAATTTTTCATCTGGAAAGCAGACATTTCTCTTCACAATGTTTAGACTTGGGCATTCCCGGGATGACCTCGGAAAACCCCACAAGACATCAGTCACAATTTGGAGCCGTTCCTCGTTCGGGCAGGGCACCGCACACTTTGTCCCTGCGGCTTGACTTCGTATGACTGAACCGCAGCCTGAACCTCCTCAGCCTTGGGCCGGCTGGCACGAGCAGACGGCTCAACCCAGAGTTGCCGCTTTACCTGAAACACGATCCGGGTCAGCAATGGGGCCCGCTCGTACACACACAGAACACTACTACTGGGCAAACTAGTCTAAGTATAGCCCTTTGCCCTGCAAAACCACTCCACTGCTTCTTTGCGGGTGGTTCAAAAATAACCAACTAAACAAGAAGTGTCAATTTATAGGCCAGTATGGAGTTGTGAGATATTTATGAATCAAACTGGCCTAGGGAGCAAAGGGGAGTTTGAAGGAGGAGATTGGGTTAATGCTTAACTCAGGGAGAGGCACTGTAAACGTCAGAGGAGACCGCCAAAAACAACCGACCCACGTTCATGGTCAAAAATGTGTAGTGTACTGTAATTCCCTTTTGCCCATACGCATGTTAGCTATAAAAGCCTAAGCCAAGCTGACAACAGCCGTAAAGAAAAGCGCGGGTGAAAAAGCAAGAAATGAGCGCTAGTCACGACAATGGTTTCAAAGCCGTAATTCCATAATGTAAATTGAAGCGTGCGTCAATAAACCAAAGGCTCAAGGCTTTCAATATTGTGTGTAATTCCAAACAGAACGTGACAATGGTTGGTGGAGTCAGTGGAGTAAATTGGCTGTGGGATGAGGAACGAGGATAGCGTGCGATGCGGAGCCTTGGCAAAGGCTCTCCCTTGGACGGGTCGGGGATGAATCACTCCAGAATAGAGCAGGGCATGGAAGGAGAGAGGGAAAGATGCCGTGATGCGTTTCGTCCCGTGGCCGGCTTCGACTCTGGCTTTCTTTGCCCCCCCCCCTCCCTCTTTTCCCTCCCAGTCTACTCTCCCACTCCGCTTTCTCTTTCCAGCTCTCCTGGGAGGCTGAGTAACCATGAGGAAATGCTTGGGCTCAGCCAGTGTCGGTCCAAAGAACAGATGTGTGGCCTGGAGGTGGTGAGGCGGAGACGCAACGGAAACCAAATATAAAAAGCCGAGCAGGACGACGAACGAGCGCCAACGACAGGGGGCAGCAGCAATGGCGAAATGGGCCACTTTCCAACAGGAAGCTCATTTTTCATGGTACCCTTCGGGGAGGGGCTTAAGAATTCGAATCTGGTAGAGCCACAATCTCCACCAAAATCAATTTTTCATGTGGCCTGCAAAGATACAGAAGCAGGGGTCTAGACTTGAAAGGTACCTTGGATTGCTCCACATCAAGGATGGCAGCAATGGGGGTTTCGCGTAGTTTCTCCACCAAAACATTCGGTCGCTGTGGTCTTCCCTGCACCGTTTAAAACCCGACGTACACACATCTAGGGAGGTCCGAGTTGCCGCGTGAAAATGTGTCGTCAAGCTGCGCAGGAAACAAAGCCTTCGGCACAGGCGGAGGAACGCAGCCCCGAGGGACTCTGGAGCCTCCAGTCGAACCCCCCCGCCCCCCTCGCCCACAACACCCACCTCTGTTGACACCGAGCAAAGGCAAACACTATCAACTAAGATGTGTGTATTCTGAGGGGAGGGGCTGGCAGGGAGCGTAACAAATTGCGCCGCTCCGAGACCAGGTCAGCTGATGATATTGGCTCCGAATGCTTCAGCTGTAGTCTTAATTGAGAGCTCGGTGTGAACTATTGACTCTTGATACAGGAGATCCAGGGCAGAGCGGAGCGGAGTGAGTCAGAGCAGCAGGAAACTGGATTAGAGGAAGTGCATCGATTCTTTTGCAGGAAGAAGGTCATTCCTGATTAACTAGAAGTACAAACTGATATGGAGGACGACATTAATGTCTTTGCCAAAGGTTTGTCGAAAAAAGCCTTGCACTGTTATCATTCTCCAGCATTGATAGAGTCAATAAAAGGATTCCTGCAAGTAAGAGCGAAGCTAATAAAGCCTAAAACGACGCCACGGCGGCATCTCTTATGATCAAGCAACAGATGCCTTATCTGGGGGGGCGGGGGGCTGGCGGGCTTCACTTGAGGCAATAACGCCGCGAAGCTAATCTTTTGTTAACGTTTTCATGCAAATTGCTATGATCCCGTTCTGGTTTTTATGAGTGCACCGAGGGGTCAAATGTGGACAGATAAGAAGTAACGGCTCCATGTGGTACTACTTACACCTGCAGTTCTTTAGACGTACCTCCAGATTGTGGAAAGGTGGAAAAAAAAACAAAGACAACTGCTTCAATGTGTCTTGGCATGTCTGGAGAACTCATTAGCTCTTCCAAATACTTCCATTTGATTTGACAATGATTGCAGTCTCACATTGCAGTCCAAGATTCCGACATTTATTCAGTACACGCGAGGGTCAAAATGTTTGAAACAGCTCACTGTAAGATGCGGTCCAATTCTACACCATTAAAAATTACAACCAGAAGAAGATTTTTATAAAAGTGTCCTAGCTGGAGATATATTGGATTGATGTGTTTGACACTGACATCTATTTTTAAGACAGATTCTTAAAAAAATTCAGACATGACTCTTGACCACACTTGCAACCATTTAGTGAGAAAAAGATAAATAAAATAGCAACACATGGAGCCCAAAAGCCACTGGCTCAGCGGGCATCTGCCCTGCAGGCTTGATGACTAGTCCAGCACTGACTGTACAAACATAAACCGTCTTCATCTTATAACCCCAGACATTTTCAACAGCTCTGGTAACTGAGATCTTTCCCAGCGAGTGCACCCAGCCCATTTCCAGTTCCAAAAATAATCCAAATCAATTGTTCCCAACGCAGTCCCTGTTCTAGGCCTACAAATGTTGCAGTTTAAGCAAAGTTGTCTGTCTATACTGTTTGAAGCACGTATAGAAAATCAGCCACCTAAACATGGGCGTCAACAATGCCCCCTCACAAGGGAAAAGGGGGACGTACAATACTGATCTCTCTGTGCCTGATCACATGACCAACATTACAGAGGGGACAAGGCTGCAGTCTTACACACAAGGATCCCTTCAACACACTGGTGCTTGCATCTTTGTGTGCGTGTGTGTGTGTGTGTGTGTGTGATTGCACAATGATTCCCAAGCTCATTGCAAACCTCAGCAGCTGCACACACACACAAACACACACACAATTGGGCGATCACCCATCACAAAGTGAACATTTCCACAAGGCACATGCAAACATTTGAGTTCCATGCTTCACAATGTGGGTCAATTAGAAGAAGAAAAAAAAACTTGCGGTCCAAACTGTGAAGTGATCATTATTGCAATTTGCAATTCATTAAAAGCACAAGGTGAGTCCTTAAAGTGTGTTTTGTGCAATGCAAATGCATCAGTGTGCAAAAGGAGCTCATATGCATGAGATAGCAACACATGATGTTTTGGGGGGGGGGATGCAGGTGGACACTTCTTACCTGTCCATTGGGAGTCAGGTCGTCCTTGTTGCGCAACTCGAAAGACTCTTCCTCCTCTTTCTCCCCATAGTCCCTCCCAAGCAAACTGAAGCCCTGGCGGCAGCACAGCAACCAGCAAACACCTTGCAAAGGCATTCAAATGAGGTTAAGTGTGTCGCCTCGTCGTATCCAGGTCGAGGAATTCACGAGTGGTGGCGGCGGGGCGGCCTCGGTGTTGAGCGGGTGCAGCGTGCGCGCCTCCGCGGAGGCAAACTCTCCATAGAGACCCGACGACTAGGATGGAGTGAAGCATGCGACTCTCCACTTAGGTTTGTACACAAAATCTCCGAATGGAAGCTGCTCACAAAACTGTTAGAGGCGACTCAAAAAGTCCACCAAGAACTTCACTCGTCCTGAAGCAAAAGCCACAAAACGCAAAGCTAACTCCATACGAGGAATTCGGGGTTCAAATACAAAGTTTCCTGCTGTTTAGAATGTCCTCAAAGTTGGCGGAGTCTAGTAAATAAAGTTAATAAGTGACACGGGAGCTTCAGGCTCACGCCGTTCCTCTGAAGCGTGCAGTGGCTGAAGCAAGCTAATGGGAGCCAGGAACCACGCCCACTTGCAATCTGATTGGTCGTGAGCCTACACTCCCCTTATCGTCATCAACATAAGGCGTGTCCATCGAACGCTGCCAGAAGATCACGTGTCCTGAGGTGACGGCGCAGTACCAATCCTGAACATCACCATGACGTGGAATTTATTGCAATGTGCCGTGCACATGTGCATATTATATTAAAGAAAAATATGATGACCTCTACAGTTTTTTTTCTGTATATATAGTAAAGGTCAAACTAAACAAAGCACTCCATCAATTACATTAGACAAGGATATGTCTGCTGGAGATAACACTTGGTCCACATTACACAGTTACTATAAACCAAACATAAGCGTAGACGGCAGTTTGTACCAGTTGAAACGATTATGAATGGAAAATTTGCATAGTTAGCCCTGCTTTGTTGACTTTTCCCACATCCTGGTAACTGAACACGTCTGGCACGCAAATGGCTTTCGACATTTTTTTAAAGACGTCCGTCCTGCTTCTTTTTAGTCGCGCTTTTCTACTTAACTGAACAATTGACGAAGAGAGTGCAGTTGAAGGCCGGGGGACTGTGTTAAATCCAGACACGTGATACACACAGCCCCTGGGTGCTCATGCTTATTTCCCCCCTTAATATCCCTTCATTTCCCCCTTCTCAGCTCCATGCAAACTCCCCAGAAACTCACACACTTAGCTGGCTTTAACTCCTTCCTCACCAGGACTGCAACCCACCACTCATGGATGCACCTTTTGACTATGACCATTCTTTCAAGCAATGTCCCATATCGTCTTTTTCTTATACATGCATCAGCAATATTCAATATTTCTTCAATTGCCTTCTTCAAAGTAAAACAGATAAACCCCCTTCCCCCAACCCTATCCCAGTTTCTGCAGGCAGAATCATCTTTGGACCAGATCCTCCCCCATATCCCAAAACAATACACTGGAGGCCCTCCGTTGCTTCCACAGACATGCCTGGAACATATGTTTTATTTTTAGAGTTGAGACCCCCTCGGTTTAAAAAAAAAAAGGAAAATCCCTCCATAGTTTTTGCGGGTTTCAGTGGAGCAGGAATCAAAGTGTAAAAAATCCTCAAATATCAAAGAAGAAACACATGAGCAAATGTCCCGCGCCGCTGCGTCTTCCAGGATCAGCTCTTCCAGGAGAAGACACATGACTACGTTTACATGCACGCCAGATAGAACCTGATACCCTCAGAAGCGGGGGCCAGATGATTCGGTCAGGCACCCACTGTGAATTTCAAGTACAGTACTTCCTGAAGGAGGCCTCGACACGACGTGAAAGCGCGGTGCGGCGAGGCGTGCGCACACATATTCCCAAACGCTGAGGGAGACAAGCCTTTGTACGGCCGCTATTATGCTTTGCAAAATCTCAGACTCCCCCAACTTCCTGTCGGCATCTCCTGCTCGCATTTGTTGAAATGGAAAGTGCGGAAGTTTCCACTGGAGACGCATAGAAGATACTGCTACACCAAAGAATGTTACTTTAGGGGGAAATTCTGGCCTCTTGAGGTATAATCAATGTCGGCATTTGCCAAAATATCACATATTAGCATAACGCTCATCACGGATATACAAAAGAAATGAAATTGGCCTGAAAGTGCTCAGGAAGTGAAAATGGAAAATGGGCTATTTACACACCGCTGGGAAGACTTTGTATTCAATTTCAGAGAGCGTTCTGAGGGGATTTGGATCCATTCTTTCCCGCCTCCTGGCTGTTTAACGGGAATCTCCCGCACCAAGGAGAGCTTTAACAACTTTAGATTCTTTGTGGTCAATGCTAAGTTCACGACGGTCAAGTCGTCTTGATGATGATCATTTACAAATATTGTCTTGGTTCTACTGCAAGTTCTGATTGTTTTCAATCAATAATGAGGCGCGTCTCTACGTTTTTTGCTCGAAGGATCACGTGCTGAGCTGATTGGAGCCAGAGCCGCTCTCCGCTGCGCGCCTCTCGGTCTGGCTCCGACCCCGTTCCCTTTCGACTCTGATCCGGCGGGATCCTGTTTCTCCGCAAGGCCGTGTCGTAGCCAGGACCTTATGTTGGTGAGCCAGATTGATTGTCAACAGAACGGGATGTGAAATCCAGCCTGCCAAAGCAAAGCCGGCTCACATCTTTGGAGGGTACACGTTGCGGTTTCTTTGGGCCTCCATCTTTTGAGGTTCCATTTGCGAAAAGTGCAGCTTCCAAGTGCGGTTGGGTGGCACATAAAGAAATTATTCACTTGCAGCCTTTTTCTCTAAGCTCATCTGACAAGCTCTTCGCTTGGGATTTAGCAGAGGAATTGACCCCCTTGTGACCCTTCCCCAACACACACACACATGACTCAGACGGGATATCCTCTCCACACAGTCCAGCATTGAACTTAACCCTCATCCTGCTGTGCTACGACCAGCGTGGTCCGTCCAGGTCCAACAAGGGGCGGGGCCAAGAGCCGCTGGCCGTGTCTCAGCGAACAAGAGGGCTGCTGTTTGAGTCCCACTGGGTGCTGGTAACAGGATAGGCCTGCCGCGGGGGACGCTTGACCCCCCCTCACCCTCGACAACCGTGTCCTAACTGTGCATCCAGCTGTGCGTGCGAATCGTGTGTGACAGTGGGTTCTCCGGAGGTGCAAAAATTAGGATGGAATGATGATGATGACGATGAAGGGAGATAATTATATCAATGACAAAGAAATGAGAACCATCTGCCTCTCACTGCACGCACTCAGAGACTCTCTCCAGGTTTTTTTGGTTTTGTTTTTTTACATGGGGGACAGCGGAATTGCAAGCTTCGGATGGGCATATACTATCTTCCTGCAAAACTGGTCTGAAAGAAGGATTAGTTCCAACATCTGTGACTTTCTAAAATCAAGTGGAAATTCTTCACAGAAGAGTGGAGCAGTTCTACCTGAAGTTAAACCCCCACATGATTTCCTCCATTTTCAAAATGGATTCCCACAGTGACTTGAGTTGCCGGGAAAGATCCCTAAACATTTTAATTGTCCACTTATCGAGAATACTGAGTCATGGTGTCAGGCCGCAAGTCGTTAACTTTCTATCAAGGCGTGTTTAAGGTCATCAAGGAGTTGACCCGCCGGCTTCCAAGTTGTGACTCACATCTACATCCCCGCCGCAAGCTCTCCAATGGTCCAAGTGTGTTATTGGAGGCGCCTCCGCCGTTAAAACCGCCGGCGTTACATAATGACTCTCTACAAAAGACTCGGCTCCATAATTCACCCGTTCCTGGAATTGTAAAAAACGTGACATTCTGTGGCGACACGCGGCACGCATGAAAACGAGAGAAGACATAATAGCACACTTTGTCGTTATCTCTAACTGTCATCAACCTGGAAAGCTTATGGCCGTTGTGCCGGGATCAGGGATACAAAAGATATGGGAGGAGACGAAGGGGGATAAAAAGCAGCAGATAAAATGCCAGAGCAAGACTGAGACGACAAACTGGCCTGGGGACGCAGCAGACGATGATGTCAAAACTACAAAGTACAAAGATGTTAGGTCATAGCTAATTCCGAATCATGCGTAGTTTTGTACCTTAGCTACCAGGCGTCTTCCTGTTAGCGTTAGCTAGCAGGTGTCTCCCTGTTAGCTAGTGCGTTACTTCCTACTTCACGGAGAAGGAAGAAAGATGACAACTTTTTTTATATACATATTTCTATGTAAGCTAGCAGATTACTCTTTGATTCATAGAGAAAGTAGTAATAGAGTCCCTTTTTTTTGTAGGTTAGCTATCAGGCTAAGAGATCCTACCATTTGCATCCATTGTGCCTCATATAACAGCAAATGCAAGCTCATATCTATATTTGAACCCAATATTTTGCCATTCCACCACAAAGTCAAACCCACTTTTACCGCAGTTTAGCTAACCAACATGACAACAAACCCATCTAGTCACTTTCATGCTTGACGTGCAGTAATTATAAACAGCTAACGCGCGTCTGTGGCGCTAATGATTGCGGCGAGGCAGAAGATAACTTATTGACAGTTAGGCTGGGCCGCCGGGCAGAGGGGCAGCCAGCCATTTGAGCTATTTTTAGCCTGCTGACTCCAGTAAAAGCGAGGCAGAATGAAGAACTGATGACACGCTGCCAAAATGTGAACCTGGCCTGGATTAGTGGTGCAATTTTGCACGAGAGCGCGGTGGGAACGTGCGAGGAATTCTGCATCCAGTGCAGCAAAATAAGAAAATAAATAAAAAGAATTAAGTTGATGTTGCTTTAGATATGCTTGCAAAAATACAAATTATGCTGGATACTACTAAGTACTCAGAACCAGAGCAAAATACTGTGCGGCTAAGTGAAATTGCATTTCCAACTTCTTTCTGGGTGACTGTAATCTGTGTGTATGTGTTGTCTCATGTTTCCCCCCCAGGACGAGATCCAGGCTGTTGCTAGGTGCCGTGACCTCCAAAAGCAACACATTGGCGGATGCGGACAGTGCACCCTGCAAAGAGAAGGCCTGTATTTTGTTTCCCACCCCCAACTGCACTCAGCCACAGATACACACTCAAACACACCCTTAAACACACAAGGGTGGTTTAGACACACACTTCCTGTGTGGCAATGAAGATTCATATTCCAAAAAGTCAGCCTTTTGTTGAGTTTGGAACACCATTTCCAGTGTGACATCAATGCGAAAATGGTTTCAACCATCTCATTTCTTTTCCTCTCCTGCGCACCCCTTGCAGGTGCAACTGTAATGTTGTCGATCATTTGCCGCAGTCAGCATTTCGAGCCCAAGGCGGAGCCACAAAGAAGTAAAGACAGTTGGCAAACAAACTGGGGGACAGACTAAATAACCACGGCGGCTTGCGCATACGTGCGTCTGTGTGGTCGTGGATTTGCTTTTAGCGCGTGTTACAAGTCGCGCACAATGGGAACAAAAGTGTCTCGTCACCACGCGTATCCGTCGGGCCGCAGCTGTTGTTGGCATTTAAACCTCAATGCAGGTGTGGAGAGAAGATAAGCATAAGCAAAATGAATGGCTGATGACATCCAAGTGATGGACTGCTCGCCACTTCCAACAATTAGCGCCACAAAGAGGTCAATGGGTCGGTCCACCATGAAGCCATTAAGAGTTGGACCAGGAGCACCAGGCCAGGTTTAACTAGCAACAAAATTCCAAAGCTGCGTCACATCCAAACTGTGAGAGGTCAAACAGCTGATCTGCACCTCGCCAGTGTGCGGACACCGTCGTCCCCTGTTTACGGCCACCGCCGGGAAGCCGTGACAGCATGTTCTCATGGGAGCCGGCCAACATAAACACTCATCCCGGCGAGAACCCTGCTGAATTCCTCAGTTTCCCAACAGGCCTCTGTCAGCGTTATCTGCTTGTGTTTTGAGTTGATCCCACACACACGCACGACAGCTGAAGGTTCCTTCATCCATCTTCATGACAAGTAGCGCTCAGCCATGATAACAGATCAGCAGAACTATCGCATGGAAACATCTGGGCACGAGCTGTGACCCGTAGGCGTTGCCCTCGGGTTGTACGTGTAGGTGCATCCATGTGTGTGTCAGTGCACACCCCTATGGAAAACACACACGACTGGGATGGGGGCAGACCTTAGCGCTATCTGGTAAGAAACAAGGTCCATTTGTGTTTGTGTGCAAAATAAGCGGGCGCTTGGGAGGACACATGACTGGCTGCCATGTTTTATAGATGCTCGTTTATCTAATTAGATGAATGAATGAACTGTTTCTAAGTTGTATGTTTTGGTACTGGTAGGTAACACCAGTGTGATCCAAGTAGCACCAAGTAAGCAAGGAGAGACAAGGCTGCCACCTTGTGGTCTTTTGTTGTAACACACATTCGAGCCAAAAACGACATTTCTCTAGTTAAAAAAAAAAAGGCAAGGATATATTCTATGTATGAATAAATCAACACATTTAACGGGAAGTCTGCCATCTTAGAAAATGTATCTCAATCACAAACCTGTATTCTAGAAATATGGGCAATATGAAATCCCTTTTGCCATACAATCAAAAATGTATTATCATTTTAACAATTCGATATGTCAAAGGTGATATGTGAGTGGTACCAACATAAAAATGGCCATTGACTTTAAATGAGAACTGTTTCTCATTTATATGTTCTATCATAAATCATTTTCGATGAGAGATTTAATAGCACATGGCACAGACAGATCATATAGACTGAAATCTGTGGCTTGTACAGGTCAAGAATTAAAAGACGAACAGATGGTGGGCCTGATTCCACATGTACAGGATGGCTTTTGAAATGATTTGTTTTCTCATAATATTTTCATGCATTGTCTTTGCAGATACTGGTCTGTACTGGTATATCGTTGTGGGAATGCTGTGGGCAAGGGGGGGGCGGGGTCCAGGTCAGGCTGGGGTGGTGTTATGGGAGCTTACAAACAATCTGATTTGATTGAAAATCCGCACACACTGGCATTCAATCTCACTGACACACTGACGTCCCATAAACCCAATTCTTAATCCCAAAGCTGTTTTTTTCCCCCTATTTTGTGGCCACTGTGTTTCGAACCACCGTAAATCCCCCTCAGACTAAATCTCACCCTCCCTCTCACGTTCCTGCCTCACTCGTCCAAAATCAAGCACAGCAGCTGGCATCATCATCATTATTATCTTAACCTGTTCTGGAACGTTGGCGGCCGGGCACTGTACCTCCGTGAGAAGGTTACGGGCGGCCATTCGCCAAGGTTGCCTAGGCCTAATTTTGGGACCACTTCCTCGACGCACTCGCAAAACTCGATGCCAACCGGATTAAAAGGCGGAGCTGTGCCAAACTGGGATATGTAATATCAGACGAGCGCGGCGGGAAGCATCTTTTGTGCCTGATGATATAAGAGGCCTGATGGATTCTTTTTAAAAGGGATTTAAAAATATATATATATTTTTTTATTTATTATAGGTTCTTTGAAAAAGCCATTTTGGGAAAGATTCTCTTTTTTTTTCTCCCCATTTCTCTTGCCTGCAAACACTCGCCGTGCTTTAACAAAACGTGCATTATCATCTTAACATTCAACCATTTGGAGAAAAGAAGGAGGTGCGCGCTCTCGGCCGGTCGCAGCATCAGCACCAGCATTTCATGCGCGTGCCCGCACCGGTAGAAGATGCCCGGGAGTTGGAGGAGTTAAAGTTGGACCAGGGTGGAGGGGAAAAAAAAAGAAAGGTTGCGATGAGAAGAGCACGCCACGGAGACATACTAACGTCAAATTAACATTTTCGATGCGGGGAACAGGCGCCCTAAAGTGAAGGATGACTTGCAAAATATTGACTTTATTCTTCTTGTGTTTGGCTGCGCGACGCTGCTCGTCACGTAAGTCTCGTCTTGTAGTAAATGTGTTGTCTTTTTTTTTGGTTTGTTTTATCCGTATTTGTCGTGTCTTTTGTGGAAAAAGTTGCGCGCATAAACGAAGCAGTGAAGGACATAATGCGTCTGTATAGGAATCCTTCAAGGGCACGTTGGCACGCTTTTTTCAAAATCGCCCATTTAAATCTTTTATTTTAGTGAATGCAATTTTAGGGGGGTTGAAGTCGGTCGTTTCGTGCTGTTAGCGTGCACGTAGACCGCGGGGAGGGAACAGCGTCAGTCCCGCAGAATTAAGGTGAGCACGGACGGGACTGTCTGCATTGCAGTGCTTTCAGCTTGCACGCAAGTTTGAGCCCGGCGCAGCCTCAACTTGCACCACAGGGGGGGGGTAACGCTGCAGGGTCGATGCTGCGGCTGCATGCGTTGTACACGTTGCCAATATTAAGCATGCAATAACACTCAAGTGAGATTTAAAATGGAAAATGAGGCTTGAAAGAGCACGGCTCAGCCTGACCGGGACCAGCCCACTGCAGCACTTTTTTGGGGGGAGGCAGTACCTGTCAGTCAAATAGCCTACGCGTACTTTCCCTCATGGCGGGGGGGAGGGGTCAAGGATCCCCGCAGTCAGATGTCGAATTTTGCTTAAATAGGTCGTAATTAAATGACAATTATGCTAAAATGAGTGCATTTCCCGAAATAATCCAACAATCAGGGAGGTTTAACTCTGCAGCATGCCTGTCATGGTGGGAAAACTAGGGATGGGCACTAGTGACGTAGCTTAATAGTTTGCAATACAAAAATAATCCTGCAGTGCGTGCAATGTTGTTTTGACTACATCGGCGTTCTTATTTGAAGTGTGCTGTCGGATACTGCTTACTGTGAATGAACCATCTCATCTATGAATCGATATCGTTGCACTGAGTGGAAGTTGATCGGACACTAAGTGGAGGCCTCACAGTGCAAGATGGGCCAACTACTCAATATGTGGAGACAGGACATCTGAAAGCTCTTCGCCTTATGTCACAAGTTTTTTCAGGCCCAAAAAATGGAAGCTAGCGTCCCTAGAAACGAGGACTAAAAGGGTTTCTAGAGTGACTTAGCAAAAGTGGCTATGTAAATAGAAAGGCTAGCTTTAGTGAGGCTGTCAGCAGTAGCGATAGTGACAGCAGTCTCACGGCTGGGTGACACTCGCGAGGAGGTGCCGCCCAACCTCCTCCTCCTCCTGGTCTCTGCATAGCGCTGCTGCAGGAGAGATGTGTCAGCTCGGTGGGCCCGTCCTACACCTACAGAAGACTGATGAGTCAGCACAAATAGAACTGGCGCTCTAAATGTGGCCACACTGTCTCCACGCCACAGACGTCTACTGATGAATTTGTAATAAGTGCAAGAGAGAGGGAGGGTGGCTTGAAGGATCTACGCAGGTTGCAGTTTTGCAACTTGACAACACCCTAAAGCAAGATGCGAGGCTTTTATGGAAATAGTTGTCTCCCCTCTGGAGATATTAAAGCTAATCGATGCGCCTTCAATTAGATGCAATGCAGTGTTCCTCTTGTGGAATGTTCTGGTTCTGGCTCGGGCTGAGCACTAATATGAACCCTCTCAGAGAATGCAGGCACGGCAGGAAGGTGACATTAACCTTGTCAGCTGTGACTAGTCCACCTGAGGCTGTCCTTGGGGGGTAAAGATACGGAACAAAGCGAGGGTCCTCCTTTTTCAAATTTACGTTCGGGCTTATCAAGGTGTAGGACATTTATCCAACCCGGTGTCACAAACGAGACGAGGAAGAAGGATGGCATCCTGTATAGCTGAAATAGCAACTCACCTTGACACAATGTGAAACAAATTTTGACATTGATTCAGTAATAATACATTTTTGGATCTTCTCAAAAAACGTAATTACAAATTTTTCAAAAGTGGATAATAACATTGCTGCACTATGTGGTTATGTATTACACTTTCTAGTTAGATTTTAATTTTGTTTGCCAGAGCATGCACTAATGTTTAATTCAAATCCAAAATGTCTGCTCTTATAAAACAACCTCAAAGTGATTTCCATTCATTTTCTCGTTTATAATGTTCAAGGAACATAATGTGCATCACATAAACTCCTCCTCCTTATTTGCCCGTAGAAGAATGTGTTGACCCACTCGTGTCTGGCCTCTACGCCTCTTCCTTCCTGGCCTCCTCCAGGTATAACTTTCTCTACTCTGCCGGTTTCGCCAAGTTGTATGGTAAGTTTCTAACGGTACGAAACTCAGAGACATGTTAACAGCACAACAACAACAACACACCTTCTTATTCCTTGTAGGCAGCAGTGGCTGGTCACCTTCGCTCAGGGATCGGCAGCCATGGCTGCAGGTGGACCTGGGCAGGAAGTACCGCCTAAGAGCTATCGCCACCCAGGGCACCTTCAACTCGTACGATTGGGTCACCAAGTACACCCTTCTCTATGGTGACAGGCCAGACTCATGGACGCCATATATCATGATAGGAGGCAACTCGGTGGGTGCCACAGGAAGGGGCGGGGCATTAAGCTATGACTCAATAACACCGCCGCCCTTGTCTGTTCACAGACTTTGCCTGGGAACTGGAATTATTATCAGGTGAAGAGGAACGTCTTCCATTACGCCTTCACAGCCAAACACATTCGTCTGCTTCCTCTGGCGTGGAACACAGAGAACGGAGGGAAGATTGGTGTGAGGCTGGAGTTGTTTGGATGCCATTATGGTAACAGATCAATTCAGCGTAGTCACCATATTATTTATTTTTACGGGAAATTGGTAGGATTCCACATATAAAGTAATTTTAATGTCCATCAAATGTGCCCCATGGTCTCAGATTCCTATGTGCTACAGTACAACGGGGATGACTCGGTGGTCTACATGTACCCCGGGAAGAGATCCCGTACGTTAAATGACCACATTGCCATAAACTTCAAAACCCTGGAGCAGGATGGTGTCCTATTACACAGTGATGGAGTTCAAGGAGACCTCTTCACCCTTGAGCTCAAGAGAGGTCGACTCTACCTACACATCAGCCTGGGTACAGCCTGATTAGAGTCAAGGTTACAGAAGTCGTCAGTCTAATTGTCTGTTCCTTCCATTGTTTCAGGAAGTAGCGTTATACATAAAACAGACGGTCGGACCACTTTGGTAGCTGGCAGCCTTCTCGACAACCTACATTGGCACTACGTCACCATTAAGCGCTCAGGCCGTCAGGTGAACTTCACTGTTGATAGCCAGACGGTGACGGCCATTTGTAATGGGGAGTTTAGCCACCTGGATCTGGACAATAAGGTAGGCCAGCATCTTTGGTGAGTCTTAAGATCTGGAACAAACTGTTTTGGTTCTTTGGGACTGTATTTTAGTTGTACGTTGGTGGTGTCATCGAGCCGAAAATGCCTCACCTACCGACCACCCCGAATTTCCGTGGCTGCCTAGAGAACGTCTTCATCAATGACATCAACATCATATATAAGGCTAAGCAGGAAGAAGAGGACGTAGTCATCCCAAGAAAGGTATGCCGTCTAAAGTTTTGATTCGCTGGGGAATAGTAGGACAGTAGATTGAATTATTTATTTTTTTCCTTACAGAAAAAGATGCATTTTGCTTGCCGGGACATTCTTCTCAAACCGATGACCTTCGCCGGGCCTAACAACTACCTACAGGTGCCGGGTTTTTTCAGAAGGCCGCGCATGTTTGTTAAGTTCAAGTTCCGTTCGTGGGACTACACGGGCCTGCTCATGTTCACGCGATTTGCTGACGACCTCGGCGCCCTGGAGCTTGGACTTAGCGAGGGGCAGATCAACGTCACTATCTTCCAGCCCGGCAAGAAGAAACTGCAGTTTGCCGCAGGTAATTAATGGACAAACTTAGTGGTGTGAATCTTCGATCTGACAGACTTTTCTACTGTCTCTAGGTTACAGGCTTAATGATGGCTACTGGCATTCGGTTGATTTGGCGGCCAGAGATAACCTCCTCACCCTCACAATCGATGAGGAGGAGGGTTCCCCGTTGAAGATCACCAACCCCTTCACAATACGTACTGGGGACCGCTACTTCTTTGGAGGTGAACTAATCACTAAGACTCATAAACAAAACCTATCTTCTACCTATTTTGATGTTCTTCTTTCTGTCCAGGTTGCCCAAAAACCAACAACACCATCAGGAAGTGTGAAACCAAACTAAATCGCTTCCACGGTTGCATGCAGCATATCTTCATAGACAACGAACAACTCGACATCGATATTATCTTGCAGCGGCAGTGGGGGCGCTATGCTGAACTATTGTTGGGCACATGTGGCATCACTGACAGGTAAAAGTCTTCTTGCCACCAATGCCAAGTCACCGCTGATGTGAATGGCAAAAATGAAAAGATTTTGTTTTCCAGATGTAATCCCAATCCGTGTGAGCATGAAGGCCGATGCATCCAGTCGTGGGATGACTTCATTTGTTTATGTGAAAACACTGGCTATAAAGGAGAAGTGTGTCACATGTGTAAGTACTGATGCCCTTTCAAAAGACAAAGCTATTCATATCAATACAAGCTGAATCATGTAAACCCTCACAGCTGTGTATAAAGAGTCATGCGAGGCCTACAGACTCAGCGGAAAGTACTGGTCCGGGAACTACACCATTGATCCAGATTTGAGTGGACCGCTAAAGCCATTCGAAGTATACTGTAAAATTAAATGTAAGTACGACGAATGACTTGTAGCCCATTTCTGATTTGTCAAATCATCAATATGATCTTGCTCTTCCTTGTTTGGTTTTGAACCGCTCCAGCATATAAAGCTTGGACTGTGATCTTGAATGACCGCGAGGAAGGTACAAAGGTAACAGGGAGTTCGATTGACAATCCGTACATTGGCAACGTCAACTACTGGAACGCATCTTGGGATGAAGTCACCGCCCTGGCCAATACCTCCTTGTACTGTGAGCAGTGGGTCGACTATTCATGCTACAAGTCTCGTTTTCTCAACACGCCCGGTGAGTCTGCCTACAGAACCGTAGGAATGAAAAGCTAGGATTGGGATGCTGACACGCTCTCTGGTTCAGGCGGAAGACCTTTTGGTTACTGGATTGGTCGCAATAATGAGAGTCACTATTACTGGGGAGGAACGTTCAGAGAGGTCCAAACGTGTGGCTGCGCCATCAACCAGACCTGTGCTGACCCCAGGTATCAATGCAACTGTGATGCAGACTACAGACAATGGTAAGACATGGACATAAGGTTTACAAGGTCGGTATCACTGACATGATGGTATCAGGATGGTCATTGTTGTGCCTCCAGGCTCTCCGATAAAGGCTACTTGGACTTTAGAGACCATCTTCCGGTCAGGAGGGTGGTGGTGGGCGACACCAACAGGACAGGCTCAGAAGTACAGTTCAAAGTAGGACCTCTGCGCTGCCATGGCGACAGTGAGCTCAACACTTACAGTTTAGTTTTTGATGGCATTTGAGTTGCTTTGTCTCACAACCATTCCACACTGTTTGCAGGAAACATCTGGAACACGATATCCTTTACCAAACCTGCAAACATAACCTTCCCCACCTTCAAGCCGGGCTCCAGCGCTGACATTTTGTTCCACTTCAAAACATACAGATACGACTCGGTCTTCTTGGAGAACTCCGACGATCACCTCAAAAACTTTATCCGGCTAGAGCTCAACAGTGAGTTCACCCAAACCAACAGTCACCTTTACTGCTCATTTGATTGACCTCTTTTCTGAGCCTTTTCTTCCTTCTTCCCAGCAACCCACAATCTTGTATTTGTCTTCATGGTGGGAGATGGCATCCAGAACGTGACACTACGTTCCCCCGTGCCACTCAACGATAACGAGTGGCACTTTGTCCAGGCCGAGATTAATGTAAAATTGGCTCGGCTCAAAGTCGACTACCAGCCTTGGACTGTCAAACGTTTCCCCAGTCAGACCTTTGTCACGATGAACTTTACAAATCCTCTTGTTGTAGGTAGGTGACTCAAAACTGACCGATACATTAAAGGTCCCAGAAGCAAGTTGTATGACCTCTGTCTTATATTAGGTTCACGTAACCGCACCCAAAAACCCTTCTTGGGTTGTCTCCGAGGGTTGAGGTTGAACGGTGTTCCTCTGGATTTGGAAGGGAAAGTTGATGAAGAAAAAGGAATCAGGAGAAACTGTACTGGCCAATGTCTCAATGCCTCCATACCTTGCCGTAACAGTGGCCAATGTATTGAGGGCTACGCTTCCTATACCTGTGACTGCAACAATACTGCATTTGATGGGTTCTACTGCCACAAAGGTGAGTACTTGGGTCAACCGAGAAAGGCATTAAGATGATTGGGTTCTTCCATTGGTCTTGTTTAAGATATCGGTGCCCACTTTGAGCTTGGCTCTTGGCTGAAGTACACCGTGCGGAAGAAACCGATATCCGACGAAGCAGCTTGGGCCAACTGGATTGACCCGCATTACGACAATTTCAGCCTGGGCTATAACGACACGGCGGACGACATAGAGTTCAGCTTCAGCACTATCTACAAACCGGCTGTGCTGCTCTACATCAGCTCCTTCGTCCATGACTACATTGCTGTCGTGCTAAAGAACGACGGTAGGGACCGCATGTGACAAGACCTTTCATCGCTCGGCCGTCAATGTTGACTTTTTTTTAACACAGGTAGCGTGGATCTGAGGTATAAACTGGGACTCATCACCCACAAGTATGAATTGACTCGCCGTAACCTTGCTGATGGATACCCCCATTACATCAACATCACCAGACACAACAGGACCATCAAAACGCAGGTTCCTCCCACCCTACAAACACCCAAACAAAACAGTGGATCGACAGTATTTATGCTTATCTTTCCCAAGACCCTGAAAGGTTAGAAAAGATACCCCTTTTCTTACTTGTCAAGCGCCTCTTCTTCGGCTTATCCACATGATTATGATTCAATTTTCACAATGAACAAAAACCAGATCTCCAGTTGCGAGAACAAAATTGACATTAGCTGCGTAATCTCACCCGTAGATAAATCGTATGCTCTCTCTCGTTTCTACAGGTGGATTTTATGGAGCCCATTGTTGAAAAGATAACTTTAGTGGAGGATGCAAGATTTGACTCACCAAAGTCCATGTTCTTGGGCAGAGTGATGGGTAGATGTTTCATTTTCCTGCTGGAAACATATTTGTTGTTATTGTAAAGGACTGTATTTTGACTATGTCGTGCGTCCCCCAGAGGTCGGCGACATCGACTATGAAATCCAGAGGCACAATGCTCCAGGCTTCATTGGCTGCATCTCTGGCGTGAGATACAATGTCTATGCTCCTCTAAAGGCTCTTTTCCGGCCGAATGAAACGGACCCGCCGGTGACGACACAAGGTGATGTCTCCGAGTCCAACTGCGGCGCTTTCCCTCCTGTCTTTGGTTACGTCCCATGGGAGGTGGATCCCTGGTTTACCACCATAGGTATGTCAGTTCACATCTAAATATAGAAGTTAACTGTACCTACATTCTGTCTTATTGTTTATATCTGCCTTTCAGATTATATATACATTCATGATGACCTTGGCTTATTCTGGATCATAGGTGAGTCCATAATTTTAGTTACTAATCACCTGTATCTGATCTTAAAAATCCATTCAATGAAATGTCAAAATGGGCCAAAAATGATATCTCCTTCAATTTAGGACGCATTTGTGACATTTTTGTGAATGGCCAAAAATTGATATTAAGAAACAGTTTTTCTCGATCGACCACTTTAAAATAGATCTTCAGAATGTTATTTTTTTACAATTCTTCTTCAATGCATAGCTCCTATTATTGAATCTCAGTGTCAGCATGTTTCACTTGAGAAGCCGAGTGCCCTCCATTATTGTATTACAGATGCAAAGGACAGACTGTACCAACTCCCCCACACTCGATCCCTGTCTGAGACCGGATCGGCTCAGTTTAGTCTTGGCATTGTGTAGAGCTCATCATTTTACTGCCAGTCATTGCTAGACACTACAGATTAATACGTCACCAGCGCTCAGATTGAGAGGTATTATACTAATGCGAGACGTCATCGTCAAAGATTAGAGCAAACATCCCAAAGCGGGAATACAATTATTGCAACAATATGCAGGACAACGCAAAGCGACAGTGAATTTCCTGATTTAAGAGTATTGATTTAAATTATAATAAAATATATTATAAACTAGACATGGCCGAGCATATGACAGTAATACCATTAAATTCCCAGTGACCGATCAAAAGTGCTGATAAGGCAAACGTGCGCTCTGTTTGAGCATCTGCCTGTCAAGTGGCTCTTATTTCTTTCTGTAACTGCTATTTTTATCCCACAGTCATTGTCATTCTGGCGCTGCTCCTTCTGCTGGCCGGTTTGTATAGCATCTACGTGTATGCGTACCAGCAGAAGGGCACCTACCGCACCAACGAGCCCAAACACCTGGATTCGCCCAGCAGCGCCCGACCCCTAACCGAGACGTTGAGACGGGAAAAGAATATCCCACCAGAAATTAACGAAGAGTTCAGGAGCGGCTAAGATAATTATCAACACATGGGACCAATGGGACAGTGACTTTGGGAAGGACTTATATATGTTACATGTCTTTAAGTTGATTTTCTTGATTATTGGTTTGTAGCACCTCTGAGTCTATCACTTGTGGGTTTAGCTACCATCATAGTTCATTAATGGGGCTATTTGCCCTGCATCCTAATTTGGATTACTTTGAAATTCAGTTGAGGTCAGATTATTTCTATGGTATTCCATCAGGCATGCATTCCCGGACTTTCACTGTTCTTACCTGATGCTGTGGGCTCTTCGAGTGAAGTGGGTGTAGAAGTTAGTGTATTTATTGTTGTTGTCCTGGGAATGGTCTCAGATGTCCTGGTTAAGGACCAAAAGAAAGACATTTTAAAAAAAAAGTACCACAATAAGTTAAACCCACAAGCAATAAGACAAAGCCCAACTATCACCAGAGTCACCTGATTTATGTTTTGCAATTATTTCATCTCTTCTTTTATTGTATTTTTTTTTAAACCCCAGCTTGGGTGGGATGGAATTCTTGGTGCTGTACAAAATTGATAATTTGTCAAGTTCAAAACTTCCACATGCAAGACTCACACTGTCCCGCAGGGTGAAATACTGAAGTGCCTCATCTGAGCAAGCTTGACCCCACTCAAGTATCCACTAAAGATTCATTAGAAGGCATTAGGAAACAGACTTAAATCATTTTCTGGGCCCATTTGAGGCTATCGTATGGACCGTGTGAAACCTGCACCTTTAGCTGACAATCTGGTGACATCCTAGCTCGCAATGTTCCCAAGCAAACTACTAAAATCTATGTTACTTTCGAGAAAAAAAAAGCCAACCTGAGTCATACATGTTGGAAAAGCATGAACATAAAACAACCGTGGTGCAAAGGTTTGCGTACTGTGTATTCGAAGCCTAACCGTTACAGTAAGGCAGTGCAAAGAATGACCTCGCAGCTTTAATGATTGCAGTACCATAACTATTTAGCACGGAGCTTCAGACTGTCATAATGATGGGTAACCAGGTGTCCACATCCAATTTCTACTTGCATCCGTCTCGCTTGTTAACTTTTGTCAGGCTTTTCAGAAACAACAATCATCGAGTGAAGACGCTTACATATAAACATACACACACTCTAATTAGGGTGCTTTCACACCAGTAGTTCAAGTAACAAATCAATTTGTCCATTTTTTCTGTTTCCCCCATCTCTAGCAACACTGCATTATTGATAGGAACTGAAAATATAAGAACAAGCTAAAGGGAACTGCTGGTGCGAAAGAGTCCTAAAGCACAAAGTACATGTAGAGTACAGAGGACCATGATGGTGTATTACTTCCAATTCACACATTTGCTAATAGATTTAGGGCAATATGTTATGAATTAATAACTGAGAGCCAACTCACTCTTTGCTAGCAGCTGACAGTATATGAAACAATGCATATAGCCTAGCATGAACACATGATAACAAGCTTCTTTACGTCCGCAGATGCACAACAGAGAGTGTAAAGCAACTCTTTAAATGTCACACGAATGTAGTTTGTTCAGGGTAAAGAAAGTACTTACTTTTACCTGTATTGGGCCTTCAAAGTGTATATTTGTTGGCTTGATTGAATGATTGTACATTGACAATAATGGATGAAATTGTACAGATGGTAATTAGAGGCTCTATTTTTTAAGAGTATGCTGTAAAAACGAATGTAAATGAGCGTTGCTAGAATACAGGTGCGTCTGTTAGCATAGTGTCAGTGTACAGCTAGCATAGCGGTATCATCTCACTCACCATGCGTGGTCCCCCAAAGCGTTTGTGTGTGTGTGTTTTCACTGTTTGCCCACCTAGAGACGAGAAACAAGCAGACGTGCACACATGCCAACAACTAATAGACATCATGGTAGTGTGTTAGTGAGCATCAGAAGATGCGCTGAATGGTGTAGAGCCTTAAATGTCCACTAGAGGGAGACAGATCTTTGTTTGCTTTCAAATGTCCAGATGCTTTGGTCACTTGGACATTGATTAGGCCGAAATGACAATGCTCAAATTTGATTGCACAACTCTCAGTGCATCTCCAACCACAATGACATGCACATTGTCAAACCTCTTGCATTGGACCACCAGCAAGTGTTCCTAATGAAGTGTCCAGAACTGACCGTGGCATCTAAACAGAAAAAATGATTACACTTGGTAATTTTATTCAGTCACTGATTATATTGTCATTCACCCTTTTTTTTTTTTGAGTGATATTGTCACTGTAAATGCCCATTGTTGTTATTCTTATTGTATAAATCTAAGTAAAGCCAAACTCACCTGAATAAAAAGTCCGAAGGAACCTATTGGCTGATGTGGTAGTAACTCTAAGCATTTATTGTAAACTTATCATGAGGGTAAAAGAGAAGCATAAATATTAAATTAAGATCTACATGAATAAGAGCCCCACACTCCAAATTGTGCTAAATGAAGTACATTTTATTTTTGTCCTTTTTAGTACATAACAATCATTTTAGAAACATAAGACCTTTCCAACAAAACATCTACCCGGTAACAAACATATGTACACACAGAAAACGTCAAAAAGTTGAAATGTACAAACACTCAGTGCGACCTGGTAGGGAAAACTGGCAGGCAAAATAAACAATATATATATTTATAAAACCCCGAAAATGATCAAACAAAAACAACAAGAGTTACAAATTGAGTCGGAGTGGAACTTGGGAACAAAAGTGAACAGGATACAAAAATAAAGAACTAATAGTAGAAGTAGTAGTAGTAGTAGTTTCTACGGGAGTGGTGCGGATGAATGACTATGAATTGTTCTTTTACTGATGCATAAATCATATCAAGGTTGACGGGAAATTGGCTTAATTGGATTAAGCAA
This sequence comes from Syngnathus typhle, assembly GCF_033458585.1. Taxonomy (NCBI): domain Eukaryota; kingdom Metazoa; phylum Chordata; class Actinopteri; order Syngnathiformes; family Syngnathidae; genus Syngnathus; species Syngnathus typhle. The sequence continues at coordinate 5,398,961 of NC_083754.1, forward strand.
CCTCATCCATCCTTAAAAGGTGTCAAAAGAAAAAAAGTGCAGCACTACACAGTAGCGTTGCTCCCTTACATCTCTTCCAACAGTCCTTTAGGATGCACGTCAACCTAAACCCAAACTATATTGAAATTTTCAGGAATGATGGAGAGAAAAAATTAGCAGCTGGTGAGCATAGCTTAGCATATCTGAGGTCAACTAAAAAAGGAATGCATGTATTAAACGTTGTTACAAAGATTAAAAAAAAAAAATCTTAAAAAAAGGCAGTGACAGGCTGATTTTCAAAACTAGTCAAAATTGTCCCTTAAAGAAAAACTAAAAAAATATTTTTTTCTTTTTCAAAGGCCATCATTAAAGAATGCTTTCATTTCCACTCCCGTCATATAAATATCCATCGTGCGGTTCATTTGGCCAGTCACCACTTGAAGTGCTTCGGACACGCTCATCTACATTCTTAATACTCAAAAAAAAAAAGCACAATTGAATCCAATGGGAAATGGAACTCTGGAGTCGCAACCCAACTTTTGAACGGGCCTGAATAAATACCAGGAGAGGTGATGAGCAGGCCTGAAGGATAAATTAAATTAGGAAAATAAGAAGTCAAATGAAAGGTTGTGGGACTTTTTTTTTTTTTGCATGAAACTAGAACAAAAAGGAGTGTGAAAATACCTACAAAAATACAAACAATAAATAAAAATAAATGAATTCCCCCCTTCAGATTTTTAACTACTTTTAAACGTTTGTTAGTTTTTAGGAGAGGATCCCACAGTCTTTTGAAATAAAAGACTTGGTTTTCTTCATATACTTTTTTTTTTTTTTTAATAATAAAGTCCATCTGTGACAGAATTACTTCATTAATTTGTCTGCTAGTTTTTCAGACAACACACGTTTTTCCCTTTACTGTGTCTCACAGGCCGTCCGCAAACATCACACGTGGGCGGGCGGGCGGGCGTTCCTTGGCGTAAACAAGTCAATCCAAATCCAATAAAAAATCTTGGAAACAGGTTGACGCATGGACTGCATCTTTAAGCAAACACCTGCATCTTTTTGTTGGCTTCTGGGATATTTGAAATTTGGGTCTGGGCGGAGCCGGCGGCGGCAACGGCGACTGCAGGGCTGGGCGTGGAGTCTGACCAGTCGGACACGCACTGAGGGGAGGGGCTGGACCAGGGCTCGGGGGACTCGGGCGAAGGGGTCAGGTAGGGGTGCTCGGTGGGCAGGTGCAGGTAATGCTTGGGGGTGGCGTCGAGCGCTGACGTGTAGCTATGCTGCGAGGGCGGGGTGGGGTAATCTTCCGTGGAGCCCGGCTGGGGGACGGGAGCTTGGGCAGGCGGGGCGACGCCCGGCGGAGCCTGCTGAGGCGGCTGCTGGAAGAAAGGCGGCGGGGGTTGCGAGGTCTGCGGCGTAGGCGGCGTGGACGACGCCATGCGGGCCATACTCTGCTGGCTTACCGAGTGGCTCATAATCTGCTGCTCGCTAATGGAGGGCAGTTTGACGGGGCTGACGCTCGGCGTGGAGGTGACGGGCGTGGGTTGCAGCATGGCGCCGCGGTACATCTGCTGCTGGTGCAACAGCATGTTCTGCTGCAGCGGGGGCGGCGGCTGCATGCTCTGCTGCGGCGGCGGCATGCTCTGCACCAGGTTCACCACCTGCTGGCCGCACTGCGAGGCGGACGCCCGGGCGTGCCAATCGAAGGGCACGCTGACCGGGCTCACCAGGCCCATGTTGAGCCCCATCTGACCTGACGGACTCAGCACGTAGCCGTGGCCCACGTCCGACGCCATGGACACGCGGCCCTGCATGGCCATGCCGCCATTGCCCAGGTCGTTGAGCTGCGCCAGAGACACAGCAAAGGGGCCGCCGCCGTCCAGCATGCCGGCGTGCACCATGGGCGTGCTCGGGACAGACATGGACGAGTGGAAGAGCCCCGGCGACGGCATGGCCACGGGGGACGTGGGGTTGGTGATGTAGCCGGCATTGCTGGCACCCCCGTGAGGCGAGTCCAGCGAATCCACTGGCGAGAGGGTGACCGAGCTCTCCAGCAGGGCACTCTGCATGTCCAAGGTCAGCTTCTTGTTACGGGCCTTGACCGAGTCCTTCAGACCGCCGGCGTGCTGACCTCCCAGGCCGGAGCCCTTAGCTCCCGGTCGGCGGTTCTTCTTTCCCTGCGGGGTGGTCTTCAGGCTGGGAAGGAACGCGCTGGGCGGGCACATGAGGGGTGACAGGGTGTGCCCGCTGGAGAGGTGGAGTCCGGGCCCGCCGTGGCCCTGGGGGCTCCTCACAGTGTTGTACTCATCCAGGAGCTGCACAATATCATGGTGCATGCGCTCCTGTGCAATGTCTCGGGGCAGCCTGTCCATGTGGTCCGTAATCTCGCGGTTGGCAAAGTGAGCCAGCAGAATTTTGACGGCCTCGCAGCTTCCCTCTCGAGCCGCAAGGAAGAGAGGTGTCTCCTCCTGAACGACACACACACACACAGATGGTTAAGAATGCGTACACCTCATCACTTTTAATGCCCACAAAAATGTTTCAATAGCCTTCCAAGGACCTGAAAAATGCATGAAATTCGATTCATACCTTAAGATCTTGCATGTCTTTGTTGGCACCATTCTTGAGCAAGGCAATCGTCGCATCCATGTTGTTAACAGCAGCTGCCCAGTGCAAGGCAGATTTACCTGAAGGCAAACAAACTTCTGTCAACATCTTCTACTCAACATGTGAGTCCCAGGGTCTAACCGGTGCTGACCTAGTTCATCAACTGCATTGACATCTGCGTGGCAAGTGATGAGTTCCTCAACCATTCCCTCCACCGCCAGCCGAGCTGCCAGGATGAGCGCCGTGGAGCCGTCGTACATGCGCGAGTCAAGATCTGTGGCCCTGTTTCGGATCAGGATCTACGACAAGACAAAGCCAAGTTCATACCTTTTACACTTGAAAATATCTTTTAGCAAATGATTCCACTTGTTCTGATGTGTACCTGGAACACTCCTTGTGCGTCCGCAGCCACGGCGGCATGCAGGGGCGAGCGTCCGGTATTATCCTGAGCGTTGGCGTCCGCTCCGGCATCCAGGAGTCTCTTGGCGGCGTCGGCACGGGCGTAGCGGGCAGCCAGGTGGAGCGCCGTCTCACCCGTGCGATCCGTTTGGGCGGCGAGCGACGCGCCCTGATAGATGAGATCTGAGATGATGTTGGCCGAGCACTCCTCGCTCTCCTCCTCCTCGGCAATCTCGGGTTCCAGTCCGCCTCCGCAGAACGACGCCAGCATAAGTGGAGTAAAACCATCTAGTAAAACAGAAGTTAGTTAATATACGTAATGAATCAGATAGCAAGCTAGCAAACTAGCTAGCTAGTGCAACATACTGTATACAGTATGTGTACGTAAATATATATATATATAAAATTCAAAATTGTTTTTTTTCTGACTACCAACCTGGGCCTCTGACATTAACATCCATGCAGTCGCTCTCAAACTCCCCTTGCGGAGGCGTGAGCGCCATAGTGGGCGGTACGCGGATGTCCGCCGCCGCCAGGTGATGTTGCGTCCACTGCCGGCTATCAACGGCGTCCTCTCTGTCTGAAAGCATGCTTGGCTCCTCCATCTTGAAGAAAAAAAAAAATGGCAGAGACATTAGTGTCATAAATTAACTGTTGTATTTCTAAGTGTATGTGGGGATTAATTTGACCTTCAGTCGTTTGGGTTCTGGGCATTCGGCGTCCATCCACTGGTCGCTGTGATCTCCAAGCAGAGACTCCTCAACCGTTTTGGGCATATGTCTGTTGATGATATTGAAGAATATGAAAAATAAAACAGGATAAAAAGAACCATCCAATCATCTAAAAGTAAATTCCACAAAAATGGCGGCTACTTGTAGCAGCGCAAATTGAGGACTACACAAATATTCCTCCAGCCTTACTTCATTCCGAGAGCATCCTGGCCCACCGGCTCCCTGCGGTTCTTGTTGCTGCCGGGCTCCTTCTTGGGTAAGAAGCCCTCGGGGAACCACAGCGTGCTGTGCTCCCGCTTCCTCCGGGAAATCAACATGCCTAACACCACGATGATCAGCAAGAAAAGCGACGCTATGCTGACCAGCATCAGCTTGCCCCATTGAGGAATGGGGTCCGTTTCATCCACAATCTTTTCACCTACGCAGGCAAAAGCGAGGGAGTGATTACAGATATGTTCCTCTGTGGTTCCTGCTGTGCTTCTCGCGTTCGCTTGTACCTACCGCGGACTTCTTTGAGCGGGTACGGGAAGCGGAGCATTTCGACGGCCGACAAGGCTCCGAGGTAGTCGGCGGCGCTCTCGGGCGTTGGGAAGCAGTCGTTAGTACACAAGCGGTTGTCTATCTCCAGGTACACGATGGAGCTGCTCAAACAAGACACTGATGTTAGTGATCCAAAGACACCCCGAGTGGGCTTCCTTACACTAAACCACTCACCCGATAATCTCCTGCTGAGGTTGCAGCTCCCGCTTAAGGCGTGCTTCCCGCCGGGTGTAGGGTCGGATCATCGCCTCGCCGTTGTGGTCCAGCCGGAAGCGTAGCGTGGTGTGAAGGATGGCGCTCAGCTTGAGCAGAAAGGCCGTGCTGGTGCGGAGAAGCTCCTCCGGGGGCAGCAGCACCACTAGAACCAAGGAGCCGTCCACGATATCTTCCGGGACCTTTTGAGCGCAATCCAGGCCGTCCCAGCCGCATTCCTCCGTGTTGCAGCCTTGGTCGCAAAGGCCGTCGGCGTAGTGGTCGATACAGTACGTCTCATAGATGGGGCTGAAGGAAGCACAAAATTAGAATAACATCAATCAGAACAGGACATGACACAAAAAACTCACTTGCAAACTTTCTCCTTGGTTTTGCAGTCAAAGTTGTCGTATAAGCAGTCAGCGTTGTTGCACGACTCGTCGCACTGGCTGTTATTGAAGACTCGCCAGCAGCGAGGGTCGGCGCAGCGGGCCCAAGGGTTGACCGCCAGCGAGCAGTCGCCGCCGTCCCAGCGGCAAGCCAGCGTGCTGCACTCTTTGTCGCACACGCCGTCGTTGGCTTTGCCGTGACAGTCGCTCAGCGGGCACGACAGGACCGGGGCCTCGTTGAGCCGGCCGGTCTGCTCGCACCGTTTGCCCGTCCACCCGCTGGGACATTGGCAGTGGAAGAAGGGGAAGGCGGTCTCCTCGGTGCAGAGGCCGCCGTTGCGGCAGGGTTGCGAGGAGCAGCCTTCGTTGCTGCGGTGGGCGCATTGCGGCCCGCCGTAGCCCGGCAGGCAGCTGCAGCGCGCCCCTCGTGTGGTGAGAGCGCAGCTTCCGCCGTTGTAGCAAGATAGCTCGCGGCAAGACATGCTTCGCTCGCAGTTGGGGCCTGTGTAACCCTGCAGACAATATCAAGTTTGATCAAATACAAAAAATGATCCGTTTGATCCTTTATGTGACTGAAGTCAATATGGACTTACGAGCTGACACGTGCACGTGTAGCCAACAGCAGAACTGGACCCGGAGCACGCTCCTCCGTTTTGGCAAGGCTGAGATTCACAAGCACTGAATCGGTTTTGGCACCTTCGACCTAAAACAACGACCAAAAACACACAGACAAAAACAAAGCTCAATCGCAGAAGTTCACCAAAATTTTGATTCTGAATGAAACAAGCTGTTTGTAGACTTCTTAAAGAAAGACTAAAATAAAAACAGAAAAAAGACATTGTAAATTCACTTCATCCTCTTTTGTCTTGGTAACAAGAATAATATTTCGATTTTTTACGCTCCTTAGTTAGGACAAAAGTTTATCTAACCCGTGAAGCCGACTTTGCAGACACACTGGTAGTCGTTGGGCATCTGGATGCAGTCCAGGCTGTTGGAGGGACTGCAAGGGTTTGAGAGACACTCGTTGATGTCCCCCTCGCACCGCTCGCCGGTGAACCCGGGCGGACAGTTGCAGCGGTGGCCGCCCACTCGGTCCACGCAGGTGCCGTTGTTGAGGCACTTGTGGAGAGCGCCGCGAGACCTCACAGGTGGGGCGCAGTCGTCTTCGTTGATCTCGCAGAGGACGCCTTGAAGAGAGACCGTTTTGAGTAAAGTCAGAATTGTGCCCTGTCTTTCCTTTGGTTGTCGGACATACCCAGAGTGCCAGGAGGACAGGAGCAGATGTAATGTCCGACCAGGTCGATGCACGTGCCGCCGTTTTGGCAAGGGTGAGACTGACACTCATTGATCTCCAGCTCACAGTTCTGACCCGTGAAGCCCGGCATGCACTGGAAGGACACGTCGAGGAGAATTTTTACATTATTACATTTTTACTATTCTTTTTTTAAATTTACTTTATTTATTATATTACTTTTATAATTATTTTTCTTTATTATAGAGAATTAATACAAAGTACTTCGGTGTTCAAGGGCCACATTTGATTCTTAACACGATTAATTCATTCATTGTAAATTCCTACATACAATTTTAAAACATATATTGTTTCATTGGCCTGTTTATTTACCAATTAAATGGATGAATAAACAAAATTAGTTCACCAAATTTTTGGGTGGATAAAACACTTCATGAAGGCAACAAATATTGGAATATTATTGATGAAGTAAATGGTCAGGAATGCAGATTGGCACAACAGCTCAAGAACTCACGTCACACTGGTATCCTCCAACATATCCCCTGCAGGTGGCGCCATTGCGACAGGGTTTGTCCTCGCAGTGGTCCACTTGGCTCTCGCAGTAGCTGCCCGTGTAGTCGCCGGGACACTTGCAGTAGTGCGTGTTGCCCGTGTTGACGCAGTGGCCGCCATGGTGGCACAGCTCGTCCGTCTGGAGTCCTGATGACGAGAAACGAGGACGTGAGCGACCACGTTGCGCATCAAAAAAAGATGGAAAAGTATAAAAAGTCAAAACTAGACCTCTTTGGCGAGCCGCCGTCTCACAGGAGACTCGGGGGATGTCGCAGTAACGTCCGGACCAGCCGTGAGCGCACTCGCAGAGGAAGGCCGAGTCTTTTTGACGACAGCGTCCTCCATTCTGGCAGGGGGAGGAGCGTCTGCACCAGTCAACTGGTGTCTATAGATAAAAAGCAACAATTAGCATGCTAGCACTCAAGAAGTTGAAGTCGATTGTCTTTTTAGGTGTACCTGACAGCGCGAGCCAGCGTAGCCTTTGGGGCAGGTGCAGCGGAAGGACTCCAGGGCGTCTTGGCAGACGCCCCCGTTGAGGCACGGCTGCGAGTCGCACTCGTTGACCTCGTACTGGCAGTGCGAGCCGGTGAAGCCCGAGCGGCACGTACACGAGTAGCCGTTGATCTTATCCGTGCACGTCCCTCCGTTGAAGCACGAGCTGCCGACGTGGAAACAACTCACGTCAGTCACGTATTAAAGCTCGAGCCATTTGGAGAAATAACGGCACCCACCTTTCCGTGCAATCGGGTATGTTGGTTTCGCAGTGGATGCCGGTGAAGCCGGCCCTGCACGAGCACGTGTAGGAGTTGACGTAGTCGGTGCACGTGCCGCCGTTCTTGCAGGGCAAACTTTGACATTCGTTGATCTCCAGATTGCAGCGAGGCCCGGTGAACCCCGGCAGGCAGCTGCAGTGGAAGGAGTTGACGCTGTCCGTGCAGGAGCCTCCGCTTAGGCACGGATCTGCGGAGCCACGGAAGGGAACCGATGAGGGATTTGCGCAAGGGCGCCGTACGTTGACATCCGTGCGGCCACTCACTGGGGGAGCAGTCGTTGATGTCTGTGTCGCAGGTGGGCCCGGTAAAACCGGGCCTGCAGGAGCACACAAAAGACCCCAGTGTGTTGGAGCAGGTCCCGCGGTTCTTGCAAGGATTGGAGAGGCATTCGTTCACATCTCTGTTACAAAGTTGCCCTGCGGATGGCAAAAAATGTCAGGTCACGGTGTAGATGTGACCACCTTCCTTCATGTGGTCCCGTGCCCACCTTGCCAACCGGGCTGGCAGTTGCACTGGTAGCCAAGGTAGTCTGCGGTGTGGGTGCAGATGGCCTGATTTGAGCAGGGGTTCGGGGAACAAGGGGTGAGCACTTCGGCACACGTGGGGCCGCTGTAGGGAAGCTCGCACAGACAGGTGAAGCTGGCCACGCCGTCCACACACGTGCCTTTGTTCAGGCAGGGACTGGACGCACACTCGTTGATGTTCACCTGGCAGAGGTTACCTAGCCGGGGACAAAAAATATTTATTATACATGAATCCAAGTGGACTAATTGACGCCCTTCTAAAAACAATTATAATTGCCTCTTTCAAAGTGTGGTGCTATACGACTGTTGACACCAGGGCTCCCTCTAGTGGCACATAAACAGCTCAGTTGTATTTAACTTTTTAGTATTGAGCATTTGCAAGTACATGAAGAAAGCTCAATTAAATTTTATTTAAAACTATTTTATTTGATTGTTATTTATTGACAGATCATTTATTTAGTTTGTATTTATTATTTTTATATTTTTATCTTATTATTTTATTATTTATTATTTGACTTATTATTTATTTTTACTTTCTACATGTAAGCACGGTGTTCAAACTCTGTATAATGAAACAAAGACTTCAACAACAGTAAATATACTTCCAAGGAATAAATCCTGTCTTGTTCTGGATGAACACCAAGGCCGACTACGCTACTGTATTTTATTGCTAGTCATGATGGTGTTATAGTTGGCAAACTACATATTTTTTAGCGGTCGAAAAAGAAACCGCAAAATAGGGTCAAGGAATCAATTAAATTCATAAATCAAAGCAGAGATGATAGAACTCGAATATCAAATGTGGAAATCCTTTTTTTCCCCCCAATGTTTCTTGTCCAAGCAGTTTCAATCAATTTCACAACGTACCTCTAAAGCCCTGACGACATTTGCAGGTGAAGCCGTTAAGTTGATCGATGCAAGTGCCGGCGTTCTGGCAAGGGCTCGGCAAACAGTCATTCCGGTCCAGGTCGCAGTTTTTTCCCACCCAGCCTGGCTCGCAATCACAGCGATAACTGCAAAGACACAAAGGAAGTCAATTTTCGCCCGGAATGCAAACTCGGAGAGCGTGCGTACCCGTTGATGTCGTCCCTGCAGGCGCCGTGGACGCACGGGCTGCTGCCGCATTCGTCCACCTGCGAGTAACAGTACGGGGGCTTGAACCCATCCGGGCACTGGCAATGGAAGCCGTTCTCCTCGTCCACGCACGTGCCTCCGTTGCGACAGGGGCTCGACGCACACTCGTCTATCTCCACGTTACACTTGGGACCTGACAAGATAGCGAGTGTCAAATGAAATTTAAATGAGTCTATCAGGGGAGGTCCAAACTTTTTCCACTGAGGGGAAAAAATGTACAAGTGTGATAATAAAATATTCAAATAAAAAAATGGACTTTACCGGTGAAGCCGGGCTTGCAAACGCAGTCGTAGCGGTTGATGCCATCTTTGCACATGCCATAGTCACACGGGTTACTGGCACAATCGTCGAAATTGATCTCACAGTTGGTGCCTGTTGTGAGAGCAAACTTTTAACGACTTTTCCCCGCCCTCACAATGAAACAAAACAACAACAAAAATGTCCTTATTGTAAATAATACAAAGAGATTTGTCTGGTCCGTACCCGACGTCCCGTGTTGGCACTGGCAGATGTATTTGTTGACCAGGTCGACGCACTTCCCTCCGTTCTGGCAAGGGTTGCTGTGGCACTCGTTGAGCTGGTTCTCGCAGCGGTAGCCCGTGTAGCCGGCGTCGCAGTTGCACGTGTAGCTAGCGATGCCGTCCACGCAGGTGCCGTGGTGGCACGGGTCGGGCTGGCAGTTGTTGATGTTGCTTTCACATAGCGTACCTTCGTATCCTAATGAGAGAACAGAGTATTGTTGACCTAGCTCGAAAACAGAATCCCAAAAAATGGATCGACCCGGTTTCCATGGCAACAGGTTGTCTGTGCATCAGACAAGTGTTGGTTTGTTTGCTAAGTGCCACAGAGTTGGGCAAAGCAGCAAAGAAAAAAAGTTCTACCAAACCCCCCCGACGAGGCCCGCTTTTGTTCTCTGCGGCGGAGGGAACAATGGCGGGCCGCAGCACGTCAAACAGAGCCACTTCACCATGCAGGGGGGGGGGGGGGGCTTTGAGGGAGGGGGGGGGGGGGTCGCAAATACAGGGAATACCAAGCAGCTGGCATTTGAAACAATGAAGCAAAGGCCCTCATAAACGCTTAACATCAAACCACATAAAGCGATGCCGTGCTTCCCAACCTGTTGAGCAAAGGCATTTTTTTCATCCTCATAAAACTGTCGATGCATGTGAAGGAATGAGGGACGGGGCACACCATAAGGTGTTGTGGAGGGGGGGGGGATGAACAGATGAACAAATGAACAGATGTCGGGGTGACGACCAAGGTTCTTTTCTAGGCAACTACTGGTGACCCGGTGATCTTGGAGGGGGGGGGGGGATTCTGGGGGATTAGCGGGCTGAAGTCGGTTTGTAGAGATATAGCTGACCCCCGCCCAAAAAAACTAAACAAATGCACAAGTGCTTTAGGCGCCCGACAAACTTACCTTCGGCACAGCGGCACTCGAAGCCGTTGGGTCGGTCGTAGCACTTGGCGCCGTTCTGGCAGGGCGTGCTGGCGCACTCGTCGATGTCAATCTGGCACATGGTGCCGGTGAAGCCTGGGACAGTCAAACACAGAGGGGACAGGTCAGAGAGTAACTCCGGGGCGGTTTTGTCCCTTCTTAGTGGCCCTGGGGGCAAAGGTCTCCGGCGTGGTCAGAGACGTCTGGCTCAGACTGGTTAAGAGCTGCGTCATCTGGACGCTGATGGAAATCCCATGACCTTGATGGCATTTCAAGGTCACGGAAAAGACCTCATACGAGGTGCGCCTATCAACTTGGCAACGATGAGAAAGACGGATTTTGCGAGTAGCGCTCTGTTGCTTTGAAAGCTTGAGAAACTACGCAGCCTTGAAATCGGTGGGCAACGTGCCCAGATTGGGGGGCTTCATTGGTAGCACGCTGCTCTGTTGATTAACAATGTGAGGATGGGCTGTGTGTTGCTGCTGATGGGGGGTGTGAGCAGAGGAGACAGTGGGATTGTTTTCTCTTTTGCCCCCCTCCCTCTCCTTTTCTACATCAACCCCACAGGCTCAATAGCGAGATGGGGAGGCGGACGAGGAGGGGGGGGAGACGTCTGTCCCAGATGTAAATTGCGGACCTGGAAAAGAATCTCATTAGCGGGACTGCTGTTCAGACCACCCCTCCCCTTCGCCATCACCACCAACCAAGGCAAGTTGAGGGAGACTGCTGTCCCTTTTACATTCCAAAGGGGAGGGGCTTGGGGGTCACAATAGTGTCTTTGTTTAGGCACTTTTTTTTTTAATAAGTGGAGGCTGGACTGTCTCAGATTGCCATTCAAATCATGTGCACACAAATGAGGATATTTCTAATATAAAATATTGCTCTGTGTATTTTGGGTGAGAAGCAAACTGTTGAATATGTGGGAATGTGACAGCAATAACATTAATTTCCCCAACATCGTGTGTGTCTGAAATTCATCTTACCAGGTTGGCAGGTGCACGTAAAGCCATTGACCATGTCCCGACAGATGCCATCGTTCACACACGGGTTGCTCTCGCAGTCGTCGACGTCGGTCTCACAGTAAGTCCCCGTGTAACCTACAAGACATGTTTGCATGTGAGTACAAAACAAAAATGTCATTCCTGGGAAATCCCAATAATCCCATCATTGGTGAGCTATTTTTAGAACAGGCCCGCGGGCTACTCGAGTGGTCCTCAGGGCCTACTCACAGGCCCACGTCCATGACCGTGTGTGTGTGTGTGTATGGTCCCCACTCTCAACAATTCTATGAGAACCCTTTTTCATGCTCTCCTGGGGACTTTACTGAACCGCAGGATTCGTTGACCTCGAGTCCTAAGATGTTACATCGCATCGCAACACCTCGAGGTCGGCGTCCCATTCACCGGATGTATGTTATACATTCGCTGTTAGCAAACCAACTAACACCCCCCACCCCCTCATTGAAGTGAAGCCGAGTGTGGAAGCCGCCCGGCTTGAGCTTTGCCGGGCGGCCTGACGATGAGGAGGAAGAGCCTGTCTCTGGAAAGAGGAAAAAAAAAATGGGAGGGGGGGGGGTCGAAGAGGGGGGCTCTGGGAAAAGGCCTCCTTTCCCCTCTCTGTGTGTACGAGGGTGCAAAGTGGAGCACAGAGGGGCCCTATTGTTCGGCTCCATTCCCACCACTCTACAACTCATTACTATTCAGAGCACAGCGCTCCCCCTAACTGCTCGCCCTCTCTCACATCCAGTCCTATAGAGCCCACTCCCAGCTCTAATTTGTATAGTTCCCAAAACCCCGGGATGCATGTAGCACCGTGCGTGAGAGTTTCACTCTGGTTTTTGTCACCCAGAGTCCAAACCATCACTTTGTCCGCACTAATACCCTCTCTGTCTGGTTGTACAGTGCGTCGAGAGCCCCCTTTGCACTCCATTACATAATAGCCCACTCTGGCGGTCGGCATGGCAACGGTGGAGATAATACCCCGTACCTGGCATGCAGATGCAGGTGAACTCTCCGATGCGGTCCAGGCAAGTGGCGTCGTTCTGACAAGGCATGGACACGCATTCGTTGATGTCGATCTCGCAACGCGGGCCGGCGTAACCGCGGCCGCATTGACATTGGAACGAGCCCTCGGTGTTGACGCACTTGCCAAAGTGCTCGCATGGGTTTGCACCTGTGAGACAAAATGGAGGTTTGAGAAGAGAAGACGTGACAGTCCAGTGGCAACAAACAAGTCGCAAACATACCGATGGAGCATTCGTCCATGTCCTGGTTACAAGCCCCTCCCACAAAGCCAGCAGGGCAGGTGCAAATGGCGCGGCCGTTGAGGGGGTTGGTGTCGCACACGGCTCCCTCGTTGCAGGGGTTGCTCACACACGCGTCCTCCAAGTGGCACAGCAAACCTAAACCAGGTCCAACAATAAAATAACGCCGCTCAAAATGTGGCCCGATGATGCGTTCACTTACCCGTCTTTCCGACCGGGCACTCGCAGAAGAAGGAGGCGACTCGGTCGTGGCAGGTGGCCCCGTTGAAGCAAACGGCGATGGCGCAGTCGTCGATGTTCTCGCTGCAGTCGTCGCCCGTCCAGCCGTTGACGCAGACGCAGGTGTGACCCCCGATGGTGTTGAAGCACGTGCCCCCGTTGTGGCAGGCGTTGGGCTGCATCAGACACTCGTTGACGTCCTCGGCGCAGTACTGGCCTGGCGTGGTGAGGTGTGATTAGCTCACACGACTCATATTTAAAATTTTCAAGAAAGACCGTGTGCTGTACCTGTCCATTCAGGTGGGCACTGGCAATTATACGTGTTGACTCCATCCACGCAAATCCCGCCATTCATACACTTGTGACCCGGACAGTCGTCCACATTATTCTCACAGTTGTGGCCTTGGAAGCCTGGAGCGGATGGAGGGAAAGGTTACAACAAACAAACATATTAAGTCGCCGTCGCCCCCCCCCCCCCCCCCCTGTTCCGCAACAATCAATTTAACTCATAACCTCGAGTCACGTTTCCCACACTGCAGGGGCGCGAGGTAGTTAAAAGGTTGAGTGGGCGACTGTTTACATGCACTCGTGACGGTTCCCACACGACGCCGACGAGAGACTCGGCGGCTGCCTCGGAGGCCCGTGCTCCCTGCGGTGTTTGCTTGTTTTATAATCTTCCAGTTTCAATGACTTCCTTTCTGGCAGGAGACATTTCCTGTCGGCTCCCCAGTGGCAAGCCAGAAAGGGTCCATAAAGTAAATTCTTTCTGTTGTGGACATAGTGGAGCAGGAACGCGGGCGTGCGATCCTCCTCCGACAACTTCTCAACACAGCCACCCCGTTTCTCATCAGTCTATAAATAGCAGGTGGGAAGCTGATCTGCCATGTATGAGTAAATCCCAGCAGCGACGTTCACAACTGCGTCATCGGCCATGGGAAGAACTTCAGACTTGGGAAAACAGCGGGCCTACGCTCTGATAGTGATGGTTTGCATGTGTGCATACCCCCGCCCCCCCCCCCCCCCCCTATGTGGGATGGCCCCAGTGGGCTTGCCGCAGTTTGGCTTAAATTTATGTGGGATAGCGGTTAGCATTAGCAGTAGCATACATACCTGGCAGGCAGGCGCATTCATAGGAATGGTCGCTGGTCTGGCGACATGTGCCGCCGTTGACGCACTGCGAGGGGGCGCAGGGCTGGGTGGACACCTCGCACGTGCGCCCGCTGTACCCGGGCGGGCACTGGCAGCGGAAGGACCCGTGGGTGTTGATGCAAAGGCCGGCGTTGAGGCAAGCGCCGGGCTTGCGGCACTCGTCCACGTCGCTGCGGCAGTTCTTCCCTTGGAAGCCAGGTGGGCAGGAGCAATTGTAGTGATTATTCCAGTTGGCACAGCGGGCGCCATTGGCGCAAGGACTCGTGGCGCAGGCGTCAATGAGCGAGCAGTCTTGGCCTGGAATTAGAAGGAACGGTCAGATGGTGCTGAAGCTTCGTGCTAATTGTGAGGGGCATACCTCTGAAGCCCCTCTGGCACACGCAGCTGTACTGCGGGACGCCGTTGACCACTTGGCTCTTGCAAGCGGCCCCGTTAAGACACGGCGATCGGTGGCAGGGATCCTGGTGCTGACAAAGCGGACCGATGAATCCTGGACGGCATCTGGACAAATATGAGCGTTAAGTCTTTGAGAGGCAAAACAGGTAACAAGCTAAAAAGCCAAACTTCCGATGCAATCAATTCCCATTTTGTTCATTAATGCAGCGCATCTGGCCGTGCGGACCCCGTGACAACTCCTTCTTGACTCATAATGTGGTGCGAGGCTGGCGTCTACGCCCTGGAATAATTTCATATTAAGCGCCGGTTGCTTCAAAAGTGCAACGTGGTTTTGTGGAATGAGTGATGCACTCGCAAACGGAGCCAGGCCATATCCTGACGGACGGGCTTTACCAAACGCGCAATTTGTGTCCTCTCCAGCTGGCGAGAGCCATTTTTTCAGTGTCAGCTAACATTCCTCCTTCCTTACGGCTTTTTCCGCAGGTCGGCTCTAAAGAATATCCGAACACGCCCAGCGATGGCTGACAGGAAGCCAAAACGATTCCACCCCGTGCCGACGTAAGAAAACTGGAGTCTACACTCAGCATGCTGAGCAAAGAGGAAAAGACAGCTGTGATATTTGGAGAAGTTCTATTTGTTTCCAAGACACACTATCCCGTCTCGCCTTTTGTTTAAACATATCAACATCGGATTAGGAGTATCTGATTGCTCTCTACGGGCCGATGAGAGTTCAGACAAGGTTTGTGCTAACGGAGGAGGTTAGTTTGAGTTAGAAACCCGACACCCAGATTGGAGCCTCGGGTACAAGCCCCCCCTCTCTCTTCAAACAGGCTGTTTGATGCTGATGACAGAGCAGTGACGGCCAGGATTTGGTTCGCCCCGAGGCGCTGTCTTTTTTTTTTTTTTTTTTTTTTTACTGCCGAAGAACCCCCAGGCTTAATCAACAATGGATTCCCCTCTGTTCTTCTTTGTACAAGCATTCTATTATTGCACGCTGATCTACAAAACAAACTTTTTGTTTTGCAGTTGTTGTTGGGAGTAGGCCAGCCTTTTTACTATGTTTGTTACTATGTTTGACTTGCTTTGGAGTGTTACAATGACAAAATGATAAAGGGAAGCCACAGGGCTTCAGCACAAAGGACTGCACTGGCATATCCAAGAGAAAGAGACATGAAGAAAAAAAAGAGTGCAGTCGAATAGAACTATTAAATAGTTGAACAACTAGAAACACAACATTTACTAGGGATGGGTGAGTAGCCTGCTAATAGCAAAATTAAGAATCGGGTCAATACCAGCCTTATTTTAAGGTATCGGGTACTTTTAGATGCGGCCGATACCAGCAGCTGACAATTATGGCAAATTTTTTACATTGGGTTAAATTAAAATGTATTTAAAAAAATAAAAAATAAAACAGAACTCTTATTGGTATCAGTCTGAAAAACACATTTTGAACATCCCAACAATTTACAGTTGAATGTAAGCACAGGCTCTAAGATTAGAAGTTGGCTCAGCTACTACCCCCCACTCGAACTAAAACGGCAGCTTGGCACCCCCCCCCCCCCCACACTGCTGAGAGGTCAAATGTCAGAGGTCCCCCGTCTGATTGTGATGATAATGTCACTCAGGCTGCAGGGCGAGGGGTTGGGCTACGCCGCAGGAGAGAATGTCTTTGGAGGCTGCAACTGGTGGACGGAGAGGGGGTGAATTTGGGAGGGGGGGTGTGGGGGTTAGAGACGGTCTGGTCCAGAGGGAATGCCATGTCATATTTCCTGTAATCCCTTGTCCGCTGCTCTAAAAACACAGCGCTGGCTCCGAAACGCAGGATGGCCGTCGCCCTGGCAACGGGGCAGACCAAAGAGCAAGCCTGACACTCAACCAATCACCCCGCCCGCCCCTTGGTACCCAGGGCTATTTGTCATGGCTTGGCTGGGTTTATTTAGAGGCAAATTAACTATGTCTGGAATCTAGCGGGTCAGGACAATAAAAAAAAAAAGAAACGTGGCACACAGAGGACCATTCGGCGAGGCCAACGGTTGTCAAAAGTTGTTTTTTTTTGCGACTTAAGTCAGCTATTTTCTGGATTTTCAAAACACGCATTCTTTTGTATAGACTCGTCTCATGGCCAGCGTTCTTTCTCTCATAACCCAAACTCAACTGATACCAGCGTACAGTTCGATCCCGCTGGCCCAAAACAAGTGCTTATCGGACTCGGATTCCGCAGCTTCTGGGAACGCCAAGGGGAAGCACGCGAAGGGCAGGTGCCGGCTGCTGTTACGCACCAACCTCCTCCCCCTTGGGTGCCGACTTCTGACCTCTGAGGAAGAAGACGCCAGATGATGACGAGCAAGAAGTTCTTTCAAGCCGTTTTGCATGGATGTGTCTAATCCTCCCCGTGTCAAACCATGAGATATTTTACCAGCTGCGTTTCTCGGGCACCACGCATCTGTCCACATCTGTCATTGAGTCTAGTCGTCTCCGAGTCAAAATAACAACTGCTTTTTTTTCCCGGGGACGCACACACGCACACACACAAAAACCACTTCACATGACTGAAGAGACACATCAACCTAAAGAAAACATGCATTAACGATTCCTTTTAGCCTTTTAGCTTCACACAAAGCTTCACCACTGCAACACGGCATGCAAAGCAAACAACCGCATGCCTGAACACAAAGGGAAGAAACTTACAACCGGCGTGGTAGCCACAAACGATGACATCCAAACAGGAAATTGCAAAAGAAGAAGAAGAAAGCATTTTAACGAGTGGAAGTGAGAGCTTTCATTTCAGATATGGACTTTTGATTTATGGGATCTGGTGGAACCCAATGCGGGTTTTCCTGCTCTGTGGTTCATTGAAGCAAGGGGTAACATGAGCTCATCTCCTCCCAAACAATAGCAGATCCTCCGCCGCGGGGTCAAAGGGCGACTCACCTGTGAACAAAGACCCTGTCAACTGTGACACGGTTCCATACCCCAACAAAGCAACGTGTATCAAAGAGGCTCGCTATCTTTGAGCTCAGAGCATCTTTCTACTTTGTGATTAGGTCCAAAAGTGAAACCCAATGACATTTATTCTCCCATAGTAATGCCAACTTGAGCCTTACCCACATCCCCCTTTCTTTCTGAGGAGTCCTTGGCTCTCCCTTTCTCAGCAAACAAGCACATTGGTGGGGTGGGTGGGGGTTGTTTTTGTGGCCCCCCCAAATAAAAGCACTAAAGTAGTCAGAAGTCCTTTGTATGATCAGGTTGGAAGGCGGAGGGAGCCAAGGGGGAGGGAAGAAAGGGGGGTTAGTGACCCAAGCAGCTAGTCTTTCAGGTCTGGGCTTCCATGGACCAACAGGCCGAGGCCGTCGCCTGGCAACAGTATCCCATGGAGAGAGGGAGCCCGAACGGGGAGAAAAGGGGGTGCTGGGAACGACGGTTTCGTGAGGTTCGGACAGTTTGAGTGCTTCGGAGGAACGACCTTTGCATGTGCAGGAAGCTGGCGACACACGACCGCTCGCTTCTTGTAATTGAGTTCCTTCTGAAGCCAACCCGCTCCATCGCGAGGAAGTTTGTTCCAACAAATTATGCTCACGGTCAAACAATCGGATTGAGGTTTTTTGAAATCCGGCGCAATCAATTCCTACAATATTCAAGTTCAAGCAAAGCGTGGATGATTTTTTTTTGCGAGGCAGCTCCTTGACATTTTTCAAATAGCAGCAATAACCACATGACACGCACCCCGAGGCCGAGGTCTTTCCAAACATTCGGCATCACACACAACTACAGCGCTACCCACAACCACCAAAGTTAAACCAGATTTGTGCAAAAACTTTAAAATTCCAAAATCAAAACTTGATTTCAACATGAAAGAAGAGACCCTGTCCAGAACTCCTCAAACTATCACCACAACAGTAATAGACAAAGATCATTTGAACTTCTCAAGGCCTGCTTGATAATCAAACCTCTCCCAAAACATATATCATAATTGATTATGTTACTTTTTCCCCAAATGAAGTCAACCTGATGCTTGAGTAAAGCTGCTGCGATTAGACAGGATGTGTGGATCAAAAAGGTCAGAAGGCAGAACTTCCTGTGACAGGGCCTGGGAACCAGAGCTCCCAGTTTACAATTATATACAAATACCATCCTCCCTATATTAGTTTCAAACCGAATGGTCAGATATAAGCCATGAGCTTCCTTTTAACTAAAGCTTTTCTGCAATCCATTGTGGCACCACTCGCAGCTAATTGCAAAGTCAAACATTCCAACCATCAGGACCTCAATGAGACTGTATTGTCGGGTGCATTCCTGAATAGGCTTCCAGGGGGGGTTGGGGGGGGGGGATGGACAATAACCTGGAACTTCCACAACGACAGGAGGGAACCTCAGACAGCAGCATTCCTTTTCTAAATCCGCCGTGAAGATGGCCGAAGAAAACATCGACTGTGGACGGGGACATTAGGCATGACGGGGACGTTTGCGGATGATCAAAAATACAAGCCTCCTTTTATCATGTCTCGAGGGCCTGGGAGTAGTTGAAGGGTCACGACAGAACACGCACAATTTATACGCTAACTCGGCAACTGAGGCCAAAGGCAACACATTTATTAAAAAAAAGAAAAAAAAAAGGAAAAGAAACACTGACAGCCACTGCTTCCACATGGGGGCCGCGCCAGGGGCAACTAATGTTTTCGTTTCTGTCTCATTTTTCTTTTACACACATTTAAGGGATTTATGTCAGAAAATAATAAAGTATATAATTAAATTTGTCTTGATGCTGACTCGTCATCCAAGAACAAACGCCATTTTTTTTCACTATGAAGTTGTTAAAATTGAGCTCTTCCAACTCTGCCTAGCAACAAATCACACTTCATACAATGGAATCCAAGCTGTCCCACAGAGGTTAATGTCAACATGTGGCAAGTGAAGTCGCTCTGTGAGAGAATCAACATGTGCTAGCGAGCTAGCAGGCTAGTCAGCGAACTTGTCTCCCAGTGTGCGACTCAATGGTAGCACCTGGCCCTACGCTGCCCCTTTGTTGAGCTCTGACTTCACTGGATTACCATCACAACATCCACCAGCTGTCCTCTACGCTGCCCCCCCTCCGCCATTTTCCAAGCCAGACCCCCCTCACGACTTGCTCAGCGCCCCCCCCCCCATTAAAATCCAGCTGGATTTTCTCTGATCAACACTTTCATAATCTAATTATCTCTATTGCGCTCATACCGCCGCCCTATCAAGTCGATCGTGTTATTAAAAATATTTGTATATTTTGTTGCAGTATCTTTTCAGCTCCAGCCATGATTTGATTTACCGCTAACATAACCGTCTAAAATATGCTAATCAGCGCATCATCGAAGCCCCTGTGGGACCGCCCACAAAAAATTCAAAAATCTTTGTTTCTTTAAGGAGTGCAAGCTATTTCAACACTTAATATAAAATAACAGGTTGTTGTTTCTGTTATTTATTTTACATTTCACGATCTTTGTCCCACAGCTATTAAAAATGGGAACAATTTGTGATTCTGTGTAATCAATCAGGCAGTCCATTGCCAAGTTCAATCAGAGTTTTTGTTTTTTTTCTAACACGTGCCATTCACTTTGCCGTTACAGCTACTCGGTAAGGGTTGGCCTCCAATCTTGCATCCTTTAGTGACTCACCTGTTGAGGAAGTCGGAACACTCAGTCATAAACCTTTTTTGATGTGCCGCCTCTAATCTGACACGGCGTGACATCATGGCCGCGCAGGATATTCGAGACGCGGCTATCTGGGGCAGGAACAAAAGCCAGCTGCCATTTACTGTATATCAGTCAAATATTCAAGCCAATTGGGAAGGCCATAAAACAAAATATCTCAACTTTTTCATGAAGACCTTCTTGAATCTACAAACACGGGCTAGCATAAATTTCATTTTGTCAGTAAACATTCAAATCAAAGCTAGTTTCTGTGGCTTTTTTCTTTCCTGCACCCACTTTGTGCACTCTGTATCGGGTATCTGCAGGAAGAAAAGATCTTTTCTACTCTTGTATATCTTTGTTCTTTTCTCCTGGTTGGGGGCGGGTGGGGGTTAATGAGAGTGGGGGGGTAGTTACCTCAGAATCAAACTAGTCCAACAAGCTCAGCTTCTCTGTTCTGCTCCAGTTTGATATTTGTTGTCCGTCGTTTGCGGGAGACGCATTATTTCTATTTAAATGGCACTACAGTGGGTCCAGATGCTCCGCCTTCATCAAAAATACTTTAGAGTCTTATTCATCTTCAGTGTTTTCATGGCTTCATGAAATTACACATTGACTGACTTAATGGCACTCTGGCCACATCCCAACTGCAAATGATTGATAAAACGTGGGCGGCGGTTGCTTCTAACGGAGGCCACTTACACGTTTGTGAGTCGAGTTATGTCCGCCTCGTATTGATAAATGAGATTTACGTATAGAGTGGAACAAAAGAGGATTATTCTTATCTTATTTATCCTTATCTGACCTCTTATTCTACTAAAATGAGGGCCTTTTCGGAAAGCAGGTGGCGGAGACGGGTTGTTTCTCCTCAGTTTAACACTCGAGCATGTTCCTCCTCGAAAAAGCTACAAGGAGGGCTTAAAAGGGGACAAGTGACCCTCGGGCAAGACACTGGAGGCGATTTCACTTGACTATAGTCACGGCTTTTCCCACACAAACCGTTTTCTCCACCCCTCCACCCAAAGGAATTTTAAAACAAAAGCCTTATCAGTGTCAAAAGACGGTAAAAGCAAGCAAGGCACTTCAATTAAATGAAGCTTTTAAGGGGAATCAAATAAAATAGTTTTGGTGGAGACATTTAACAGGTGCAGAGGAGACGTGTGGAGGCTGGCTGACGCTCGTAGGTTGGATAAACCCATTTGTAACATTCGTTGGAAGGCAATTAAAAGTAGGAATGTTTATCTTTTCTGGCTTTTCTGAAAAAAACGACACCTCTCGTTGAAAGAGTGTTAAGTGAATTTAAAGACACATTCAGAGTTTAATGAGTTGCACTTACATGCATCGGGAGGGCGACTCTATGCATGTCCCTCCATTTTCACATGGCTTGGCTTTATCAGAGCATCGAAAACCTGTGGGAGATGTGAGAAATGATTTAAATGGAACTCATGCAGCAAATAATGAGACTGCAACATGAAGACAAACTGATCTGACCCCCCCTACCCCCACCCACTCCTCTTATCTGAGCCCAGCCATGCAACTAGAGGCTTTTGTTCAATTCTAAAGTGTTTGTTATGTACTTTGTTGAGCCTCAATAACCTAAAACAATTTAAATTCCTGCAAACACGCTCACGTGTAAAGTTTTTTGGTACTAAAATGTGCAAAGAGTTCATTCATTTAGCCGTAATATTTTCATTTTATTTCTGCAAGACTCCTTTGGTGCAACTAGTTTTTGAAAATATTGCTGAATTGACACAATAGCTGGCGCTTTCTCCATGCACGTGTGCATAAATACGCTATTAGCATGAACAACAGGTTCATTAGCATACCTATGGTCGGACTTCAACACAATGCATTGACATGCATGATATCATAAACATAAGATGTTTTTTAAACCGTAATAAATTCACTGGCACACTTAATTAGATGCATGCAACGCTCCACTTTAAAACAAGGTGACCATATCAAAGCATGTCCAGGCAAAGAACCGCAATGCAATCAAAGCGTTAATTACCTTCACAAAGTTGCATAAACAATAAAAAAGACAAAATAATCCACGGTATATTCCCTTCCATGTCGGTGGGAAAAAGTTTCCGGCACTTTGTGACGCCCTTTCAATACAAATACATCCTTGAGGAATCAAATTGGCGTGAGAAAGAAGGCTCCGGAGTGTGCTGGCCACGATGCCCTCTTTGTCATAAAGTTGACCGGGAAAGGAGTCGCGTTAAGTCCCGCATAAAAGAAAAAGTCCTCCGCAGCTCAGCCACCGCGGATCCTCCTTGACTGAGATTCCTTGGAAAACTTTGGCTGCACGGCAAGAGGCTGCGGCAGCACACCAGTCAACACACTCCGCCTTTCCCTCTCTCTCTCTCTCTCTCTCCCTCTCTCTCCGTCCCTCCCTCTCTCTCTCCCTCTCTCTCTCTCTCTCTCTCTCTCTCCCCTTCTCGCACCCCATCGACGCACGCACGCTGGAAGACCTTTAAGATGCTTTATTGGTCCCATTGTCAATGAAAGCGAGCGTTAGTTGAAAAAAAACCCCACATTTAAAAGAGCTAATTAAAATGACATGCATATCTATCTATCTATCTATCTATCTATCTATCTATCTATCTATCTATCTATCTATCTATCTATCTATCTATCTATCTATCTATCTATCTATCTATCTATCTATCTATCTATCTATCTATCTATCTATCTATCTATCTATCTATCTATCTATCTATCTATCTATCTATCTATCTATCTATCTATCTATCTATCTATCTATCTATCTATCTATCTATCTATCTATCTATCTATCTATCCATCTATCTATCCATCTATCTATCCATCTATCCATCCATCTATCCATCCATCTATCCATCCATCTATCTATCCATCTATCTATCCATCTATCTATCCATCTATCTATCCATCTATCTATCCATCTATCCATCCATCTATCCATCCATCCATCCATCCATCCATCCATCCATCCATCCATCCATCTTATTCAATATGTAATATCTATTATTTAATATCTACCTAATAGCTATCTAATATTATCCATCTTACTAGCTTGCTGTATGTGTGTCAATGTGAATGTTAGCTTAACATGTCCACTTTGTTATTGTTAAATATCTTGTGTAGAACTCATTAAAAAAAACTTGCAGGAATTTAAAATGTATTTGTTCAACAGTATACAGAGCTTGCCAACTGAATCATGTGAATTAAGTGAAGATCCACCATGGCCTCTCTCAATGCTAACATTAGCCAAAGATGCTACACAGCATTCATATATACTGGAAGACGTCCAGTCCTGTGCATGAATGCTCTTGTTTGTTTGTGTTTACAGTTTGCGCATGACAGATAAGATTGTTAACTATGTTTGTATAGTGGACTTGAAAAAAAAGAAGAAGCCAAGTCTCGTTGTTCTGAACACCCCCTCCACACACCGCGCTCCCAGCATGCAACTCACATCAACTTGCACCTTGTATATAGAGCCTCGGTTGTTCCGCGGCCAGCACGGAGCCGTTCTCTTCTAGAGACAATAGCCTTGATTTGAATCATAAAAGGAGTCCGGCATTATGACACAGTTTCTCCCCGCAAGGGAGGGCGGCACACTAATATTCAAGCTCACTGCCCCGATGCCACCATCCCACCGCCACCTCGCCATCACAACACTAGAACTCGCCTTGAATAAATTACAAGCATGGGTAAGGCCGTGAATGCAGAGGGATGGCTGGGAGTGAAGTTCGTTAAGTGCGCTGATGTCATCGGATCCGTGAAAAGAACTGCTTTTGGAAACACCTGCTTCCTTTGAAAAACCGCATCCGATCAAAGCTGGGTCGGATTCGTAGAATTGGGACTCTTAGAACACAAGATATATAACTCTGCTATTGTTAACACTTTTTTCGTCCAATCAGATTCCAGGTTTGATTTGTTGCCAGTTGTGGTCAAAGTTATGTTTCAGAACATTTCACTTCCTCGTCTGATGTCATCAGTAGAAACGGAGCCGAGTCTTCCCTGTGGAAATGTGACCTGGCCTGCATTGTTGTATTGTTCTGGAACTGAAAACACAGAACTAAATCACGTGTGAACAGCAGCGGGTCGGCCTCCATTCTTTTACTTCAAGTAATTTCAAAAGAAATCCACCGACATCTCGCCGGTTTATTTATTTGCGTTCCCTCTTTTCTCACGCGCACAAACAAACATCAAGTATTGGGTGTTGTGTTTGGACTGCAGCCGGGGTGTGAGAGTGGACGCTTTGGTGGCAAAGTTCTCGCGCACGGCTCCGGGGGAATTCTCCCGTCACACAAACAAGCTTGTCGTCGGCTTGGCGATTTATAACTCTGTTCTCTGCTGGAGAGACAACCCAATGCACTTGGCACAGCCGCTTACCTTACGTGTGACTGGGACGCAACATCTTGACGCCACTAGCTTCTTCCCTTCACCTCTTCCTAAATTGGTTTGCAACCAAAAAGGTTAGCTCAATCTTCTAAGTAGCTAAATTTTGGTGCAGATGTTTGGTAAGATTTTTTTTTTTTTACCAATATGAGCTACATATCTGGTTTTAGGTTGCATAATCTTAAATTAAAATCAAAACTGATAAGGTCAGAAGCTATTGATTGTTAGCTATTGCTAGGTGACCTTTCAGAGCATCACTCGGCAGTGTGTGTGCGTGTGTGTATGGACACAAAGTAGACGTGATGACTCTACCACCCAGAGCAGACTGATTTATGGGCAAAAACCATGAGAGCACCCACGGAGAGCGTGGAGAGGATTAAAAGCCCACCGCCTAATAAAAAGTGCTCACGGCCAATGGGGGGTACCGGGACCTCCTGCTGCCGCATGTCGCAGCCAATCAGAGCGTAGTGGCCGGCTTGATGAGCTTTCATAATTTGGTCATCGCATTGTGTGCACAGTGGTGGTCAGCGTCAAGTGCTGTGAAATTATGGGACGTAAAGCCAAAAGCAAAGACCTGATGAGGTCGTTGCTGAAAAGTTAGACACACACACACACACACAAGTATAGATAAGATAATACTTTGTTGATGCTGGAAAAGTGACATCATCTATTCGAAAAAAAAACCTCCTCCTTTTCCTAAGCACTATTAACAGGCTCTCTTTCATAAACATCACATTCATAAAAAAAGAATCCCTATAACATTAAAACAGTGGTTAAAAAAAAGTCTGCACACCCTTCCTTGTTCAAATGTAAAATAATGAAATCAAGATAAATCAATCCAAAACTTTCTCCATTATTGCGACCTACCTGTACCATTAAATTCTAAAAAAAAAAAATTCCAACTGGCAAAGTCAAAATAAGTAAGGTCATGAAGTTGAATAAGTGTGCACACCCTGTATATATGCAATACAACAAGTTCACTCATTTTGTTTTTAACTTCCCGCAACAATAAATGTGTCATCTTGCATGTTGAGACAACAGACAAAATGGTTGAACTTTTGTATTCTTTTTTTTCTTGCCCACCCACTCACACACACACAGACACACGCACGCACACACACACGGTCATCGCGTCTGGGGCTTTTTTGACTAAAGTAAACACGTGCAAATGATGAATCTTCTTTCAGATTGTGGGAAAAAGTGTTTGACTTTCTCACAAGCTCTCTAAATGGCTATTAAATCCTCAATGTGTACACACGTCCAGGGACGGGCTTGAAGCGAGTGGGGGAGAAAAAAAAAAAAGAGTGTTTTACCTATGTGGAATCTTTTCTGGGCTTGTTCGTCATTATACAGAAGTTTGGGATGGGAGCCATCAGCGGGACATTTGTTTGAAAATCCAAATGGGGAAATAATTTGTTTTTCTGTGAATGGAGAAAAAACAGAGGATGGTGTCAGTGGATTGACATGGACTGAGACTCACTAAGGCATTTTGGTTTCCCAATGTATAGTGAAAATGGGGGGTCAGCGAGGGCACAGAGTAGCCATCCTTGCATAGGAATGTATCACGAACAGAGTTGGAGAGCGGCCACGACTGTGTTTCCGTGTGAAATAGCAACTTAAGGCCACCGTGAACAGCTGCCGGACAGTGCCCCGTTTGCCCCCCCCCCCCCCCGCCTCCCTCCCTCCCCCTTGCCCCTGAGAAGGCCTGTAAATCTTAAGGGAGAACTGAGGTGCCAGCGACGTGCTGAAAGGGAACCAGGGAGGATCCCGGGGTTTAGTGCGAAAGGTCACTTGTGTGTAAGTAAGGCCCTGATGCTGATGACCCAACACACGTTCGAGGATCAGCCGCTGGACACCCATGACGGACCATGAGCTTCCGGGAAGACGGTAGCTGTATGGGGGCTGCGGCCAGAGGGCTTCTACTGACAAAGGCCAATTGCGCTCATTAAGAATATTGGACAGAAAAAGAAAAAAAAAGATCTCAGAGCATGTAATGTGACAAATAAAGCAGCAGAACACCCGAGTTAAGTTGCGACGTGATTGCACTGACAGCCTTGAAAGGCGCTTGAAGCGGCATATGCTCCAGTCAAGACGTCAAATAAAAGACATATTGAGAAAAATGACTGAATTACAACTGCGACTGATCCCACATTTGCCTGTGAAAACGGCAAGAGAAAGACGCGGAGGGGTCCCGAGCGCCCCCTTCATCCCGTCCCTCTTGAGTCAATTGTTGGGGAAGCGCGGTGTCAACCCCGCGCCATCAATCACCCCGTTTCAGAGGAGGGCAGACAAGGCAGGGACCCGCCCCGCAGGACAGGGGGGTGGAAGTTCTCATGCCCTCCCCGCCTCCCGAAGCCCCACGCCCCTACAGACTGGACTCGGACAGCTGGTCCGGCCATTAGGGTCGGCCCGGGACCTGAGGGCCCCTGCACAGCAGCAACAGCTGCCAGCCCACTGGCTCCAAACAACCCCCCCCCACACTCGCACTACTCTATGAAACCCGTATTAGAACATTCCTTTGCATCGCCTCACAAAGATGGCGGCAGTAGGCATCATCCTCGATTATTTGCACTTCTTGGGCTCAGTTTACTGTGAAATTGTTGCTGCTGTTTCATTCTTGTGTGTGCGCTGCAAGCGGTTTGCAAAACATCAATCATGCCAGAGCACCCAACTGTCCATTTTGTGATTATTTTTCTCAGTGGGTAACTCACTTATTAAAAAAAAAAAAAAAAAAAGCAAAATGTCCAACTGAATGCTATTTTATATTAGAAATGTTGAAGTTGCGATTTAAATTGTAAATTTTTAATCTAACCGAACGGCCATGACAGGTGGAGTCCCTCAAGTGTCAATCTTAGGACCCCTTTTGTTAAGGAGTACATTCTTTTTTGTTCTTTTTTGTTTTGCAAATGCTTTTCGATGTTGTGATTTTGGTTTGGTTGAGTGAAGCATATTGACTTGCTTTCGTGTGCTATACAAATGTCACCTTGCCTTTAACAACGTCCACGTCTATAAGCGCTACCTTTCGAAACTGCATGTTAACCACAAACATCTCCCTCCGAGCTCATTTTTCCTTGACTGTGATTGTGTTTATCCTACAAATATGCAACCATGCCATTTCTGTGTGACTTGTGGCTCGCAAATGCACGCTGACTGACATAAACGCATGAATGTGCGGTGTGTGTGTGTGTTCCAAGAAGAACGGGAGAGGCGTTAGAAGAGATTACAACACAGTCCCTCGGGGTACTTGTTACTCATGCGCTGCTGGCAGCGGCGTGGTTCCCACACTTCCACCATCGTGAGGTGAGAAAGGCTGCACCCACACCGCCCCCACCTACACCTTTTACGTGTCCCAGCAAGGCCCATTTAAGTCGGGATCATCCGTCCTTAAAAAAAGGGGAAGACAGAAAAAAAAACACTCAAGCTGGCTTGTGCGCAATCCAAACAACTGCCAGCGAGTCACAATGCAAGTGCACCACTAAGGTATAATTATTACTGAAGCATCCCATGAGGGACACTCCCCCCCCCCCCTTCCTCCACAGCAAATCTCGATCTCACCCTGCATGCACAGAGTTCAACCAAGAGATGTCCGTCACAATCTTGCGTGACTTCTCTCATTGCATAACGCAATGCCAGTCTTCCGAGAAAGTGGGGAGTAAAACTGGTTGTCATGCAGACACAGTGGAACCATAGCCAGCTCATTTTCCATTGTATTTTCTATTCTTCTTTTAGATCAGAATTTTGTCAAACAGCATGACAGTCGCTCTAATTCTGCAAGTTTTTTTTTTGTTTAAGACAATGACAAATCTTTTTCCATGAATTTTGGTTTAAGTTTATTTCCAGTTAATGACTCTCTTGTATGGAGCACAAATGTTCTCCCACATTTTTGAAGAGCAATGAAATGACTCTTTTGTTTCTGGAGTCCGATTCAAAGGACGCATCATGACAACTGTCCGCTGTCTTTATCCGAGCCCATTGAAGATGGTGTGAGATTATATGTGATTCTAATCCCTACTTCATTATAGTGGATGTGCCGAGGAGAGCCTGATCAGGAGTTAACATGTCACAGCAGCTGTGCTAAAAAAAAAAAAAATAGATGATGCTCATGGATCTGATAAACAAAGATCAGGCCCCCAAAAATGTTCTTCTGGGTTTTAATGAGTGTGCTGCATTCCAGTCTGTGGCCCAGAAGCCCACTTGAGTGATAAGGGAAGCCGTAATGGAATAAGACGGGGTGGGACAAGAGGGAAGTGTTGGTAGTTGACAAGGTTTAAGTGCTGTGCGCCTGAGGGCAAAAAAGGAAATCTCTTCAAGGATTGCTGACCGCTTACTTTGTAGAAGATTAGAATTCAGCCACGAGCCACGGGCAGAATTGATCATCTGCATGTGACGACTTCATTGCAAAGATAATACGGTTCGGTTTTTATGTTTTACTTGAAATGTCAACTAAGTGAAGTCCGTGCTGCTATTAATATCTCGCTTCTCAGAAGTGGGCCACAAAGGTCAAGTGCATGTTTGGAGCAGGTAGCAGTGCTCTCAAGAAAGACTCGGTGCCGATGAGGAGGAAAAAAAAATTGGAGAGGTGCGGGGGCATGGGGGTGGGCTGATAGTGGCAGACATTCCACCCTGGGGGGAGGGTGGGGGGTAATTCCACTTTTATTAAAACACAAAGAGGAAAATAACCAGCCAGTCTATGGCGGCAGGAAGTGGAAATTGGCGTGACGGTGGGGTACATCCATGCTCGCATTCATAATAATAAAAAAATAAATCACATCATTGTCTCTGGACCTGGTTAATCTTTTTGAGTGAATCCCAAACCATCTAGCTTCTCCATTTCCTCTTTGTTTCTTCCCCCTCCCAGTGTTCTAAAAACGCCCCACAGATGTTTCTCCACGGAGATTTCTGTAGCGCTCCTCCTCCCGTTTGTGCGTGTTTAGTGCGGCGTCCTGCAGCTTCAGGTTGTCTTATCTGTCCCCGGGTGGATCCTCAAAGGCTCGCCAGTACTAATCTCTCCTGAATGGATGAGTTTATTGTCGGAGCAACTTTACAACCAGGCCCTCTGGCCGTTCCGACCCCTCCCGGTGACCTGGTCACTGTCTCCATGGCAACTAATGCAGGAAAGTGGGATCATGCAGCAAAGAGGCTGAGGCCTCCCCAAAATAAATCTCCAAATAAAAATATATATTTTTTCATTTTCTTCATTTCCGCACCTTCCTAAACAAATTTACATCTCTTCCTCAAATGCCCGCCCTGGAAGAGAAAGCCAACGGAGACAATCCAGAGATTCCTGCATGCCATTGTGTCCTCTCATAGTCTCTAATTTAAGAGCAGTTGTCGGGTCCTGCAAACCCTCAAGCATCAAAGCTGGCTGAGGAAGAAGATGAGGAAGAGGAGGAGCAAGAAGACCCCCCCTTTTAAGCCACTTTCTTAGCTTGACATAATGACTTTTAACACCTGTAAAAATGGAGGCAAAATTACAAAGCACTCACTTCAAATCATGAAGACTGCAATCTACGGGAGCAAGCTACAAATATGTCTAATTGGACCAGGATGAACGATAATGCTAAGAACAACTCCTGTGTATGTCTAGCCTGAAGTTTGTAAAGTGAAGCTTCCCCGCGAGCACCTGTTCCTCTGAGGAGGAACCCAGGCTCATAGTCACCTGTTGCTTATTTTTGTTTCGTGAGTGATGATTGCGACGTGTGTCATGAGAGCTCATGACAGGCAGCTTTCTCACAACAGAGGAGACACAAAAATATCATTAGCTGCTACTGCTGTGTGAGGATTTATTTTACGGCTTGAGGTTCTCACACTGGTGTTGGTGGAGGACGTGTTAAGACATGCTGGATCCCAGATGTGGTCCACACTCTGCTCCATAATTACACCGTGGACTCTGTTGTGGGAGCTAATTACTAGGAACGGCTAGCTAACGCAAACCAGCGCATGGATGCCATTTGATTTATTCGACCTCGGATGTCTGTGTTGCGCATGCGTGCACCCCCCGACACACACACACACACACACCACCACCCACACACACACATATCGCAGACAGATGCGACTGCAATAACACAATAACATTTCACAATGTTTTGTCTGACACATACAAGAATTTATCCAACTGATGCACATTAGCAAGTTCCCCATTTTTTTTTGTCTTGCTGTCGTCAGCACACCAGTACGTGTGAATCTTAATACTTTGGATGGTGGATTTCTAAAAGCCATCTTGGGGGTCTCCAAGCCGCACTCCCATGGACGCGCTGTTTCGACAGCTTGTTCTAATTCCGCCTCGTTCACCGAACCACCCGGAGGACAAACAGGGAAGCGGAAGCACCTCGCTCCCATATTACTTCGAAAAAGAGCAGCCCGAGGGGAGCGAGGAGGAAGAGGGTCAACGCAATCATAGGCGGGCTGGAGGCACGGGAGTGAAGGGGGTCACAAATCAGACCCACACCCTTTCATTAACTGGGGAATTCTTCTCCCTCGGATAGAGTCCAAACTCTTTGCGTTTTTTTACGCAAATTAGCTTTCAGTCTCTCTCATGTGAAGTTCTCCACGATTCTGCCAGTTTGACCTCCAGCATTAATATTTCCATATGTGCTATTTCTCCAGCAATCATAACTTGGTCTCGCTCACATATTTAAGGCAATAGGGGAGAATTTGTTAAGTTAACTAAAATGTCATTGTAACGTGAAAAAGAACAAAAGTTATCTGGTTGTAGCCTAGCTAACAGTTAGCCTAGCTTCTTCTCTTCTTTTGGAAGTTCCTTTGGCACCACGCTGCCTACTATAGTTTAGACTGTGTATTGCAGTATGTATGATGTCATGCATTGTGTATGTATGCCTCCAGCTTTGTGTAAACAGTTTATCCAAAGCCACTTTTTTTTTCCGTTCCGAGTGCACAAATCAAGGCCCGACTTGAATCAAGACAACTTTTAATGGAATTTAGAATTGTGGGTTCCATTTTTCACTTCCTGCATATCTAATGGCCAACTTGTCTCAATACATTTGTCCATGATACTACATACCAAATCCTGCTTCATCGATCCCCGAGCGAGGGGACACCATGTGGGAAAATCGGCTCCCTCCGAACCGGATCGATGTAGGACAGATAACAGTGTCCACTGACCTTGGCTGACATGCGTGGAAATCCTTTATTTGTGTGTGAGAACTTCCTGGTTTTCTCCATCAAAATGAACAGCGGCGAGGTCACCGCTGGAACGAGCCCCTGTGGAAAAAAAAAAACTGAGTGAGGGTCAAAGGTGCAGAACAATTAAAGCGAGCGCTTTGCACTAATGTGGCGCCTTGCGGCAGTTGAAGGACGTTTTTATTTACCTGCTGCCGCTTTGGATTTAACAACATGTGACCTGGAAAGAGAAGCAAACAAACAGTACAAATTGGCTGCAAATGTTAGTGAGCCTGATATTGATCATTTGCATCTTCCCATGATTAAAGTAGTTAGCGTTTGTTAGCATGCTCACAAAACCCTTCAACCAAGAAAGATTTATTTTTTTTACCATGAGAAGTGGAAAAGTATGTTGAATTCAGACAGATTAATGATAATATAATTAAACTTGTGGTTTGCTTCCAACCCAATGAGACCTGAAATCTCAGTTCATGTTTATTTGTCTGCCATTTTCCTGTAGAGAGACTCCTTCGCTTTCTGTCCATTTTTTCCTCTGAGAAAATTCTCAACAAACCTCACAAATGGTGAATTTTTATCCCATCCCGGTCGTTTTTGCAACCTTCCCATCCGCGTTCGCTGTGGGAACCAAGGGCACAGATACGAGCAGGATGTGGGAGCCTAGGAGCGCCCGGTGGGTTAAACACATAACGGGGGTAACTAGGGGAAGGGAGGAGGGGAGTATTAGCACACGACTCGACCGCTTGTCTTGACTGTACATGTGCGTGGGTTCCAAAGTGTGTTTGAGGAATCACAAGATGGAAGGATAAGATGATCTCCCACCTACGTAATTCTCCACTCAGCCATGTCAACATGATGACTATCTCTCACTGGAGTGGCAATAAACTTCTGTCAGGACGAGCCTCCTGTCATGTTATGTTAAGATTTAACTGTACGGGGCCGAAGAGGAGCAGGAAGAGAAAATGAAAAATGATACCGTGCCTCCTCCCTCATAATTTCGGAGTCATTACAGGTAGATTTGTTTTTATGACATATAACTGAAACGCTGGTCTTCAACCTTGGCATCGTTATCAAGCAGCCACCAAGTCCTCGGCGTGCCGTCGTGTTTGCAAATCTCTACAGTACA
Source organism: Syngnathus typhle (assembly GCF_033458585.1). Taxonomy (NCBI): domain Eukaryota; kingdom Metazoa; phylum Chordata; class Actinopteri; order Syngnathiformes; family Syngnathidae; genus Syngnathus; species Syngnathus typhle. The sequence goes on from NC_083754.1 coordinate 5,431,813, forward strand.
CATTCCAGAGGTGGCACTATGGGAAAGCAGAGTCATATTGTTCTCAGAGTCTAGAGACACAAAAAGGCAGAAAAGCAAAGGGAGGAGCAAATGCTAGAGTCTGTTTCGTATCAACGCGGTTCGCAAACACGGCAGGATAAGAAAAGTCAGCGCCGTGTGCGCAGTCAAGTCATCAGCTTCTGCAACTGCTCTCGCTGGCCTTTGTGGTGGTTGAAGTGGGTGACTGTGTGTGGTCCGCGTGCTAGAGGAAAGAGAGAGCAGATTTGGACTCTCTTCCACACACACAACCACACACACACTCTCAAAGGAGAGCAAAAGACACAGCGGTCCAATAAACTGCGGCCCGGCGAGCCCGCCAAGCTTGCTTTTGTCTAAACGAGAAGGACGTCGCCGACGTCGCCGCCTTTGCACAGACCTAAGCGGCCAAGGGCGTAAAAGAGCAGAACAAATTGGCAAAGCGAGAAGAACATCTTCTCAACCGTGGCAAATGCTAACGTCATTTCCATCAGTCAAACAGCTGCAAGAGGCGCTCGGGCAATATGCAGCTGATTGGCCGTCGACTGCACCACATGACTCAACTCGTCAACCGCAGGAACTGGTAGTTTACAGAGTTGCAAAAAAGCAGTCGAGAGTTAAAGAGAAATTGTTTGACTGCATCTTCCAAAAGTCTTGAAGCCGGAAGTTTTCCACTTTGCTTTGGAGGAAACTCGAAACCCTCGGATCGGGTGCAACCAGCGTGGTTATTTCCCACAATTGGGACTGCATAGCGAGCAGCCAGATTTCGATATCTGACACTAATCACTCATTACAAGTGTATCTATTGTGCAACGAGCCGCTAAGAAGAACTTTGACAGCTGCTGCTACTGCGTCCAACTCGCCGATTCCGGGAACGTGTCAATTCCCCCCAGAAGATGAGTGCTTATTTTTCTTCTTCTTGTTCTTTCAATATACATTTAGAAAACAGAAGCGACACACACGTGAAGTTTCTGGTCGCCAGCGGATCCAAATATTTCTTTACCGTGTCCAGGAAGAGATTTGATGCTTTGGTCACAGATTAGCTTTGAGCTGAACAACATGTCATGAAAGTAGCATTCCGGGAGTGTCTGGAAAGAGGGGATCAGCGTTAAGCTAAACGGGGGGGGGTCGGTTCCGAGAGGTTTTAACGCGGCACCTGTCGGGTTCTGGATTCGTCTGTGCAGCTGTGCTTTCGATCTCAAGCTCGGCCAAGACGGTCTTGACTCATATCACCCTCTGTTTGAATCGCTCACATAACCATGGAAGAGCTCCAACGTCAGCGATACGTAACACAAGGAATGCGGCTGGATTTGAAAATAAGTGAGTAGCAGTTTGACGTGTCATAAATGAATCCAAACAAACCGTAACTCAGCTCCATTGTTGTTTTTTCCTCCTTTCAAAGCGGCTTCAGAAAACAATGAACCAAAGGGCTCCTTTCTGTTAACTTTAATTGAGCGATGTAAAACAGCAAGTTAAGGGCCCGTCTACATTTAGGACTTTGTCTCCTCGATTATATACTCATATTTATTTTCCTCTGTTAAATGGAAATTAGCCCCCAGCACCTCGCCCTCCGAACCCTTGAGAGAATAGCGCAAGCGATGTGACTCGAGGCCTGTGGGCAGTCCTCGCAAAAGTCCATTTATAACCCGATGGCTCCAAATAAGCAGAGGAAGCAGGAGTTGCACTTTCCCACAGTGCTGCAGGAGGCCAAACGCGACTTTTCCTTTATGACCGCATGGAAAAGTGCACCAACACACAGAATGGGCGGACTGGTGGACCGTGGCCAGATAACACAGGCTGAGCGACTCGCTATCTGATTAGCCAACTTGAAGCTAGCCACGCATGCTGATAGCGGCATGTTTTTAATTCTTTATAAAACCTGGACACGACTATTGGTTGTTTGCTTAAACAACTCAACTCAACAAAGAAGTCACCCATGTTATGATTAATATTATAGAGGAAATTGAGTTTGAAGCAAGTTAGCAAGTTTAGCGTGTGGTTCGCTATCTGATTAGCCAACTTGAAGCTAGCCACACATGCTGATAGTAGCATTTTTTTTTTTTTATTATTGGACACATTTACTGATTGTTTGCTTGAACAACTCAACTTCAAGAAAGAAGTCAGCCATGTTTTGATTCATATTATGAACTACAAAGAAGGGACGTTTGACGCTAGTTAACAAATTTAGCATCTGCTATCATACAGTTTCATTTCCAGACCAAAAACTTGTTTTTGAAAGGCTACTTTGAGGGGGTTTGAGGTCCTCAACGGCCACATGTTGTCATTCCTCATCTGAAGGCCCTATGGAAGTGGTACGAACAAACACAAAGTGAGTGACAGGAAGGAAGCGAGTCCTTTGAGAGGATTGACTACGAATTAAATCAGCGATTGCCGCAGCAAAGCCGAGGACCCCCATACAGACAAGCGTATCGCGTTTCAGACACGCACACGTCCGGATACATTACAGTGGCGACGTTGGCCGTCGGTCACGTCTATCAACTGGTTTACTTTGAACTTGGATTTGAGCAAAATGCAGGGTCCCGAAAGAGAGCCTGCATCATATTTCACAGGGAGGATCTCTGTTTACAAATCCAGATGGTAATCATTCACAACCTCTGGATGGATGAGGGCGAGAATTTGGTCGCATTTCCCCGAATTCAAATGGGGAACATTAACAAGCAATTAATTCAATTTTGATCTGTCTGGATGTTGCTATTAGCTGATTTTCGTTCTATTAGAACAACTTGAGAGGGACGCAACACCGTCTCTGCTGATGTTCTGATTACTTAAATTCCAAACAATGTCTTAAGGTCAATTCAACTATTTATTCAACCATCCATTTTCTATACAGCTTGTACTCATTTGAGTCGTGGGTGGGCCCAGCTAACTTCAGGCAAGAGGCTGAGGAGCAAGCATGGGGAGAACATACAAACCCCACACAGGAAGCCTGGATTCCAACCTACAATCTTAAGACTGTGAGAATAATGATCAAAAGAAGCTTCCAACAATTAATTTTTAAGTCATTTTTGTTTCCAGTGCCCCCACGGGGCCCCCCTTTAGCTCCGCCAGTGACCAACTGCAGACTTTGTAGTCTTAAAATCTCTGGTCAACACTTTATGTGTGCACCATTTAATTTGATTCATGAATTGAACTAACTGAAAATATAAAGTATACTATTATTTCTTTAGATGATATTTTGTGATGCAGCCCATCAATTCTCCCAAATCCATTTGGAGGGCAGCTGTGTAGCGACGACAGTTACCATCCAGCTGGCTCCAAGTCTGGGAACCGGCAAGGAGAACTAAGATGCATTTTGGACCATTACAAGCCTATGCATGACTGCCCTCCCTCCTCCTCCTTTGCTTCTCTTGCACGTTTTCATTTCTTTCAAGTAGACAAAAGCACAGCAGATCAGCTCAAATTGTCAATATAATCAGCGGCTCTGTTCCAGGCCTTCTTCTTCCCAAAAATTACAGTGCCATGTGGTGCAGCAGGATTCCCACATGAGAGGGAGCAGCATGCGGCGAGGGCCGTGTGTTCCGTTTCCTGCGGATTAACTTTGTATGCGGCACTTTTTTTTTTTTACTGTGACAGGCCGAATCAATCTAATGTAAATAAGCGTAAGTAACTTTCAACAAACACATGCAGTTGAAAGTGAGAGAATTCCTCCAGTGGATTTAAACTTCCCCCGCTCTCCCAAGATCTCATGCTCGCTTTCCCGACGGCGCCGGAGCTTCACCGACTTTGACTTCCCACATTTGAGAGTTACTAAAAAAAGCATCTTCAAATTGCAACCAGAAGTTTCCCTCCCACGCTCTTTCAATTAGAACGGGGTCTTATACACTGGGAACACTTTGGCTTGTCGAGCCACTTTAAATTTTGCTAATCATGGCTCGGGATGCGTACTGAGCGGGAAAAACAAAAGGAGACTCCAAGAATTACACTTGTCAGTTCCTATATTTACACTCCAAGTTTTATCTCACTAAAAGTTTTTTTTAAAGTTGCAGTATGGAACTTGATCTCTGTGAGATAGCCTGACAGTTTATTCTTCACACTCATCCCGCCAGTGTGTTATTGTTGCACTTTCAGCAAAAGTATGGCGGCCCATTCAAAGGAGGGGGGGGGGGGGGGGGCTCGGCGATAAACTTGCCATCAGAAAGACGACACGACATCCACACGTCTTATCTGGAAGGCCCACATGAGGGTTGGAGCGCGTGTCCGTGCGTGCGTGCCGTCATGCGTAAAGGGGACTCGGGACCGAAAAGACATCTTTGGGTCACCGTGGACCGATTAGACGGAGAAGACGGGGCCAAGGCGGGAATACAGCTGGATAAATGTTGCTGCTTTCGGAGGAGCTTGTCTAATTATGAGCTTAGGCAACATTTCAGATGTGGTTTGCTGATGCGGCTTGAACATCTGCCTCAAGTGCGGCATGGACATTTGGGCTTGCCGTGCCTCTTCATTCAACCAAGGAAGTGTTTCCATAATGTATTTAAAATGAAGTCATCTTAATAATTTAGGTTTAAAAAAAAACAACCTAAAATGAGGTCATGGCGCTTGAGCACTTGTTGATTTTGGCGGATGAGTCATTCATTCGAATGAAGCCAAACGGGACTTGGAGTAAAATTTATTCAACTTGTTTGTGCATGTAGGTTTCGGTGTCACACCCACAATCAGAGTACAATAAAAAAATTTTTTTTTAATAAGATCAGTCTTGGTTGTGAGAGCAGAGTTTCTAACCCTGGGGTCTCTCCCACGCCCCCGCCTGCCATTTCCTGCATGTGCAAACCAAACCCAGGTTTGAAAGTGTGTGTGTGTGTGTGCGTGTGTGTGTGTGTGTGTGTGTGTGTGTGTGGTGATGATGCATACGCACCTTGCGCAATAACAGTCAAAGATTGTAGCAATATTAATAATTGCACAGGCTCCAGTCACACCCCTCCCCAACTGGGCCAGACTCAAAGGCCAAAAACAACTGGACAAGTCCCTCTCTTGGGCATTAATGACTGAGAGGAAAGAATATCAAAAATAAATAAATGAAGTAACCCCCTGAATTGTTGCGTGGGAGAGTTCAAAATGCCCCAAATAGTCTTTTAGTAAGATCGCTGGAATGGCCGTCTGCATTTTTTCACCATACAAGGACTCGTTCTGGGGACTCGACGTCACCTTCCTGACACAACAACTCAACGCAATTCACCGCACACAACATTAGGAACACAAATCTCCAGATTTTGCAGGTGTACCTAATAAAGCGTCTGTGGGTGATTGGCAACTCCCACACAACAGATCTCATAGACAATAGAATGACTCACGAGCAGACGCTGATTGAGTCCAGACGCTCTCGCTTTCGTCACTTTTATCTGGCTGCTGTCGTTTCCGAAGCTTTGAGTGCCACTTTCTTTTGGTGTCTTTCTTCCTCTACCTTTGTCCAGTACTTCTTCCTGTCTAGAAACACAAAACAAGATCTAAGAAGTCTCCGGTAAAAAGTTCTTTACATACTGACAATTATTTATTTCTATTTTCTCATGTCCGGTACAAACAATCAGCTGCTCTGCCATTGAGGTCTTCCATGCAAGTGATACAAAAAACATTTTGGAGCGGGCTCCAAGCGAAATACTCGGTTGGCACAAGAGGACCGTAATCCCGAGTTGGTCGACCTTCTAATCTGCAGACGTTTAGTAGCGTTGGCACGTCGCTTAGAGCTGTCAGCCCAACGTCCAAGGGAGGGAACTCTGGATTTAATTTGCGCAAAGGCCTTGCCAGAACTCAGAAAGAAAGCAACAACAGAGAGAAATGGAGGCCCGTACTATTAGTGCTCTGGTTGCATGTTGAGTTTCTGCAATTTACGCTTTCGACAGGATGTGAGAGTAAAAGAGGCAACGTAAACCTCGCCGAGTGTGGAAAAAGTGGCTCGAGTGTTTATATGTTTCAATGCATGGGCGTGTGTCGGGGAGTACGAAATGAAATGTTTATTGGCCGCACACCAAATTTAAACAACGCCCCCGAAACAAACGCAAGATTTCAAAATCAAAATATTTTCTCACTCTCGGTTTTTTTTTTTTTTGTCCGGACTTGCGCGGAACAGCGTGTAAGCCGCCCGTGAGAAGTGACAGCTAACGGTGGTTTCGGTCGAGTATTTCAGGTTCAGTTCCTGACGCAAGAAAAGTCAAGTTGAGGCCTGTCGTTCTTTTTCCTCCTTCTTCATTTCTTCTCCTTGAGAACCAAAAACCACTGAAGGCTGACTGGCTTGCCTCAAAGCGTGGCAGCTCCTGCTGCAAGTCATTCCCATCCTACTCATCTGTTTATTATTTCCCTGTGCGGGCTTGTGCCTTTACGAGGAAGCGGGGGAATAGGTCAGAATGAGGGAATAGTCTCCCATGTTTGATAGATTTGTGAAAGAAACCATGCGCGGGGTCAGATGGGAACTGAGCAACATGTGTTGCACTGTATGCCCGTCAACTGATTATGCCCCAAAGGATCTAGAAATGAAGATCAATCAATCACATCAGCAATTTTACAGCACCCGGTATTCTGGAATGCTTCGAGACTTTACACATGAGCGACTGCCATGCACTTGTGGGAACACTTTTTGGGGAAGGTCCCTTTGCTGATTCAGCAAAACGTCCACCCAGTGCACCATAAAGGCAGAGATTCATTCGGCCTACAAATGTCTTCCCACTAGACTGGATGCTTCTATTTTTTTTTTAGTTTCACTTCCTCTAGAAGTCATGGCCACATCTATCATGACTGTTGCTACAATGTAAACCATTAGAGGGGTTTACTGATGCTAAAGTTTTTCACGTAAAGATGAGGATATACTTACTTACAGACTTCTAACATCTTATATGACTTTTTTTTTCCAACCGTTAAGTGACCACACTATGGGCAAAAACAGCCATGTTGCTCTTTACTCGAGACGTGTAGTCACAGAATGAACAGAATAAGCTAGGCTACTTGTTAGCTTATTTGCTAACAGCATCTTTCCACTTTACATAATAAAATAGCTCAAATGAACTCCCTGTTGACCACATAACACATTAAGATTTCCAAATGTGCATATTTATGAGTTCCACCATTTCTTTGTCAGTCCTGGCTGATTCCCAAGCAGCTTAAAGGTGACTGAAAAGTTTTAGCCTCATGAGCACCTGCAAATTATCATGCCGTGCTAGCTGTAACAAAATAAAAAGTTCAAAATTTTTCAAAGTCTGTATCCAAGGCTCTCTGACAGTGTTTCGAACTTTCAAACGATCACGTTCTTGGCTTCGTGCTTGAACACCTTGTAGTGCATAACTAGGAAGACAGCTGCTGAGGTACGGCATCACGAGCAGCGTACGAAATCCCCAAAGCGCTTCTCATAACTCTCCCTCTGACACTTTATGAAGTTTTCAGAGCACCAGAGGAGGTGGCGAGCATGTGTAGACAGTTGTTTCCCCTGCTGCCTTCGGGGCTCCCGCCATAGGTTTTTATGTTCTGCCGAGTGTGGGTACTCCACTCCGGCGCCCTCTGACCTTCCCACAGCGACAAGAGGAGAGGCCTTGTGACGGGAAAAGCGAGGACCCACACAAGTTGTCTCAAAGTCACATTCCAGGGGACGTTTTTCCCACTGTCGAGCAAACACATGGCTGTGTTCTCGCTTCTGGCTTACGTTCAGGGGAGTGGGTGATTGTGAGTGGGGTCCTGGACGCCACTCATGGCCCAGCTGACCTCTGGCACATGCCACAGCTAGGCTATTCTGCGCAGGTCAGGGGAAAAGGCAAAAGGGCCCGGTTGTGGGAGAAAAGGATCTTGCCATTAATATGGAATACAAACTCTTGGCTTTGATTCCACGGGAAATATTTCAACTGTACATGGGGAAAGCTTTTGCTGCGTTTGTCTTTTTGACGGATGGCCGGTAATGCTTCCGATTCTAATAGTACTTAATTTTAATCATACTTCTTATCCGCCTTCAGCTTCCGATTACGACATATGTGGGCGATGCTACTTTTGTATTCTTTTTATCAAACAATCCTGAGCTTCTTCAGGATGATGAGCAAAATATCCTCCCTATGTTGCGGCATTTCCTCTGAGGAGGAGTTTATTTGGCTTGTGGCCGAGGGGGGTGCGTTTACACCATACTTAATGATCGGACGAGAGACAACAGATAAATAAATCAAACCAACATGCTACATTCTGGCATGTGAAGGGCGGAAAAATAGAAGTAAAAATGAATGTAATCTAATTTGCTGTTGTTAAAGACAGACATGGAAGGGGGGGGGGGTGAGAGGGAGAGTGGCCAAAACGACAGAGGAGTGTTTGTGTTCTGATTAGACCCAGCCAAACGGAGGCGGCTCACCAATGGAGATAACCAACAAAGACGTCTCTTCACCGAGGACAAATCGACGAACATCTTTTCACGGTCAATAGATGGAGGCATTCTTTTGTTTTGATGAGGGGACGGGGGTAAGGGAGGAGGAGGGGGCGAAAAATCAATGGACACGGCGCACAAAGATCCCCTTCATCCCGCTCGCCGTGCAGGCCCGGATCAAAATACGCACGCTGGCTGCATAGCGTGCACTCCAAACATTTTCATCGCTCTTCAGATTCAAGTGCGAGTTTCACAAATAAAAATCGGGAGATTTTTCAGGGTACGGACACATGCAGGAAAACAATACTGGAAAATCTGGGGGTTGAAAGAAAATGCTACAAAAAGTTTGAGTGTGTATTTGAGAGGTGGGCCCCCAGACAGCACAGGTGTGAAGGGTATTTAAGGGGGCAAAAAAAAAATGCAGAGGAAAGGGTGCAACAGGTGTCTGAAAGCCCGGAGGTGGTGAAATGTACTGTCACAGCAGAACCTCAACTTTGGACTTGTTTGGATTCTAAAGAGAAAAAAAAATCCATTCATGACTGAATAGTAAACTTGGATGTCAGTCATAAAAAACACATTTGTGGGGACATGTGACTTGCAGGGACTTTTGACGCAAGAGGCCTGGTGTGGTTTTCGAGTGGATTGTTTGAATTCAGTTGAGCACTAAAATAAAGTAATGATTTACATTTAATTAAAAAAAAACATGCTCATGCTTTTCTGCTCATTTAAAATTGTTTTGCAAAATGTGAAGCTAGAAAGTGTGCTAACGTGTCATTTAATCACAGCACTGACCATGTGTTTGTTGTTTTCCTCTTTGTCCTTCTTTTTATCTTCCAACATGGTGCAATATTACACCGATATTACATCATTGTAAAGAATAAAAGCGCAGCATCGCATTACCCGCTATCAGATGACATTGTTTCCCAGCCTTGGACCATTACCCGTAATTCTCTTGTTGGGGAATGACAAGGCTGGTACACACACACACAAAAACACACACACACACGCTCACTAATCACAGCCGCAGGATCTGAGAGCCGACTCTCTTGGATTGTTTGTGTTGTGGTCTGGAGAGAAGGGGAGCGAGCTAATCACGTCACGCTCGCCACAATAGTATTTCTGTCGGACAAACAATACGCGTGACTCATCTCTTTTGAAAAATGCCCCCAAATGATTTTGCAAAAAAAAAAAAAAAAAACGTCTGGACTCAGAACCGGAGAGAATCTCCCCCGCCCGATTTGTCGTTGTTGGGTGTGTGAGAGGTCATCGCACAGGGGAGGTAAAGACGGACAGAGAGGGCAGACAGACAGTGGCGAGATGGATGTTCTCCGTTTGTTTCTCCCCGTCGCCTCTGTTGCTTTAACGGACGCCGCAGGACAACTTGGCCTTCTCCTTGTTTTGACGCGGGAAAGATTGATAGTGGTCCCCTCATACTCCATATTTGGTCAATGCATAGCGCAGCCTCCTTGAAGCTCGTGATTTTGCAACAAAAGTCACGGTAAAGGCTCTTAAAGGAGTGCCGGAGGGTTTGCGATAAAAGACGAGTCTGCTCCCGAGTTGCGCTGACCCGGGATCAGGCTCGAGCACTCCGTCTAGACAGCCGCTCCTTTTAAAGCCGCCGTCCCCGAGCCTCGCGAGCCTTTTCTTTGCCGAGTTATCCGAGTCTAGTTCTCACAATTTCCTGACCTCGTGTCTTTGTTGTGAGCCCGTCCCGTCCATCTCATCATAATCTCGAAAGAGGTGAGCCGGGCCTCGAGTCTCACAATGAGGATGGTGGCAAGTGGATTAAGCCGTAACACAAGAGAGCAGGCCAATCGCGTGCGCATTAAATATTCCGTCGGCATGCCAAAGATAAATATGGAGGCTCGGTTCTTTATTATGCGTGGGGGCTGGTAAACAAGTTGGTATTCAAGTCTTGTGAGTTTAGCGCTTCTGTACATGTGACAGGGCGACAATACGGAGGAGACCTCAACATGACATGCTGCCCTCATTATGTTGCAATTAGGCTCTTGATAGTGAAACAATGGTTTGATGAGCGACCCGCTTCAATGAGACTTCTCTACATCTCCTGTCTTCATTCAATTAGTAAACAGCTCTTCCATTCAGGCACACCAAATTCCCACTTTCCCAAATCCGTCCCCCCCTCCCTCCATCCCTGCCCTTCGCCTCCAGCGTCCCAACACTTGCATCCTCAGAACACTTGGGACAAACAAGACCGCCCCCGCCCCAACTTACTCCTACTCCCCCCTCCCTCACCCATTTGATTGTGATTGACAGTGCTTTTGTTCCATTGTGGGGAGCTGTCGCCTCTGATGAAGACACATACACAGAGGCGAGGAGCTCATTGTACGACGTACCGAAACAACAGGTCCGACACCGGTTGCGCGGTCCCCGTAACGTGACGGCGACCGTGTGTGCGAGCCTGTCACACTCTGGACACGGGGTGCTACCGGGGTGTCACCGTGAGGACAAAAAGCCTTAAGGCAGGTCCCGGTCTGATGGGCTGAGGCGGCCAGCTGCCGAGGGGAGGCTCGGGGCTCGGCGGTGCGTCTGAGGGAGGCCGTCATTAGGGCGCACCCCTCCTCGGGGATGGGAACCAGGTCACATTCTCTCACACGGCACAAAGCGGGGTGCATGCCCGAGAGGGGCGAAGGGAGGGGTGGGGGCGATGGGTAGCGGCCCATGACCTCTTTATATCCATCAACAGATCAATAACTCGGCCCACGGTCGCGCACATAAAACGCATTCACGCACACAAACGCATGCTAATGGGCATGTGCATGCCGACAAATGCTAAAAAGTTTTTCTGCGTGAGGCCTCTTAGCTGAAAACTATGAGCTTTCGATGTCCACGTCTGTCAGATTGTTTTTTTTTTGGGGCTAATTTAAGAAGATATTAACAGATATGACAGGATCATGTTACCAAATTTCCAAACTTTTGTGAGAATTTTCATAAACTGCATTAGTAAATCCAATGAATGTAAAAGACTCATTAGCATGAAATGATTTGGATCTGCTCATAGGATTTTTTTTTTTTTTTTCAAGACAAACTCCACTCAACTTTGTATTTTTATAATAGTTATTCATCACTTTGATTGAATGAGGAATTGAAAATGGATCTGTCTACTTGCTGGCGAGTCTCAGAGACTCCCAGGCTGTAAAATACTGCCATCTACGGCTCCAGAAGAAGCCTCACAGCAAAGCAAAGCGGCCAGTCTGGAGTGTCACGTGGACAAATATGCTTGTAAAAGGTAAATCAGATTTTTATTTATTAGAAAACAAACCAAAAAAACGTTTTCAAGAATATATGATCCACCCGAAAACTTGCAACATGATTGAAATTCATCAAAATTATGATTACACAGCAGTTATGACCATGAGGTGGGGATTTATTATTGATATGCTAGGCTATGCGTTAGCATTATTATGACCTTAAAAAAAAATTAAAACATCTCTCTGCGGTTGAGGTCACCGTTGTGCTTTGTGGCTGATGTATTTTGTGCGTATCTTAATTATGATAAAATATATTTATGCATTTGCGTTTACTGTACACTGGTGAATCAAGGTGCCTTTTTTTTTTGGGTGTAATGATTGATTCCGGTACCCGAGTTTGATGGCGACGGCGGGGGATTGTCCTCAGTTGGGAGAAAGCGTGCGTCGGCGCAGGCAGCTGCACGTCAGGCACTTGAGGATGCTCATGGTGATGTGCATGAGAGGTCCAAAATTAAAGAGCAGGTTGTAGAAGGTGTTGACAGACAGTCCGCCGGTCTCGTCGGCGTACTTGAGGGCCACGATGGGCGTGTACAGGCTGTTTGTCAGATTCCTGAAACGAGGGCTGCTGGACTCGATCACCTTCTTAGTGCACTGGAGGGGACGACAAGCGACGTTGGGTCGGCCATTTTTTTTCCCCCACCATCCAAAAAAAGTGTCTTACTCACTTTAGCGATGTCCTCTGGCGTCTGACCCATGGCTTCGAAGATATCTATCGATGACGGCAGGTAAACGTCTTTAAAGTAACGAACCGTGTCGGCGTCCGCGCCTGGGTACTCCATTTTGGCCACATCCTCCATCATTTTGGTCTCAAACTCCGTGTGAACCGGACCCGGCTCGATCATTGACAACCTGATGAGAAAGTTGGAAGGGATTAGTGATTGACTCCGTTTTCGTAAACGATCATTTCGTCAACCTCATTGCCTAAGATATTTTAACATTTACCAAAAAAAACAAACATTGCCATGTTTAAGGAGCTTACGCATTGTTGCGACACAAGGTGAACTTATGCAAACAAATGCAATGCTGCCATCTGCTGGTCATAGTTGAATTTTTCGCATCATATGATCAAACCAGAATTGGACAACACCATTCCCATAAAATAAAAAACATAGTTGACGGTAATTGACGCCGACGGCGCTCTTCATTGGGAATACGGCTCTTAACGAGTTCACATACGTTACCTGACGTTGAACTTCATCAGCTGCACGGCCATGCTCTCGCAAAAGCCCTCCATGGCAAATTTGGAAGCGGTGTAAACATCGTTGAACACAACACCTGTTCCGAGACAGGCAAAAGCAAATCAATTGGTGCACCAGATTCCGCACAGGATCAACGGACACCTACCCTGAAGACCCATGACGCTGCTCATGACCACAATGTGTCCGGACCGCCTCTTCTTCATGTCTGGCATGACCTCTTTGATCATGCGGACGACTCCAAAGAAGTTGGTCTCGAACACTCGCTTCATCTCATCGATGCTGATGCTCTCCACGGGGCCAAGCAAGCCCACGCCTGCGTTGTTTACTGTCAGAGATAAACACACGGTGCTCAGCATCAGATAAACGATTACGCTCGGGAAGATCGGATCGATGCAGCTCGGCTTTACTTCTGGTAGCTTTAATTGAGCCGACCACCAGAGGTCAGTGTAAAAGCAAACACACTCAAAAAAGTGTGACGCAACGGTTGGCGTTGACAAAGGCCTTGTAGTTCTTGAGTAATGAGGTGAAGGGGCTTTGGACTTTGCACAAGATGCAAGCAGGCTTCTAAAAGGAACCTTTCTTCACACTCAAGCCTTAGCACATGATCCGACTTTATTATTAAAGAGCTTGTTTGGCGCATCCAAGCAGAAAATACGTATTAGACCTGCTACACTGACCCTATTTCCTCATGCTGTCACCACTACATTTAAGAGAGTACATTGTGTCAATTGGGGTACTGATCTATAAAAAAAATAAATACCGTAATTTTCGGACTATAAGTCGCACCGGAGTATAACTCGCACCAGCCATAAAATGCCCAAAAAAGTGAATAAAAACATATATGTGTATATAAGTCACTCCTGAGTATAAGTCGCCGCCCCACCCAAACTATGAAAAAACCCGCGACTTATAGTCCGAAAATTACGGTAATTTAATTGTATAAAAAGAATACTGAATATAAAAGCCTCAATAAGTGTCCAATAAGAAATTTCCCAAAGTTCCGGACAGGCCTTGCAGTCCTGCCTAGACTTCAATTTGGATTCAGAACGTCTCAACTCCTCTCTGAGCTCGTCAGTACGTCACTATTATATGATAAATTGGGACATTGTGAGGTCATGTAGGGCAGACTGACTCACTCAAGATATCAATATGACGCTCCTTCACGCTGTTGATGCACTGCTTGACCGATTGGTCGCTGCACACGTCCAGCGGCAACAACACCAAGGTCTTCCCGTACGCGTCTCCGGCCGCTTCCACCAGTTTGTTCTTCTTCTTCAGGTCACGCATGGTCGCGATGACTACAGGGGGGTGGACAACAAGAGAGACATTTTTATATTGTACAAAATGTTATGGCTGCTAGTTAACAATAATGACCAACGGCACCGAGGTGGCACACGGGACTTTGAGCTCTTTGATCCGAGAGGCCACCGCTATGCGACTTCCTCGTTACGCACCATCAAGCACACGCAACACACTCAGAGAAGCCGCGGGGGTCAAAGTTCCCGCGACACGCACGCCTCACAGGACACAGAGTTGATTCGGTTTGAACTTTACACGCCGGGGCCGCATTAGCCCACAACTGCGAGGCCTCGTACGTTTCGCTGAGTCGGCCGAGTGACGCTATCAGGGGGAGGAAAACACTCTTGCGCAACGTAGGACAGGGGAGCCTCCAGTGATAAACATCCAAGCGTCATGTCAGTTGGCTGAGTATTTTTAGATGAAGGCAAACAGTGTTTGAGGTTTCTTACTTGAGAACCAGCCTGGCAATTACTCGCCAACAGTTCCGATATCACGTGGCATCGTGAAGTAAATTAAGAACAATGTAGCAATTTGTGAGGCAGACGAAGAAACGTACGTTTGACTGCGAAAGCAACAAGAGGGCCATTGTTCTCTGGGGCTCCTGCAGGAATTACGCGAGGGCCGCTTGAACATTCTTGGATGAACCACACTGAGTTGCAAACACAACTGAATGAACTAAGCACCGCTTTCACGTAATATTCTATTTTGTTTCCCAAAAGGGTCTTCGGAAATTATCTGGTGACCTCCACTATTCATAGGGTGACTTTTTCACATAATTTGTGGTGCAAAAAAAAAAAAGTAATTATAGTGTTACCTTGGAGATATTCTGTGGTTGAACAAGACGCTTTTTCAAAACACTTTATGGTCAATGCTAATGAGTGAATGCTGAGTTCGGAGGAGGTATAACAAAATTGTTGACTTTTCCACAGAAAATTAAATTCTGAGTGATAACATGGATGGAGAAGAGCTTGAGTGACTCCCAGGCGCCATTGAACGCTTTGCTTGTACAGGTCTCAAACTTTGCCCCCCTCCTCACCTTAAAACTTTGGCTCTGTGGGCTTATTAGACACGGTACTAAAGCAGAGCGAGCGGTGCATATACCCACAAAGGCTAAGGTTGGGGAAAAAAAATACAGGGGGGTTTGTGGTGGAGAAGTCACGTGAAAGAGAAGGGACAAGCCTCCTTTTTACGATGGTGCCTGGAAAACCAAGTCTCCCCGGAGAACCCCCCCTCAGCCCCCCCTCCCCTCCGGCCCTGGAAAGAAGTGGGCTTTCACATGATAATGGCTCAAGCACAACACAAAACAGAGGGGTGACTGATTCCCGATCCTCCTTTAAAAAAAAAAAAGGAAAGGGGGGGGGGGGGGGGAATAGATACCATATCCGCGCGTGGACGCAACACCGAGTGCGTAAAAAGTGCGTAAAAGGAGCCTAGATGGCACGTTTCAGCCCTGCAGGGGGGGGGGGGGCACAAAAGTAAACATGGACCCCTTTTTCCGAAAGGCCACTATAGTAGGTCTTTAAAACAGAACCGGAAAGTTTACCATGGTAACGCTTCTTCTCATCTCTGGCCAGCGTGACGGCGATTCTCAGGCCGATGCCGGAGGAGCAGCCGGTGATCAGCACAACTTTCTGCCCGCCGTTCGCCATGATGAGTGCGGATAAGGGAGCCGTGCAGCCTCGAAGCGCTCCTCGGCTCCTCCGGATGCTTTAGCTCGCTCGGCCCCGACTAAATGCGGATCGCTGCAGCGGCCATGTGAGCGTCTAATGCGGTCACATGCCCCGGCAGTGGGATCACCGGTCGCAAAGTACGTGGCATCCCGCGCAAGCCCGTGCACGTTTAAGACTTATTCCAATGAAGTTAGTGTAATTCCTCACCGAAAAAAGAAGGGGGGAAAGTGATGCGTGAGCGTGCGCGTGACAGAGGGGGCAGTGCTTATGTGATTACGAAGCGGGATACAATGTGACACGATTATTATTATTTTTTTCACACCATACTGTTGACACGTTGTTTTGTTTATAGCCGCTGTTTCCAGGTTACGTCACAACTTTCGTAAGATTTAATTTGGTTCATTCTTGGAACGCATTGATCAATTCTTAAAAGGTGACACATAGCATTAACTAAGACAAACAAAATGCGTCATTTAGTTTGATATAATATTTTTCAACTAGCACTTGCTTACAATTTATTTCGAAATTGTACTTTAGTAAATTTACAATATGCAAGTTGCAGTCACTTAATCCCTGAGGTTGTGCTGCCATCTTGTGGTTAGAAAGTATAGCACAGGCTCAGTGAACGCAGCCAAGAATTGACGATGGCAGAAATTAAATCACAGTAATCCAAAACTGAGGCAAAGCAACTGAAGACAAATCCCATCCAGGTTATCATCAGTAAATCGTTTTTCAGGCTTTGTCAACTGTGAGTGACGTTGACAGGGGTCAAAGTGCATCTGATAAGAGCTCGAGCAGACTTGTTATTTTTGTCTACCGTGTGAGGTCAAAGTGCAAGAGCTGCCTTCAAATTTTTCAGACGACTGCCTTTTGGGCATGAGTGGAACAGATTGTTTGATTGTGCACATTTTAAACATTTGCAAAGCATCAAGGTTATTATTTGGTCACAGCAGGGAATTATGTAAAGAACTCTGGCCACAGTATGAAGGCCGGGAGATGTTGACATACTCTGGAGGTGAAAAGAAGCCTCCACTGTCAGGGAGCAGCTGCTCATTTCCTTCAAAACGCTGAAAGGAGATATTCTCGCAGCCAAGCGAGACTCACCACAGCCTGGTGGCTAAGCTAACAAATCACTCCATGTAGCCCCAATATATCACGATAAAAACTGGTTGAATTGATTTTCATTCAGCACGGCTGTGATCAAGCTTCTATTATCGCTTGATCTGGAGATCAAGGTTCATTTCCTCTCGCTGTAGCAAATAAATAAAACATTTCCTGAGAGTTTATTGTCTGCTCACTTGCGTGAGCTTAACAATGGAGCTAGCTGCTAGATGATTCCTTGCATTCTTTTGCATGCTTAGAAAGTGGACAGGTGTGGATGAAGATAATGAGGCGCTGTGACCCACATTATGATCCCTGAAACTGCCACTGTGGAATTTCAGAAAACTGAGGAATGAAGACCACGAGAGTGAGCGGGCGAGACAAAGACGAGGAGATAATGCAAGTCCATACTTGTAAACGTTGACCCCCCCCCCCTCCTCCCTCTCCACTTTAATCTTTTTTGTTTCTTTCCACCTTTCAGCACTGACACCTTAGAGCATTTTCTTTACCTAGACGCTCTGCTCCCTCAACTCCATCCATAACTTTTTATTTTTCCAGAGTTGCTTCATATCTGATGATCCCCCGCACAGCCCACCCTCATCACAATCTTCTTTTATAGCTTTATTTCCAATTTCCTGTTAAAAGATTCGAGGATGCATGTGCAGAGATTTCCCTGTCCTCAAACTGACTTCTTGTGAGCCAGTCAGATTTTTCTTTTTTTTAGTAACTAAAAATATACTTTTTTTTTTTTAAGACGATTGACAGTGCGCCTGGGAATGACGACGACCTGAGCGCATCGGAGTGGAATGTTTGCTGCAGGTCATCAGTGGCGCTTTCTGCTCTTTTGTGCACAGTCTGCAGAGGAGGTGTGGAATGCAAACTTGATGAGAAGAGACGCGAGGAAAGAGATGGCGCAATGGATGGGCTGCGAGTGGAGGGAGGGAGAGAGTCGACTTAAAAACAGAAA
This sequence comes from Syngnathus typhle, assembly GCF_033458585.1. NCBI lineage: Eukaryota > Metazoa > Chordata > Actinopteri > Syngnathiformes > Syngnathidae > Syngnathus > Syngnathus typhle. The sequence continues at coordinate 5,449,677 of NC_083754.1, forward strand.
AGAATTGGTTTGAGAAGCTGGGAAAAGGTTCTAGGGGATGTGGGGGGGCGTCAAAACTGTTGCGACAGCTGCAGCACAGCAAATTAAATTAAAAAAAAAACAATAAAAAGTAGCACAGCAAAGATCATCAAAAGGTGATAACCAGAGAGAAATAAACTCACAGATGCAAGATTTGTTTAAAAAAAGGATCAAAACTGAACTTTTGGGAAAGCCCAGTCTGCAACGTTAGCTAGCTTAGCGCTCCCACCAAGTCTAATGGGCACAATTATCACCACACTGGCATTTCCTTTTTGCTGAACTAGTCAAACATTTCCACATTCAGAGGTTTTTTTTTTTCCCGGTGCAATTGAATTGTAAAAGAAGCTAGCGTTTAACTAATGAGCACAAGGGAATCATTAAAAAAAAAAAAGCTCCAACTATATATAGCTGATACATTTTTCTCGTTCCACTCCCAAGCTCATTCAACACATTCCTTGAAATCAGCTTTGTCAGTGGAAAAAAAAAAAACACCCTTGCCCTTGAATATATATAAATCATTTTCAATTGAAATGAAATTAGTCCATTCTGTCTTTTCTCCCTCTCTTGCCCCTTCCTTCACATAAATATTTTCTTTAGCTGTTTGCATTTTGTCATGTTCTGGCATGTTTTTCTTCCACAGACAGAGCTGATCCCGAGGAAGCTGAATGGAAAGGCCACTCCAAAAGATCTCCTCCTAATCCCCGACGCTTCTCAAGTCCACTCGAGGATGCTAAAAAGTCAGACCACGCCTCGCAGATGCCCGAAATAAGGTCAAGCGGTCTGCTTTGCGTGACTTGGCGTTTAAAACGATTAGCGACGTCGGCCATCTTTGACACTCACGTGAACCTGCGTCATGTTATGAGCATGGGTACGGTAAAATATGAAATGTATATGAGAGGGAGTAACCCAAGAGTATATTTAACATTGTAAATTGATATTTCCCGAGATTTGCGTTTGCAAAAACAGGCTCAGTTGATCTCTGCTGATTAATTTTTTTCCTGCTGGTATGTAAAAAAAAAACTGAGCAGCCTTACCTTAATCACCAAATCTGAAATCTGAAGCACCCTCCTAAAAAAAAAAAAAGAATTAAATTTAATAAAGGAGTGTCTATTTTTCCTCAGAAAGATCAACTTGACGTTTGAGCTTTGCTGACATTCCCATTTTACAGCGGCTAACTTATTTTTACACTTGTCTGACAATGAAGAAGGTTCTCCATGTTGACCTGCACCTCCTCAGCATTTCATCAAGAGCGTTGTGATTTATGAAACGTGACAGGCTGCCGGCACGGGGAAGGATAAATCGCTCCGTTGCTAAACATTTGTTGCGGACCTGACAAATCAATTAGGCCTAAGTTGGACTCGTGTACACAGCGCAAGTATTTGTGACCCACGGTTCAGACTGTCCACGGGACTCTTGGTAACTATCTGCTAAAAGCTTCTCGGAATGTGCGCGGCTCCCATACGGGTGGGCCTGTGAGAAGAGAGACGGACGGCGGTGGGAGCTTGGACAACTTCCATATGTCCACAGATATTATTTGATCATTTAGGCCAGGGATTGTCAACCGGTGGTTCGCGACCCTCTCGTGGTCCATGCCGGTATTACAGGTGGTCTGCAAAATTGGAAATGGAACATAATTGTAACATTTTTAAAAATAAAATTGATTGATTATTTAGACTTACTTTCCAGCTAATCTTCTGAATCATTTACCCATTTACTTTGATGCAAAATAAAATAATGTAGCAGAGTAGCTTCTTGGTTATAAGGATGGTTCCATGGACAAAACCCCTGAGTTAGACGATTTGTTTGAGAGCTTCGAGGCAGGACATGCTGACCTCTCAGATGAGTCATGGATTATTTTTGTTCATAATAATAAGAAAATGTCTAATGAGCTCTCCACTGAGGCTCCATTTTACACGGCTGACTCACAATGCGGTGTATTGTCGACTTTTTTTTTTTTACGGCTGACATGCATGACATCAAATGAGATCAGGCAACAAGCAGGTTAACAAAGATGATCCACACATAATGATCGTGTCAACAAGTGAGAGCGAGCAAATGATGGCAGTAATAAAGGTGATTAACGGCAGGGGCTTCCTCCGAGCTTGGCTCTAAGAAGGCTTCTCTCCAAGACGCCCACCTAAGGGAGGGGAAGGAAGGAGGAGGGGGAGGCGAGCAGAGGGAGGGAGTGATGGTGAGGAGGAGAAATTGAATGAGAGGATCTTGAGAGGAGCCACCACAACAAAGGAACCTCTCCAACAGTCCGGCAACCACCGGCTTCAATTTCAATTTCAATTTTTTTTTACCTTTGTCCTCTACATGCATGGCTGCTTAGTGCCTGAAACTTTTTGGACTGATAAATTTTGGTGGAAGAGGGGGGGCCCTCAAGATTTGGGAAGATGGAAGACTTTTTAAGGAATGGGACAATACGGCTGTTGGTTTTGATTCTACTGCACTTCGCCGCCACTCAAGCTGGTACGGTACCGTTTAAGTAAATGCATGTCAAGGTAGAAAATTCGTTTTATGAATGATGATTCTTAAAAAGAAAATCCCTAACTGAAAATGTTTTTCTCTCTGCACGCAATTGTGAAGAATTCACAGCAACACACTGTAAAGTTCTCGGGATGATGGCAATCCAGATTTTTCTCGTGCAGGTTTGGGTCAGGTGTGCACTTGTGCAAACGTATGACGTCACGCTGGCGTGTGCGTGCGAGCCGCTTCGCTTGACTGCGAAAGAGTTTCACGTTGGCTCGCGAAAGGGCTCAACGACTGACTTAAAGGGAGTAGATTAAAATTCCTGGCATGGATCTGTTGCGTGCTCGCACACTGTATAAAACTGCCTCAATCACTCGTATTATTATTATTATTATTATTATTTTAAATTGTGGCCTCCTTGTTGCTCAATCAATCGTGTCTTCTGGTTACAATTATTCCAAAGCTACCAATTGCTTTGGTGACCGGGAACTCTCGACACACTTAATATGCAGCAGTTAGCAAATAGTGAATAAGTCGTAAAAAAAAAAGTTGTTTAATGCCAGCCCCAGTTGAAGTTAACCCTCAAACAAAACAAACTAAAAATAATTACTCAGTGCTTATTTAAAACAACTGCTTAAAGAAAGTGAGCTCAATGCTAATGCTAATTAGCATCTGTTGTATTGTTCTGTATTAATAAGAGATTCAGCAAATGAATGAATGAATGAATGAAATTACAGATGACAACATTTGTTGCTTTTTTTGGGGGAGTCTGGAACTGATTAATACCATTTCCATTCATTTCAATGGGAGAAGATGATTTGAGATACAAGTGTCTGGAGTTACGAGTGTGGTCATGGAATGAATTCAACTTGTATGTCAAGGCACCACTGTAATATGAGATCAGGATGGTCATAGTCATAAGTTTTGTCATTATTGTCTTTTTGCAATAATCAATTATTTTTTTATAGCCTCATTAAAATTGAGCTGGAGCCGACGCCAGTAGTAATGTATGTGAAAATATGAAAACGCTACTGTCGCCCCGGCTTGATCGAATCCACCGGCTGAAACAATAACGTGATAGACGCAGGAAGCGAGCCAAGTGTCTTAATCACACTGAGAGCAGCTGCAGTGTCCACTGCCGTCTTATGAGGTCCTGCGAAGTGATTGCGCTCGTATTTAAGGTGGCGCTGACTGATAACGCAGCTCTTGCCGGTATGTTTGTGCAGGTGTGAACAGTCTGCAATATTTTATTTCATTTTTCTGACAGTTACATTAAGAGCTAACAGGCTTTACTGGTGACTCAGCTCCTCTCTTTGCTCCTCAGTACGGCAGTAATGATCTGTCTTTTGAGTTACTCACATTAAGTCCCCATACGGAATATGTCTGTCAAGTCTTTTAATAGGTCAAGTGATTTAACTCCTTATGGGCGGCAGTACATCTGGCTCTAAGGAACGTGTTTTTGTTCTTTTCGCCCCCCTCAAGCTGCATCACTGGATGCTCCAGGCAGCTGTCCGTGGGACAAGTTGGCGTGATGTACAGCAGAATCCAAATAAGCAGATGTCATTGTACGGGGTCAACCAAACTTTGTCGGCTTGTGATGTCGTCAAAGGTTTCATCCTGGATGCTGTTTACGGATGTGATCTTGAGTGTTTATGATGTGTCACTTCAGAGGTCCTGACATGTTTTAGAGACTCTCACGAGGCCACTTCATTAGGTACACTTGAGATCTAATAATGAGTTTGTCGTAAATACGGCTAGTCATGAATAGCTGCCATGCAGTGTTAAGATTTAGAAGACATTTTTGAGGAGCAAGTTTCCTAGAGTTGCCCTCCACAAAACATCACTTAAGGCGATTTAGTCAATGGAAACTGGGGCTGAAGTAAGAGAAGATCCAAAATGAGGCTTTCGCTGAAATTCCATCGAGAAGTGGAAACATGTGCTCAGGCCTTGAGGGGCAGGTGTTTTCTCAAAGGGTCCGGCAGCTTTTTGGCCTGCCGGCCTGTCGTCCTGTCAACAAACATGAGAAGTGAACAAACTGGTGAAAGCGATCTTGATGTTCTCCGCGAGCTCGGCTATCTGTCAAAACGGTTTCACGTTGGCATCAATAGCCGGATTTGTATGTTAAGAACTGTAATACATAAATGATCACCGTGTGCTTGCACGCTTGACCTAAATCCATCATCATAAAAAGACGAATACTACAAAAGAAGTCGAACGTAATTCTGTATGATATCCCGACGCCTTCTTTCATCACCGCTCTCATATTGATATTCACGAGAGCGTCGAGCGTGTCCGCAGAGAATAACGTTGAACATTTTTCCCAGCCCTCCCTCAACTTCTCGACACGCTCCGACGGTGTCAGCGATAAGTAAAAGCAGAACCCAAAGCTGGCCCAACCCAGTCGGTGTGATTGCGATAAGAGGTTATCATTTTTGCAATCTTTGAGCAAACCAGCGTGGAGTTAAAATTAGCTTTTTTTTGTTTCTCCTCAATCCTTTCAAACACATGCAACGAGTTTGCGGAGTAAACATCTGAGAGGAAATTGGACAAGGGCGGGCGTGCAAATTGCTTTCTGATGATATTATGCTGATATAATCGGCTTTGACAAGCTACCGAGGTTGTTTTGTCAAAGTACACGGTGGTTATACAAAGTCAGCTTATCCCAGAAAAACTGTCAGCTGTGAAAAACACATTTGTTATCATTTTTTGTCTTGCTAGAGTTATTATTTACACTTGTATTTCTCTATCAACACATTTGTCAACATGTCCACTCCGTCATATTAAAATGTATTGATTCAAAAAAAAAAAAAGACAGAAAAATATTTGTTCTCAGCTAGCATGCTAACTGAATCAACTCCACCATACGCTCATTAAATACTAACGTAAATGTCCACCCTTTCGTCACATTGTGTTTGCTTCCAAAAAACATGGCTGCTTGACCAATATGCATTCCATTTGCTTTACGTTATAACTTTTTTCCTCGACATACATCAAGATGTCTGTTTGAAAACATGCTACGAATAATACATCCATCTTCATTTCATGTACACACGCTCCAACTCCCAATCTGACACAGATATGCATCTCCAAGTAATAAATCGAAGTCCAATCATCCATTTTTTTTTTCTCTCCTCCTCTGCTCTTATACAGGGTGCGGTCCAAAAAAGGATGGGAAACTCCCGCTGCCCAGATTCCTCTTGGCTCGCTTTCTTTTTCAATTCCCTCCGTCGCTCCCATGTGCTAGTTCCCAGTTTACAGTGTAGCATTGTACGAGGCCTAGCGATACTTTTCAAGATGGATGCGTAGGTGGCCGTGAGTCATGGCGGGAAGTTTCCGAGATGTTTTTGGGGGACACACAAAAGAACACATTATGTTCATGCGGAACATCTTGGCCATGTCAAGTGGAAATGGCCCTTTGGGTGGCATTTCTTTTTTTTTTGCACGCTGGGCTCAAGCATACCAAAGCGATGATTTAGAAACTATGCGAATAAATTCTAAATTCTTGAAACTTGTGTATGCTCGAGCTTCTTCCCATGTTCTCTCTGACCTTGTTATTGGATTTCAAAACATTCTTGAGTCCGTAGGGATGTGGTGATATTTCCAAACATGCTGCACAGAGCAGCAAAGTCAACAATGAGCCTTTCAGGTAAAGACGTTCCAACAAACTATTAACATAATTGCCCGCTTCTCATTCCAAGTCAGGCTCGTTGGTTCCCATGCCATGTCTGCCAAACCCATCGCAATTTATTCTGCACATTTGGTGTGAAATGAATTTTTTTTATCCCCTACATGAATTCTAAGCAATGTAATACTATGACTTCTTTCGCCGTGCTTGGAATTTTTACTCCGCCCCTCCCCTTTTTTTATCTTAAACATGCCAGAAGGTCAACAGTGTATTGTTGCATAAAAGTGTTTTGCTTTGCGCAACACACACTTGGGAAGGGGAGAAAAAAAGGAACTGGAGATGTCAAAGACAAAATGTACTTCATGTAGCTCACGGTGTGCACTGACTGGTTGTCATACAAAAAGACATGAACCACTTCACTTGTTTACTCTCCGGGCAAAACTCATTCGACCTTGAAACCGTTGATGAAACCACAATATAAATAATTCTAAAAATTGTTCTCGACTTTACACACCAGATCATTTAATGAGATACTGACCTTCTCCTCTGTTTATAACCGTTCAACTTTTCCTTCCCAACGGAAATTGATTTGCAAGTCAGAAATCAAAGGTGAGCGGCAAATAGAGCTAACAAGGTGGCTGAATATAAACATGAAGCACTTGATCCCAGACATGATGTGCTGAGAGAAGTCAACCGGGGACGATAAAGCTCGCTTACATTTTAATCAGGCTTTTGTCCCAAGCACGGCAAATACGGATCGTTTGCCGGATGAGGTCGTAGCTTCGCTTTAGCTGTAAATTATACGACGTGCCAGAATTGACATATAGGCGTAGATAACTTTTTTGGTTCCATATATCATTGAGGCCTTGTTGACATTTCGTATTTATTATGTATGAAAATTTTAATTGACTGAGTATGGAGGAACATATGCAGCAGATTTGTGTGGAACTTTACTTTTTATTGTTTGCACTTGCATTTCTCGTCCCCTTTTCCTATTGGCGATTTACAGTTTATCCTACTTACTGCTTTGTCGCAACAGATTGAGAGCCCTCAAAGCTACTTGGCATAAACATTGTTTGCTGTGCAAATGTCATAAAACGGAATGTGCTACTTTTCCGTAATGGCAAACTTGCGCCATATGCGGACTAAAAGAAGAATTTGCTAAGCAGTTTTGCCCGGAGGAGACGAGTTTCAGATGTTTAAGTGCTAACGAGTTGCTTTGGATGGTCTCGCTCGCTAGTACTGGCTACATGAAAATACATTTGCATGCCAAAGCAACAGCTGGTGCCATAACGCCCAACTGTAAGGTCATTTCAGTCAGTCAAAAGTGTGAAGAAAGTAATTTTCTAGAAAAGAACAGCCAGAATGGAATTGAGGGTTCAACCTAGTCCACTGTGATTCGATCCTACCCAGTCTATTCTTCTTTGTTTGTGTTTGAATGACTTTAACGGTATTTTACTGCCCCCTGGTGGCCAAGGCAGACACAACAGAAGGAGCAGCACCGTGAATTGGATGACAACATTAAATGTCTGACTAGTTTTATTGTTAAGTACCTTTGAGCTACTAATTATTTTTTTCACGTACAGTATCTGTTGCTAGCTGTAACAATTAAATTCTCATAAAGTACACCAGGCAGAAGGCCCAGTTGACCAGCTGGTGGTGTGCAGTGATTTTTGTACTGTATAAAATGTGATTTGGCGCCATAGAGCTTGGGAAACACTGGACTGAATCAAAAGGCTTTACATTGCTTTTTTGTGCCACTCAAGTGTTCCAAGTGTGATGCTCATGCAGCTGTCAGGTGTGCCGCAATCGGATTATAGGCGGGATGGTGTACCGCCGCTATCCCATAATAACATTCGGCAAAGCCCGACCACCTGCTGCCGAATCTCTCTGCAGAATTGCCTCTTTCGAATCTTAGGAGGCAGGAAGTTTTTGAGACTGGCTCGCAGCTAAATCCCGTTCTTTTATAACGATACTTTTTGTAACGGTACTTATGATCTTTTCCTTTTCATTCTCAGCTCATTCCATCGATGTTCTCCAAGTGCTGGGGCTGTCGGAGAACATGGAGGGGGTGTCCTTGCACCCCGGTCTCTGCGGCAACCGTAAAGAGGCCTTCAAAATAGACCACAAAGTCCAGCTCAGTGCTCCCACGAAACAATTCTTCCCTGGTATTAGATTGTCTCTCATATTGACTTTGTATCATCTTGTCAATTTGAATATCTTCGAAGTATTTGCTCTGCTCCCCAGATTTTACATTCCCAGTCAATTTCTCCCTGATGGCCACCGTGCGAGCCAGAAAGGGATCGCAGTCGTTCCTACTGTCCGTGTATGATGAGCACGGACTGCAGCAGCTGGGGCTCGAAGTGGGCCCTTCGCCCGTCTTCCTGTATCGGGCCGCCAGGCAGCCGGAAACATATCCGGCGTTCCAAGACGTCAACCTGGCCGATGGAGAGTGGGTATTTTTAAGCTAGGATGACCAATGAATTGGAGATCTCTGCAAACCTATTTTTTTTTATCTTCCAGGTGGCACAGGATAGCTTACACCGTACAAGGCCAGTCTGTTAGCCTCTTTTTGGACTGTCACAAGGTAAAGACACTAAAGCTAACACGTGGAGACGACGCCACCGCCGTCAGCACGGAGGGAATCGTCGTATTCGGATCACGACTACTGGACGAAGGTGTATTTGAGGTAAAGCCTTCCCTCGTCCCGAAGGTTCAACGAGGCCGAGGTTGACTGTAAATAAAGCAAACTCCTGGCAACGGAGAGAACTTTTTAAATTTACATGCGCGATCACGAAAAGCCATTTACTGGGCTAATGTTTGATGCATAATGGCTGAAAAATGAATTACCTTGATTTAATGCCTGAGTCACTTCACAGAATGTCAAAATCGAAGAATTAAATGCGTCTGGCACATGCATTAATGCTAGACTAATGCTTACTAAGGGGCTGGGGTTGAACTCCATCATCACCCTGGCTGACTTGACTCACTCTGTCCAGGATACATTTGCACCGGTAAGAGCTCATCATTGCAAAGCATCTGATACGGAGAGGCATTTTTCGTACAGACTTCAAAGCCACCGCAGATCCGATTTGAAAGAAAATCTGTAGTACAAGAGGCCAGAGGGTGTCGTGGGTCTCATGTCAATCAAGTACGGGAGGAACAAAGTGTTTTTTGAGGTAAAAGAGGTTTAAAAGGGAGGTCATAGCATTAGCATTTAACAGTAAAAGTGTTATCTTATAACAAATATATACGCATAGCTCAACTGTATTGCAGGAAGAAGCGCCAGGCTACTTCTTATTCGGTTGCTTAGCAACCAGTAATTGCACCCAAGACAATTTGGATGATCTAATGTCAAAGTGTACAAATGTATTCATGAATCTGCACTTTTTTTTTCCTGAATCTTCTCCCAAATTATTCAGATTTTTAAAGCTTGGTACGAAGAAGCAAGACCAGTTTTTTTTTTTTTAGCAATGCTGCAAGCTAACTGAAAACTGGTGATTAAATTTTAAGTAGAATAGCACCTTGCAGAAGACAAACCACCGCCAGAGTCATAAAAGAATCACTTCCGTTTGATTTGCTTGATTCAAAAATCAAGATGAGCTCCACTCTAGTCCAGCAGGTGCAGCTCCATCTGGACAATGCCCAAGTTGGCCCTGATGCAAGTGGACTATACAACCAAAAATTGAAAATAAATGATTATATGCGCATTCTTACCCAGACCGTGTTACACTTTCACGCTTTGCACATGTCTTGTAGAAATCAGCTTGTCAGATTTCCTCCGCTTGAGTGAATCTCTCCAGGAGAAAATTCACAAGTTCATTAGTATACATGTCTGTTTGTGTACATTAAAGCGCTAGTGTCGCTAGCAAGGCTGGTACCAGGGGAAGGCAGATTAAAAGGGCTGACCTCTGGACCACTGTTCCCAGGCCCCAGTTCTGTGGGAGGAGGCCCGTGTTCCGGCCCAGTTCTCCCAGCGTGGGAGCTGTACGGCGTGAGACCAAGGGGGACTTGTGCTGAGCCACTAATGTCTCTATTACTTCCAGATTGAAGCCCAAACACTTGTTGGCAAACGCAACCATTTGCAAACATCAAAATGTCTGCTCGAGCTTATTCATAGTTTGCCGTTGGCTTTGTTTATGTGACTCTTAACACACACACTGTTTAGATAAGACCAAGTGTTTATTTGTTGGGGAAAAAATCAGATCTCTTCTGCTTTGACTGGAAATTTAAGATGTTTTTGGCACACGCGTGCAGTCGGGGCAGTTGTGTTTGGATGCTGAGTTGTTGATTTAGAACACAAAGGCGGACTTTATAGGTCAAGGTCTGTTTAAAAGCGCATGTAAGTAGCATTTAAAGTCACATTGAATGATGGACTTTATTACCGACACGGTAATGCTAAACTACGCTAAAAATAAAAGCTAATGGCTAACCCAGGAGTGGACAAAGTCAAACAAACTATTCTTTTATCGAGCTGTCAGAAACCCATATTTTGAAATTCTCCAGCATTTTATTTTATATTTTACTTTCGATTTATAAATATTCAGTGCCTCTGTTAGAATCATTTAGCATTGATTACCAAAGACATTGTAGTCACAACTAAAAATTAGCATCCGCCATTGTGAGTCAACGACGGATTAGCAATGCTCATGCCACTTGCGGGCTAATTGAAAATTGAATGAATAAATAATAATTGTTATGATAATGAATAAATGTCAGTGTGCTGTTAATTTTCGCTGCACGCACAATAACTGATGGTGAGCAGACACTGCGCTAATTAACTTGAAATGACCGGGGAGCATTAAAAGATTGTTTCATTAAGTTGAATGTGTTATCCGCAAATAATGGCTTTAACCTCTGATAAACTCTGGTCACAATAAGCAGTAGGTGAAATAAATTTCACGTACACAGTCGTTCAATGAGTCAGAGTGCATCCTCCTCCGATGTTGCTGCCGCATCTTAATTTGGGGAACGATGAAGTGTGCCTGATTTTCGGGGGCAATATTTTAGTAGGGGAGAGAAACCCCGCCGGGCAAGAAGAATAGGAAATCTTCTCTTTGAGAGTTTTGCCTTTGATCTCTAATTGAGATTGGATTAGAGTGGATTTACTCCCTGTTGCCAGTCTCTCCCCACTCACTATGACAGTCAAAGAGGGCAATACGTGCCCTCGCTCTGCGGGCTTCTGGCCAAAAACTGCAAGAAAAGACACTATTTGGATAACCTTTGCGCACACTGTACTAACGTACCAATTAGTGCTTCAACAGTGATTTCGTAAAATGCTTCAGAAATGCTGTATAGCAGATCGCCAGGGGCGGCGCTACAGGGTGGCCATGGTCAACCCTCGTCACTCTGCAGGCACTGCTTTGGAGACCGTGAAGCGGATACTTTGATTAGAAACACTTGAAGTATCTGACGAGAGCCAATGCCGATCTGTTCACGATATTTACAGCTGCCGTGTTGTTTTGTATTCATTGCAGGGAGAAATTCAACAACTGCTGATTGTCGATGACCCCCAGGCAGCTGCCGCTTACTGTATCGACTACATGCCAGACTGTGAATCCGCTTTGCAACACAGCACCCAAGACCTGGATCTTCAAGGGGTAACCTATATTTTCCCTATTTGTGGCTTTTCAAGATTGAGACTAGCAAGTGACATCAAAAGTATGAACTACATTTTCCAGCCAATAAAAAACACAAAACATACAGCAAAGCGCGAACTGACGATTTTATGATTGACGACTTCCTCGGAAAGGCCAGCGGGAAAGCATTTCCATTAAATCAAGCGCTTCATTGTCGAGGGAACAACAGCTGAGATGAAGCAAACAAATGTTGAGCAGAACCATCTTGCCATCAACCAGTGACACACTTCTCACGCTGAATCTGTGCACGTGTGTCTGCAATGAAAGCCATCCAGAAATTGTCCATCTTGCAGATTGTTGGCTTTTCCAAAACTATTTCAGCTCTGGGATGAGCTCAGAATGCCAAAGCATGTCAACACTGGCCGACATCCCGTTTGCACGCAGTGACCCCGTTTCGATCTAATCGCATCCTCAATGTTGTTCTTACGCTTAAAGATTTATGGCTGTTTGGATAGAGATTCTGAGCGTGTGTGGGGAATACAGGCCACGAATAACCTCACATTCTATGCGTAAATATTCAGAATAATGCTTTTCATTATATATCCATCAAAATTGCTTCTAACTCTGTCAATAGCTCGATCACAGGATTGTTATTTGCTACATTGTGTGTTTCTCTCACAATGCCTTTTTTTCATGAAAAGAATTCCCAACTGGAGCAGCCGGAAGAACAACAAGGCAAAGAAGGCAGGAAGGGCAGAAAGAACAAAAAGAAGCGGGATCGAGGCAAACGTAAAGGCAAAGGCAAGGGGAAGAAGAAGAAGGGCGGAAAGAAGAAAAAACTCCAGGAGGAGAATTCTTTGGAGGACGGCTTCATCGGCGTGTCTACGATGCTTCCCGAGTATCTCTCCCAAGAGCCTTTTTTGGATACAAAAAGCGCAGAAGAAACAGTCAGTCCCACTCAGGTGTACGAAGACGAGCACCTTGTGGAGATGTCAAGGGAAGAACCGTCGACGGAAGCCCCCACAGCGGGCGCCGTCGTAGCCGAATCTCAAAATCATGTTGAGGTAGTTGAGTTAACAGCTCCTGGTTTTGGCCGCCTCTGCTAACGTCACATTTCTCCAGCTGCTCGCCACTAACCAGTCATGCAACACCGGGCCGGATTTGCTTAGACCACAATGATCTGCACGGTATCTACAAGGGATGGGCATAGTACTTACTGTCCTATGCGCAAATATTGTTTTTTGGACTCTATCTACTCTTAGACACTGAAAAACTCACCTATTCACCTTTCTGGAAGATTCCACAAGGTGGCGCCAAATTCAACTATGATTTAAAATGATTGCTTTGGCATTGTCCTGTGTCATTATTTTGCTCATTATAACATTGGCTTGAAAATTTAGAACATGCACCGATGGATTGTCCCCTTAATTGCCCATCCCTGGTACATACAACACAATATATGTCATTGTTCTCTTTCTTAAAATTGTGTCACGTCCCAGTAACACATAAGGAATGATTTGCCTCTTTGCGCTATATCCTAATTTTGCATTGCTGTTTCCGCCTTGCAGCCGAGAATCTGCTTCAGCCTCGGATTTCTAACAGCAACACGTCCCAGCTAGCCCATTGTCCACATTAGCGCTAACATTTCATCTCACAATTGACACACAGGAGATGGAGACGGGAAAGAGCAGAGAGGTGGAGAATGGCAACGACCTTTACGGCAACCTTGATGCCCTCGCTGTTTCCATAGTAACAGCGGGTGTAAATATGACTGAATCGGAGGTGGGTTGAAAGCACATACAAACAAATACAGCATGTGACATTCACTGTAAGGGGTCAGCAATTTTGTTTTGAAACAGGTCCTCGAACACGACGACTACAATAACACCAAATCCGAGTATGAGGAGTACGAACTATACGACGAAGGCTACGATTTTGCAATGCGGGAAGGAGCCGAGACTTGGGAAAGAAAAGTAAACTTTCACTCAGCTATTTGAAACCAGTGGTCAGTTTTTCCCCAACGATCAAGCGATTTTGTATCCCTTCCTCAGGCAAGAGTACCAATTGAAAAAGGACAGAAGGGCGAGCCTGGAGTGTTTGAGCCGGTGAGCTGCCGGAAGCGTGGCATGAATACTAAAGTGGCTTCAGCTAAAAAAAACGTGAAAATGTCTTGCTTTATAGGGTGCACTAGTGGAAGGACCGGCCGGCCTGCCAGGAATGGAGGTGAGTTCTAGGACCTTTAATAAAATCTAATTAGTGCTTTAAATAGACAATCCCGATCTAGAATATGGTTTTATATTAATCATTGCCTAAACATGCCACTAGATGGCAACAATTCCCAGTTTTTATTTGATATAGTTTCTTGGTAATAAGACTCCATGAGCAGTATTTGTAACATGAAGATGGGTTTGACCTGTGCAGAAAAACAGTGAATAGGTGAGTGGGTCCCCACAAAAAACAAAAACAAAGTCGCCTTAGATAGACAACACACCTGGGGATTTATTGGGGACTATGTAATTCAAAGTGACAATATCTGATTATCCTTCACAGGGACTCCCTGGTACAGTTGGACCAATTGGCCCCCCGGGACCCGGGGGAGACCCGGGCGAAATGGTGAGTGGGGCGTATAATAAACTATTTTTTAACTACAAATAAAATAAAATGCTGACAGTGCACGACAAGATAGTGCTAATGCTATCAGACATTCAAACGATAAGACAGATGTCGTGATAAATTAATGTTATAATTTCTGCATATGCTTTTATATTTATCATCTTTATTTTGTATTTTAAGGGTCCCCCAGGACGTCCCGGTCTTCCTGGGGTTGATGGAATTCCAGGTTCACCAGGAACCTTACTGATGCTCCCTGTAAGACTTGGCACAATACCACTCATATGACAAATTCTCCATCAGCAATATTAACCACAAGGAGGTGCTGTTTGACTTTTCTCTTGCCCTCAGTTCCAGTACCGAAGCGATTCCCAAAAAGGACCGGCGGTATCTCCTCAGGAGGCCCAAGCGCGAGCTATTATTCAACAGGCCCAAGTAATCACCTAATTACGTGTATTGATCATCCTGCCATTGGAGCAATTGATCGAGATCTCAAAACATTTGTCACGCAATTGCACTTTCCTTCCAGCTGTCTATGAAGGGACCCCCGGGTCCGATGGGTCTTACAGGGCGACCGGGCCATCTGGTAAGATGACAGAGTCCTGTAGGAGCCTTTTAAAGGACCAATGCTCAATCTTATACGACCTCACGTGTCAATAACTTGCTCCTTATCTATTTGGCAGGGTTCTCCGGGCCCAACCGGCCACAAAGGAAACGTCGGCGACCCCGGACCGCCGGTAATGAGACGACATGTTTACCTCGCCGCAAGCGTCCATCTGCCACTCGCTTTTGTTGTCGCTGTATTGATTTCCTTTCGTCTAGCTTGCTGACGCGCTTTCACACCTTTATTTTTTCCCTATTCTTCGTGGCCATACAGGGTCCTCAAGGATTGCCAGGACTTCAAGGAGGTAATGGAAAACCAGGAAAAAGGGTAAGCGATGGAATGGAAATCACTATGACATCATAAGATATTGGTTCATTTTATTTTTGTTGCTTCTTTAGGGACATGCTGGAATAGATGGAGGACGTGGAGCTCCAGGGGAAACTGGTGTGAAGGTAAGACAGAGTGCTGCATTGCAGAGGTGAATTTTCGACACTCTGTCGAGCAGAACAGAAACTGATATTCATCTAAATAATGCAATTCT
Source organism: Syngnathus typhle (assembly GCF_033458585.1). NCBI lineage: Eukaryota > Metazoa > Chordata > Actinopteri > Syngnathiformes > Syngnathidae > Syngnathus > Syngnathus typhle. The sequence continues at coordinate 5,465,126 of NC_083754.1, forward strand.
GGAGTAAAATCGAAAACCTTCCTCTATGACCTCGCAGGGGGATCGAGGTTTTGACGGCCTTCCAGGACTGCCGGGAAACCAGGGACACAAAGTGAGTTTTTAATTCCTTTGTTTTGACACACTCCGCATTTGGGCTTATCTGCATATTCTCCGTGATTGTTTTGAAATTAGTGACAGAGTAGCATCTGTTCAAAGTGTCCTATGGAGAGAACCTGTTTTAATTTGGTGATGATGGTTTTGCATCTTCATAGGGGGACAGAGGAAAACCTGGTCCTCAAGGGCCTGCCGGAGAGCCGGGAGAAAAGGTGAGAGAAGACTATTTCTCCCAAAATCAACATGGAGCTTTTGTTTGTTCTATTTTTCCACCTCACAAGGTTAAAAAAGATTTAAGAGAGTGACGAACAGATCAATACGACACGCTGCATAAATGCTACGGCCGCACACACCAAAGCAGGCTGCTCAGAATTGAAGCTACTCTTAAATCAAGCACAAGGAATGTACGAGATACAACTATTTTTGCTGGGATAATATCAATTGATCCAGACATGCATGAGAGTCTCACAAATTTAGTACATGAGAAGGGGCGGAGTCATTGGAACAAGCTAGCTGGAGTATTTGTCATTTAGGTTCCGATCCAATGTGAAAGGTTTTTTGTATTTTCTAGGGACCAAACGGACCTATTGGCCCAAGGGGACAACCGGGTGAACCTGTGAGTAAAACACAAGTATCAAAAATCTGGATTTTGCATGCTAGGAAGAAACGTTGCACTGAAAAGAGCAAGCACCTTTGGTTAAAAAAAAAAAAAAAGAAAAGTAAAATGACAAAAAGTCATCATTGTAGATAATCATAGCTCCAAAGTGCCTCTCGGTGAAACCCGAGGCAGCCCGAGATGTTAAGCGTGCCGGTAGTGAGCGTGTCATTTGGCTTGTGCAGCAAACGCACGCTGCTGATGGACTTGCACTCCATCTTCCTCCCAGTAGGAGCTTCAAGCTCAGCGGGCAGCCCTTCCTCCAAATGCGTGGCGAGGAAATAAATTGCAAGAAGAAATTCTCGCAGAGCTGTGCTAAACTACACGGGCTTCTTTCACCGGCGAGAATGGAAAGGAGGCGGGGAAGAAGGAGGACTCAGCCAGAGACAAATGCTAGGCAGAAATTGGGTTTGCTGGGAACAAGATAGAGGCAGAGTGAAGAGATAAAAATCACAAGCGCAATGATTATATTTCCATATCAATCATGTCTCGGGAGATCACAGATGTGGCTTTGGAACAGGTGGCTTGGACAGCCTACAAAGCGTTTGCAACGGGGTTGAAGGGGGCTGGTAATAAAAAACAAACAAAAAAAACAACAACAAATTAAACGAGAAGCACGCAAATATACATGTGCAAATACAAGATGGCACAAATGAGATGTTATCTCTTTTCACATCCTTTCGTATTTTTAATCCATACATGTTTTGCCTCCAGGGTCCACGAGGTCTTGTTGGCTCCAGAGGGCCACCGGGACCGGTCGGCCAACCGGTAAGTCAACATCGGAAAACGATACACTTTTTTTTTTTTTTTAAATCAATTATTTTTGTTTTTAGGGTGTCCAAGGAGCAGATGGAGCGGAGGGGTCAAAGGGAAACCAGGTCCGTCAGTAAGATTCATGATTGGCGGTCAATCATTGCTGAATGTGACTTAAAAATGTGACGCTTGTTAACAGGGTCCACATGGAGAAATTGGACCTTCAGGACAACAAGGAAATCCTGGACCACAGGTACCGCACACTAACAAAATCCAGACCTGATTTCTGGTAATATTAAACTACATTATTATTATTTTTAATTCTTTTTATTAGATTATTTAGTACTATTCCAGACACACACATATGTTAGCTCATCTCCGCATCCTGTGACATTTAACCTGAGTGATGCTTTCCTCCGACGCAGGGATCGCCCGGCTCCCAGGGTCCCATCGGGTTGCCGGGAGAGAAGGTGGGTCTCTTTTCTCTCGTCTATTCCTGAAATTAAACCCGCGTGACCTTGTAAGTGTCACCGCGCTCGCCCACGGGGAGGGGACAGTACGACTCAACTAGCGCTGGCTTCCATTGTGACCGGATTGATACAGACAGAAAATCAATGGCAAAGAGAAATACACAAGCGTGTGGACATTAAGAGGCAGCCTTGGTCTTTGTGCATCAAGCAGCTGGCCTGACAAAAAAAAATGGCAGCAAGTCATTGTTAATATTTGTGTGGTTGATTGATTCATTGCCACTGTGACATAACCACTTCTATTCTATTCGGTTCTGTCCAATACAGGGTCCCCAAGGGAAGCAAGGCCTCCAAGGTTTACCAGGAATTGATGGACAGCCTGTAAGTATACACAATGAGCAGCTATTGTGCAATCAGGAGCAACAACTTTCTTCAGTACATTTAAATGGAGTCAACACAGACCTTTGTCTCGATACGCACAAATGACAAAAGATTGTGTTCCGCCTCGATGTTTTAACTATATTTGGGGAAAAAAAAATAGCTCTCCCATTTCCTTGTCTAAATTGCAGTGGGACACATTTAAATGTCTTTCACTTGATGCTTCTTTTAATTACCCAGCAAAGCTTAGTTTCAAGCAATTGCCTTTTAATGGGGGCTTCACTCTCACTTACACTGACTTTCCCCTCTTTTCAGTCAGGGGGGGGATTCCATTAAACGCGGCGTAATGACAGTGTATTTGAATGGAGCTAACTTGAGCTGATATCTTACTACAGGGTCACCCAGGAAGAGAGGGACCCCAAGGGGAGAAAGGCGACCAAGTGAGTAACCACACGAGTCTCTGCCCAGATTTATTTGCAGCTTGTATATGTCATTGGCTTTGTGATGCACGCGTTCAAACGCTGCTGGAAATATTTTCTGTCATACGCAGGGAGCGCCAGGTGCCCTGGGGCCAATCGGGTACCCCGGGACCCGCGGAGTCAAGGTGAGACCATAGACGCCTGGTATTTAGTCGCTCTTTATAATGTTATCTACGAGTTGGATGGGAGATTAACATGGCTTGTGTTAATGACATTTTTTGATTTAAGGGAGCAGATGGCGTCAGAGGTCTAAAAGGTGGCAAAGGGGAGAAGGTGAGTTACACTTTGGTTAAACGTGTCTGGCTGCAGTTAAGATATGGATTTACTATCACAATATAGTGCAACATTCATCATTCAAGATGTCTTCTTTCCCCTCATTAGGGAGAAGATGGCTTCCCCGGCTCCAAAGGTGACATGGGCCTCAAGGGAGACAGGGTAGGAACATCTTTCTAACTACAACCCTCCCCTGTTTAAAACAACAAGTCTGCAAAACAAATGTTTGTACCCTCAAGGGCGACAGTGGACCCCCAGGTCCTCGTGGAGAGGACGGAACGGAAGGGTTCAAGGGCCAACACGGAGCTGTAGGGGATATCGGAGCTCCTGGGATTGCCGGGGAGAAGGTATGATTCATTTGGTGGCGGGCATAAACTTAACTCAATTCAAGATGTCTTAGCTTAATGCTAACGCTATATTTTGCTGTAGGGTCAACTTGGAGTGCCAGGACTGCCAGGATACCCAGGACGTCAAGGGTCAAAGGTAATTGATTACTGATGAGGCTCATCTGTATCCTTCCTTGTTTGATTAAACACAAAATCATGATAAACGACTTTTTAAAATGGCCTGTTCTATTAATTGGTCTTCAGAGGCCATTCATCTCGTGCTGATTAATGAGGGTATTTACAATGTGTTTGGTATGATTAGCTATAATTTGATACAGTTGTTAATTATACACTGATGAGACACTGGAGTGTATGCCCGAGGTTGATCAACCTCCACGTATCCCCCCCCCAGGGGTCGCTTGGCTTCCTTGGTGGTCTCGGAGCCCCAGGAGAGAAAGGACGGAGGGTGAGGAGACTTCCATTAAATCCACATCCGATAGCTTTTAGTAGGAATTTGTAGTCACAATAAAATGTATGCACTTCTCAATCCAGGGTCCAGCTGGCCAGCCTGGATCCGGAGGCCAAAGAGGTCCTAATGTGAGTATAGCTGCATTTATGGAATATGATGATCTAATACAAAATGACAACGATTAGATTGTGGGGTTCACTTCTATATTCCACATTTTGCCATTGGAATAAATTATTCATATGCTTATTAGCCTTTTGTTATTGCCGACAGGGGGCCCGAGGAGGAAGAGGAGCCAGAGGTCCCACTGGGAAGCCTGGAGAAAAGGTAATGGGGCTTAAGAAAAACACACGCAATGCTTGAATCTTGAAAAATGATGGCATCAAATACTGTTAATGTCGACCCAAAAGGAGCAAAAATACAGTAATTTTGAGCAAGGTCAACAGATCCTCCATGTTTTTTGTCATAGGGTTCTTCCGGACAAGATGGCTCTCAAGGATCCCCTGGAGAACAGGTAACCTCATGATTCATGGACAGGGGCTTGGCTTTATACCCACCAGTCAAACTGGAATTGCACAGGCTCCTGAAAACACAATCATTGGCTGGAATCACATTTGTTATTTACGTTCGATATTATTTTTTAGGGTCCTCGAGGCCCGCAGGGAATGCACGGTGAAACAGGAACAAAAGGACCAAATGTGAGTAGCGGGTTTTATATTACTGTTCTTTTATCATACCTTTTTAGATAATTCATTTTCAGTTTTTACAACGATAATAAAAGACACCATTTGTTTAGGGTCCACCTGGAAAAGATGGAGTTCCAGGTCATCCCGGCCAGAGAGGGGAGCCAGTAAGTCCTCACCAACATTTTATAGTTGCTTCATATTGTTGCCTTTGGGGCCCTGACGATAAATTGCCAAAGAGCTGAGAGTCATATATAGTCACTTTATTAACACGGCAGATGAAGCAAAAGTCGTGACATTCTAAATGTTCTTTCTTAAAAGGGATTCCAAGGCAAAAATGGCCCCCCTGGTCCCTCGGGTGTTGTCGGACCACGAGTAAGAGGATTTTCCTTTTAATGCCGCTCTCTCTTTCATCCTGTAATAAAATTCTCCGAATGTCCCCTTCAGGGAAAGACGGGTGAAACAGGGCCAACTGGCGACAGAGGTCATCCGGGTTCACCGGGACCGCCGGGTGAACATGGATTACCTGGATCGGCTGGAAAGGAGGGAGCCAAGGTGAGTAATTTTCATTGTATTGTCGGGATAATTATTCCGCAGGCGGTCAAAGGACGTGGTTACAGCTAATCTTCCGTTAAAGAAAGCTCACAGAAAGGAATTGTATTCTTTATTGCAAGACTCTCCAGTTGATGTGCATTTATCTGCGTTCCAGGGAGACCTGGGCCCACCAGGAGCACCAGGAAAGAGTGGCCCTTTAGGGACCCAGGGATTTAGAGGGAGCAGAGGGATGCCAGGCGCACCGGTAATGCAAACATTCTGCAAAATTTGGATCACAATGGCAATGATGACACGATTGACGAGTTGTTTGCATCCCTCGCAGGGTCCTGCAGGCTTAAAAGGAGGAGAGGGTGTTGCTGGTATTGCGGGACTCATTGTAAGTCCGATTTTAGGCTATTTCACTTCATCCCCTTTCCTTACAACTTCTCTGGAAGAAGAGCACCCACTCTGAATGACATCTCAATCTTTTGTGACCCCCCCCCAGGGTGCCAATGGAGAGAGGGGACCTGCTGGGCCAGCGGGTGGTATTGGCCAGCCAGGACGGTCCGGCAGTGTGGGCCCGGCGGGGCCGATGGGAGAGAAAGGCGAACCAGTAAGACGACAAACAATTGAGTTAATGCTACCAATATGATCCGATGGGTGAGAGTGACCAAAATAATTTTGTTCAAAGGGAGAAAAGGGACCCAGCGGGCCAGCTGGGCATGATGGAGAACAAGGACCAGTTGGACTGCCAGGACCCGTGGGACCAGCTGGGCCTCCGGGCGAGGACGGAGACAAGGTATTCAACACTACACTTTGAAGGATGCAATGACTGATCGCTTGGGCAGTATCCGCAAAGGTTTTACTTATCCGTCACTTTTTGGTTCTGAAGGATGTACCAACAGTTACACCAGGTTCCATCTAATATGGATATTATATAGATCCAGAGATCAGAAAATCAACTCATCTGTCTCCGTAGGGTGAAACAGGAGGGCCGGGCCAGAAGGGAAGCAAGGGAGACAAAGGAGAAGCAGTGAGTATGAATCCTATTTCAATAATCTTAATGTTATGCAAGAGACAGGCAGGAGGCAATGGACATCCTGGCTCATAATTGGTTTGGGATAATTCATTATGATTAGTTTGTCTGTACAATGTACCCCGCCGGTATAATGAGCAGATGGTTTTTAATCATGTCTTCAGTGAAACAGTCATTCTGTTTTTTAGGGACCTCCAGGACCCATTGGAATTCAAGGACCCCCAGGCCAGCCAGGAGTAATTGTAAGGCACTATAACTCGTATTACACTGCATGAATATGCATCCGTGGTAGATTCTTTGGTTTGGCAGTGTTGATCTGGCCTTGCGTGTTTCAGGGGGCGGATGGTGAGCCAGGGCCTCGTGGGCAACAGGGAATGAACGGACCCAAAGGTGACGAAGGACTCAGAGGCTTTAAAGGAGCAACTGGCCCGACAGGCCTACAGGTAAGAAGGGCAACTGATTGTATGATTATAGATTTAAGATCCAGAAATGAATTGATTTTCTGTGCAGGGAATGCCAGGACTGCCAGGGGAGAAAGGAGAAAGCGGGCATGTGGGCTCTCTGGTGAGTAAATAGATAAAACACCACGATCGAATTCGGTCCATGCAGTCCATTAGTCAACTTTGCTTAGTTTTTGCTCTTCATCTTAATTACAGACCTGTGTTCGACTAGATTGTCATAAATGAATAAGTTTAGGATGAAACACTTGGAAGTACCACAGGAATAACATTCTCTTTGAATGAAACGAGGGTTCGCTTTGGTGAAAGTGAAGAAAGATGAGATAAGAGCTACAGAGAGGAAGCGGCGGCGCAATGGAGTGGAAGGAAGAGGCGGGGCGCTGACTGCGAGAAGGAAGGAAGACGCCGTGACAGCTGCTAATCAGATTAGCCTCAGCCTTGGCTGACTAATGAGCATCCTCCTTTGTGACAGTCATCTCGGTGCCTCGTCAACCATAAACACACGCTCTGCAAGATTCTCTCCAGCCTCTCTGCTTCCACGGCCAGATAATGTAGCCGCATGGAGCCAAAACAGAATGACTGCCAGAGACATTTGAGAGACCTTGGTGTATGTCTAACCGTTACAGTTCAGGACTTGTCGCTAGCATGTCCCCATTCCTCAACCTAGATTGTATTCCTTTGTGTCTGGACATCATACTTTAGGTTTACCCAACAGAAAGACAGTTGGGATTAATTTCTTGGCACCTCAGCACGGTATTGAGCAGTCTGATCACGTTCTGACTGACTGTTGGCTGAGAGAATATGCTCCTCTTCATAACAGCTTTATTATTAGAAAGAAGGGAGAAAGAGATAATGGTGGCGGGGCCAAATGACAAAAAGTCTGTCAGGGTAACGACCTGTCTGGATGTCTTCATCGTGTCGCTAATGTTATGACACCCAAGGGACTTTTTGGGGTCACACTATATTTGATTGATGCAAAGATGAACATTAAAACATTTCTTTCTCCACAGGGACCTCCAGGACAGCACGGACCCCGAGGACCCCAGGGACTAATTGGTGCAGAGGTAGAGGAACCATTGTTGTTCTTTGATTGTGTTTGTTTGGATCACAATTGTAGATTTGGACCAATTTTGGGCACCTATTTTAGCCACTAAAAACTTCCTCTATCTGTAAGATGGCAAAAGAACAATAAGTCTGGAAAAGGCAAGTCAGGAATTATAAAAACATGAAGAAAGGTAAAACCAGATTTTCCACAAAGTATAGCCTTGAATTGATAATCACACTTCCGACTGATTCCCAACGGCTCCCCGGAGTGTTCACCCAAACCACCTGGAAAAGCAAATCCAGAACTAAGTCGGGGATAAGAAGGAAAAAAAAAAAGAATGTTGACTCTCGCACGGCTGAGCGACTCATAAAAAAACATGACTTGGTTTACCACCAAAGGGATAAAAAATTATTCACAGAATGAAGAACTAATACGAGAGCTGTATTTAAAAGTCGGTATGCTTTGAAAGTCTTTAATTAGTTTAGGATTTAATTTCTTGGTGTACCTAATGATATGGCCAGAAATTCTGTGTTTTCTCCTCAGACAGCTTCTGATTATTTTTACAATAAAGGGGTAACGTGATTTGGACGAGACTCTCCCATCTACCTTTGAGACTTTTGAATTATTAACGCAAGATAAAGATTCCCACAGACGGTTATATTTGCAGCTTCATTAATCATTTACAACTATTTGACTGTCAACCCTGAGAGGCGGTTATATTTACCCGGGTAATGGCTGTCCATCTGCGTACAATGTCTCATTCTGCTCTATTATTCAAAATTCAAGTGCAATAAGTCGTACGTAAATGGACTGATGTGTGGTCAAGTGGGATACCGTGTGGGTGTCAGGACGTGACAAAAAAGCAGTCGCCACCCGGAGATCGCTTCGTTCTGTTTTGAGATTCATTTTTTTTCTGTCCTTGGTTCTTATTTGGAGATGTTCTATCTTTCAGGGCACAGCGGGAATGCCAGGTGGAGTTGGTCAACCTGGACCTACTGGAGAAAAGGTCAGTATGTCCCATTAGCAACCAGAATCCTTTCGCTCGTGTTCCTAATGTTTTTTCTCTTCTAGGGTGAAGACGGCGAGGCCGGGAACCCGGGACCAGTTGGCGAGTCTGGCGCTCCTGTGAGTCAATACTGACCTGACTTTCTCAACCATAACTCCGAGCAGGTTTTGTGACATGCTTGGCTGATGTTTCAGGGTATTAAAGGAGAGATAGGGGAGAAGGGGGACTCTGGACCAGCTGGGGCAGCAGGACCTCCAGGAATTAGAGGACAACCAGGAGAAGACGGATCTAAGGGCAATATTGTTCGTTTGTTTGGTTTAGTTCATTGCCATTGATATGCCAGTAAAACAATCATGTTGAGTGTTGTATTACTGACTGCTCTGCCTTCCAAGGGGCCTGTTGGATTCCCAGGAGATATAGGACCCCTTGGAGAAGTTGGTGTCACTGTAAGCAACTAATGCCCATTTCCACTACACAGCCACACACAAATATAGGAGTCCCTCAACGTTTATGACATGTTGTTTACCATTTAGGGACAAGATGGCGGACCTGGACCTAAAGGTGATGACGGAGACACAGGCAAAGCGGTGAGTTTCTTTGGGGATGGAGTTAACTCGGATCTGTGTTTATTCACACTTGGGATCAAATTACTATCATAACCTACAGGGACCCCCAGGAGCTTCTGGGGAGCCAGGTCCTCCTGGACCTCCTGGACGAAGGGTGAGGTTAAAGCGTTGGTGTGTTGTGTATTTTTGATGATGCAAAGCAGGCAAGTCGTCTTTGCATCAACATATTTTATTAATCTGCTGCTTCAGGGTCACTTGGGCGCTGCGGGACTGGAAGGCAAGCAAGGAATGAAAGGCGCCAAGGTGAGCATGCCAGTTTTGAGCTTGGGGGTTATTAATTTTAATTTCCTGATGTGTTGTGTTCATCATGTTTATTTCTTGTCTCTTGCTCGGTAGGGAACAATAGGTACCCAGGGTCCTGTGGGTAAGACTGGCCCTGTGGGGCCGCAAGGCCACCCAGGGAGATCGGGTCCAGATGGACTTCACGGCATCCCAGGCCCTGCGGTCAGTATACGACATTTGGATCTCTGAGAGAATAGTGGATAGTCTGGTTTCATCTTTCTTGAACTACATTGTCTAACCTTGTATCATTTCTTTTGCCTCCAGGGTGAGCAAGGGTTACCTGGTCCACAAGGACAAACTGGACCACCTGGGCCAATGGTGAGCTCCTTAAATTGAGCTGGTAAAGATGATGAATTGAAAAGAAGTTCAGAATTCTTTTTGGAAAACGGTGTCATGCAATATCTATAATCATTTTTTTCCCCAATGTGAATTTACATAATGGAATAATGTCTGATATCGTTAACAGGGACCACCGGGACTTCAAGGATTGAAGGGGGACCCCGGAAGAGATGGGGAAAAAGTAAGCCTGTCTAGGTCTATGTAGTGACAAATCAAGTTTAACTATGCATCTGCCTGCAGGGTCATGGTGGGATGCTTGGCCTAGTGGGACCTCCGGGAGAACCTGGTGAGAAGGGTGACAGAGGCCTGCCTGGTATTGAGGGAGCACCCGGGCCTAAAGGAGATGAGGTATGGATGGTTGCAGGTGCCTTGAAAATATGAGTGATCCAACTTATGAGTTGCTTAAGGTTGACTTGTAAGCACAGACTTGAGATATGAGCATTGTGTGGTGGTACTCCACTCAATGCGTAGCATTGTGGCAAATAATGAACAATATTTGCCACAATATATTTAAATCTTGAATATACTCTAGGCATGCATTATTTATCCTCTGAGACAAGCTGAGACATCTAAACTGCCAACTCTCATATACTTCAATGTAATCACTTATGATAATTAATTAATCTTGTACCATATACATTTAGGGTGTGACTGGCGTAGCTGGTCCCACTGGACCACCAGGAACGACTGGTCTATCAGTAAGTTACACTTAGGATTCTATGTGCAATTGGATTATTGAATTATTATCCTGTTCAACGTAATAATACCTTGCGATAATATTTTCATGTGTCTTCCTCTGTTCTTAGGGCGCTGGCGGAGAAAAAGGATCCAAGGGCAACATGGTGAGTTAAAATGAAGGGTTTCAATTTGGCCTCTATTAAGGGCAGCCTGCAGGTGGCAAGTGATTGACACGTGACGTTCTCCTCTTCTGCTCTCCAGGGTGCGATTGGTTCCAAAGGAGATCCGGGCCCTATTGGCCTTCCAGGACCCCCAGTCAGTACATCAGTGCATGTGCTAATAAGCATCAAAACCTCTTGCAGTTGTTTTTTGGGGGGGTAATTTTTGGGTGGTATTAAATCTTTCAGGGACCCGCCGCGACGGTGGTTCAACCGCTGCCGATCCGGGAGGGCAGGAAGAAGAAAAGACGAAACTCATCTGGAGAGGAGCAAGCGCTGATCAATATGGAAGACTATCTACAAGCAGATCAACCTTTAGGAGGAGAGGATGGAATGGAAGAAGTCTTTGCCACTCTTTCATCCATGAAAATCGAGGTGGAGCTGATGAGGAGACCTTTGGGGACCTTTGAGAGCCCGGCACGCACCTGCAAGGAGCTCATGATGGTTCAGCCAGATTTCAAAGATGGTGACCCAGCATTTGTCCTTAGCATGCCGTCTTCTCTTGGTTATGGATGACAACTTGTTTCCTTGCGCTTGCTAGGAGACTACTGGATTGATCCTAACCAAGGCTGCAACCGAGATGCCCTCAAGGTCTACTGCAACTTCACAGCTGGTGGAGATACTTGCCTGGACCCCGACAAGAAGATCGAAATGGTATGTCTTCAACGGTATTAGCCTGCCGAGAAACTCAGCTTGCAATTGTTGCCTTGCTCTTTAGGTGAAATTAGCATCGTGGAACAAAGAGAAACCGGGAGGCTGGTACAGTCAATTCAGAAGAGGCAGGAAGGTACAAACTGGACATCCTCAAAGTTCTAACAACAGTTCTGTCAAAATTAATATTTATGTGCCGGTACTTGCCAGTTCTCTTACGACGACATGGACGGCAACACCGTACAAGTGGTCCAGCTGACCTTCCTTAAACTACTGAGCGCCACGGCAAAGCAACGCTTCACATACACGTGCCAGAACTCGGCGGGGTGGTATGACGCCACGTCGGACTCCTACCGCCACGCCGTTCGCTTCCGTGCCGGCAATGACGAGGAGCTGACGCAAGCAAAAAGCACCTTCATCCGCGTCGTGTACGACGGGTGCCAGGTTGGTGCTGGGGATCGTGACCTTACATGGTTGGTCTTAGATTTGAAATTCAAAAATGGTCCCATTTTTCTTTCAGGTACGCAAAGGTCAGGAAAGTACCGTTCTGGAGATAGACTCTCCCTCGTCTGAGCTGCTTCCCATTATGGATGTGTCGGCAACAGACTTTGGAAACAGCAACCAAAAGTTTGGATTTCAAGTTGGACGGGTGTGCTTCACTGGCTGAAACGATGACAACCACCAGGGGAAAAAACAAGACCACTGAACACTGCAAAACCAAAGGAACGCGGATTTTCTCACTGCCCCCAGCAATATTTATTGTTATATTATGTTGTATATTATTTAAGACTTTCTTCACAGCCCATGTTGGGAATTCCTATGGCTTTACAACGAGACGAAAACATTCATCACTTGCAACAAAGCACCAAAGGGAAATAAGATGTTTATTGTTTTGTTTGGGTTTTCCTCCATTTCCTTCAACTTCAAATGTTCCTGCGCCGGGATGATCTTACGAGCTACCAAATATTGGCAAAGACTGAAACCGAGTAATTCCCAGACATTCATTTGCATGCCGCCGGGTTGCCATACTGACGATTGCTTATTGCACGTCATACTTAATTCTACACCTCAACCATTTTTCATTTTCTCTTTGTAGGAACGATGAATCGTTTTGTTTACCCTTCAAACGCAGTTTGCTAAAACGTGATTAGCATTTAGTATTTAGCCTTCTCCAGAACTGACTGCTTGATTTCTTATTGCGTTTAATTCACAAATGTGTGTTCCCGCACGTACTGTATTTGTCTCCTCGCTGCGAGGACGTTCCAGGGCAAGAATTAAGAGCGTGCCGATTAAAACCACTCCGCCATGCTCTGTTATACCAAGAGACATGTCATGCAACTCAGAGCGCCACTCGCAGGCATTTGTTTCTTTGGATTATTTATATGTTGGAATATGAACGTGTTATTTGTTCTTCGCCGGTGCTATTTTTTGTTTTGTTTTTGTGCCTCTGGATCACAGGAAGGGGAGGGGGAGTGGTAGTGCTCCTTCAGCAGAAAGAATCACCCTCTGAGGGAGGCTGGGGACGACTGCTGAGGCGAGGGGGGGGGGGGGGGTGAGAAGGGGTTGGTGAGGGTCGGGGTGCGTTGCACATCTTCTGGCTGATTGTGCCAATTTCACAGGGCCAGGGAAGGTCGCTGGGGACATGTCAGTGCAGTGTGGCTTGCAGCTTTAAAGGGAAACTCCACTCTTGCATTGAACTTGGCGTGGAATATTTGATAAGCATGAAAGGAGGGTTCCAGATGAAAACCAGCCGAGGCTACATTTAAAGTAGGGCATGGTTGATTAAATTAGATATTAGCAATTTCAAAATGATTTTTGCTGGGTTTATTTTAGGTTCATTACAACATAGGACAAAGATAATGACATTCAAATGGTGCCCCTGATATTAAAAAAAAGTAATAAAAACAAAAAGATTAATTAACTAGAAAAAAGAAATTGGGCAGTAAATTGGTTATCGGATTAATTTTGAGATTTAATTGGAACCCAAAAAAAAATATCCATATCGGTCGGGCCCAAATTGAAAATGAGCTGATGCATCTCACTTCATTGCAGGTGACCCCAACATTTTAATGTCTTTAAATAAACAAACGGTGCTACATAATATTTTTTGGACGTTAAAATATGCATCCAACCTCGTTGGTTTGAAATGTAAGCGTCCTCCAGTGCAACCCTGTGTTACACCTCCCGTGTATTTTTATTTTTTTGGGTGTGTTTGATTTTCCATACTGTACAGTTATTCTTTAGACTTTGAGATGTTTATCCTGAACTGAACATAAATGTACTTGTCATAAAACCCCAAAAAAGAAATGGCGTGAATAAAGGGCGTTGGAGAAATGCTGCATTTGCGTGATCGATTGTCTACCGACCTCCCAGACAGTCTCGCTCGACAATGACAACCACCGGAGGACGTCTGCACTCGTCCAAGTCTCAACTTCATTTATTTCAATTAGCCTCTTTGAGTCTTCCAGAGGGGAGGGGGAGGAGGAGGAGGCAGAGTTGAAGGGAGACGAAGCGAAAGGTCACAAATGACAACGCATTCTCCTCTGACTCATTTGGTAGATCTCCTGACACATATTTTTTTTTAAATCAGTGAATATACGATTTTAATCACATTTTCCTTCTGAATTCCAGCCATCCATCTATCGCTGGCCTACACATGCAGTAATTGCTCAGCCCCTTCATCCTCGCCGTCTTATCTGCAGACGCAGCACACGCTCACTTTTCGAAAGCCTTTTCCGTTCACACACACAGTCACACACACATAATAAATCAAGACACTCAAAGCCTTTGGCACACAATTTCAAAAAGCTGGTCGAAAGAAAAGCACGTTATCCTGTGCTGCCTTCTGCTGCCTTTGAACTCTTTTCACCACACCGAGCTCAGCAATAGCAAAGTCCAGGTTACAATATAGCTGTCCTCCTTTTTATAACCGTCACAACATTATGAGAGTATGACCTTCACAAGGCATAATACTGAAATAACATAATGCCACATCTATATAAAACAGCGCATCTTAAAAATGACAAAAAAATAAATAGCTTGAATTCTAATTCAATTTAGGGGCGCTTGAGCACCCGGGAAAAATGGGCTAGAAGCACCCATGCATTATTTACAAAATGGCTGATATGCGTGAAAGTGGCCGTGCATATTCAGTCCATTATCCAGGAAAGAGAATCAAAATTGGACGGGTGAAGGTGACAGCAAGAAAATCTTGTGACATATCGTGTGACAGTAGCATGAAACTGCACTTTAAAGCAAGACACGCCTCATTAAAATCAAAAAAGGGGGGGGAGCATGCTCGATCGGCCGTCTCATCCCTGCATAGTGTGCGAGATATTAGCGGCAATATTGGACAAGCTAGCGAGGGAACATGTTCGTGTGAATGACTTAAGCCAATTTGGACATGCACATCTGTTGATAAATCCTGAGCAGGCAGCGCTAATGAAGAACCTTTGCCCTGTGTGGGTGTAGGGGGGGAGAGTAATAAATAGCAGCATGAAGCAATCCCTCAATAAAGATGCTCAGCCCTCGTAAATCACAGCAATGAGCGGTGAGTCGGTGATGCAGCCGTGGCTCAAAGCTAAAGTCAAAAAGTCGGAGGAAATCATCGTTTCCGTTCATCCTGATGGATCGCTCGCTATTCGCACAAACAGCCTCCTCCTCTAATTTCCTAACCCTCACTTTTCTGTGCAATGTACTTTACGTTTTGACTTGGAGCCCAATTTAGGGCCACTTTTCAAAAAATAAATAAAATGCATCTTATCTGGAATTATGTCTGCATGTTTTTCTGAAATGGACTCTTCCTGTAATTGGAAAAAAACAGCAAAGGCATTAGGAAGAAAAAAAACTGAAAAAGTCACAAAGTGCTTACCAAGTTAAAAAAAAAAAAGGGTAACGCCAGCACAGCGGGAGGCTCAGAACTAAAAGGCCTCACATTCAATTACAAAACTGGGAAAACTGTTTCATAACTTTTCCTCCAAATTATTTGAATCCGAGTAAGTAAAAGCTGCCAAGTAAAAGTCAGCAAATGTGTTTCCAACCCTACTTTGCGCAACGTTTTCATCTTGAATCCATCAATATTTAAAAGAAACGAATTGTTATTCTTGTGATCATTACTTCAAAATGGCTCAGGAAAAAAAAAACTCTCACTCCACGTTGGGCGGCCGACTGAGAAGTCTGACATTTCAATTTCCTCCCGCGGTGCTATGAAACGGCGGCCTTTAGTAAAACTGTCGTCTCGCCTCCGCCGTCCTCAAAGACACATCAAACAATCGCTTCTCGTCGACTCCCGAACGACCGAACAAAGCGCGGCAAAGTGCTGATTGAATGCTTTTGTTTGCCGAACAAACCCGTCAGCCGCTTTCAAGGCTTCAATCTGAATCCTATTTGGCATGCTGGCTCTCTTTGCTAACACCGTCACGCGCGATGTTAGCATGTGTGACTTGTGTGTGTCATGGCGGCTATGGTACTTAATGATAGCGAAGAGCTTTGAGGTGAGCGCTTTGAGACGGGGAGGTGAGCGACGTGACTCATGAATAGTGATCGAGCGAGTGGCCGACAGATGCTCATTAACGACGCGGAAATAAACACACGCACACCTGTGCAGAAGTGCCATCGTGTTCCCATGTGGCCGCTTCACGTAAAGTAACGTTATTAGCATACCGCAGCTAGCACTTTTGGGGTGAGAAGATGCTTTCACTAAATATGGAAGCAGACATTGTGGAATTTTTGTTACAAAAGATGACCGAGACAACTTTGAAATATAATTTTAGTCACTCATTAATTGCTGTAAGTGTAGACACTGGCGTAGCTAGGGGGTGTCCACAGGGGAACTGCCCCACCCCAACCCCCCTACAGATGCCAGGCCAAATAATAGACTTTTGGGTGGTTTCAGATATATATATATATATATATATATTTTTTTTTTTTCCAAAATATTTCAACACATCGCCCATATAATGAAGCTTAATCATTCTTTTCTGAAGAATTTTTAAGTTTTGATTTTTTTTGTACGTTTGTTTTGCGGCACTCAAAATATGCCAACTGGTACATTCTGCCTCATTTGCTTCAAGGCCTAAATTTAATTATTATTATTTTTAAAGACTACTTCTTGATTTGTATGATTTCAGCCACGTACAGTGCGCAGTATAGATTCCGCTCACTAACTCACATTTATGGCTTCTTCTTCGTAGCCTGGGAACCACCTTTTTAATTACACTCAGGCACCAGCCGCTTCCATCACAGTTAACCCAGAAGGCTGAAAAACACACTAGAGGAGCTGATCATACATTCCGAGCACGTATCCACTGCACTGACGAGTATGAACTGGTAATTTTGCTTTATTTTTTTTTTTCCATCAAGTGCCACATGTAGGGTGCTTCAGATGGCTTGGCGCGAGTGGGACAAACCAACCCTCTGGCACTTCGCGTTTGA
Organism: Syngnathus typhle; assembly: GCF_033458585.1. Taxonomy (NCBI): domain Eukaryota; kingdom Metazoa; phylum Chordata; class Actinopteri; order Syngnathiformes; family Syngnathidae; genus Syngnathus; species Syngnathus typhle. The sequence continues at coordinate 5,482,005 of NC_083754.1, forward strand.
TATGGAATCGGCATCTAATAGGCTCTTCTGCTCTCATCCACGATACTGCATCAACACGTCCTCACTAGGAGAGAGCTAACAGCACGCCATCACTGTTCTTAGTCCATCCTCGTGCCTCCAGCCCTCGAGTGGCGTATACTACAGGTGCGCTGGTCATGCATGACAACAACATGTCTCCATGGTAACAAGAGCTGGCAGCATGAGATACGAGTTGTTGTGGGATGCGGGGGTTCTGGAAGGGGCTCTTGAACGTTGTTGCTTGTAGCGCACCAACTAGCATTGAATACGGCACAGCGGGGACGACAACCTACTTTGGTGGAGCGCTTGGCGACGGGGGGTAAATCGAAACAACACTACTTCTTAGGACTAAAAGAAATGCTTGGATTATCTTGAATTATGTAATCGTTCATAATAATACTCATTTATAGTGAGCAATGGGCACAACAGGATTAGCTTGAATTATGTAATCATTAATAACGTTACTCATCTGTAGTGAGCAATGGGCACAACAACAGCCGTATCGTATTTGGTGCTGAAGCCGATTATTTCAACTAAGTGGAAAACAAACGGGGCAGACAACCAGAATCCCCGAACGATGTATTGTTTAACCATCTAATACAAACTGCCAGCCTTTAGTTTTTTTCCCCCTCTAAACTCTAATTAACTGTCTTAACTCATTCACTCCCATTGACGGATATAGACGTCAAAGATCCATTTTAACTGGGCTGGCAGTGAAGGGATTAATAAATAAAAAGTCTTCCACTCATCGATATCACAAAGGAATGAAATCCATCACAAAATCAATTGATGTGTTCTATAATTACGCAAGGGGGTATCCAGAGAGTTTAGTGTGCGCCTGGGCTGAAGTGACACGTGGATAAATCTCCACTCTCCTGTCGTCCTACTGCCGCTACCTCTGTCCAGCTGACTTGCCATCTGTCACCCTTCTTTGCCTTCAAATCACCGCGTATTGACCGGAAGCTGACTGCAGGGATCAAGACTAAAGTAAATAAGAAGTCCGTGACCGTGAACGGGCTTGCTCGCTGCTCCTGAACGCCAAAAGGGGGAGGGTCCGGTGTTTTTTCCAGGTAACTTCACCTCTTATCCGAGATGCCACCTTTGACTTTTAACCTGCTGTGTTCTGGCAAGATTTTCTTGGTCGAACTTTACTTTAATATCAGTTCTACCTTTCATAAGAGTGTAGCGAAGATGGAGGAGGGGACACTCAGACCCAATGAAATATTTACTGTCGTCTCAGGCGGCACAAAAGGATATTAGCAGACAGGACAGGTCGTCAAATCTAATAAGATGGACTTGAAGAGAAGGATGAGACTTTGTGAAGTTTTTTTCATGCTCTTACATTGAGCCAAGCTTTTTTTTTTTTCCTTTCTGTGTATTATAGACTGTTGAAATAAATGACAAAAAAAACACCAGGAGGGACCGATTTTTATGTGGGTGGTTCTGAACGTCACCGAAATAGGGGACAGAATTTTTTCATCTGTAAACAATCTGGTGTGTGAGCGTGGAGAAAGCCAGCGCGGATCGAATAGTGTAAATAACTGTTAGTGTCACGCTGCGCGTCCTGCATCTCTATATCAGGAACAGTAAAGTGTGTGATGGGGTTACTACAAAAAAAAAAGGGAATTTGAGTTGATAAGCAAAGACATGCTTGACTCCACTGAATAATTGCATTGTGGCTCTTTAAAGAGATGTTTTCCCTGCTAGTGCTAGCTAATGTCTTCCATGGTTGTTCACAGTTGTGTTACGGAGCATATACAAACTGTGTCCAACTGAGTCCAATATAGACACATCAACAAATATGTCTATTTCAAAAAAAAAAAATATTTCCCAAAAAAAATTTCATCTGCTCACACTAACTCCCGAGAAGCACTGAGTCGGCAGTACCTTCCGGCCAGGTTTGTGCTGGCTCGCGTGTGCGGTTTCGGAAGATATTGGTCAGCGCAGAGCGTTTAATCATCCGTGGGAAGGCAACAAACGAAAAGCGACAAATAATCTTGTGAGTGTTTTATGAACAGTCGTGGCTTTAAAAGGGTTTATTTCACTATTAAAGGTAAATAGGGACAGTGTTTAACTTTATAGTATTGCAGATTGTGCTCTGCGGATAAGCCGCTGTATCTCCTAATTATGTAAAAATATTTTTATCTTGTTCGCCGTTATCTTTGGGAACAGCAAAAAAAAATGGAGGCGCAGTACGAATGATAAACACTAAAACACCTCTTCGTGTCTCTTACGCTTGACATTCCCAAGTATTGTAATGTTTCAAAAGTTTACACCCCCCCCTCAAAAAACAACAACACACCAGCAGATGCATGAAAAAAACATGAAGTCGGTGCAATTTTCAATGAAGCGGAAACAAAATATAAACAACACACGTGCTGGTTTCCCTCGCCTCGGGCAGGGCGGACTTGCTTTTCCTCGTCTGGGTTTCCTTGCGGCATTATGAATTATGTTTTCATCCAATTAAAATGCAAACAAAGGCTGCGTGATACAACTTGCAGAATTCTGCCCGCAATGGGAGAGGCCAGGATAGATTCGTTCAACAACGTATTTTAGTTAATTCTTTCGAATCCTTAAGCAAACTGTCCAGTGTGTTACAAATGACGTTTCCATTTCGCTTGTTTGACCACTTGACATGTTTTGATGGGCAGCTTGTAGATTCTGAACAGCCTCCAAACACAGAGAGCCATCAAACATCGACATGCAATCAAACATGCAGAGACTTGGCAATGACTACTCCGAAAGGAAATGATTTAACTGGGGGAAAAAAAATAAATAGATACGTGCGCCGCATGCAGACACATGCGAAGCGACAGCGGATCGGGAGGGGGCAACAACGACCGTCCGTCTCGAAGGTTCGCGTCCTTTTGTCTCGACGCCTTTGGAGCGACCAGAGGAAAAAAAAGATGAGAACAAAATGGGTCATGTTTTGTTTGCGTTCACCTCGACATGCAGCCACTGAAACTAGGGGGGGGGGATCACATGACTCAACGTGGCTTGTAGGCACCCTCGCCGCCTTTATTATTGCCACTCGTGCAGCTGACGACGTGAGAAGAGACGACAGGGAGGGGGGGGATGTAATAGTGCCCCTAAAAATGGCACAAGATGACACCGCGCCTCCCCAAAGCTACTTCACTTCATTTCAAGGAGCAGCGGGAGGTCAGAATCAAAAGAAGAAAGGTGTGGACGAAATGGCTTTTTTCATAAAAGTAAATATTATATTTTGGAAAGTGCAAACAGTTTTTACTTTTCCATATATCATTTAAGATTTTATATTAAATCCATTGACAGATTTCAAATTTAAGCAGGGCCCACTATACACATAATAATAATAATAATGATAATAATAAATAAAAATAAAATTATTTTTAGACTATAAACTGCACTTAAATAATCTAAAAACGTGCCTTCTTTTTCCAAAACTAGACCAGCATATTGAGATTGCACTTTGTAATCAGTTTATTGTCCAATAAAATAAAACAGTAATTATTTTTCCCTGCATATTTTTCTTATAGCATGAATTATCTTAGTGGAGACTGAATTTTAGATTGGATATAGTGTGCAGGTGTTCCTAATGAAATGTCCAGAAGGCATACAAATATCTCACACAAACACACACACACACTGAAACAGCAAGAGCTTCCAACATGGTGTGTCGTGTGTGTGTGTCGTGTGTGCTGCCCCTATCGTCTGCGGGTTGCAAAAGCACCAGCAATCACCTTCCAACCTCTGCGCCTCTCCTCGCTCAGTGCAGGACGGACGAAGACCGAGGAGAAAGAAAGAGAGAGCGAGAGAGACAGAGAGAGAGAGTGTGGGAGGGAGGGTGCGAGTGAGCGTTGACACCATCATCCAACTCCCCGCACACTCTCCAAGCATCGGACCCTTTCCCCACCTTCCAGCCCATCTCAAATTCAGCGGCAGCTCTGCAGAGGCAACGCCGGCTGTGAACCGGGCAGAGCTGCGTGTGTGCGTCCCTCGCCCCCCCCTCATTCCCCCTCATCCCCCAGTGATGAGGCTACTGGAGCGCGGGATAGGAAGAGATCAGTAGCAGCAAAAGGAGAAGAGGAGGAGGTTGGAAGGAAATCTGCGGAAAGCAAAACATTTGGATGAGGATGCATCTCCTCAGTGCCATGTTCCTGCTGGTCATGTCAGCTGCCACATCCTGCCAGGTAGGATACACGGACATGATACTTGTTTGAAACTTCTCATGGCTGGCTTTTTGCATGTTTTGTGATTATGGTAAAAAAATATGAAATTGATTAATAATAAAAAAAAAAAATACATTTTGTAGATTAGTCGTTTTATGATTTCCTTTGGTTGCGTCACACACAAAACAGCTGGCAAAAATACTTTCGATTCTCACGAAGCTAAAGTGTCCGATTTTACACGTAATGATGGTTTGAACCTTTGAGGCATATTTTTTGTTGCCACAAGTCCAACATCACATATGTTACGCTTGTGCGAGCCATAAAATGATGTGGTGGGCCAGATCTGACCCCCGAGCCTTGAGTTTGACACCTGCAAATTTGGAATGGAAAAATTCTGCTTTTGTATAAAAAAAAAATATATATTAAAAAAATGCCACATCTACAAGTGGTCAATTTAAAAGCATGTTTCTTATTTTGGGTGGACTAACGGGTTCCGAGGCTGCCTCTAAAGTTTGGGATTTGGAATCTCCATTTAGGAACTGACTCTTAATTTCCATTGATGTGAATTTGAATGGTTGGCGAGTAGTACCCCGCCTCTCGCCCAAAGTCAGCTAGCTTTAGCTCAATCACAGGCATGAATGAGTATAAACGCTATGGATGGATGGATGGATGATTTATTTTTCGATTAAAACTAGCACGCATGCTCCGCCGAGAAAATAACAAAATGGCCTCTAGGTGTACCTAATGGTTTGGGCAGTGAGCATATTGAAAAAAAACAAAAACATTACTGTCAGAATTTGACAGAATGATGCCGTGGGTGTACCTAATGTTGTGTCCGCTGAGTCGAGACGGAACACGAGTGCGCGCGGCAGCCCAATTTTGTCGAAGATGACGGGTGATGATGTGACAGTTGTAAAGCCAAACGGTGGCGCTGTCAATTATTTGACCTAGAAAAGCGTTGTATACTGTAGATTTACGTCCATATTTGTGTCAGGAATAGAATTCAAGAGTGAAAGAAAAAAACTTTTTCTTCCTCCCACTGGCCCTGAGGACATTCATCTTTTAGGAGTCCACACAAGGCAAATTAATCCCGTTAATCTTTTCAAGGCTGACTGCAAGCGAGAGTAATTTCACTTAACAACCCGTGATTAAGTCTATATTGGATTAAATATGCTTTGATCCATTGCGGGGTTATCTGGTGCAGAACTGCTTGTATTGTGCTCGCAGTATAATAAATAGTGTGACATTTGCAAAATTGCACGGGCCTTACACGCTGCTGCTGCTCAGGCTTCACATCTCATGCGCACGACATACACGTGACCTTTTCCAACCCGCAAGGGGAGATACGTCAGTGTATTGTTGTATTGATAGGTTACCAGTAACATGATCAAATTAAAACAGTTGATTAAAAAGGCTGAGAAAAGTAAATTATTTGATGTAAAAATTAAGTCTGGAAATATTCTTAAAAAACAATGTGGGTTTTATCTTAAAAAATAAAAAAAAATAATTAAGAAGCAGCTCCACTGTCCCCCCCCCTTAAAGACAGTTCACGCTATAAATGGCCTCAAGGGACAATTTGTTGTAAATGGCTACATTAAATATTCAAACGGCTAAATGAAAATGCTTCACTACCCGTCCGTCTCGAGGCCGATTGCGCTGAAATAATGCAGAATTGATACCTTCCCCACCCCCACTGTAATGTTGCCCACATATTTTCCACTCGAGCGCCAAATGAAATATTTAGAGTAATATAATTCGCTTCGTGTTTTTGTCACGTAGCCCTAAAGCTGATATTGACAGAAATCAGACGCAGAGAATATGCACTGAGGAAGACGGGCGGTTGCCGGTTATTGGTTGATGGACGGCAACATTTTTGCCGCCGCAAACACCAAAGTGCAGTGGAGCTAAAAAGTTAATTGGTTGTCATCGTCAAGCAAAGAATCACGCGCCCCTTGTGTACATAACAGGCTGGATTTGGCAACAATTTAGCTAGCAGCCGCTCTCTCGCTCCAGGAGTTACGATCAACAAAAGATTTGAGGAGTTGCGCCATTTAGGGCTGATTAAGTTGTTTACCTCATTCCAGATGGCTGTAATGAGACGAGGAACTCAGCCAGGGTTTCTCTGTAACTATAAAACCATAAAGCAGGTACTGCAAAAAAAAGGGCTAATGCTAAAAATTATGCTAGCGGGTTGTCTTTTATCATCCTATTTTTTTTTTTTAAATGAGTCTGCGAACATAAGTAAAATCAATAAATGGACGATAAACATTCAAGCAATGACGCGGATATGAAAAATAATCCGTCACAGCGAGGCAGGGCAAACATCTGCGTGGGCGCAGATCCAATAGGGACATCTGTGACGAGTCCGCAGGCCTCCTTGCGAAACCTTTAGCCCAAAATCTCAAGGCCGAGTCAAGATCAAACAGCAACCAATACGAGGCTGGAAAATCTGGAAAAGGTCTTTTATTACATGGCACTCTTACAAAGAGCAGCGAACCTCGTTAAAGTGCCTCCGGCATTTTAGACTGGAGCTCTTAAAGGCTTTTACTGAGTGAGAAGAAGTGGCAGGTGTTTTGTACAAACAAGGCCACGAGGTGGAAAACTGGATTGAGTGACCGTCACAGTGACGAACAATTGAGACACGGTCAAAATATGCTAGCGAAAATATGCTGAATTTAAAGTTCAAAATGTGGCTAACAATAATATTAAAAGTCATTTGGGGAAAGATTATGCTACGCGTGTCGACGGTACATCTTCACGCCCCCTCCCTCCTCTAACCATTTATGCACCAACGGGACGCCTCGCAATCATACGCAGATAATGGCATTGCATTATGTTGTCGTCTTTGTGGCGGGATTGAAAAGTAGCGGATGATTGTACATGATGATCCCAAGGTGCAACGGAAAAGACATTTCACTTCTCTTTGAATTACATCAGCCGTGGGCCGCGATTTGCCGTTTGTGTTATAAAGTGCTGGAACACGCGATTGGGATTTATTGATTGCGTAATGGATTGTTAGCTTCTTTGTGTTAATGTTGTGGTAGGAAGAGGATTATTTACAGTGGGATAGTGTCCTAGTGGGCAGTATCGTACTGGTTCTGGGTTCGAATCCCAACATGAGGGTTTGCTCTGTATGACCTTGGTTATGTTGTTTTCTGTTTCGTAGAAAAACCTTGTGGTCCGTGCTCGTAAATTGTCCTTCCAAAGCTCTGCGAGGAGACAAAAATTCTATGACCTTCTCTCACCGCCATGTTTTTTCATTAGGACTAAATAATGCATCCATGCTTCCTCATGTTTTTGTTTGGTGAGCACCCTGCTGTCAAGTGTAATGTCGGGCGAAATATAAACATAATTTTGACATCACTTTCAAACTCCCCCCCACGCCCCTCCCCTCCCAGCTCCCCACTTGGTCAGTTTCCTTCTGAGCCAGCGTGCGTCCGCCGGAGGCCACACGGCTCTATGCGACTAAGCAAAAGTGACACTCCTCGGACAACGCTCCAACCGGGGACGCCCATGCTCGGCCTCATTCCCGCACTGTGCACTTTGCCTTTCTACTGGCAAATTCACAAGTAGCAAGACGGGGGATCACATGTGGGCGGGTCAGGTGAGCTTTTTTTGAGGGGGTTAGGGTTAGGGTTAGGGTTAGGGTTGCTCAATATCTTAAGATGCTTGGAAAATAATGGGCTACTACTGAAGTGGTCAAAATCCGAAATCAATGACTCGAAAAGGTCAACAATGGAACGGCTGCAAAGATCGTTTTTCACATGCATAATTTTTGCGGCTGTTGCAGCATACGACAGCTCCTGACCAGACTTGTGTGCGACCTTGCCTTTCCCGCACCATGAATTTTTTATGAGCCCAGCAATGTGGGTTTTCTGATGAGAAGATCGGAATATAAATATGGCCGTAGCGCCCGAAGCTCCTATTGTGCATGAGCACAAAAGGCTCGGCTAGATTGCTGCTAATTGGGCGTCGCACTTGAGTTTTACCCAAAGACAAAAAAATGGACGTTGCCTCCAGGCTGGACTGAAGGACAGCTGATAAGTGAGTCCTCTTCCTCCCCATCCTTGAAATTCTCTGAGCCATAGCGCTATTATACCAAAACATCCTCTCCTCGCTACCTTCAATGCGACAGCTGTCCTCGCCCGGTCCAGACTCACTCGGCAGCAGAGTTTTTATTCCGGGCTAATGAGAGATGAGAGCTCGGCGCCGTGGTGGAATCCGGTTGGCGTGAGGGCGGGCGAAAGGAAGCATTTAATCAATGTGTTATCCATCCGCCACTGTCAAAGCTACGCGGTGAGGCGGTTGACGTCGAGCTTCATCTCGAATGAAAGGTTGCACTTGCGGACATTCTGATGAACCGATTTGCGGAAGGGAACTCATCCAAGGAGGAAGCAAAATGTTGAATGCCTTGCTAGAAAACTAAAAAATTAACTCATCTTCCTTTCTGTATGAAACTCATCTCCTCCTCCCTCACCTCGCTTCATCAGAGGGAAATGATCATGTCAGACTCTGCCAGAGGATCTGATGCGGTAATTCTAGGTCTGTATCTAAAGTAAAGAACTAAGTGCCCGAGCGGCGCTAATGGTGATGAAATGAATAGGTGGTATTCAGGAGAGGGTCTCGCCTCTCTTTAAGCTTTGACGCCTCGGGCGGCGGGAGCTCATCACTTTGAATGAAGTTTGAATGCGAGTGGTGGACGAGCATATTTAATCGTGGTGTGTTCTGGCTTGGCCATTACGCAGACGGGACGTGAATGTAGAGCTGTGATGATCTGATCAAAGCAGACGTAAAAATGTGTGCGAATTACATCCATCTAGTAGCTCTCAAAAGTGCCGTTTCTCATTAGGCGATTAATAAGTTGAAGCCATTAATCGGACTCGTGCAAGATGCCCTGTGGAGTCATGAAGACGCAACCAAAGAAGACTTTCACAACTACTGTGAGTCAACAACTAAAATATTTGTAATTTTTCGCATTGGATAAAGAAAATTGTTTTTTTTTTCTGTCTACATGTGTTGAGGCACCTTTTGTGTCCAGTAGCATTGTCGCTAATATCTTTCCAAAATCAGCTTTAGATAATGATTATCTGAACACAAAGTCTCAACGGAGACATTTATTTCAATTCTCGTTAGCCTCTAAATCTCATTATTTCTTCTCGATGTAGTAATTCCCCAGCTTGGAGGTTGAATCTCACTTTGAAAGCATCCTCGTCCTTTTCCCGGAGTCAATCAGGCTCAAGTTAACAATTGCAACTCCCACTAGGGAGCAACATTGTCATTGGAGGTGTCCATTTGTGTCTTAAAGACAGCAAATGAAAAACAGCCAAAGGAGGTTTTGCTGCAGCCTTGCGATGAATATCATTTCCCGCTCCCTCTTTTGTGGATGGAATATTAATGTCGGCGATGGCCTTTGTGGTTGCACTCGCAAATAATACCGACGAGCCCAGCAGATTTGTATTGGGGCAACAAACCACAGATGGCATCGGCGCTTATATCACGTCTATGGCGCCGCCCGATGACGACACGCGACCCCATCGACTCAGCGGCCGACTCCTTTATTTTGTGGGCTTGTGAATCCTATTCTCTCTTTTTTCAGCACTTTTGGTGATTAGTGCCTCGATAAACTGGGACAATAACATTTGCTAATTTACTGACAATTGATAATTAATTTCTCTGAACATTAATCATAGAAGCTTCCCTCACATATTCTTTATATTTGGCTGCGGGCTTGGACAGCTATTAAATTAATCTTTTAGTTGCGGTCAAATAAACGATAAACAGATTTGTTAATCTGTTGTTTAGTGTTCTGCTTAAGCATATTTGCGCTTTCCTGGATTTGGCTGTAACGTTGAGTTAGAGGTCGTTTCGGGATCGCCAGTGCACAATACGCCTTGTGTAGCACTAATAATGTCTCCCTAATTAAATGTCACAGCTTCTCTGCACGTTAATGACCCGGAGATAGCGGATACAAATGGAGGCTTCAGTTGCCACAAAGAAGCGAGGCTCTTGTGCGTTCATCACAGACGCGCAGGCCAGTGCGTGTAGCCGATACGGTTGAATTTTTTTTTTTTCTTTTTGCAGGCCTCGACAAAAATATGCAGCAAATTTCTAGTCAGTCACCCAGAGTGTAATTGGCAGCATCTCAGCAGTCTGTCAGTTGGGTTGTTGCATACGGAGCAGAAAACGCTTCAATCACCTCGGGCAGTTTGAATGCATGGCTGAGATTCTTGCTCGTTTTTTTTTTTTTTTTTTTTGCTTTTATTTGTTCTCTCTCTTTCGCCGCCTCTTATGAATATCAATATACTTTGACAAGTTTTTGTCGATATCTGGGTAGTTTAGATTAGTTTTTCAAAATTTGGGACAATTTCTACTAAAAATTGCCCGGGTAGCTCGATGCTAACACGTACTTGAAAACACCATTGACAGGCTAACAGGGCTCATTGTTCTGATATCTTTTAAGCACATTTGAACACAAATGGTGTGGCAACACATGGAGACAATCTTACAATACACACAGGTATATTATTCAAAGAAAAAAAACAACGTAATGGACTCTTGAACTCATTTGCACATTCCTCCACCCTTGTTTTTTTTTGCGAAGGCATCAATGGGTGTCAATTATATGCAGATTTTTCGGCCCGGTCCCGCAATCAGGCGCCGAACAGTCAGGATGGTCCTTGGTTACATAGCGGCTGATTACGTCTCTTGTCTGCTTTTTGGGATTATCATCTCAACGACGCCTGCCTTCCTGAGCGGCCATAACCCCGAAATAATAATAATCGTATTCTGTATGAATTGCTCAGATTGCCATGAAAGGAGCTATGATGAATTTGTGGGTGATTGTAATGAGATATAAATCAAAGTCCTCAATTTGATTTGGAGTCTTCCTTATGATAGTATTAAACATCCTCGGAAAAAAAGAATGAAATCAAATGTATTATTTTAGCACTACTTTATACAATTCTCGCTACGATTCCCAACTAAAAAAATATATATATATTGTGTGTCCCATTTTAAGCTTAACCACGGCAAATTACACGACACGGCTGTCAGGTCACAAGTGGAGTCATACTGTACTTAGTCCTTATCAGTAGAAGTGCCTGCTAGGCTGTCATCAGCGGCGTATTTTCTCGATTATCCGGCCTCGATGTGACACGCTGACAACGGATGGACTCATCGCGGGCGATTTACAATCAATCCAGCGAGCCACGCTCACCTACTGTATCGATCGCCTCCCCACACTTTCGCCCGACAGAGGGACGGATCGCTCGCTCTTATCGGCTATTATTAGACTTAAGCACTATTGAGCCAGTGCTAGCGATGCGGCTTTGTTCAAAGCGCTAACATCTGAAGCCTTAACTCGCACATCACGAATGATGTTTGAGGGAGTGGGAGACATTTTGCGGCGTTTTACATGAACTGGAACTTCAACACAAGGATGCAAGGACTTGTTTGTTACCAACGCGGCGGTTGGACTGGACAGCATGTCCCGGCCTGCTATTAGTCTCTTAAAAAGACTCCATTTCCTGCATATGTTATGGAATAACGAGCATATTCAACGTGCAATGACTCACTCCTTGCACTCAGGTTGTCACACATGTGCACTCCCGCTGCTGTTTTTACTCCCAAGCCCACAGGAGCTCTTAATAAATTACAAACACGGCGCCGAGCCGGCCCGCCTCAACCCTGAGCTACACTCTATTTAAGCCATTTACTTTGTTGCCATGGCGAAGAGGTCACGTGTCCAAATTGATTTGGTTCCTAATCCATTAAGACGGTAGCGGGTCTTTATGTCTATCATGTAATTATCAAATTATGACTCGTTTAGGGAAGAATAGTCGGCCCCCTCCCTGTGCGCTGGCTATTCTGACCGCAGCCAGAGAGTCACACTGGATTTTGACGCTCGCGATGCTCCACTGCCCTCCACGGGCGAGTGCTTCCATTAATGCACATTTTCAAAATTTCGTCCGTAGCCCGGTTTGCTCTACTCATGTTAAAACTTGGAGCCACTAAAAAAATTAAAATGATAAAAAAAAAAGGTATGTAGATTTCTAATTTGGGTATAACAATAGCAATTATTTCTCGCAATGAAGATTCTTTAATATCGTGTAAGAGAGGAGGAGACAAATAGCTGAAGCCAATCTACTTTTTTTTTTCTTTTTATATATAAATCATGGCCACAAGGTAGAATGAGAGGTTGGGCGCGAGAAGGAAAAATCCACAAAAAGTGAGAACAAAAAGCTGAAAATTGAAGATAATAGCCTCCGAGCGAGCAGAGAATCGACCATTATTGAAGTTGAACTTAAATGGCAGTGCACATTCAGCCAGAATGAAATGAAAGTGTTTTTTTTTTCCTTCAAAGGGTGTCAGACGTCATTAAATGTGCCAGACAGAGTAGCTGTAAACTGAACTGCCTCTGAAGTTTTAATCTACCTTCAAATATATTACTCAATGTGCCCCAAAAAATGCAATTAGCAGTGTAAATAAAAAATTAAGCGGGCCGAGAATAAAACACACACGCGGAAACAACCTCCTTGGCAGAGGTAATTAATCGGTGAATTATCCAACATGCTCCTCGTGCCAAAGGTTCAATGATCTGAGATAGTGATTTTCTCCTCTCTTGGACTAATAAACTTCTAGCATCTTCAAGCTTGAATTCATGCTTGAGTCTCTGCTGCCACCCAGTGAGTGAATTTAAAAGTGCAGAGTAACAAAAATATTACCTCCCGGAGGTGTTCTAATTCCTTGTCTATTTTTGTCTTTGTGTTGATTTTGCACTTTGCAAATGGTGTGACACTAACCAAGGCTGTCACATGCCCTTCGTCATCTCCTTCATGTAGTGCCGCCAGGTAACAGCTACCTGCCACCAGGTTTGGACTTGATGAGCTTGGAAAGGGCATGTACTGCCGTTGCTAGCCACACGGGGGCACTCTTGCACTGTGGCTTCAGCGTTGGTGAGCCCGCAAGTGAGCTGGAGGGGTGCTGACTTTTTTTTTTTTAATGAATCTCTTGTCGTGAGACAGAGCCACCCCGAAGGTGCTCATATCACTCACATGGTGTGACTGGGGGGGGGGGGGGGGGGGTGCATGACAGGTGGGCCAATGGATAAGTCAGCAAGGCAGGAGCCAAGAAGGGAAATGACCGGAATGGTTTTATTTGAGCGAGCCCTCCTCCTTGCACCATTAGACTTGCTGCTTCCTTCCAAAGAATGACCCCATTGCCGGTGATGGGGTGACAGACATCCCATCAGACACATAGTACAGCCGCTGGGGAGGGGGGGGGGATTTCTAACTCGCTGTACGTTTTGTTGTGGCCCGCAGCACGTATTAAAATTAACAATTGATGCAGCCTCAAACTTCCCGTACTTTCTAAACTGGGTGGCTCGGTGTCAGCGGAGATGATTTGAATTAAGTTCTGAAAGTGAATGTCTCTTCTGCTGCTCCATACAGGGGCTGTTCTAGTATGTAAAGGGAGAGGGCAAGGACCACCACCCCTCAAAGTCACTTTTGAGAGGCTGAAATCATAGAATTTGACTATTTTAAGATTAAAAATATATTCAAAATGTGCTGAGATCTTCAATTTGGAATATGTAATGTAAACTTGACTACAGATTATTATCCCCTATGGTGCCCTCTGAAAGTCACCAGGGGGCCAATTTGCCCGCTATCAGGGAATTGCCAGCATATCTTAGAATGCATCACTCATTATTTGGCATTATATTTCCTATTTTGCCCAGAGTGACAGCATAACTCTAATTCACTGCCACGGGGCTTGCAAAGCGAAGCCATGACGGATGAGCTATCAATTTTCCATCAAGCTGCTGTTCGGATGTTCTCAGAGCATCAACAGGACAGGCGGATGTTGACAAATGAGACCTCACGCTACCGGCTGACGAACGGCTTGACAGCAGCCGCCTTGACGGCTCGCCGGACCACCTGCTGATGTCTCACCCGCCAACCGCCGGCAACCTTTTGAAACATCCTGCCGCATTGATCCGCGGAAGAACGGGAGTCGATGCCGGCGGGAAGTCACAAGGCACGCGTCGGTTTTGTGAAATGAGCGGCACGGTTTGATGTCCACACCTTTAACGGGTCGCGAGTCCGAAAAAGAACAGAAATGTCAGCGAGAGCCGAATGGGGACGAGCTGTTTGGGAGGGGATGAGACGTGAGGCGGCCAATGTGCTGCTCTGAATCTCGAGGAGGAGAGGGAGGGAGGAAAGGAGGGAGCGGCAGCGGGGGTGAGGCTCAGGATGTCATTCCGAGAGGGAGGATTCTTGCGTGATGCTGCTCTCCTCTAACAGGTCTGAGCAAGCGGCCAGTCCGGTAACCACATCAGCTGGCTGATCAGCTCCCGCTCCCGCTCAGGCTGAGTCGGAACCGAACCGGACCGGGCTTTTGAGAGTCTAGGGTGGGCTGTCGGGCCATTTCGGGGGGGACCCCCGTAGGAGGCAAAGATGAGCGTGCCCATGTTGAAGATCGGGGCGGTGCTCAGCACTATGGCCATGGTGACCAACTGGATGTCTCAGACTCTACCGTCTCTGGTGGGACTCAACGGGACCACCATCTCCAGAGGGGGCACCTCCGAGAGGATCGTTAGTGTGGGTATCACTTTTTTTTTTGCAAGTGGGACAAAGTGATTTAGCAATAGAGTTTTGTGTCGCGCTGCTCCGAGTGTCCGTCATATCCCCCCCCCCCCGAGGAGGGCGACGCTGAAGGCATGCGAGAGAGAGAGCAACGTGTGAGTCGGGATAACGATGCCGCTGGTGGGGATGAGTGACGGTGAAAAGCAGTGGCGATTGGATGTTTTATGATTTGTGTGTGTGTGTGTGACTTTGGGAGAGATGCTGATGCCTTTTGTCAGCTGGGACACAAACCGTGTTCACGAGGGGATGTGATAAACGACAATGTGGAAATGCTGAAATGCAACTTGTCTCGCTAAGGCGGATTGGGCACGGATGACTTGTGGTGCCGTTCAAGGTTTCCCTCGGATTTTATCCCCCCCCATTGTTTTTTTTTTTGTGCTTGCTCGTGTGAAGTGAAATAGGGTGGTCTTAAACAAGGTCTTAATGTAACTTGGGATGTGATATATCACTGTACATAAATTGGAATTGATTCAGTTGAATCGAATCGGCTCCTATGGAACAAACACTGCAAATCTGAACTGCACCAAAACAAAAGAAAATGTAATGAACTGAATCAATCTGAAGTGATTCGACCAGAGGTGAATAAATCGCATTGAATCAGCAGAACTGAATCAAAGTGTATCAAGTCTATTTCATCGAACGGAACTGAACTGAGCAGCTGTGATTTCAAAGTGAAATAAATTGAACTGAACAATGCTGATCAGAAGTGAATACAACAAATGGAATCAGATAAGCAGAACTAAATGTTGAATGAATCAAATCTAGGCAATTATATCAACTGGGATTCATCTGGAACTGAGCTGACCAGATGTCTCTCAAATCAAATCAATTTAAATGGAACACAAGCAAATCACATACCAAATGAGCTCAATTGAACAAATCAAACCAAGACAAACTGGACAGAAACAAAAACTGAATGGAGCAGAAGTAAATGTGCTGTTGAAATCAAAGGGAATGTAAGAAGGGATTCAAACTGAGCCAATCACAGCGAACCAAGCTAAACCCAACAGAATTGAACCAAGTAGAATTGAACCAAGGAGAATTGAATCAACTGAACCGAGCCAATTTGTAGTTCATTAACTGGACTGAACCAAACTGAATCGATTTCAAATGGAATTCAATTGGATTGAAACGGAACTGACCGGAAGTGACTCAACTCGATCAGTTCAAATGAATGTAAACACAATGGAAGTGAATCAAATGAAGCAAATCCATCAAACCAAAATGTAATCCAACTAAAACCAATACATTCAAATTTAATCAACTGTAAAATATTGTGATTTACCAGACTCACAAATGGACTGGATTTGTGACTTAATTGGCCAAAAGTAATATAAATTAAATCAATTCGAGTTCCAGCAAATGTAGCAGAAATAAACATATTTTAATTAATTTATTTATAATAACATCACCATTGAGTAAATTGAACGATGTCCTTTATATTCCATTACAATACACAAACTTGAACTCGGCACCTTTGCTGTTGGGCGCCGCGAGACGACGATTCATCACCAACACCATTAAGTAAATTAATTTGTCCTTTTCTGATCATTCCTAATTGATGAGCGATGCTTTCTGCTTTCATCCTACGCACGTTTTCAAATGGCCTCACGCCCGATAACGCAAATACAGCGTTCTGTTCAAATGATGGAAGGAAATTGAGCGTCCCGAGAGATGCGAGGCCATCTGGCTATGAAGTGTGTGTCTATTTTTGTTGGTTTAACAACATATTCCGACTATGTTTGTCTTAAGGGGCTTTTGAGTCCATCTGTTTCAAGAAGACTCTCATATTTAATCCTGTTTTAGTCAAAAGCGCAGTTGTAAGGTTCAAGGAACACAAGTACTATGAAACTTTTTGCAGTCGATTTAATGTAAAGGTGCTCAGAGCAGGTTTTGAATTATTCACACGGCTAAACTCTGGAACTCCTGGCCCAGCTTCCACATTTCCCTTTGGGGCATACGCCCTGCTTTATCCATCCATTTTGCTTATCTCGCTCTCAGTCAAGAGAGAGATGAAATATGTTGTCGGCAAACTCTGAATTCTGAGACTCGTGGCTGAAGTCTTCTGTTTTGCATTTCAAAGAGAGAGTCGGCGTGAAAAATATACAGAGTGATGAGGAGAGATTTGATTTCCGGTATTGTGCCGGAGCCTTTCATCAGCTTTGATCAAAAAACCGAGATGGCGTTTTGAATCGTTAGGGTATGCGATGGTAGATAATCTCCCGCTCATAAAGAATAAAAGTAAACGCCTCATCACGGTTAACAAGACGTTTCGCGGGCACGATCACGCCGCGGTGAGTCACCGGCGTGTTTGCTGCTCTTATCAAAGGCGACGTCGCAACGCTCTTGTGACACCAGAATGGCAGCTAGCCCGCCGCCGGCGACCCAGCGGCTTCTGCTCGCCCTTTAGCACCCGCGTCCTACATTTAGAGTTCAGTGTCTGGTCCGCTGGCTTTGGGTGCTTTCCCTTTCAAAGTGACTCATTCTGAGGAAAACGGACGGCTTGACGTCAGGAAATACAGCGCTGCCTGGATGCTTGTGCACATCTGGATAGTGCAAAAGTGTGTTTGCTTAATGAATGTGGAAGGCCCTGAAAGTGTTAACTGACAAGAATCTTGGCAGGCTACAGAAGATTCCTTTTAAACAGCACTTACGCCAAAAGTTTTTTTTGTGTGTTTTAGCTTAAAATAACTGACTTTACTTTAGTTCCGCCCGTTGGTCAGTGTATGTTTGATCTTAAAACTGTTGTATCAGCTAGCTAGCGCTAAGCTAATGTAGGAGGGTTCATCCAACATCACTAGCTCTCAAGCTAGCAGGTGGTTAAGCGCCTCTTATCGAGGCATGGATAACCTAGTGGGATGTCTTACAACCACCGGAGGATTTAAGTAAATATATTTTTGCGGCTTGACCTGAATATTTTGTGTGATTTTGAAGCCTCATTTTCTGCATGTTTTTTTTAATCATTCCAAATTGACAGGATTGTTAATTAACAAACTTCTCCTTTGTGTCGTGTCAAATTTACAAGACGGCTTAAATCATTTCATTAAAAAGATAACCTCATAAGAAAGCTGGAATAATAATCGGTCGAGTGCAGACCTTCAAAAGGTGGTAAACCAACCTCCACACATTATTTGTGTTTGCTTATTTGTCTACTAGTCAGCAGGCTACTTTAATTTTTAAAATCATGCTGTTAAATCCGGCTAATATCGCATGAAGGGTCTAACAATAAAACATTTGACAAAATGCTGGGATGCATTTACAGTCACTGGAATAAAAAGACCCTCAGTGTGTAAATAGGCAGTCAGTGAGTCACCGCTCTTTTCTTTTTCTTTTTTTTATCTCATCAACACTATAAAACGCTTAGTAGTGTGTGCGTGTATGTGTGTGTGCGAGATAATGTGAATACATTGACTTCTAGACCTGTGTGTGTTATCTTCAATGGAAAATAAAAAAAGCTCTGAGGCAGCTGACAGAATGGATTTTTTTTCCCCATTTTTACCGTACCGTTCAAAATGTGATTGAGGTCAGTGTGGCGCTGTCCGTCCAGCACTGTTAACTTTTACATCCACTGTGCGTCCTAATAAAGCAAATTGTGTCGATCGATTATAGGCCGTTGATTAAAGAGCGCTGCGGATTTTTATAGGAGTAGCTTTGGTGCAATTAAGAGCAGTCACTTGAAATTTGTAGAAATCAAACACATGGCAGGATTGAAACAATTAGGAATCTTGTCATTGGTGATTGCGAGCTGGGAAATAATTATAATCCTATTATATTTGAGGAGGAAGAATTTGGTCCAACCGTTAATGAAAAGCTTCTTGCATAATCGTGTATCGTGATGCCGTTCGAAAGGTCTTGTGGCGATATTGTAACGCAAGTCCTCATAGTTCACACAGACGTGATATCCTCAAATGAACCATGTTCGAGCACCTCCATCGCGTCCCGTCATTTGGCGTCATTAGTCTCACTCAGAGTTGGCCGGCCGAGCCCCAAAAACCGACCCGACACCGCACGTAACGCATCTGTGCACCCCTGGACGCCCTTTGGAACAAGCGAGCGGCAGATGGAAAGTTGGCGCCACGGTTGGAAGTGATGGAGTGGGGGGAGCCAAGAGGACGCAGCGGTGCTTAGCTCCATTTGCCGCGCATTGTAGAGTTTAGGTCAGATGAATAAAGTGAAACTGGCCCACCTAATTGCGATTCAGTAGATTCATTTCGAATGGTCTTATATGGTGCCGATTAAAAACCGCTAGCAAGACTGGAAGCACTTAGTAACAAACACTAATAATCTCTAGCCCACTGGGAGAATCTTATCGAAGCCAAGCACGATTGTCCAGCTTTGACAATACAGCAGCCAATGAGCTAGCATGAGCGCTGTAAACAAACACACGTTAGCCACGACTTATTTGTTACTATAACAAAATGTTATCGGTTTTACAACATACAAATTTAGCTAGAAATACAAAAGAGGTGCTATTATAACAGTTTTAGCAAAGGCCAAGCTTCAGCTAGCCTGGTGTTTTCTTAAAGCTAAAATTAGCCGTCCATTGAAACTAAGATATTTTGTCCAAATGTTTTTATGGAAAACATGGCAGTGAAGGTGTACTTTGAGAATTTTTCTTATGAAAGAGTTTATTCCTGCCAGGTGAAGATGTAATGTGCAGGTGTTGCAACACTTTTACTCGACTAATGTATCGTAAAAGCCAAGAGACAAACAACAGGCAGCCCGCAGAGAGATGATCCCATTTCTAGCAACAAAAAGTGTTTTTAGGTTACTTCCCGCTCGTTTCAAGATGGCACCACTTCATCAGCGAGGTGTCCTGATTCTATCTAGACTCAAACTCAGCTTGATCCGTCACGTAAGCCCCCCGCTTGTTTTTCTTTCACATGCCTTCTCTCGCAGATGTGACGCCAGGTTGAGCTGACGGGCCTCCTCGATTTTCTGGCATCGCCCGCTGCTTATGAAAGTTCTAATAGACTTCCCGTCATGCTCATAAAAGTATAGAGCAGCAGATTTATGATCTCATTTAGCCGCGCCTGTACAGCAGCCAGCTCCGGGGTCAGTCTAATGAAACTGCGGAGGAAGTCCATCCTCTCGACAGCGATACCTGCAGTTCACGTGCCTAATTGGATAATCCCGGTGAACTTTGTTAATCATTAAAGGGCTCACAGATTCATTGCTGCTGAGAGGTGCTCCGGTAATTGCACAAGTTGATTTGTTAGTTGCCGTGACGCTCGCTGCTAAATTGTGCCGTTTCTACGCTCCATTCATTTATGCTGCTAATCGCTAACGGCTAAAGTGTGATTACCAAATATTTCTTAAGGCCATTTGGTGCACTGACTCAATCTTGTTGTCTTTATATTTAAAACAATGCAACGTGGCATAAGGGTGTTTTGGTTTTGGCTAGTTGGATGTTAGCGGTATTGCTAATTAAGGCATTCCCTGCCACTGACAGCTTTGACGTCCCACCCCAAGAGTCCCACGATAGGAAACAAGATCATTGATATTCAGGCGGTGACGACAAATTGATATTCACAAAGCGCTAACAGCTACTGAGCCCCAAAGTCGCCACAGTCAAATGGTCCTCGACAATAAAGTCCGGCGGCCAAATGAGCAGCGATAAATGGCGGTCTAGTAAACTTGTTTTGTGAGTGACTGTCATCCTTTCAGACGGTCACTTGTGGTTCATTGGTTTCTGTCAGGAGTTTGATGGCAGGAGGAGAGAAAACACCGGCGTTGCCGCAAAAAATGTCAAAACAAAATAGGTCATAAATGGACACCCAATTGATTTTTCCATCATGTCTTCTGCAAAACAGTCACTCAATTCAATGTCGCCGTCATCTCCGCCCCACTCATCTCACCGTGTCTGCGACGGCTTCATGTCTGCCACTTGCATATTCAATTTAATCCTTCACTGCTACAGAATCCATTTTTTTGTGACAATGAAATGCAACAATGCCTTGTCTCTCCCAAAATACGACATTTTTCTCCGCAATTTAGGCTGCATCCCCGGTTTACACACTCTTAGTTTCCGAAACCAGATAGAGGTGGTCTGGTAAACAAGCTGATTTCAACAAGATCAAGAAATAGACGATATAAAGCGTGCTATAGAATAAAGATGATTTATAGGATGTCACAGTCATGCTCTGAAAATAATTGGGAATGGTTTAATCCTTGATTTGATCCTGCTCCCCACCAATGACACCAGGCACACCAGTTTAACCTGCCTACATAATACATATCAGCATCTTTTATTCATGTTTTTTTTTTTTGAGAGCTGCGAAATATGCTTTCCTTGGGTAATACGATATCTGGTGAGCTTAAATGGATTCTTTTTGTAAAGAACTGACACGTTTGATTGAGATGAATAAATCACAGGTCTTAAAATCTGGCTGACTGCATTTAAGTACATATTTTCACGGGAAAAACCACACACAGAAAAAAAATTAAAAATACATGCCATGCCATTCGCATCCGAGTGAATCCATCTCCCTCTAAACGTTCTTCCTGTGCAGTCGAGTTAGAGGCGAATGGAAATTGGAACGGATTCAAATGCACTCTTAATTTCAGCTCGGCATTTATGAAATATTAATACGCAGGAGAAGTGTTGCTGAGAAGCTTCGGGGGGGAGGGGGGGGGGGGAGCACAGCATGGCGTTGGAAATTGAGAAGGGAAGTGTTAGGGCAACAGGATTGACCTCGGGCATCCCACTGCTAAACTTGAAAACTTTAGCAACAGGACAAGTGAAGGAAACAAGTGAGGCCATCTATGTCTGTCAGTTAAGAGCATGCAACAGTCAAAGGCCATTTTTTTTTTCTTTCCCATCTATTAAGACGGCAACAAGACGTCACCTGCTCGTGCGTCTCGTCTTCCTCACAGACAAACTAAAAGCACACCCACACACGTGTGCATCGCAGCCGCCTTTCCTTTGCAAACAAATGCTCACGGGAGACTTTGTCGCATATAAAAAGCCATGAATTATTAAAAAGGCCCCGGAGAGGGTTTGTGCAAATATATAGATGCTCGTTCGCAGAAAGGCTGCAGCAGAACAAGTAATGCAGACTTGAAAGGCGGATCGGCATATCTGACTCAGTTGCGTCTTTGAAAAGATAAAAGAGTTGATTCAAAAAGTGCTGTCATAAGTCGGGAACATCAATGTGAATGGGAAGTGCCACTTGCAGACATGGCCAATTAAAATTAAAGAAAAAATGAAGACTTACTGGATGTAGAATTGGAGACTTCATCCCAGTTAAGAATTGAGATCCTTCCAATGCAATCCTCAAAATCCATTGATGAATCCCTAAAAACAAAGGTAGAGAACTTAAGAGGATGTGCAAATGATTTGTATTCCAATTGAGTTCCTTCCTTAGGCCACGCCCCTTGACTTCCTGCCAAACAGGAAATGTCTGTTAGGCATATTTCAATTCTAAAAAAATGTATTTATTTTTTTTCTTTCATTCAATAAATTCTGTAAATCTCTTTTTTGTTCTTTTCACTAATTATTTACACATTCATTTCCATTTTCTTTCATCCATTTATTTAATTTCCTCTCAAAGCCGTTCAATGAAATGTAATGGATGGATGCCAGAGCTGTTTGGGAATGATTTGTGAGGAACTACTACTTTGGCAACAACTCATAAGAAAAATCCAGGAAATATGAAAAGAATAATAAATGTTGCTTATACTGGGGTAGACGCCACTGATAGAAGGGCAGATTTTTAATACTAGTGCCGAGAATATTTTCCATCACAACTCGTTTAATCATAGAAAATTGGAAGTGAACGCGCTCAGGAGTTTGAGGCGACATGGCAGATGCAGATCGGTGTGTGTGTGTTTGTGTGGTCGTCACTTCAAACTCCAGCGAAACCCTTTTCCGAGTCCCCCATCCTCCCGCCAAATAAAAATTCCCTTTGCAAAGAGGACGACACGACTGCAGGGAGAAAGCAAGCCATTTTATTTGCCGCCTTCTGCCTGCACTTAATTTGATGGCTCTTTAATTTCATCTCCAAAATAGCCGATCCTTCTCTCATTACATTTCGGCCTTGTCTGCCAAGAGTGAGCGGGGATGAATGAAAGGGTCGCCTTGTGTGTACGTGTGTGTGTTTGCAAGCACTCAGCACTACTTCTGAATGGATTAGCCCGAGAGGGACATCCAACCTTTCAGCCAGGCTCCTCCCCCGGCTAGCTATTGATCTGTGGACAGCTCCATTTCCTGCCGGCTTCCAAACATATCATCTGTTTTCCACTCCATTGCTCCATCGCGCCTTTTACTTTGAGATGTTGCTTCTTCATCTTCCATCAAGCTCTTAATTGATCTCCCCGATTCGATCCTGTTGTTGTTTTTTTCCCACGGTTTGAATGTGGGGAGAATCCTAACGCTTAGGTTTCACAGAATTTGTCGGGAAAAAAAGTATTATTCATCGATTAGTATTTTTATTCATTTCTCAGTCTTCTGAAATTGCTGCGAAGTGTGGCAGCCTCTCATTCTCACCCTCCACTCACAGCTAGAATTAAACAGCAAGTGATTCTCAGTCGTTGCCGGGATCAATTGCCATTAATTGTCTTCGGGGAAGAACGACTTTTGACAGGGCTCCGAGAGCGAAAGAGAATCCCGAGGAGAAATTCTGCCTCTGTAGCTAAGTTGCGCTGACAGAATGGGCACAACTAATCACGATATGGAATACATTAAAAATAAAAAAATCCCACTAAACACATCCCCACGGGATAAGGAAGTGTTGCTACAAATGTTGGGGTGGGACGACTGTGCACGTTTGGCTGTTGATACAGAAGATGTACGTCTCCGCAGGCGCTGTACCCGAGTCCGGAGGAAGGCTGGCAGATCTACAGCTCGGCGCAAGGCGCAGATGGAAAATGTATCTGCACGGTGGTGGCGCCTGCTCAGAACATGTGTAACCGCGACCCACGCAACAGGCAGCTCCGGCAGCTCATGGAGAAGGTGACTGCTATCCGTCACACGCTCGCTTTCAGGCACAACTGAGAATGCAAGCTGTCATGTACAAGTGTCACATCGTGAGGATTTAATCACAAAAAGAGGCTTCAAGCTGTTTGATTATCACGTTGTGGTTGCTTAAATGGCCCGAGCTAGCTTAATGCTAGCATCTAATTGCGTATCAGTTAGCGTCACTGGTTGGGGTTTTACAACACGTTAAGCAATATGGAGTAATATGTGAAGGCAAATAATATAATACTCATATATTCTTTATCCTCTACAAAAAATAGCTAATATTATAGTAAAACACACAGAGTCTGACATTGATGTACTGTTGCGAGGGAGGCGGAACTAAATTGAAATGCAAGAAGGCTCCTGAATCCACAAATTGCATCCCGCCCCGTTGGAAGTTTGTCTTTCCCCAGACGGACCAAATTTACACCAACTGGGAAAGAACCACGATATATTAGTAGCGCCATATTGTATTCTGACAAAAGCACTTGATTTAGGATAACGACAAAGTCATGTTGTGCTTTGCCGCCATCTTGTGGCACCTATAGGCAATAAGAAATATTTTTAGGACTATTTTGGGGTATTTTTGTGAAACATGACCAAAAGTAAGGTTCAGGTACAAAGTGTCTTGGCTTGCTATTCCAAGCCAACGTAGCATAATCAATTTTTTAGTATAATTCAAGGATGCGGAATGGACTAAGGGTGATTAGAATATCAGCCTCTGCCTGGAAGGCGCCAACTATCAAAGGCAAGCGCTGCGCTCTAATACATTTCAGAGCCCGTCTTAATGAGGACACCTGAGGTTTGTGCTATTTGAGCGGTACAAAAAGCAAAAAAGACACAGCGCCATACACACACCAAAGAGAGACATCCTCATTTGGATCCAAAGCATGCTGAGGAAGAATTTCACTGAAGCCCATCCACAAATTCCCTCCACAGGCACGAAAAAAGAAAAAGAAAAAAAGACAAGGGCGGGCGGGCATGTCAAGGTTCAAAGAATTCACAACAGCTTGACGCCAAAGTCTGTCGACAGCTTCATGTAAAGCTGCTACAATGTGGAGATGACCCAGGAGCTGCGGCGGAAATGTTCAATGTGGAAGGTTTTGACGATTAGTAGCTCCGCCCCCCCACCACACACAGTATAAAAAGAAGTATGTAAAAATGATATACCCCCGCCAAAACGTTGAGTTTGGTTCTATTCTGGTTTCTCGATGAGCATTTCAACATCATGTTTTGATGGAGCATGTGGGAGGAGACACGGGCGAAAAGAACAGTAGGCTGGACACAGTCATTGAGTGGGCCGAGCGCGGGGAAGGCAAACGAGGCATCTGGAGCAACAGATTCCATGCCAAACGGCGACCCTTTGAGACTCGGGACTGTTGAATAAAGGATGAAATAAGCCCTACGTGCAACTCGGAGGAGTTTAGAGTCCTGCCTTTCTTGCAGGTTTTTGTTTGCATGGACGTACAGCGAGGACACGTGAGCCGCCTGGCGAAGACACGGAGTCGTGGTTCGAATGAGCTCGCTCGCGGCTGAGGGGGTGCGACGGTAGGCCGGTTACGCAGAAGCAGAGTGGGCTGTCGGTATTCGAGGATTAAATTTAGCGCACAGCTGAATGGGGAAATCAAGCTAGCAGCGAATAGAAGATTTGTTTACAAGAAGACATCTTGTTTGTTTATATTGTGTTGAACATTATTAATACGAGCGCAGACGCGCTAGCAGGAAACTTATCATGCTGCTCATTCTGGGGTCTCTCTCCTCTCGGCTTCTCAGTACGGCACTTATACTCGCCGCTCTTTGTCGAGGATAAATATATGCCTCATTTTGTCTGTCTACATGCGCACTATTTGTGTTCAGATACCCATTAGCAGTACCGCTAATTGTTAGCCTGTGTGTCTAAAATTAAATTAGATAAATCAATGGTGGCAAATTTCTTTTCCCACAAATCATATGTTTTATGTAATACTCCTGTGTGGCATTTTTATGATCTCGGTGTGCTTTGCATGGGTTTAAGCGAGCTAGTTAATTTTGTTATGAGTGTCAGTTTGTACGCTCGTCTGTGGTCTATCAAGGTTAATAAAGTGCTAATTAAAATCCACCAAAAGTGGAAAACAAATCTCTTTGTCTATACATGCCTGCCAAAAAAAACCTCACTCTTTCTCAGCACATCTTAAGAGAATGGCACCAGTGCCAATTATTGATCAGATAAGGATAAGGGACGCTATTCAAATGGCCGTCTTACTCACAGGAAAGTTAACGGACTTTCAATTTGAAAGGATTTCCTTGCACTGCCAGCATAGAATCCGAGCAGATGCCATCCGGAGTCAAAAATTCTGCACATCAGTACCATTGTGCTATAAATAGACATCATCGTCTAATGAGTTTTTTTTTTTCTTTGCGCTGTGACTAGGTACAGAATATAAGTCAAACAATGGAGGTGCTGGATTTGCGAACCAACAGAGACCTCCAATACATGAAGGACACCGAAGGTCTGATGAAAACGGTGGACGGGAGGCTGAAGGTGGCCTCGGACAACCCCCGCAGTCTCAATCCAAAAAGCTTTCAGGTACTTGGCTGCGTGTTGCCGCAATTGCTTTGTGTCATTTCACAGCCAATAAAGTTTTGTATGACTTGAAGCGACACAAACTGAATTTAAAGTTCCGAGCCGCCCTGCTGAATTTTGAAAAGCGGCGACTAGCTCTAAGTTTCGTGTTGGCGATGTTTATTTTTCCCGCGATCTTATTTACCTTGTTCAACGTCAGGCTGCGTTGGAGTCGAGCGTATCCTTCTCGGCATCAATCTCCAGCTTATCTCTTTACAAGCGAATACAAGCATGCCATCGTCTGGCGGGTTCTTTGTCTTCCTGTCTCTCGCCGGCTCCTAATTCATTCTTCACACTGTTGGGATACGAGATGAAGCATATAATAGTTTGATTAAAGTACGAATGCAAAACGTGCCAGCCCCCTGGGGATGTGCGTGAATGTCGCTCAACTGTGTTTTATGCATGGCGGACTCGCTAATGTGCGGGGGTGAGCATTAGTTAAGGCCGGGAGGATTAAAAGACGAGCAAAATGTTCCACCTCGGGCTTCTCAATGCAAAATTACAAAGAGGGAGTTGAAAAATATGTGCATTGCACTATATTGACTGATGGCTGCGCTCAGCTGCAAGTTGCGACGGGGGAGATTAACGGGATCTGCTCGCCTTGGAAAGGAGTGGAGCGGGGGAGGAGGTGGGGGGGGAGATTTATGACGTGACGCCACGGGAGTGAGAGTGGCTCCATCAGTAGATTTAAGATAAACCCCAACAAGAGAGAGATGGGGGGCAAAGGCGCCATCCCCCCGTGGCAAACATATTTGAGGTTGATTTCCAGGGTGATGTATTGCTTGCATGCTGGGTGGCTCTCCCACGGCTTCCTGCACTCCTACCTTTCCCATACGGAACACCTGATGAGTCACATCTTCAAACAATCAGAGGGATGGTGAAAAAGGAAAACGTGTGGAGATAGATCGTAGGTGGACGGGAGCGAGGGATGGATGGATGGATGGATGGATGGATGGATGGATGGATGGATGGATGGATGGATGGATGGATGGATGGATGGATGGATGGATGGATGGATGGATGGATGGATGGATGGATGGATGGATGGATGGATGGATGGATGGATGGATGGATGGATGGATGGATGATCTTTTCTCTTCTCTCGGCTGACCATGTAGGATTTGAAAGACAAGATGGGCGATCTCCTCCGTCGCCTCCCCGTGCTGGAGCAATACAAAGCGGACACCAAGATGATCCTGCACTTGCGCGAGGAGGTGAGGAATCTGTCCTTGGTGCTGATGACCATCCAGGAGGAGCTGGGCGCTTACGACTACGAGGAACTGCGCCAGAGGGTCTTGCTGTTGGAAACCCGCCTCCACTCTTGCATGCAGAAACTGGGTGTGTACTTGCATGCAAATGAGCGTCGGGGCGCCTTCCATGAATTCTTAATCGATCCTTTCCACCATTTGTACGCCGATGGGCAATTAGCGTGACCCATGTGAGCGACAGAATGAACATCATAAAGAGATAAATGATCTGCTGTATAACATTAAAACCCTGGTGGCTGTCTCAAATTATGAAAAACATCTATCCATAAAACCACTCCATCCATTTTGAGTAAAACGAATGGAGAGTTGTCAGAACCCTTTCAAAATCCAATTTAAAATGTCCAACTGCACGTTCCGCCACATATGTACTATTCATTTTCATACGTTCCTGCCTTTATCTTTTCTTTGACCTGCAGGCTGCGGGAAGCTCACCGGCGTCAGTAATCCGATCACGGTCCGTGCGTCGGGGTCCAGGTTCGGCTCCTGGATGACAGATACGATGATCCCCAGCTCTGACAACCGAGTGAGTGTTCTAATCCCTGGAAGAGAGCAAATACAGAAGATGGAGTTGAGCGCAAAGCCAAAGAGGGGATGTGTAAAATGGAAGCTAAGTTAAGACAAGGTGTTTGGTTTCCACAAGTGGAAATTAATGGAAATTTCCATGAGTTGATAGAAAGGCTTGTTTGTCTTCCCGCTCACCCATTAGTGGGGGGGTGGGGGTTGCAGGTGTAAATGAATTCCAAAAAATTAACGAGAAAATCATTCTCATTTGTTCCCAATGAAAAATGCCCCCGATTTGAGCTTCATTTCCAGCGGAAATATATCAGGAATGATCGTTTGTGAGCCGATAATCACTAATGGATCCATTTACCTCCTCCCGACGCTGGTTCGCCTCTGCAGCGCCAGCTAATAAATCACTTCATCATCAACAATGGAGGAATAAATGAGTTGTTTGCTCTGGAGTTTTGCAAATGGCCAAGGCAATTAGTCGCGTGTGGACCCTGGACACGGGCGATAATCAGAAGTGGCCTCCAAGTTTGGATTTGAATTTTACTCAGTTTGGAAAAACGATTGCTGAATCATCATCTTCTGCCAAAAATAATAATAAAAAAAAAAAAACTGGAACAAAATGGACATCAAATTAAAGTAGGCTCAGCTACTTCCCCTTGCAGAGCTCCCGGGGCTCGTCTAGCAGGCCGAGGATATTTAACGCGCCATCGTTTTCTGTTTCACACAATCCGACTGCCGCACCTCGCTTCTCCCAGCGCAACTCTTAGTGCAAGTAAAGTGCCGACTGTTGCACCTAGGGAGGAGGGGGAGGGGGGAGGGCGCTATTGTAGCAAACCCCTCTTCGCTGTGTTAAGCACAAAATAAACATCTATGTGGAGTGCTGTTTAATTAAATCAATTAAAAGATGAACTTTCTCTCAGTGGAAGCATCGGGAGGGGGCGGCAGACCAACGGGGCCTTGTCAGCGCTCGAGGAAGAGGATAGAGCTGCTAAATTGATCGATTTTCTCTAAGTGGCAAAACGGTCGACTGCAAAGTGCGGCGATGTCTTCAGTCCGGATCGATGCCCGTTCAGAATGGCAGTCAGGCGTCCGCACGGTCAGCAGACGACGCGTCTTGTTTAAATTCCGGAACCTTGAAACCTGAATTAGTCGAGCGGGG
Organism: Syngnathus typhle; assembly: GCF_033458585.1. NCBI lineage: Eukaryota > Metazoa > Chordata > Actinopteri > Syngnathiformes > Syngnathidae > Syngnathus > Syngnathus typhle. The sequence continues at coordinate 5,511,312 of NC_083754.1, forward strand.
ACAAGAAGTTACTCAAAGTCGAACGCAAACGCCATTGACTGTTTTCCCTGTCGCAGGTTTGGTCCATGGACGGTTACTTCAAGGGGCGTCGGGTTTTGGAGTACCGCACCATGAGTGACTTCATGAAGGGTCAGAACTTTGTGCAGCACTTGCTCCCCCACCCATGGGCAGGCACCGGCCACGTGGTCTACAACGGCTCGCTGTACTACAACAAATACCAGAGCAACATCATCATCAAGTATCACTTCCGTTCCCGGAGCGTCTTGGTTCAGCGCAGCCTGAGCGGCGCTGGCTACAACAACACCTTCCCTTACTCCTGGGGCGGCTCCTCCGACATCGACCTGATGGCCGACGAGAACGGTCTATGGGCGGTCTACACCACCATCCCCAAAGCCGGGAATATCGTCATCAGCCGCTTGGATCCGCAGAGTCTGGAGGTCCAGCAGACTTGGGACACCGGTTTCCCCAAGCGCAGCGCCGGAGAGTCCTTCATGATCTGCAGCACCCTCTACGTCACCAATTCTCACCTGGCCGGCGCCAAGATCTACTTTGCTTACTATACCAACACGTCCAGCTACGAGTACACGGACATCCCTTTCCACAATCAATACTCCCACATCTCCATGATGGACTACAACCCCAGGGAGAGGGTCCTCTACACCTGGAACAATGGCCATCAGGTGCTCTACAATGTCACACTGTTCCAGGTCATTAAGACTTCTGGAGACTGAGAGCCCGACAGAGGCTGGACTCATCTAATGCTGTATACAATGTTTTTGGGACAAAAGACTGTGGGCGGGAACAAGTTCAAGCTGGGTGGGCGGGGCTATTTAAGTGTTACACAGGCGTAGCCTTGTATTTTTTATCAAACCTTCATACAGTGCTATTATTCACATTGTGAAAAACAAAGCAAGGTCAGACATGAAACTGGACTAAGCATTTCTGTTTTGTTTTCTTTCTGTGATGAGTAAGCATGGTCCATTTTAATTGTGATGAGAAATAAATATCAGTCTTTAACATTTACAACCTGGTGACTCTTTGTCCTTCAAAATCATTCAAGAGGTGAACTCCAAATGAAAACAAAGACTAAGAGACTTGTTGCTACAATATCGCTCACAGTCTGTGTTGCCTGTCAGCTCCTGTCAAGCAAACGTCTCCTCAAATATGTCCCAAAAAGATATCCCCATAATTGAGGAACGCTGCGAACGCGTGTTGGCTATTTTTTGCTCGCGGCGATAAACCCACATTGGATTATCGTAGCCTGTGTCTCGTAGTGGTGTAATTTTTACCCGGATCAATTATTTATAAGACACAGCCTATTCCTGAGCTTCTGAGGAGCCGCTGCATGTAACCATGGCAATCTCATTCATAGCAGATAGCCTTTCTACCGATATAGTGCTCCTGGCTGCTAAGTTCATGGCTGACATTTAAAGCACAATAGAAGAGCTCAAATAAAACACGCCATCGGATGTCCAATGTAAATAGTGACGGAGATGAAACTAGTACGAAAACCGTTTTTTCCCCAAACGTGGCCTGCGGTACTCGCGTCGGCCGTGTTATGATTGTACAATAAAGATCAGCGGCGTAAGAAATAGCATCAAGGTAGGCTGCTCGCATTACCCGTTCACGACTTGGGCGAGGGCTACAATGCAGAAGAGTTTATATACAAGTTAGAAGAACAACTGCACGAATGCCACTTTTGTCATCTGGCTTTCTTTTTGGTTCATTTCAATGGAAAGACAATTATCTCAGCATGTGCAGCTGCTCTTGGCAGATTCCACTTGCGTTCAAGTGTGCACTTGCTCTTCTTCTGTTCATTCACTAGAACGTCATCCCGACAGTCTGATGTGCCTGTTCTAGCATCCTACCCGTAATATACGACAAAATCATTTACAGTACTGCTCAAAAATAAAACAGTTCCCATGAAGTCCCGCAGGGCTCATTTCATAGTCCCTTCTTTACCCAATTTTCTAAATAATTCAATTCTTAATGATCAATAAAACTACCGTAATTTTCGGACTATAAGTCGCACCCGAGTATAAGTCGCACCAACCATAAAATGCCCAAAAAAGTGAAAAAAAACATATATGTATATAAGTCGCTCCTGAGTATAAGTCGCCCCCCCCACCCAAACTATGAAAAAAAAACGCGACTTATAGTCCGAAAATTACGGTAGATATCAAACAGCCCCTTATTTATCCGATTCTCTAAATAATCCAATTCTTAATGATCAATAAGACTAGATATCAAAATGGTAGAGTACCTCTTAAATGTCAACTGTGCAAAATAATAACCCAAAACTATTTTGCATCAACATTGATGACCCCACCTCAAACTACATTGCCTTAAGTGTGTTTTATAGTTCCACATTTCACAGCTAGGTTTAAGATCAAGACGGAGTGTGCAGATGGAGTAACGGGTCGGAGATGAAGGTAATTTTTCCACCAATTAACTGAGAAGCCCGCTCGTTAATCGACTCTTTAATCGCGTTCATGGTGGCGCCATTTTGTTTTTTTTTTGTGCCGAAATAGGACTTAGAAACGGATGTCAGGCAAATAGATGTGACAGCAAAAGTTATAATATGTCCCTGCTAGTTTTTCCACTCGGCTTCCCTGTTGACTCTCTGGGGGACTTTTGTTTTGTGTGTGGCATCTACTCCAGTCAAGCTGCTGTTCATGCAAGATGCCTCTGCTTGTTCTCCACACTTTGGTGCTATAAATACATACGTGGGCGGGATATGCGGGCTCAATTTTTAATTTCATAACACAGTGGAGGGTAATAAAGATCAAGTTTAATGTGGACTATATTTCTCCCATGTTTAAAGTGTTCTTTTAGAAAATGCTAATTTTTTTGATAAATTGTATATTGTTACACTGGCAATTCAACTCGGGAGTGTTTCTTCTTCTTGGCCTATATTGTAGGCAGCACGTCCTACGTGGACCACCAAAGCAAAAGTAATTAAAAGAGATGCTTGGACCTGAACCATTTATAAACATTGCAGGCTCCACACATTATACTGCATTAATATGCAAATGGGAGGAAAAGGCTGTGATCACAGCACTTTACTGATCCCTGTTATTAAATCAAATTCTCCCCAAAACAAGCGACGGGAGCTGCTGAGGTAGTCAAAGGGTTTTTATTCCGTCGCATATTAATGAGTCAGACTCAATTATACGGACGGCCTAGATGACGGGGGCTGACTCTGCCGTGGTTACAATGTCATCTCCCAACTTGTCGTAATTTCATACGGCTCAAATGTGTGCATTGTAAACCAGAGTGGAAGTGTAATGAAAAGAAATTTGAATCAGAATCTTAAAAAAATATATCCCAGCTTTTGACGCAATGTTGTTGTCATCCCCTACCTTCCTTGTTTGGCTCCCCTTGAATCTCTTTTTGTTGTCCTCCTGTGCAGGGCTGTAAACACAAAGCACATAATGGTTCTTATTCGCCTGTAATTGTCTTTAATGACGCTTGCCGCTTTGCTGCTAATGCTTTCCGTCGTTTGCCTCTTCCAAGGGTCATTTTACACGCAAACAAGGGCAGGGCAATCTCTCGACGGAGCAAGGAAAGCGTCACTGCGAGTCTTATAAAGGCAGTCGAATCCAAATTGTGTTGGTATCATTTAATCTTTCACGGAATTACAGCACACTTTACACATCACGTTTGGGTTTGCTCTGGGGGCAGGATGATATGGACAGAGGCACATAAAAAAACTGCCATAATAGTAATAGAATTTTTGTCTGTCGAGATGTTTTGCTCCAGCATTTTTGTTCCGGTAGCTTTTTCGAGTGTGAAATTGTGCATTGTAAATGTCAACGTGTTCCCAAGCCGAGTGTGCGTCTCGGCTGATAAGAGTCAGGTCGGAGGAGTTCACGGAGCTCACCATATTGAGACATCACCGCCGGTCACTTCAATTTCCTTAAGGACTCGCCGTTCCAAAGCGCAATCTCGACATTTGATATCACAGTCGAAGCCCTCTTGGCCTTTTTCCCTTCCATCCAAATCTCATCGGAGGACCTCAGAGGACCTCCGATGACGTCTGAGGCGATGGTTGTCCAAAGCAAGAACATCACTTCGGCTGATCTCAAGGGGAAACGACAAGCGGGGGTAGGATATTGGGGGTACTTCAGAGACGCCTTTCAAATAGTTCCAGACAAACTGGCGGAGGCGGGCTCAGAAGAGAAGAAACCCAACCGCTCTGCTCGACGCTTCGGAACGTTTTCTCGAGAGACCCTGGAATGCCACATCAAACATCACGCAAGACGCGAAAAAACAGGGTACCAAATAAATAAATTAATAAATAAATACATTTAAAAAAAAATAAAAAAATGAAAATTAAGAAAAGGAAAAGAATAAATAAATAAATAAATAAATAAATAAATAAATAAATAAATAAATAAATAAATAAATAAATAAATAAATAAATAAATAAATAAATAAATAAATAAATAAATAAATAAATAAATAAATAAATAAATAAATAAATAAATAAATAAATACCACATCCTGTATGATGTTTCAAATTCAGATGTTTTTAATGAAATATTTTCCGAGGTGGAAAATCCAAATTGTACAGTACAAAAAGTGTTATCACTGCTCAATACAGGGACATACTTGTGCAATGTGGGGTTAAAAGTTGAAAAACTGCACCAAAACTTTTTTGCACACACGCTAGGGAATTATGATTCATACGTATGACGCTTGCAAGAGAAACTAAATAAGTGAAGACCGAGCGGGTAAAGGTACTTTGTTGAATCGCAATTATAATTAAAAAGGCACCATCACTGCGATATCAAGGTCACTTTGGCTAGCTTTTTTTCTCTTCATCACGAAAGAAGTTTTGATTCCGCTCTTGAGTTGGATCTCATTAGCTGGCGAAGGCGTACCTAATCAAGGGACCAGTGAGAATGCGGCTGGATCAGCATCACTAAACGAGGTCGCTTTTATCAACAAGCGCATCAAATGAATGCAATCAGTCTTGGACAATGATGTCGTTAATGCTCTCTGAGCCGTTTGACGTTCCATACATACACACACATACACACACACACACACACACACACTCTTACTCATACAACACTAGACCCGGGCTAATTATGTGCTTGGCCAATCAATAGTCAAGGGGCCTCTTTGTCAAGTCAGCGCCGCTTCAAGGGGCCCTGTACAGTGTGGGCGTCTCTGAACTAGGCCCGTCAAAGCCGCGGGGCGGGCGGGAGCTGGCGAGGGAAGCGGAACCAAGCAGCGACGTGTTCATCAAGACTGTGAAAGGACCAAGATGAAGCGCCTGTGTTGAAATGAGAATTTCGAAGCAAAGCAAAGTATACGACGTCTTTACATTTGAATTGCCTCATGCGTAAACTTCCATCCGAGGGCGCAACCTAGGTTCTATTTCTTCAAATAGTGAAAAGGTCAACGCTAACGATGGCAATTCTGCAGCGGCGGGAGATGGAATCTCGGGGGATTTATTTGTAACTTTAAATAGGAAGAGCGCAGTCGTGAGGAAGCAGACGTGCTGTTTCTCCCCCGATGTTCTTTCCACTCAGCGGACAGTTCATTAGGTACGCCATTAGGGACAATATATAAAAGCAATCAGATAGATGGATTAATTCTTCAGCTTTCAGAATGATAATAACATTAGCATCATAATCATCTGCAGAGCCAGCTTGATTTTCAGGCAGGTGTACCTAATAATCTGGCCGCGGCGAATATAACTCCCGTCGGCAGAATTTCAAACATGTTGCCGCCGTCTGCCTTATGTGCTCTCTAACGTGGTCAGAGGGCAGACCTCCCATCTCGCCGTCAGACGAGGCGGCGAAAGGAACGAGTGGAAGTAAAGCATCCATCACAAGGGGAGAGAGACGAAGACAGACAGGAAGCGGGCCTTTGTAGCGGGCGCAGCTGTCATTTTTGACGTCCAAACTGCGAGAAAAGTGCCTGTAAGAGAATCCTCGTTGCGCAGCGGGCGAGCCGCTGCTTTTACAATCTTGCAACGTGTCAAACACGGCAACTGATGGCTCCTGGAGTGAGGGCTTTGCACATGTCCTACACGTGCACAACCATGCATGAAGCAACAGCGGGCACTGCGAATCGTTAAAACGTCTTCATCGTTACGATAAATCTTGGTGCGAGCTTGTCGTGTCAGATCTATGACCAGGTCGACGTGTCAGAGGGAGGAGAAGGAAACATCCAAGTATGAGAGATTGAGGTCATCTGCAACCCGGTCCTTGTTTAAGATAGAAGAGGAGTCTTTAAATAAATGTTTAAAAAGATATGACACCGTGTCACAGAAAAATAAGAATCCCAATAAAAGGCAGGGAGGATCTATCTATGTTTAATAATGTCATTTTTTATTAACGGAGGAGGGTTATAAACTGCTTTCTCTTCCATAACGAGGTGCCGCAGCCTGACATCTTTAAAGGTTTCAACAAAGAAAATAGATGGCAGAGTTTTTTTTTTTATCGGCATTAAGTGTTTTGCAAGCAAGAGAATCAATCTTTGGTCTTTTTTTTCCCCCTAATTGAATACAATTTATTTTATTTTTCAAAGAAATATAGAAGCCTTAAAGATCTTTGTTAATATTCGGTTTTGTCTCTTCTTAGGGAATCAGCTATTCTTAGATTAGACGCGTGGGCTACTCACGTCCTTGGGACAAACTAGTACCTGCTGGGATTATTTTTTTGGGGGGGGACAATACACATTAATCATCAGAGCAAAAATGCATTTATGTGTATTTTGTCTTCCCTTCACTTACTTATACTATAATACTTTTTGTCTATCAAAACAAATCAGCTTTCCGGGTTGTTTTGCCCAAAATGTCCCAAGTCGCATTTCAGCACAATTTCTTTTTTACCCTGCATCTTTTTTAGCACCCACCCTATTGTTTATTTGGGTGGGGCTATTATTGGAAGCTGAACACCTCCTGCTACCCCCCCCCCAATCCAGAACTAAGGCGTAACGTAGCTCTCTAATTTTAGAATTCATTACAAGTCGGCTTTGTCCCACTTTCCTTTTCCCGCTTCCTACATGGACGGCGGCATGGCGGGATGTCGGAAACGGAGGAGCAGATGTTAGCGTGCATGTGCAATCTGCGCCTTGTCGTGTAATTAACCCCCATGCCGTCATGCAGTACGAGGGGGGGGGGCTTCACAACAATAATTGTAATTCCGTGAGACGGATTACGACATAACAATAGAAGAATGCGGCCTAGTTAGCTACGCAGCAGCTGAGTTGGGGGGGGGGGGGGTAGTGTGTCATTTATTTTGACTTTTTTTTGACACGCTGGCAATCCAAAAGGTTAGGACTTGAGATTTATTCATGACTTGCAGAGATGCGACCCAACGCAGTCAGGTGCACAGTAATTGGCCCGGATAGCTGAAAGAATGTATACACTTTGAAGCTGCTTGTTGATGCAATTAAAGCCTCGCCCCATTTAACATGAAAAATAGAAGCGGAACACCGACCGTGTTCCCTGGAGCCCCGTGGAGATTTAAAAAAAAAAAAAACACACAACAGCAACAGAGCCAAATATCATCTTGAAATAAGAGGAAATTCTTTATGGCTGGCATGAGAAGGTTTAACCCAGAGGGGGAGGAGGGGGGGGGGGGCGTCTAGGCCCACCTATGCATCCAGTTTTATATGGAACCAAAGAGTACCCCTGTGGCCAACCCACACTCATGCAAATTATATTGTATTGCAGATGAACGAGGGAGTCATAAAAGAAAGAAGAGTTTTATCATTCTAATGGTCTGCACTGGCCAGGAATGAAGACACCTGAGCAAACTTCACAACGCTCAGGTTAATGACCGCACGAGAAAAAAATGGAACCTCTCAAATGTGTTTTAAAAAGCCTGGAAGAAAAGAAAGTCGGCAGTGAGAATCATGTGGACCAACATGATGAGCACTGGATGAAAGGGTTTGTGCTCTGCCAAGCTTCTGCTGCTACCAGCTTTGTCCTGCAGGGACCCTGAGCCAGTTGACTCATTGTGGATGTTGGCAAAAAGATGGAGGGGGGGGAGGGGGGGCTCAAAATCTGCAAATGTGTCTCTCTGTGTGATATTCATGTTTCAGAGGGGGGGGAATTGGAGAATGAAGCTGAAACCCTGCCAAAAAATGCTGACTCATGCAAAGCATCCAATTACTGCCCTGGAATTCCTGGAAGCGCCACTCGGTAATCAAACTGTTGTTTGAGGCTTTTTTGTTGTTGTTGTTGTTGTTCAAAAAGAAACATGCTGTGTAATTGTTGGCGTGACAAAAGAGTCCGTTCGGTTTGATTCATTAGCCGTTTCGTTTGTGTTGACTTTGAAGGGTGACAGCACTCAGATAGTTAAGATAAAAAGAAAAAGTTTAAAAAAGAAAAAGGATAGCAAAGGATTTAAAAGAAAGACCTGGAGGATGTAAGAGGTAAGGGAGGGGTGGGGATGGGGAGCTCCTTCCATTAAGTGACACAGTAGCTGCGAGGGATGCAAACAAATCTGCAAACGAGCACTTCCAAATGTCAATTTGAAATCGCTCAGGGCAACACGCGGGAAGAACAAGCGGCGTAAAGTGTGCCGTCGCTCGTGCGAGTGTTGGGGAAGCAACATTTCACCAGTCATGTTTTGTTTTTAAGGAATTTTTAAGTTGTATTAAGGCCTCACTTAGACAAAAAAAATGGTGATGTAACTTTATTAAGCAAGTCTGAGCATAGAGGGAAAAAAATGCCAGTATTTTTTTTGTAAGTGGTTTAATCCACAATTTTGTAGGCAATATTGTGTGGCTTGCAACTTTTCTCGCTTCATGTCTCCACTAAAATGTTTCCAGGCATATTTAATATTCATTCTAATATTCCCTACTTAGGCTAATATTGTGGTTTGTGTGTTACATCTGATTTTTTTTTCATTTAAAAAAAAAAAAAAAAAAAGTTTAAGGTTAAGGTTAAGGTCACTGCAAGAGGGTGAACCAAATTAACTTATTTCTCATGTGAGTGTTGGAAAGGGGCAAATTTTAGTCATCTTATTTTTGGCTTATAGTTTTTAGAGATTTATAAAGGGGTTTTAGAACCTCACTTGACTCTTCCTAGCAACAAGTGTCAGAACCAGAATAATTTTCTTCGATTAGCAAATATTTATAGGACATGTTTTATACCTTTATTTGTGTTGTTGAAGTACTTTGCAGTCGCAGTCCCAAATTGTAAAGCCAAAATTCAATTGAACTTACATTTAGCCAAGCTTTTTCCTCATCTGTCTGCATTTAATTGCTTCTTGGACTTTGGTGTTTCCTGCCCCTCCCCAAGGAGCTTTTGGGTTGTTCGCCGAAGAGGTGGAGAAGTCGACTTAACGGCCCTTGCAAAAAAAAAGAGGACAACAAGCATTCAGACAGCAGGTGGGCGAATCGTACATAAACTCAATAAACACCATCCACAACGCAGCACTTCAAAGCAAATATGAGACTTTTTTTTTACCTTCAGGGACACCGTAGGGGAAATAAGTCTCCATAGTATTAATGCTTATTATGACTGTCTTCAAATCCGTTTCCTCCATTTGCAATAATGTACTTTGACTTTGTTGTGACTTTTTTTTTTCCCCACATTCCATTAGCCTTTCATCTGCGGCTCAGTAGGCTGAAAAATGTTCTGATTAATTAATGACCTTGAATGATCTATTCCAAATTCAGCCAACATTACGCTTTCGCAAAGATGACCATCACAAGAAGAAGCGTAAAAAGCAAGATCTTTAAAAAATGGTCATCAAGATGCAGCTCAAGTAAACATGAAATTAGCTTCTTTTTTTTTTTTATTTAAAACAAAAACGCTTTTAAGTGTCCCTCCTGCTAGCACAACAAAGTGAAGACCAAAGTAAGAATTTGCATGTGCTGAGTTTTAGATTAATTTATGGAAGAATCAGGAGCTACTTTTGTGCAAGGGAGATGTTTAATTAATATCGAGATGTTATGTTGTTTCTTTCCAAGCAGATGCTATGCTCCAGTAACTTGAATCATTTCAGTTGGACTGCACTTCGACTGCAGCCCCCATGGGCTTATACTATACTACATTAGCAACAGTGGCATCACCATGGCAACCAGTCAGCTGGGAGGAAGATGCATTGCCATGGGAGCAGAAAACGGAATATGCAAAGTAGCCGTAGACTAAATAGTATGTGAATAATAAAGGCAAAAAAAAAATACAAGGGTCAGGGTTAAAGCATGTGTTGATATTTTTTCATCATCCCAATGGAAAAAAAAAAATGTAATGGTCACTTTTATTCTCAGTGTGCTACGCTGGCATAGCATAATGTGTGAAGAGTCAAGTTTTAGTGGTATTAAATCAAGGCCATGAAAATCTTTTTAAAACTTTTTTTTTCTACCACTATGGTGACTTATAACCTGTACAACTCAATTACAAAAAAAAACATTTTCAAAATGGGACGTGAAATCAACTGAGATGTGGTTGCATAAGTGTGCACACCTTCTTATAACCGTGGCCAAGAGTGGCTAGGTTCAAAATTTGCCACTCATATTCAATTAATCATTTTAATACACCCAAGCGTTTAAACACGGGTGTGTAGACTTTTTATACCCACTGTATTCTCCCCGCTTTGTAGGAAGAACGACTATTAATAGAGTTTTATTGCATCATCTCTTAATTTCGCTGTATTTCTTCCAGTAGACCTCAGAGGCGCTCAACATTCTGCGCTACAACGTGGTTTACTACGACAGCGGAGAACTCGAAATTCCGATTTGCCCGTAAAAATCTACTACTACGAATAGACACGCAAATGCAAGCAAGAGGTGAATTAATGCTAATAGACGCGCGAGGGATACGATGGACGTCTTCGCAAACATAAACGGATCGTAACCTTTAGCATCCTGGTGGCAATTAAAAGATCAAACAGCAAGGGAGGCTTTCCATCTTTGGTGACGCCACCGCTGTGCCAGCATTATACGTAGATGGAGATATTTACATATTTATTTGTGCACGCGCACTTGCATGTAGCGCCGCTCGTGTGTGCGCCGTGGTCCCCAGCAGGGACTTTACCTCTACTCTGCTTATTGTGGTGATTTGTCAGAGCAAGGCAAGGCAAGCTGGTGGGAGTAGTAGTGCAAGTTAATCAAATATATGAATGAAGACAAATGGAAAGGCTTGGAAATAAACACAAAAAACAACCATGTATAAATCAGAGTTGACCCCTAGGTAGTAGGGGTGAACAATTAATCGACTTTAAATCGACATTATAATGGAATGCAAGTTTTCATATACCAAGGGAGCACCTATTTGTCAATTAAAACATGAGTCTATCTTTAAAGTAAAGTTTTCCTGCCAACAAACACACCCAAATATAAATTTGGTGAGCCTCATTCATTATGAATCATGTGGCGAAAACAACAACAACTTTAGCACGCACTCGGCTAACAAACGGCACGCGATGCCGCTCGCCGTCCCGGACGCATCTTTTCTCGGAAAATGTGAAAGCTCGCCAGATGAAAGCGCCGCAGCTGTTGCCGCACACAGACAAACGGGCGACATGAATATTTATAAGGACGCATTCACTCGCGGGAGCTCTTCGCTCAGTCGACTTCTCATCCTCACAGGCTACTTCATCGAAGGCCTACTATAAATTGTCACCAGTCCGAAACCTCAAAACCATAAGTCCTATAATAGTGGACACCACGCTGCCATTTTTTTTTCTACAAAGTAGAATCTGTTCATATGCCTCGGTGCAGCTGTTTTGGTTAGCAACAGAGATCGAACGGGCATTCAATTTGTAACGTCACAGTGTGTCAACGAACCGAAAATGTAGGTTACGTAGAGTCGCATTTGTGAAACTTCACAGCAAGCCATCTAAGCTGCGACAAAATTTCAAGAAAAAAAAAACTCAGCAAGCCAAATTGGAGTGTTGGACGAAAGCTGCCGAGCGGGGCCCCCCCTCGCTGAGCTGCAAATTGCTCCCCTCCCCTTGGCCTCTCCTCTGCACTAGACTAGCTTGCGCTAACACAACCGCAGCCATTCATCAATTACCGGGCACCTCAGCGGAGATTCCGCCGGCTTTACGACGCTAAATGAGAGCGGAGCTTATAGACGCCGAAGATTGCGCGGCGACCAAGAGGCTGTTGACAGATACTCAAACGGAGCCAGCAAATGCTCACGTTGTCCTTTTGCTGCCCTTGTTGTCGACATTTTCAGCAACACAAGCAGTTTGTGTTGTGTAATAAGTGTGGCGCAGCATTGCGCTCCACTTGGTCCCAGAAGCAACTTAGTTCTGGGCAGTCGTCCATTAGAGATAAAGAGCAGTGAGACCACAGTTGCCGGGTTTTTTTTTTTTTTGCCCTCGTGTTTTGGTGCACAGAAAAGCAGCAGGCTTACTTGTTAGCTACACTGCGTAGTGAACCCTAGCCGAGTTGTGGTTCACAACAAACTCACTTAATTGGAAGCTTTCCAAAATTCTCAAAAACGCCCACCAAGTGGCACCAAAGCGCTGGCTAATAGGAAAGTAGTTATTTTAGTTCTGCTGGGGCTCCATGAGGTTCTCCTAAAAAGCCTTTTGCAAACTGTTCAGTTATTCTGGTGAGAGGAAATTGGGAAATTGTATTTTATTTTTTTTTAAAATCAGAGCACTAATGTTTTTTGGAGCTCCATGGTGTGTTGGTGGCTACCAGGCAGAAGCAGCTTCTAGAATTTGCAATTCCATCGATTTGTATATTCAAAAGTCTTGGAAAGTTATGTGCTTGGGAATAACACCAAAGCCACAGCATGCAAAGACGAGAGTTCACTTTTAACCCACGCAGAGAAAAACTGGTCTTTTATCTTTTTTTTTTCTGGGAATTGTTGTCGAGTTGGAGCTCTCCTAGTAGAACAAAGGTCGACAAAACTAAATGCTTGTTACAATGTTTCATTTGTACATTTTCGATTTATTATCCCCCGCCACACACAGAAAAAAAAAATACTTACATGGCTTTGATTTGACAGATGCGAAATATATAAACTGTATTTTTGATGGATAGTTATTCTTCCACAGGTGCCCCTATTACATTTTTATGAGTCGTGAAAAATTACCCAGCCAGAAAAAAAGAAATCTTATCATTTATAATGTATCAGACTTTGCTGTCAGCTTTTATCCAATTTGAATGAACTGTGCACTAAATTGTAGCCATTCAGTTCTTGACTTTGCAGGTGACAAATGTCCTAAGCCTATTTAATTTCTTCTTTGAGAAATACTAGGTAGGCAGTCTAAATGGGTCAGTCTTTGGACTACAACAGACCTCTGGTTCAGGGTGGAAAACCCGCGTCAATTTTTCGTTGTCACATGTCAGGTCGCTGTCATTTTAAAAAGCAGTCAAGATGTTAAAAATCAATTATCCACTCAAATCCTAATTTAAGACCAGTACACGTAGCAGTGCCAAGGTGGGCTGGTCTCACCTTGTGTCTGTATGTTCCGGGTCAAGCAGTCCCCTTAAATTGTCTGGATGACGGCGCGGGACGCCGACTCTATACTCTAATTTGTCCGACCTGTTCCTGAGATTCACAGTGGTTCGGCGGAGGGTGGATGCGCTCCAAGGGCTGACATTTAATCCATGCCAATTTATCACCACTGCGGCCCACCCGAGTGGTCGGAAAGGGCAGCGGCGGCCTGCCTCGGGGGAGGAGCCTATGGCAGGGGACGCAATGCAAATGACTTTATTTTAGCGGGTATGTAAATGAGGGCGATGCTTGGAGGTGGGAGAAATTCTCCATTGAGATGCTAAAAACCGTGGCGGCTCATAAAGGAAGCCAATTTTTGTTGTTGTGCGCCCCTTTATGGCCACGTGGAGGCGGGCCAAGATTGCGGCCATGCAGAGATGTAGCGAGGAATCTCCTTGGCAGCCGAGAGAGGGTGAAGAACATTGCAAAGTTTTTGGAGTGGTTTATTACCATATTTTCTACATTGATGATATGGAATCATTATCTGTCTTTGTTGTGGAGCCATAAGGCGGAGCTTTTTTTGAGAAACCAGTGAAGAAGATACTTTCAGGGCTGAACCTGTCAGGAGTGGATTTATTTTTTTGCTTCCTAAAATCACCTCCCGCTCTCATCTGCCGCCGTCATAAAAAACACAGATGGTATTATTTTCTGTCAGTTTCGCTCCTCTTGGTGTGCATCACCCAGATTGATTTTTGCTTTAATTCACTGCAGGCGGATGATCAAATCTATGTTCCGGAGAGGTGCCACGTCGGCGGATTACGAGGGTAGAATACAAAAGCTTCCTTTAGATGACAGTCACGTTGCCGTGCTCCTTAGTTTTTATAATATTAATAATAAAACAAAGATAATTGTGCAAATGTTTTGGTCGCGATGTCGACGAGGCTCCTTGGTGTTAAAAAAAAATTCACAACTCAATTGGCCTTTTTCTCTTGGCACTCCCACTGCTAGGACTATCCTCATCCATCCCAGCCTCATCCATCTTCCGAGGTCTCAGGCGCCCGTGACCCATCAGTTCTGCTCAGGCCTCTGAGGGGTCATTCATCAGCAGTCGGCACTACAACCCGGGGATAGATTTCCTCTCCGCTTTTCTGGGCATCAATCACCGGGGGGGCTCTCGTGCATACTCAAGCAGGCAGCGGTGCCAAGCAATGTCACGGGGAGGCCTACCGGCGACTCGAGAGACGAGTAGAACCTGCGCATGACAGCGAGGCGACTGCAAATGTGTCTGGATGGGAAAGACACTGCTTCCGTGTGCGAGGAAAGGAAAAGGTCACATTCGCAGATATGATTCACTTACTAATGTTGAACTGTCGAGAGAAATCCATAAAGACTTTTATTTGAGGGGAGGGGGGGGGTCGAAACACTTAGCAATAATTAATAATAGAATTATGATTAATGGAATAATTATAAAAGAACAAAAAATAATAAAAGTAACTGAATAATAAACTACCGTTTTTTTTCCATGTATAATGCGCAAAATTTAACTAATTTATTGTCCTAAAATCTGGGGTGCGCATTATACATGGGTACAAAAAAAAATTCCTTTTTTTTAATTAAAAAAAATATATTAAAAAAATCCGGATATCATTCAGAGGCCGCCATTACAGATGCGCTTTCTTCTCTGCTGTTCACTTCAAACACGCTCCATACGAACACAATGCTCTCGTATCAGACGCTTACTAGATCCCCTGCTCGTTTGCTGTCACAATGTATCCTACACAAATCCGAAACATTTCTTCGCTATTGATTATGCTAGCGCATGCGCAGTGATACTGACCGGCAAAACATCCGGTTGTTCCCAAAGATGATCTTTTTTCTGAAATAACTTTACGTTCACAGACTTAAGTAGGAGTCAAAATTTGGGTGCGTATTACACATGGGCGCATTATACATGGAAAAAAACGGTAAATTTTATTTTGGCTCTTCTGGCATACAACTTTGATTAATATTATTATAGCCAATCGAACACGAACGAAGAAGACTTTCACAAATACTGGAAGTGACGGCTGTAATATTAGTCGTGTTTCTCAGAGGATAGAAAAATATGTCCCTGGAGATAATATGATAGAAAGAATAAAAAGTTTAAAAGATTAAAAGAAAAAAGCATGGCGTTTGTTGACTCAGCGGCCGATGTCAGCCGCACTACCCCGCGCGTCAACTTGAGCTGGCGCCACCAATTAGATTCTCTAATTAAATCTCAACTATTAATAGAAACATGCTGGAAGCACGCCGTTGTGGGAGAATTGCACATCTTTGCTCTGATTCTATTTTTCTCCGGGGCTACCCTACGGTACCGACGCTGGCTTGGCAAGAAATGCAGCTGCCACAGCCAGAAAATAAAAAGAAAATGAACACTGATCAGTCAGAGACATTCTACAATTGGAAGACTTTCTTACATGCACCAAATTAAAAACATTATTTATATGACTCTTTGTCTTTAAGTAAATTGGATGTAGCACTGCATGGAATTCAAACTTATTTTGCCAGATCTTTATGAAGGGGAAGAAAGCCAATTAGCTTCTATCACCCTGAACTGAGCGACCCAAAACAACCTGAAGCACGACCATCTATTCATTTTCTATGGCACTTGTCCTCATTAGAGTCGCTGGTGAGCTGAAGTCGATCCCAGCTGACTTTGAGTGAGACACTAGGTACATGCTGGACTGATGGCTAGTCAATCGCAGGGCACCTATAGACAAGCAACCATTCAACGACCGCTTTTGGAAAGCTTAGTGAGCCGATATTAGCCTCAGTAAGTAAGTGTTTTTGAAAATCAACAAAAGGTGATGAACATACCGTCTACGTTCGAGCTTCTTGATGGTGGATATTCCGCCATGGTTTCAGCAAAGCTCCTCAACCCCAACCTGTGCCTGCAAGGGCATGAGAATGAACGACATATCAGTCACAGTCGCTAACTGGTTGTGTTTCCTCAAGTACGGTAGTTTCTTAAAATTCTAATTAGAAAACAGGGCCAGGGTTGGCTTTTTTTTATCTTTTATTTGAATACATTTAAATCAGGCAAAGTTGAGAAGAAAACGTATACCAAATAAAGAAACAAAAAGAGACAATTTGAACAAAGTATTAAATCATCACACTCTAATCGCGTGTTTTGGTTTCAGGTGTCACTTACCGTTTGTCATTCGGAAATTTGCATACCTGATCCCATATCCCTCGTAATGGAATTGGACAGACACCGCTTTCCAATGAATTCAACAAAATGAATCATGAATAAAGTTTTAAATCTCTATTTAAACACACTGCTTCTAAACATCCCTCAGTAAATGATCAATGAGCACAGGGTCCACCTCAACATTGCAACAAATTCATCCGTAACTCTGCGACATTTTGATGGAGGAGCTGCTCCCCATCAACAAAATATGAGAGGAGCAATGACCGCTCTTGTAACTTAGTAAAGAACTGGCAAAAATGTCGAGTGTAATCGATACCCACTTGTTTTATTAACCCCCGTACACTTGAATGATGAAACTATTTTTGTTTTTTAAAGATGTTGTGTAAGCATAATTTTAATCATTAGAGGTAACTCGGGGGGGGATCGCTTCAAAACAACACAGATGGTGACTCACATTATGCAAATTAAGAGCATTTGAGGACACTACTTAATGTTGTTTAGGATATAAAATACAAATTAACAGGTGTGGCCTCTTTGTGTATTTATTAGGCGCAATACAATTGCTTTTTGTGGCCATATTGGTTTGGAGATTGATATTGAACGCAATTTGCAACCCCAAATGTGAACCAAAAGTTGCTGTTGGCCAAATAAAGCAACTTAAAACTCAACTTCAAACTGTTTTAACACCCAAAATGGCCACCCACTCTCACCTGGTATGCGTAATGAGAAATAAAATCAAGTATAAATACACAAACTAGTTATGTGCCTGTATTATATAGGCTGTATTATGTTAGAGGGTGAAAAGTGCATGTCACATACCTGACTGAACAAGAGCAAAACACGGCAAGTAGAGCTGGCGAAGTCTTTTAAAAAAAATTTTTTAGCCATAATTGGCAAAAAAAAAAGAAAAAACACCTTGTGCTGCATTCAGGACAGCTAGGAAATTAAACAACCTTACATTGGGTTTCAGTTGATCAAAAAAAAAAAAAAAAAAAGATCTTGTGACTCAGGGGAGTAAATAAATTTATCCGCACACCAGTTTATTACAAATAAATAGCGATAAATATAATTAGATTGTCCTTTAGAACCATTGTTGTGCATCTGTAAGAGTCAATTTAATGAACAACTCCTTGTGTTACATTTTTATCATCATTAGAGGCTATTTTCATAGAAAACATCTTGACATAATGTTGCTTTTACAGAACCCAAAACGGTCCAGTTGAAGTGCAATTTAACCATTCCCATCTTTTAATTGAAAATAAAACCAAGGCAACGCCAATGCATGGATGAATGGTCGCAGAAAGTCCAATAGATTTTTTTGCAGGCACAACCCCAGGAATGAAAATGAGGCATTTGTCAGGCTTCGGGACGATTATTTGAACATTTACAAGAGAGTAATCAAAAAGCCTTATTGTTTATTCATTACTTTCATTGTAAGATTCACAAAGTGTCTAAACAGCAGCTACGCAAACTCTCAACTTGAAATATTTAATTATTCAGTATTTTTCACTCCGACTTGGCCTCGTAAAATTGTTTCATGTTGTGGCTTGGAGGAGGGAGGAAAAAATATGCTACAAGACCACCAGAGCTTCTGAAAAAGTTAACCTCTGTGGATATATCCCTTTTTCATTCTTTGGGCAACTGCTTGAGGATGGAATTTTAAATCTTTAAACACCCGTGGTGCAGCAGGCAGAGAGATAGAGTAATTGCTTTTTTTGTAACACAAACCACCAAGTCTACTCTGTGTTTATGAAACTACGTAGAAAAAAAGTATTGGCTATAAAATACAATTTTAGTCTTTATATTGTTTGGTTGAGGCGGATAATTGCATCATAGAAAGGTCCCCTTCATATTGACTGACAAGTTAATTACTTGTAATGCATTTTTGGCGATGGTTAATAAAAGAAAAAGTGTACGCCGTTGCCCTTTATCATTTTTTGTTCCTGAGCCTTTGTGTGTGATAAATGTTCTGGCCCGGTGGAGCGCTCCGATTCGATTTCCGATCATTAACTTCTGGATGTTCAAGGTATAGTGATTATTCATCAGCGAGGGTATTTGAATCTTTTTGGACTTTATACACTCAAGAAAAATATTGTTTTAAGTGTTTCAGTTTGGAATTAGACATATTTTGGGATGTACATTTCAAAAGCAATTTGAAAACCAAAATGCATATGACCTGTATAAAATAAACACGCGAAAAACGATGAAAGCTACTGTAAGTCTTAACGTGGAAAGGTACAACAGTGCCATCTAGTGGTCGATATGTTTCAAGCGTTCTCTACTATGAATATGGATCAATTATTTCCATACAGCACAGCATATATTTTAAATGAATAAAACCAGCAAAAACAATAAACAGCTTCCAGAATAGCTATAATACTTAACAGGTTTTAAAACATACAAATGTGAAAATTAAATGAGAACGTAAGAGGCTGAACGACACATTTAACTTTAAAATGTGCTCCAGATTTATTTAGTTCTGAACCAGGAAAATAACTTTAATGCAAAAGTGGTGAATATGGACACGTTTAACAATAACGTTGAGGATTTCTTAGCTGAAAGGCACCAAAGACAAATGTTTCCTCCGAAACGTAGCTTAGAACAAACTTAAAAGTGTATGAAGACAATTAAGAGCAACGCACTACAAATAATTAGCGTCTTTCACTTCTCTATCACACTGTAAAAATCTTCATTTCAAAGGTTAAATAAGACAATAGTGGTCTTGTTGTGACTCTAAAGTGTATCTTACATAAATACAATAGTCACTACTTTTGCAACTCGTGCATTCCTCTGCTCCCTTTTGTGACTACATTCTCCGCTGCGTGTGCAAGAACTTGAAAAAAAACTACTAAATTCAAAGCGGAACATTAAAAAAAAAAAAACGAACATAAACATTTGTAATAAATTACATGTAGTAGAAAACACAGCAAAGGAAACCACTGTGTCTTTTTAGCTTGGACGATGGTTTGCGATTGTCTGCTGTCAACCAAAAATGAAAACGCACCGAGACAATCGAGGTCCAAAACTTGACTCGAAGCAAATGCGTCACCGTGTGTTGATGTAAAGTGATGCTGAGAACTCATCCGAAAATGTTTTTCCTAAGTGGGATTACAAGAAGAGCAAACCATGTGGAACACACGTTGTTAGCACCGTGCTTTTACCGATTTGGGACGACATTTGCATGAGCCCCGCCCCCTCCCCTCCCCTCCCCTCCCCTACTTCGTGGTAGCGCTTCTGGTCCTGCCCACAAGCGCTTTAACATCTTCACGATGTCTCCCTTAACTGTTTATCTTTTTTTTCAAGGGAGTCCAATCTTGTTGCTCTCGCCTGCGTGCGTCATTTATGGAGCGAGATGGAGACGTAAGACGTCGGGATGTAGCCTTCGTCCCCGTTGCTCCTACGGACGCGAGTCCAGCCGTCGCCTTTGTCTTCCTCGACCACGGCCAGCACTTCTCCTTCCTTCATGGCGATGGTGCCTTCGCTGGCGCCTGCGACACAGACACAACCTTGAGGATGAACATTTCGAAATATCGCCCCCCAAGGGTAAAGATAATCAGATTGCTAACATTTTTGTTATTTATTTTGTGGCAAGGTGGACGTAGTAATAAAGCTAGCGACATACCGGGAAAGTTATACATGGCGGTACAGTTCCCAATGGGCGCCGCCAATTCCTCATCCTCAAAGTCATCATCAAACTCAGCATAGATGGCGTGGGAGGAGGCGTCGGGCGTGCCACCATCGGAGTGTGCTCCATCCAGGCTGTTTTAGAGCACACACACACACATATGGGTGTGTAGGCAATCTCAATGGGTCAAACACTGGGGCGAGGAAAATGCGAATCACCTAAGCGGTTCGTGAGTGTCGTTGTTGTTGAAGGAGTGAGATTTGTATCGTGGAGTGTCTCCTCGACCACCTGCTTCAGCCAGCCATGTCTGGAAAAGCGTTGCCATGCTTAAGCATTTAACAGCATTAAATAATAATAGAATATAAATACAGATAAATAAAATACAATATAATCAAATAAAAAATATATAATATAAATACCACGTCTATTTGGACAGCTCACATTTCGCACTTTTGCCTTGTTAAGTGTTTCTGTTCACAAGTTGATTTGCAACTTAGAATTACCACCAAAAAGCCGTGCGGTACTATTAAGCTCCTGTGGGTGAACTTAATTCCGACAAGGTAATACCTTGTACCTGCTCCCATCAAACTAAAAGGCCTAATTGCCTCTCTCAGTAGGCTGCTACAAATACTTCATGTTCAGATTAATAATTCAGAGTATGGCCCGTCTACCTATTACAGGGCAAAATAAATAAGACCAGCCCCGAAGTCGGCATTACCTCATACTTGTTTAGCTCCTGCCTGAGGCGTTCTATATTCAGATTTGTATGGTTGATTTGGGGTACGAGGCTGCCGGCGTCTCCCAGATCAGGATTTTTCTCATAAACACCCTTCATCTTTTCCAGGGCCTCACTGACAGCCAGACAGAGAGAGATTTTTTAGAAGTTTCAATCACTCACGCAATGCCATTAACACGATGTCCACAAGGGGGAGCCCTAATGGGGATGAACGGACGGGTGCAGACCTTTGATCGATTTCCTTCTGCAACCTTCGGCCAGTTTCCTCCAGTTTCTCCTGCAACCTCTTCCTGCGCTGCTCCGGAGGGAGGTGCGTGAAGTCCTCCGTGACCGCCGGCTGCAAAAAAGGTCACAGGAAGTCAGCGTTAACGCTGCGGAGCATACAGAAAAGAAACAAGCACACACACACACACAGTCAGGAAAAAACACCAAGGCGCTCTCACGTTTGGAGATCAGATTACCTTCCAAAACAAAAGGTTAATCTGGGCACAGTTGGTCACGCTGGATGAGGGAATGTTAGGGGCACACTGAAAATTAGATTTTTAAAAAGGAAGCTGTATTACAAGAATATTTTGAAGGAAAAAAAAAACATATTGGGGGATTTTAAAATGTATATAAATATGGATATTTTATTGAAAATAAATTAAATGTAATCATTTACTTTATTCTCATAAAGTGACAGCTTAATCCAGTATTTGAATTCATTTTCATTTGAAATCAACATATTTCATGGTCATGTTCCATAATGAGACAAACCTTCAACTTGCCACTTTTGTTATCTACTTAAGAATAATGAGGCCCAATTTTCTCATAACGTGACCAATTGTGTGTCCTCTCCTCCACCAACAAGTGACCACCTTTTCAATGCAAAAAAAAAATCATGTCAACTGCTGTGGGGCAAGTCGTTGAGCAGCTGAGTCAGATTTGTTTGCTCTTTTTTTTTATATATATATATATATATATATATATATATATATATATATATATATATATATATATATATATATATATATATATATATATATATATATATATATATATATATATATATATATATATATATATAATCGTAACCAAATGAGCATTTGCATGGGGAAGGTGGCCGCTTTATGAGTCACCCGCTTTGCAAACCAGCGCGTGCCATATTACCGGAATCCTCTCTGGTGTGAACTTCTAAAAAGAGAAGGAAGCAAAATATAGTTTGGAACACATGCTTAGTGTTGTTAAAAAGAAGCCTGTGCAATGATGTCTTATGCAAACGTGATGTGAGCAACATTCCATAAACTGTCCAGTAAAACACACACAGCGAGAAAATACAATAAGACAAAAGTAGTGCTTAGGTGGAGCGGCAACAGGATGTGCAGGCCCCAGCAGTTGACCGACTCACCGATCTCCTGAGTGTGCGGAAGGACGAGATTCTGGGTTTGACTGTCTTATTGATCTCCTTCAAACAGTACGACAGGGGGTCCCGGCCAAACTTGGGGGACGGGGGTCCGTTAATGGGCGAGGGGGCGGGAGGGGTGGAGAAAGGTGTGAGCGTAGAAGGGGAGAGCTGGTAAGGAAATAGGGATGGGGGGAGGGGGGGGGTACAGCAGGAAGCAGGCGGGTCGATGTACAGCAGGGGTGGGGAAGGGGGTGGGACAAAAAGACAAAACAAGATGACAAGAGAAAGAAAAAGACACCGTCAACACCTTGAAGCCCAATACAAAGCAAGAAGACAACATTGAGCCCCGGCGACATGGCAGCAAACAAACACACACCAGCGAGCCAGCGAGCGAGCGAACAAGCGAGGCTTTCGGGCTCATACGGAAAATAAAAACCCAGCAATACAGGAGAAGTGCTGCTTTCATTGCCAGACCTAGAAAGTCCCTTCAAGTGAGCTTGCTCTTCATCTGGCTTCGGGCCTAATTAGGAGAGCATGACTGATGACACGCAGCAACACACACACACACACACACATGCACGGCCGAGCGCAGCCTGGGGAGACATGCTGAGCGGAGAGAGGCGTTGAACAAGCAAACAAGAAATACAGAGGGGGTCATTTAGTGCTGTGAATAGAAGGGAGGGGGGGGGTGATGGAAGGGGGGCTACTCATGTGACTTGGAAGACCGAGCGATTTCACGTGACCGATGCGGATTGATAATTACAAAAATCCCTCCACCGTGACGTCGTTCCACTCCAGTGCTGTAGGTGGCAGTATTGCGTGGAAGGTGCGCAGGAATAGTTTTGCGCAAGTGGCGAATGTTTTTTTTTTTTTTTTTCACCCACGTCGTCGCTTCGAACTAACAGCTTCTCCACTTGCCAGCGCCACTTGACCTTGAGTCCCGTTTTACTGACCCGGCAAATAACATTGCGGCTTGTCCTCACAATGCTCGCGATTGTAGCGCCAAGGATAATGGAAGCAGTGTGTTTTGCGGATGCCTGCCGAGGAAAAATTCAATGTTGTCCCCGGCTCTGAAAGCACAAGCGCAGCACAACGCTTGACTGCCGGTTGACCTGTGCGTAGGTGGGGGTCTTGAAGAGGGGAGGGGGTTGGGGGGGGGGGGGGCTCAATCATGCAAACAGGTGGGATTCTAGAAACACTATGGGGTGCAAAAGGGCATTATGATTTCAAAAATTGCATGCTGTGGAGGTTTAGAACGGGAGCGAGGTCCGTTCCGGCTCGGCCCGCCATGCAAGGAGCCGCCCGCTAGTCGACTGCTGCGCTACTGCATTACAGTTGCATCCCACTCATTTTGAATATCGTAGAAACCTTTGATTTACTGGACTGAAATAAATGTAAAGTTTCGCTCGATATTCAACTTGATATGGTCAAATATGTGCGCTTGGATGACATGCAAACTCCTACCTTGGACTTTTTGCTGAAAATCCAAAAGTTTTTGCTTCGGTTTTTAACCGTATGGTCAATGGAGCCTTTGGGCGTTCCCACGCTACCGTCTGACGACGTCCTATTCATGCCTTGACTGAAGTCCTCGAATTCGACGTCGCCGGGCCGATCGAAGCCCGACTTGTTCTGCTCGATGACCACCATGGTGTCCTGAGTGGCGAGCGCCATCCGACTCTTACTTTTCTGCACTTGTTCAAAGTCGGTCGAAAGCCGAAGTGACTCACGTGTTTCTCGTTGACGTTGGTGCCGGCTTTGGTGATGCCGTCCAGGCATTTGCCGATGATGGGCATCACCTGCTTCTCGATATCCGAGTACAAGATGTAGCCCTGCGCCAACTTTCGCATCCGCCGCTCGTCCAATTCTTGCATTTTCTGGTTCATGCACACAACAATTATGAAAATGATATTAGCATATTTTCTGCTTTCAGTGTGATTCAACGTGGATGATGCTACTGCCACTGGCGGAGCTAGAGGGTGGCTTGCAGGGGAAATTGCCTCCCCAACAACTTACATTAAAGATGACCGGCATGTCGGTGAAATAGAACTGCTTCTGTTCCTTGTTGAAATTTTGAAGTTGAGCGGCGTAGTCGTTCTTGCATTCCTCTGCGACGTGCGCCCTCATGTGCGCTTGTTGCTTAGCCTTCCGAGAACACGCAGGAAGAAGACACGGATTTACATCAGAAGTGCCAGGACTCGAGACAATTCAACTCCTCTAACTCTTTTCACCTTTTCCACATCCGCTTTCGTGGCGTTATTGTCCTGATCAGTCTTGTCGGCGTTCTGCGACGCTCGCTCCGCTTCTCGCCATTCCCGCTCAAAACGCTTTTTACTCTGGTAAGTGGACAACCCAGTTAAATAAAATAAAATAAAATAAAATAAAATAAAATAAAATAAAATAAAATAAAATAAAATAAAATAAAATAAAATAAAATAAAATAAAATAAAATAAAATAAAATAAAATAAAATAAAATAAAATAAAATAAAATAAAATAAAAACTGACTATATGAGTTTAGAATGTACGGACTGTATGAAATCTGTCATGAACCTTTACTGCCAGGTTCACTTCAATGCCGTGTCAATACGAGACCACACTTACGCTTTCTAGCTGCTTGTTGGTGCTCTCCAACGCCTGCTGGGCCTTCTTGGCCTCCATCAGATACTGCAGAAATTTGTAAAAATAGAGTCAGCGAAAGGGGAAGGAAGGGTGGGGGCTGAGGGGGTGGGGGGGGGTCATGTGACAACCGGGGGGGGGCAGCCGTGTGTAAGTGCGGGAGTGAATAGTGACAATCCGATGGGGAGGAAAAAAAAAAAAGGGAAAGAACAAATGCCAGCGTGTCGGCCAGAGACGTCTCGTCTGCCTTCAGACTGATAATCCGACGAGACGGAGCCAAGGAATGACTCCTCGCCGAGAGACGCCACATCACTGCTCATCCACTTCAATGAACGTCCGTAATATCCGCATGACTGTGACGCACGTCAACCGCCCCTTTATATCGACTGCCAGGGTACTCAAGTATTGCAACGCACCTACAGGAAGTTAACTTTCTCGAAAAACGTTTTTGAATTGGTTCTTCCACATAGGTCTCATCCAAGTATGATTTTATGGAAAAGCGGCGTATCTTAATACTTTGTCCCATAAATCTATTTAATTGCGTCAAAGTGACTACTGACCGACTTTCGCTCCAGTTTGAGCTCCTGCAGGTACTTAGTGAGGTCGGCGCAAATGTTCATCAGCATGTTCTCGGCCACCAGCTCCCTCTGGCCCGCGTAGTCGTTTGTCTCGCTCAAGACTTCCATGAACGACTGGTAGCTGGTGAGCCTAAAGGTCGTGGCGGAGGAAAAGATCAAACAGACGGTGATGAGGATTTCAGATAACGCACTCGGACGGAAGTCGTGATAAGAGATTTGTCGGTTAGCGCCCTGTGAAAAATTAGCTAATACCTTGGGAGTGTCATTTTTATTTTAGCTCACCTGACATCTGGCTCTTCCTTGCTGTTCCGTTTTAGATTAAACTTCTTGGACAGATTCCTGAAAAAAGACAAAAAGCGATTCAAAAATAATGGCACGATATACACAATGTGGACAAAAGTATTGGGACACCTTCAATGCAACCTCACATTCCAGGCACAAACTGAATCCTACAAAAAATCTTTAATCCAACATGTGTGTGTGTGTGTGTCCCAATACTTCAGCACAATTATATTTAGCGTGTTTTGCAATGCCGATGCAATAGAAGGAAGTTTGGGTGAGTGAAAGTAAAAGTCGAATGACATCACAACATGAGGAAACTCATCGACTTGTCAACCACAGGATGGAATTTAGAAATAAAAAATTGCCGGTCCTCTTCCTCATTTCACTCTTCCTCTGACCACATCCTGTGTGTCATGTGCTCGTCTGCTCCCACTTCCTCAGCGCATGCTCAGCGAGTGGGAGCAGTGGGACTGCAGCTGGAGAATGAGGCCAGTGTGTTCCGATAGAGTCATGGGACTCGACAAACATGCCATAAACAGCTCACACACACACACACACTTCGAAAGAGATGATCCAAAAGAAGGACAAGGCCCACCTCAACTGCTTGGCATAGTTCTGCTCAATCTCCGTCCTCTCCTTCACAAATTTCACATACTTCTCCACCAGCTCCAACCCGGAGTGCGTATGCTTCTCGATGACGTCACATCGGTCCTTAAAAAAAAAAAAAAAGAAAAATCTTTAAAATAGAACACGAGGGAGTGATTAGAGAAAGGAGACGCTCGCTGCAGGATGTGATTCATGTTGAGTTAATGTTGCACTGGCTGGAATGCTGTCAAGAATCTTGCTTCATGTTACGCTGCAGACATTCCAAGCATATGTACCAGAGTTACAGTTAAAACACGAATAAAAAGGTTTGTCCGCGTCAGCTGCTTGTCCAAGATTCCATTCACAAAACACCGGCAAAGATAAAGGAACCAGCAGATCAAGCCTACTGTATACCGTAAACTCACTCGAGCACTTCCTCATGCCCAATTCAACACCGGCATTCCAAATGTGAGAATCGTAGTTGTTTATCGAGAAAGGAGCCGTATTTGGTCACATGGAAACGCGACACGGATGCCTCAAATGTGCAAAAGAACGCCATGTGAATGGATGCTGGAATCAAATTGGTCGAAAAGTATCATGGTTACCAAAGCAAAAACAAAAGTGGGACATGGAAAAATTTAGGGAGGTTATAATTATGAATTTTGAGACATGCCCCTAAAGTATCACCAAGTTAAAATTACTGAGCCAGTCCAAATTTCGAAATACGTTCCAAGAGAGATTATTATGACCAGATCAGCAGTGTAATGATTTAAGGGGAAAAAAACATGACCACTTGATTTGCTAAAGCATGAAACAAAGTTAGCTTCATGTCGCTAGCTTGGGCGAGCCATGACATTGAAACACGGAATGTTGGCGAGTAACAAGGGCATTATTATGTTCAATAATACACATATGCTAACAATAATTCAATTTTCAAGACACACAAAGAATCTAAAAAGCCCACACAAGCAAAAGCGTATTTGTGTCTACAAAAATATCTTCCATATTGTGTTCCTATTATGATAATGAGGCGCGCAAGCACTTGCTATGATACGACGCATGACGACGGCAAATTGACGACAAATGTAGCGTAAAATGAGACTGCGTTTCATGTCAGCGGCAAACCTCGACATTCTCTGCCGGGTGGAATTTGATTTAAATCATAAAAGGCTACGCTCAGGCAACTCTGTCAAGAGCGAGTGGCGATGATTGTCTCTCACGGGAGATTCCCGGGATTTATTTCTGACTAGTGATTGTATTGAGGAGACGGTGGGAGGGAGAGGGGGTGGAAAACTGAAGAGGGGAACCCGGACAAGTCCTTGTCCGCCCTTCCGGAGACGACATTTGGGCTAATTACAGAACAGAGTAAAAGGTTAAAGACTCTGGTCTAAAACAAAAGGTCATCCAACAAACGTTTGTTCACCCGCCCAACTGAGGTAATCCTGCGGTACGGTGAAGAACAGCAAAAAAATTCAAATTAAAAAGAAGGTCAGTTGTGTGGATGAGTCCTACTGGACAATTTTAGCGTTAGCTGACCAATCGGCCTGAGGCTACGAGCATGAAACATCAACACGTGATGCTATTCATTCACGGTCCGAGTGATTATGTCGTCTGGAACATTTTCAGACAGCAGGGCCGCATCATTGTGTGTCACGGTTTTATAGGATTATTATTTTTAGAAATGGCGCAAGAATTTGGGTTTTCTGCCATTTCTCATTTACATATTCCCCATCGATGAGTTCATTCACAGAGAGGTGACTTGCGACACCTGAACAGCTCATGACCATCTGTATCCATCCCTGTTAGCGCTCGCTATCAGGTTAGCACACCACGCACCTTTAAATAGCAGCGGGATTAAAGTGCGATCAGATGCCAGACAAGTGACTCTTGAGGTAAACATTCATGAAACCAGCAACTGGTTCATTTCCTAGTTATTCTTCAAAACCATTTTCCCTGTCGCAAATCATGTAGTGAATTTGTTATTAGTTTAAATTATGTTGTTATATATACATATTTATTCAGTTTTTAATTCATTACTACTTACTGTGGCACACAACGCAAAACAGCACAGACGACAGGCTAACAATAAGCATCATTTGTCTCTTTAGCAACAAATTTGAACGGTGAAGCAACACATGTCGACAAACAATATAACATTACTCACAGGCATTTTTTTTTTTTAATCCACTCCAAAGAAAGGCAAACACTGCTATTATGGTATCTTAAGGAGTCCGAATTTAGGGCCATTATCTTAAAACTAAACCAAAATGCGAGCTAATGAATAGCATCAATAATCACAGTGTTATAACCTTTTAGCAGTGAGCAATGGACGCCCAATTCCACACTGGGGGAAAGGAACTAAGTTATAACTTAGAATTGCTAGAAGAAATAAATAGAGAGAATCGTTGGTGGGGGGCAACACATAAGCATGTGGATCAGCAAATACCTAAATGAGCTAAAGAACCTGCTCTTCACACTGCCGCTACCGCCGTCCAATCAAAGTAGGGCAAAACTAATTACGCTGTTGCACAAGCACGCTGAACAGAAAAAGGGACGGGAAACGTGGCCCGAGGGGGGGACCGCCGTAATGAGGCTGCAGCATTTCTCTCTTCAATTCTGCCTGTCAAGGAAAATGGCTCCGTGACGTCACGTTACTATGCCGTCTTACTGGTGTCTCGTTCTCACGAGCTGCTATGAGCTGCAACGGCCTTATGCTAACAGAACGAATTATCTGACCGCCAGTAAAAAGAATGTAGTTTGCGGAATAAGTGTGGAAAAAACTGCACACAAGAAAATGTGGCAACATAGCACTCGGTGCAAAAGAAACAGTGCCCATTAAGTGCTTAGAGGGCATATGAGTCTCAGTTTTAGGCCATGTGAGCAATGACGAGAAATGGAAACAGGGCCTTCATATGTTGAACCAATGGTATCAGTGTCGTACTGATAAGCTGAGAGAAGAGTCACTTTTACTTTTATGAATAGATTTTTATATACGCATACTTTGTTTATACATATTCTAGATTCAAGAAAGCTGTCAGAGGAAACACTTTGACTCTATTGAGAACATTCTAGTACACAATTGCAGTTGACCTTTAGAAGCAATTGTTTTGTGTGTCACAAGTTGAGCAGTTGTTCGTACATAACCATAATTGTTATTGAGCTGTTGTCCCCATTTTCTGTCATTGTTTACACCTGAATAACAATGATTACATCATCATACAGTAAAAGTGCACACGCGTGTGATTTACAGTACAAGGTTGTTTTCAAATCCAAATAACACTGAGCATGTGGTGTCATCTCTATGGAAGCCAAGTGTCAACAAGGAAATAACACACAATTCCCTGCGGGACACCTTGAAGATGCATGCACGGAATTGCTTTTAAGTGCAAAACATTTGAAAGGGGTGACGCGAGAACCTTGATGTGCTCTGCAAGGGATGTTCGGACATTAAATTAGGTACAACCTGCACAACCTTCTCCGTCCAAAATAGATCAAATGCATCTCGTGTACCTAATAAAATGACCCGCAATTTTGTGTGTGTCATCGTGCAAACGTGGACTTCAATTTGCAAAACTCGCTGTTTGCAAAACGGCGGTGACCATGAACGCACCATGTCGGGGAATCAAATGAAGCTAACTAAATCAGACGTAAAAGCTAGCAAGAGTCGTCCTGGTCGCGTTGCATATTCGGCAGCGACTCACCCAAAGCTCCGTGCCCCAGTCCATGTTCAGCCCGCTGGCCAAGCCCTCTCGACCGCCCCGAATACAAAGAACTTCTCCAAAGTTCTCAGAGTATAATCCCCCGAAAGGCGGGCGGAGGAAGACTTTCTGGCCGATCGTCGCCCTATCCGCAGCGTCGCTCGCTTCCTTCAACAAGTCATGTAAACCGGTAGCATAATTGGCTAATTAAAGCCGTCTGACAGCCGTTAGTCTAGTTTGTCCAAATATTTTTCATAGCGCAGAAAAAAAAGATAACTAAACTGGGTTTCATATCCGCGTCACTCCCAAATCCTTCAGTCCTTAAAGGGCCAGCCCAAGCAAGTTTGACTGCAAGGCCACGTCCCGCCTGCATTGGCGTGCGCGTCCTCGAACGTGCTCTGCGTTGACGCGCACGTCGGTCATCACGTGACACTCGGCTGGCACACGTGCAGGACACCACATTAGGGACACTTGTTGTAAAGGAATGTTTTTTGTTTAGTTTTTTTTCTCATCTGATTTTATTCTCAACGTGCTTTCGTGTCAATTTTATCTACCCAGGGGCCTTTATCAGCACGTTTGAAGGCGTTGTAGCAACGGGAGTTTCTTTACCCTGATTGGCTTCAAAGCAAATCTGGCCCTCATGACGTCAGCTTTATTTTGTCCTCTGTCTGATTTGTTGGTCAAAACCGTAACAAGCAAAATATTTCACACACTGGTATTCATTATGCTTATTATATATATATACCATAGGAAAATAATGATCAAGTCTAAATTTATTCACAAATCTACTTGCTAATAGATTCCGAGGAAGTCATGAATTATTCAGTTGCATGAATGGATATACAGTGATCCCTCGCTACTTCGCGTCTCGTTTATTGCGGCTTCACTACATCACGGATTTTTTTCCAAATTAAAAAAAAACGTTTAAAAGTCAAACTAAAACTTCTAAATTGAGGAAACATGTGTCTAATCTTTAGGACAATGTAGTACTGCTCCAAATGTTCGTTTATATTCCTTTAGAAGTCCGTTTTCAGGAATTAGCATCTTTCCGCCTGCCCAGTACTTCTTTTTGGTGACCGCGGATTTCACTTATTGCGGATGTTTTTTGGAACCAATTATCCGCGATAAACGAGGGATTACTGTACACATCTATTGTACCTTCTAGCATTTGATAGAACATTTAAGAACATCGTGCCTGCCTCTCATGAAACATGTATGGAAACCGTTTGGTCAAATGGTCCAGTTCAAAAGACAATATGCACAAAAATAAAGTGGTACATTTAATGGAATACAACCAGAGTTTACAGTATTAAAGTGAAGGTTCTAAAATAATCGATCCAAAACACAATACTAAATATGATCTTAAAACATATATATTTTATAAAAAAAACAACAATAAACAAAAAAAACAATAACAACCTGCAAACCTGTAAGAGATTGTTGTTAAAACAATGCTTTGCCAATGACTGGGCATTTTCCAAGTTTACTGAATAATATCCAGCTCGCCCTGTCCCACCCCTCCTGTAATCCTCAGCACACTGAGCGTTATTGGGAGGCTCAAAAGTTAAATCGAGCAACATTACTGAGTGAGTAAACGGTCTGAATCATCTATGTTGCAAGCCTGTTCCCACCAAGAATGTTTCCGAGAGCGATATTGTCACTTTGGACCTTGAAACAGTACTGACCTCTTCTTTTCCTGCCGATACAGATAAAGATCAGGGCGAGGACTGCCAACAATGTCAACACAGAAATTATAATGACTGGCACAAGGACTGGTCTGCTGTCGGGGACTGGACTGCTGTCGGGGACTGCAAGAGAAACAAAAGTGGAGGCTCAGTCGCGACATTTCACCCTGCTATCGGGAAAATATGCATAGACTCGCACACCCCATTCCAGAGAGCTTTGCGTAATAATGCGCAGGAGAAGAAGCAGAAGAGTGATGCAATTGCATCCGAAAAGATTGAGCACGCTTACATTCACTCGTGACCATAAAGGAAGCTTCCTGCTGCCCGATGACATTATCGATCAGGATGTACTCAGCCTGGCAAGTGTACGTTGATTCTCTTTTCATCCTGATGCTCAAGATAAATGAGGTCTCCTCCGAGGTCACCGAATAGTTATGAATTCTTACGATTCCGCCGTCTTCCAGCCATCTGATGGTCAGGTTTTGCACAAGGTTCCGCACGGTAATGTTACAAAAAAGAGTGTAAAAGTTGTCCTCCAACATGGGACCAGAATCGGGCTTGACATATACCAACACCATAACTGGATCCGCTGCAAATTGAATGAAATGTTATTTTCATCACATTTTTAAAAAATATTAATATTGTGTCGATGCAGTGTACTCACAGTAAAAGACAATGGGAGGCAGAACATAACATGCCTCACGGGAGAAGTTGCCAGTGTAACATTCTTGTTCTGCGCCCCACTCTCTCAGAGTCCCATTGGTGACAGTATACAGTTCTTTCACGTCACGGCCTCCGTGTGTTTCCCTCCAAAGCTCGTCCCAAACGAGAGTGATATTCTCGTAGCAGGGTTCGGATATTTTGGCAGCAAAGTTAAAGTACGAATGCGCTAGAGGACAAACTGACATCGAGGGAAAAACAGCGAGCGAGGTGTTAATTAAAGAGAACAAAATAAGGCTGTTATTCTTTGGTAAAGCACCAGAGAGCGCTCACGCATAACTTTTAGATTTAGAATAACTCATTTAAAACAACTGGGACCCCAATATTTTGGTCCATGCAATTTAAGTTATACGTTCACCTGGCAGCAGTTAAAAAAAATAATAATAATAATCATAAAAATAATAATAATAATCATAATAACCTTGTGGCAGTTCCACTTCCGTGGAAGGGACTCTTAGCACTGTGATCAAGAGAGGCATCTCCCCGTTGAAATGGAAATTGAAGACAAGACAGTCGTAGACTAATTGAGTAGATGACATATCCCTATTGTCAATTATCTCAGTGAGTATGGGATACATTCCACAGAAGAGTTTTATATTGGAAACTTGTTCCCCTAGAGCTGGATCAGCTGGGGAAGCAAAGGTCAACTTTATGCATGGGCGCATAACATTTAACAGGATACATTGAAACACATACATACAAAACAAATGATGTTTGTCAGGGAAATGTTGTAGGATGTCTTCAAACATTGTTTTTAGAGATAATGTCTTCAAGGTCACTGTTAAAACTCACCACATAATCCAGCCCATAGGAGGACGGCCACCAACATCTGAAGCGCCATCCTTACAGAAATAAATGGAGAGTCTCTTTATATGATGGCCATCTTCAGGACTATTAGGTGAAGCTCCCCATCGAGTCTCCTTATAACAACACCTCGTCTAGCTTCAGTTGCACAACCTTGTGAGTAAGGCGTCAACGCCCTCTTTCACAA
This sequence comes from Syngnathus typhle, assembly GCF_033458585.1. Taxonomy (NCBI): domain Eukaryota; kingdom Metazoa; phylum Chordata; class Actinopteri; order Syngnathiformes; family Syngnathidae; genus Syngnathus; species Syngnathus typhle. The sequence continues at coordinate 5,544,773 of NC_083754.1, forward strand.
GAAACCTTAAATTTGGTTGGAAAAAAAAGCAGGTTGTGAAGCAATCGGCGATGATTCAGGGAGTCTTTTAAACCGAAGGAAAAAAATCATCAATTTGGAGGGCGGGGTCGTTCAAATTTATATGGTAGGAAATATGACAACTGAAAATATGAGGCAAAGTCATGACACTAAGCAGCAAAAAAAAAAAAAGGTGAGGAGGCCGATTGCACAACGGCGTAGCCGCTACAAATGTATGTACCACAAAAAGCGAGAATAATATGAAGTAGAAAAGAAAGAAAAGAACATAAACCATTAGCATTTATTGAGGTGATGAGAAAATGTGACAATAGTCTGAAAATAATGTATCCATTTTTTCCCAGGTGACTGAACAAATTGGATTTATTTGGTCATTTGATTTATTGCGCTCTACACAATTGAACTCGGGAGAAACGGCGGGAGTCACGGCAGTAACTGAATAAGCGAATGTCAGTGGAGGACCTCGAAAGCAGCAAAAAGGGGAAGGCCGATCTCGTTCCCTCCCACGAGTGTGATGCAAAGAAATTACACGGGCTTGAGCATCATGAGGACCCGCTTGAGCGAGTAGGAGCCGCCGTGGAACTCGGCCCAATAGACGCCGTCCTGGTAGCGGCTGCGGTAGTGACCGCCCCGATACCAAACGCCATTGAGGTTGGAGTGGGCGCACATGTGGTACCACCAGCCTCCTTTCTGGTAGTGGGCGCAGTTACCTGCCGACAAAACCATGAGAAAGTAATAAAGCCTCAAGTCCGCGTAGGTGAGCGACGTAAACAATGCAAACCTGTATAGGCGTCTTTATCCCGATCCAGAGTGGTGAAGGCCTTGTTGTTGTGCCACGAGAGCGAATCGCCGGCGTTGCCCCGATACTGACCCAAGCGCAGTCTGTACCAGTCGCTCTCCGGCTCCAGCCGGAAGCTGTCGTACTCGGCGAACACTTGCCGGCCCTGCCAGTCTTCCAGAACCACACGCAGCTTGTATTTGGCTTGCTTGGTAAGCCAGTAGAGATGTTCCAGGCCCAGCCAGTACTCTCCGTCCAGGTTCCCGAAGCCATGCTGTAATACATCGGAGGATCGATATTGCGATTAAGTTTGAACTGGATTGGTTGCCATAGAAATCCAAAATAAATGCCAGTTAAAACAGATCTTTGACGTCTAAAGTCGTCAATGGTAGTGAACGGTTTTAATATGACCTTGTACTGCTCCCAATTTCTAAAAAAGTTGACGGAGCCGTCCTGCCGTCTCTGGATGACCGTCCAGCCTCCTTGAGCATGCTTCTGGTCACACCAGGCCTGGAGGAGCCGGTTGGCGCTCTGCAAGCGCAGAAGGTAGATGCCGCTGGTGGTCTCGCCGGATTCCAGCGCATGTTTGCAGTCCCGCCATGGCCCTGAGTCACAGCAAACAACTATATTTGTTTTCATTGTCGGAATTCACTTTTTTAATATGAAGTGGAGAAGAAACAAGAAGTTCGGTATGAAGGGAATGCCTCCCACACGAGGCTATTTAGCTTACTAATTTCAAACATTCTGATAAGCTTTGCACGCTGCCATTGACATTGTTTTGGCATTCCCCAGAGAGATAAGACTCTCCCCCGAGGAGGTCACCGACCCCGACGGCATTTGACGCTCATGCGAGCACTAAAATCCATCACGATGTGCAGACAAAGGAATTAAAGACGGAATTAAACCAGAATTATGAATCATATGCGGTTTTGCATACCTGGGCTCTTGGTGACAGGGAAGTTAATGACAGGCTGGGCTGTTGAAGGACTGACAGTGGTGCTGGAAATCAGAAGCGCCTCCAAAGGGTTGTCTTGCTGTAGAGCACTTTGGTCCCTTTGAAGATCATTGCTGATTTCAGAACTGTCGTTAAGCAGCACACCGGAGCGGCTTTTTGGAGAGTCCGTCGGCATCTGCAGCGGTCACAATGTTATTAGATAAGAGAGAGAAGGGTTGGGTTGAAAATGACGTTCTTACCAGGTCAGACTGAGAGTTGTCCTTACACTGGCATTGCCTTTCCAAACGGGTAATTAATTGGCTTTGGGAGGTCAACATGGATGTAAGCACTCCGTATTTTTTCTCCAGTTCCCTGAAGTTGCTGGACACCTGCAGCGCCTGATGGAAGACCACCATGCACATTAGATCAAACTTTTCATGATAGGACCAGGAAGTAACCTCACAATTGCCTTTTATATTTAAATTTGTAATTTCCACTTATGACCCAGGCGGAATTATTTTATTATTATTAATATTTTATCGTGTTACTCACATGCGTTGTCGCATTAAGCAGGATGCTCTCCGCCCTGCGTTGCTCCATGGCCTGGTCCTTCTTGTGGATGACCTCGTGCAGAAGCTGGCTGTAGAGCTGAGCGATGCGGGCGTTCATGCCGCTGCTCTCCTTACGCAGGATTCTCATCTCGGTGATGAAGCTCCCCTCCTGCTCCAGCAACGTCTGGAGGTTCTCCAGCTGCTCCTGCTGCCGTTTCAGTTCTGCCCGTAAGGCCACCACCTCTGATTGGTTGGCGGCCTTCGTGTCCAAGCACAACGCTCCGGATAGCTTCTGCTGCGGGACGATGAACGTATAGGAGCAACGCCCCGCTTTGACATCCGAGGAACTCGGTGAATGAGTTCCTGTGGTGTCTCTTATGGATCTCAGGCCATTGACCTGGAGCAAGTCCAGACTTAACGGCAAGAGGACAATCAGTCCTATTAATGTTGCGTGCTCCATCTTTGAAGGACAAAAAGAGAAGATGATAAGATTATTTTTAGTTGTGTTTATATTTAATACAAAGTAGCGAAATGCGGCCTTGTTTTGTTTCGATATTTAATAGACTCCACTCCGCATATTCCGCCTAGCAACAACACCGGCAAGAATTTAAGCAATTGTGTCGATTTACAAGGCCAAATTTTTTAAAGAGTTTTAAACACTTTCCCGTGCCTTGTGCTGACCACATGTCTCCTTGCAAAGTGGCAACAAACAAGAGTGGCAGAGATTTACTGACTAAGGCATCCAAAATCAACACACACCTCCATGTTGCAGTCAGCTGGATACTTTGTCACGGTCAACATCGTAAATGCACAATGTTGACAAGCCCTTAAGACAAAATGTCCACTTTCGAGGAGTTTGCAAGTGAATTCTGAGATTTATTTTTGAGAGGAAACTATTTTAATATCAGCGTATTCATACATCTATAAGAGTCTAGTTTAAAATATGTCTTCAAATCATGTTAAATGAAGATGATTTAATTAAAAAAAATATATATATAATCACATCATAAAAATCATGTATCATATTATAAAAATAAATATATAAATCATAAGTGCCAAATCAAAGTGTGTTATGAATACTATACATTCATTCATTGCTGTGTAATTAAAAACTCACTCTGGTCGTTGGTTCTTTAGGATCCAAACAATCCTCCTGAAAACTGCCTGATGTTCTCCGTCAATTAGAAGAATATGATCCAGGGGCAAATGTGGAGGGATGTGGGGCGATGGAGAAGAATGACACCCTGCAAGTCGTCCTGCAGCCCCTTGTTTGTGTGCAGGGGTCACGGCCTGTACAGGATGTTGAATGAAGGGAGAAGGCTAATTACAAAGTATGTATGCCTGCCAGAAGACACCTCCTCCCAGCTGCTTGCTTACTGGAGAAGTTCTGGGAGGAGTCTCCTCCCTCAATATAAAGCTGCCTGAAAGGCTCACACACTCCAATTATATTCATGCAATTGATATACAGTACAGTCTGATCACATTTGTTTTGCAGTTCAATTTCTAATGTGATTAGATTTACTGGGCTCTTGTTCAGAGTTACAGCTACTGCTTCTGGTAATGACAATAAAAATGATGTTGAAAAAAATTGCAAACGTTTTTTGAATGGGCAGAATAGGAATCCCTTTCATTTAATTTATTTTAATAATGTTTTGTTGGAACTAGTAACAAGAATAGAAATAAAGTATTTATAGTCATTGCTAACATTGTTCTGGCCTTACATTCGGGTTTGCAAAAATATGTAAAGTATTTTTATTTGCATTTTGCACATTACCCGGAAGCTTATTATTGTAACACTCAACTAATTACTTAAAAAAAAATTAAAATAATAATAATAATAATAATAATAATTTAAAACTACATTAGGTGGCTGTATAAGCATATTATATTACGACTATGAACACATTATTTTGACGACAAAAAGTCACAGCATTGGTAAAATTGGCTGAGCGTTAAGTTTACCGTAGCTAGGAACGTCAGTCTAGCGCGCAAGTGGAAACACGGACATATTAGTATGTGATACGCATTGGAACCATGTGGACGGAATGGCGATGGACGCCTCGTTAACACTCTACGTGTAGTCGGTTTAAAACAGAAAAAAACATAGCCAGTATGGTCGATTGGTCGTTATATGTTTTGTATACTAAAGAGTAAAGTTACTTATTTGTACTCAAACTACGATTCACGTAATCATGGGCAAATCAAAGGTAAGTAGCCTCTTTTCCATGTGCTAGCATGTTAGCTCCAGAGTTGGCCGAAAGTAAACTGAGATTATTGAGATTGCATCTGTGTACTAAACAAGACATGATTTTTTTTCATGTGTTGATTATTAATATTTTAGTTAGATGTTTGTAATGAACGTAGTGCTACTGTTTAAACATCAAGCGTGCTCTGTCAGGCCTTGCTACTACAACGTCGTTACAAGATTCAATGTGTAACAATACTTTTTTTTTTTTTTTAAGACCAAGAACCAGAAAAAGTCTCGAGCAGAAGCTCACCATGTGGCTGAAGAGTCATACCGATCCGTCCCCCACTCGTTCGTCTTCCATCGGGGTCAAGTGGGGAAAAACGTGGCTCAGCTCATCATGGATGTCAGGAGAGTCATGGACCCTTACACTGCGGAACAATTAAAGGTTTGACCTTCTTCTATATCTTACATTTCGCATTGTCACAGTCAATAATCAAAATGATCCTCACCTGAACCAGGTCCGGAAAAAGAACGTGTTGAAAGACTTTGTAACTGTAGCCGGACCAATCGGAGTGACCCACTTCATCATCTTCAGCAAGACGCCAAGCAGCATCACAATGGTGAGAGCACAAGAAGCACGTTTGGTGCCAAGAAGAAATAAATGCTAACATATTTTTTGTCATTTTAAGAGGCTGGCTCGACTACCCAAAGGGCCCATGCTCTATTTTAAAGTGCTCAAGGTAAATATTGTTTGTACCCTAAACATAAGAAGAACATATGGATGGGTGCAAGTGATGACACTTTTTTTTTCCTACTTGATTTCTAAGTGATGTTTTTCAAAGTAAACGCACTGATGCACTCTATTGTTAATTTTTAATTCGTGTTAAATTTGCATTGGTACCAATAGCCGATTTTTATCATCTTTGCAGTACACTCTGGTCAAAGACGTGGTCTCGTCACTGAAGAAGCACCGCATGCACGGGCAACAGTTCACGCACCACCCGCTACTCATCCTCAACAACTTTGGATCCGACGGCATGCACATCAAATTGATGGCCACAATGTTCCAGAACATGTTCCCGTCCATTAATGTGCACAAGGTGTGATGAGAATTTTTAATTTAAGGACGCCCAAACAGGCTTGTGGCAGTATTTACAGCCTTCCGTTTATAACCACGCTGACTAAAATGATGACAGTATAGTCTGCTGAGTTCTCCTTTGAAGAATTCTAAAAAGTAAACGCTTACTGATTATTCAGCCTGGTACTCATTTAATGCACAGATTTTAAGTTTTTGTGAGAAATGACAAGTTTTCTTTCCCGCCAGGTGAGCCTCAACACCATCAAGAGGTGCGTGCTGCTCAACTACAACCAGGAGACGCAGGAAATCGAGTTTCGCCACTAGTAAGTTGATTTACGATCGCCTTTTAAAGCCACACACATTCAAAGTTACAAGTATAGTATGGAACATGATGATGACCCAATTGTGATATATATTTTCTATTGGATAAATGGCAGAATAATTTATTCTTGCGCAAGTGTGGCGGCCCAGATGATGACAAACTCTGAACTTGACTGCTCAGTGATTCATTTTCAAAGTAAACGTACTGACGGGCCTCCCCACCACCATGAAACACAGACAATGTTCCCGATATGTTCTAAAACCCAACAATCAAAACATGTCCTACCTTGCAGCAGCCTGAAGGTGGTGCCGGTAGGCATGAGCCGCGGCGTCAAGAAGCTGATGCAGGAGAAGTTCCCCAACATGTGCAAATTTGAGGACATCAGTGAGCTGATGATAAAGTAAGTGGAGACATTAGGAACGGACAAATTCCTCATCTGATCCACGTTATCACTGTTGCCAGAGGGGCGAACCTTTCGGAGAGCGAAGCCGAGCAGGACGGCGAGCACAACATCACCGAGCTGCCTCAGGTGTACTCGGGTCGCGGCAACATGGCGTCCGAGCAGAGTGCCATCCGTTTGACGGAGGTACGCTGGAAGAAAACACATTGTGGGGTTTTTTTTTTTTCCTAATTCAGAGCTTTTGTGTGATGTGCAGATTGGACCTCGCATGACTCTGCAGCTGGTCAAGATACAAGACGGCATGGCCGAGGGAAACATCATGTATCATTCCACAAGTAAGTCCCGTCGGCCGGCTCGGTCCGCCAGTCTTGGTGCAGAGGATGACCATGTCTTTATGAAACCTGTGATTTCACTACAAGTAAACGCTTACTGATGCACCGAAAGATATTTCATGTGGATGCGAAACCAAAGGAATGTACTTATTTGAGGATCATTTTCCTCGCAGTTTCCAAGACAGAGGAGGAAATCCTGGAGATCCTACAGAGGAAGGAGGATAAGATGAAGGCCAGAGAGGCGCGCCGGAAGAAGCAGGAGAAGAACGTGGCTCAGAAGAAACTGCAAAAGGAGGAGCACAAGTAGGATAAGATCAGAACTTCGCTAATGTTAGCCATAGGTTTTGACTATTATGTAACCTGCTTTTGAATATTACCTGCAAACAGGAAAAAGAGCCTGGCGGGCCTCAAGAAGAAACAAGGTGACGAGGACAAAGACAGCGAGGTGGAGGATCCAGGCGCGCAGGACGACCGAGCAGCAACGGCGGTGGAGTCGGACGACGAGGCTGAGTACTACAGGCAGGCTGTGGGAGAAGAGCCGGATGAAGGTTAGTAACAGTTACACTATAGCAAGCGCTTGTTTTTGAATCGGCATATTACCAAAGCCTTCATCTTCAGATATGTTCGTTGGCGCCAAGAGGCGGAGAAGCAACGATGGATCTCGAGGACCTGCCAAAAAGATGAGGAAGCCCTATGCTGATAAAGCGTCCAGCCGAGAGAAAGGCACTAAAGGAAGCAGCCCGGGCGGACATTACAAGGATAAACCGGCAAAGAAATTTGCCGATCGGGAGAAGAAATTCGTTGGAAAGAAAACATTTGGAAAGAAGTCGTCACCTGGAGGAAAGCCATTCAAAAATAAACAGAGCGCCGGGGAAAATAGATCTGGCAACAAGAACAAATTTGAAGGAAAGAGAACTTTCAGTGGAAAGACAAATAATGGTAAAGCGTTTCAGTCCAAGAGCAAGAAAAGTAAAGCGCCGTTTAACAAGAAAAGCGGCGGAGGTGCAAAGCAAGGCTTCAAACGCAAGAAGGGAAAAGGCTGAGCATGTTTGACTCGGCTACATTGACTGTTGGAGAAAGCAGGATGGACATGTTTATTGTATTATTGCCTGTACTATTATAGAAATGTTCATTTCTAATAAATTTATTTAAAAAAATATTGTTTGTTTCTTGCATTGTAAAAACTTGGCTTAAGTACATGTAAGGGTTATAAAGTGTTCTTTCCAAATTAATTAATTAATTAATTAAAATTACCCTAAATTCAAGCTTGATCTTATTATACACCACGTTCGTAAAAAACGCGTTTGAAGTATTGCAGTCTTTTATATACGGCGTTTTTGTTATGTTAGTTTTCATAAACATATTTACCATATAGCTTCATTAGCATATATTTTGCTCCAACGCCGAAATTCGGGTTACACCGGCACTCAAAGGAACATAACGACGTCGTAAAGCGAGGACCTGGAAACTTTTATTTTTTTATTTCAAATACCAGAAGTGATGTCAGAGTTAGCACGGCGCTCTTCCGGTCTTTACCGTCCTGTAGCTAAGCTAGCTGAACACACGGGATGCCGTCGATCGAGTTCGACGAGTGAGTTTTCATCTAAAAATCTCTTCATTTGTATTTACTCCATATTTAATAACCTATTCAATTTCCCCCTCAGCTCCAAGCCCAGTTGGGCCGACCAAGTAGAAGAGGAAGTAGATGAAGGTAAAACTAGCTTGAATCGTTAGCATGCTAGTCGTACGCGCAATCGGAACTGTGCCGGCAGGACGTTGCCAGCTAAGCGACTAGCATTTCCACGTGCACGACACCGAGCTATGCGTGTATTTTCCCCCCTTTACGGCATAAACTTTATGCATGTCATAAATACTAATAATGAATGTGGTACATTTGACCCAAGCAGAAAAGAAGCAGACATATGGTCTGGGATGTGACGTAATGCAATGTAGTAAACCTATTTGTAAGCATTAGCAATGTTATTAAAGTATTTTCGGATCATAGTTATAATATATTTATGGGTTACACTATGAATTAAGGAAATGTCGGAGTTTAAACTGCTAATAAAGTTAATGTCGGACTGCCAATGTCATTTTGTCAGGAACGCTTCCACCTCCCAAGGAAACCATCAAAGGAAACATTAAAACTCTTACAGAGTATAAAATTGACGACGATGGAAAGAAGTTTAAGGTAAATCAGACATGTTATATTAGTTAAACAAAAAGTGACATGCGTATAATTTGTAGATTGTGCGGACGATCAAGATAGAGACCAGGAAAGCCTCCAAAGCTGTGGCGAGAAGGAAGGTGGGCTTTTAACAGGTCAGAGCGGAGTGGAAATGAAGCACAATGACCGAATTTTTTTCCCCCTCACCTTCAGAACTGGAAGAAATTCGGCAACTCAGAGTTCGACGCCCCGGGTCCAAATGTGGCCACCACCACCGTCAGTGATGACGTCTTCATGACGTTCATCTCTAGCAAAGAGGTGAAGATCCACTCCCGCTTTCAGGGAATTCTGCATAACGCGTCTGATGAGTGTCTCCTCCTGCAGGATCTGAATGCCCAAGACCAAGATGAGGACCCAATGAACAAGCTGAAAGGACAGAAGATCGTGTCTTGTCGTATCTGCAAAGGCGACCATTGGACCACCCGCTGTCCCTACAAAGACACCCTGGGCCCCATGCAGAAGGAGCTGGCCGAGCAGCTCGGCCTGTCTACCTCCGACAAGGAAAAGCCTGCCGGCTCAGGTATTGCGAGGTCATCCAGAATTTTTTTGGTAAACTTCATATGGAAGACAGCCGTTGTTTTTTGTCATCAGTCCAATGCAGAGTTAGCCATATTAACATCTTCCATCAACCCCAAAAAAGTCACAAAATGTCATCCATTTTGTCTCAAATCAGCCGAGCCAGAGCCCGCGCAGCCCGCACAGAGCAAGACTGGCAAGTACGTGCCCCCCAGCCTGAGGGACGGGAGTACACGCAGAGGCGAGTCCATGCAGCCCAACCGCAGAGGTAAGCTACAGATAAAATAAATAAGCGGCTCCAAACGTGTGTAAATAACACACAACACCCGCATAGCCGACGACAACGCCACCATCCGTGTTACCAACCTTTCGGAGGATACACGCGAGACCGATCTGCAGGAGCTCTTCAGACCCTTCGGCTCCATCTCAAGAATCTACCTGGCCAAAGACAAGAACACCGGGCAGTCCAAGGTGAGTAGTCACACCCCTCGCAGTTTCTACGAGCAGCAGAACATGAAATTTAAACGTGGACAACCGTCGCAGGGCTTCGCTTTCATCAGTTTCGTCCGTCGCGAGGATGCTGCCAGAGCCATTGTGGCCGTGTCAGGATTTGGATATGATCATCTTATTCTCAACGTTGAATGGGCCAAGTAAGTTGACGCTGCTTTGGGTGTTAAAAGATTCAAAATAAGTGAGCGCTATTATTTTCTCTTTGCAGACCATCAAACAACTGAGGACTTCAGGATATTCCATCACAAGGCCATGTTTTGTCACGGTGCTAAAATATGGCTGGTTACCGAAATAAAGATCATTATCACTTTTTGTGAAAGTTTTTGTCAACGTAACCCATTTATCACCTTGCTGAAACAATCATGGAAATAAATACCTCACCCTATCAACAGCATTCAAGGGGCACTAATGCTAACTCAATGCAGCACTGCTTACCTTTTGGCATATCCATTGAGTTGAAGCACCCCTACAACAAGGCAGCACAAGAGATGCTCAACTCCACCTCTGAGGACATCTCCAGAGATGCATGGTTGGCAGCAGCTTGGAAGCAGGAGTGGGAGTCGGCCGGACCCTCCCGAGTCCACCCCTACATTTGGGACCCGGGAGATGGGGCCGTCTTAGGATACGACCTACCACGCCGGCAATGGACCACGCTGAACCGCCTACGGACTGGGGTCGGTCGCTTTGGGTCATCAATGAAGACGTGGGGCTTGGCGGACAGTGCGGCATGAGAGTGTGGTGACCCTGAGCAGACCGCCGACCATATAAAATCAACATCTGCCCCTTATATGGACCACCCTCGGAAGCCAGCCTCTTCGACCTAGGACCAGAGATGCGGGCATGGCTACGCGACACCGAGTTGGACATCTGACGTTACACGAAAGAAGAAGGCATATCCAATTGGACACCTGATTCATGTGATAAGAGCTTTATTTGAAATATTACATATAAAAACTACATACAATTTGTCCAACATGTTAACAGGCATTAAAAGCACATTTAAATTCTGACCGGTAACCGAGCCAGCCATGAATGAATATAATCATCCACGTTTTGCTGCCAAGAGAAGAACACTAATCAGACACCTCCATCTTCTCTTGTTTGATGTTCTCTGGAGGCAAACACAAGCAACATTTGAACTAAATTGTTCCTTTGATACTTTTTAACAATGCGGTGTTTACCTGCTGTCTGTTCTTCCTTCATCCTTTCAATGACGCATTTCTTAAGCTCCAGCCCGATAGCTCTGGAGAGGGGCGGGGGCACAGCGTTGCCCACCTGCCAGGCACCGACAACAAGATGGCGATTAACGTTGACTTTCTCTGTGGCTCAAAGCGCTGGCGTGGTTGCTCACCTGTCTGTGCTTATCCAGAACGTTTCCGAAGAAGCGATACGTGTCGGGGAACCCCTGAGAGCGTGCGCACTCCCTCACGCTGACCACACGGTGTTGCTCAGGGTGCAGAACGCGACCCTGTGAAAATAAATCAAAATGACATTTATGTTCAATTCATTTCCTGGCCTGAGCTTAGATTTTCTTCACCTGTTTTCCCATGGGCTCAGGATTGGTGACGGTAGTGCTGAAGAACCCGTCCCACTCCAGCCTCCCGTAAAGCCCCGCCCAGTGATTGTGGCGGTTTCCCGTGTGAGGCAGACACCACGGGATCAGCGTGTTGAACTGTCGGTCGGCCGAATCGCAAGGCTTTCCTGCATGGGCGCACACACACACACAAAAAAAAATTTAGCATCCGAGTGACTTCATGAAAGAGCTACTTGAGGATGTGCGTACCTCCGGCACAGGTGCAGACGCCTCTGAGCGCGCCCGTGCCACTACGTCCGTTCTTCTTGTCCGGGTGTGTGTAGCGCAGCTTCTTGGTCTTGGTGCCGTCCTTCAGGCGCACTTCGATATTGGGAAGGTCTCTCCAATCGGAGCCGGGCGCCAAAGGAATGTGGCGCATGCGGCCCTCCACCAGAGCACTCATGTCCTAAAATCAAATTAAAAATAAATCAATAAAATAAAAACGGAGGAGATGTGCGGCTCAGCGTGAGGGTTCACCTTGCAGACGTGATCCCTGAGGATGGGCTGGTACTGCGTGCCACGGATCTGCCGCTGAAACCAAGACTGAGGCTCGCCGTTGTAGGAAATCTCCAAGGCCGAGGCGCCGTTGCGAATCTCTGGCAGGTCAGACATGGTGTCTCGGACGGTGATGGTTCTGTAGATTCCGCCGTTGCCGCTGTACGCAGGACGTCGTGTTACGACACAACGTGATGACGAGCGCATGCACGGGGGGAGAGGAAACCTACCGCGTGACGTTGCTGACGTATTTCCTTTCGTCCACCACTACGCTGAGGGAGACGGCTCTGGGGGCGAACACATGCAGGGGCTCCGGATAGCGAGGCAACTTCTCTCCGGGAGCGGCTGCCAGGATGATGGCTCGGCGGCGAGTTTGGGCCACGCCGTACTGACCCGCCTGATTCCAAAGGGACCGTGTCGATTTGCCGTAAAGTAAAAACAATAAAATCAATAACAATAATAAAAAAATAAATAAATACCTGCAGGACTCCAAACGTGCACTGGTATCCCATTCGGACGAGACAGCGCAGGGTCAACTTGAGGACCATGGAGCTTTTGAAGGACACAAAGTTCCTCACATTCTCCAGCAGGAAGAACTTTGGTCTGTAGTAATCACAGTAACTGCAAGTCCACCGAACGTTAGCCATTCCCTCAACTCATCGACCAAGTCGCTTCATATTCGGTTTGTCGCACCTGAGGTAGGAGACCACCAGCGAGTTCTTGAACTTTGAGTAGGTGCGAGAGTTGAAGCGATTCATGCCGCTGAAGCCTTGGCAGGGTGGCCCACCGCAGAGCATCTCCACGTCGCCTTTCTGCGGCAGCTTCTGTCCCAGGGAGTTTGTCTTCTCGCCCGACATGACCAGCTTGAGCAATACGTTGCAGTCCTCTGTGAAGACGGTGGTGCCCGGGTTGTTGAGCCGGAAGGCCTGCGCCGCCGGCTCCCACATCTCCACGGCCCACTCAGTCTCGGAAATGCCTTCAAAATATGAAAATGGACGTTCGCCAACTTGCCCGGATCAGGACATTTAAGCATGTGGGTGGGAGGGGGAGCTCGTACCAGCCTGGTGGAAGCCCTCGGAGAGACCACCGCAGCCCGAGAACACGTCCAGAGTGCGATATTTATGCACCTTGGGAGTCTGCGCTTCGGTGATTTGCTCCGCTGGTTCCTGAAGGGCGGAGGACTTCCCTTTGCCTTTACCTTGGAAATAAAAAATATAAGACTGACTAGATTGGGGTTTAAAAAAAAACTAAAATAAAATGCACCAACTCATAAATGTTAGTTGATTTTTTTTTTTTTTTTTTTTTTAATTACCTTTTCCTTTGCCCTTTCCTTTGCCTTTGGACGTGGCAGAGCGAGCGTGGTTTGGAGGATCCTCAAAACTTTTGGTTTTGGCATTATAAGCCTGAAAAAAGAAAATTAAAAGGGGGGAGCGGAAATTTGAGCTTTCAATGAGTGAGGAAAGCGTTAATTCATCCCGACTCAGCAAATTTGACTTGACTGTACCTCCAGGAAATAGAAGCGGTCGGGTCCTTCGTTGGAATATTCTAGGACCGACTCGGTGAGGTCCTCTCCGTATTCCACGTGACAGCGTCCCAGCACGTCGGACAAGCTGACCGTGACCTCTTCGTCGCTCCAGTAGAGCTGATTGACATCTGTGTGGTAGCTGCCTTTTACTCCCTTGTGGGTGTTCTCCGGTCTAGGAGAGGAAAGAGTCACTTTAGTTTTTTTATCTCTTTGAAAATTCAAACAATCAAACTGTTACCTGTAGAACTTGTATAGTCGCAGTTTGACCTCCGCCGAGTCAGCCTTGCCGTTGCTGCGCCGGTGACAGAAGATCTCCTTGATGCGGCCGATGCGGAACGGATCCGGGGCGTCCTGGTTGGAGCCTTTGATATAGTCTGAGGACTTCCTGTAGTATTCTGGGTACAAGTCCTCGTCCACGTCCTCTTTCCTGTGGGAGCGCTTCACCGGGCTGGTTGCTTTCACACTGACAGGAGACGGAAGACTGTCAGCAATGATGTTGCGCCGCCAAGTGTGATGATCAGAACTTTATTTTGTGGGTCACCTGAAGTTGAAGGCCTCAGGAGGCAAGTAGACGCTGTCGCCCACTTTGAACTGCTCTCCTCTGAAGCAGGCCAGTGCGTAGAGCGCCTTGGAGTCATGCTCTTCATCCAGCGGCTCAAAGGCGCAAGGTGTTTCCCGCTCCTCGCGTTCTTTAATCCTCACGCAGCTGCAGCAGAATCTATTCGGATAAAATGAAGAAATGATGAGACTACACTAGAGTTGAGGAATGTTAAGTAAATGCTTGCACTCACTTGAACTTGCAGTCTTCTGACGGCGTGGTCTTGGGCGGCGTCTCAAAGCGGGCAAAGTCCATGTCGTACCAGAACTGATAGAAGAAACTTTTGCCGTCGTCTTCAATCACCTTGACGTCGGCATCCATCCCGCCCTGTTGCGCGAAAAGAAGCAGTGAGGAGAGAAGAGGGGGAGACTCCTCAGCCAGGTGGACTCACCTCCATGAACCAGTTGTTGGAGGGCGCCTTGTAGCTGACGTTGACTTTGCCTTGGATGTAGTTGAGAGACATGTCTTCGCAGTCGTCCACCAAGAGAAGCTCCAGGGGATCGGACGACTCGCCGAGCACAGTTTGCGTGCCGCGGAGGAACCAGTTGGCGTGGAACATCTTGCCGTTGTTGTCCTCCCACATTGCCGTGATCCTGGTGGACAAGAAAACATGTCAAGTCACAAGGCCAACATATATTCTTGGTCCTCCGTACAAGGCAAACTAAAATTATTGCAGTTTAACGAGTCAGTTGTAAGGTTTTGGGTTACTGCCCCCTGGTGGGCAAGATGCGCAATGTGCAACAGATCTTGCGGTTGCCATTTTTTTGGCACCTGGGCACATTAACGCCATGTCAATTAAATTTGGGTTAGAAATTTTACCTAGCCAGGTACAACGGAGTGGAAGGATCTTCGGAAGAAACCGAGACACAGTCGCCGACCTCCAGCTCTTCATCATTCACACGGACCTTTTTGTAGTACTGCTTTTTGCCCTCGCACTGAAAGCAACTAAAAGGTGAGCACAGAGTCTCGTATGCGACACACTCTAGCGCGTCAAGCGGCCCGTACCTGAATGGGCTCGCCGACCCACGTCAGCTTGCACTGAGCCTGCTTCTTGGTCTTCACGCGAGATGCTTTCTTGCTCTTCACCGGGACATCTTCTTCCTCTATATTCTCGTCATCCTCGGCCTCCTTCACAGCCAGATTTGGGCACCTGGATCGATGAAGACATTGATTAACGATGGGCCGCTAACTTGAAAATTTACACGTGATAAAACTGAGATCGAAAAGGTGCGTTTACGCTCACCTTCTTTGTTTACACGCCTGCTTGCTTTTGCCACTTCCTCCAAATTTGATCATGTCCTTGCAGGCGGCACACTTGCCACAATCTGGAGATTGGCAAACCTTAAAAAAGAAAAGAAAAGACCATCGTAAAGGTTTCCACATACATCTGGGGAATCAGGCCGCCGAGCCTCACCTCGCAGACGCCGCAGCGCTGCCGTTTGGCGATGGCCTCTTTGTCGTCCTTCTCCAGCTGCTCCGAGAAGAAGGTGTCAAAAATCAGGTAGACCAGCTTCGTGGTGGTGGCTTTGGTGGGACCCTTGCTGTCCTTCTCGATCTTGGTGGGGTGACGGATGGCCTGTCGTCTGGCAGCTCGCCTGATTGAAATTGTGTTCAAATGCTGGTTATTTAGGACCCCCTAGTGGTTGTGGAATGGAATGTCACACGATGAAGCAATTGGCCCAATCATCAGAAGCGTCCAGCCATGCAACGCCACACAAGCGAGACACAGTGAAGCTGCAGAATGAAGAGTAGCGGACTGATTATATTTTTTTTGAGTCATGTTGATGCTCGACACAAACAGCAGCTGGTTGTGTTAAGTATTTGTTATGACACCCAATGACAGGCGTTTACAAATGAAATGTCGCTAGCACCTAAGCTAACAGTTGGCCTAGCATCTATTTCTTCTTTTGTCACTATTCTTAATATTTTCTAGCAGTATGCCTCAGCGATTGTTGTCTTTTGCTGTGTATTGTGTGAGGTCACATAAAAAAAAAAGGGGTTTCAAATCCGAGCTTCTCCAAATAATTTGAACACTGTCACACAAACAGCGGTGATGCGAGAAGAGGCAGACTCCAAATTCAAAGACCATGTACTAGTTGCCATGGCAACACTGGGCTGATAACCTGACCCTTGGAGGCAAATCACACACTCCATCCTCCTGACTGCTACATGTGCTCGTGACACAATTTATTCCTTCAAAAGCTATTTCGAAAAGAGCTTTTTCCAAAACGTTGCTTTCTAGCGCGATAATGACTCGATAGTTTCGCGAAAGGCCTTGTTGCCTTGGCTAACAATAAATGTATGTGGGCGCGGCACTGCGCCACTCAGCTCACGGAGCGCCTTGGAAGGACAAACCAGATGGCGTAATGAGGCTAGTGCACATAAACGACTAGTATGTGAAGCCATACAAAACAATAGCATGGATTATTTTCTCCCCCCCATCACACAAGCCGTTAACGCATTCCGGCCTACCTACCAGTACAGCAGCATGCTGCATAAGGAAATGTCAGAGGAATGGCAGACGTTAGCGAGCACTTGACACTAATAATTCTTCAGAAAGAAAAGCTACAACTTTAATAAGCGGCAGGAGTCGCAACTTAAAAAGCAACCCCAAAGGCGGAGCACCCCTCGCCCACAAAACAAAGTCGTACCTCTTGCCCAAAGTGACGCCAGCCAGCTTGATGAGGTCACGCATGCAGGGCGTGACGATGATGGGCTGCTCGTCCGAGTCGCCCGCCTCGTCGTAGCTTTCCACCTGCTCCACCACGAACTGGGCGTGGCGCAGGAGCGTGTCCTCGGTGAAGCAGTTGAAGTTGAGGCCCGGCGGCGGCACCGTGGTCTGACGGCGGCGGGGGGGGGGGGGGGGGTGGGGGGGGGGGAAGCACAATTAATAATAGCAGAGAATTTGGGATCGCCTATAAATTCTACAGCACCCGCATCCTCACCTCAATCTTGTTGAGAAGATCTTCATAAGTGACGTCCGGATTCTTCTGGAGGAACTCCACCACGATTTTGCTCATGTAGATCTTCTCCTGCATCAGCGCGAAGATGGAGGAGTACTCCTCGCTGGGATTCATCAGGATGTAGTCGGCAAACGCTGGAGAGGGAGGGAAGAAAAATTGTTCATCTCCATTGGACGGGAAATAAAAAGTCAGTGTCAATACCTGTGGTGAACCCGATGAGCGCTTTTTCGCCTCCATCAAATCCAGTAATCCACCAGGCGTTAATGGGCCCGAGCTTCTTGGCAGGAACGCCACCTCAAGAGGAATCAGTTAATTAAGTAACGCCAGCGGAATCGAGTCTGTTAGCGTCAGATATTTTTAAATGGAAGACTGACTCCAACTATTCTGAGTCAGCTTTATGAGTGCATTTAAGATTGTGCAAGTGTGCCTAATGAAGTGTCCGTTGAGCCAGCGTGATCCTTACCATCCAAGCAGGGGTTGTCATCATAGATTGGCTTGACAACGCAACTGAAGTAGAGCTCCACGTTCCTCTCAATTAGTCCGGCGTCAAAGGGACAAAGATGGCCGTGCTTGTCATAGATACTGCGGAAAATAAAACAAATAATTTAGTTTTTTTTTGTTCCAATGTCGAAAGTCAAAACGATTTTTTTTTTTACCTAAAGTTTGTGATCCTGTGCTGCGGCAGATCCTCGTAGCTCTCGAAGCCGTCCTCGTTTGCATCAAACAAGGAGAGCCGCTCGTCAGTCAGCATTTCGGGCTCGTCCAGCTGAAGATGCAACCAAATTATTGGAATACTCTTGGTAAAATAAAATAAAAAAATAATCTCACACTCACCGCAGTGTCTGGATCCCCTTGAAAGAACTTGAGATCAGAGTCGTCCAAATATTGCCTGCAATCTGGACATTTGGGAGGCGGAGTCTGAAAAGCACAGAAAATGTAAGCTACACATTTTTATCATTTTGGTTTTTTACAACAGCTTGATGCAAAGACGTTGGATGCCCGATAACTAGTTGTGTTGACGTTTTTGCTCAACATGTTACCTTTGCAGAAGAAACTGTCGTGGTCTCCGGCTTGGCTTCTTCGGGACTTGCGGCTCTGTCAAAATCAAGTACGTTAGAGTGATAAATACAAGGAAGTGCCATTTCAAAGTGTTTGAGGAACTTACTTGTCATCAGACTCCACTTTCAGACGCTTCTCCTGGGACTGTGGCACATTCTGAAGAGGGAGTTCATAATAATAATAAAAAAAAAACATTATTAGGCTGTGAAGTGTGAAAAAGTGAGCCGCAGGAAGACGACTCACCTCGGCACAATCTTCCTGTTTCACTGCAGTTTCTCCATTTGTGGCTTCGCCATTCAAGTCTTCAGACTTGCGCTTTTGACTGTAGAAGAGGATTTTATTTATTTCAAAAATCCAAATGATCATGCTCAAATTATCATTCTTTCAAGAAATACAATACAAAGAGCCCACAGTAAGCCAGTAAAGAATTTATGTTGGACTAACGCACATTTTGGGGAACATGGACATGATGGATGCTTGCTTGCCGCCGCTTCTCGTCACCCTGGAACTGGCTGGAGACTCTGAGGGGGAAAATCGAGAATAAAAGATGAAAAATAACAGACGCAAAAAAAAAAAAAAGATGCGGGTAAAGAAAAGTGCTCTGAACCAACTTTTGGCATCAGTCTTGCTCTTGCGTCCTTTCCCTCGTGCGCTGGGTGATTTGACGGTCTCGTCTTCCTCCTCCACATCCATGCCGCCGTCCTCGTCTTTGTGGGAGCCGTTACTGAGGCCGTTTGTTTTGCCGTTGGTCTCCTCGCCGTTCTCCAGATTTAGCTCCTTTCCCAGCAGGGACTTCACTTTGGAGATGTAGTCTTCCTAAAAGAGGGTAACAAAGACATGAGATTAAATTAAGGTATTTAATGTAGACAAAATAAAAAAAATAAATAAAGAGAGAGAGGCTCACCATGGAGATTTCTGAGCTTTTCATCTTTTCCTCGAGGCTGCCGAGGGCATCCTGCGTGTCGGCGTGCAGAAAGTCCTGCACCAGCTTGAGCTTCTCTTTCACGTCCTGGAACGACATGCGAAATCGCTGTTGGTGCATTGTGGAGGGAAAAGGGAAGCAGTCCCGGCAGAGTGGAAAAGCCAAGTCGAAAGGAAAACAAACAAGTCATAACCTTTTCCACTGCGACACCTAAGGGACATAAGCAATAAAGCCACTCTAGCAACATGTCAGCCGAGGAGGACGCAATAGAGATGAAGTGGAGAGTGCCACGTTAACAAAAAAAAAAAAAAGGAAGTCAACCTGGTGTAATAGCAAAATATGGCTAGCTAACTTTTGTTCATGCTAACTAAACATTCGTTAAAACTTATGAGATAATGATCCTTGAGGTGGATTTAAACAACTATTTAGCACCGTAAACAAGAAAAGTTTGACACAATCACTAGTTAAACTTGATAAACATTAATATTTCATAATCTTTGTAGTGTACAAATGTGAAGAGAACTAACACTACCCATGGAATTGACTAATATTATCGATAGAGTTTATAAGTGCATATAAATGACAGTTACGTCGCGGTAAGAACGGAAACCCGTCGTAACCCGAGGACCACTTGTATGGCGTACCCGCAATTACACGAAGCCCCAATTAACATCAATGCTTACACCTGTTGCTTTACCGGAACCGAGAGCAGACGTTTGAAAAGAGCGCTTCATATTTGTCCACGTTTAGCGATCTCCTGTGATAAAATTGGTTGACAGTCCAACTCACCTCATCCGAAGACCCATCTTCATGCAGAACCTGCAGCCTTTAAAGGAAGGTAAGAAAAAAAAAAAGGTCAGAACGATGTTTAGCCATGTTAGCATCTCTTTTGTTTATCACTATGAGACTCTTCGTAGTGGCGCCAAATTCATCCCCGCACACACGCGTTGACAGGCTGCGGCGCTAACAGGCATGCTAACGCGACGGTTCAGTGGCAACATGCTAACAAAAACAGTGAAGAGGTAGCGGTCGAGCTTTTGGTACAGCCCAACAGAAATGAAATTCCCCCCCCCCCCCCCGAAAAAACGAAATAAAGTGGCATTGTTGGAGCACGACGCAGAATTAGCATCCGGGTTATTCACGACAGCCTACCTTTTCCTGACATCCTCTGGCAACGACAGGGAAGTCTTGGCTGGCATCACGCTTGGCAGGCGATAAAATAAACGATTAAGAGCGGAAGATAAAATGGCTTTAAAACAATCTAAAAGAGGCGGCTGAGCGTGAGAGCGGGGTTGCAGCTCTGCCTTAGCATGGGTCGTGTTGTGGAATGGACGCTAGAAAAGCAATTGGCGCGCCTGGGCCGTCTTTTCGCGCGGAAACCTGGGCGTTTCAGACCGTACCACTGCAGAGCCCCATGGGTAAGATACCTACAATGGAGTGACGCATTAGTCAACAACAGAGGGATAATTTTCGATGAAAACACACTAGATATGTAATTAATAATTACAAATTAACTACTATTTAAAATTTTGTCGCTTTAGGTATGGTGTAATAGTCATTAACTTCAATATAACATGAGTCTACCCCTTTTTTTTTTTATCTCCCGGAAGTCGACGGAGCATACGGAAACGGACAGACCATTGTTTGGCAATTTTTACAAAATAATAGACTTCATTGTTGTTTTTGTTTGTTCGAAATCTGAGACAGCATGCTTGGAACCCATACTCATTACAGAGTATATATTAAAAAAAAGAAGAAATCCACGTTTAAGCCAAGTATGTAAAACCGATAGAATGTGTCAGTTGTCTTTGCTTATTTGATCATATATTGAAGGTTAATTTTCGAATTGTGGCGCCCTCTCGGGTCCATGGCGTCCTTAGCATCGGCTTTATTTATTTATTCGTTTATTTAGCCATCTATCAATCCTTTACTGTTTTATCACGTGAATTTACCCCGCGGGTCAATCAAAGATTTTCTGATTTTACATTTTATCCTAACTCACAGGTGTCAAACTCAAGGCCCGGGGAGCCAGATACGGCCCGCCATATCATTTTATGTGAAATTGTGCATCAAATTCGTGTATCATTACTAGAATTGCAAATTGTCTTCACTTTTAATAATATATTTTCTTGAAATATTTGACCAGTTTTTACTCGTCTGATTTGTAAACGAGTTATTTGTCAGTTTGTTTTGTAGCTTTTATTGCATATAATATGAGGTGCTCATACATTTATTTGGGTTGACAGTCATAATGGCCCTCCGGAAGAAGCTATGACTACAATACGGCTCGCGAAAAAAATGACTTTGACACCCCTGTTAGGACCTAACTCTATACTGTGATTGTAGTACATAACTCGGCCACTAGGTGGCAGCGTAACATTAGATTTCTGCTCATAATAAAGCGTTTGCTCTAAAGAAAATGTATCCACGGTCCTTCATTTAACTGATAATTTGTTTAGAGTTGATTAAAAACTTGAGTGTGTATGTATACATAATATATAAATGTATTTAATCTTGAAAAATTATTTTCACCCTTGATTATGTTTAGATATTTTACCCCTGACATCTTCAAGTTCTTTCATTCAATTAGGTTGTTTGCTTGATTTGATGCGTGACTTCCCCTTCCAGGTTTGAGCGTCTGATGTCACATCCTGCAAGGAAAACGGCTGAACGGCAATCTGGCCGTCTTCCCAGTCGCCGCAGTCTCCTGGGCCTGATTCAGCCAAAGTTCCCACCCAGGAATCCTGGACGGCTGACAGGAAACAGACCCAAGTCTCTCGAGGCCGCTGTAAGTCAACCCTCGCCCGAGTCTCCCCCAGACCCCAAAAACATCCCCGTGGGGCATTTCTCAGACAAGCTAGCTTACAAATAGACATTCTTGGTCAGCGCCACACCCCGAATGTCACTCGCCATGGCCTATGCCCGGCTTCCCATCATTTCTTTCCTTTGAGCAAATGAACAATGCTGTTGAGTAAGGCAGGGGTGATTAACAGATAAACAGTGCGGCCCAAATTAATGTTTCTCCGTATGTGATTGGTTGGCAACCTGTCTACGGTGTAGCCTGGCTAGCTCGCTAAAGGTCATCTTCGAGTCATTGTACAGTCTTTTTGTGTTAGTGTGCCAAAGTAAAGAACATAACAACTTCCTTAATGTTTCATTTTATTAAAAAAAAAAAGGAATGCAGTAAACAAAAACAATGTACCTACATTAGTGTTTCAGATTGTACCGAATGGACACAGGCAGCGTGCTACAGGACACAAACGAAAGGCTATTGCACACAAGACGCATTTTCATACATAAACACACACGCATATAAACTGTACATACTTACATACATGTTCATATATTTATAGTCAGGCGACACGACAAGTGACACGACAGACGCCTAAAAAAAAAAAAGACATCACTGAAGCTGCCAAAGTGCTTTTCACCATTTCTGCTGGTCTGTGTGAGTATGAATGATTGTGATTTTTTTTTAAATTATTTGTCATAAAAATAACACACACAGGAAGAATGGGAGAATAATCCCGAACAACAGGAACCGGACAACACGGACAAACCAACACAACAGGACTTCCTGTTAGTTATCCGGATTGAGGATGATGTTGACCTCCTAGGTTTGGGTCTTTGAAACCAGATCTGCTCCCACAGCTCGAGTTGCACACAAGACATACGGCGGACGAATGAAACCAGGATTTTGTTTTAAGACTTCACAGTGAGTCAGGATGAGCAGTAATACTGTCGACCACGGGACCCCTGCCCCGAAAACCTCCTCCTCCTCCTCTTCTTCTTCATGCATACATTCAGCCAAGTTGGATGGCGCAAACAGAAACGTTGCTAACAACACTGTCAGGGACAAATAACCAGTCAAAGCGAATTACTGGAGGAAATGTGCTTTCCCTGGAAGATACATACACAAGATGAGCGTCAATATAAACAACAGGAAAAATAGAAAGGAGGGTTAGTGATGGAAGCTGGAGTACATCATACACATGTAATGAGCTACAATTCCATGCATTACGAAGAAGCAGATTATGGTTACTCAAATGGATTTTAAGTAAGGTTATATCGGGACTATATAGCCCTGCTTTGAGCCGTGCGTTGTGGAATGAGTTTTTAAAAAGGCTTAATATGTCCTGTATTCACCTCCTCGTTTGGGATCCGTTGTTGTCGTTGTTTTTTTTAAAGCAAACAGGACTTCATATAGTCATCAAGTACAATACAATGCAAAGGGATAGTAATCGTATGGCTCGTGTTACAATCATCAAGATTCCTACTTTTGCATCCATGAATTCAGAGGAAATCCCAAAAAGGTCACACACGTGACGACGTCGGAGTGTCAGGAGCTTGGCCTACACGCTAGAAAGTGCAACGCTAAAAGCTTTGCGTTGAAGACGCTGCGAAAAAAAGAACACAAATGTGGTGTTCAGCGCGTCTTTTTGGTTTTGGCTTCCGAGGCTGGATTTACACTGCAGTTGCTCAATTCCGATTGGAAGTACATATTCGTCGTTATGTACGGTTCAAGTGACTCGTAGGCTCAAAATGGCTGTGTTAAAACTGAAAACATCTGCTGTCCCTAAATTGCACAGAGATCATGACGCAAATATTAACAGAGGGCAGTGAACACAACATGGAACGAAACAATGATTTATAAATAACACAAATATGAAACATGAGGTTGACTCTCCACTTATTTTGAATTTAAATGGGAGTAAATGGAAAATTCTATTAGCATGCTAAGAGCTAGCATGAACAGTGTGTGTGTTTTCTTAACCTTTTAAGCGACCAATATTTAAAACACACACAATGTAGCAATACATGTACACATTTAATATAACAATACTCACTGCCACATATTCTTTATCCTCTGCCAAGAACGATTCATATTACAGCATCTTCAATTACGGTAATAGTAAAAGTGCTATTCTAATTTGTGTCTGTATGACTTTATTGCGTACATTTAAATTTTTATTTAATTCCTTTTTATAAGGTAAGTTATTATTGAGTGCTATTTTCACTTATCAAAAACCACACAATTTTGTTTGTTTGTTTGGGGGGGGGGGGGGGGTAGCCGGAACAGATTAACGGCAATTCTATTCATTTTAAGGGGAAATGATGATTTGACATATGTGGTTATGGTCACTTGAGAGCAAAAACAATCTGAATTGCGTCACACCATGCAGTGTAAATCCAGCCTAGTATACATTAAAATGACTCCATGTGATTTCACAAGAGTACCCATGAAGAGTTTCACATTTGCCAAGCACCCCAATGTGGAGATCTTGTTGGTGTTCAAAAGTGGCCTCGCATCCCAACTCAGGCGATTGCATCCGCTCTCTTCTCTTGCCCGCCGCCGTCACACGCAAGTGGTGCAGTTCTGCATGATGGGCGTGTTCTGGTGTTCGTGTTTGTGTGTGCAGTGTTCCAGCGAGCTGGAGCTCTTGAGCGGCACCAGGCAGCGCTCGGCGGGCCGCCCGCTCTGGAGGACCCCCCAGCAGCATAGCACGCGCAGGAACTCCTTGCGCATGTCCTTGCTGCGCAGCGTGTAGATGACCGGGTTGAGCGCCGAGTTGAGCGTGGCGAAGCCGAAGAAGATGTTGGCTTTGTGGAGGATGGGGCAGGACCGGATGGTGCACGAGGAATCCAGTAGGAGGATGGTGAAGGCGGGAAGCCAGCACATGATGAAGACGCCAAGCACGATGGTGACCGTTTTCAAGAGGGAGTAGGTGGGGGAGTTTGGGGCTTCCTGGTGGCTGGAGCGTACGATTAAGTAGATCCTCACGTAGAGGATGACGATGGAGAGCAGGATGAGGCTGAATATGGTCACCACAAAGAGGATGTACTTCTTGGAGTAGAGCGGCAGCACGGCCGAACACTGCGGGAGGTTGTCGATGCAGTTCCACCCCATGATGGGGAGACCGCCCAGCAGGATGGACGTCACCCAGCAGGCCCCGATGAGCAGGAACATGCGGCAGGTCTTGTTGGAGCCGTAGACTTTGACCTTGTTGATGGCGATGTAGCGCTCGATGGCGATGGCCAGGAGGCTGAAGACCGACGCGGCCAGGGCGATGAACGCCGTGCCCTCCCGGATGAACCACTGCACGGGCACCAGGTCAAAGGTCCGCGAGCCCGACAGGAAAATATTGGCGATGTACGCCGAGCCGGCCAGGAGGTCGGAGAAGGCCAGGTTGCCGATGAAGAAAAACATGGCCGTGTGGAACTTCTTGTTACGGCACACGGCGATGAGCACCAGGAGGTTCTCCAGGATGATGATGGTGCACAGGACCACGATGATGATGCTGGGGTCCGTCAGCACCTTCTTGTCTTCGTAGCGCTTGTCTAGGTCCTCCAGGGTCATGTTCTTGGCGAACACGTAGTAGTAGGGGATCAGAGTCCGGTTGTAGTACTGTGAGTATCTGCTCCTCATGGCGACGAGCTGGGACACCGCTGCCGCTTCACGGCAAAGATTCATTCACTTGGTAGGCCGTGCCGCTCGCCGGAAGGGGAAAGGGAGGGGGACGTCTGTCCCTCAGTCTCGTTTCAGGAGCTCTAACGTGGGTCACCTACCAAGAGAAGACAATTTTAGAAGTTGTTCTCCGGAACCACTCATCCCTCTCGGGTAAGCAGAGCTGCATGGAGGTTTCCTTGACATGCAAATTAGCTTCAGATCATGAAAAGTTAAGGATGCCACAAAATAATGCGCTTTGGCGCCACCTATTGAACTGGAATACCGAAACAGAATCACTGGTCATTTCCTCATCAGGAATTTGGCACAGAATGAACACACGTTGTCTGTTTGGAACTTCTTAACGCCCCCACACACAACGTTCTCCGCTGCTTTTTGCATCTTCGCCGTAGTCCTTGGCTTGTAAGAAACCTTCAACGACACCTTGGGGGAACATATCTTATTTTGCGGGACAGTGCCTTCCTGTTGTCAGATGTAGATCTCGTTTTCAGGTAGATGATTCGAGTTCAAGACGGAGGGAAGAGGGTTGCCAGATGGACAAAGCGGACTCACTGAAGGACACATTCCACGAACGCCCCGCTGTCAACACAAGGCATTGTTGTTGGATCCAAACCGTTCTCTCTCCGGCCTCCGCAGGCCTGCGCAACAGCTTGGAAGCTTCCTACTTTTTTGATTTTTGCAAATACTCACTTAGCGTACCTCGTTAGCATATCAATATTTACCAACCTGCGTGTTGGGATTCTGACTTTTAAACATCTCCCACGCACGTGTTACTCAAATGTATGTCGGCGTCTCTTATGTCAAGTTGACAAACAAGCATAATGGTGCGAAAGCCACGCAGGTGAACTTTGAACTCACATGAGTTTAAATATTCATGTGACTCCGGTAAAAGTTGAAAACTGTCAAGCGAGTCTTAAAAACTGGCTGGAAACAAAAGGGACAATCTAATTAGAGGAGGAGCTGGCAGCTTTAAAGCTGTCAGAAGTAATACAATCCATGTGCGCCGTTGCTCCGGAGGTAATTTAACACTGATGCGTCGCCCTGCTACTCGCTTGTGATAGCAAGAAGGAGCGAAAACCACACAAGGAGCATGCATGTGGAACGGCATCTGGACACAATGGCAGGAATCCGAATGACCGCACGCACACAAAGCCGCATATCTGCATATCCATACGGGACCCCTACCGAAAAAAAATACAAATCTTCATGAATACACTGTAAAAGAAATACCATCAACTATGATGCCTGAACAGTTTGCCAAAACCAAACTCATCTTACTTTAATTTTGGAAGAAAACTAAACAGCAAAAACTCTGTTACTGCTGCTAACAACCCGGGCTAAACTTGTCTCTCATTTTGTGCCGTGCAATCTCATTTTTGATCGACTTCCTTGACACCGATTTCTTTATTTGACAGTGCTTTGTCAGCATCTTTGGGTGGTCCAGAGAAGATTGCAAACAGGTGAGCTTTTTCAATTAGGTGACCGATTAATCGGCTTATTGCATCGGCGGATATTAGCTCTTTTAAAATGGACTATTTTTTAAAAACACATCATAAGATGAAGATAATCACACTTAAACACCTTCCTCAGCAAAAAAGAATTGTCCGATTTTTGTCAATTCTTCTGTCTATTGGAGGTCAAAGCAAAGCCGCCAGATGTTTTGCCAGTAATTCATATATATTTATTGAAGACAAATGTTATATTTATTATATATTTTACTAAATGAATCAGCCAATTAATCAGTAACTCGAGTTTTATTCCGCCAAATATTGGCCTCGGAGTGTGCACGTGTGGGCAATTGCACAGGTGCTTTACAGCCTCGCCAGCAATAACCATCTTAGTGTTTCCTCAAGCCGAGCCGAGGAACAATAAAGCTGTTGAGCGCGGCGGCCAGACTTGACGGCCTCGGGCGCTCATAATGTCGCCGCTCACTTTTCTTTGAGGCTGATCATGCATCTGGAGGGGCTGGCACGAATGGACTTAACAGCTGCGAGCGTCCAGCTTCGCAAATAGTCTAGTCAGTCGGCATCACTCTCTTAGCTCTGTTAATAGAAATAAACAAGAAAGCCCGAGACTGAGCACATGTGCCAGCTGCGGCGGCCAAAACACATTAGGTTTCATTCTGGCAGCCGGGATTGATTAAGTCGGCCGTGGCCATCGGCTCCCAGCAACGATTAGGCTGCCATGTGTGAGACCAGGGGTCTCCAACATGTGGCACGGGGGCCCATCTGCAGCCCGCATGATGATATTTTCTGGCCTCCCTGTGGTGGTGTTTTGTGTTGTGGGCCGTTTCTCAAATATATCATAATCGTGCGATATTTCTCTTTGCTTTTACGTACGCTTACGTAATGTTTTTAAACAGACTACATGGCAAGAGGGAATTCTTCCGTGATCTCCGACAGGTCAGCACACGACTGATCTGGCATGCATTGCGGAGACAGCTCGCAGGTCCTCCTGTCACCAAGCTGCCGTCTTGTCGTGACGGAACGGGGAAACCTGATGCGCCGGTTTCTCCCCGCCTCTCTACCTGCCCCCCCCCCCTTGTCTTGCATTCTCACTTTATTTTGACTGCAAAATTGTTTGTTTTGTTTGACTAAATGGTCGGCCGTGCCGAAAGCTCACACAAAGACAAAATACGCTGTCTGGATTTGGGGAGGGGAAAAAAATAAAAGCTGACGAAAAGCGCCACGGCTGCGAACAGGCGGGCGTGTTAGGGCAAGTGACCGACAGATAAAAACAAAGCAGTCACCTGGCACTTATTATTCCTGCACGCCATCGAGACTTTCAATATCATGCTGAAAACCGATGCTTCTCTCCGAACAGTCGAAGCTCTCCGGTGACAGCTGCACAAGAGCCACAAAGCCTTTTTTTTTTTTTTTTTAAAAACACCTTACCCTTTCCATCACCTGATAAGCTCCAATTAGCACCACACCAAATGCTGCTACCTGTCACGGTTCTAAACTCCCTCACTTTCTCCTCTTAGGTGCTTTGCACACCTTTCCTACAAAACAGGAACCCTGCCGTACCTTTGTTTTGCTTTTGTTTGTCATTTCAGGAAAACCTTGATTGCGCTGCAGGATCTCAACTGTTTCGTGACCGCGCAGACGTTTGTGGTTTGGAACCGACATCCTGTGACAAAGTAAGGCAAAGTTTTTCCTCGCACTAAAAGAAATGTCTTTGCTGCTCTCACAACTGTGTTTTAAAAAAACAACAACACAATACTATTGTATTATTCAATATCAATGAAGTTCTGGCTCTAGAAAATCTTCCACTGATTTATTATTTGGCAAAAATCACAACAAGGTTTCAAAACAGCACACTTTGCTCTAATTGGACCGGGATGACATCGATCGGGCTTCTTTGAGCAACACCAACACGCACGAACATCTTGAACTAAACAGGAAACGCTGGGATGGTCTGCTGGCACGTGGCCATGGCCTCCCTCTGACTCCACCCTGAGGCTTGATACGTGAGCTTTTCCACATCTGAGCCACACCACAATATTGATCCACGGTCAATACGCAGGGTTTAAAAGCAGGATGATGAGAATAAGCCCCCGAGGGGTGCAAAGAGATCACAAACTCTGGTGCTGCTGATTTTGTCTACTACTACCTTGAAATGAGACGAAAATAACTATCGAGGCTCACATCCGTTAGTTGCGACGGCACGCACGCGGCTTATCTGCATTTGCTATTAACAACAACTGTTATCAAGCTAGTGCGGCAATGCTAACAGTCGTCAAGCTAGCGTGGGAAATGATCCTAAAATCATTTATTTCGATGAAATTCATTATGTCTTTGTAATAATATAAAAAGATTTGTTTGTTCAGACAAAATCAAATAAAAATAGCCTAAAATCCATTAGAATCATTTTTTTTTATCTTTCAAAACCATAATCAAAAAGTGCAAGGCCTGATGGGAGCAAGTTCGACCAAGAGTCAAACGTGGGCCGAGCACGTAGGACAATGACACTGCCGGGATTTGCTTTTTTAAGACATCTCACCGAGCGGCGCCTCAAAGAGGAAGTTGAAACGAGGAAGAGGAGAGGCGCCCGACCCTCAATAACTCCCGCTCGGATGCTGAGAGGAACTCAGAAAAGCTTCGCGCAGCTTCACAACATGAACAGACGAAGCAGATTTGAAAACTACAACCAAAGTTGAACGAGACATTTTTAGAATAACGTCAGCTCACTTTTTGTCATTGTCACCTAACACCACTCCTGAAGTGTCAATCAAAAGCCAGCGAAAAAAATTGTTCTGGATTGAATGTACGCAGCAGGCTGTCAGTTACTGGAGTATCTTTACGTCACCAAAGCGTTGGATGACATTAGCGAGAGAGCAAAACACTTCCTCTTTTACCGACACATGAAACACTTCACTCTTGGCCCTTTTTTGTGGTTTCATTCTTTGTCTTTAACACCAAAACCTTCCGTGGTCTTTGTTCCACGCAAAAAAAAAACGTGCTTCGTTAGAGACGCCCGTCTGGATATTCATGGTGGGTGGGTGGGGGTTTGAAAATGGGTGCCCTCAATTCATAGCGGGGGTCTCGTTTTTTAATTAGGGATTACCCTTTTCGCTTGTCAAATAGTCTGACAGTTTGGGCACAGTCTCTTCCCTCCGTGCGTGTCAATGCGGTTTAGGCGCTTTTGCCTTTCTCACTTACGTCCGAGCTCAGGAAGGTTTGCCGTGCTTTTATTTACGGCAGATGTTTTTGCTGTGTGTTTCGACCAAGCTGAACTTCATCTTAACTCTCAACCAAGACTTTTTTTTTGGTTCTACATTAAGGGTGCCTACGTGGAGTAGAAAAAGGAAATGCGGTCAGGTCTTGCTGTGTGGATGAAACCACACAGAAAAAACCCTTCAAGTTTCAGCTTCCCCGTATCTTCACAATGAGTTGAAATGAATGAATGCCTCGGCACCTTCTTTTTGGGACTCCATTGTCCCATTCTTCTCTAAAATCCAGACCTTGAACTCCACCCCTTCTCAAGTGATCTTTTCAGAGGAGGCGACGAGACGCTTTCCGCACCGTGACCGCAACCACCACGCTTGTTCCATCTCATGAACTCTACAGACCCGGGGGGGGGGGGGGGGGGGGGGGGGGGGGAGTCATGTGTTGACAACAACGTGAAATGGAACATGATACCATCTAGTCAAGCTTCTACCGCCGCTGCCTAGCACCCGCTGATAAGATGCTGGACTGATGGAGGAACGTCCATCCATCCATCCTCACACTCAAGCAAAAGGACAAAGTGTCAAGACTCCCCCCAAGCAAACAAGAATCCATTAAAATCCGGGAACAGTTATGCAAGGGGGGGGAAAAAAACAACATGGTTGCCTAGGGAGGGAAACATGTACTGAAACAACCTCTTGGATATCTCTCTATGATGTCAACTCTCTTCTCATGAAGAACTGCAATCTACTATGACAACAACATAAATCACGTTGCTGCCTGCCAAAAGGACAGTTTGCATTTATTGCCCATTTGAAATCACACAATATGGTCTTAAGACACGCCTCTTGATCAAGTAATTAATCATGGGTTGGCTGAGATCTTTAGCCCTTGAGTCATCGTCCTGATAGACATTTTGGACCATTGTATGAAACATCATTGTGGGAAAGTCTGGGAAAGGCCATTTTCACTTCCAGTATGTGTGTACTAAAGCCAAAAGGACATTTGCAGGAGGTTTGGTACCGTTTTAACAAATTCGGATGACAGAAACAACGACTACGCCCTGAAGTTTTTCGGAATAAATGTCCCAAAAAATCCCCACATATATTCTTGAAACAATTCTGAGTGAGTAAAACGGTAACAATATATTTTTTGTCAATATTTTCTAATGGATGAGCTATTTTGATCATATTAAAGAATCTAGCCAGTCTGTTTGGCCTCAATCGTGACCCCGGCCCGTATTAACTTAAATCCTTCATGTTTAAAAACCTGGAAAGCGGATAAAGGATAATAGCTGCTTCTCAACAAAAGAGGCTAAAGTGGCATTGTAATAATTGTGCATGACATGCTTCGAGCTCTCAGCTCCAACCGGCTGGACAATTCCAAATCTAAGAAAAAGATGCTTGGCTTACTGCTGGATTGGAGGTAACCCCGTTGAGTTTTGCAGCTGCACAAACAAAGCTGATTGGATAACAAAGACTCCCAAGTGGGAGGAAGAACAAGAAGGTCTTTTCAGACACAGCATCCTCACGTCTACCTGCTCTGGTACTTTTCCCGTTCACACTGATCCAGCAGTCAGAAAAACCAAGATGTTACCACACTGATTAATCTTGCCATCCACTTTATAAATCACTCAGTGTAACCTCAAGTGAAAGCTGCAAAGCGCTGTCAATCCTGTCCGAAACCGCAACCAGAACCAGAAACCTGACAATCAAAACCCCGTGCACAGTAAAAAGCTGGACAGATACTCTGTAATTCGAAACGTCACACTGCCAGAGCAGATTGAGTCCTCACTATGTTGCTGTAAAAGTCTAGTTACTGAAAAACTGACATTCTGGAACCTCTTGGAACCAATCAGAAGCTTGAAGAAAGTCATATCTGGAAAAAGGTGGAATAACAAGGAACGTTAGAATCATACACGACTACTGCTTGCCAAGTTCAGTTATTTTTGTATACCATAAAGCATAAAATCTGCGCACGTAAGGAGATGGCGGTAACGTCATACAAAGGATAGGGGCCAATAAAAACGGCGGTTTTCCCTGGCTACACACAAACGCTGACAACAGTTTTTGGAAAGTCTTAACGCTGCTTCTCACTGACCTCAAACAAAAAAGTGGATGAAAGGACCGAAAGGGGTTTTAAAAATAGTCGCCTCTGTGCGGACTAGGCGTAAAATCCCTGGCCTCGCATGTTTTGGGGTTGACTTTTAAAATTAAACGCGACTGGAGCCTGTATCCACGCAGGATACCCGAGCATGCCGCTACAAGAATCCACGCCTGGTCACGGTGTGTTGAAAAAGAGGAAAGGCCACCGCTGGCGGGTTCTCCCATAGTTTGTTCAAGTCCCTCAAGTGGAAAAAGGAATGAAACATGAGTTAATGGATTTCTCATTGACTAAGACACCTTCGGACTCCAGAGGAGCCTGTGCGAATGTCTCGAAGAGAACCACAGCTGAGTGGCTTAGAAAGAACAAATCACAAGGCGCCGTATAATTCTCAGATAGGCGACACTCCCTGATCTTGGCTGAGAATCAGAAAGCAACATGGTGTTGTGTTGTGACTTGTGAGAAGACATATCTTCATCTGCCACACCCGATAAAAGGGTTTTTCTGTGAGTAGGGGTGACGGGGTCAGAACTGTCAGAACTCTCGAAACAGCTTGATTGTCTGCTGCGATGTGTCACACCGTCACGTCGGGGACAGTGGTTTCACTTAACCAGCTCGATGCCTCTGGCAACGTAGTCCTCAGATCTGTTGTTAGCCCTCCGATCACGTCGCATCAAGTGGTGTGCGTCTACAACAAAAGACGAGTCACCCGCCCAACGGAAAAGCCGCCTCGCTGCGTCCTGTTAGCGGACCGCTCCCACTCCTCGACTGAAACCCGAGCGTCCTCCGAGAGAGGGGGGGTCGACACCGCCCGCCTGACTCCCCCCCAGTGACCGCCGGTTCCAGTAGGAAAAAGAAAAGTCCCTCGCAAATCCAGTTCCCACCCCTCAATTGTCATTTATTTATCCACGCATACACTTAGACATCCGTTTATTTGTTTGACAGATCTATGTGACGCCAATTCTCATGCTAATCCCTTTCTCCGGTTACACATGAAATACAGGCAACTCAAACATGCGGGACTGCGCTACACATATTGATTACTACTTCTGGCATGTGCTCTCAGATGAAAGAAAAATATTGTACTGTGTGCCCTATATTGACTATCTTTATAGCTTTCATTTTGACCTTTGCAGACTACCTGAACTGAACTTTGGGTTAAAAGTCTATCTTCAGGGGGGACAATGGTTTGTTCAATTCTTGACTTTTACATCTTGGGTAAATACCTCTACTGTTTTGATTCAGGACAAGATAGGACATTTGGAATTTCATAGTCAGTCTTACAGAGTACAGTAGTTTGAACCGGGTATTGCACCATCCTGGAAATAGAATATAAAACATGTGGTCCAGTAATTGGCCCTAAGGATTATATGGACTGGGTGTTCCCCAAGAGATACTGCTCTTGTATCAGTCTTTCACAGCTGGGAAACACATTCTGTGCTTTTTTGACCCAAGATGGGTTCCAACTTTTGGAGTCCCTATATGGAGTGTATGATATCAAGAGTTTGTCAATGGGATATTACTCAAATATGTTTTGATTTTTAACTGCTTGAGAAGATCTCTGCACCTTTTGGGTTCTGGACCAGATACTGGTCATCCTACGGTGCTGATTCAAGAATTTGAATCATTTACTTTCGCAGTTTAGGACTAGATCAGAGTCTTTTGGAACTAAAACGAGATTTGGACTCTCACGTGAAGATTCAGTTTCAAAGCCTTCTTTTATATCTCAGTGGGGTTCTCCTGAAGTTATTGCTTTTGTTCCCTTCCTGTTCACATTGTTAACTTTATTTGATCCTTTGAGATTCAAATTTGTAGTTCCAATGATCAACATTTGTGTAGATTCTACCTAAAGAGAGAAATTCTTCCGCTTCTGGCAACCCACATCTGTTCAATAACATTGCGAGATCAATCACAGAAAGGACAAAGGAAACCAAAACAGGCTCTATGAGGATGCAAAGTGTTTGTTCTGGTTCAATGGGCCGTGCAATGACACAAAACCAAAATGCGGATGGACTCTGGTCGGTCGCTGGTATGCTGGGATTGCCCAAGATGGGCGATCCAAAACAAACCAAGCAACTCTGGCGTGACACTTCCATCAATGAAACTGCCGACGGAGCTTTCGACACTTGATAAGCCCTCACCCGCCGCCGCTGAGCGTGTTTCCTCCTCACCCACTCGTGCCGTGATGTTATCTGGGTTTCTTATTCGACCTGCACTGCACCACCACATTTGGTTTCTTTGCTCAGGTCTTCCCTTCAGATCATTGCCACACTTGCTCCTGCCTTCCGTACCACAGCAAAGCAAATGATGGATCAGCGCTTTTATCTGAGCAATAAACATTATTTCCTCCGCCTTATCATCTTATCTCAGTGATTTGGCACTTCTTGCCAAAGCGCTGCCGACACCTCCAGGGCTGCTTTTAGCCTTAGGAAACAATCCCTGCCACCGGTTCAAGCTTATTTTTAGAGCAATGCCTTTTTAAGAAAGTAGTGATAGTCTTTGTGTGTGCTTTCATATTCAAAGCAAAAAAAAAAATCAAAGTCCGCTTTATTGTCAATTCCATCCACATGCCAAGACACACAAAGAAATCGAAATAACCTTCCCACTATCCACAACAGGAGTGTGTTAAGTCCTGCTATTGTTTGAGCTGTGAGGTGCTTTTCTCTGGGGAGGACATCTCTGACCTAAGAGATTTAGTCAGAACATGGAAGGGGGGGGTTATGGTGCTGGTGATAATGGAGGCTTTTGTCTTATTAATACATCCTTTCAATACAATGCCTTCTTTAGAGTGACGGATGAACAAGCCTCAACAACATTGGAGGGGTCATAGCAGTAGGGGGGGGACACAGCAGGCTGCGCAACGGCTTTGAGGGAGCCCCCCCCCCTCCTTATACGCACATGCACAAGACAGCAAATGATGCATTGAGCCCACTGTACGCCCATCGGCATCAATTTAATGTTTAACGACACCGTGTTAGGCATTAAACACGCACGCGGAGGGACAAAAGACGCGCATTTGCAGTAGTTGCCACATCTGCGCTTCGACTTTCACTTAAGCGCCAAACTTTGGGGGGGAAAAACTTCTCTTTGTTGGGAGTTTATGTCGAGCGTCATTCTTAAATGTTCGCAAACTTACGTCATTCTTAAATGTTCGCAAACTTACCCCATGAGAGAGAAAATATGACTTTGGTCCCCCCAATGACGCTCACATGTAGTCATCAACTTGCAGAGCGAAATAATAAAAGCAACCCGAAAGTTCAGCTCTCCTGCTCCGATCCAGCGGATGACAATCACGATCGTTTTGGTGCCAGGACGCGCCGTCTGGTCCGTGCTGGTAGACGATCCATAGCGGACCCAAATTAGGCGGACTCCGGTACAAGTCCAATTAACTGTCGGGGTAGCGATGGAGGCTCCCAAAAAGCGTCCCGCAGCCGGATCCTGCAGCGCGTCTGCCGACGCACGAGTGCTCGTCCTGCTGTTGCTGCTTCTGCTGCTGACTGAACACGCAATCACACACTGACACAGGCACAAGCGCACACTCCGGAGGCGGGGAGGCGCGCGTATGACGACATCGCCTCGCACACACACACAAACACACTTGAGTCAGCTCCCATCGTGTTCTAATAATGTGATAACCACAATCATGTCAGCAATGTTGAAAAGTAAAAGAGTAACTAAAATGTTAAGATAATTATGATTTTGTTAATAATGTACTTGAATGGAGCAGACTGAATGATCAGTTCATACCGGTTCCACTGATTTTTATTTGACTTTTTTTTTAAATAGATCCTAATTCCAACAGACTACTGTTAAAAAAAAATCAGTTTAATTTTTCAAAATTATTATTCTAATGTACTTTATTTTTCTGTTCCATAGTTTTTAGTGTAAATTAAGTAAACACTTGAATAAATCATAGAATGGTACCTCAGCCAAGATAAAATAATCCGAAACACTCCCTCCATTTTTTTCCGTAAGATTGCGTAAAGGATTCCGTTGAAGGCCTCTAACTAACAAACAAATAAAGTCGAACCACCTTGGCGGAGGTAATGTGTTTTACAGCCTATTTTTGGGACCGTTTCCCCGGATCGGAGCGTAGCACAAATCAAGTCCAGATGTTCCACCTCCTCACTTCCTCTCCCCCCTCCGACGAAGATCCCAGCGTGCGCCGAGTCCTGGCTTTTCCCAACTAATCTCGCTTCCTCTGCAAGCATCAGGGCTTGTTGCACTTGCAAACGGTGACCCCAAGGCGGTCATTCACATGTCAATTCAGCCTGATCAAACGCGACGACCGTTAGTATCTGACCCCTGTGAGGCTGCGCTACGTTCTCCATGAAGCCTCCGGGGCTTGTCGGTCATCATCATTCACTGGGGCAGGTGCTCCTTGCTTTTGGTGCTAATAAGGTCTTCATAGTGATTACTGAGTAAGTCATCTCTAGCGGGTGTGATGTCATGTCTGAGGTGTATCAAAGTCATACGTTTTTATCATGCTCATTTTGTCTTCTTGTTGCCACCCATGTCTTAGTGAGGGCTTGTTTGTTGATTTTTTTTTTTTTAGACTTTGGGTTCAACTTATTGTTGCCTCCTAGCTATGCTAGCTATTCATCATTGTATCGCGTTAGCTTCTCATTTGCATTAGACAGGACCACCCCCCTAAAACAGGCTAATTTCAGCAAATAAAAAAATGGGGGTGCAAAGTGTGCTGTAATTCTTAATTTTGGACAAAAGAAAGTGTTGGGGAATACATAATGTTGCAGACGAGAAAATTAGACAATAATACAGAAGTAGTACAAATATTAAACATTACATAGTGTCCATGTCATATCTACTATTGACACTTGACTTTTCCAGTACTTTTTGTTTTATGAAGCAAGTGCAAGTAGTTATTTTAGAGGGTAATAATAATCACTTGGGTGGACCCCCTGGGATTATGACCGGTGTCTTCCCTCCGAGACAGGCGGTTCTGCTCATACCTGGCTGAGTGACATCAGAGCACTAACAAAGAGGCCTATAACTCACAGTATCCACCTGTGGCGAGAGTTCACCAGTGGAAACAAAAAAAAGCAGACAAATCTACGCTGATGCATTTCAGTTACTTTGACTCATGTCGTGTCTGCCCGTAGTTGACTCTGGGGAAGAACGGCAAGGAGATTGTGCAACGCACACTCCCAGCCGCCCCCGCAGCAGCTGGTATGTGGAAAGTAGTCAGGCTGCAGAGAAACCCTTTTTTTTTTTTTAGGGCTCTTTTTTCACACGTTTCGTACGGCGGGATGTGTCGTAGACGGCACTTTACGTCTTTTTACGACGGACGGGACACTCTCAAGAGTTTGTCCGCTGAAGTTGCATGCTGCGGCGCTTTTAGTTTAAGGGAGGGGGCACGAGCCCTGACCTCACTTCCTGTCGGGGCTCCTCACAGGCATTCCATTGTCTGTGAGAATGTGCATGGGCTCGAGGGACTCTGCACATCTGGCAGCTGTTATTAGCAGCCTCCTACAGCCACCAAGCCAGCAGCACCAGCATACACGAGTCAACCCCGCCACGAGAGAAGAGGGTGGACCTGCGCCTCGGATATGCTAATGTTTCACAAGCGTGCATTTCACAAGACAGGAAGATCAGTTTATTTCACTTGCGACTGTGAGGAGTGAACTCGAGAATTGCAACAAACAGTCGTTTGGCTAATGATCTTGACACTTGAAGCTATAGTCAGTTAGCTTAGCATCATCTTAAGCGGAGTTTACTCACTTAGTTTCTTCTACGTAATAACCTTTCCAGGATAATCGGGCCTTTACTGACATTTATTACTATGGTCGAAAAAAATGGCTTTTTTGTATCGGTTAGCTTAGATTAGCATTACCCGGCTAGGATTTCTCAATTATTTGACAGTCAAACAATTTGGAATTTGACCTAAAATTTCAAGCAAGGTTTGCTTACATGGCCCCTTTTGGTGTAGAACACGAGTGGGCTACAAATTGAATTTATTTTCATAGATGGTGTAAAAAATATATCAAAAATAGATATATAGGATAATAAATGATAGAATTTGTTTTCAGGAACTTTTGATCATGCATACGCATAGACCAGATTAAAGAACAACGTAGGCCCGCCGCCCTACTTTGCCCACTTAGGGCGTTGACGCCTGACCCACATTTTCCTAAATCTTGCAAAATCGTTTCAAGGGAATTGATGAATACACTTGGGCAACAACGTGGCTCAAGGTTGCCAATGAGTCAGCGACAACACCTGGAGGCCTCAGCAGGTTATTCAACATGAGTGTTTCGCGAGGGGTGATAGATATTCCCCATGTAGCGTAACTAATCCTTTCACTCTGGACATTTAAGGAATAATTTGGCCCATAAACACATTTCATCATCTGGCTCCAGGAAGTCAGCTGGGGCCTTAAGGCATCAGTCATGGGATGCATCTCAGCAAAACATAACTGTTATTACCAGAGGCACATGATTTACTTCTTCAACTTCCCTGCAGAAATGCCATAATGACCTACATTTAACTGATTATGTCGTAAAGCTGTAAAATTCACTTATGGCCGCTCATGTGAGTAACCACAAGATGGAGGCGGGGCCTGTCACTGACTTGTTTCTTTAGTGCAACAACTGATATAACAACTGGTTAGTTTGTGTGTGTGATTTGGGTGGGAAAAAAAAATAGATGCGTATCGCAAAAGCCCCTCAACAATTTGTTGTGCCTTGGAGTCAGGCTGGCTCATGTCTCTCTGCACTCCAAACAGCGTTGCCTGCGCCACATGTTTCCGCTGTTCACAGGTTTTCTTCGAAGACTTTGCAGTGTTGACTTATCTTTTCACCATCTTTCTTACTGTCTCGCTCTCTGGGACAAAAGAACTCAACTGTTTCCTGTGCACAGGAGAAGTCTGAACCTGTTTTGAAATGACAGAACTTGACACTAATTACGTAAGTACATCTTGCCTTAAATGTGCAAGAGACAAAATACTATCTAACAAATTAGTGACCACTGAAAAAGGGAAATGTGTGGTTTTTTTTTTTAAATCTCCTATTGTTTTCCCCTCTTAGCACTTCTGACTTTCTCACTGTCATGCGGAAGCTCTAATGGCGAACAATGAGGCGCTCTAATGTGATGCAATCCGTTTCTGCTTACACTATTTTTAGACGGACACTATTATGAGTTCTTCAGAATGTAAACAAATAATCAAAATGAGCATTTTGCATTATAAATCGCTTAACGTAAACCGCCCTTTCAATATGTTGCTTTTGCAAACCATATGACCCTAAGGAGGAAAATCCTGCTTGGGTATTGGATGTCGGATGTGTTTATTGTATTGTGCTCCACTAAAGGAGGGGGAGAGTAAAGTGGACCACATGGTTTGAAGGGAGGGGGGGGGGGGAGTCATGACTTTTGCAGCGTCCTACAGATTAGGCAGTGTTTACAAGAAGTAGACTTAGCAAAACACGTTCAAATCTACACTTTCGAAAGTCTGAAACGTTATTATCGTCATGGTGACACTGTGTGTTTGCAGCGCTAGTTGTTGGAAAAAGCGGCTGGCAGCCCTGCGGTTGAAAAAGTCATTAGGCGGTCGGGGAGTTTGTCTTTATTTCCTTTAAAGAGGTGTAGAAGCACTACAAAGGCTTCAATGTCGTGACACGCAATCGCACACATGCGAGTCGCTCGGCATTTAATCTTTTCGGGCATCACCATGTGGCTCCCATCAAGCGGCCAGAAAGCCGAGCTTGACGTTTGTGACGCTAAATCACCGAGGAAGTTCAAAAGGTGAGTCATCGCTTTGCGTCAAGCATCGCAGGACCTTCAAACGTTAAAACGCTTCACGCTCGTCCAGAAAATTAGCCGGAAAGGGAAAAAAACAGACGAAAGGTAATGATGGGACGAGAAAACAGAAAGCGGATGACGTGCGTAAGGCCGAGGAAGTGAAGTCGCTCGGCAGAGGGTAAAATAAGCTTTTGGGTAAACAGGTCAAGCGTGCGCCCGATGGAATCTGGCCTGGAGAGGTCGGCATGCCGCCCGCCCGGAGGACTTTATCCGCGTTGATCTTTGTGTATTTTTGCTAGAGGCACGGCGCTCACTATTTGTTTAAAATCCAGCCAACAAAAGACAGTTTGTGCAAACACGTGCGTCAAAGGTGCACATTTTTTCTCTTCCGTTCACCGTTGGCTTCCACTTGGCTGTGAGGGGGGGGTCATCAGATAAGAAGGATCAGGGTCAGGCCATTACTTTAATCCAAGGTGTACGCGCTTGTGTGTTTCTTTTGTTAGCCGGTCAGGAATCCTCGCCGCTGCCTCGCACTCCGACCACAAGGTACACACAGACATGCGCTTTGTGGTCAAAGTGGTCAAATGTTGCACTGAAATAGACAAAAGGAGGGATGACAAGAGAACAGCGGGGGCCTAAAACTCACACTAGCCCGATATAGCCTGGAGCGCAACCAAGACTGGAAGTGACAGACAGACAGTTGCAGATCCTTAATTTATTGCAATATGAAGTTTTTTCCCTCACCCCTAATAGATAAATAGATGGATAGAGGAAACAAAACTCCTCGATGTTAGCTAATACTGTACCGTTGGTTGACGCAATTGAGACAGAAAGTACAACTAATAAACAGGAAGTGAGTGTTGGAAGGAAACACACAGGTGACTTGAGGGGGGGGAATATGGATTTGAAATGGAGGATTTAAAATGGATCAATCCAGGAGGCAGATGGTGAATGGTGCAAGCTGATATATGGCATATGATGGGGATAACATCCTGCCTGGAAATCGTTCCGAGTGCTGTTACTTCTGCAATTGTTCCAACGCAAACCTGTTGTAAACTTCAACTCTTGATACTTTTTACTGCGCGGCGTCCATTTTGTGCCAAACCGAAACTCGGCTTCCCTTCTCTCTTTTAAATAAGACACTGACGAAACGAAACTTTTTTTTACTGTGAAAGTGTAAATTAAATACGTTAATACAATTTCAAAATAAAATAGATAAAAAATGAGGGAAATCAGTATAAGTAGGTGATGTTAAATGATGCTAGTCCAGCTAAGGTTGCATATAAACCAGAGTGCGGTTGACCGTCCCGCCCATGCGGTCAAACTTAACACACGACACTTTGATCCGCATGCTGCACGCATTTTTCCCATCACCGTCTCAAATCCCCTGCCGGACTTTTTTTTTTTTTTATTGGCTGCAGCTGGAACACCTCTTGCTCCCTCGCTCCGACTCGCTCCCATTCCAGCTCACCTCTGTTTGACTGAACCTGAAGTAATTATATGCAAGCACAGCAGCGAGTTGAATATTATATACGTGTGCGTATAATATAATGACATGTCCACCGTAGTCTTTTCTCTCCTAAATGAGCTATTAAAGAGAATTGACTTTCCTGCAGCTGTGATAAATCTGTTCCTTTTCCAGTGACCCTTGACCTTTGCACCAGTGATAAGGCCTCCCGCTGAACCTGACCAGCCGCACGGCTCTCGATAATTTAGACAACCTTGTTCAAATGTAATTTTTGGTGACTTTGAAATCGCTCTCACTTATAGTAGTGAGGTAGTAGGCGAAACAATAAAGAGTGAGCGGAGTTTACTTTTATTGATTCAGCTGCCACAGCGACTGCATGTGCACGATGACCTCATCGGCCACAGCCAATCAAGTTCTGAATGCCATCGTAGTGTTGCCAGGCTATAATAGCCTCTTCATTTTAAAACAAGTTAGCGTCTACCACAGATGGGTTTGCACTTATGCCTTTCATACAAATAAAAAAAAAAGAGAACTGCTGCAGAAGAAACTCAATACGACATGATTATTATAATTGCTCAGCAACCGGCAACATCCGACGGCTAAATAATTCCAAATCAAACGTCTTTCTGAAGACCCGCAGTGACTCTCGAGCGCCACCAGCATCCATTATGACAAATCTGGCTCGACGTAACGTTAGCCACGTGAGCTTTGAGTGTGACGCTCGCCAGCTGGGGCTTCATTCTGTCAGCGTGCGGAAGAAGCGGCAATATAAACAATCGGCAATTAGGCGGGGTATTGTCAAGGCATCGGCGCTAACATGTTAGCTTGAGGATAATGAAGCAGATGTTCAACCAAACCAGATGAATCAATCAATGATTCATCCATCTATTAGTTTTCTATAGCACATTAAGGTCAAAGGTCACACGAGCCGGTTGGTAGGTCAAAAACCAAAACCTTTACCCCATCTTGACTTCTTTAGCTGGCAGTCACCTGCTTCAACAAGTTGCAATAAATTGCTGAAACTATTCGACTCCCCGCTTGGGCAAGTCAACCCTTTGACCGTCGTCAAAGTCGAAGAACGCCCCAATAGGAAACGCTGATTGGTTCCCGTTTTCCTTCCTGAAGTGGATTGATGGTTGAGGTCCTGGTGAAATATTGCTTCATTTCCAGCTTTGGACCACTCTTACCCCCCTGACCTCTTCCTCAGTCATATGCCCCGCCCCCCCTCGGAAAAGCTTCGGATTCCTGGAAAAGTTGTAGTGAAGTACTGGCTTCCATAAATCTCCCTCCCCAGACCACTCCCTGTTGAGCATGAAGGGAGAAACATCATCCCCTTTCCTTGAACCCCCACCAAGTACTCCCCCCCCACCCCTTTCCATGCCTCCCCCTTTTCTACCGCACTGAAAGCATTCTCACCATTTTATCTCCTTTTAACAAACGTCTGTTTCATTTTGAGACGCTCACCGGGCAGTCAGATCTTTACGACGGCACCACGTTGACGTCAAACGGCGCCGCGGCGGTCAACTCCACCGCTGCGTTTACCTGTCACCGTTCACAGCTTACCATCCGGGTGTCGCTTTTGTTTTTTTTATAGCCTGCAATACAAAGCGACGGCAACTGTCTGTTAAGTCTAACCACAGTCT
The DNA here is from genome assembly GCF_033458585.1 of Syngnathus typhle. Lineage (NCBI taxonomy): Eukaryota > Metazoa > Chordata > Actinopteri > Syngnathiformes > Syngnathidae > Syngnathus > Syngnathus typhle. The sequence goes on from NC_083754.1 coordinate 5,587,861, forward strand.
GAAAACCCCAAAACGTTTTGCTCGCTTAATTTTGTTTTTTGCACATACTGTGCAAAACTGCAGATGAAGGCAATGTGTCATTTGAGGTGTGGGAAAGTCACCCCGCGACAAGTGATGTTATATAAGAGCTGCTTTTTTTGGTACGAGGCCAGCGGAAAATCTTTTTATTGATTTGCCCGACCCGAGTGAGCAACAGTATATATTTGCAAACCTCCAAGGACACGCAAAGGTTAGACCTACATACTGTGTCACTCCAAAACATTCGTACCTGTGACTGTTTGAGGTTGTACCATCGAAACTGGTTCAATTCTTGACAGCTGACAAATTTCATATTGATCACAACAACGGCAAGACTCTGGCAGGAACTTCATCGTATAAACAGAGAACATCCGTAAACAGTTCCAAAAAGGCCCGTTTGGACTTGGTGGTGGGGTGGGAAGGAGGAGGACCGGGACAAAATTCGGGGGGTGAGAGAGTGAAGCACTGCAGCTGATATTCCCTCCATGGCGGCCAAGTTGGGAGGAGCAACAGCAGGCCGCCTCTGTGTTCCCCCTTTGGGACTTTCTGCCTGTACAAACAAAGTGATCCAGGGCCTCCTGATCTAATGGGAACCAGACCTGCTGAAGGACCAAAACGCTCCCCTTTGGTCCTCTCTGCTTCTCTTTGGCCCTTTTTACTTATGAAGGACCCCATCCCGTAAACCTTGGCTTGTCGCCACGGCAACGGTTGGTGACGATCCAATCCGAGCGCTGACCTTCTTAACTTCAGTCCAGCCAGACTCCACTGACACTTATCAGCACTTGGAAATGTTTTATCTCGACTCCCCTCTCGTACTTTCTATAAATAAAGCACTCACGTAGAGCTTTTCATTTGACTTCTGATCATCTCGATGACCTTTGGCCACCCAATCCATATCTCACGTGCTTTCCAAAGAAACCTTCAATGACTCATTTCTCAAACAAAATACGGTCTTGTTGCTAACACACTATATCATCACGTTCCGTTCCACGTCCGAAGGCTTTAAGCGTCAAGTGATCTCATCACAAGCTCCGTCTGAATGTTGGCATTGTGCGAAGAGAGTTCAGAGTTTATCAGTCAACGTCCTCCCAGTCTTCAGCGCCGAGCCTCTATCTCGTTGAATGTTGTCTTTCACCCGAGCTACAAATACTCAGACGGAGGCTCTTGAAAAACACACAGGCACAGGCAGCCCATTGTGATATTCGCCTGGTGACGGTCAACCTCCCAGACATGTGGTGCTGTTTAGATTTCACCATTTTATCTCCGCATTCTTTGCGATAAGTCGGATAGTTTGTATCGCTAACGCTTACTGATGTGCTTTCTTTTATTCTTGTTTTTCAAAGGAGTGTGCTAATGCTATCGCTAGGACCTTGCTCTCAAGCTAATGCGCCTGACTGTTTTCTTTCCGTCTTGTCTCCTCTTGAATAAAGATCTGGTTTGGGCTGAATGTTGTGTGGTTTTCATGGTTCTCCACATCATATGGAAAAGCGGTATTAGAGTTTGTACCATGATCAATTCATAGTGAGGTGTCTGTAGAAGCGACCGAACCCATGTGTGTTTTTTAGCTGAGTCACAAAAGCTAACAAAACTTATTTGACTGTGTGTGGTGCGGTAGGTGAAAAAAAAAAAAAAGTTTTCCTCTGCAGCCGGTTGTTGGACCGCAACATGAGACTTTTGGACGCGATTTGTGATGGTGTGCGTTTGTCACCCTGTTCGTGATGTTGCCCCGGGTTACATCAAATTGTTGCTATTGATCCACTGTAAACAAGCTCGCTGAAGTTTCTGGCCTCCAATAAAAATGGATCAATGCCGGAGCCGCGCACTTCCAACACCAAAGCAATTTTTCCGTTTATATTTCTTGACATGTAATCTCTCTGAGGAAAGCTTGGATGGGACCAGGTGGGCGTGCTGGGTTCATGCGGCTTTATATTCCCACTGATGTCATGACTGGTGCAAGCCACAGGAAGGGACAGACAAACAGTCAAGGTCGTTGACCTACTGCAGTGAGAATTGGAAAAAAAAAAGCCTCCAATCATTTGTGTCCGTGATGTTTCACATTAACGATTATTCCCTGATGTCATGGGGAGGCCGGGGGGGGGGGGGGGGGCTTTTCTCTATGAATGGTCACGTACAGTACAGTTAACGTCTTTGAATGGTTATATATACAATTGTCACAATGCTCCCATCGCCTTTCCTCTTCCTCCATATTGTTCGCCCACGTCGGAGCCGGGAAGTTGGAGACACCTGGATCTAGATTGTTCTCCTCCGTCCTGGCGTTGCGTCATGTGATGACAGTGATGATGTGGCAGGGGGTCTCTCTGCGACCCCATTCTCCCCTTCCGCGGGGTTGTGTGGGATCGCTCTCGCAAAGGGGGCGGGGGGAACTTGAACCCTCTGACTTCCTGCCCGCTGATGAGGTCACATGGTCTCAGTGGGAGCGTCTGTGAAATTCCTGTTCAATAACAGCAGACTTGACTGGAGGGCACAGTGGGAGGGAGCGAGGGGAGGGAAAGCAGATGATGGTTTGATGTGCGGGGGTGCAAGCATGGGGGGGCGGGTTAGGACCATGTAGTGCTTGTCTCTAGTGAGCCCCCGGGGCGCTTTGTTGGAGCACAGCATGTGCTCTTGTTATGGAAACTCTTTCCTTTTTTAAAAGAATTAGCGGTGAAGGTGCGAAAACTAGTCTAGAAATCTCACGCAACTGTCCAAAAAAAAAGAAATGGTGTATACTGTAGTTAATTTAGCACGGTGTCCTAGTGGTTAGCACGTCTCTCACAATTCTCGGGTTTGATTCTTGGCCTCTTTGTTTGGAGATTGCACAGTCTCTCCAAACAAATGCATAAATAATGGTAAATAACGACAAGCTTAGAATGATACTATTATTAAAAGCAATAAAATCCTAATGTGCAATAAAGATAAGGGACCGCAAACAACTCAGTAGTTCCCCAAATTGAACCCCGCATTAGAAATGTAGTTCCTCTCTTGGGATCCAAATTTACCCTTAGCCAAAATATATCAACACGAATATAAATTAATTCCACATTAATTTCCCAACATGAATTTATGACAACAAACATGAATCAAAGAGCCCTTTGCCAAGCAAAATATGCAGCTGGAGAGTAATGAAATATCGTTTTTAACCTCTGACGGACCAAATAAATATTCAACGTGTTTGCGCTCATCTCGTTTTATGAATTAAAAGTCAGCTAAAGATCAGGAACCCCATTTATGACCAAAAAAACGAGGCCGTCAACAATCCAGATGATCGTCAACGGAGTGTTTCGAGCGCTTGCCGCGTCTCATTAGGTTGTTATACACAAAAACTCCTCATGCGGGACGAGGAACAAATTTGCGGTATGCTTCTCTCTCTCTTCCTGGTTAGCGTCACGTCACACACATGATTGCTTTGCGTGAAGGTCAAATCCAGGCTAGGGCGGCTCGTGGTTGCGAGGGCAAAGGGAGGTGAACGTTTTGATGTAAGACGCCCGAGGCGGCGGAGGAACCCGAGGTACGTCGAACAGGAGGAAGGGAGGGGCAGTGTTGATGAGTACCCCCACGTACAAAGACAGCTTGTTTTAAAGCGCCCGCTCGTCAAACAAAGAGCCGTACTGTATGAAGCCTGATTACAGTCGGGAGTCCATTTTGCCGGGTCCCCCTTAGGCTACACCCGTTGGGAAAGCCATTGAACTCCACGATGACTGTTTCCACCTTTCCCAGAACTTCAGGAGTAGGTACGGGATTCTCCCTGAGAGATTCATTCGTCAGATTATGGGAGGAAGAAAATTCATACGGGAGTCCACACGGAGTCGAACCAAGAATCTTTCATGGTTCTTGTGGCATCGCTCTACAAAGTTCTGGAAATTAGTAGCAAAGTGGTTCTCATGGCTGACTTTCATGCAGCTGGCGCGGTGTCGGTTCCCAGGCAACGTCCCATTATGCGATTGACTGGTGAGCAGTCAAGGATGAAGTCAGCTGATATCAACTTTGGTCACCCTGAACAGGATATAACGCAATAGAATGTTTTTTTTTTTTTGGAACCCTGCTAACTAATCAACGGTAATTAAAAGAATACGTCTTGCCTTCGTGCGAAGGACGCCGGCATTTCTCTTTTTTTTCTTTTTTTCCTAATTGATTGCAGATGCCAACCTGAATGGACTCAATTTGTTAGTCCTCCAGAAAGTCTCTGAAAAGAACACACACTCACACCCGCGTCATCATTTTGGAGTTTCACCTGCGGCCAACAACAGCTTGATGCCTTCCAGATGTGCACACGTTGTACTCTCCGCTCTTAGCTAACCTCGGATGCTAACCTTCAGCCGGGTTTTTACAGTGCCCAGGAGGTCTCTCTGAATGGGTGGGGGAGGAGGACTGTCCCTTTTTTGAAGCTCCTGCTGAGCCCACAATAAAAAAAAAAAGAGGACCTTTGCATCCTTTCCCTTTCACACGTTAATGGCTCGTCGATCTTCAAGCAGAGTCGGGAATGAAAAGCTGCCCGAGAAACACGGGTGTGGTTTGAAAAGACATCCTGGTTCTCTTGGGGAGAGGTGTGCTTCGGTCCAGATGGGTCGTGTTATTTGGTTTCACGCTGGGCCTTTGGCTTTCTTACCTCTCACGGCCTTACATGGATAATTTCCGCTAAAATGTAAAAATCAACGACTCGATTCTCAGGACTCAAAGACCCCGGTGTCAGACGATCCTAAATTTTGTTTGTTTCACAATACAGAGTCTGGAATGTCACATGTTTGTGTTCAGTTCCTCTACTGGGCTTGCTGTAGTATTGAAACAAGAGAGTTTGGTGTGATTTGCATGATTAAAGATAGGTCCTCTGTAGCTTTTGTTTGTTGCCACGATTACACACAAAAAAAACATTAACATTGAAATGGATGGAATTTAGGTGCATAGCTGCAGCTCAAGGAATTGATTTTACTCTGCTCGCCCTAATGACATTTTTTTCAGTGGCAAAAGCACTGGCGGGACTAGAGGGGGGGCCGTTGGGGCACTGCCTCCCCCCATGAAATATACTTGGACACCCCTAGGTGGCAGACCAGATGATTGACTTTTGTTTATTTTTCGAACCGATCAGCATTTTATGAATCATTCCCCCCCTCCCAAAGAAAAACTCCTAGCTCCGCCTCTGCTTCCCAGCAGGCCCGCCGAGACCGAACGCAAGCGCTACCCCCCCCCCCCCCCTCCAATCCCACCCCACCCGACCACGACAAAGACGCTGCGAGCTGGAACAAGCTCCAGACCTCTGTGAGAAAGTACCCATCTGCAGCGCACGCTGGAGGCGGCCCAAAGCAAACAAGTTAAAATTAAACCACAGCGCAGACATCCAATAGTTTCCATGTTTCAAGCACTTGCAAATGGAGAATCTTTACCATTTCACAGAGTGGAGAAATTGTCAGTATTGTGGTTTTGCTTCGCCACAAATGGACCGTGAATGTGTGTAACAGCTGCAAGGCTGAGGAACAATGCTGCAGAACAGCTGATAGAAGTTTGGAAGACATGAACGTGTCCACAGGTGGATGATAAGCTCCATTTATTTATGATTTACTTGTGAAGGAAATACGTCAAGTACAGAACGACTTGTGGGTTCTATTTATTTAATCGAGACGACAGAGTTAAACACACTTTATGTTGTTTAAATGTTTACTTTTGTTGTGAACAAAATACTTCAAGTGCTGGATAAACATTGTGCAATAAATATGGACAAGTATTCCACTCATTTCGTGAAAACTGTTCAGAAAAATCCCAATTCGATGACACGTAGCAACTTTATTTTTTATTTGGAAGCGAAGTAGAAAGAAATGGGTCAGCGTTGCCAGTGCGACGTCGAAAGTTCACGGCGACCTTTCTGCGGTGGCCGCGTTTCATTTCTTTCAAGATTGTCAACACGTTCAAGCCACTTCCAGTGCAACAAAGACCGCATTCATTTCTGATTCAGTCAACGTCTCAAGCAACGTTACAATTTATGCCTTTTTGACATAAATGGCTTCATGTACAGACTTCTAAGGAATACACTCTATTGACCTTGGCAAAGGTCAGGACTTCCCCTTGTTAGAAAAACACACTCATTTACTTTTCCTTTTTTAGCTAATAGAAAAACAAAATTGGGATTTCCCTCTTTTAATTTCAACACTAAGCCTTTCTTGGACCTTGTGAATTGAGCTGCTAGAGCTACAAAGTCAGTGTGTGGTCGCCGTGGTTACCAGTTGGTACCTGTTTGAAGCAGACCCCCGCTTCTTCCCCCCCCCCCCCCCCCCACTTTCAATCTTCTAGCATAGGTGAGGAATATGACATGATTGATTTTAGATGCTTTGAGAGCATGTGCAAGGCTTTTGGGTTTCTCATTTGACATTATGCTGCCATCTAGTGGTGACAAGCCACGTGAACCTCAGACATTATTTGTTGCACAGAATTATTTAAAATAAAATCAAGGATGCAGCAAAACCGTGCTTAACAACAACCTAAAATAGAACAAACACAAAGCGTAGTTCTCAAACTAACAAATCGTTCTGTTGATTTTTCTCAAGCTCTTGTCAGATCTCATTTAACCAAGAGGGGGCGCCATAGAGTTTCACATTTTATCCAAGCAGTTGAAAACACTGATTCAAACCTCGTGAGCAGATGTCATCGCATTACTTCTCCTTGGAGCCCGAACCCCCCCAAACAGTTCAAAACATTGACCAGTTATGACTCCCAGAATGCATGACATCATCTATCGCTCAGCACTTACTCCACCTTAACCCACATTTCTCACATATAATCAAACACAGACACACACACACACACAAAAAAAAATCCCCCGTTGATGACTCCCCTCACCATTCTCTTCAAACAATTTTCATTTCCATTGTGCCCCTCTAAATATTCACATATGTTGATGATGTCACTCCATTCTACTCCCCTCCACCTACGACACGACCTTAAGACATGATTAATTCAAGTGTGCTGTTTGGAAATATTGACTGAACTCCACTGCAAGTCCATTTTACGGTTTAACATTTTATAGAAAGTTGTGAAAATTTTAATTCGCCTTTTCTGAAAGTGACTATGCCAATGAGTCATTCTGGAGTTCAGCCTCACTTTAATATAATTTAGATTAAAAAAAAAATACAATGTTTTCTCTACCCATGATGGGGGCACCTGCTTAGCAACATGCAAACATCATCCAAAACAGTTTAATCATCTTGGAAATGGGCTTTTTTCTGAGTCTCGGGAACAACCCTGGCTCATTTCCACGTCAAAAGACTGCTCGCATGAGAAAAGCGGGGCAGCAGTGAGGATCAAAAATGAAAGTGAAAGGGAAGACTTTTAAAACAGATTAAAACCAGGGGGGAGTTGGGCCAGCAACAATTGAATTGACTTCACAGTGGCGCCACAGGAAGTCTTTGCAGTTAAGCAGACGCAAGCTCGAGTTTGCAAGCAGAACGTGTGGATTACTTGAAGTGAAATCCTTCTAATCAGGCAGGAAGGGAGAGCAAAAGAGAACCGGGGGAGGGAGGGTTCTGATAAGTAGTGAGCAGACCTGGAGGTCATCTGATAAAAAGAACAAACATCAGGAAGTCTAGCTCGCACCTCACAACACACTTCCTGCTTATATTTGAAGGAAATTTCACATTTCCAGACTGAAGCTGCCAGTCCATGTCCTCTTTTATTTGTAATATTTGTGGGTGTAATAGTTGTCAGTGGGAGGCAGAGCCCCACTTGCTTGTCAAGAGTGAAAAAATTAAGCAAATAATTAGAAAAAAATATTTTTGGATTAATTTAGTCTGTCTTTTATATTGATCTTTTTAAATCTAATAATATTTAGAATTAATTGATTGAAATAGCTACATTTGTTTAGCGTACATAATAGAATTGGGAAGTTCAACAGCCTCACTTCAGATTACAAAATCATACTCCAAACGTTAGCAGCAAATTACACAGAGCGCCATCCGTGCTACAACAGTTAACATTTTCACACCCTTATAAAAGACATTCTGATATTTCGTTTTCCTCATAGCATAAAACCCGCAGATAAAATGTGAGGTGAGGCAGACGGGGATTCTGCCTCCAGATTGTTCCCACCGTTCAAAGGATTCCAAACCGTCATTTGAAATAGAACTGATCAGGAAAGACTGACCTCACTGGCAATCACTTCTATTTAACATCAAGTAAAGATAACACAATATAGTTATTTCGTCATTTTCACATTGCGACATTATGGAAGCTGGAATGTATGGAAACGTGACCTTTCCTAAAAGCACACATCCATTCCAGTAAATGTCCCTCCCTGTTTTAATGATGTATAGCAACAATGGAATCCTTCTTTGGCAGACGGGCTTAAATCATTTTCACTCTCCTGATACACCCGAGCAGGATGTGTCAAGCCCGAAAGGGTCTGCAAAGAATCACAGGAAATGCGCTCAATTAAACAAACTATGGTTGGGATGCGAATAGCATTACAAAACTCTTTTAATCACTCAACCGCTTCCACTTTCGCTAAACATGTTGAACCAGAATGATTTACAGTCTACGATGTTATTTACGACTAAGCGGACCTTCTAAAGTCAATCACCCCAGAAGTCATCCATTTGAAAACTCCAATTATCAGTTGAGCCAACAATCGTAAAAGTTAAACCTGTTCAATATTTACGATAGCTACGTGTGTGGTCAAACCGATCCACAGACTTTGATTGTGGCGTGAAACTTTTTTACGACTTCTTCTTTGTCTATTTGTATGCATACCCTGTGGCACTACACTGCCTCTCACAGGCCAGTCTTGGTACTACAATACACATCTGATTTGGGGGTGCTCCTGAATCAGCAATTTGAATCTATGACTCAATGTGACCCATCATAGACAAATATTTAAGTCGGGGCCAACTAGGTTATCTCAAGTTGGCAGTCTCGCAATCCCTGACGTCGGCATTTGGCTGTATATATTTAGCTGATATTTGAGCTTTCCTGCTTTAGGGAAGCTGATGAGTAATAGGAAGCGTACACGGTGATTTATGTTGCCGTCTGAAAGGCTTTTGGAGGAAAAGGGGAGTCAAAAAAGATACTTGGATGATTTCCTCTCTCTTGCGCAAGAGGCACACGGAAGGAGCATTGTTGCTACAATCACGTTACACTCGGTCTTGCTTCGCGAAGTCGCTATAGTGTTCTGAGTTTTTTTAAAAAGGGGATCGAGGTCAGGGGTGATATTGGAGGAATAGCGAGAAAAAAAGCATCTGGCCACCAAACGCTGACGTCAAATTTATACAAGCGAGTTGGATAAGGGCCGCGCTGGCTGACAAAACTCATTATTCATTCGGGGGTCTGCACTGTGTTTTCATATGAGGCTGTTCCATTGTTCTACTTTCACAACCTTTTCCAAAACAACTTTGTTCCTTGACGACACTTTCACAACAATCGCTTGGTGATGTGGCAAGTGGATAAAGAGAAATTGGGTTGTTTTTATTGGCATAGTTTTGATTATTCCTATTTGTCACCTCGTAGTAGCTTTTGTATATTTGGGTCTTTGGTTAGGGTCAATATTTGCTGTTGATTTACTATTTTGAATTTTCAAACAGTAGTCTCGAATTCCACCTAGCAACAAGCAACTGTTACTGGGATGAATCACTTCATCTTTGTGCACACTAAGGCTGCTCAATTATGGGAAGAAAAATAAGATTTTTTTTTTTGGTAATAATTGAAATCACGATTATTCAAATGATCATTTGATACGAAACAGGAGAATTTTTAGATATAAATTAATATTAAAGCAATTTTTTTGGGAGCATCATTATGTAAGTTAGTTTTGGGCCAAACTAAATCTAAATTTTTTTTTATTTTAAAATAAAAAAATGATACAAATATTTAAAAGCAATTAAATATTCAGGTATGGGTTGCTTATATAAACAAATTTGAATCCAGATTAATAGTCGATTTTATTTTTACAATGAGGCCAATTTTGTTATCATGACGTATAATAATCGTGATTGTAATTGAATTCCGATTAATTACCCTATTTATACATTTCTATGACAAAGAAGGAGATGGCAAACTAGATGGGAGTTCTGCCTTTGGTTTCATTTTGTGTGCTGACAGAAACGGTCAAAGCTCATTAAGCGAATGTTTTATGATCTAATCGAAAAGCTTGTGCAAGCTATCTTGCAGCTCAGAGTGGAGAAAAGGGCACATGATGTGATTTGATAGAGTGGGAGTGTGTCAGAATCATGGCTGCAATTTCAACAATGTAACAAACTTTTTGCATGCTGGGCTTTAATTAAAAAAATTATCTTTTTTGAGATAATGCGGCATTTTAGTTGATACAAAGTGATAGTGGGAAATGTGGAATTTACCCTTTGCTAGTATTGGAACTCATTTTGTCTCCCAAAATGAATCCAAAGGTGATTCATTAAAAGAATTCCCGGACCCAACTAACATCCAAACACATCATGCATTTCCTGGAAATTCCTCAACTTCAGCTTCCATTTTAATCGGTGAACACGATGCAAACAGGAAGTGAATGGACAAGGTGGATTGTGGAAAGTCCGCAGTTTAGCTTGGAAGAAAATTCAAAAGGCTTGTGCAAGAGGACGGGTTTCGATTTGATTTCAAAAGTGACATTTTCTGAAATTCTCTTATCTTGTTATTGTAAGCTTTGTCCCATCGGAAATTACTGATAACAGACACTCCATTTCCTATCACCAGTATTAACTGCACAGGCAGTTTATTCCATCAGAAATTTTCTGAAAGCACATACATTTCTGCTTTTCATATATATATATATATATATTTTTTTTTTAATGGGTTGCTTCTCATTTGATTTAAGATGTTTGTCTTTTTGTGCGGTTACTGGGGTAGATTACACATGATGATGGGTGGTGATGCAAAAAAGTCTTTTTTATTTTTACAAGGGGAAAATGAAATAAAAAATTAATAATAATTCAACGATGAGCCAACTATAACAGCTACAGTAACTTTAAGAAATACAAATACCAAAAACTAAAAGTTGGGCTGTATGAAACTTTGATTTATTTATTTATTTATGTATGTATGTATGTATGTATGTATGTATGTATGTATGTATGTATGTATGTATGTATGTATGTATGTATGTATGTATGTATGTATGTATGTATGTATGTATGTATGTATGTATGTATGTATGTATGTATGTATGTATGTATGTATGTATTTATTTATTTATTTATTTATTTATTTATTTATTTATTTAAAAATATACCTCTCCCGTCACTTTACCTTGTTCAGCAGAGCTCTATATTTCTTGTCTTTTTTTTTTTTTTATTGTTGTAAATATTTCAGATGAAATAAAAATGACCAGCAAATATTTTCACAACAGCTGTGTGTTTGCATCACAGTTGTTTATTTCCATGTCCCAATTTGCACTTTCATGCAGCTGCTGCCTCAACTTTGCAGTGTAACACGGCCCAACTTATTGGAAGCAGGAATCTCACACGCACACATGCACACACACACACACGTATCAAATGAACACACCTCCTTTTCTCTCTCTCTCTCTCTCACGCTCTTTTTTTATCGAGCCTTCTCTTCTACTTGACATTTGTGCAACGCATGAGAGTGGTACACAAGTAGCTCTGAGTTGGAGAAAAGGAATCACCCAAGAGGGAGAAAGGGGAAATGGGCGAAAGGACAACTTTTACGCGCCTCTTGTTAGGGTTTCTACTCTGCACCTCAGGTAGGAACAACTCTTTGCGTTTTAGTCAAGTGTCACGAATATTCCAGAGTAACTGTATTTTATTTACTCTCTGACTGAGAACAGCAAATTTAAAGATTTACATACTGCACATACAACATTATGTCCATATTCAATATTAGTTTCTGCAACAAAACAGATTATTATCAAACAAATTGTTCATATTTTTTAGAAATAGTTAAAAATATGTATTTGAAGAAAAAGGTTCAAATAGGATTTAAAATCACGATTCCAGTGTAGTTGTAATGACTGTTCATAAAGTGCATGTTTGTCATTATGCAAGATGTTGACAGTAGAGTTGAGTTGAGGGAATACGATTTTTTAGCGTTTTCCTTTCTGGGCGGAATTAAAAGGTCGCACGGCCAGAGGAAGGAAGGGTTTCCTCGTTATGTCAGTGGAGCAAGGCAGTGACATATCCTCACTGAAACCGAACTGGACGGAAAACAATAATCACATGACTTTACGCAGGTGCCTGCTGCCCCATCGAGTTGAGCCCACCCAGAGTGGTGGTGCGATACGGAGACCCCGTGTCGATCAACTGTAGCACATCCGACCCCATGTACAAAGGAATGGGTTGGGAAGCTCCGCTAGGCGGCACGGGCCTGAAGCTTGTGCGCCATTTGACTTGGAGCGTGGACAAACTCACTACTTGGAACATCTCGCCGACGTGCTTCCTCAGCCACCGGGCAAAAAGCGGACGAGTGCAGTGCTCCAATAAGCCAATTGTGGTTGTTTACAGTGAGTGTTAAGCGATTCATTGTCATTTAATCAATGGTTTCAATTTTGGCTTCTCACAATTATGAAAACATCAGGAAAATAATTCATGTGTTTTGGTAGTTTGTCAACAATCACAATTGTTTCGGGGAATTCTTTTTTACATAATAGCTCAGCTCTATTCAACACATTGACAAAATGGTAGCATGGGGTCATGTGTCTGATCACTTCTTTTTCCTCCACCAGCATCTCCACAAAACATCTCCATCCAAGCCAACAGTTCTGTTGTAAAACACGGAGAGGCCATTAAAGTGGAATGTGTCGTCAACAATATAGCGCCGATTGAAAGCGTCACTGTGCGCTGGTACAACGGCGAAAAAGTCATCATGGAAAGACGCCCAGAGTTTTCCAGGAAAGGACTCGTCAATCTTGTTTTGGGCTACACCTATCAATATTCCCAGTCGTTTTCGGAAATGCAGCAGTTTGTCCGGCTCAGATGTGAGGTGGTGATGGACCTGACACCCGAGGGACCGTATCTCGATTTCCTTTCACCCGAGTTCAATGTCACTGTTGAACGTAAGATCACAATTTGAATACGCAGATTAGTTTGTGGAAATTAGCGCATATTTGATTGCTTGGCGTAGTTGAAATCATTTTTGTTCTTCCCTTTTTAGATAACTTTGAAGACATAGAGTTAATTTGTCCAAATAACTACACGGTGGTGGAGTACGCTCCTCACGACCTCAACCTCTCCTGTTATGTGGAAGGCGGCTCTTCCGAACCTCTGATAACTTGGTACAAAGACGGAGAGCAGGTGGAGTTATCGGAGACGCTGACAAGATTCGACGCGGGGCAATACGTCGTGGTTGCCGCGTTGTTTTCAAACACGGTCAACGCCACAGTGGACCTCAATGTTGTATGTGAGTCTGATTTCAGTTGCCATTGATGACCAAACGGGAATTTAGTTCTAACCACAAATTGTTCTGGGCAGATCCGCCCTCACCGATAGAAGAGCTGGAGGCCGTTGAAGTTGAGCTTGGCTCCGAAGTGTATCTCAAGTGCTCCAGCAGAGGCAACCCGCGACCCGAGTACTCCTGGACCGCACCCACTTTTCAAAACGTAGTTCAGGTTAATGAAGATGGCATTTCCCGTCTGCTGATCGAAAATATGGCTTCAAACCACACAGGCGACTACAAGTGCCACGCCACTAACGAAAGAGGGACTGTCGGGAAAAAAGTCACTGTGAGTGTGAAAGGTGAGGCTCATACACACACACACACCCCAGAAGTCAAGTTGAGTTTATTTCTATAGCTTTGAAATCAACAGTTTGAGAGTCCATTCATTGACATAAAGTGCTGCAGGTCGACTGCTCCAGCAAAGTGGTTTTCGAAGTAGCGAGGAATCACTGTACTTCCCTGGCCTTGGACTCTGTTTAGTCTGTCATAATATGTGTGAAAATGACAAAGAAAGTGTGTGTGTGTGACAGAGTGCGAGCCCGGTTGGTTTCGATGTGCAAATGGCGCCTGCATCTTGTCTCATCGGATGTGTGATGGAGAGGACCACTGCGGTGATGGCAGCGACGAACTACTCTGTGGTAATTATTATTATTATTATTATTATTATTATTATTTTAAAACATTATCATAATCTGTCACACATTGTTCGTAAATAACGAGCTAGTTAGTAACGGCGCTGTAATTGCTCATGCGCAGTTGATGGCGTACATAGGGAGGCAGGACCGCTGTTTCTTCCCAGGAGGGAGGAGCAAGAAATAGCCAGGCATGTAGCTTTAGCATTTAGCTCGCTCACTCAGCTGGAGAAGCTGACACACGCACACGCGAAAGAGGCGCCGCCCGGCCGGAGTCACCCTGGCTAGCTAACGGAAGCCGGGACAGTGCCGTTACGAATCTGGGGGCGAGGGAAAAAAAAAAACCAAACAAGTCAAATGGATGATTTAAAGTGGCTTCGTTTTCTCTCCGTCTTCTTGACTTTCGAGCTGTCGCTGTCGAACGGAGCCCAGTCGAGTGAGTAAAACGATTTGTAATGTGAATGATAAAAATATGACAGTTGTCTAAAAATAATCATGCGGTTGTTTGTATATTGTGCAGCCAATCGGTCAGAGGAAAATTCACATTCCAAACGTGTCTTGAATCAGAAGAACAAATGGGCACATTGTTTGCGATGAAGACTCTTTTTTTAAATAAATACATTTTAAAAAAAACACATATTCCACACAATTTTTCTTAAGTTTTTTCGACTTGAGGAATGTGCACTGAGATGGTGGATGATGCGTTCAAGTCCAACATTAAGACCTCAGGAGCAGTCTTTCCTCTGGGAGGGTCTTTCCTTCCTGACTGCCTTCCTTTCCTGTTGGACCTTAACAAACAGCTTTTGTTTTACATGCTCCCTCATGTCAGCACGACAGCATCGCATGCATGTTCGGGAAAGGCTCCATGTTGCAGCACCTGTGCACATTCTTCCATGTTTGTGAGATTTCGATCTATTCCCACAGGTGAGCACCACCAATGCCCCATTAGGATACACCCGGAGAACCTGGTGCTCCAATACAAGGGCGAAAGTCAGAACGCCACGTGCATGTTCACCAGATCCAGGAAGTCCCGAGCTATAGCCTGGCACGAGCGGGACCCCGTCCACCTCAACAAAACAACTTGGACTCCGGACACCCACACCGACTGGGACCCTGCTCCTCGTTGCACCGCCTTCTTCCAGGGGCAGAAAATTTGCCAGAAGCCTCTGAAATTCACCCTCTATAGTGTGTATATTTATTCTTTTTTTCCCTATTTTTATTCTATTTTTAACGTGCTTTTTTTCCATTTTCTTTCAATGACCACAACTAGAAATGCCGGACAGCGTCGCCGTCCGTCCAGTCAACGAGGAGATCTTTTTTGAAGGCCGGCCGTGCCAGTTGCATTGTGACATCACCAACGTGGCTCCCGCACAAAGCCTCGTTGTGCGCTGGTATCAAGGCAATCGAAGCATTGAGCCGTCATTCAGAGGTAAGGAGTCAAATATCATTTGAATTTGTTCTGAAACAAAAATGACAATTCAAAATACGTATTTCAAATCGTGTTTCAACACTGAAAATGATTGGAAATTCCAACACTCAACAAAATAGTTTTCTTACCACATTAAGTGGGAATTGGGTTGCTTCTTCTGGTGTGCACACCTTGTCCACATGGGGGCAGTATAATACACACAAACAGCTAGTGCATGAAAATCCTCATATAAATTAATTTCATAACTTTTTATTTGAATTTGTTCTGAAACTAAAATGACAATTTAAAATAGATATTTCAAATCATGTTTCAACATGGAAAATTAGGGAAATTCCAACAAAAAAAAAAGTTTTCTTACCACATTAAGTGGGAATTGGGTTGCTCCTTCTGGTGTGCACACCTTGTCCACATGGGGGCGGTATAATACACACAAACAGCTAGTACATGAAAATCATATAAATTAAATTAATAATTTTGAATAAGAAAAATGATGGCTTCTCAGTTTACTTTTTTTAATCTGACCAGAAAAATTAACATTTGTCTTTTTCCCCAAAATATCCTTCAGAGCCTCTACAATTGGCCGACTGCCTGCAAGATTCAAACACGTCGTGTGAACCGGGCGTCACCAGAATGCCAGTGAACGTGTCCGCCAGCGCCAGCTTCCTTTTGAACCGAACGCATCATGACGCAGCTTTAAGTTGCGAGGCTCTATTAGAGCTCGGACCGGCTGGACCGAGGCTGTCACCCTCCGTCAAGTCACGAGCTGTCAGCTTGAGCGTCCACTGTGAGCTCATCTTTCATATCTGTTAGTTTTTTTCTTTTCCGTGGTGTGTATCTACTTGTCTTGCCTTGAACAGACAAGCCGATCATCAACACCGCAAAGCTCCCCAGAGTCGTCCCGCTGTTCCGAGGTTACCCCGAGGAGCTGGTGTGCGAAGCTGACGGTCAGCCGCCTCCCGTCATCTACTGGTCAAATACCCAAGGCAAAAACTCTTTGGCGGGGGGAGGCAACATCACAGTCTTGGAAGCGGGCCGCTACGTCTGCATGGCCGTCAATTCCCTGGCTTCGGTCACGTACGAGGTTGAAGTGGTCCCAAAAGGTAGGACTCGCACAAAAACTCCTCCATGTCATCTTTCGCAGCTGTTTTCCAAAAGTGATGCTATGAATAAAATGCAAAATCCAACCGAGCTGGCTATTTTTTGCGAAACACAAATGTGATTTTTTTTTTTTTTTTTTTTTTGACGGCCTGCAAACCGTTGCTTCACTTTTGCTGTGTTGTGTTTCGACCGCAGAGGACTACCTGCCTCTCATCGCCGGATTTGTGGCGGCCACGGTGGTGATCATCTCGGCCATTTTCCTCTTCATCTACTCCATCTACTACAAGAACACCAAGATGCGCCGCTACAGCCTGAAGAACCCCAAACTCAGCGGCCACAACGCCAACGTGGCCCACAACGGCTGGGACTTGCAGTTCCCCATGACCAAGTTGTCGTGACCGACGAGCCGTCTGCCGACTGACTAACAGTCATGTCTTCTTCCAGATTTGACTCTTCATCAGATCCTTTTAAAGACTCTGGCTTGCGCTGTACCCGTAAGTATTTAATACTTCACTGGACGGGGAGGTGGCAAAAAAAGGAGACCACATAAGCTGGATTTTGAATGTTTGATAAGCACAAAAAGGGAGTTTGTTGCATATAATTCTGAAAATGGAAGTGCACTACTTTTTCTTTACTAATCAGCTGTGCTTGATTTGTGAAAAATGATGTGACGTGTGTCTATCACTGAGCCTTTTGCCCTTTGGCCGTGCCTGCCGTTAGTCACTGTGCACTTCTGTAGCCTCACTTTCTCTCTTTTTGTCTGTATTGAGGTCAGATGCTTTTCTATGAATGAATGAATTGCCCTTAATGTTATATTAAATAGTTTATATTCTGTTAAAACTTTGAATTTTAAGAGTGAACAAACACTGCATTGTGGATGTGAATATGGTGTCTACACTTGTGAAATTTGTTGTACATATTTATAACTGAAGATTTTTATTGGTGTTATTAAATGTGCCTTTCCGGTGAAGTTGCATTGTGCAGATTCAATTGTTGATAAAAACAAAACACTTGTTTTGTATGACACTGAGGATGTTGAAAATGTGCTTCCAGAATATGATCATTATTTTCATTTAAACATGCATCTATTCCAACATTATTTTGGATTGTTGGAAAGTCCCGATTTTTAATGATCATTATCGTGTGTTGCTTTCATAGTCATTGGGGAAATTGCGGATCTGACAAGCAACAGGCGAGCAAGTTCCCTGTATTACATTGTCATGACATGTTGACACAGTGACGTGATTGGCCGGATTTTGCTTAATGTGTCGAAACATTAACTTTGGCAAATTCTAACAATGACGCACGTAGGAGTAATGCGGGTGGGTTGGATTACTGTATTTGGTTTATTCACATGAACGCAGCTGGTCGTGTGAAGACAGACTTCGTTTCTATCATTTTCCACTACAGTTTAGTTTGACTGCGCCTATTTTACCACGTTCGTGATGATAATCATCTTACTCAGCTTCTTAATAACGTTTGCAGGTAAGAGTGGTTTTTGTCATTTATTCATTCGCTTGTTAACTTAGCTGCGTCGTTGTTTTAAACGTTTTGCTGCACCAGTCCATCCGTGAAATACTTTGTCGGTTTTTAAACCAGGCTGCTCTCCAACCATGCGTGGTTTAAAGTACGCACCCATTGAGTCGCGTGTTTTGCAACAATGCACATTAAGTACTATTTAACATTAATAATGATTTGGTTTCGATTTACTCTCATTTTCTTAGCATCATACTGCCCCCAGCTTGCCAAAACGTGCATGTGTTACATACCAGAAAAGAGTTGCGCAATCGCAATGATTTTTTTTTTTACAAGCATTAAAGTACAGATACCTGAAAAATCGAAGTACAGTGATCCCTCGCTACTTCGCGTTTCGTTTATCGCGGCTTCACTACATCGCGGATTTTTCCAAATTTAAAAAAGAAACATTTAAAAGTCCAAATAAAACTTCTAAATTGAGGAAATCTTCGTTTACATTCCTTTAGAAGTCCGTTTTCGCGAATAAGCATCTTTCCGATAACTCGTTACCCTGCCCGGTACTTCTTGTTGGTGACCGTACTTTGCGGATTTCGCTTTTTAGAACCAATTATCCGCGATAAACGAGGGATTACTGTAGTACAAAAGTATTTTACCGTTATTTCCCACCTCTACCCACCAGTTATGCTGAAGAATAGAGAACATTTTCATTTCTTTCCAGCACAGCCTGCAAGCACCACCTGTCCACTTGAAATTACGCCTCCTGCTGTGGCGGTGCCTTTTGGCGGCACCGTCTCGGCACTATGCGAGTCATCATCTCCTCAGGTGAAGGGAATGGGCTGGGAATCGCCATATGGAGGCACAGGACTGGTGAAGGGCGTGTCCAACCTTACCTTACAAATTGATTCGTTGCAAAAGTGGTCCGCGCGTCCCATCTGCTTTGTCAATCTCAATGCTTCTCAGTGTACTAAGGAATTAAACGTCACCGTCTACAGTAAGTAGCCTTCATTTCGGACGTGATGAGCCAAAGGTCAACTTTGCTCCGTGCCTCACTTTTTCATTTCTCCTTGCAGAAATGCCAGATGATGTGAACATAGGCTTATGGCTTTCTGACACCGTGGAAGAAGGGGAAAACTTTGCGGTGGAGTGTGAAGTCATTGAGATTGCGCCAATACATCGAGTTTCTATAAAGTTGCTCAATGGCAATAAAATATTGGGAGAGATGTGGGGCAACGGAAGTACCAGCTTTAGCCCAGTTTCCCGAATTTTTTATTTCCTACAAAACGGCACGAGAGAGTATAATGGAGTCCGGTTGCACTGTGAGGTAAAGATCGACCTTGGTCCAGTGCAAGATCTTCCAGCGACCTCCTCAAAGCCGTTCCAGCTGATTGTGCATTGTAAGTCGACACCAACTGGGGAAAGATAGAAACAAGGAAAGATTAGGACTGTGCCATGCAGTTCTTTAACAAATCTAATCTTGTCCCAACAGACCCTCCGACTTTCAGCCAAGCGGAGAACGAGACTCTGACACTTTCCGACGGCGATCAAATGAGTTTAAATTGCAGCGCCTCAGGAGAGCCTGCGCCACAGTACAGCTGGAACATTCCTCACATGTCCAAAGTGCCGAATGGAACTCAAGACATTTTCAATTCCTCTTTCAAGTACGCAGGCACCTACGAGTGCACCGCTGCTAACTCCCGGGGTGCCGTCACCAAGTATTTCACGGTCACCCAAGCTCCAAGTAAGCTCGTCACGCTTCTTGTACTGCTTCTCTCAAACAAAGCGGATTCAGAATTCCTGACGAGACAATAACGGAAACATCCATCTCCTGCAGGGGTTCGAACAACCTTGGCGGTGGTGCTCGGGGTTTTTCTGGCCGTGGCAGTCGTGCTCGCCATCCTGGGGATTTTTTTCCTCACCCCACAAGGGACGTTTTCTTGCAGTAAGCTCGGCTTCACTCCTGTGTCAGGTCCTGTATGAGCCTTATTTAATTTTGGGCTCCAATAGACCAAGTTAAATCCATTGTTGGCTACGAAACGGCAAATACAGGGTTTCTAATTGCACCTCCACATTTTCAGGTACCACTGTGCAGTGTGCTCCATGATTGTATTTGATGTGTTTTATTTTCTATTTGCACCTTTTTTTATATCATCGGCGACAAAGCTATTTTATGACGATTTGCATGTGTCTGGGAAGTTTTGCACTGTGAACACTAATGTGTAAGTTTGATTCTCCCCAATGTTTTGTCAAGACAATCATCCGATTTGTTGTACTTGACTATGTTAAGCATTAAATGGATGTAATTCCTCTGGTGTCAATTTTTTTTTCCATTTTTACACTACTGGATGAAAATATTAGTTTTATTTTACAGTGGTTAGCGTGGTTTTGTATTCGTACTTGTTAATAATAGCTGGACTTGATTTAATTATAAGGATGTTAATCATGTTAACTGTTATGTATGCCATTTATCATGTCAATTACGCAATTCCCCAAATACTCCACTAGGTGGCGATAGCGCCCTAAAAACAGCTTCCTGTTTCCTCCGCTGTGTATTGTTTTGGTAGCTTCAAAAGGTGAGAATACTTTATTTTTTAATCATAATGAATACAAATTTCCTTAATTTTTTATTGAAATAGTATTCTTTTATTAATAGTTTAAATTAACAACAAAATATTTTATTTGACACTAGATTTTGACCTTTAAAACCACTAAGCAATGATGTAAACATTCTCCAGAGGAATACTGATTTGTCTTGCTTGCCTTTAACTGTTTGCGTGCCAGCCTTTACCTCGCTTCGGCCCCCTCTTGGCCCACTGCTGCTCTCATTCACTTGTAGGTTGCAAGGCCGCCATACTAATTAGACGGGGAATGTAAAGTATAGCCTGACCCGGTTTGCCCATTTGCACCATATTCCTTCACGTTAAGAGCTCAAAAGTTCTATTCTGCTTAAGTCATGTGTTCCATGCAGCTGTCCACATTGTAAATACACCGCAGAGAATCCAATGGTGCTGCAGCCGTGCAGGATTCTGCTCACAGTGGGAGTCCGGGGAACAACAACAACAACAGCCGGCCCAGAATGCACATTCAAGTGAAAAGAATGGAAATAAATTCAGATTTGACCACCCACCATTTTGTAAGTGCTTTAACGTCATGTCTGAAATATGATATTTCATTCCACCTGGCAAAGTCGCCTCTTTCCCTTCTCAACAGACACACACACACAGTGAAGTCAGATGGGATGAAGGGGGCCCTTGTGTCCACCAAGCATTGTTCCCTGCAGAGTTGGCCAAGCTTGTGTAACTTGGGATTTGTCTTATCCGGGGCTGCTTCACCGCCAAGTGAACATGGCCAATGTGGCGCCTCTGCAGTGGATTGTGGCACTTTGCATGTTTTGTTCAGGTAGGATGCAATTTTTCTATCCAGTTAGCGGCATGATCCTTGATGTCACCGTCTCAGTTTCAGGTGACGGGTGCTCCCTAATCCTCAAACCCGCCAGGGCAGTGGTGGGCTTCGGGGAGTCGGTGTCTGTCAGCTGCGAGGCGACCCGGCCGGTGCGTGTGCTGGGCTGGGAATCGGCCATCAGCGCGGCGCACACGCAGCGGGGCCCGAGCGTCCAGTGGAAGGTGGACAGCCTCATCGACTGGATCGAGGAGCCTATTTGCTACGGGGTGTTCTTCAGCGCACCGCGCCAGTGCGAGGAAAAACTCAATCTCGTCCTCTACAGTGAGATTATTAATGCATATGTTTTTATTCCACCGATTTACTTTTGATTTTTTATACTCTGTTTTGGTTTTTGTTGTTCTCACAGAAAGCCCAGACAGCGTCACTATCACGGTGGTGAATCATACCGGGCCGATGGTGGCGGGAAAGGAGTATCAGCTGCTATGTGAGGTCCAGAACGTGGCTCCCGTTCAATATCTCAATTTGAAGTGGTACAGGGGCCGCAACGAGGTGTATAACCGCTCCTTTACCGACCTGACTTCTCCCTCGCCGGTGCAAGTTTCCTCTATCCTGGTCATCACGCCTTCCCAGGCCGACGACGGCGTTCGGTACAGCTGCGTGGCCGAGCTCGAACTCGGACCGGAAGGTCCGCAACCGCCTCTGACTGTCACCTCGGTGCCGTTGAGAGCATCTGTGTACTGTGAGTTTGTGTTACCAACAACATTGAACCCAAAGAACTACATTGCAGCTCTGCTTACCTCTTGCTTACCTCAATGTAGTTCCTCCGACGTTTCAAAGCCCCGAAGCGGAAATCGTGGACGTGCCAGAAGGTGGTGAAACAACGCTGAACTGCACCGCTGCTGGGAACCCGGCACCCGTCTACAGCTGGCAACCTGAGCCGGAGCCAAAAAGGGAAGATGACCAACAAGCCGTACTCGCTTCATCCTTGCTGCTGCCCGGAACCTACACCTGCACCGCCTCCAACGTGTTAGGGAAGAAGACCAAGCAGTTTACTGTCAAAGCCAAGAGCAAAGGTAGACAGAAGGTGTGAACCGACCACCAGGGATTTTTACAACACTCAGTATTTATGCTAAATTTGTCACCATTTTAACATAGATAGCTGTCTAGTTAAGTTTACATATAGTTGCTGATGTCATTAGCTTTGTCTGATTTTCTACTCTGATTTTCTACATTGTCAGAAAAAAGGTGCTAAATTTGTACCTCCAGTAGTTTGCCACTGGCGAAGTACCCTCAAGGTGCCCCGACCTGACAATCTGCACCATTTGTAGACAAATTAAAAAAAAAAAAAGCTTGTCATTGTAATCATTTAGAATGAATGTTCGAATATGTTCGTCTATGCGGAAAACATATGTGCTTGTTTTATACATATAAATGTATAACTGGCTTGAATGTCATATAAATACACCAATTTGAATAACAGAGGGAAATAAAATGTATTATGGTTCAAGAAACTTCTCCTCGAATACATTGCCACACTGCCATACCATTAAAGGTCAACAGATGTCGCTGTGACAAATTCCATTGGCTCGCTGTGCGTCACGTGATCATAACAAGGAAGGAAAAAAAATCGAAAGCAGTCTGCAATGCCAGCAAAAGATCCTTGCAAAAAGCATGCTTGCGCCATCCAAACGTGTTTACAAGGTATATTGCGGTCAAAATATGCTGTTGTCCAAATGACTTATGCACAATGCTAACTTGATATCATTCCGGCAGCTAACAAGTATGTGGAGAGCATGTGTGCGGATGTGATCGATGACATGCGGCGGTGCTGCCGGATGCATGGCGCAAACTCCCTCTGCTGCTCTGGTTTTAAAGAACCAAAAAACATGGAGAGGAAACCCAACACGTAGCCTCCAACAAGGCTAGTGGGACAACAGCAGAAAGCATCACTGGCTGCAGTGTAATTTATTAAATAAATATATGAATATATGAAATAGGTGCAACGTGACATCATTCGTATTTTGAGATTAATTTCAAACAGTTGTTCGGACGTGATGTTCCTTTAAGAACTGGTAGCGCAACACAACTCGCCGTGTGACGTCAGACGCACGACGTAGAGCAGAAACAAAATTACTTCCTTATTTAAATAAATTATTCTACTGAATAACTATTTTTTACTATAACCCCCTCCACAATTAATTACTAAATACAAATCTCGGTGCTGATTTCTTTCTGAGCAGGAGGATCTCAACACGCAGGCGCAAAATGACGTCAGACGTACGACGTGCACCGGAAATTTCCAGCAGTACTTTCTAGAATTTCTTGAGTAGCTAACCCGAGTGAATCAGTTTTCATTTTAGATTTCATCTTGGCAAAACGACGGGTCTTCCAACTCACTTTCGAGTTAAGCATCTTTGCTTCTTAGATTCGGCAGGCAGCGGATCGCACTAGCTTCTTTAATCATGTCCAAAATAGACTACAGCGTGTGGGACCACATTGAGGTGTCGGACGACGAAGATGACACCCACCCAAACATCGACACTCCGAGCCTCTTCAGGTGGAGACACCAGGTATAAATTGATGGGAAGGAATGATCACGAGGTTTATTGAAATCCATGAAGTTTCACAATGGAGATTTCTTTTGATAAACAAGAGTTAAATCGCTATGTAAACAAAAATGCTCGGTCTTGAGTGATGCGTTTCACTATGTAGTATTGGACATCTTCATTTTACTTAGTAGTGGATGGTGACATTTTATTGCACCCTCATTGCAGTATAAGTGAAGCAAAAACAACATCAAAATAAAATGGTGTGCCTTTTTCGACTGGTAAAAAAAATGCCGCCACTCATGCCATTTGAGATTTAAAAAAAAAGGCAATTGAGTTGTGTCACAATGCAGTGTAAATCCAACTGGGAACTTGTCGTTTCTAGGCCCGCGTGGATCGAATGGAAGAATTCCAGCAAAAAACACAAGACCTCAACAAGGGACTCGCCGAGTGCCGACGCAAGATGTCAGAAGTACAAAAGAAAATCCAGGAGCTGAGCGTATCGGCGACGGACGAGAGCAAAGCCGATCTGAGCAAAGTGCAGGCGGAGGAGAAGAAACTGAAGAAGGAGCAGCGTGACTGGGAGAGGAAGGTGGAAGATCATGCTCGGGAAGAGAAAAAGATGCCGTGGAATGTGGACACGCTGAGCAAAGAAGGCTTCAGCAAGGTGGGACAACCCGTAGGCGGCCAGCACATGATGATTCTCAAACCTTCTACTGCACTTGATGAATCACTGAAAATATTTTGTGCATAAAAGTTAAATCCTACTTAAATATTTATTTGAAAACAAACGGGTCTAAAACATGCTAATCTGATGTGTTGAAAAGTTAAATACAACTAAAAATGCAATGTAATGGATTGTAAAAAATGTAGCCTCTAACGTGTGCATTCATTTGCGTACCGCTAGAGGGTGCTGTTGTACCACACTTTGAGAGACTTAACCATACCTGGCATACAAAGGCACGTCTAATTTTCAGATGCACATTCATTCCCTCAGGACAGAATATTGAACCCATATTTATTTAAAGTGTGCATTACCACAGCAGTAAAATGCAAATGAACTATTAAAATAACATAATTTTTCCCATTAATAAGTGAATGAATGAAATAATTTCTTAGTTGTCATTCTGGCTTTACAATAATGATGCATGTATTATTTTATTAGTGGCCATGTTAGGCTAAATTATTTCACTGTTGTACATTTCTTAATTTGTGATTAAAATTAATATTCAGAATAGAAAACATTTTGTGTGGTACTGCAAAATGCTAACTGGGTGTAATGAGTGCTCAAAGCAGACCTCATCCGTGCTTCTTCAAATGACGCAATAGTGCAATGCGTCCTCTCACAAAAAACTTCCAACGGAGGTTGATAAAACTGTCAAAACCTTTGTGGTTTCCTGATGTACCTTTTGGGTCTGTTTTTGCAGAGTGTTGTCAACGTCAAACCCGAAGCGTCGGAGGAGTCCGAAGACGACAAAGAGAAGAAGCATAAGACCTTTGTGGAAAAACATGAGAAGCAGATCAAACATTTTGGTGAGGATAGGCATTTGGCTTGCATGCTTCCTTCCTGTTGAGAGGGTGTGCTAAATTTCCCTCCTGGTGTTGTGTTTCCCTCAGGCATGCTGCGGCGCTGGGATGACAGCCAAAAGTACTTGTCTGACAACCCTCATCTGGTGTGCGAGGAGACAGCCAACTACCTGGTCATTATGTGCATTGACCTCGAAGTGGAGGAGGTAATGCTCCCTCGCTTTTTTTAACTCGCCTGATGGATGGATCAAGGCTCAAAAAAGGTGGTTCCGTTGCCGTGGCGAGTCGATTTGCGCTTCATCAAAATAAGAAACGTGTCACTCGTCACCTCGCGTAGATTGACAGCTAGCAGCGGCGAGCTTTGGCTGGCTATTTGTGCAGCGAAACGAGAAGAAACAAAGGGAAAGGCATGCTACATGCCAAGCTAACTTTTTTTTTTAATTGTTTTCTCACAAAGGGATTACAAGGAAAGGATAAGCCATGCTAATTGCTAAGCTAACGTTTTGTGTTATTTTTAATTTGCTTTTGTTTTGCGTGGTTTCTGATTTACTCTTTGTGTTTAATGTTAATTGCACTTCCGACTTTTCGCTTCAGCTATTTAGCCGAGACACACAAATGTCCGAAAAGGCACAAAACATTCGCTTTGGCTCTTTTCAACAGAAACATGCCTTGATGGAGCAAGTGGCTCACCAGACCATCGTCATGCAGTTCATACTGGAGTTGGCGAAAAGCCTCAAGGTGGACCCCCGAGGATGCTTTCGTCAGTTTTTTGCCAAGATCAAGGTTGGTGGTTGTGCGTCATGCTGCTTCTGAAAATACTATTAGACGATGTAAAGAAATAAATATTTTGCACTATTTTCCTCCGCAGACATCAGATCAGCAATATCAGGATGCGTTCAACGACGAGCTGGAGTCTTTCAAGGAGCGAGTGCGCGGCAGGGCCAAGATTCGCATCGAGAAGGCCATGAAGGAGTACGAGGAGGAAGAGCGACAGAAGCGCTTAGGACCCGGCGGACTCGATCCCGTTGACGTCTACGAGAGTCTACCACAGGTCGGTCCCTGTTACTGTTTGAAAAATGTTTGACTTTCAAGTTCCTCACATTTTTTTTTTTTTAATCTACAGGAGATGCAGAAATGCTTTGACGACAAGGACATCCAAATGTTACAAGACGTTATTAGCAAAATGGATCCAACGGTAAGCAACTTCCTCCAGTCCCCAGTTTCAAAATTCAAAGTTTGCCCACCAATTAGAACGAACGCAAGCGTCACTCTATTTATTTTGTATCGATTTTTCTTGTCTGTGATTCAGGAGGCCAAAGTGCACATGAAGCGCTGCATCGAGTCCGGACTTTGGGTGCCCAACTCCAAGCTGGGCGACGGCGACGACAAAGATGAAGAGGCCGTCTACGAGGACGTGAAAGAGGAGCCTGAAGACGCCAAGCAGGACTGACGGGGGGAGCCTTTGCGAATGTACTTAATTAAACCCTGCTGCAAACTCATAGCAACTCTCTTAGGTGTGCGACTAGTTTGCCTCGTGAGAAAAACAAAGAGCTTGACACACACATCGAGCTTTTCAGTAATGGTTTGGCTGTCACACAATTCCCCGCATTCTTGATGAATTCTGCTTGGGAAATAACCACGGCTTGTTTGAGTTGTTGTTTTTTGTTTGTTTTTTTATATAATACTTGGACACAAAATTTGTTCTGTACGCTTGAGGTACCCTACCGTTGAAACGTTTGGGGTCACTTAGAAATGTCCTTGTTTTTTTTAAATAAAATTGCAGTTTTCAGGAATCAGGAAAAGCCCATTTCCCCAGCAACCATCCCTCCAGTGTTCTAATAGTTCATTGTGTTCCCTTGTGCAATTATGTTAGTTTTTATGGAAAACACTAAATTGCCAGGGTGACTCCAAACATTTGAACGGTAGTATATGTATTATTGTTGACTCTTATTTCCCCTTCAAACACGTTTGTTTTTATTTTTTTAGATGTAGAACTTCTGCAGTCGGTGTAGTTTGGTTGTATATTCCCACCAATTTTATATAAACTTAGAAAGGTTTACCCAAAATCTAAACAGCTTCTTTTTTTTTTTTTTTTGCATAACGCACTTAAATTATATCTTCCAAGTCACAGTTTCCTTTCGAATATAATTTAACATCAACAAATGAGTATCATTCACAGAATTATTTACAGAATTTCTTCTCTCACTGCAATGGCACAAGTCCAGAACTGACTTGGTTTCACTTTCGATTTGAAAGTATTTGCGTTACTTCGACGTGTTCGTTACTGTCAATACCACCATAAAGAAAGTGCCTATTTTTAATTCCGATATATTTTAGAAAGAAACCACGAGGTTTTTTTTTCCTTTCACAAATCTGATCTTTATCTGACTCGTCGAGGCATTTATAGACACGCTTCTGAAACGTCACTTCCGGTATTGATATGAGGAAGTAAAACGTTTCGAGCATAGGCGAGACATATGAGAGCGGGTGGTGGGTGTAAGATAACCGCTTTTAATGGAAGTCTTAACACCAATTTATGATCGTACATGGTCTGTAAACTGATAGCCCTGCAAAAGGTCGCCGTTGAAAGGTAAGCTCGCCGGTACTGCTGTCTTCTCTGACATGACAACGTTGCTGTAAAATGACGCGATTTGCCTCTAATTAATTAGTCGTCGACATACAACACAGATCCTCGTGTTGATATGTAATATACGTAATGTATCTCTCTTATTCCACAAAGTTCCCGGAAACTGCCAAAACTTATTTTTTTTAACTTATCGGAAATCACTTGTATGTATTGTTTTCCTGATTGCTGAATTCGCATATATCCTGACGGTACGGTACTTGTGTCATTCACAAAGTCTAATCACAATGTAAATAAGATACATACGGTTTATTATTCCTTTTTATTTTTTTATTATTTGCATCTTGTAGTAGCCAAATTGGACACCCATACTGTGTTATTAACCACAAAATGGATATTGCACAAACTAGATTAGTCATCTTCCGTATAGGGTAGATGTTGGATGATGTTCATTATGCTATTTAATTTTTTTTTCTCTGTATTACCCTAAAAAGATCATCCTGCAATTTAGAGGAGCCCATTAATCCGTTAACAAATAGGCTATAGATGTCAAACTTTATCAGTCAACATTATTGGCAGTACTACTTGATAGCATCTTTGGGTTTTTGAAAAGCGCTATACAAATTTAATGAATTATTATTATTATTATTAAGAGGTAGTGGGAATTATGTCAGAATACAAATTTAATGAGAATTCATCGTTTATCATAGATTAATAACGTGTGTGTGTTTGCATCAGGACTCTGCAGTCATGTCCGGCAGGAGGTGGTCCAAGCTTTCCAAGCGAAGGTCCTCAGTGCAATCCCTGATAACCCCACAGGATGACGGCATCCACCTCTACCTCTTCTGGAGCCCCGATGGAGAACGTTATTTATCGCACGCGGCTGCAAAGCAGGTCACCGCAGAGGAGCTGTGCATTTTAGCCGCAGAGGCTGTCGGTGAGAATGAAGACTTTCCGCTATAATGTATAAAATCAGGTTCTATGTGTAACCCAGTGTGTCTTAAACAGGGATAACGCCTGTATTCCACGTGTTGTTTGCTCTGTATGACCCCTTGTCATGCTGCTGGTACAGTCCAAATCACATTTTTCACCCAGAGGATGGGTCCTGTCTCATTCTTCACTACCGAATGAGGTGGGTAATATATTGCACACAACAAGGCGCTTCACTGCTAATACCTGTTTTGTCGTCGGGCAGGTTCTACTTTCGCAATTGGCATGGACTCAATGAGAAAGAGCCAGATGTAACTCGCTTCACTGTCAAAAGTGAGACGCATGCCGAAGACAACGGCGGACAAGCGCTGCTGGAAATCAAATCGGGCGAGTATTTATTCGCCCAGGTATGTGTCAGGCTTCCTCGCAGCGGGTTGACGAGACAGTCCCCTGACAGCGCGATCTTCTTACTGACAGGCTAAACACGACTTTGTTAATGAACTCATTCCAATGGAGAACATGAACACAGAAGAGGAGCTAAGTCGCTTTAAAAGCGAGAGTTTGGGAATGGCCATGCTCCATCTTATGCACCTGGCGTTGCAGACTGGCAGCACCTTGCAGCGGGTTGCAAAAAAAAACAGGTAATATTTTACACACAGGGCACGTGCACAATCTTATCAGCTGTTGGCCAAAGTCCTGCTGCCCTCATAAGATCATAAATCTATTTTTATATGCAATTACATAAAGGCATATTGTCAAGATTAATGTTACAAGGTCATGCTTTTGAGAAAAAGAAAAATATGCAAAATGCAAAAAAGATATATGACAAAAACATATTTTCTTAAAAATATGAAAAATATAAATTTATATTACATGAATAAAGTCATCTACTTTTGTGAAAAAAAGTATTATTAAAAGAAATATTAAAATTTATTATTATAATATTTATTTATTTATTTATGTATATTTATTTATTTATGTATTTATTTACTTACTGGAGTACCAAATGGGAGAAAACAAAAGGTCTCACTATTCTGAGGGAAGATAAAGAAGGTCAACATTGCCGCAGAAACTCCAGTGCACCATGAGTCCAGCTCATTTTTAATATTTCCATTTTTAATATCACTTGTTTTTGCTTTTCTTCCAGCTTTGTAAAATGCATCCCCAAGTCGTATGCCAAGCACATATCAGAAGACAGATTTTTGACAAAGATGAGGCTGTGGTGGATATTTGAGCGATCCATGCGCACCTACCAGCACCGCATGGACGCAAAGCAGCCGGACCCGAAGGAGATTTTCTGCAAGTACGTCCACGCTCTCGAGTGCTTGGCGCCACGTTTTGGAAGCGAGACCTTCGCCGCGCGCCACCTGAGGCTGAGCGGGGACGACGAAGCCGCAAGCGGCCATGCTTCTTCCATAGGCGACGGCGGGGCCTCAGCTACGCACGAGCTGATGGTATCTGCCACCAAAGGCCTTCAGTGGCGGGAAGCAACCAGCTGCGAGAAGGTTTGTTGTATTGTCGCAGGAAATATTCACCGCTTCCTGCTTCCTCGCTCCCCTTGTCTTGTTTGATCACGCAGGCCAACAACAACATGATCGGCGACTACGGAAGGAAAACAAAGCGACGGCCCGGGCAGACGAGCGAAGCCGCTCCCGTTGAGTGGACCCCATTCTGCGATTTCCCAGACATCATTCACATAGGGCTCAGTGAAGCTAATGTTTGCATTAGCACTCAGGACAACAAATGTATGGTGAGAGCGCTGCTTGGATCAGAAATATAATACGGAGACTCTCCACGTTTTGCTTTTTATTTCAGCGGCGGTCGACTAGTTAATTATGAATTAACAAAGAGCGCCATCTATCGGAACTCCCTTCCCTCATGCAAAGTTTCCACCAAAAATATTTTTTATATCCGTCCAATGCAGGGAACTTTTTTTTCTTCTGACATTTTTATGTCTTTAGAACGCGTCTGTAGGTGGCAGCTGATTTGCTAAGCGCCACTCGTTGTCTTTGTGAATGCGCACGTAGGAGGTTGAGATGAGCTCCGGCCAGGAGGCCCGCTCCTTCATCTCCCTGCTGGATGGATACTACCGGCTGACTGCGGACGCCCACCACTATCTTTGTCACGAGGTGGCGCCCCCTAGGGTGCTGCTGAGTGAAGCTAATGGACTGCACGGACCAATCCAGTGAGTTGTTGTTTTCAAGCCCTTTGTGGGACGACAAAATATAATCTGTCACGACTTTTTCCAGTGATGACTTTGTGCTACACAAACTAAAAAAGGAGCAAGCGGAAGAAGAAGCTTGCCTCGTACGTTGGAGTGTCCTCAACTATCACCGACTCGTCCTGGCCGTGACAAACAAACCACAGGTGAGTCGCCGCCATGTCAGTCCGGGTGAGGGTGTCGTCCTAAAAAAAGACTTCTCAATGGGCAGCAGAACGGATCGGCCAGCAGCCAAAAGCTGTTTTGCATCCAGCATAAAGATTCCGTCTTCTCGCTGGATGGCTGGGAGGAGAGATTCTCCACTGTGCAGGAACTCACAAACACCCTGAAGGACTTCATCCTCAAGTCCGACTCGGAAAGCTATACCATTCAAAAGTGCTGTCGGCCTCGGCAAGGAGGTTTGTGTTTCGTGAACATCAATTTTAAATTTGAGTTTTGAATTTTTTATTTTATTGTCTGCCGCAGAGCTTTCCAACCTCCTCGTAAGGAGACGTGGCAAAGATGGCGGAGCCAGCGCCCGGACTCTATCCCCGAACAAGTTGGAGCTATGCTTCCAGATCAAGTATAAAGACCTCGTTCTGGTGAGAAGTTTGTTCGTTGAAGTTACGATGCCCTTGTTCTGGTCGACCCGGCTGAGGTGCCGGGTGGTGTGTTTACGGACAGGGGCAGCATTTGGGTTTTGGCACGAGAACTCAAATCTACTCAGCGCATCTCCAAGTCGGGTTGGCGACTGACGGGCAGGACGACGACGACTTGGCCGGCGATCGATACAAAAAGGTCCAAGTGGTTCTCAAGGTTCTTGAGCAAAGCAAAGATGACATCACATCCGTAAGCGCCCGTCACACTGGGATCCGACTTTTGTCTGTTGATTGAAAAAAAAAATCAAACTTCATTTTCTCTGCTATAGGCTTTTTTTGAGATGGCAAGTCTCATGAGCCAGGTGTCTCACAATCACCTGGTGTTTGTCCATGGTTTGTCTGTCAACGGATCTGAAAGTGAGAACACACACTACTGACGCTTCTACTTCCCTCTTTACGACTTCCTCAACACGCCCACACACACGCACAAAAATACTCTTTCTCTGCTTTTTCTTAGTGCTTCACTTTGACAATAAAAATAAATAATAAAAACCCTACCGCTATAATGCTCATATTGATCTTGATATAGGTCTGATAAAAACTCTTGCGCTTTCCACTACAGACATTATGGTGGAGGAGTTTGTGGAATTCGGACCTCTCGACGTTTTCCTTCGGCGAGAAAAAGACAAATTGACTCCAAGGTGGAAATTTACTGTGGCCAAACAACTTGCCGGTGCCCTAAATTATCTCGTAAGTTTCTATACTTTCTCATGTCAATGTGTGTTACTTCCCCGAGACATATCCAAATTTTTTTTTTTGCCATATTCGTAAGGCTCAATATCAATCTGTGATTTTCCATTTCATGGTTTTCTTCTTCTAAGTAAATGCAGCCTCGTATTAAATCATCTGAAGCTGCACTAATGGTTCTCGTGACAGATGTGACGTTTATCATACCTGGCAGGTAGCTTACTTAAACGGGTTCTGCGTTCTTGTAGGCGACTAAAGGTGTCACCCATGGAAACGTTTGTGCCAGGAATGTCCTGGTGGCGAGGCAAGGTCTGGGTCAAGGTGCGTCTCCTTTAGTCAAGCTGAGTGACCCGGGCATTGCCGTCAATACACTTTTCCTAGAAGGTCAGTATTGTAAAGAAAAATCTAATTTTATTGCTTTGGTCCAAAAATGACATTTCCAAGCTCTATCTGCCGCAGAGCGAGTCGAGCGCATTCCCTGGATCGCACCCGAGTGCATTTACAGAAAGGCGCCCGTCGGCCCGGGAGCTGACCAGTGGAGCTTCGGCGTCACGCTGCTGGAAATCTGCAACGACGGCCAGCTCCCCCTGAGCGACGCCACGTTGCTGGAGGTCGGAAGCCGTCGCTGTCCCGGATGTAGCGGCCGCTAAGAATCCAATCACCATCTGTCTCCTCTCTGCAGAAAGAGCGCTTCTATCAGCAAAAGGGGACGTTGTTAGCGCCGTCCTCCCAGGACATGGCCGTCTTCATCAACAGGTGTCTCGTCTACGAGCCTGTGGAGCGGCCTCTCTTCTGCTCTTTGCTCCGAGACCTCATCGACATCATGAAAAAAAGTGCGTTGGCAAAGAACTAAAATGATAATTAGTCTCGGCGTTTAATGTTTTATGATTCCACTCGCACAGATCCGGAAATATGTCCCAGTGAGACTCTTCCTCAGGTTCAGTCCACCGTGTATCTCAAGCGTCATCTGAAAAAGAGGAACGTCTTGGGAAAGGTGAGTCTCCTCCCCCGCCTTTTTTTTTTTTCTTCTTCTTCCATGTAGCTGATGAACTCCGTCGTCCGACTTTAGGGTAATTTCGGAATGGTGACGCTGTACATGTACGACCCGGCCAATGACGGCAAGGGAGAGCTGGTGGCCGTCAAGGCTTTGAAACAAGAAGACGGGCCCTTGCCCAAGTGCTGGCTGAAGGAGATCGAAACCATCAAGTCCCTCCATCACACCAACATTGTCAAGTACAAAGGATGCTGCACTGAAATGGGCGAGTCCTCACGTAGCTTATGCAAATCGCTTTCAGTCATGAAAGGAAATCTCCCGAGTCTAGCACAAGCTGGCTTGAAAACGTTCCCCCCCCCTTCCTCCTCCCACCATCTAAAATAAACGTTCTAACTTGCTCCATTGACAGGAGGACAGGTGGTGCAGCTGATAATGGAGTTCCTTCCGCTGGGCAGCCTGGAAAAATACCTTCAAAAACAAGAGCAGAGTACATCCCAGTGCTTGCTGTTTGCTCAGCAGATTTGCGAGGTGAGCTGTTCAGAATCTATTTTGCTTTTTGCTCTGGAATGTTCTATTTCATCTCCTAAATGTTCCTAGGGGATGGAATACTTGCACTCAAAGCGATTCATCCATCGGGACCTCGCCGCACGTAATATCTTAGTAAAAAATGAAAGCTTGGTGAAGATCGCAGACTTTGGATTGTCTAAATATATCCCAGAGGATAACACCTACTACCGTGTGTCTGAAGATGGTGGTAGCCCAGTTTTCTGGTGAGTTTGTGATACACACACACTAGCTACCATTCTAGCAGTTTTTGATGCTTTGTTTCACAGGTATGCCCTCGAGTGCCTGAAGCTAAACAAATTTTCATTTCAATCCGACATCTGGTCCTTTGGTGTGACGCTTTACGAGATCCTGACCCGCTGCGATCCGAACCAAAGCCCCCCCATGGTACGCCGTGGCTTGCAAAATGCGCATTTGTATGTGAGTGTGTTTCAAACACATCACGTCCTCCATTTGTAGATGTTTAGCAAGATGGCGGCGTTGGCCTCGTCCCTCAGAGAGATGACTGTGAATGTGCTCATCGTCTTGCTGGAGACGCGGCAGCGCTTGCCTTGTCCCAAAAACTGCCCACCTGAGGTAAAAAAAATATGATGACATCATCTTTACTGGGTATCTAATGCTGTGTTCTTTTCTGAGGACAGCTGAGGAGAATAACCATGCAGTGTTGGGATCAAGATCCTGCAGAAAGGCCGTCGTTCCATGCTTTGTTTGAGCAGTTGGAAAATATACGCTCACAGCCAAGTGTTGACATTTTTCGATCTGGACTTCAATCTGTTTGTTTGACTACCACTTAGAAATGCATTTACAAATGTCAGCTGCCTTCCTCCACAAATTGTGGTCTGGCATTATTGTGATAAAGATGGAGCATCACGAGGAAAAGGTCAACAGACCGAGAGACTGTCAACTTGCGCATTTGGTTGTTGATTTTTTGTACATTTTACAAGGTTGTTAGATTTTACATTAGATTTTTATAATACAAATTATGAAATAGTTTGTTGATTTGATATTTTTTCCACATTCCCTTTGTTGTTTCCTTTTTGAACCACTGTGTATTGCAATTCACATTCATGATGGGTTGGCACCAGTTCATACACTTACTGGATAATTCCGTAGCAAATGTTTCCAGAAGGGTCCCTGGGAATTATACGAAAGCTTTCATGTTGGTCTTAGTCTCTGTGTGGTGGAGTACACAGAGGGACTTGCTCATTTTTTGCATAGTAAGACTGCTGCTACCCTTTTTTCGTGCAGACACTTTTTAAATGAAAATGCCCTTTTATACAGACGGTGCAAAAGTAAGTTTATAGTTGTAAGAGTAATAATGAGGGTTTATTATTATTATTTACCTTCTTTTATATTTTCAGCACACACAAACAGTAACAGAAAACTATGTGTAAATGACTAATGCATAAAAATACTAGGCAGAATTTCAAGTTGTATTTAAAAACAAAATCGAATTTGTCCCCTCCTTGACCATCATATTGGGTCATTTCCGGTTTAGGGTAAGGCTCAAACACGACATAACTCCACCCACTGACGTCACATGCCTCGTCCAATCAGAGACGGCGTTGTGCCCATGTGTGTATTGTTTAAACTGCTCAAATGCGACTGGCTTTTCCAGAGCAACCAAAAGTTCCACCGAGTCGAGTGATGGCGGCCGTCGTGTCTGTGAGCGCAAACGCCAAAGAAGAGAACACAGACACAGCGCTCGGCTCAGTCTCCCGTCCGCTTGACGAAAAGTACGACCTCGCTGCACCCGCCGACCGTGAAAAGTGGAGGCCCGGAGAGCGATGGCATCCGGAGCTCGAAGCCGGCGAAGACGTCCCGACAACGGGACACAGCGAGGGTCAGCGGAGGGCCGACGAAGACTGGACCCCACTGAGCCCACAAGAGATTCAGAGCCGCTTGGAGAGAACTCGGCGAGAGTTTTACAACCGCAGGAAGATTATCATCAAAAATCTGCCGTCTGACGTCAGCAATCAGGTATGACTAAAACTTTTAGTGATTGAGTGACAGAAGTCGTGACAAGTGTTAACCTAGCCCTGCTATGCTAGTTTTGTTAGCCTTTTGGCCATTAAACTCCACAATAGTTGTTATCGTCAATTAGCAACCCCATTGCCCATATTAAACTACTCAAAAATAGACGCATTTTACAGTACAAACGAATTACTGTATTTGTAAATTGTGCTTTTAAATCAAAATGGTCGTGTTTAACATAATTAAACTCCAGCCGGTCATTTATCTGTCAAGTGCGGCCTGAGCCGCCTGTCAGGCCTTGCGAACGTCCACCCCGGGGATTTAAATTAATTGGACGACTGTCCCAGTCACAATTGCGGCTCAGTCACGCATTAAGCTTGTACTTATGAATTCTACGTTTAAGCCAAAGTTACAAATTTAATCACATAAACTTGTCTTGTAAACGCATGATGCCCCCCCTTACCCCCCTCCCAATTATGTTTGGAACGTGCCTGACTCGTGGGGAGCGTTGGGGCCTGCGGGAAATACCATTGTTCAGGAAAAGAGAGGGGGTTTTAGTCGTTGGTGGGGTTTCGAGATGCGAGCTGTGTTCTAACAAAAGGTGGAAGGCGTGCGGACAAAACGCTTCAGAAAGTGCTCGACAGCACCGAGCATGGTTTGTGAATGGACAAACGCAGCGTAGAACAATTTTCTGCTCCTAACAAAGACTGTCATGGGCCTCGGTACATCCATCTCCTCCCATTCCTAGCGCCCTACAGGTGCACTAAACAGTAAAGAATACAACTTAGGCTTAACTTATCTCCCATTAGAATGTAGAATTATCAACAGATGCAATATTTTGCGTCGTCAAAATTTGTTATTGTCTATTTTTTATTCGTAAATGCATTAATTATTGTTTCTCTTATTCCAGGAGGTTCATGAGCTGCTGTGCAACTATGACCTGAAGTACTGCTTTGTTGACAAATACAAGGGCACAGGTGAGTCATGTTCGCCTACCCCCATATTGACAAGCCATGTTTTGTTAAAACTATTATTAGCCTCGTTGCCTGACTCACATGTAATTCTTCTTCTTCTCACCCCGCAGCCTTTGTGACGCTGCTCAACGGTGAACAGGCGCAGAGCGCCATCAAGGAGTTCCACCAGCACGCGCTCCGCGATCGGGAAATCTCCGTGCAGTTGCAGCCCACCGACGCCCTGCTGTGCATCGCCAACTTGCCGCGCTCCTTCACCCAGCAGCAGTTCGAGGACCTGGTGCGCCCCTTCGGCAACCTGGAGCGCTGCTTCTTGGTGTACCGGGCGTCCAGCGGCCGCTCCAAGGGCTACGGCTTTGTGGACTACATGAAGAAAGACTCGGCGGCCCGGGCCAAGTCGGAGCTGCTTGGGAAGCAGCTGGGCTCGCGCATGCTCTACGTGCACTGGACCGAAGTGGGCTCGCTCACGTACCCGCTGCTGCACTCAAAGTGTCTCTGTGTGGACCACCTGCCTCAGAGTGTCGTGACCGCCCAAGACATCTGCAACCCGCTGGTCGATGCTTATCGGCCAGTCTTCTGTCAGGTCAGACTCTCCACACAACATTTAGAACACACTTCACCACTCCCCGGTGACCCGTTCTCTGATCAGAGACGCGTTCGAGAAATGTTACACCAACATGGCATTGTAGTTCATTTGTGTCCACTCTTTGGCTCTTCAGGTAGTAGCGCCACCTGCTGCTTTGGCATGCACTTGGTGGACAGACGGAAAACAAGGGTAGATTTGACCCGATGGAAGAGGATATTGTAATTGTGGGAGGAAAA
Source organism: Syngnathus typhle (assembly GCF_033458585.1). Taxonomy (NCBI): domain Eukaryota; kingdom Metazoa; phylum Chordata; class Actinopteri; order Syngnathiformes; family Syngnathidae; genus Syngnathus; species Syngnathus typhle. The sequence continues at coordinate 5,625,748 of NC_083754.1, forward strand.
TCCATTGGTCATCTCGCACTGCCATTCACCTTTAGCCTAGATTGCATTGCTGGTTTCCATGGTGATGACCACCTGACTCTTCCCCAGGTGGTGTCATTCAGCAGATGTTTCTGGAATGACAATGTCCCTTTAGAGCAGACATATGGTCAACTATTTTCTAGTCTTTTAGTTGTTGTTCCACGAATTGTGGCAAAGAGAATAAATGCAATTAATTGGTAAATAAGTTCAAGGCGCAGTGCTTGCTTGTCGATTTTTGGTTTTAAATGACCTGTTGTTGGTTTTGTCCTTTGCAGTTGGCCCAAGGACAAGATGGAAGTTTTCGGCGTTTTGCGGTGCTGGAGTTTGCCACGGCTGACATGGCCGAAGAGGCTCAGAAGCTGTTAGACGCCCGTCTGCTGGGCGGCACGCACATCCGGGCGTCCTTCTGTGCCCCCGGTCCACCCGGGCGGAGCATGCTCGCCGCTTTGATCGCTGCCCAGACCATGGTAAGTGCACCGAGCCCGCCTTTGGGCTGCTGGTTGACCTCCGGTTTGTTCAGAATGACCATAGGAAATAATCAATCAATACAGTTTGTGAACAGGGGCAAGGGTCTCCTCCCAGATCCCACCGCCATGCAGATCCTCTCGGGCCTGAACAACCCGGCCGCACTCCAGATGTTGCTCAACCCGTTGTCTCAGGGCCACAAACAAGGTGATGAGCCCTTCGTCCCACTTTGTCTCCCTTTGTACCGGCAAACCTGACGTCCTGCCGCGCAGGCCTCCTCGGGGCGGCCCCCGCCATGCCGCTACTCACCAACCCGGCCCTCCCTGCCATGCTGCTCCAGTTGCTGCTACAAAATCAGGCGAAAGCCCAGCAGGTGCCAACCTCTTTTTTTTTTTGTTTTCCTTTACTCCCTTCGCTCTACCCTTAACCACTCGGAGGGGTTTTTATTCATCCTCATAACGCACTCATCCCTTGCTCTCATTCCCACTTTGCCATCAGCAAGCCTTTCTGGGGAATCCTCTTCTTTGGGCTCAGGTGCTGTACAGTCACGTAGGCCCTCTAGTGCCCTGTGTGAGTGCTAATGCTGTTTTTGCGTGACCGTGTGAAGTGCTTCCTTCCTGTTCACACCGTCGCGTAACAAAACGACAACATCCACTCGTTCACCTGCTGCTTCATTAGGTATGCGTGCTCCATCTAATGAAAACAAAACAAGTCTGCCTTTTGAAAGGTAATAATGCTCATTTGAGAGAGAAGTGGCCCATGATGTTTGCTACCAAAGTAAAAAAACAAACAAACAAGCAACTGCCGTTGTGTAACAGCCCAAAGCTCATCCCTCGGGGAGCAACACGCAAACAGAAAATACGGTCCAGTTCTCCAGTCTCATTTCGTCATCTCTCTCACATCACTTGACTCTTATATGGCACAGACTGTCATGGCACTCGGCATCTTCTCCGGGATGCACTCTGCTCCATTTGGACAAGGCGCCTCGTCCTCGCGTCGCAGCTCCTCAAGACGTACCGCTCAAGAGAGTTCAACAAGAGCAGTCACTTTCCGCCGAGCAAAAAGGGCTGCGAAAAATGGCTAGATTTTATTTTTTTTACTTGATGTTTTTAGTCGGGCTCGCGTATTTAGTATAGGGTGCTCCAAGCCAACAAAAGGTGGTGAGTATGCAATGGTGTGGTGTTTTTGCACGGCGTGCGAGTTGAGTGCCTTACCACAACCAGACCGCTTGTGACCTTCCCTTGCCGCTCAGCCTCTGCTCTTTTTCTCCTTTGCCCAGCAGGCAGGACTCCTGGCGGAGAATCCTCTGACCCCGCTGCCCGTCCAGCAGGGAATCCATCTGCTCGGAGATCTGCCTCAAGGTCTGACACCGCTCCAATGTCACCCCCATTTCCAAAAATAAAACGTCTTACTTTTTTTTTTTTTTTTTAATTCTATAACATACAGGTGGTGTGGTCTCAGGTCTGGACCCCCTTCCCCAGCTGAAGCCGGCGCCCATGAGCAGAGCCATGGCAAGGGATCAAGAGTCCCCCAGCTTCCCGCAGACACCCTCCCCGACTCTGCAGGGTCTGTCTGTGCCGCTGCTGGGCGGCATGATGGGACCAGACGGCCTGACGGCGCAGGCGGTGAGACCCCACAGCGCCGCAAGCCGCCAAACTGCATGCCTCGTTTGGCTGGTTAATCTTCTGTAATCCCGTTATGCTTTTGAAATGGCCTAAATAGCCAATGTAGACGTTTTAGTCGGGAACATTAGTCCTGTTAACATTATTGGTCTTTCTTCTCCCCTAGGTCACCATCCTAGGAGACCCCACCAAAGATGTGACTCCGCCCCAGAGTTCCTTTCTCTCTGCCAATGGGTTTCCCTCAGGTGAGCGTCACACGACTGTGCTCCTGTGAGAGGCAAGCGTTTCATGCCCGTCGTGTCCTCCAGGAGCCAACTGCAGACCTCACCCGTACAGGAAGAGACCCACGCTAAGCAATGTCTCCAACCAGCACCTCAGCATGCACCCCAGCTACAGCCTGCGCCACCAAGACTCGTACAATGCTGAGTATCGCCCTGTCCACCAGGTAAGCGATGTCATGTCTGCTTGTGGCCACCTTCCTTTCTGTAAACGTCTACAGTCGCCATTTTGGAGGTATATTGCAGCCATTGTGATCCCGAGTTGAGTTTTCCCCCCCCGATGTTTGCGCTCAGGATGAGTTGCAGCACTTGTACGAGGAGCAGGAGAATCACCACATGGGTGACTTGACGAGCTTCGGACAGCAGGTAAGCTCCACATTTTAATCATCTGAATGAGTTGTAGTGGATGGCACCGAGGCGGCCGTGTGACAACTCCCCTGTGTTTGGTTAATGCAGCTCTCGCGTCCGTCAGACTTGGGCCAGCGCCACTTCAGTTTCCCGCCCAGTCCGCCCCCGTCCTCGTATTTCAGCTCGGACGCCTCCGCTAATGGCTGCCTGCCTCCTGGCCAGCTCAACAGGGTGAGTCCGACGCTGATGTCACTTTTTATTTATTTCTTTTTTCTTTTAAGCCTTCTCTTCAATGCTGCACTATTGATTTTTGCTTGTCAGTCTGTGTATATACATGTGTGTACGGGGGGGTAGCTGAAGGCGTAAAAAGGTCCCGTTCAATCACCTTTGCAGATGTTTGTGTACTAAAAGTAGTTTATACTATTATTTATATACTCAGGCGGTGGGCATGCCCCCTGTGAGCCACTCCTCTGACTACCCTCCAGGACTTGTCAACACAATGAAGGTAATTCCTTTTTACATTAGTAGAAAAATAGAAGAGCTAAGAGCCTTTGCTCCACCTAAAAATAACAATATTTAGATTAAAAGCATGATTGAATACTTGGAAATTAGGACACCCAACCACTGGGGATCACAAGCAAGACAAGAGTGGAATAGGAAATGTTTACCAAAAAAAATCAGAAATGAACTACCAAAGTATGCGTCCAAAGCCGGGCCGCCACCTCTGTCCTGCGGGTTTTAAATGTCGCCCTGATTCGAATGATCAGAATCGTTATCGGACTTGACGGCGAGAATTACATTTTTTTAATTGCGGTCGCACCAAAGGTTCCACGCACCCCGCCAACTTTTCCAAAGAATCTTAACCACCAACAAACAAAAATGGCCGGACCGGGGGCATTTCTCCGTCTTTGCCGCTTAAACTAAACCCAGAGAAGGATGTGATACAGCTGGAGTGTCAATCATCCCCCCATTTTTTTTCAATTTCATGCCATCAACGCCTACCTTCCCAACCTCCACTCTAGACCCCCGTCGGGAGCCACAAGCGCCTCTTCTCCCGCCTCATCCCGTCCCCGGAGCCGAGCCCCGAAGGCGGCTACGTGGGCCAACACTCTCAGGGGCTGGGCGGCCATTACGCAGACTCCTACCTGAAGCGCAAGCGCATCTTCTAAAAAAAGGGAAAAAGGACGTGACAGGGACTGGAAATCCTTCAAATTGCTTCCTGTTGGAATTCCTGGCTGTTGTCTTCCCCCCCCGCCCCTTTCTTTTTGGTGTTTGTGTATATATATACTATATAATTTTAGTGTGTTGACAATTTTTTGTTTTTTAAAATAGCTCTTTAAATTTATTGTTGGAGGCAGTTTATCATGTTTACGCGCAGGGGCAAGTTAAGCTAATCAAGTTTTTTTTTTTGTGTGGCGTGTAAGCACATACTTGGATCAGTATTTTAATTGTCGATTATGATGAAGTCCAAATCGGATGTCTTCCACATTACTTTTCAAACAAAGGGAAGCCTTCATCGTCAACGTAGACCACCACTTGTCCTTGCTACCCCCCCGCTCCCCCACTCCTTCACCAACACGGCCATCTTTATGGAACTGATAAAAAAAAAAAAAAGTCATCCCAAGCTTGTTTCTTGGTGTTTTCTTGTCCTATGATCAGCACCAGTGGACTTTTCTTGTTCCCCCTTTTCACTAGTTCCACAATGCCTGTTTTTTCACGTTTTATGTGGTTAAATGGTTCCCCTGGCAGTCCAGTCACATTTTTTTTTTTTTAAATTCAAGTGAAGTTTGATTATGAAGAACCCATTCCCTCCTTGCAAGAAGAAGACTGATTATCCTAAGCCTTGACGCTGTTACCGCCGCTGTATTTTTTTTTTTTTTTATTTGCTGTGTAAATAGTTTGATCCCTTGCTCTCTCTTCCCAAAATGTTTACCTTCCACGACCAGAATGTGGTCAGGTTGCTTATGAGTGAATTTACAGCTTATCGTTGTTATTGTTCACAGACGGAAAGACGCGGTCCAAAAACTTTTAATGGTCAATCTCCATTTACTTGCTCCTCGTAACTCTTCCGTGGTCACCTTTCTAATTTGTGTTTGTGAGAGAGAGAGAGAAAGTAAATGTTATTTAAACTCACCCTTCTGTCACTTCATTTTTCGAAGGGCCGTTTAAAATATATAAAAATATGTCTCCATAATATTTCATTAGTTACCTTGAGGAATGTGCTGTACAAAAAAAGTTATAGATGTCTGTTGCTATGGCAACTGCAGGTCACTCAAGCTGCAAGTTAGAAAAAGTAGAATTCTTTTGAAATCAGTGGATTTAAAAACAGGTTAGTGCAATGCTGTAACCTTCACCTTCCACCTCTAGTGGGACCTCTGTGTATTTTAGACAAGTGACACACACACACACACACTCTGTGTGTAACAAGTGAGCCAGTGGAAAAAGAGAGGATGTGAAACTGTGACGTAGGTAAATGCAAGTGAAGCATCTGCACTGTAAACAAGTCAAGTTTTAATAGCGGCCAAACATCTGCCGCCTGGCCCGCACGCTCTGCATAAGGTGACCTCTCTTCCACCCCCCCACCCCCCGTTCATGTGGCACGCTTACCCACCCTGTTATCAGGCGGGAAGCCCGCGGGCACCTCTAATGGGGCCATTACAGGCGTGTAACAGCGTCGGGGGGTTGGCATGAATATTTAGCAGCTTGTTGTGGATGAGGGAAGAATAATTGCCCTCAATGCTGGTAGTGAACAGAGTGAAGAGAGGAGAAAAAAAAATGTCAGGGGAGTTTAATGTTGCTGCAATGTTTGGATATATTTTGCGTTAACATTTTTTTCTTTTTTATTGCTGAGCTGGTCCCGATTATGCAGCACAATCTGTTCCAAATAATTTTGCTGACTCGCAGCGGCGGACCCATGCGAGTCCGGGAACCCCATTTTGAGTAGCCACCTTTAAAAACAAGCACAAGTTACAAAAACGCCCCAAATGTCATGGCCTCCTTCATCTCTTACCGCGTTCCAAACAAGAACAATTTATCGCGATGCTATGTGCTGGAAACATGAGAAAGAAAGAAGGGAAAAAAAAAGCTAAAAATGTAAGCAAGTGGAGCGCGAGGCAGCTGTTTATAGCAACATTAGTCAGAGCGAAGCAGCTCGCTTCCCCTCTCGGTGACAAACACTCCATTAAGCTGCACAGCGTGGAAGGTAGCTAAGGCGCGCTCTTTCGCGTTGTTGGACTCCATTTGGACCAAGTTTTAATGATCTTACATCTTATTACATGCCAGGAGGCCACAAATAATCTGCTTGAATGATGATGCATCAATTTGCAAACAATAGATAAACTAGGAGCAAAAAAATTGTGACTTTCCCAAAGTTTTTTTTTTTTTTTTTTTTAAACCTCATTGAATCGGACGACCTTCTAGCATTTATAGCACTTATTGAAGTAAAGTAATACCACACACTCTTTTCCAAACGTCTTTCCGCCGAAGCCGCCGTCTATCCTGCGTTTCCCGAGAGTAGAAACACAAAGCTAATCCAAAGATTCTCCTCGTCATTTCCACTCTTCCCTCATAAACAGCCTGCTCAATATTAATAGTCTCCACTTGCGTTCTTTTCCTCCCTCTCGTATCCTTGGCTGCCACTTGTCTGGCACCTGATCAGCATCCAATTACGAGTTCATATCAAAATATTCGCTATATATGTGTGTGTGCTTGCTATTTTTGGGCGGAAGAGTTGTTTTTCCCCTCTCGATTTTTCTTCTTTCTCCATATTCACGTGGTGGAACTCGTGTGTGGGACGCATCAGTCACTTTGCCCAAATAAAGCCCAAAAATGCAAAAACCCAAACTGTAAAAATCCTAATTGGGTTTTGTCTTATTCATGTGAATCCCCCTGTTTTATGTCCTTTCTACCACCGCTCTGGTCCAAATACTTTCGGCCCTAATGCTGTCATAGATTTTCCCAATGTGCATTTGTGCGTGCAGAATCGGGTTTCCTGGTGTCGTGTGTCCGCTAATGGTTTGCAGAGGCTGCAGACGAAACGACCGTGCGGTCACTCAGACTCTGGCCCCCCTTCTCGGGTTACTGCTTTTTTCATCCCGGCGACGCCATTAGCGTGACTTTCTCGGAGACCGGGAAGCTCTGAAATCGAGTATGGCGGTGGCGTCGACGGTCCGACGGGACTCCCTAGTCCCTCGAGCGGGCCTCGTCTCGATGTCAGCCGTGGAAACCCTCCGGTCCAATATGCAATCTCTCTCCACAGGAAATTTCTGTCACTCCTTTATAACCTTTTCCACATGCCGGCTGCCACGTTAGACTCTGACCAACCCCCTCCCTCATTTTTTCACCTTCTCTCCATGACGTGCATGCACTCATGGTTGACAATGAGGCGCTCTGAAGTGGCCACGCCATCCCTAAGCGCAAGCTGTCAACTCCCAAAAAAAAAAAAAAAAAAGATTCCCTCCTCCGCGCTCCTCCACCTTTTCTCTGCGCAGTCACGCAGAGCAGCATGAACGTTGAGTTTGCTCTCCTCTGGCCCATATGGCATCCATCCCCGGCATTCCCAACATTCCTAATCACTGCATTTCGCTGAAGCCACTCGAGCTTCTCCAAGGCCAAAATGCACAAATTATCCACTTGAAGATGTATTTAACATCACGCCCGCTCAGGCTAAAATAAATCTGACAGACAAATGCATTATTCATAGTCGTGCAGTGGAAGGTTGACTGGAGGGCAGCTGAACTTGCAGGTCCTTTTAGACCTCCCCAAGACCCCCCCTTCCCTGGCCAAGCCGTGACTCACACGATGGAGTTGAATCTCCGCAGATATTATTCATAACGTCGAAGACAGTACGGCTCCACAAATACGGGGGCCGCTTGACATTTCAATTATTGCTGGCCTACGTGAGCACATAACACGTACCCGAGACATTTTGAAGGCCGTAAAGTAAGCTGAAGGCTTACGGGAGCCTTCACTGACTCTAATCTTTTAATGCCGGCGGAAATGTTGTGCGCGGGGAAGACGGTTCCACTTGAACTTCATTGTTATAATTGTGTAAAACAATGACATTTAATAAAATTATATTTAAAAAATATTTTTGAATCATACCATTGAAAAATACATTCACAACTATGTAACAATTCAATGAAATAAATTACTAGAATGAAAAATGTAGAATCAATTAATGTGAGTACAACATTGACTTGAAAAAAATTAATACTTAAGTTGAAAATATCATGCAATTAAATAAAAAAAAATGTAATACATTAAATACAAACATGTACATGACACTTAACGACTAAATGCTGAAATACAAATCGAAATAAATCATTAAAATGAACAATAAATGTGAGGCAGCCGATGGATCAATCAGTAGATGATTAGTCTATGATGATGCTCCGCCCCCAACTATTTGTTTAAAAAACAAAAGTATTCTAGCAAGTGTAATTGAGTGTCTGCGTACATATTTCTGTACATAACGCAAATGATTTTCCTCCCCTCCCCTAATGACGCCGTTTTTCTTTCCACTGACATCCAAATAGCGTTGTATTGACGCTTCTGCTGGCTTGAGCAGCAAATAAATAGGAATAATGATTTAATTTCACGTGGCGGATGGGGCAAATGAGAAGAACGAGAGGGGAACGATCCTTCAGAGTGTCGTTTGTTAGCTGAGGACATTAATTAAAATATGGAGGCACCCGGGATGTAATGGTCATTACACGCTACAAGGCTCCTTTGTTGCTCTGTGTCGCGTTTTGGGTAAAAAAACAAAACCATTTATTTTCACCTGTCATGGAAGAAGAATGGAGAAACAAGACAGAAATGGTACTTTATACATTGTAAAAAAGCTCCATTATTCTGTTTGTTCTTCTTCATGGGTGTCTGTCTGCATTATACTGCCCCCAAGTGGCCAAGTCATGCATAACAGTAGGAGCAGTGCGATGTCTGTTGAATTGAAGGAAAAGTCATTTGGCCAAAAATACTTTTCCCATAGAAAACTTAATTTATTACCTTTTTATAAATGGATTTCCATTCAGTTCAAGCATGTTGAAGAACAAACAAAATCATAACGTAAGGTGCTTAACTCTAAAATAGCACACGTAAGTGTTCATATATCCTGTCAGCCAGGGTGTCAAACTGTTCAATAGTAATAGTAAATAGTAACTGACGTAAGAGCAAGCGTCACCCTCATCAATCAATCAGCCTATCAAATAATCAATCAAGGGTCAGACTTCAAGAGCCCTTCAAGATTACTTGCATTCAAAAGTAAGATTGCTTTACAATATTACAGTCTATGGCAAGTCATAAGTTACTTATTATGTTTAAGTTACTTTTTATCATTCCTCAGTGGGGGTGCGCACAAAATCAAAAGCCAATTTAGGCTAAAAAACAAACAAAAAACACATCTGGTCCATTTTGCCGCATGCCTGAAAATCCGAGAAAAAGACTTACCGTATTTTCCGGACTATAAGGGGCACCTAAAAACCTAAAATCTTCTCAAAAGCCGACAGTGCGCCTTATAGTCCAGTGCGCCTTATATATGGACTAAATTCCTAAATTCAAACTGGCCCGAAGCATTGTGTCCTGCTGAAGACTATGAATCATGAATCAAAAAGACTATGGATCATTATTTTGTGATTATAAAGTTATTTGTTGCATCTGAAGTTGAAATAAAAAAGATAGAATGGACAATGATTTGATTTGGATTAAAAATCTGACATGATGCATTAATGGTGCGCCTTATAGTCCGGTGCGCCTTTATATAAGGATTAAGTTTTAAAATGGGCCATTCATTGAAGGTGCGCCTTATAGTCCGGAAAATACGGTAAATGGTTGTCCTTCGTCGCAATGACTTTGAGTTTCATTTTACCCCCCAAGAGAACCGAAAAGTAGGGGAAAAAAATGACAGAAGTGATTTTCTCCGACGTATACTTTGGATGTCATGGTGTCGCGAGGAAGGGAAGGGGGGGGGGATACAACCACAATGGATGAGCACATAAAAGCTTGAGCTGACAAATCATGGAGCAGAACAGTCAAACAAGCAACCACCACGAAAGCCAGTAGACAGACAGAGCGAGAGAGAGAGAGAGAAAAAGAGAGAGAGAGAGGGAGGGAGAAAGGCAAGAGGAAGCCAATACAGTCGGAGAACTCCAGCAGTGAGGATGAGGACGTGGGAGTGATGGAACCACACTGAAGAAGAACCTCCTTTTTAACCCCCCTAATCGGGTTGGATGTGAAGAAAAAGGGGGAGCCCGGATGGTCAAGACGAACAAAAGTGTGGATGAAAGCGCATTCATCTCCACGTCTCTCCATGGAGGAATCTCGGGAGGCTTTCCCGCACCGTCGGGGCGCATCCAGCGGCTCCGCGTCGTAGCTCGCTGGGGATTTGTTGGAATTTCTTTGGAAGAGCAATAACGCTGCAAACCCCTCTGGCGAGCTTCTGCAATAAGTGGCTCGGGAAGAAAAGCAATACGTTCTCCTCAAACAAACATACTCCCGCCGGTGCGCCATGAAGCAAGAGGAGGCGTCAAAGTTCAGGAGAAGCCGCTTCTCCTCACTCGAATGCTGGACCAACCGAAAGATGAGAGATTAAAATTGACCATCATGAGATTAAGCAGATCGATGGTGATTTTTGGATGATTTGGACTCTGGACGCCACATGAGCACTGTGATTTCTAATGTTCTGTAGTCATGTGTGGACTTTGTGCTGAAGTGCTGCGGACATGAGAGATACAAAAGAGCCATATTAGTTTCTTTTAGTTCCTAAATCAATCGTTTTCTTGCGATTTCATTCATATTTTATCCATTTATTGCACCATGATGGAAGCGCCCACGCCGTGCTCCAAGAAGAGCCTGTCCCTCTCGTTACCGGTGCCTCGCGAAGGACAGGCGACCCTGAAGCCTCCCCAGCACCTCTGGAGGCAGCCGCGCACCCCCATTAAGATCAAGCACCGCGGCTACTCCGACACGGACCGCCACCACCACCAGCGGCACATGGAGCGCTCGGACGCCGTGGACACCAGCGACCGGCCCGGTCTTAAGAAGTCGCGCATGTCCTGGCCCTCGTCCTTCCACGGAACCACGCACGCATCCATTGGGAATTGCGTGGCCACTCGACGGTAAGGGAGAAGGTAGTGTGTGGGGTGTGCCTCGCCAGACATCCCAATGATTGCCCGCCAAGCGTATGCGTAAAACGAGAGGAAGGGGGTGGAAGGAGAAGCGGAGAGAGAGGAGGGGGTGGGTGAACTGGTTTTTTTTTTTGTGTGTGTGTGCAAATAACGCTGTTATCCGACGTGAGGTGATTTTGTGCGCGGAGGCAGCGGGACGTGTGGGTTTATTATTTTTTTCTTTCTTTTTTTTGGAATGCTGATGCGTAATAGTGGCTTTGAGTTGTCAGGTGAGATCCGCCCACTCGAAAGAAAGCAAAAATCAGTACAGCAATATTTTAGTGGTCACAAATCCATTCTGAGCTTTTTTTTTTTGTCGAAAATCACCCGTCATGAGTTTTTGTGGTCTTTGCGAAATGCCCTTATATGCCACATGATGTCGCCAAAGCCTTGTCTCATTAGGAAAGTAGTACAGCATTTGGTTTCAAGGAAGTATGTTAAAGTGCTACATCTTTAAGGATGGATTTACGGGTCACAGTTAGCGGCATGTTTACTGTTTCAACTATTGAGGAAGACAATTACACTATTTAATGGATGTTAATTATGCTTCTGTTTTGGCTAATGGTTGTGGGGTTTTTTTTGCCTCTTAAACTGTTTTGCAGAAATCTCTGGAATATCATTGGAAGCAATTTAAGTTGTGGCAGGTGTGTGCTGGCTAGTTTAACTTGATCTTGAACGTGATGGATTCAGTTTGAACGGCCACATTCCAGTGATGAGAGGGTGTGCACACTTATGCAAGCAAATCCCTGCGCTTGCTTATTGTTTTCTAATTGAGTTTTGCAAGTTGTTGGCCGCATTAATGGTGAACAAACGATTTGAATTGATTTTAAAAATCACAGAACCCAGAAGTGGGGTGTGTAGACTTTTTATAACCACTGGATCATAAGTCAGTTTGTAGTCGCCATCAACTGATTTGAGTGGCGTTTCCTTGCACTTTGCCGAATCGTGGGACTAATATTTCCCAGAGTTCTGAAGGGCGGCGGCGCGTGAAGGTTTTTCAGCTGCGTTCCGAGCCGACCGGAACGTTCCCTCTGTTGCGGTAAATGCATGTGACTAAGTTCGGCGACGGCGCATTCACCTTTGTTTCATCAATGTGTCACACGGCGGCTAATCTCGCTTTGGAGGCGATGGGCAAGAAACGCCGCAGCGAGCCACACGAAGCCCCCCCCCCCCCCCCAAAAAAAGTCACCCCACAAAACACATAGATGGTATTACGCAATGCGTGTTAATCAAGTCGATTAGATTAGCTGCATTTCATCAAGTGTGAGTCATGGAACAATGCGGTTTTTGATACGATTACGCTTGGCGCTCACACGACGGCAGCTCCATTTATCCTTGTGATAGCTGCAGCTGCTTCATTTTGGCCCGGTGGATGAAAACTTGTGCCTGGTAGACTGTAAAAGCTTACATCATCGCACCTTTCGGCCTCCCAATAATGTGACGCTAACCTTCAAACGTCTGCTTTTGTTCCTTTGACTTAGTCATGAATCTGTTTTGATTTCAAAAAAGAAAATTTGGTCCTCAATATAAATAAGCAATTTTTGTACCAGATGTACCGGACAGAGATGAGACATCACAGCGCCTCAGGAGTAATATTATTTCTCCTGTGCAGATGATAAAGAATATATGCATGTGTGCATAGTTATTTATCTAGTTTAACTGATATACAGGAACAAATTGTGAATTTGGATTGTGGATCGGGTGGTTTAAGTGTGCCAATGTATAGAAAGTGGACCATGCTCTTACACAAAACCAAATGTACTGCAACTGAGGTGTCTAGTAGGTTCAAGCATGGCTAGGATTGACCCTGAACCCCCTTCCCCCACTATGGCAATTGAAAGCAGTTATGTAGACCTCGTTGCGTAAAAAAAAATTTAAGAGCTAATCTCAAAGGGTACTGTAGAAGGTTAGCTTTTCTGGAAAATAGTCATAAAAATAGCCGAGAGAAAATAGATACTTGCTGTAAAAATAGCCACGGCCTTCGTCTCCATCCTTCCAGCTTGCTCCCTCCTCAGAGTCAGCAATAACAAATTCCCGACAGGGTCCCCAAAGGGCCATTAGTGTCCGTCTTCTCCGTCGTTCTTATTTGTATTTCTGCTTATTTCCCGCAACGCCGGGATGTTCCTCGCGGCAGGAGGCGGATTGATGGAAGAGGCCGATTTACATCAGGGTGGTCTTGGGGACAAGCTGCGGGGTGGTCCAATCTCCCACCCGCCGGGACCGAGCCCCCCTGCTTTTCTCCTTCTGTAGGCGGCTCACGGTGTGAGCGATGGAGATAATTTGATTCGTACAAGCACTCTAAAGTGACTCGCTTGGCGTGTGTTTGCGTGGGTGTTTGTGCTGCAGGAATGGAAGCTGGCAGATGAGTGTTGTTGTGCTGACAGTCGGCGTGTGTGTGTTTACGAGTGGGCCGCACACAGGTTAGTGTCTGACCCTCATTCCGTATGGAGCGCTATGCGCTTTTGTTTTATCTCCTTTTTTTTAATGCCCATATCAGAGGGAGCCCAGAGGAATTTCCGTCGCGTTTAAGCGCCGCTATTCATTCTTTTTCCACATATTACAATAAGCGTCCTCTCCGCTCATGTCCGCAGAGCGCTGGAAGCCACATGCCTCATCTTTTTATCGGGAGCGTCGCGCATCCGCCAGTTCTGCCCTTCATAGCTCAAGGCGAAGTGCGTTGGAGAAGCGGGCGCCGTGCAAGTCTGCTGGCACTTGTGCTTCAATGGCGCTCTGCCTTCGGGGAACGTGGTGTCATGTCGGAGATATGGCGGTAGACAGTCGGGAGATTTATATAAAAAAATAAATAAAAAAAGGGGGAAAAAAGGACAGTTTTGGTCTTGTAATAAGATTTTATTGGTCGCCTACAGAGCAAGGGGAAAAAGGATTATACACTTTTTGTCCTTTTTAAGCTGAAATGGCATTGTAAGCAGCTCAGATTCATCAATGCTATTTAGCGTTAGCATTAAGCTAACGTACCGAAAGGCTAAGGTTCTTTTAAATTCACAAAGCGTCATTTTTTTAAAAAAATTTGGTTTGACTGGGAAATTCAACTGACATTACACAGCTTGAAACCGACGTTCTGAAGAATGGTTCACTAATTATATCTGGCAAACTTGTCAAGTCTATTGACTCACTGCCACCGTACAAGCGCTTGGAACCAGAAGTGAACTAACTCCTTTTACTCAATTCACAAAAAAAACTAAAAACGGAGATGCCTGAATACGCGTTTTGAACAATAGGGAAGGAAAACGTGGCTCACAGTGTGATTTCACCATTGATATGAGTGTCAGTCACCCCCGCAAATGTGTCTAAGGATTGTTCTAGCATTACCTCAAGAGCAAACTTGATCGAGTGAGTGTGTGTCGAGAGGAAGTTAATTGCTCCTAAATTAGTCGGCTGCTGATCGACCCGACGGACGACCTCATTGTCGCGCGCAATGAAGTCCGTTCATTCACTCGGTCCGAGTCGGTCGAGACCTCATCTAGAGCTCGAGTGAATCAATCACCTTGAGAGGCACTGATGGAATAGTTTGGGACAAGGCTGAGGTGACACGATAAACAAGTGTGGGAGGAAATGATGCGGTTGTATAAATAAGATTTTTTAAATTTTCGGCATCTATAACAATTATATACAGCCATTGGGACCTTTGACAAAACGGCCGTCAAAATGGTACATCTTCCGCTTTCCCCTGCGGCGTCTTTTGTTTGACACTCCTGCCTGAATATGCTAATACAAGCGCATCAGTCACCGTGTCCCATGGCCGCTTTGCCGCGGGAACTTTCAAAGGGAAGCATCAATGACTGACGGCAAACATAAGTCTTTCCCCGCCATTCTGTTGCTATGGTTACTTCCTATTTTTCTGTACTTGTAGAATGGATCTCATTTAGCTCCAAAATAAACAAAAAAAACAACAGTGATGGCTTGGAAGGCACTTGACAAGCGTTTAGTTGCCTCATTCATCAACGTGTCCCAGTCGAGCGGCGTCGTAAGTTTGCCGGCTCGTAAAAGAGAATCGTAATCATTCACCCAGGTTTTACAAAGCAAGATCTTCTTGGTTAAAGGAGATATATGGTGTCGTTTTGCCAAAATACCTAATCGATCGAAAAAAAGATCCCGCTGCCTTGGCATGAGAGTTTAATTCGTTCTATGACCAAAGCACGTGAGGCCATTTTCCAAAAGTCCATTTTCTCTAAAATGGCCTCTTTAATCAGGGCGCCAAAGCGCTACTTGCGTCCTTGACAAAGAATGAAAACGCAGCAAGTCTCTACAGTGAAGCCGCTCTTTGCCTGCCTCATGGGCCAGCTGCCATCATCATTTAGCTCATAATGAGCAGCAGTTAATTAGCTCGAGCGTGGCATTTTGTTGTTGATTTATACTTTAATCGACGCTGAGGAGCACGAATCTCACTGAGAGAGTGTTCAGGAAAACCACCCCGGCAAATACAAGTCATTTGTGACCGGGCGACCATCTGTTGACGTTGCCGAGTGCACAGCGCGAATTCCCGCTTTGCGCTAATTAGCTTACGCGGGGCCGGGAATTCGGGGCTCTGGCACATGGCAGAGACGCCAGGCGCGAGCGGGTTGTTTGTTGACCGGGGAGGCACACGGCTGGCGTCCAAGGTCCGTCTTTTGTGTTTGCTCTCGGTTCATTGAGCTCGCCTCGCATGGGATGCCACCCGTGACCACTGAGCTCAGCTGGTGATGCTCTTTGTAGCTGCTCATAAATCTGCTCCACGCAGTCTGTCAAACTGAAAGTAAATGTTAGCCATTAGCGATAACTCTAAACTGTTCTCCGTTTTGGGTAACTTAGCAACTTTTCCGACCCCTCTAGCTAATATTCCAAAACTGAAGGTAAACGTTAGCCATTAGCATCTGCGACAACTCTAAACTGTTCTCCGTTTGGCTAACTTCGGAACTTTTCCAACCCCTCTCGCTAATACTCCAAAAATAGACTAGACTCAACTGCAGTCTCTTTTTGCAGAATATATTCCCCCCACCATGTCCAGACTGCAATCTCAGCCACCACCGACTCATTTAACCATATCGACTGAAGCAAATTACGAATTAGGTGACCCGGATTTACCCGGTTGTTTAATTTCACACTTGATCGGCAAGCAAGTACTCCAGAGAGCCAGCTGTTTATATACAAACAATGAAAGTCAACTTTGGTTTATGTGTCCCCTTTAATTTGATCATAATATCTCCAAAGCTTTAGCTGCGAAATGGTTCCACTCGCATTGATCTGATGTTGTAAAGTCAGTTCAGGATCCCCGGGAAGTCATGTTTTTTTGCTTTTATATTGCCGGAGAAGCGTGAAAGGAAACAAAAGCATCAAAAATTCACAAGCAAAAGCCACCTGTTCCTCCCGCCGCACAATCCCTTCCTGTCGTGTTTGCTTTGGCGTAATAACGCCACCAAACTGTATTACACGCTTTCCCGTGTTCAAATCCGGTGCTCCACTTCCATCGTAATGCAACATAACTCGCCATTGTGCAACAGAACTAGCCAATAACACGCCTCGCCCGACTCCTTTTGTGCTTGAGAGAAAAAAAAAAAGAACTGGCTGTGATTGCTCGGGTCTTTGTGTTCATTCGGAGCCCGGCGTAAATGACTTGCATCGATTGCATCGTCTCTCCTTTGCTACTGTGCGCATTGTACGTCTCATCTGCTTGCCTTCCCGCTCCAGTTTTGTTCTCGGTTGCCACAACAGGGCATTAATCACATCATAGATCTATCATCTCCAGCTCGCTTGTATTAGAGGAGACATATTAGGCACTGTTTTTGCAATTTCAAGAAGCTCTTGAGGATAACAAATTGGAGAACGCATTACGGAACACTTGCCAGACTTTTTATGTGGCTAGCTGGATTTCAAGTTGAAATTGGCCCATTTGAGAGAGCCAGCCACACAAAACATACTGATGGGACAATGGAGAGGAGGGATTTCATTACTGCGACCATTAGGAGAGAAGCTCGGGTTACTGAGTTCCAAATTGTTAGTCGAATTGTATAATTGGATGAGTCATTTTTTGATTTTTTCGGGGGGAAAAAAAACAACCACGGTGGACCCCACCACAAGAACTCTATCATAGATTTTAATTTTAGACAATTTACATAATGCTGAATTGTTGAGGTTGTAATTTACGGTGGTTGTTTGATATAATTTGGCATAAAAAGGTCATTTGCTAAGTCATCGCCACCTAGTGGGCTGGCATGCATATTGCAGAATTACATGGTACTTTTTGCATTAATATTTTGGCAAGACGTCACATTTTTCTAGGGAGACACACTGGGACATCCTGACTTACATGTCTGCCTCGCAGTTCTGGGTTTGAATCCCTGGTAGGCCATTTCTGTGCAGACATTGTAGCTTGTCCTTACATAGATTTCCCTCCACATTTCAAAAACAAACAAGACGGTTGAGTTAAAAGACTCAAAGTTACTGTTTAATCGTGCCCCCGTGATTGCCGTCATACCTCTCTCCAGCTCCACCCATGACCTAGAAGAAGCTAAGCAGAAGATGGATGGATTCATGTTGTCGTGTCGACATAGCTTTTGTGTCAAATGTGTACCACCGAGGGGGAACGTCCCCCAGTGGAACGCTGCTGTCTGTCTGATTGAGGATGACAAATGCGCAGTGGAGCGCGTGCACACACACACACACACACACACACACACACACACACACACACACACACACACACACACACACACACATACACTGAACAAGCGATGCGGAAAGAACAAACGGCGTACACCTGTCGAGCAGAGCGTCCTGTCACACTAACGTGAGTAATGTCATATAGAGTGACTGGTTCAAGTCACTCTCTCATGTGCACGTCACACTTGCCTCTTATAAATGTGATGTTGTCAATTGTCAAAATATCCTTCAAATGTCATACTGAAGAATTATACTGTCATTTTGATGATAGGTACACATGGCGAATCATTGAATGTCATACTGTAAGATTATTTTAATTGACATGAACCTGTCGTATCTGATATACCGTAATTTTCAGACTATAAGTCCCGTTTTTTTTCATAGTTTGGGTGGGGGGGGCGACTTATACTCAGGAGCGACTTATATACATATATATGTTTTTTTTTCCACTTTTTTGGGCATTTTATGGCTGGTGCGACTTATACTCCGGTGCGACTTATAGTCCGAAAATTACGGTATTCAATTTTTGGACGTTTCTGAGACACGCCTCCCAAAATAAGCGCGCTGGAGTCTTCAAAGAATGAACACAGATGGTGCTGATAGTGGCAGACTTCTCACTGTGTGTGTGTCTCAGTCCAATCCAATCACACTTCAACACTTGTTCATTTGCTAACCGCTATGTGAATCAGACTTTTAGTATTTGTGCGTTTAATTACATTTATACTTACATTTAAAATAGTTCCCCATTGTCGGTGTGAGAATGAAGGCTGCGAACGCTTGTTGAATTCACTTCACGTCGTGTTCTGCCTTGGCAGAGATAACCAGGGTTTGTTTTGATTGATGCTATCAGACAGGTATTCATTTAGCATTGTGCACCTTTCGCGTTTGGGGTTTAGCGCCTCGCTTTGTATTTTGAGTTGCATTGTTCTTTTGGAGAAGGGTAGAATTATTCGGCCAATTCTTTTCAGCAGTAATTCAATCAGGGCTGGACCTTCCTGCCTACGATATTTTGGACAATTCTATGCTAGCTAGGCTAGCCAAATGGACCATCCTTGAATCTTTTAGCACGCCATGGATCAAGATTTGAATCCATGTCCTGCTTCGAGCTTGACTGGGATTTATAATTCCTCGCTTAGATCATCAGTACGGCACTAATTTGAGTCATTTTGTAGGCTGTAATATAGCTTGAACAATCAAAAATGTATCCATCGGTACAAATTGGTTTGTCGTTTCTGAATTTAAACAATTTGAATAATTTGGGCTTTGGAAAACTTTGTTGTTGAAGAAGTCCACCAAATATCTTATAGGCTGAACTAGAGCAGAGCTGATAAGATAGAAGATCCAACACCAATGATTGGATCCGTGGTTCACCGTCCCAATGCTTTTATTCCACACGGCGTCAAGATGGAACATAACGCCGACGTTGCAGGAGATGATGTGCAAATGAGCACAAGTGGAAACGTGTAGGAGGAAATGATGATGCTGAGGAGGGAGGGTGGGGGGAGGACGTCACAGCAGCTCGCAGCTTCATTTCAGAAGCGGTCGTGCATCCTGCGCTGGAGCATCTGGGAGCGATTGGAGCATGAAATATATGTCAACCTTTGCTACTAAAAACACGCACCTCCTGCTCTGTTGATGTTGCTGCTGTCAAAGCAGTGAAATATGGAGTTTGGGATTCAAAATGTCAGCCAATTGCTCATTCTAATCATGCAAAGCCGGATGACAAAAGTGCAAAATTGCAGGGACACTTTTGTAAGTACACTTAGTGCGAAAAAAAAAAAAATCTGGAAAAAATAGTGCGATGGTTAACACTAAATCTGTCGGTTAATTCTTTTGTCGAAGAATGCTTGCAGCTTCAGAGGGAAAATGGAAAAACAAATGGACAAAATAGTCCTGGCGAATGGAATATAAGCGACCACCTGCAGCCGCCACAAGAATTTTCCACGATGCACAAAAGGCGCTCAGGGCGAGTGTCGACGTGGTCGGGGGAGCGTGCCCGCATCCACATGTGTCGCCTTGTAGGTCACACACACGCTCGCGTTCACACATCAGCGCGCCGCTTTCACTGTGTCAGAGGTCAGACGGCAAAATGCACCGCCCGGAGGTCAGGGGAGCGCCTCCTCCTCTTCTTCTCTCGTCCTTCCAACAAGTCCTATTTAATTCAATTAATTTGTGCTGGATTGATTTAAAAAGAATAATAATTTTATGCCTCATTACAAATTGTCGCTAATAAACACAATAATGGGAGCAAAAATAACTGTCATTAAAATAAAAAAATACAGGAAGTGCCACATAAACAAACCCACACTGGTGCAAATAGAACCTTCTTGATGGAGGTAATTAACTCCCTCAGTCTGAGTTCCCTCTCGCTCTATGTGAGCGTGTGTGTGTTCATAGTGTCGTGTGTGTGATTGTGTGTCCCGAGGCTGATTGTGTGATTACTTGTGGGAAATGAGGCTTTTTCTTCTTGTGAGAGGATCAAAATTGAGTCCTCTCTCAATACATTTGGCTTCTCTTTTCATTTTTTTTTTCTTTCCTTTTGGCAAGGTGACCATTCAAAAGACAAACATCTTTAGACATTTCATCTTTGATGGAATACGACGTCCAAATTCTCATTTGCTGCTTTCATGCTAGCTGCTGCGCTGAGGAAAGTTGTCTGGTTTTTAAATTTTTTTTTTTTTTTTTTTTTACATATGATCTTTTTCCGTTTGACACGAGGGGCCCCCTCATGATTGGCATCATCGTTTGCCACTCAGTTGCATAAGCAACATTGACGACGGCGCACATACGAAGGCCGGCCTTTCTCTTTCTGTCAGGCTGCTATAAATAGGGCCAGAGGAGCCTGGGGGCTCTCGGTGTAATGAGATTAACACAACCAGCCTCGCTTCTCGCTGTTTCATTGAGCTTCACGTCACTTTCCAGCCTCTGGTTGCCATAACCCCCCCCCCCCCCCCCCCCCCAAATTTGTCCGTTCTTGACCACTTTGGAAACTGTCACCAATTAAAGTCGTTTTGTATCCTAACCGTTAGCATGTGAGCAGTGTTTCTCCTCAAAAGTAGTGTTCTACTTCCATTTTGTGTCCAATTGGCATATTTTCACGATTGATGTCAGCACTTGCTCCCTACAGGCTTCTTCATAAATTCAGCACTGCTCGTCCGTAGACAGCTCCCATTTCTGCTCCATTTCAGACTTTGCGTTGCAGGCGTCCTCGTCCATAAACTGCACGCGATGCACATTTATAATCAAAACGGCAACCCCGTGGAAGTGAAAAAGAAACAGAGCTGAATGTGTGGGCCTGAGAAAATGACGTTTCAATCTTCTGAATGTATCACACTTCTTGCAGAAAGGCAATAAAAGCATAGCACGGCGTTAAAAAAGGAGAGTGATTTCGCTATCACTCCTCGACTGATTCCCCTTTACTTGATCCTCCATTGTTATTATGGTGCCTTATCTGGAAAAGCCCTTCCTCGGGCTACAAATGGCTCTGCCGCTCCGACGCCATCTGTTGCTTAGTCATGCGCTATGCGTGTGTCTTCAGGTGGACATAACCGTGGAGATTTTGGGAAGGGAGTCCAAAGTTGTTTACGTGGACCTCGCCCGAGACTGATAAAGAGCGTCGTTTGTGCATGCTGAGCAAAGCATAGTACGCTTGGCCGGTTGTTGTTTTTTCTTTCGTGTAAAACGTTTGTCGCCATCATGCAGCTCGTTTCTATTCGACCATCTGTTGTTGCTACGAATAGAGCCCGACCGAAACACTCCTTGTTTGTGGAAACGAGAAAAGGCCCTTCACGTAACACTACCTGCTTGCCTTAAAGGGGAAGTGAAGTAAAAAAAAAAAAAAGCTCTATGTGCCCCCATGAGTCCAAAGGCGTTATTTTGGTTAATATTGCAAAAGGAGAATATCATAAAACCTACTCTAGCTAGAAGAACTGAACTCTATCTCTTAGGTCACATGCTACTTTTTTAGTCACTCACAATGGCAAGCCCCCGCAACTCCCTCCAGGCAAAAAGCACCGAGGCGTAGGCAAAAGCTAATAAAATAAAAATACACCTTTCACGATTTGATTTAAACATCTCCCTGCTTCATTTGGCCGACTCGACTTTTCCAGACGTCTTGGACAACAGACGGCGTGCGTCTGGTGCGAGGTGATGCCAAGTGGAAACAGAAGAAGCACATTTGAATTATGGAACATTTTTTTTCTGCAGGGGTGGGGGGAATTCTGCTGCCTTGAAAAAAAAAATAAGAAATGAGACAAAGGCTGTTTGGGGCAGCCTGGAAGTGAGTGACACGAACAAACACGACAGGCAGACTGAGTCATCGGACAAACGCGGCTCATTCGCCGGGCCGCTACGAGGACGATTTTTGAGGACAATACGCACGGACCAACCCGCTTTTACCTTGCTAACGGCCCATGACTGCCAGTTTATCTGTGTTGTTAGTCTAGTCCTACTAATGAGATTCTCCTCTCTATTAACTCTTATGGGAATTGTACTCTAATAGTGGAGTGCAGTTATTCTAATTGCTACATTTCATCTCCGGGGAGGCCAGGAAACATTTGCAACAGGGATAGTAATTACATGGCTCTATTAATTCATGTAAGGCATAACATAAAAACAGGATCATTTAAATGGTGCTTTCGTCAAAAGCTTATCAGCTTAATGTAGCAGTAGGGTAGCTATAATGCAAAAAAAACCTGTGACCCCTGCAGAGGAGCGTTTCGGGGGGTTTTAAGTTCTTTTTTTTTATGTTCCTCAAATTCCTCGTCTAGTGATCAAGCAATTCAACAAGATTTTGTCCTTAAACCAAACAAATTGAATCCATATTGACTTCATTTTAGCAGTTAATGAACGTTACCGTTAGCATCATGTTTTAGCACGTAGCTATGAGGCAGCTAGCATACATTTTGGACATGATGAACCACAGGGTTAAAATAAACGTATATAAAAATGTTTACAGATGTATTGTTTGCCCGCTGTCGATGCGATCGATGATGGACAACGCAGCCAAGTAAACAAGTCAGGAATTTCCTTGCCTGTACTTCGCCCACATAGCTAACAAATGAAAGGACAGTTTAGGCGTGACGTTTTAAATGGACCATTTTCGCTGTCAAATCAACCTTGAACGCTTCTTCACTCAGCTGCATGCTGGGCAAGGCTTATTTGCTCGCCGTGTTACATCACCGCTCTTAATTACCCGTTCTTGCCGAGTAATGGTCGGCCCGCCGTCATTGTATAGCATATGATGCAAAGGCTGCTTATTAGTGGGCGTTTTGCTTGTTGATTGGACTCATTGTGCCATGAATTCATATTAGGAAAGAGGATACGGAGAGACTGGATAGATGGATGGATGGATGGTTTAGTTACTTTGTAATTAATTTCAAAATGTACACCACAAGATACAGTAGATACTATACGGCTAGGTAGGTTTGCTAAGATAGGGATATAGTTACATTTGTTACATTCTGGTAGCAGTTAAATATAGATAAATACTGTCATCTATTGCTAATTAGCTGCTAGCATGCGAGATATATTTGATTTATTGATTGATAGATTGTAGATTTTTTTTCTAACTTGTTTCACACAAACAAAAAACATTTATTTGAATTGTAATATAAATAAAAAAAACAATACATTTCATCCCATATCAACACACTGTGCTGCCAGTCCAAAAAAAAGTGGTTACGTTAATTAGGTAGCCACTAGCTGGACTTTTTACATTGTGTAAAACAAATCTACAATAGTTAGCTTGTACATGCTAACTAGCTTGTTGCAGTGTAGTAAATAATAAAATCTAAAATAAATTAGAATCTGGCTAGTAAGTGATGTAGAAATACTTTCTATTGGTGGTTCTTTTTTTTTAAATTTTAATATACAAAATTTGGAGTTCGCTCATTGAATGTTCACTAGCTAGCCTGCTAGCAAAATAGCCCAATCGTTAGATTTGTACCATAGTAAAGATTATATAGTGAATACATAGGGAACCATATACAGTAGTTAGCTAGTTCCCTGCTGCCTTTCTAGTTAGCTACGTGGCAGTAAATGATAAAAATCTACAGGAGATTGAAATCGAGCAAGCCAGATAGCTTTATTTCATTGGAGGAACCTCGAAATAGATGAGGGGGAACGGAGTCACAGCGACACGGCGGTAGCTATAGATGAGTCACACTCGTCTTTCTCGTTGCGTTTTTTGTGTTTTCTTTTCTCGGTGTGTATGAAAAGAAAAGCCTACAGAGAGGGAGTCACCATCTACTAAAAATACACTCGTGCTTGTGTGGGCCTGTCGGCTGAGGGAGGGAGGGAGGCCGGAATGGCGGTCCACCTTCCGTCAACTCGTTTGCTTCACGCATGGACACACCGCTGGCTGTAATTGGCTTGCTAAAAAGTGCTCTTCCGCTTTCGATGAAAACCGGCTAAAAATACGCCTCATTAAATTCAGCAGGATGCCGCCCGGATATTCTCCTCCGTCCATTCGTACCCGGACAAAGTCCATTTAACATCGAAAGCCTCCGGACGAGGCACTCACAAGCGTTTGTGTAGCTCAGCTAGTCATTTGTCTGCGAGTGGCGGGAAACTACAAAGGCGTGTCAGACAATCCATCTGTTTCGGAGATGAGGAGGAGGAAAACGTTCTGAAGGAGGATGCTCATTAAACCAAGAGCGGCTCTTCTTTGGAATTCCGATTGGCGGGTGTAAACACAGCAGGGTGTGGGGAATCACGATTCCCAAATGGCCTTTGGGAATTGAGATGTGAGTGTTAATTGAAAAAAGAAAAACGATTCAGTTAAAAGTTAGACCGCGCTAGCAACCGATACGGTGCTCCCCTGCGGAGCTGCAGTGAGGGAAACGGACATTCGCAAGATGCGCTCAGGTAGCGGGAGCCTTGATCAATCAGCCTCTTGGAAATAATCCATGACATTTTAAAGTGCACGCGACAGCTGCGGTGCTGAAAAGCCAAGTAACGATTTGACCTTTTTGACGCCGGCTACACTGATGAACGGTTTGGTATTGTTCAGAATGCGTACCTGAATCTCTCAACTGTGTTTGTAAATACTTTTAGTGAATAGTTAAGAAGACATCTTGGTTCCTTTTGGAAAGCTTTGCTTTACAATTTCCTACACTGGGAGTCGTTAGTGAATGCAGCAAACATGGAAATGGCCAATTTCTGGGTTTTATTCGAGCATCCCCTCCCCCAGATCTTCATTTTCCATATCAGTCAGCAGTGTATCTCGAAGCCATCTGTCATCACGACCTGGCAACCCGACTCCCATCGAAAGGCCACGTTGGCAGTCGCTCTTAAAGCGCCGCCGCTCGGGGCAAGTCGGACTCGGATAGAGCCGCGGATCCAAGCGCTAAACATTACCGTGGCGATTCAGCGGTGACAAACACAAAGCACTTAATAAAGGAGTCAGGCGCGTCGTGGGCTGACCTTTTCCATCATTCCCGGCGAATGTCGCCGGGAAGTGGATGTCTGTCGCCAGCAGCGTGACGACTGAGAGTGACTGTGAACTCGTGTTTTATTACGCAGCTTACATCTGAGACATTGTTAATCTTTCATAGGTGACAAAAAATGGACAAAACAGCAGAAAGTCACATCAATCATTTTACCGTAAATTTCGGACTATAAGTCGCGTTTTTTTTCATAGTTTGGGTGGGGGGGGCGACTTATACTCAGGAGCGACTTATAGTCCGAAAATTACGGTATTATTAAAAAATATTACTGTTGGGCCTTTTTTAATATAAATGTTGCTGGCCAGAGTATGGTGAGCTAGTGATTTGCATCACAGGTTCTGGGTTTGAATCTTGGTCGATGGGAGTGTGGGAGTTTTATATGCTTGCTGAATCATGATTTTTCTTTTCTTTTTTTTAATCAGAGACACACAAGATATCTGAAGGACTGTTTGGCTTTGGCCTGCTTATCTTTGTAACGGCGGATTTTTTGGATAGAACTCGTGTATTGAATCGCATCTGTGGAAGATAATATTTGAGGCAGTGCAAAGACTCGAATTTGGCAATATTCCCTTCGTAGCAATAATGTAGTTCGAATTTAGTAGGCCGTAGAAAAGCTTGGAAAACTGTGGCTCCCCACGAGACTTTCAGGGCAATTCCCTCAAATAAAAACCAATTGTGTGTCTCATCTGGCCCGCTAAATCCAGGTTGAGTTTATCGAGCATTAATAGATTAAAAGGCTGCTAGATGGCGGCCGTCTGCCAGCAACGTTACGGATCCGGTAATCCCCTCCGGTTTAGCGCATCAAATACATCTATTTCCCTTGGAATCGAGCAGGTGTCAGATTGTAGCCGACACCTGCGGTTCTGTAAATTCAGTGACCTGAGCTTCTGTGCTCGAGTCGCGATCCAACCGGGGAAGGATAATGTGCCGTAATCCTTGGATATGTGAGCGGACCGCACGGCGTGCGACGCCGAGCACAACGGGCTGAGGGAGGCTGACTGTATTTACCGTTTTTTTCCGTGTATAGTGCGCCCCCATGGTATATGCAATCTGAGATAAATTGCACTTCCTTTTATTTGAATGAGGAATAACGATTTAAGCTACAAGTGGTTTGGTCTTGGAATGAATTCAACTGCAGACACTACATGTCTCCTTGCAGGTCTAGTTATTTTGAGTAATAAACCCTCTCTCACGCATCCAGGATCAACTTGGAGAGCTTTTTGAGCTATCGCATGCTGGAACGTACTCTAATAAAATTGTCTTCTGCCAGGAAATTAACCTAAGGCGGGTCCACTAGGACCTTTGTGTTGATTGTTAGAGCTTCTGGAAGGATAGTGCTGATGCTGTTCTTGACATTAAAAAAAAAGAATTTATTTGTCTCAACATGTCTGCATTACACTGAGGCGCTTACTGGAACCCTCTTGCTGATGCCCCGCCCATGCCCCGCTGTTCCATCTTTGGCCTTGAGGATGCCTTCATCCTGGATCTCCAGTGGCCAGATGGCTTGGCCTCCCCCCCGGGAACTTCTGCTTCTTGTGCATTGTACTGTAAATGCCAATGTAAAATAGAGCGTGTCTCTGTCAACCCTTGTCCTCTCGTCCATTGCTTGAGAAGCACACAAAGGGCAAGCTGGGGCAAGCGGACACGAACGTGTCATTGGAGATGTGTCAGTCTCGGGCAAGTTGCCGCCTAAGCGTGCCCCGGCCTGCAGAATCAAAGCGTCTCAACATGCTCAATGGCTCGCTGGCAGGATGATTCACTCGCTGTGATTATACAGTATGGTCAAGCCAATAGCAGCCCTGCCCTTAACCCCCCACCCCCCTTCTCCCCTTTTGCAATCTCTTTACTCCCTCTTCACTGCACTCCCCCACACATCTAGCAATCAGCCAGGTGCTAAATGCCTGGGTGAGGCACGGCTCATGGGTAGGAGGACGGAAGGATGGATGGATGGGGGGGGGGGGATTGGCGCTTGGGCCTGAAAATAAGCATCTGTGCTTGCTTGGCAGAAGACGAAGCGGAGGCAGGAAATAACTGTCATTCTCCTCCGAGGCTGAAACGCCGCGCTGGAGGGGGCGCGAGGGTGATGTACTCGGGCAGGTTAATCATTGAGTTGGTGATATGAAGAGATTGTGCGATTGGCTAGTGCAAGAAGAAGAAGTCCGAATCTTTTCAGGAAATCATATGAAAGAGAAAAGGCATCGTTTCTGACCCAGTCTTGCGTAAGCGCCGCTTTCACTGAGAGCTCTGATTAATGGCTGCGTGTAGCGCGGCGGCAGGAGCTGACACCCTGCGAGACTTTTGGGAAAACGCTGATGTGGCGCCAGCTCGCTTCCTCATCATGAATCCTAATGAATAATCAATGGCAAGAAAAACTCCGCGTGGGGACCGGGGAGACCGGGCAGGGGTCAGCGTGGAGGGAATATGTGTTGAGGTTTAATCAAACTAATCGCTGCATCGCTTTTGAAGGTTGCTGTATTAATGACACCTAATCCACCCTATCTGTGCAAAGAAAGAGAGAGGAGAGGGGGAAAAAAAGTGCTGCAGCATAACAGCATGATTTCCGCATCTTATTTGGCACATAAAGACCCCCTGAATGATGACCCTACAAGTTGAAGTCGATTTGTAGGACATGTTTTCCTTGGTGGAAGTTTTAAAGCTTTTTACAAGTTCCACATCAGCGATCGAATGGCGAATATGGGCTTTTACTAACATCCATTACCTCAGGCGTTGTCCAGCAGCGAGACTTAATGTGTTCTGCATCCCAGAGCCGACACTCTGCAATCTCCCTGTAAAGACGGAGCAGCTCAACCGGCACAAATCGGCGTCCTACCGAAAAGTCTCTGATCATCACTTGAAATGCTTGTCGTGTGTTAAAAAAAAAAAAAAAACGGCCGCTGCTTATCGCCATCTTGCGTCCGCTGTGAGTGAAAACAGCAAAGAGTGCAACATGGGGGTGTTTTTATTTTTTTTGTGCTCACTCTGCGGGCATGAGTCACTTAGCCAGCTTTCATCAGCTATTACGCAGGCCGGGCTCACTATTTGACACACGACGGAGTAATTGTCAGCTCTCTGCATATCACAATAGGAGCTGTCATGAGCGTGATGATTCCTGACGTTTTTCCCCTTGAAGTTGTCTTTTTTTTAAAAATGTGTGAGTTTTCATAAGCGGGGTGTGCACATACTGAGTAGTTCTCCTCTTGCAATCAAAGTCAGTAACATCCCGATTAATGGCTCTGAAGGTGATCCCCGAGCGATTATCCAAAATTGTAAATCGTTACGTATTCTGATGAGTTCATGGATGACACAAATGCAGATAATCCGGCTCAATTAGTATGGTTAGGGTTAGGGTTAGGGTTAGGGTTCCACCCTAACCCTAACCCTAACCCTTTCCCCCCCCTCCCTCATTGTGTAATGGTTCTCACATTTAAATAATGTGTTACCATATCCAGCTCTTAACTTCCTCTTCAATGACCCAATGAAAAGTCCCCGCGCTGTCCAAATGCCAACAATGTTGTGAATAACAATCGATGCGGGCTCTTTTTATTGACGTAACAAATACCAGCTCAGCTCTTTCCGTCAGTATCGTAACGCCCTTCTGGTGCAACACGTCCAAATCATGCTGCGTTCGAACATCCGGCCATGTAAGTGTGACATCCCGCCCTCTAACCCGGCGCCTGTCGAATATTCTTTTCTCAGACGTCATCGCCGAATTAGTCTTGCTTGACCTGCTTGCACCTTGCTCGAAAAAGCTATTTCATGGTCTAATTGTTGCTGGTAGTGATGATGAAGATGAAGTCGTGTTCTTATCTAAAGGCCACGCAAATTGTTGCTTCCTTGCAAGGATGTTGGTGTCAAAACACTCAAGTGTTTTGGGCACATAGCCCCTCTCCTCCACCCCCCTCCCTTCCCCTACCACGACCTTTAGTAGAACGTGTAAACACCGGGTCAAGAGGGTCCTGAGTCAACTGTTGCCTTCCAAAACTTGCTCTTTTTTTTGTTTTTTTTTTAACTCTCCCTGGGTGGTTCCCTATCTTGCAAATCCTCATTGCACACAGACAGAGAATGTTGTTGTGTTGCCTGTGGTCTCTTACTGATCAGCTTTCCTGTTGCTGCAGAGCAACTGTGAGCTGTGAGATAAGGACATTGAGAGCACATGCTAGCGCAGCCCAGAGGGAAAGGAGGTGAAGAGTGAGGGAGGGAGGGCAGACAACCCGAGTCACAGAGATATTCATTTGAAGGGCGTGAAGTTGATTAATTAGAAGAAATAAGAAAGGGAGGGCTGCGCTCCGGTCGAGGGCTGCTCGAGTGGAAGTGTGTGAGGCGATGTCTTCGCCAGACCTGAAAGGACCCCGGCGCATGCACGGATTAAGGAGACCTGCATAAATCTCGAGAACAAAGTCGAGGGGGGAGTGGAAGGATTTGAAGCATCCGAGGCCTGAGGATCCGAGAGCGGGATATGCATGTTGATGCACTTTGACTCAGCTGGCATGCGGGCGAGCGGGACCAAAGGGAGGATCGGGGCCTTGTTATTTGATCCGCCGCTCGAGTCCAAGTCGAGGCTAGGTAGTCGGGGGCACTCGCGCCAGACGGGACGGACATTTTGAAGCGGAGCCTCGGGCGGCGATGACTCAGAAGAAACTGACGCGACAGCTGACGTTATGGGACGGTTCAGAGGGGCCACCTCCGGCCGACTCGATCACCTCGCCCATGTCGCCGGGCGAGCAATCCCGCGGACCCACAGGATCCACCTTGTTCCGCCGACTGAAACTGAACCGAAGCATTCAGGAGCTCAGACGTTTATCTCAGAGTCACTGCAGGTACATTAAAGCTTCTGCGGCGTGCCTTTTATTTACTATGCTCTTTAAAACTTCTGATGGCTTTCTACTCACTGAAAGTTGGGGATGTCGGGCTTCGGGTGAATTTTCAGAACAAACACTTTGATAAGCAGTTCAGGGGCGCCTGTCACATCTTTTTTCTCACACATGCCGGCGGACTGCGACGTTTTTATCCTGTCACTATCAAACGAGAGCACATATTAACGTTTCTATCTTCCTCCTCCAGCTTCGATTCAGAGAATGGCCCGTCGCCGGGACGAAGTCCGATGGATTCGCAGGCGAGTCCTGGCTTGGTGCTGCACCCTTCTTTCCCTCAGAGCCAACGCAGGGAGTCCTTCCTGTACCGCTCCGACTCCGACTACGACACATCCCCCAAAACTATGTCACGCAACTCCTCCATTAACAGTGAGGGGTGAGTAAACAGACTTCAACCTGGATCTCATTCACTCAGTTAAAATTGACGTCTATATCCGTCATTGGCAGTGAATGAGTGTTAGGACTCAGGTGTGAGATTTTTTTTTGTAACAGTTGTCATTCACAGGCATGCTGAAGACATGATCGTCACCCCTTTCGCTCAGGTATTTTGACGACAGTATGCCAATTATTGTCGGTATGTTGCTTAATTGTGGTGCCCCCCCCCCTCCCCTCCCCTCCCACCAGGTGTTGGCCAGCCTCCGATCTGTAAGAAGCAACTTCACCATCCTCGCCAATGTCACCACACCCACTAACAAGTCAGTATCATTTTGTGTTTGATGCTCCTCCGACATGGTCAATAACTCTAAAAAGGATGCTCTTTTTTGCGATGCAGTGGAATCGAGACGATTGTTTTTGGCAGTGCCTCAAGCGCATCAATATGATATAAAAGAAAAAGCATTGCAGCAGAATGATCAGCATTCTATAATTACGCGCTGTGTCCTGAAAAAGCCTCCTGCCTCGCATTTTAATTATAAAGGCTATTTGAAAAAATTTTGGGAATATTGCACGCTATCCAGAAATTCCGTACATGCTCGCCGCCATTTTGTTGGTACATAGCTATGATTTATATTCATGAAACGATTTCTAAACCATAGTGAGTGTCAAAATTATTTTTTTTAAACTCATAGTGAAAGGATGTCAAGGATCGACAGAGGGCGGCAGCGTGCCGTTCCGCTTTTGATGTAATGATGTGTTTGTCCACAGGAGGTCGCCCGTCACAAGTCAACCGACCGTTCCCCAAGCAACCCTTTCTGGTAAGGATGAATATTTTATCAAAGATTGTTTATACACAGATGAATAATAATAATTATACAAAAATATTGTATAGCTAATAATAATTACATTGACATATAATAGTCATCAAAATAAGGACACAAATAATATAAAGTTAAAATAAAAAATACTTCACGATAAGTAGAAAGAATGATAAATTAAATAAGTAAAAAAATATAATTAAAAATAAATAAGTAATATTTTTTCAATGTAGAAAATAAGTAGCAATTGGCCTCCTGAAAATTTTGTTGATTTATATGCAGTCAATTTTTGGTTGACATGAATTATGGAAGCAATCAGCTTTCCACAATATCGTAATTTACAGAGGTATATTTGTTTGAAATGGCTTCAAGTTGAGTATGTTTCCTTGCCTCCTTCAGAGGAGACATACCAGCAGATGGCCCGGGAAACACTGGAAGAGTTGGACTGGTGTCTGGACCAGCTGGAGACCATTCAGACCCACCGTTCCGTCAGCGAGATGGCCTCCAACAAGGTGCCCGTCTGCACAAGCATGACACCAAACAAACTCAGATTTATTTCTATGGCGCTTCTATTTATTGGACACTCACTTTACCCTTTAGGTTAGGCAGGCAAGTAATGTTTCCCAATCTCTATTGAGCCGAGGCACATATTTTTACCTAATAAAAATGTACCCAGCCGTGGGAGAGCATTTAATTGTTCCGCCTGTCACTTTGCATCAGTGGATGGGAATCAGTGTGGCATAAAGCGTCTTGTGCTTTACTACGTCCTCATGGCAGCGTGCCTACGCAGCGTCTTGAGCGTGCACACGCAGGGCAAGGTCTGTGGGTGGTGAGCACATGAGTGTGTGTGTGTGGAATTGAAGGGGGAGGGGTTGAGGGGAGGGGGTGTTCTGTGGTCCTGATGCTGATGTCTCCGCTGTAACCTTGGTTGCTATCGAACAGCAGCAGGCTCTGCCTCTGCCTTTTCCTCATTGGTTGGCCATGCACACCGCAAGCCATGTGGTCCGGGCGGGACCCAATGACATGGCGTGCGACGCTCTTGTAGTAGTGTTCCATCTTAAAGCGGCAGGCGCCGTTTGTTCTGTCGAACGTCGTCCCTTCTGCTTTTCATCTATTGAACATGCTGAGATTCAGTCGGATGTCTTTTTGGTGAAGGTTTAGTGTGAAAACCTCTCATGGAGGATTTGCACTGCGACCAACCTGCATACATCCAACATGGAGACACTTGATGGCTGTATTCCCACTCAGTCTCTCACACACACACGCACATATTCTCGACAGACGTACACGCCGTCTGGCCGCGCAGGCGCACTGGGGCCGCCATCAGAAGCCAGCGGGCGCAGGCACGCACGTGCATGCGCGTGCAGCCACAACGCCCGATTAGCTTGCGAGAGTCGTCTACGACATCCCGGCAAAATAGAGGCGCCACGGGCGACAGCATCCGAAGAGGAGGAGGAGGAGTGGCTGGCTAAAGGCGGCGGGGATCGCTCTACGGCATCCCGTGGGCTCGGACTCACACGGAGCGGGACGTCAGGCTCAGCTGGGGACAGACGGGGCCGATCCACTGATACGAGGACTCGGCTGGCCCTCTTGGGGGAGGGGCAGTCGACGCACAGAGGAGCCTGTTTTTCCAGACCGCGATTATAAGAAACTGGCCCAGATTCCTTTTCCCCATCATCTTGCCGTCCTCCCCATGTTGTCGATTCTCCCGTCGTTCGATACTCGGGTCGTCCCGCGGTGCTGCTGTCACCAGCCGCCTCTCTCATTTGCTGCCGTCGTGTAACTGTCCTATTTTTTTACTGTCGGTCGAGCATCCCTCGTCCTGCCCGTCTCTCTCACGTCAACCTCATCTTCCTCTGCAGGCTTGTCTCGGTGCCCTTCAGACGCTCCCGCTCTGTTTACCTCAATCTCCCCCCTCTCCGCTCGCATCTCCCTCGACCCTGCGCCGGCGCTACATTCGGGTCAGCCGGATCACCAAATGGGATGAGATGTAGTCTCCACAGCTTCCAGATCCAGGGGGGGCTCCTGGGCCCCGCGTCGTTAGCTCGCAAGCGAGGCTGGACTCTGGGCCGAGCGGGCGGGCCACTTTGGGGTGCTGCATGTAGGCCAGGCTAATCGGCCCCCTTCCCTCGCCCCCCTCCCCCGCCCCCCGTTCCTTCACCCCCACTCGGGGCAGCCTTCACTCTGGAGTGCCCTGGCCTCTCCCCGCGTGCCCTGACGACACCCTCATGCCAATGGGGCACCTGCAGTGCTCCCACCCCGCTCCACTACCACACCACCTGCCTGTGCCACCGGCCCAAGCCTCCTGTCACCCTCAACATGGGTGTGGTGGAGGCCATTGACCCCACGCCGTCACCCTGTCCCTCGCCTGTACCGGGGGGCTACCGGCTGCCCCGCTCCTCCAGCTACAGCCCGCTGCAGGGGAGGGCAGGGGCAGAGCTGGACCTCGGTGAGGCGGCCGGAGGGGTCCTGGAGGGGGGTGGGACGACGGCGCACCGCAGGACCCCCTTGGTGGACCTGTTCTGCGAGACCTGCTCCAGGCCCTGGCTCATCGGCTGGTGGGACCAGGTAGGGCTCACGGAGGACGAACGAGGCCTGGCAGTGGCCATCTTAGATTGCCGGAATGATCAAGTGTCCCAAACTAGCATGCATTAGAAACTCCTCTTGTTAGCATTTGTGATTTGGAGTAGCATTAGCGCATTCACAGCAAGGGAAGATCTTTTGTTGATGTTTTTTTTTTTTGCTGAGTTTGTTTATCCAAACGTCTCTGCTTTGCATGGTCTGCCATTTTAGAGCCAACAGAAGTCTGGTTGGTCCTTGAAGTATTTTGAACAATGACAAAGTTTGCTTGATGAATCCATACTGTATGAGATTTTATTGCTGGTTATGAGTAAATTAATCTTAAAATAAGATTTTGTTTTAGGGTTAGTCTGTGTAAATACACTTGGTTACTTGTCTCAAGAATTCTTGCCAAGTCCCCTCTTTAATTGGCAGATCATTTTCTTGTATTTTGAAGCCTGGTTTTATTGTATTGGACTCTTCACTTTTCAGGCTCACATTGGTGCCTATTTCCATTTTTGTCCCAAATCTTCTAAGCTGAGCACAGTTGTCACTAAATCCTGAGAGGAGAGACACAATGGCCTGCACTCGTGTCGCCTTTGCGCACGTGTGTGTGTCATGTCTTTGCAGGGCTGGCTTCAGTAGACAGTGTCATAGGAAGTGTTGTTTGTCCTGGCGCCGGGCGAGTGTCGGTTGGCAGCTATGACTCAGCATTACAGCATCGGCGACAAGGAGAGTGACACGGTTTGGGGGCCGCGAGTACCACTACGCGTGGACTCCCTGATCCCGCCCGACAGCATGTCAGAGCACCTCATTGTGAGGCCGAGGAAAACAGCGAATGATGCTAAATAAAATGGCAGGAGGGGAAATGGGTTTGTTTTTAGGTCGTGGTCTTGTTTTAGGAGATGCAGGAAGGAAAGGAAGAAGGAAGGAGCGTGTCGTCACTTGACCTTGGTAAAAGTCAGAGACACCTGCCTACTCCTTTTCGAATCGTCACCCAAGCAAGCCGCCGCGCTCACGTCAAGCTCAAGTGAGTGGCTGCGAGGATGGAGTTGCCACGGCAACCGTTCGCTCGGGTTGCCTAAGAGATTGTTATGTGTGAGGGATCGGTCAGTAGGACATCGCATTGTGCCTTGGTCATTCAGACATGCTGCTTTTACCTCCCCGAGAATGAAATGGATTTGGAAGGTTTGCAAACATGGAAAAACAAAAGGGAGTCAGATTCATTTTGCAGAACGTCGGTACATGGCCATCATCATGGACAGCATTGTGGTGTGAAAAAAAAAAGTGTCATGAATCCTAATTGGTTTTCTCACCTTTTGTGAATAAGGACGAATTGATCATCGATGATAAGTGAATTCAACTCGTGACTCTTTGTCATATTTTAATATGATTTAGTGTGGCACTCAATGC
Organism: Syngnathus typhle; assembly: GCF_033458585.1. Taxonomy (NCBI): domain Eukaryota; kingdom Metazoa; phylum Chordata; class Actinopteri; order Syngnathiformes; family Syngnathidae; genus Syngnathus; species Syngnathus typhle. Next base: position 5,660,782 of record NC_083754.1, read on the forward strand.
ACTCGGGAATCCAAATTTGAACCTTTACAAAGATGTCGTGAAACAACAATAATTTCTCTTTTGTTGTCTTCATTTGTTTCGACGTTGTGTGGCACTTTGAGTGATTATCTAACAAAAAAACAACAAAACTGTAATCAGGATTACTTTGATGCACATTAAAATCACCACTATTCATTTATTTCCAAACAAAAGCCAACCCAACCCTAGTGTGACTTATTCACGTGATGTACTATAAAGCAAACCATATTTATGTTTCTACTCTTTAGTTCAAGAGGATGCTGAACAGAGAGTTGTCCCATTTGTCCGAGATGAGTCGCTCAGGGAACCAGGTGTCCGAATACATCTCCACGACCTTTCTAGGTAAGCCGAACCCCATGATAAACTATTTTCCTCCCACCCGCCGCCGTATCTGAAGTGAAATCCCTCCGAGCAGATAAGCAGAACGAGGTGGAGATCCCATCCCCGACTTTGAGGGAGCGGGACAAGCCCATGTGTCACATCAGCGGCGTGAAGAAACTCACGCACAGTTCCAGCCTTTCAAACTCCACCTTGCCTCGCTTTGGCGTCAAGACTGAACATGAGGATGCGTTAGCCAGAGTGAGTGCAGACAAACCATTTCTGTAGTTCTCGTCCGAAAAGTTCCATTTCATTTCCTGCGCTGTGTCCTCAGGAGCTGAACGACTTGAACAAGTGGGGCCTTAATATCTTTCGTGTGGCAGAGTTCTCGAACAACAGACCCCTGAGCTGTATTATGTTTGCCATCTTCCAGGTGAGGGGGTCGACGCATGAACGCAAGAGTGCTTAATTGCTTGGCGGGCTTCATTTTTTGCTGACTCAAAACCAGCCGCGGGCTAAATGCTAGCAGAAACGATGACCTACATTCACAACCTTAATTCAAACTTTTGTTTCATGGAATATTAATGTATTCCCAAAAGACCATTATATTTTTCGGGGGGGGGGGGGTCCAATTAGATTTCTGTGTCTATGCTATGCTGGCTGATGTTAGCTAATTGTTTTGCTAATGGGATCGTTTTCACGAATCAGATTTGAAATTTGTCCTCAACGGGCCTAAATGACTCATTATTCGTGTAGTCTATGTATTTGAGTAAAACTGTAAGAAAATATCTGTAGCCTAATATTGAATATTTGGTTACTGTGGAGCAACTGCTAACTTCTTTAGCATTAGCTTAAAAGGTAACATTAATTGTCACATAACCAAAACAGACAAGAGAAACTCATAACTTAGGCAACACAAGTTAACAACGATAATGATTTATGAGCGCTGGCTTCTTCCCGGCCGCAGGAGCGAGATCTACTGAAGACTTTTCGCATCCCAGTGGATACGTTTGTCACCTACGTGATGACGCTGGAGGACCATTACCATGCCAACGTGGCCTACCACAACAGCCTCCACGCCGCAGATGTCACTCAGTCCACACACGTACTGCTGTCTACGCCGGCTCTAGATGTAAATGTCGCCAAATGTGTAGTTTGTCAAGTATTATGTACATATTTGAGGTGGATACTAATGTGTTATTTCTCTGTTTCATGACAGGCTGTGTTCACTGATCTAGAGATCTTGGCCGCGTTATTTGCGGCCGCCATCCACGATGTCGACCATCCGGGAGTGTCCAACCAGTTCCTCATAAATACCAGTGAGTAGAGACGCATGACAAGACAGATGGCACAACATCACAAGTTTTGCAATCTTCATTTTAGTCAGTTTTGGCTGGAAAAAAAAAGTACTTGTTACACCCTGCAGACTCTGAACTTGCACTGATGTACAACGACGAGTCGGTTCTGGAAAACCATCACCTGGCTGTGGGCTTCAAGCTGCTCCACGAGGACAACTGTGACATCTTCCAGAACCTTAGCAAGAGGCAGAGACAGAGCCTGAGGAAACTTGTCATTGATATGGTGACTTTTCATACCCCAACTCTCGTGACCCCTATCATCTCCCTTACTAATACTAATAAATGATTATGTGTCTATGCAGGTTTTAGCAACAGATATGTCCAAACACATGAGCCTGCTGGCAGACCTCAAGACGATGGTGGAAACCAAGAAAGTGACAAGCTCGGGTGTTCTGTTGCTGGACCACTACACCGATCGGATACAGGTGAGGAAATAAGGTGGGCCAGGGGCGGAGCTGAATTGTATGCTCTCCTGTCACCCCACTGGCCACCCCCGCATCTGGGGGAAGATTTTATCGAAATTTGTGAGTAATTTTATTTCATGAATGCCTGACTATGGATGGTATTATAAATAATGACTTCCCGGCCATTAATTAGAGAAGACAAAAAAAGGCCCAAACTTTTAAAGGGTCTTTTTAAATGTTTTTCCGCCACAAGACTTTGCGCCTTAAGATTCTAGACAGTTGTGAGGTCCTGATCCTGTTCCCTGTAGTATATTTTCAATTTGGAATTTGATCTACTTTGTGATCATATTGCCGGGGCCACACTTTAATGAAAGACCGAGCCGCTCGTTATTGTCTGCACGGAGCTCGAGGGAGCGTGACATCTTAACCTGGAGGCGGCAGGCGGCCGTGCACGCAAGCATTTGACCCCAGTTGACTCACAGCGTCGTGGGGAGATAACAAATCAGCGTCTCAAAGCAAACAACTCTAGCACGCATTTTTAATCAGACATCCCGTCTCCACGCAGAAGTATATTTTTGACCACCGCCAAAGTAGGTCAACCGATTAGTGTTGTATGTGTCCAATGTTACACAATTAGATCTTCGTTCTCCGGTGTGGGTCGTTTGAAAGTGATTTGTAAAGTCATTAAAGGTCATGTATTTTGAAAAAGGCAGGTCAGCGGTCAGGACTTGGGTAGTTTCCATCTTCGCCGTGGCCTTGATGAGTTGTTGAAAAACAAGCAGATGACATCGAGTGACACCCTTTGAGTTGTTTCTTCAAGCGGGTGACTCACCCACTAATTAATCGCGGCATCTGCGACTGTGTCCGTGCAGGTCTTGAGGAACATGGTGCACTGCGCCGACCTGAGCAATCCCACCAAGCCTCTGGCAGTGTACCGACAATGGACGGAGAGAATCATGGAGGAGTTCTTCAGGCAAGGTGACAAGGAGAGGGAACGAGGGATGGAGATCAGCCCCATGTGTGACAAGCACACCGCCTCGGTGGAAAAGAGTCAGGTAAAGTCTGGTCCAGCTGTTTGTGCGTGGGTTCGGATCTCAGCACCACTGGGCAGCTGGTAGATGCTAGCCGTGCTGGGGTGGTTTGCTAAAAGCAGTACTGAACAGAGAGTGAGCTGGCATCTGGGAAGGCAGTAGTCATCCTCCCACGTTGTTAATGCTAATTTGTTATGGAGTCCGACAGAGAAGCTTTATTCATTCAGAGGCTGATAAAAAGTCTAAAAAAAAAAAAAATTTCAAGATCCATGTTGAGACCACTGGTGGCATTATACAATTATCTGATCAAAAACATTCCTGAATTGTTTATGAAAAGATTCAACATGAGTTTGTCTCGCTGCCTCTTAGTTAGCTAGCTAGCCAGCTTGCTAGCTTTTGATATCATAGTGGAACCGTGGGGCATAAATAATCCACTGAATACACTCATAGCTGACGTCAAGAAGCTCTAAAGCGGCCAGGCAAACTGTTCGGGGGTGTTAGCAAAGCTAGCTAGCGAACCGCATGATGCAATAAGTGCTTATGTTCTTCTATACCGAGGGACGGGTGACTTATATTGGACTAAACCGGCCTAAACAACATGTATTCCCTCTACCGTGTAGGTTGGCTTTATCGACTACATCGTCCATCCTCTGTGGGAGACCTGGGGGGACCTGGTGCACCCCGACGCCCAGGACATCTTGGACACTCTGGAGGACAACAGGGACTGGTACCAGAGTACCATCCCACAGAGCCCGTCGCCTCCTCCCATGAGCCAGGACAAGGAGCTCAACGCCTGCGTGGACAAGTTCCAGTTCGAGCTCACCCTCGACGACGGTTCTCAGGCCGAGTGCGACGAGGGCGAGGCCGCGGCGTGCCCAAACCACGTGGAGCGAGACGGCGACAAAGGGGACGAGGGGGAGGACGTCCTGGCGGAAGAAGAGGAGGAAGAGGAGGAGAACGAGGACATCATCGAGGAGGAGGAGGACGACGAGGAGGTGGCGATGGAGGAGGAGGAGGAGCAGGGCGAGGAGCTGAAAGGCAAGCCGGAGACCGAGTCCAAGAAGGAGAGACTTTCCGACACCAGTCCTGTAGAGGAAGAGGAGGATTCTTCTTCGCAAGCCGACGATACATGAGTACGGGCGGTTCTTGCGTCTCGGAGCCCTCCTCACTTGCACATGTGATCTGTTTTCATCCTTTCACGAGGCCAAAAACCGAGAACAATAATAATAAGAACCCAGTGACTAAACAGACCTTTAAATCTATTTTTCAAAAAAAGGGAATCAAGAGGAGTTCATCACACAGCAACTGTAGATGCAAAGTAGTGAGCGTTGGACAACAAGGTGTAGCACTCTGGGACGGGAATGCACACAGATAAACACGCAATTGTTTTGAATGCGGTGTGCGCACGCGCGCATATATGCAGAATAATTGAGCATCGCAGCCCCCCCACCTCCCTCCCCCCCTGGGCTGCTGTTTTCCTGCAAACACACACTTGACTGTATGTTTGTATGTGTGCATTTACACAAGGGATCGCTAACAATGATTCGTTTCTTGTTTTGTTTTGTTTTGTTTTGGAAAAAGCCATCTCTCAACGGAGTGTTTAGTCCCTTTTAGCGATTCATGTTCAGTAGAATCCCAACAGGAACTGTTCTCCTCAGCAAAGCGAGCAACTTTAATTTGTATTTTCCATTTCTGTCGGAAAAGAAAAATGAAGAAGTTGGACGTCACTGAGGGAAATATGGATGTCCGGGCGCCCCGGGTCCCGTGCCCCTTTACGAGAAGATGGCTCTGTGCCTTTCTGACTCACCGGCCTCCAGAATGGAGAGCAGTGGTGAAGCAATGCATTGTGGGACAAGAGTGTGCGCGTGTGCTTTTTTTTTGTTCTCACTTTTGATTGTCCCCTTCGTGGAAGCTACTGTCCATGCTTTTGTGGTGTGTCTGTGGTGACATGTTTTCAGCTGTCAAGTCTTCCTTTGTTGCTCTTCTGCTGGTATAACAGAGCAATCATAATTAACCCCCCCCCTCCCGCCAACTCTTATTTCTTTCCTACTATATATAAGCCATGCGATGCTTCGGTGCATACGTTTTTGCCTTTATTTTCTATTTAACAGTGGGAGGAAGATTGGATTGTTATGCCATCAGCGGATCAATTTTACGCCGCGCCCGCTCGCACTGTGTTCAAGTCCTCATACAATGATCACCAAAGTTGACGAGTAAAGATTATGGGAAAAGGAATTCAGGAATGTTGGTCTGGAAATCCCTTGTAGTTTTATTTTGATGTCGAACCACTTCACGTACACGCCCACTTATTCATTAGGGAGTCAAGCTAATTCCATAGAGGTGGTCACTGCTAAAAGGTCTATTGTCTTTATGTTTTTTTGCCTTAATGTCGGAAGCAGGATTTATAGTTGCCGCGATACGTAGAGGAGGAAATACATCCTGCTATAGTTTTGTCTATGTACTTGTTTGTTTCAATACATTGGTCAGTTATTTACAGTATGATGTGGCTGTGATCTGACCAACACGAAGAATGTTTTTGTTGTTGAAATCACTACCTTGCAGCTATTATAATTGTGTTGTGTATTAGTGAGCGTTTAAGCGGGGTGCATATATTTTGATAATCGGGCTGAGCTGAGCCTGTTCCCCCCCACACACATTGCAGTTTCCATAGAAGCTAACCATTATCTTAGCTTCTTCTGTTTATTTCTTCTTTGTATTTTCCCGTCACGTGTGGATGTCTCTGACGTTTTAATAATTAGTCAGCCCGTTTGTATCCTGCTTTTGACTGACTTAATCATGGTTGCGCGACAGTTTGAGAAAACAAGGCCTAAAATGATGTTCAATGTATCGTTGCCCACTTTTTTTTGGTTTTTTAAAAACGTTTTCACAGGGTAAAAAGCAAAAGATGGTGAAAGGTGGTGAGAGAGCAGATTCTGCAGGTCAGAAACTAAGCTCTTTCTTCTGTGTGAGTGTAACCACGGGAATATGGAGAAACAAGCATTAACACAACATTCCCATACAGTATGCACTGGCCTGTTCACTTTCAGTAAAATTAATAGTTTTCTTTGGGTGGCTTCTTCTTGTGATGTCATATAGCTATAAGAAAAAAGTTACTATTTAATTGCCATACAAACACGATACTGTAGCAAATTGTTTCTTATTAATAAGATTATTCAGTGGATTGATTGCTGCCATTCTTTTTAAAAATGACGAAAAAGAAAACCGCAGGAAGTCTGTTTTCTTTGAACAATTTGTGTACAGTTTATTTTTATATCATTCCGGTGGCTGGTGGGAGGGGCAAATAAAAAGAAGATTCACATAGGTGTAAGCATAATCACTATTGTATATAATGTATATTGCATTGTAAATGATTGGACAATACAAACACACTGCAGGCCACAACCTTCACCTCTTCAGTATGTTCTTGTTTGCCTGTACCGTCACCTCTTTGTTGTTCAAATATACGTGTACCAGCACTTTATTTCACTAGGCTCGGAGGCAGAGTTTCAAGTTGTGTGTGTGTGTGTGTGTGGTGTGTGAGTGTGTGGTCTGAGCTGGGTGGGGGTTTCACTATTAATTCTGCTATTCTAATGGGCCAAATCACAAACCCTCAATGTAGAGTCAAAACGCTTATCCACCCGCCGCGTGAGAATTAATTAATTTGACATGTAAAGTCAAAACTTGAGCGGCTATATTGTTGTCACACAATATGTGACGCGTATATAGATAATAAGTGCGTCCTTATCGATTTTGACCATTCATTTCTAGCACTATCACCTCCTCTTGTTTCTTAGTAACTTTAACTAATAGCCTGCTTGTCAGGTTGGAGTGATGCAGACTGACTCCCTCTAAAGAGTATTTTTGTTAGCTTTAATTCACGTGTGTGACTGTGTGCGATTGTTTGTGTGTGTGTTTTCACTAAAGGGGTAGAAATTATACAAGGAGGTAAAGATAACACGAAATGATTGTAATATTTGTAAATTATCTTGCTGTAACATGCAAAATGTGTCCGGTTATTTTTTATTGTTATTTTTATGAAAGTTTTTTTTTTCCTCTTAAAAGAGCCGAGGTGTCATTTTGTGAATAAACACATTTATTAAGCAAATACCTATATATAAATTAAAAAATGACAGTATATCCGTATATATTTTTTTTTATTTCACTGTTCAGTACTGTAAAGTGTGTTAGAAATACAATAAAGGTCGATTTTTATATTACATGGTACCTTCGAATGGAGATTCCTTTAGTCTTTTGGGTTACAACTCAATATAAATACATATAGTTTAGATTATGTATTACAATATTAGGATATTAAAAATTAAAATTATATGATGGCAGTATTAATAACAATGTTCAGAAAATAATAAGCAAAATAATTTGACCTTTTGAAAGTGTCAAAACTGACACGAGATGGCTGCGACGTATTGAGTGACATCCCTTAAAGCCAATCGTCATTTACCATTAAGATTCAATGAAACTGAAAGAGGATTGTCCAAATTTGAACCAATCACAATCATCGTTCTGAAAAGACCATCCAATCACATGCTTACAAAACAGCCCAAGCTGTACACACATGCGCAATGCGTCATTACGGAACTGCGGCGCGAGGCTAGGCTACGGCTAGCCATTAGGTTATCTTTTTCGAGGGGAGAAAGAAAAAACAACGTTACAGGTACGTTTGTCTTTTCAACTATATTATATTTGAAGTATGATGGGATTATTTTACTTAACGTCACACGAGTTTCAACGGTCGTTTGAATTAAAATGGATAGCGTTCTTAATCCCTATGCAATTTGCTCTCCGGATGCGTTTTGAGTTTACTCGTGACGTCAGCCTGGACAGAACATCCGGTTTCAATGAACGGTCCAGTTGTGTTCGAATTTTACATTTACCTTCTAACTGTGTTCGACAGAGAGCAAAGGCGGAAAAATGGCAATGGTCTGTCAGTCTCTCATCCCTTTGCTGTTGCTGAGTGCGTCAATTTCGGCCGTAGAGGTACAGCGACCCCGCGGTGTCCCCCTTTCAAGTAAGACGGAATTTGAGAAAAATGCTCCTTTGACTTACGAGTTTCAATTCGTTACATGGCGATGGTCAAAATTCTAGATCTCTCGCATTTTAAATTGGAAATCTGTTCATTATGTTGTCCAACAGAAAAGCACTTCTACGTGGAGGGCAAACCTTTCACTTGCTTGGATGGCTCCCGCACAATTCCCTTTGATAGGGTGAATGATGACTATTGTGACTGTCAGGATGGTTCGGATGAGCCAGGTTTGTACATCCGGCAGCGGCTCTCTCTTACAAACTCTATTTAATACATCAGACCCATTTGTTCTTTGGCAGGCACTCCGGCTTGCCCCAACGGCAGCTTCCACTGCACTAACGCGGGCTATCGACCGGTCTTCATCCCATCGTCCCGAATCAATGATGGTGTATGCGGTAAGATTACTTATTTCTCTTTTCCTCTCCTACTTGTGGTCAAGATTTATATTCAATGGAAACGTTCCCATTACAGACTGCTGTGATGCAACAGACGAGTACAACAGTGGCGCGAGCTGCCCTAACACTTGCAGGTAAAGGTGACTATTTGGGCCATCGCTGAATTGATTAATTAGCTTATTTGAATAGATTATGTACACCCACACAAAGTGCAGGCATAAAAAATGCTCTTTTCTGTTTCCTAGGGAGTTGGGTCGCAAGGAGAAGGAGAGTCTGCTAAAACTGGCAGAGATTGCAAAGGAGGGTTTCATTCTCAAACAACAACTCATTCAGGAAGCCAAGAGGGGTCTGGAGGAAAAGAAGGTGGGGGGGGTGATATTCAAATTGTATTTCTTTCTTAGTTAACACATCATCATGTTTGGAAAAAAGACACTAATTTTCCCTGGCAGACTAAAGCGTTTGAACTGGAGGCCAGTAAGAAACAACTGGAGGAGAAGTTGGAGGCTCTGAGAACAGTGAAGGAAGCGGCAGAGGAGCCTGAGAAAGAAGCGAAAGAGCGCCATCTCAAGGCTTGGGAAGGTAAGCAAATCTTTCTCAATGTGGATAAGTCAATATTTATTAATATTTAATCGAATAATTATTCATGCAGATGAGAAGGCTGCGGTACGCGCCGAGAAGGACCACGCACGAATGGCTGAGGTGTTTATTGAACTGGATGATGATGGCGATGGCTTGTGAGTATCAACGTCAAATCAGAATGATGCATGAATTAATTGACTGTATTTTTAACAATCATTTTGACTCGTGCCAATTATTCCCACTGATGTTTATGACATCCTTTTAATGGTTTGATCCACTAATAATATTTATTTTAATTTCAGTGTCTCCCTGACTGAGCTTCAGTCCCACACTGAACTCGACACAGATTCGGATGGTTCTTTCACTGAAACGGAGGCTCAGGTAATAAAAACCAAAAAGCCCTAGTGTTGAGCACCACGTGTAGTCATTTTTAAAATTTGAACCAAATTTGAAAATGTCAGAGACATTAAGCCCCTCAACGGCTGTTAATACACTACGCACCGTTAATGTCATCCTCATCTTCGACTTCGACAGGCCCTTTTGGGAGGTGTGGACAAAGCGGATAGGGTGGCATTTGAGGCTGTCTGGAAGGACATAAAAGACAAATACATATCCGAGGTAAGATTCCGGCAACCCCCCTAACCCCCCCCCCCCCCAATCAAGTTTGCTAACATGGATCTTTCTTGGCGGCAGTCCCAAGCGACGGCGGAGTCGCCGCAGGAGGAGATGCCGCACGGGGAAACGAGGGAGCCGCGTTCTGACAATGACTCTGAAAACTACCCGGAAGGTGAAATCCCGGAGGATGATGATGATGACGATCAGGAGGAGGAGGATGACGAGGAGGAGGAGGAAGATGATGATCCAGATGAGGCGGACTACAATGTAAACTTTTGGAGCTTGTGCGCTACGTGAGAAAAGTTCATCCCTCTGACTCACTGTCTTTGGGTGTGTGTGCTTTATTTCACAGAGGCCTCCTGCGGTGCAAGAAAAGAAGGATGACGAGGGGACGATGCCGCCATACGATGGAGAAACGCAGATCCTCATTGATGGTAAGGGCTTGTATGACTCAGTGATGAGTATTCACAAAAAATGCACACCTGAATACATCTTGTGTGATGTCAGGAATGTTGAAATATTGCTTCAAACATGGCATGTGCTTTACGATAGCAGACATCTTGAGGGAACCGGCGTGGAAATGTCTTTCTCATCCGAAGCAGTACACTAAAGCAAACAATTTGATCTCATTAGACGATGTAGGCGTGCGTACCTAATGTTGTGGCCATGTGTGCATTAAATTCCCCATCAAAGCCAAGTAATTGAATCTGGCATGTTTGTTTTGCTAGCCGCCCAGAAGGCCAGAGAGCAGTTTGATGAGGCCGAGCGAGCTCTCCGGGAACTGGATGATCAGTTGAAGTAAGTACTGTACTCGGAATACGACGCACATCTTTTCCAGTAATGCCAATACGCCTACAGTCTTCAATCCGATACTTGTTTCAGATTTTTTTTTTCTCTCCCATTTCAGTTGACACATTTGGTCAATTTCTATCACCAATATGGCTTTAAATGTAACTGTGTTTAATTTTGGGCCTCGCTGCAGCTGACAATTGTTTTCTGCAGGAGCATTGAAAAGGAAACAAACTCTGACTTTGGACCCAGTGCTGAGTTTGCCTACCTCTACAGCCAGTGCTACGAAATGCCCACTGGCGAGTATGTCCTCGGGTGTCGTTATTCTTTTGTTTGTGGTATTTGGTGTTACTAACGTTTGTTTTCTCAGGTACATCTACAGGTTCTGCCCCTTCAATCGAGTAACGCAGAAACCCAAGTACGGCGGCTCAGAGACCAGTTTAGGGTAATGCAAAAGGGCCTCCAGCGAATGCTTGGCTCGTTTCTTGGCAACTTATGTTTTTAAATGTATTTGTTTTAAGGACATGGGGTCATTGGGATGGTCCCGAGGGTGACGTCTACGCCGTGATGAAGTATGAGAATGGAATGGGATGCTGGCAAGGTCCCAACAGATCCACCACGGTCCGTCTTTGTCCACCTTTCCAAAGTGGGACACAAAAAGCATTTGCTAAAATTTTGGGCTTTGTTTTGCAGGTCAAGCTAAAATGCGGGCAGGAGACAGCAGTAACGTCCACGTCTGAACCCAGTCGCTGCGAGTACTTAATGGAATTCACCACTCCCGCCCTCTGCCAGGAACCCAAGAACCTGGACCCTATGCACGAACATATCGAACTTTGAACCCACTCCATCTGTGAGTCATATTTTCATATGTCATCCAGTATAATAATGCATGTGCTGCAGTGAATGGCTTTGCATATTTTCCTGCCACCTTACCTGAAATTGACTCGTGAACACAAAGCTCACTGAATTAAAACGAAATTAAAACGTGACATCAAAGCGCGTCTCAGCATTTGACGGCGAGGAAAAGGGTCGGCGTGCCTTTATGGCTTCCTCTTTTTCTGTGTGAAGAACGAGCCAAAGCACAGCAGAGACAAGGTAATGGTATCTTCCTAAAAGTTCATGACGTTTATAGAGAGACAAGAATGAATTAGATGTGACAGTTTAACGACGCGACGTCGGACAGAAGAATTTGGCAGCGTTGAAATGCCGCACTGCAGTCATTTGATGAGAAAAATGTCTTTAATAACGACAGTATTCTCACTTAAATCATGCATACTCATTTCATTGTTGTTGTACCGTAGTAGCTTGTCATGAATAGTAATTTCTGATTTCTACTAATCATGTGTTGTTTTCTACTAAAGCCTGTTCTATGTAATTGAGCATAATACTTGCATGTTTTTGCTTTGCTGATGGTGGCGTCGTTGTCATGTTATAAATCGAATACAATCAAACGCTGACCCTAGGTTAGCTTACAAAATGACTCTCGGAAATTCAACCCTACTGGGATTTGACACCCCACTCAAAGTGAACGTGTTTGTGCTCCTCTTGCAGTGTTCACCAGGGACCATGTCGCCGCGGCAACAGAGAGTTGTGAGGAGCCACCGCACTGCTATTTCATTGTGTTAAGTAAATAAATCGAGTTATCTTACATGTTCTTGTGGTTATTTGAAAGTAATGCAGAGTAGTGGTTTCATTGTCTAAAATGATCATCTTATAATTCTTTTAGCATTGTAAGACAGTTTGATTTTTTTCTTTTATAGTAATCAATGTCCAACTTTGTTATAAAATCCTACATTAATATTTGAACCGTAGCTTATTGTTGTAAGTAAGGTAAGGTGTAATATTTTTATCTTTAATCTTTATAGTTGTTAGATGTAAACCAGATTTTTTTTCTCATTAACAATTAAACCATCCAATCTTGCGACTGAGAAAATGACCGCGAAAGAATCTTTGTTCACTCAACAAAATGGGGCCCACTCGTATTTGTAACTTTTATTTTTTTCTGGCATGTAAAGTACAAATAATTAAACAATCCCATGAAAAAGTCTTCAAGCGTCTTCAGCTGAAATCCCAGTAGTAAATATTCTAGACTAAACCGAAAGGTTTTTACTTGTATTTTGTTTGTTTGTTTCTCATTGCTCATTTGGTCTTGTCTGGAAGTATGTATGACTGTTTTGTATTCCACTACTTTTGATCGTTTTTTTGATTTTTGTTCTACTGTTCCAGGAAAAATGTAAGAAAAACATCACTAATAATATACTGCGTCCCCTCTTCTAAATAAATAGACACAAAATATAGTCGGTTGAGAAACAGAAGCACCACTCGCCACCGCGGACAACAAAAATCTTCCTGCTGCTTGTCTTTCATCAACAATGAACAAACTAGCATCCTTGCTCATTTTTTTTGGGGCACAAAACAATGTAGGTGCACTTTCTTCATCCATTTTTAGACAAGCGTGTACAGGAAAGCATCTTGCGAGGGACAACCCCGCCGCCTCCTTCTGGATGATGGAGGGGCTGTCCCGTTGTCTCGCGGGCTGACTGAGCGGTTTGGGTAAAAAAAGCAAGACTGTGATTAGGTTAAATAATTAAAAGATTTTTCATTGAACAAGACAAACAGAACACAGGCAGTAAAGGCATAACATCTAGCACACAGCATGTATGTTTATACAGTTCAATTAGTTAAATATAGCAGTGCATTCTTTGACTATGGAGAACGTTTTTCCAAATCGAACTTCTAAAGCTGTTTTTCTAGTCGTCCCCCAGTTTTTTTTTTTTCTCTCGCTCTCTCTCTCCCCAAAAAACGAAATGGTGTAACCACAATTTTGGCAAAAAACTTTTAACCTTGCAAAATATAACGAAATAAACCATAAATATACACAAAACATACTTCGTACGAGGCAATAATAATAATAATAATAATAAATAGTTTTTAAGTTAACAATAAGTTAAAACTACAAGCTTAAAGTCGCCCAAATAATACAAGTTTGTTGGCGCTATTTTGATTTTTTTCACTTTAAATTATTTTTATGTTGCAACAAAAGCTACCACAGACTTTTACAAACACAATCGAACACAGTTTTGATTGAACAAAAAGAATCTAACTAAGTCTAAAACCGGCATACACTTTCAAAAACTGCAACTAATCAGATAATGGAGGAAAAAAGAACAAACCGTACCCAATCGATGCAACCAAACATAATCTTGACCCATATGTGTGTTCTCTATGGCAACATCAACAAATACACTCATTTAACAAGTGAGTTCTGATATGCAATTGAAATCAATAAATTACAAGCAAAAAAACAAAAAGTCGACATGGGCTAAAAAACGGATGATCTATTAAGACAGTATTCCTTTCAAGGTCACTGATGATTGCTCTGTTTTTGTCGGAGCGTTTGAGCTCGCGTGGTCAGAGCGCAAATTACGGGGGCTGAGGAGGTCGTTATGGAAATTTACAGATCAGAGCTCTCATTTGATTTCTCCCAACGAGCCGTCTCGTCCGCGCGCGGTTGGTCGTCTGATCTCTTGTTTGTTCCTTTCGCTATTTCCGCAAACCTTTTCAGTGTGACGTTTCATTTCTTTTTTAAAAAATATATATCATTTGTTCTCAGTCAATATAAAAACAAAGCACATTGCACTTACTGTTCCATAGGAAAGTTTTTTTGTCTTTTTTTTTTTTAAATATGATTATTGTTGTCGCTCGAGCGGTGTGTGTGTGTGTAAGTGTGTGGTACTCTTTCCCGTTCCTCGGTTCTCTTCTGTACGTTATGAGTTGAAGGTGGTCTGTGAGTATGGAAGTTCAATCCGGGTTTTGTGGGTGGACTGAGATACATTGAACGGCTCTGATCTCAAAAGCGAACATACTCGGTATCCGGGCGCTAATGCCCGACCGAAAATAGCCGTATTAGTCCTGCTAAATAACAGCGGTGAGATCGACAAAGATGAAGTATTTGAAGCGGCGTGATGAGTCTATGGATCAAATCGGTGGTGAGACAAAAGCTGATGATGGAAATATCGAGGGAGGTAAAACTCGATCCAATGCTGACTTAAGAGAGGTGATGCGATTCATGGCTTGTTTCTGATATGCCTTCTTAACGTTCGTCGTCTGCGTGAAATGTGTGCAAATGGGATTTGCTCGCTGCTGGGATGTATCAGCGTAATAGAGCTCACTGGGTTTTAGGATCCACAATTGATATGCGCAGGAGAGATGTTCAAAAAGTGTGGAGAGGGTCCTTAAAGACGGCATAAATAACAGATTTGTACAGCAATTAATCAGGGCGGCGGGGGGAGGGAGGGAGGTTGTTGTGATAGATTAAAGTTTCACAGACTTGCAAAGCAAACTCTTTGGCAAAAAAATCAAATCTATCCAAGGAATCGTGCTCGGTGGTCACCGCAAGGCCGCATTGTCATTTCAAATCTGCACGTTTTTGTTTTTTTGCGTTGCAAGCAGCGATTCGTTTTGTCAGCCGGGCAATGAGATGGTCTCACCGCACTATTTTTTTATATTTTTTTCCCCCGTCTGGGATTCGCACGTCAAAGAGCTAGCACGAAGCAACACTGTACACGAGTTGCGAGCACTCCATAGAATAAATGCGTGCCGTATCCCCGAACGGTTCAGCTTGACCTAGTTTTTATTTGATGTCAGATTCGGTTGTGTTCTTCTTAACTGTCAAGTTTGTCTTCAAAACGTTAGCCACGGTCGAGCGGTTTAAGTTGGTGTGTTGCGATACAATGTTCCTCTGCCCCATCCCGACATCCCCACCCGCACACCGCATGCTCGTTTCCCTTCCCTCTCACGGCGGCAAACATCAGAGGGTTTAAAATAAAGCCATGCGATGTCCCAATTTTTTTTTTTTTCCCAAGCTTAAGAATCTGTAAAAATTCAGCACAAGGTCTTGTTCCTTTGTATGTATAAAAATAGATTTATCTCTAATGTAATCCTTTCAAAGAGATCGTCCTCTTTGGCTAACACAGCGTCATTTAGAAAAGCAAAAAGCAGAACCTGTCTTGAATATAGTTGACCCTATCTAATCTAAGACCGTGGGCAGATATCGAAAGACGTTTGCCCCTCCCCATGGTAGAGCTGTGACAGACACTTCAGATCAGACGGGCGGGCCCTTAATGTTCCTTCAAGGGTGCCGGTAATAAATTCCACGTCACTGGGTTGGAGATATTTTGAGAAACGTGATGCAAATCAATCAGAAGTGCAAGTTCGACACTATTTATCGTCTCGATGTTACTCGGTTGTCTTGTTAGGGCGGGAGTTTGGCGGCGAAGCCATCGAGTTGTTGTTCGAAAGGGATAAAAACCGAGAAGCGTCGGTCAAAGCGCGTTATTTCTCTGCAGATCTGACAAGCCGATTTAAATGTTATTACTTTGTCAGCCGGCAAGAACCATCGTGTCAGGTGTGTGGTTTAGGTTCGTATGTTTCTTCAAATGTTTTGATCGCCCGAAGCATCTCATGCCAGATTACGCACAGATGCGCTTAAAGCGTTGCAAAAACAAAAGCAAAAAATGTCATTTCGAAATTGAGCGGATAATCGATCTCAAGCCCATCAGCGAGTTCTTGATGTACCCCCTCGCCCCTCAGCTTTGAGAATACAAAGAGTCTGCTTCGGTTTATTCCACCTTGAGGATAGTTTAGGAATTATTTTGCTCGAGTGGACTCGACTCGTTTGGGGTGACACTGCGGGATGGGGACGAATTTCTAATTCCACTTCCCAGATTCACAAGCTTACTTAAATGGCATTGGGTCAGAGCGAACATGCTCACATAGGGTGGAGAATCTGCCTTTACCCTCGGCACCGCCTAAAGCAGGTCAGGAAACAGTAGTCGAGGTTTTTAGAAAATGCTTACATATACGGCTATTATTACCACCTTATACCTGTATATTGAATATATAGTTATATTTTCGATAGACGTATATAAGAGAACACTGTGTCTTAATTTCATTTTCTTTGATCTTAAAAAAGTCACTGATTTCAAAATGCCCAAGTGTAAAAAAAAGAAAAGAAACAAAAATGAGTACATCTTCTCCAGCGTGATACCGGCAGAGATTATAGGGGTAAAAGTTTGGGGTAAATTGCACATATTTGTTAAAAAATTTGATCGATATTCTTTTTGTCTTTTGTTCATCAGTTGCCATCATTTGCCTGAATTCAATCAAAGCACACATTCGTTGTCACATTCATTCGACTGTCTCCTAAATAGATAGCTCTTAACCTTTTTTTTTACCCAACAAACCAGCTACGTACCGCTTCTAATTCAATCCAGGCAAAGACAGGGAAGGTTCTAGCGTGTTGTGGAAAGAGAACGGAAAAACTCCACTAGTGTGTTTGGTTGAAACTCTACTGGTGGATACTTGCCTATGGATAGGTTTGGTCATGTGTGTCGGTATCCGTGTTTGCACGTGTCTGTGGGTTCTGCGATTATATATCGTGGATTTGTGTGCGAAAGCGTCAGAGAGAGACTCAGTCCAGGCCCATATATAAAGTGATGGCACGGGGAGACCCGGTTAGCCCCCCACCCCGTGCAGGTCAAAGGTGCTGGCGCCCAATGGCCCCTCTCTCAAGCCTTGTGCTGCTTGCTGGTCTTGAAAGAAACCTGCAGCACGCGGTCGCCCAGGCGGTAGCCGTTAAGGCTCGCGATCGCCATGGCCGCCTCGTCGTAGTTGGTCATGGTGACAAAACCAAAGCCCTTACATTTGTTGGTGGTAAAGTCACGGATGACCTTGACGTTGGTGACTGCGCCGAACGGCCCAAAGAGCTGCCACAGGACACTTTCGTCCGCCTCGGGCGATAGGTTGTACACGAAGATACACCAGCCGGCTCCGGTGGGACCGGTGAGGTTGACGCCGGCGAGGCTGGTCATGCTGTCGATGGTGATCGGGGAGAATCTGGGGAAGAGAGTGGGAGAACTACCATGGGTGTCATTCTGAAGTTCCACACAGCATTCACTGCTCTACTCTATCTTTGATGGCAGAGTGTCTTTTAAGCTTTTCGAAATCGATAAGGAGTCACAGGACCCCCATCCCCATCTTATCCAGTAGCGGATGTCTCCAAACTACCTGCTTTTGTAACAAATTGACAACCCGTGCCCCCGAGACACAGACGCCCACATAGTCTGCTTATTGTCTCGGCTGGCCAAAAGCTTTTCTGCAAGAATCCAACATACATGAATCACAATGTTCAACTGAAACCACAGTGTTGAACGAAACACAGAAACCTGGAGAGAAAAGCAAATTAAGAGTCAAATCATACAAAAACTGGAGCAAACAGACGCAAAAACGGAATCTGGTATGTCCATGCTGGTGAAAAAAGGGGACATTAAAGCAACTGAAAGGACAATGTTAGTTTGTAAATAATTTCGATCGATAACATAAAACCAAACAAAAATAAGGTTAAACAAAGCCATGCCAGAATACCCTGCTGGGATGAGGCTACGTGATTGCCGTTACAAGCTCTCGTTTAATTTCCAAATCAGCAGATGGTATTCCGGGAACTTTGTTTGAGATTTTATTTTAGCATGGATGCTTTTGAAAGTACACCTTTTTTTGGCATTTACCTCTTGACTCCGTAGCTGGCGTTTAGTAAATTGTCGAGTCTGCAACGCAAGAGGGAGAGTGAAGGGATGGAGAAGTTAGTTCGGAGATCTACAAGGCAGGGCTGGCCTTTCAGTCTACTAGGTTGCTGCTGCCAGCTGGCCTCCAGAGGGCATCATCCTTCATTGCAGTGTCGCGCCAAACCATCCTACCACATTCATTGGCCTCGGACAATTTTGTCCAATCTTCCAAATGGATTCCACGATTTAAAGCATACCCTGTATCCCTGCTCATTTCACATCAATTGATTAAAAAAAATAACTCTTAAAAATAGCATGCCAGTCTTAGACCACTTCAATCTAAATATATGAAGAATATGTTGTAGTGAAAGCAGTTTAAGCCAGTTAATTACAATCCCAGTGACGTGTTAGCAAGATCTGAAGGGGTGGTCAGCATGGCAGTGATTATGAAAGTTGTGTTTTTAGGGTAAAAATCTGGTCTCTTACATTGGTTTTGAGCTGTTATTTGGATCTGGTCCCTTTCCCAGAGAAGGGATCACGCTGCAATTTCAAAAGAAAGTCAGAGAAAAAGATATTGTTTTAAGGATATGCACTCTACCAATCTAGCATTGTCAGAGTCTTACTGAAAGAACCCAAATCAAAGGCAGGCTACACCTTTGGCTCCCCCCTTTGAGCTGCAAATGGGCTTGTTAAACCTGTTCACCCTTTTTCTCAGGGACAACCTTGTAGTATATTCATTCCTTTTTTAAGCAGACTGTAACACAGACAAACGACGTGCAACTTGGCCTGGAAACGTCATTGCCTCTACCGGTTAGTGATGATCCCGAGGGCGATGTGAGGATGTTAAAATTTTCAGTACCTGAAACGCTGCGTCTGGTGGTGCAGGGGCCCCGTGTAGCGTCGGGCGGCCGTCTGATACAGCTGAGTCAGCAAGGCCTGGCCTGTCTTCTGGCTGGGGTTGTTGGCAAACTTGACGGTGATGGGCTCGGCAGCGCCCAGAGGCTTCTGTCCGTTCAGACCCTTGATGGCCTCCTCCGCCTCGTTTCGTTTGTCAAACCGGATGAAGCCCACTCCTCGTGATATGCCTGCTCCGGATAAGAAAACACGCTAATGTCACTACCTTGGCATCCAGGACCGGTTTCCTATGGAGCAACCCTTTCGAGATCTCCACTTGGTTTCTTTACGCTAATGTGAAATAAGGCTATACCTGTAACTTGGTCCACTAAAATGCGAGATGTGATGATGCGACCGTATTGGGAGAAGAGTTGTTCCATGTCCTTCTGGCTCATGGTCTTGGGGAGACCACTGACGTAGAGGTTTGCATCACGGATAGAAGCAGAGCTTGGCCGTGCATATGATACCTACAAATAACACAAACCTCATCAAATCAGGAAATAAAGACTTCTGAATCAAAGTACTAAATCATCTTACGTCCCTTTGAGGGACGGAATGACGCACTAGCGCAGCCAATCGAATCAGTCGGGTGCCCCTCGTCCACATGTCAATTGGTTTAATACTCCAAACCGGCATAACAGTAAGTCTTAAGTGTTTTGTTTCTAAATTGCTGCATCTGTCCTATCCCAAACACTTTCCATCCCTTCTGTTATTTGGCTTTGAGAGAAGCGTCTGTAAAAACAAACAATATGTTCTTGTTTGCAAGCACGAACGAGAGATAGCCCAGCTCAGCACGTCGTCGTGTGTTGGAGACAGAGTGCGTGTTGTCTGAGATAGGCTGAGCTGCCTTCCCGGGCTCTGCCTCGTTTTCCTTTGTCTCAATCCTCCGGGGGTGGGTGGGTGGTTGGAGGGGAGAACAGCCCTACCGGCAAACAGTAAACAGCATCGCAAGACTCGCCGGATCCTTGACAACCCTTTGACACAAGGCTCGGGCTGGTTACGCTCGAAGACCCTGAACGTTCTGTATAGTTTCCCCAAATCAAACCGCTTGAATGATATCTTTAGCAATGAATACAGGTGTTCGCCAAACACCGAGTGTCTATTGTGCGCACTGTGCAAGCAGGAGGGTTGTGCCGCGCAGTGATTAGGGTGTTCTGGACGGACCGGGTGGGGAGGGGAAGGGAGAGAGGGGGGGTGCTACATTAGGGGAGCAGAGGCTGCCCTATAATTAACCCTCTCCTTGCCTCTCCCACAGTACAGATGGTGCCTGAGGCCCATATGGCCTCTAATCCTGTCAGATCTACCCCCTACCCTTCTACTGCTGCCCCCATATTACAAGCATCCCCCCCCCCCCCTTTCGCAATTTTCATTCATGCCTCATGTAAAACCTGGGCAAGGAAACTGGAGAAACAAGAACCCAAAGAACTAGCACTAGCTAGTTCGTTGAGAAAGTATCGTCCTTAGACAGCAAACAAATCCGATTTGATCGGTTGTCCTACGTAGACTATTTCCCCTGCAGCTGCAGTCATAAGTCGGAATTAATACGTCATTGGTACGCAGCTGTTGGACAATCACCTGCTCTGCCCGGCAGGAGATTCGATTTCTTATAGTGCTGCACTTTGCCCCAATAATCTTTGAACTCAACTTGGAGGGGGGGCCGGCGGATGGACGACAGGATGACGGCGATTAATAATAATTTCTTCCCCCCCCCCTCTCATCTGATTTGGGGGCAACCGAAAAAGAGACCTAATTAGCCCCGATCGGAGGCAGATGGGGGTAACCTGGCCTGACCCCTTGTGCGCCACAGTGAGGCTTCCTAATTACATTTCCATCACAATAACGTCAGCGTGCTTTCTGACCTCCGTCCCTTTTCAACCTTTTCTCCCACTTTCTCTTTGTTCTCTTCGCCGCTGCCTTCTGCCTTCCCCCTACTCCCCTCCCCTCCCTGCTGCCGTGTCTGTCATCAACTCCCTCAAGCCCCTGGATGGAAATCTGGACTTTCTCTCTTTTTGGATGGATTTGATTTATCTATGCGTTTATATATATTTTTAAAGTCCTCTCACCTTGATTGTTTTAGTCTGTAGTTTGAGACCATTAAGTGTGTTGATGGCCTTGTCGGCGTCGTTCGGATCCACGTAGTTGACGAAGCCGTACCCCAGACTCTGACCTGAGGAAAAGCAGTTTTAGCGGAATCCAAGTATCGATAATAATCCGGCGGGTACGGAAAGAAGGACTACCTGTTATCTTGTCCCGGACAAGCTTGCAGGACTCGATCTCGCCGATGCTACCGAACAAGCTCTTGAACTCTTCCTGCGTCATGTTCTGGGGCAGGTAGTTGACAATCAGGTTGGTTTTGCTGTCGTCCGTTGCGCCGTTGGTGCTGATGACTGGGCCGTTGGGCAGACTGGTTCCGCTCGGACCGTTGGACACCTGGGTTTCCATGGTGCTGATTATCTGCTGGGGGAGACTGCAGCGTCAGATTGGCTGACATTTTGTATGGTGTGCAAACGCTGATGGTAACCATACAGATAAGCACACACACACGCACATGGCTTCCCTCTTTGTCCTTGTCTCAGGGAAAGGTCAGGAATCAGCATTGCTAAAATGGAGATGGATGCTCAGGCTGATTTAATATCCAGTCCCCTCTACCCTCCCCCTTCTTCTCTTCCTGCTCCCTGCCTCTGGTCCTGCAGATGTCACAGTCCCATTTTCCTTCCGCCACCACCCTTCCCCCCCCCCCCTGCTCACTTCCAGGGTCAACCACCATTACATCACAGGGATGGATGGTGGCCATAGCGCATGGGGAAAACACACCTAGGAGGATTCGGATATAAGAATAGCGATATTTTGCATCTGTGCGTGCAGGTGACGTAAACGTTCCTGTTCCTGTGCCAGTGTTTGTGTTGCTTAATTTGTTCCACGGGGGATTCTCACGTAACAGCCGTGTGGTCAGAAAGGAAAACTTCCCGCTCCACTTTTTCGTTTTTAGCCTCCTCCCTCCTTTCCTTTGCTGGCTTACTCTCCTGTCTTTGTCTCGTTATTTCCGAGCCTGCGTTTCCACGTTTCCTGTAGCGGACGCTTGTCGTGTATATAAATATAAAAGACAATCTTCCAAGTCTCTCGGCGCGCTGAGACCTCAAATTGCAACCTGAAAACATCAACTCAAAACGCTATCTAACATGAACTCATAATATCCATCTAAATTTGAATGATCCAATTTTCACTCCCAAACGTTTTCACATTTTCAACCACAAGTTTCCCATTTCTATTTTTTTTAAGAGTTAGGATAAAAAATGGTCTGAAAATAATCTGGAATTGAATGATGTTCAGAACGAGCACTTTGTCTCTTCCGTCATGTCTTTCCAAGAACATGTTTTACGTTCCCACATTTACCCCCCTCCCCAGCATCTATGAATAGCTTCATCCAACCTGTCTCTTCCCCTCATGGCTGAAACCTGCAGCCTTCTTCCCAGCCTCACCTCCCCTCAGGTTGCCCGGGCAACCGCCCCTCAAAGACTGCATTGTGTCTAATGGCTGCCTCGCGTGGCTTTTTCTTACTCCAACCTTCTAATACACCGCCGCTAAGACTTCTTTGTGTACGCTGCAAGCAAGGCAAATTGAAGATGACAGAAGAAAAAAAATCGCTACGTGGGGACACTTTGCTTGTCCTAAAAATAAAAATCCCCACTCGGTGTCGTTATTGTGCTTCAACTACTTGATGAGAAACAATGCTTTGTTATTTACGTTATGTGATGTGACGCGGCCTACTAACAGCAATATGAGCAATTTGCGTGTGTCCCAAATATGACAAAAGCATTCAAAGTAGGGTGGGGAGGGGCGAGAATATATTTGGCCAGTGAAAAGGAGTAAAATTATATCATTAACAGTTGTGCGAGGATTTGGCCTCAGAGATTAGCAGTCACAGCCAACACCCGCAGATTAAGATTTTCATCTAGAGGCTGCTTTAATAAGCCTTTCTTTTTTGGGAGGGGGGGGGATTATTTTATCAGTAAAGAAATCTGGAATGATGGGGAGTGAATAATCACAAATAAGACTATAAATCTTCCCTAGTTGTAGTGGCAAGTTTTTTTTTTGGCCTTTTTTTCAAAACATCCTGTTTGCTAAAAAAAAAGAAAAGCCTTAAAATGATCATTTAGAAACCCTCTTTTAAGATTTTTAATGAATTCAATTTGTTATGCTAGCGCTGTGTGGCCTGCGCCACCGCTGCTGCTCACCCCTCCTCCACCCCGCCCTCTTCTATTTTGGGGTTCTGTGAGATCTGCCTTAATATTTAATCGACTGCATCAGCATCGCCTACACATGCTCCCAGACTCGCACGCAAGCACGAGGCCAGCCTCTTCTCACACACCCAGCCAGACTCGCACGCAAACACAAGAGTCCTCCTCCTCCTGCCTCGCTCGCTGCCAAGCTCGCACGCGGCCTACACTCGGAGATCACCTCCAAAAAAATAATAATAATAACAAAACAAAAAGCGAGGGACTGCATGACTACACCTAAAACTATTTTTTTTTCCTGCTCTCCTTTCCTTTTGAGTAGCATGTAAACAGGGCCCTGCCAATTCACTTCTGCTCCAAATGCGGCCGCAGCACTGCAGGCTATGTGATGTACACTGCAAGTCATCACACGTTACGTGCGCTGCGAGAATCACTCGAAACTAACTGAAACTGAGATGTGAAGCCAAGGAAAAGCGTGGAGCGACCATCAGGAATAGGTTTCTGAAATTTACAACCCAAATCAAAAGTGACACGGGAAAAAAAAAAGCCTTGTACTTTCTTGATATTTTCACGTCGCATTTTCAAGGCATTTTTTTTTTTTTATCATTGTGACTACCGTAAAAACAGATAGCTCGAAATAACACATAAAACATTTAGAGTACTTTTGATGTCATAAAATGCGTTATGATGGAGTTGCAACATTTCTAAAAATAGGCCATCAAATTACATTCAAGTAAAAGACTGACCTTGAAAAGAGGGCGTATGACCCCTGCAATAATAACAAGCCACTTTCACCTATTATGTCCGCTTTATTCGATCAAATTTCCCTCTTTTGTCAACTCAAACGCATGCTAGGCTGAAGTGTAAATGAGCCGTCTAAATAACACAGATTACGGGATTATCCCAAACAAAGGGCATTAGGCACACTCTCCGCACTTTAAGGGATTATCGTGGCAGCTGTGAAAAAAACAAAAAAGAAAAGAGGCGACAGGAGTCAGCGCTCATGTCAGCCGCCATCAAGCTTTTTACTTCATTTTTTCAAACAAAAGCTAGCAGTCGAGTGCTGCTTTCATCAAACGGCGACGCGTTGAAATACTTTCAGTCGGGGCGCTACCCAGCGTGCTGGAAAAAAAAAAAAAAAGGGAGTGGCCATTTGACATCTTCATCTCCCGCTCTGTCCTTTTAATAAATATGTCAGATTTTTTTCTGGTTAGTATAACCTCCAGCCAAACGGTCCTCCGCGTCCTCATCCCTCCCCGCTAGCTCTGCAGGCATTTGCCTTCTTTTTTTTTTTTTTGCTGAATAAACGTATTGACAGGGCCAAACAAAAGAGCCACCCGTTCCCTCCTCTTCTCCCTCTTGCACAGGCCGCGGCGGCGCTATGAATATTAATGCCAACAGTGGCGCTTTGTGCGTGTGCGTGGCTGCCAGGCGGGGGGCTGCGGGACAATGACTCTTACAGTCAAGTCGAAGGAAAAATAAATGTCACTCCTTTTATGGCTTTTTAAAAAAAATAATAATAATAATTAGCAGCAAAATGGTCACCATTAGCCTTTGTTTGCCTGATATTTTGTTCAGTAATATAATAAGCAGCAACTCAGCATTTACATAACATAATTACGTAGGGGGGGAAAAAAGATTAGGATTCACTTTGAAATCAGTTGGTAATATTTTGAAACAAAATAGCCATTGAGACAATTTGAGCGCCACGGTGGCCTCAGCTCGTCCTTGAATTGTGTAAGAGCCTCGGGAAGGTTGTCTGACTCAACGCTTTTTTAGTCGCTTTGGCACTGCGGTAGCGACGTCGGAAGAGGGCTGCGGCCTGTGTGTTGGGGGTAAGGGGGGGCACACACACCGGGACTCTGTCCATGTGTTATAGGTTATGAAATAAAAGTAATATTAGAAAATTGTAGAATTATTTTTGATGTCATTTAGTTTGAATTATTTTGTGCCCTGAATTTGTATTTTTAACAATATAGTTAAAAAGAAAATGTGTGCTGCCTTTAATGGGCAATTTATTGAAGTAGAGAGTGCAGTGTGGACAGCAGGCCAAGCTGGGCTTAAGGCCCGGGTGTCCATCCTGAGACACGCCCAAAAAAAAAAAAACATCACAGGCCACAGAGCCGAGCCAATTCCTCCCTGCAGCTCTTCATTTTTTTTTTTTTTTTACTATCAAGCATGGCGGCCATGTGTTGTATTTCTTTAGAAGCAAGTAAAATGGAGACCGCTTAACTCTCTGCTCACTCGCACGCTTACGCCGTAATTTTCAAAATTCCTTTTGAGAAAAGCAAAGGACGTCTCTCCTCCCCCAGCATGGAGTGACTCAACCCTTTTTTTTTTTTTTTCTCCTCGCTGGATGGAGCAGCCTCCGAGGCATCGCGTTTTTGTCTCCGGCATCCTTGTGAAGGATGCGCCGGGCCGAGAAAAGCCAAACAAACGCATTTCATTCCATACTGCCGTCAATCGAGACGACACGAAGAGACTCAAATCTAAAATGGAAGAAGAAACACGACTCTGGAACCCATATTGCAAAAATGGCAGCGTATCCACCCTATGTCCCCACTTTGCCCAGATCACCTGAAATGTGTGTTTACGCTAACTATGCGAGATGGCCGCATCACATGTGCACACGCTAAGGCAGCGCAGCACACCCATGAACACAAAGGGGCCCGAGAGACACAACATGCAGTCCCAGCATCCTCCCCCCAACGCCACCCCAAGAGAGACCAAAGCCATACGTACAGTAACCATTCTTGACGTGCAACCACAAGGAAATCTAGGTCCCTCTTTTCTGCGGAAGCTCGGCGGCGCTTGTCGGGTTGCTCTGCTCGCACGGCCCCCCTCTGGAGTTCCCCCCCCCAAAAAAAGAGAAAAAAAATACAAACTGGAGCCTGATGGAGGGTCTCAGCCTGTCGCGGTTGTATGGGGGGGTCCTCTATAGGATGAAAAGGAGGAAGAGAAGAAGAAGGGGGTTCTCGGCAGGACGATGGAGGAGGAAGAGAGGAGCGTTCTCTCCGATAGTGGAGTGCGATAATAAAAAAAATAGTAGAGCGGAGAAGCAGTGATCCTCGGCAGGGTGTGTCCAAGGATGGGAGGAGGATGATGATGAGAAGGAGGAGGAGGAGGAGGAGGAGGAGAAGGGGGGGGCCTTCTGATTCGGAGTGTTTTTTTTTTTTCTCCGCGTGTGTTCGATTCCCTGCTCGTCTCGCAGTCTCCTTCTGCGCCTCTGCTGCAATGTTCTTCTTTTATGTGCGCTTCTGGCTGCTGGAGCCTGCCGCTGATTGGCTAATTGTACAGGGAGGGTACTACACGGCGGCCATTGCGATGCGCTCCTCACCCATTATCCCCTTCAGGAGAGAGATCACTGAAAGCCCCCTCCATCCACGAGACCCCCCCCCCCCCGCTCCTGCTCACTTGCTTCCCTCACTGCCCTTCCATCACTCCACTGCCTGCATCTCAATGCCCGTTCTTTCTTCCTGGCCCCCACCCCCTACCTCTTCATATATACACACACATATACACACATACACATACAACAGAGTGAATAGGACTCCACCTGCACAAGCGGAACAGATGGGTGCAGCACTTCTCCCTTCTTCCTTCACCCCTCCCTCACATCCTCCATTTCAACTTCACTCCTCCAGGCTTAGCAAATACACTTTTCAAACCCCCCCCCCAAATGAAAAAGGAAAACGCATGGCAAGGCCACGGAAAATGTGTCCATGTGTGAACAACGCTGACTAAAAACAAAGCATGGAGAAGTTGCGATGCGCCAGGCAGATGGCCAGCCATCAGGGTCGGGGGGGGGGGGGGGGTGGTCAGGTGCACGCGTGGGAATAACAAATTAGAACCCCCCATCACATCCCCATGCTAAATGTGCTCACCATCCAAAATGTCAGATTGCCAAAATGTGGCCGGCAGTGATTTTATGTTTACTTAACGGCGTCCCGGCGTGGCCCTTCCCGGGGCGTCCTGGTCGCAGGTCCGCCCACCTCTCAACGCCGTCCCGGCTGAGTGCTCACTGAGACATGCTGTTTGGGCTCATCTATAATGCAGGCCCCTGCCCTGAGACATCATGTGTGACAAATGACCTATTTCTGCGCAGACCCCCATCGGGCTCCGACCCGGGGGGGGTGGGTGGCTACCGGGGCGTAAATCAGCGTGTTTGTTTTTTTGCAACTTCCGCCAAGGAGGTTATGTTATTAGCCTTGTTTCGTCGTATGTTAATTAGCAGTATTAACTTTGGATCCCGATTTAGTGGTACATTCCAATTTGGTGTGGAGCCAAGATTGTTGTGGCAATGCATTTTTTGTGATTTACTAGGGAATTTTCTGGAATTGAAGATGAAATAAGCAGGCGTTGGGTAATTATGTACAGTTAGGTATGGAACTCGGGTTAAAATTGCGCTCAACCAAAATCTAGACTAGTCATATGACATTCACAAGATGAGCCCTTAGACACTGTGATGTCATCTTAAGTCGACAGCAAGCGGCAAAATGGTTGACATCTATGGCAGATTTAATGTTTAATGTATATTCCAAAAACTGTATTTAGACTAGTAAGGGTGGACAGAATTTTGTTTTTATTCGACTTCAAATTTTTGCGCTCCGATTATTCCTAATATAAACATGTGAATTTTCCATTTTTTATACTCCTGTACTTTTTTTTTTTTTAAAACATTAGTTTTCAACTGTGCAAGGAATTGCACTTTTTTTCCCCAGTAGTTTATTTCCCTTACTTTTTCTTTGTTTGCTGATTTTACTTGCCTCTTTAAGATTTGCCTTGTTTTGGTTTTCTCAGCTTCTATAGAGTCTCAGTGGCTTTTAATGAGTTTGGCGCTTGTCTAAATTGAGATTGCCAGGCACGATTCAAATGATGATGACCACAAAACTTTGTTAACTTTGTTTGTTCGACCGGCAAGGCCTCCTCCGCTCTCCTGACATGACCTTGAGGAGTCCTCGGATGTCTGGCACTGGTAGTGAGCAATGATGGCGCAAAGGCAGCAAGCTGTTCACATCGCTGGCTGCTCGCCCGCGTTTGAAAATATATGGCGCAGGAAACACGACGACGGCGGTTTCCGTCTCCCGCATGCCCCGGTTGCTCTTTCCCGGCTTTCCGTCGCCGTCCTTCCCGGTCGCTTCCCAACACGGGCCCGGGCCCGGTGGTTTACATAATTGCCTTACATAAGTAGCGGGCTCGGCTCGGAGCTAGGGCGATATTAGCGACCATGAATATTGCATGAGGAAAGCACTCGTTAATAAGAGGATGGAGATGGAGCCCCGTTGTCAGTCTGTCTTAACCCCGCCCCCACAGTCCTGTTAAGCAGTGACTCAACTCAGCCTGCATGCGTTGGAGCCTTTGAGTCACTTTGTCAGCAAGAGAGCGCATTGCGCATGTGCGTGTCTGCGCGTGCACGTCAGAGGAGAGAAGACGGTCTTCTGTCATTAGGTGCTTGTGTTGTTTCCGTCTTTGTTGGCGGCATAAAAGCGGCCCTTATCGCACAAAAGGAGCCCAAGTCGGTGGACTGACTGCAGGCCCACTTACAGTTCCCACTTCATGCCAATAAATGGGCCTAATTGTGGCCCCTCATTAGAGGGGCCGGTTAGCAGCGCGGCAGCTGAATCCTTCACGTGGCTAAAGAGGATATTTCGAGCACCCATTGGATGCTCCTGAATTGCAGGATCAAGAAGTGTGTTTTTTGGCTGCATGTGGAAAAGCGCCATTGTAGTTCCAGCTGGTTATTGTCTTATTGTTTGACGCCTCCTTTTTGTCACATGTGATTAGGAGATTTTGCTTTTCTACAGAGAAATGCTCAGGGGAAAATGCAAAGTTTATATCTAGATATGTTAAATATAGATGAATAAAATATTTCCATACGCATTGAAGTATACCAGGAGTAAAATATACTATTTTAGGGATTAAACTTGCGATAATATGAGGTTGAACTTGTATACATTCAATGAAAGTTTTTTTTTTTAAATGTATTTCATAGTACTACAGTAATGTATTTTTGAGTCGTACATTTTTTTGGGGCATAAAAATTTTAAATTCATATTTTTTAAAGTCTTCTAACTAGTATTTTTTTTTAGATTCATAAACTGTCAAATTGAAAATGATTTATTTTCAATATTAAATATTAGAAAATGAAAGAAATTATATATTTTTGAATAATTTAAAATATTTATAACATTACAAAATTAAAGTTACAATTTTCAGAAAGTCCAATATTTTTTTGAAAAACAGACATATCACATGCATATATTGCTTTATCCTCTGCAAAGAATGACTAATATAATTGCACACGTCACATGACCAAACTCAGAAAACAATGCAGTGCTTGGACTAACGTGGGCGCATAGACATGAAAGAAAGAGACCAAATTGTTAACTTGACTTCCCTTTGAGGTTATCTAGCACATTCTGAGAAGCAGTCGACATTAAGCGCTGAGGATGCCTGCCTGTTTTTTTCCCGTCAGTACTCAGAATGTGTGCGACATTGTGACAGTGTGTGTGTGTGTGCGTGGGGGGGGGGATGGTCTCGGCTTCTCCCTCTTGGCACTTTGTGGACAGCAGTGTGGCTGCAGCAAAGGTCCAAGCATACATATAGGCGACGTTGCATTAACGACGGAACCTTCATGTGTGCATTTGAGAAACGTTCTTTAATGCGCCGGGCTCCCTCGTGGGTTCACCTTGCAATCTTTTTTTTTTTTTTTCATCCGGTGTTGTCTCTGGGCTATTATTAGAGTCGACAACCTGGTGGGAGGAAGTCTCTTAAGTAGACGCTCCTGTCATCTTTTTATTTATAGATATATGGTTTGCTGACCTCCACCTGCCCCTTCATTCTGCACATGTACATTTTAAACTGATTTTTTTTTAATCAAGCTACTATTGGATGAAAGGAAAGTCCCGATGACGCACATAATTGTGGAACGACGCTGCTCCAGTGAGCGCACGTGAACGCCTCGGAGATGAAGTGAACTAGGACTGACCCCCGTTTCTACAGACACCCTGTTTTACTCCAAAGCTTTTTAAATATAAAACCAGCGTTTATGAATCTTTCATTGGCTCCTGTCTGATTGGGTATCTAGGGAAAGACCTTAAATACACATAGCTCTTAGACATTCTCTTTGTTTTTCCACCCCTTCTCCTTCTACCATTCCTGAAGTGACAAGACACTAAAAGGCAGCTCCCGTTTAGCCGTGTCTGTTTTTTTTAAAGCTCGGCAAACCGAGCAAATACTTTCTGAGAGCGTCAATAATGTAGAGATACCCGAGAGGTTGTCATGTAGCGTCAATTTTATTTAGCTAACGCTTAGCTGACGAGACGAGCTGCGCCGCAGTTTTGTCATTGCGCTCCTCCGCTTGCATTCCAAATACTTGCTGATTTTACAAATTGAATGATTTTATTCTTTTAAGAACTGAACTTCCACAGATTTGTATAATTTTAAATGAAACAAGAAAACCCGCAGATGCAAGTAAGCTACTAGCAAGGTTAGCTTGTGATGATTTTTTTTCTTTTTTAATATCGCAACGAGTCTCTATTAAGTCATTCATTCAAATCATGACATCATCCTCCTTTTTTTTTTTACAGTCCAGTTATTGCAATCAATCCTCTCATGCTCTCACTCCCTGCAGTCCAGCAGCCGCACCCCCCCCTTATGTGCCCACATCTACTCGGCCCCTTCTTCTTCTTTCAGTAATAGGAGAATTGAAATCAATAGCGCATTAGTCTAGCCCGGAAACTCTTGTGGAATTAAATATGAATGA
Organism: Syngnathus typhle; assembly: GCF_033458585.1. NCBI lineage: Eukaryota > Metazoa > Chordata > Actinopteri > Syngnathiformes > Syngnathidae > Syngnathus > Syngnathus typhle. Next base: position 5,691,786 of record NC_083754.1, read on the forward strand.
CTGAGATTGCAGCTCTACCTGCTGCTCCCAAAGATGCATGATGGCCCTCGGGGATATGGATGGAGCTCTCTCCTCTGCCTTATAAACAGGCCATTTTGTGCTCTTCTTAGCTTGTTTGTTTACGAATCAAAACGCCAGACACTTTGTCAGCCTCTTCGGTGTGATTTGATGATGTCAACATGAGAGTGTACATCATAAAGCTGTGCAAAAATCAAGGGCCCTTGCACCGCACTCACTCTCACTTTTCTGATTCTAACCAATTTTTTACGACACCCCTAATATATATGTATATTGTATACATACATGTTATTTTCTTTCGATGTGATGCTGTTATGTCTTGTGGGGGAGAATAATATTCATGGTGTTTAGCTTCAAGTGTGATTTGCAAGGCGGTTGGCGACTTCTCGCCAGTGGGTGTACGGTAATCAAATACAAAATAGCCGCTCGCTATATATACTGCGCCGCTTCTGGGAGTTGCAGTAAGCTAATACGTGCAAATGATATCAGAAGATATAAAGCTGGATGTATTTGCGAGCTATATTTCATCCCGTCTGAGATGAAACACTCTGTGACAGATGGAGTGATATTGTTCCTCCCGTTGGGCCCCACGAGCACCCCCCCCCCATCCTGCGGTCCCTCCCTGACAGATGTAGGGGGAGGACCGCAGTGCACTCTTCTTTCTCTCAATTGATTTGGGTGCTCGTGCCCTTAGGGACCAGAAGATGCTGGTGTTGGGGGGGGGGGGTTGGTGGGGGAAGGTAGCTAAAATGATTGAGAAAGAGAGGGGGGGGGGGGTTGGGGAGGGGGGTTCAATTCCTGCAGCCAAGGCGGCCTGCAAAATGTCCAGAGTGAGTGCAGTAAAGAGGCCATAAATACATGATATGCATACATCTGCATGGATTGTGCAGTACACACTGAGGGGAACATTTCCATAAATGTTTGTTAGTGAGTGGCAGGCTAGCATGCATGAAATATAGGCACAGCACAAACATTTGGGCCCCTAAAGCTTTGTGTACTATTATTAATAATAAATTGTATTCATTGAGGTAAGAAGGCTTTGATTGCTATGTAGCAAACATGAATAGCAATATTGATGCAGTATTTGTTTTCTACCAGATTCATAGGGATGTTTCATTCTTGGAGAGGAATTTTTAGAACCGGCTGTGGTTCTTGTGGGTCTACCTGTCTACCAATTTTCGGAGAATGATTAACTCAATTTTTTGCCAGCAACCCACCAACCCTTCCACAGGAGCGCTAACAGCTGTGAAGGAGCAGATGTATTCTCTGGTTGGATCACCTCACTGGCCGTGCCTGGAGGGCAAAGGTTGAGACAAGGTTGGAGGTTGACGCCGAGCTTCTCCCGTAGATGCTGATGACACTTTGACGAGAGTAAAAAAAAAAAAAAAGGAGCATCTGCCCTTCGGCCCTTGTAGTGCTGCGCCGCCGCTGAGGCAGGCAGATATTAGCGTTATTGATGAGATCAAACCGAGGGTCAGAATGTATTTGTGTATTTTTCTGCTAAATTCAAACACAAATGCAAAATTAATCTCAGTTCTGTTTTAATATGCGGGAACACATAGAACATATTTTTATAAAGACATTTTTTTACTTGATTTCCCCTTTAGTTTTTTTTTTTTTTTAAATACAGCTAATTTTGGTCGATTATCTGATTTGAGGGCACTCTTAAAATCCTGAAAGCAGCCCCTCACTCCAAAAAAGTGTTTAATGATTTTAATAGTAGTCCCTAGTGGAGCGGGATGGAGGGGGCCAAGGTTACGGGGGGGGGGGGGGGGGGGCAAGGGGAGGGGGAGTGCATGGGCGTACCCCGGCTATGGGCGCGTGGCGGTGGAGCAGGTGGATGACGGGCAGCTGAGTAATGGCCTCTCGGGGTGGAGGGGTCCATTTTGGAGGACTCTTGGGGTTGAGAGAAACCTTGTTTGGGGAAAAAAGAAGGCAACCCCATCTGGAAGTGAGGTGGGGGCCGTGGAGTGAAAGAGATCTAGTGGGTGGTGTCTGACACTCGCTCTTTTGTTCTTCGCTTGCACAGCAGTGGCGGCGGCTGGGGTGGTAGGAGGAGGTGGAGGGGTGTGTGTAAGGGGGGGGGGGGGTCTCGCTGTGGTGGGGGCTGGGCACTGGAACAATGGTGCCGGTCGAGGAATTGAAAGCCGGCGAGGCAAGTAAGGTGCGAGCAGAAAAGGGAAAAACGGAGGAGAGGCAGGCTCAGAGAAGGAGGTGGGGCTTGCAACTACTCAGGCAAGGCAAGGACGCTGCAATGTCACACAAACACTGCAAGTCGCATTCAAGAAACAGCTTCCTGCCTCTGATTTGCACGAACCGTGTTCTGTTTGTGAAGAAAAGCAGCACAAAGAGAAAAAGGCTTCAGAAAAGACCAAATTTTTCAGCCTTTTGTCTCTTCATGACCTTTTCTACTACGCCATTCATACAGCCAGCCGCCTTATTGAAGGCAGCTCGGCTACCTGCAGACGCTCTCCAGGGTGCTGAATAGTGGGCTAGGAGGAGGGGAGGAAGAGGCTGCTGCGGCGTGGCTGTATTCATTCTTAATAGGCAGCTGTTGGTGGGTGGGTATGCAATGAGTTCGTCTGAGGATGAGGGACCGTCACAATCTACTGACAGCTCAACCATTAGTCATTGTCATTCCTCATTTGTATAAAAATACATACATTTAGAGGTGGTCATTTCTTCATGCGCAGTGATGAATTGTTTTAAAGGTGTGAATGGTCATTTGGGACATGTGATTGATAGTCTGGTGACCAATCCAGGAAGTACCTCACCTCGAACCCCAACTCAGCTGGGCACAAGATCACCAATCTCCCGAATGAGGATAAGAATTATATAAAAACAATAGATGGATATAGAAATTTCAAGATTTAGTGCATCAATTATAGCTCTGTCATTATGAAAGTAACATGTTTGAAAAAACTGCAGAATACTTCATAACGCGTTATCTCCCGTAGAGGTCAAATGTGACAACCGGCTGTTTTTTTCTTTCTTCGTTTGTGGTCTACAGCTCCATCTGCAGGCGTTTTCTCGCTATAGCACCTGAGGATGACGTTTGCCAGCCTCGATGTCCTCGATAGGTGTCGGTGTTGTGCAGCCGCACAGCGTGACGTGACAACAGAGAACTACTGCACAGTTGTCTTTTGAGTTTTTATTCTTACTTTGTTGTCCTTGCGTCTAAACGTCTTTTAAAGCACGTTTCAGGGCTAGAAATGACACTATGATACACTGTATTATATAAATAGTTTGCTTACGCGTGTGTGCATGTGTATATCAGAATTTATTTGAATTTCACTGACAATTCCTAAATTCTCCAAACCGGTCAGGTGAGCTACCTGCGTTATGCAGGTACGACGGAGGCCGAGAAGGCTCTTAAGTCAGCGCAAGCAGAACGGAAATACATCAAAAATAACGATTAACGTTTCACAGAGATGACACGTTCATTCGATGTATTTTATGCAAATGATATCATTGTATATTCGGCGTCCCTTCTCAAATTGTGCAACTGGGCCAAGTCGATTCAGAAACATAAAGTAGCACTGGTATCGTCTCATACGCCAAATTAAATGATGAGCGTGTTTATCATTTACTTCCAAGCAATACCGGAAGTAAACGTATTACTCACGGATGACTTGACACTGGCTCGCCTCCCGACCACTAGGAGGAACAAGGGATCCCGGCCAGGTTCCCAACGTGGACTCGGAGGAGGAGGAAGCGCTCTCTGGTTCTCTTTCCCTTTCGCCCTCCTCACCACAAAAACACACAACACCGGACGGGACGGGAGTAAAAGTACGAGAGTACCCCCCCACCCCCGCTCGTCTTCGACGAGTTACTGTTACATGGGGACACGCCATGACGTCCACAGCGAGCGAAAGGCGGGCGTTTGCTCACAAAATCAACCGGTGAGAACTTATTGTTTAGCTGTGGTGCCGCCTTGTGAAGCGCTTTTTCTAAGGTGTAGCATAACCAATTTAGATTACTTTCATTAGGCAATTTAATGGAAGAGTGTTTGGAGGTAGTGTTAATTAAAAGGACTTAATAGGCCGTTAAAGTGGTATTAGTGGTGTCTCGCGCGAGTGTCATCCAACTGTACAACTAAAGCTAAGCCGCTAGTGTGACGTCATTTGCTAGTAGCTAATTGTGACAGCGTTATGCTTTCCCGTTATGCATGGACAGTCATGACAGCATCTTGATCATCTTGATATCATTAAAACACTATGACAGTGTGTGTTAATCTATTTACAGCTTCAGCAACCTGAGGTTGAGGGGTTTACCTGCAAATCATCTTATCTTCAGTCTTTAATTGAAGTGTCTGTGGCTTAACTTCACAGTCTTTCTACACAACAAAACAGGAAGTGCTACTATTGATCTCACTACTCATTCCTTAGGAGTGGTTATCAGTTTGGACCCCGTCACATGAATGCATTTTGTGGAGCACTCTGCATAGCAGCACAGAGAGATGTTCCAGTCAGTGCATTGTTTCCCTGAAGCTCGTCTCTCCTCGGCTGCACTATTGTGTCTTGCCGGATGCAGGAAAGGGTGGGAAGTTATGTGCTGGCTATTGCCCTTGTGGTTGATAGCTGTTCCCATTTCCTGTTTTAACTTCGAGGTGCTCAGAATGAACAGCAGAAACAAGGCGTTCCACAGAATGGGTCTCAGTTTTTTTGGGGGGGTCTCTCTGGCTCATGGAATTTGAGTGGTGGGAAAAGATTGGTTAACACATCGACCATATGTATGTAATGATGAGGCCTCGCCATTGCAGCTGTCCGCGTGATCCAAACTGCTATTCGCTGACTTTCTAGTTGCAGCTGCTTGGTGTCTTATTGAGGCGGATTGTGGTGGGGTTGTTTTTCCACCCCCTTTCTTAAAGCCTGTCATTTGCTGTTACTCCCTCAAAGAGACGAGCCCGAGCTTCGGCACCGTACCCGTACGCCAGCTCGACTGTTTTTTTGTTTTGTTTGTTTTTGGTAAGAGATGGCCATTGAGAACAGCTGTTGGCTGAGCATCATCTTGACAAAAGTGATGGCATAATACATGGAAAACAGCATCAAAGCTTCCAGAAGAAAGAATTGGAAAGGTCCCTTGGATTAGGATTTGAAAACAAGGAGTTTCAACTTTTGCGGCCTTGGCGCAAAAACGAATGCTGTAATCAATGTTTTGTCTTTTTTTTTTTTTTTTGGTAGTACAATTAGATTCAATTTAGTTAGCGGTGCTACATCAAATGCCCATACTCAATTAATCATGTAAAGGTATCTTGGCTTTTAAGATTTCATTTTTATTGACATATAGCACTTTTGTTGTTGCTGTTGTTGTTTCATCCCTTGTGTTTCTTCTTTGTCAGGACTGTCGCTGCAGAGGTCCGGAAGCAGGTGTCCCGAGAGTACGGCTCACCCCTGATGTCCAAAAAGCGAGGAACTGTGTACCATCCCGTGAGTCACCCCGTATTTAACTTTGTTTACCTCTGGCTCGAAAGCTGCAATTAGTGAGTCAATGGACGGAGCTTTGTTGAAACGGCTTCAAAGAGAAGGACTAAAAAACTGTTACCATAGTTTGTAGAGCAAAGGTGTCAAACACAAGGCCCGGGGACCAAATATGGCACACCACATTATTTTATGTGGCCCGAGAAGACAAATTATGCATTGACTGGGTGTCATTACTAAAATTGCAAATTGCCTTCACTTTTTAAAAATAGATATTGCTAGTAATTTTTCTTACAATTCATCTATTTAAACTATTTGAGCAGTTTTTTACTAGTCTCTGATTGGTCAAAAATGAGTTTGACACCCCTGTTGTAGAGTTAGCGGGGCTTTTTTTCCCCCTTCCTCAAAAGAAGGTTATGAATGCACAAGGCTTGTTGTTTAAGATGCCGTGTTTAGATATATCGTACATGCTCTGATGGAACTGCGACACATGTTTTCAGACATAGACTCGGTCTGTGAGGGAAAATGGGATAACCCAGAGTCAGTCAAGCATAACTGCGTTCATGTGATTTTAAGACATCTGACTGACTTGTCTTCTTTCCTCTGCAGTTACCCCTGACAGAGGTAGTGGAGCCGGTGGATTTTGAGGAATATGTGAGCAGTCACGCTCCCGGGGTGGAGCTCGGCCCCCTCAGGCAGCTCGTGGAGTTCCCTCAGGACGACCTGGAGCTCCACCACATGGACAAGGAGTGTAACACGCTGGAGCCGCCGCTGCCTGAGGAGGAAGAGTAAGCAAGCCGTCCTTCATGTCGAAACACAATTTTTACGATAGCGGGTGATAAATGTGACGTCGATATTGGAACAAAGCATTTCTCTCTGTGACATTGAAGGATAGTAAGGGCACACTCTGCTTAATTATCCGTGTGTTTTTTTTTTTTTCTTCTTCCACAGGGCACTGGATCCCAGAGTGAGAGATGCCTTGGCTGTCTACACAGATGACTGGCTTGTCATTCAGAGAAAGTAACTGCCACATGCACGGGAACCAGTTGAATCCTGTGTTTTAATAGCGTCACCAGTGTGAATTTTACTTCTGCTCCCCCGTTTTGTTAGATATCAGCACTACAGCACCATGCTTAGCCCGCACAGCTCCGAGCGACAGCGCGAAAGGCAACGAGGTCTGCTAAAACAGAACTTTGAGCTGGATGAAGCCGCTGCCCCCGAGCGCCAAGACGACCAGGTAGCTTCAGACACTTGTGACTTCAATAGGCACACTTGCAGAGTCTCGTGAGATCCAATGCAAGAGCTGTATGGCTTCACAAATATAAGCAAGTTTGGAATGTGCAGGTGTACCTAATGATCTGACACGACATTACGCAATACTACGCATTGGCCACATGAGCTGACGTAAGTCTGGATGGATAAAGGAAAAGAAATTTGAGCCCAAGCACATTGTTCACCTCGGCTTTCAACAGCATCTGGAACGAGTTGTTGAACACATGATGTGTGTGTGTGTCCCTCCTTCGTCTCTTTCATCAGGATGACGCAAAGCGGCGGTCCACTTGCATCGACGAGACGCCGCGGGGGAGCTGCGGGTCTAGTATCTTCGACCTGGAGAACTCGGCCCCTGACGTGCTCCTGCCGTCCGTGCTGGAGCGCACGGGGCCCGAGGACATGGACTGTCACAATATAGAGGCTCGCCTGCAGGGTCGCCATAGTGACCTGTTGGGTCTCTACCCGCCCCCCGATGAGGTGTGTGGCATTGTTGACTTCTTGGGTCCAAGCTATTTTCCCAGGATGTGGCCAAGAGAATTTGAAACGTCCTCACTGCATGTTGTGTTTGCTTTCCATTTGCTCCCTTTCTTGCCATCACGCGTTGCCATGACACTTTTGCTTGTGTTTGCGCGCGTTTATTTGCCCCCCATATATCCAGGATGAAGCCGTGGAGCGATGCTCTGTCCCCAAAGTGCCCAAAGAACATTGTGGTCAGAGAATCATGGTCAAGTGTCTCTCTCTCAAGTGGGTGATATGTGCAGTCCAGCAATTTCCCCGTTGGCATTTATTACAGAGACTAACGGTCATCTTTATGGTTTCAGATTTGAGATTGAAATCGAACCGATATTTGGATCGCTCGCTCTGTATGATGTCAAGGAAAAGAAAAAGGTATAATTGTATTGTATCAGTGTAATTGCATTAATTCGGTCAAACGCTGAGCTCATGCTGGCCTTATTGAATTTGGCCCTGCCTTACCTTGTGGCATTTTCTTCCCCCTTTTCCCATCTCTTCCCACCCCCAACCATTCCCGTATCGCTCGATTCCCGACAGATTTCCGAGGATTTCTATTTTGACCTGAACTCGGATCAGATGAAAAGCCTGCTGAAGCCCCACACGCCTCACATCGCCATTTCCACTCTGGCGCGCTCGGCCATATTTTCCATCACGTACCCGTCCGCTGATATCTTCTTGGTCATTAAGGTAAAGTCTGTGTGTGTGTGTGTGTGTGTGTGTGTGTATGTGTGTGTGTGTGTGGGGGGTGTAATTCCGCGGAGTAATGTGAATTAATGCTGATAGTTCTTTCATTGGCTCATGAATGAGCTCATCCGTTCTCTGAAGTGTCTCGTCCAAATGACGCCGAATATGAATGCTTCTGCTCCTGCAGCTCGAGAAGGTTCTCCAGCAAGGAGACATCGGAGAGTGCTGCGAACCCTACATGGTCATGAAAGAATCCGACTCTTCTAAGGTAATGTCACAGAGGTCATGACCTGCAGCCGGCACGCACGTGGAATGATCTTACTGTCTTATTACTCAATTCTGTCTGAGGCAATATTTACCAATCGACTGGCCTTTGCAAACACTGTTGGCTTTATTTGTTGGATGGCTTTCAATTTTTATATTACGTAACGGCTACGTCTTTCTGCAAAAAAAAAGCACAAGGAGAAGCTGGAGAAACTGCGTCTGCAGGCAGAGCAGTCTTGCAATCGCCTCGGCTGCTTTCGAATGCCTTTCGCCTGGACAGCCATTCACCTTCTCAACATCGTCAGCAGCGTGGGAAGTCTGGACCGCTTGGACCCGGACTCTGACTCTGGTACAGCACCCAGACATGATATGATGAGATCAAATATCCAACATTTGCTATCTTGCATCATCTGGCTTGTCTCTCCCCCCTGCCAGAGCGCAAAGGCCACGGCACGTGGAACGAGAAGAAGAAGCGGGGATATGAGCGGCTGAGTGTCAGCGACGACATGTGTAACTTTGCAACTTTCCGTCCGGCCACGTTGACTGTCACCAACTTTTTCAAACAGGTGCATAAAGTACAGTAGTTGGCACAGACAGATGGTTCGGACATTTCAAGGTTATGAATGTTATGTCGCATAATTAATATGAAAGCCCTCTAAGCTTTTCAATTTTGCTTTACAAAACCTGAATTGCTTTTTTTTTTTTTTTTTTTTTGATAGGAAGGGGACAGACTAAGTGACGAAGATTTATACAAGTTTCTGGCAGACATGCGGCGGCCATCTTCCGTCCTGCGCCGACTAAGGCCTGTCACAGGTGAACTTTAAAGTCGCTTTCAAAGCAATTATTCGCTAAATTTATTCAGCGATCGAGATCTCATTTGTCCACGTCGCTCTTTCCCGCTCACAGCTCAGTTGAAAATCGACATCTCCCCGGCGCCGGACTCGCCTCATTACTGCCTGTCACCCGAGCTGCTGCACGTTAAGCCCTACCCGGACTTGCGGGTCCGCCCCACTAAAGAAGTGCTGGAATTTCCTGCTCGTTATGTATATACGCCGCATACCACCTACAGGTGAGCATTCACAAAGTAGCCCCACCACATTCCCCTTTTCTCTTTAACCAATCAATCACTGTGTTCTTGCGTGGGAAGGAAATTCTCAGCAAATTTAATGAGCTAATAAAAGTTTCATTTATACCAAAGTCAGTAGAAACGTTTTAAATACAAGGTCTTTAATAATCAACACAGTGCACGAAACGCAATACATAATATGCAACAACAAACAAACAACATCGATAAGGTGACATTTATAACATTACACTGGTGAAAGGGAGTGCCGTGGGGGTGTTCAGTGCCGATGATGACGATCATCCTTTTGAAATTTCATAGCGCTTCACTGAAGACTTGACAATGCCGAGCCCACGCTTGCGTCGCCACTCACCAGCCTCTGCAGTGCGGCGAGTTGCTTGGCCTGCTTGTCAATCTTCTGCTTTTGAAACTGGGTCAAATGCAGCAGACCTTTCAAGATACTGGCATTAAAGGCAGCTCGTTCCTAAAATCGGCGAAGCCCATAAAGATAAGCCTCGCGGTGAGATCCGCCCCACTTAAAAACGCTGTCTGGCAAGTGTGACGGGGAAAGTTCAGCTCACCTGCAGCTCTTTGATGCTCGCGGGGAACGTGCTGTTTAGATAGGCCTCTAAGCTTTTCACTTTGGTCCAAAGCTGCGCCTGCTCCCGCTCGATGTCAGCCAGCCGACCCTCAGCCGTCTTGGCCTGAGTCTCTTGTTGGAACATCTGCTCCTGCCAAAAAAAGCATCTTGCATGTATTATCCTCAATCGCTCAAAGCCACTTTTGTTGTGTCTGCACAGTCGTCACATCTAGACTTCTGATTTTCATCTCGAGCAACATGCTGCTCTGCTTTCCGATAACGGGCATTGACTGTAACGACGGCACGCACACAATCTTGTGTTTGCTGACCTGCAGCAGCTCTATCACTTCCTTCATCTGTTTCTCCACCTCGCCAGCCTGCGCCGTCTGCTCGCCGAGCCGCTTGAGATTGCCCTCGTGCTCCTTCATAGTCAGCAGAATGTTAGCCACCTTGCCCTCGGTGCTTTCGTACACGCTGTTGAGAGACTCGCCCAACTGAAGGACGCCAAACATCAGAACGTTGACGTCCTCCCGCGGGGCCGCTCTGTCCGCATGCTTGACGGGGCGGGCGCGAACTGCGCCGAGTAACGCGGACAAATAAAACAAGCGCAGGCTCCAGATCATCATTTGATAGCAGTCACCCGCAAATTCAAAGTAGATTTATCTTCTCTTTCACTTTGTCAGTCCAAAGGCGCTGTTTTTTTTCTCCCGACTGCAATCCAAGTCGCTTAGGGACAATGTCCTGATTTCAAAGTCAGACAACCAGCATAATAAACAATTGAGCATTTGCGGACATGTCTCACTGGCATACCGACTGGAGGATGAAGCACGAGGGCAGCTGTCGAGCCTTTTATTAGATGTGTACATGCAAGAATTGGTCAAACATTAGCTCGGTTATGGTTCGATCACAGGTCATGACCTTGGTCTTTGTGACCTTCTTTAAAAATGCAATCATTGACATTCTCGAGATGGGTCACAAACATTTGAATCTTCATTTTGTTTTTTCCACAAAGTCGTTTTTTGTATCAAATACAGACTTAATGTGTCAGTAGTGGGTGAGTAAACATGTTTTGTGGGGGTGGGGCAAAATCAGCTGTTTTAAGATGTGACCTTGAGTTACCTCTAATGTTTGAAGTAGCCTGGCGTGGGGTCACTTTCACCAAGCGTAGTCAGTTCTAGGTCACACTTTTACAGTGTGTTTTTCTGAATGTTATTTCAGGCATTCACAATGAATGTTTTGAAAACTTTAAATGAAAATCAATTCATGGGCCCTCCCTCTGCCTGTCAGGAACCTGCTGTACGTTTACCCACAAAGTCTAAACTTCAGCAGCCGCCAGGGCTCGGTGAGGAACATCGCTGTGAAACTTCAGTTCATGGCGGCAGAGGACCCCAGCCAAGCTTTGCCGGTGAGTCACCGCCCTTTCCCCGCCACGTGAGAGAATGTAATTCCCTCGGAAAAGAACAGCCGCAGGCCGGTGAAATATTATATAGACGTCTTTTGTGGAAGATCTTCAAAGCGGAGAAAGAGGCTGGGATGAAGGAAAGTTTTGTGACATTTAGTGAGCCTGTGTGAAGATGGATTAGTTAATTTGACACATAAACTTGAATTTGAACCCCTAAGAAGGAGAGGCTATGTTCCTTCCAAGTATTGCGCAATTTCAAACCTGTGTAAGAAGTAAGAAACTACTTTGTTGATGTTTTAGCTAATGGCGACACCACCTCAAACAACACCCCAAAAAAATAAAATCTTTTCTGACAGGTAACTTGGAGCAAGTATTGTTGTTAAACTGTTTGGCCGATGACGCTGCCTGATGTGTGCCATCTATTGATCTTTCAAAGTTATCTTCTCGTCATCGTGTCTTTGTGCAGGTCATCTTTGGGAAGTCGAGCTGCGCCGAGTTCACCAAAGAGGCTTTCACCCCCATCATCTACCACAACAAGTATGATCCTGTTTCTTCAACATGCTTGCTGGAATTCCCTTCAGAGTTCCTTGGCTAAGATGAGTATTTAACTTTTGCCCACCCTCCTCCCTCAGGTCTCCCGAGTTCTACGAGGAGATGAAACTAAAAATTCCTGCCAACCTCACAGACAACCACCATCTTCTCTTTACTTTCTACCACATCAGCTGCCAACCTAAACAGAACACTCCCCTGGAGACTCCAGTGGGCTACACTGTGAGAAACCTCAACCCACGCTCAGTGCACTGTTTGACAGCTCCCTCTGTAGCCTAACCGCCAGTAAGACACGCATCTCCTTTTTTTTTTTCCGCCCGCAGTGGATCCCTCTAATGCAGCACGGCCGACTGCGCACGGGCTCCTTCAGTTTGCCCGTCTCGGTGGAAAAGCCCCCGGCCAGCTACTCGGTGCTCACCCCCGACGTGAGTGGGCTCGACGTGACGAATGGCAAATGACAGCAAAAGCTCGGCATGCGAGTTGACTGAGTTAAATGGGTCGCGTGTCACCTCGGCAGGTTCAGCTGCCAGGCATGAAGTGGGTGGATAATCACAAAGGTGTGTTCAACGTGGAGGTGACAGCGATGTCTTCAGTGCACACACAGGTACGCCAAAGATATTTGCCAAACCTCAGGAAACCTGTGACAAAATCACTTCATTTCGCCTCCAGATGTAGAGAATTTCTAAAAATATCTCAAGTGTCATACATTCCCCAGGACCCCCACTTGGACAAGTTCTTTACGTTAGTGTACGTGCTGGAGGAGTACTCCTTCCCTTTCCGCCTCAAAGACGTGATCATCACCGAGGCCAACATGGAGGGCGAGCTGAAGGCCAGCATGGCTGCGCTGAGGGGGGCACTGCTGGACACCTGCGTCAGGTTCCTCCACCAGCTGCTCAACAAACTCATTCAGCTCATCGTCTACCCGCCCGTCATCGCAGGGCAAATCGGTGAGCACACGCTAACATTGGATTCTGGTTCCGCAGCTTTTGTTTCCCTGTGAGTCACGCTTGTGAATTATCTCCCCCACCCCCCCACCCACGTTCAATATTGTTCTTGGCCGGTTTGCAGTTAATCTTGGCCGCGCCGCCTTTGAAGCCATGGCTCTTTTGGTCAACCAAATCCACAAAAATCTGGAGGGCAACTTGGACCAGCACGGACGCAACAACCTGCTGGCGTCCTACATTCACTACTGCTTCCGTCTGCCAACTGCTGAGCCAACAATTCCGCCGCCAAGTAAGCGGTTGAGTCCAAAGGGCGAAAATAATCTCGTATGATTGGTCGTAATTCTCCGACACGTATTTTTCGCCAGATGCCGGCACCATGTCCTATGAGATGCCGTTGCAGTACGCCACCTTCTCCAGAGCGACGGGCCGGCCGAGCAGCCTTAACTTGGCCCGCTCGAAAAGTATCAGCAACTCCGACCCCGACTTGGCCAGCTCTCCAGTTTCTCCTGACGAAGAAGTGCAAAGGATCATCGGCAGCAAGGTACCCCGCTTTTCATTCAAAGCCTTATTTTCCATTTATTTGACATCTACGACATCTTTGTGGTCACATTGTATTTGTTTACATATTTCAAAGAATCCATTTTGTATATTCGTGTCATGTTTTCAGCGCCTTTTTTGTGGAATTATTCCTCCGTTATGCTGCAATTACTGTTCTGTTTTGCCTCAATTCTTTCCCGCAGAGTCAATTAGCAATTATGTTGAATTATGTCATTTAATGTCAATTACGCTTTGTGCTTCTGTGCCTTTTGTGTAGCTCCAATTCTTTGTTTCCCTCTCCCATACTTTGATTTGCTCTCTCTGTTTCCCCCAATTTTGGCTTTGATGGCAATTCTCCAAACAATTATTCACCGTGCCCTCGCCTCTTGCCACACTGTCTGCGTGTGTCTGCGCGTGTGTATTCTTGTTCAGGGCATTGATCGTTCCCACTCCTGGGTAAACTCTGCTTGTGCCCCCGGGGGCTCCAGATCTGTGCTACGCCGGAACCCCAACTCCAGCTGTGAGCTCAAGCAGGTGCCGAAGCCCTCGCAACCTTCCCACCAGCTTCCATCGCGGTTTAGAGCTGCACGATTTTGAGATCACAAATTATTTAGCCATTAAGAGGGGGATTCTCTCGACAAAACAAAACAAGTGGTCTGATTTAGATTTTCCGTGCAGCCCTTAATCTGGTGGATTATCTCTCAGCAGTCCTTTCCTTTGCTATCTCTGTGCTCCACAGGTTGCTTCTAATTCTGCATGCCGCACCCCCCCCACCTGCATTTCTCATCATCTGTCGCTTTCCGAACCGCTTTTTGAGTTCTTGCATGCCACACGACGACTGTAGTTCCATTTGTCACTCCCCCCCCCCCCCTTCCCCCCCACGTTGTCCTCATCTGTATGTGTGTGTGTTCACCTCACCATCACGCCGAGTTAGGCAAACGACCGCAGCAACATTCGCATGTCTGCCTTTTTGGACAGCGTGGCCTCATTTTCGGCCCCCGCGAGGCAGATTACGAAAAAGGTAAACCACGTCGACCAAACTAATTCATCCAGTGTTTTGTGTTTTCATCAACTCTTTGTGTCATTTACAATCGCCTGTTCTAATTCATTGTAGATTTTCTTGTTTGCATGAATTCCGCCTCATTCGGTTTCAATTTATGTGATCTAAAACTTGCCGTGTCTCGGTCCTCGTCCAGCTGCTCCACGAAGAGCTGGCTCTCCAGTGGGTCGTCAGCACTAGCAACGTGAGGGAAGCGGCGCTGCAGCAGGCCTGGTTCTTCTTTCAGATCATGGTTGGCAAACATTTGGGATCGGGTTCCTCCCACAGAAGGAAGGCGACGTTATCACAAAGCTTCTGTTGTTTGCAGGTCAAAAGCATGGCCCAACACTTGTTCCTCACCTCAAAAGTGGACGTCCCCCGACGTCAGCGCTTCCCGGACCGCTTTGTGGACGACATTGCCGCGCTTGTTTGTGCCATCAGTTCGGACATTGCCAGCAGATACCACAAGGTAGGTTCCATTAAATAAATCTAGAAAATTTAACTAAGAAAGACTCTTTTTATTTATTTTTCTTCTATATGACCAGTCTGTCTTCTTTTTGCACACTTAGGATGTGGAGCTTGTGGAGAGGTTAAACAGCAGCCTGGCTTTCTTCCTCAATGACCTGCTGTCTCTCATGGACCGAGGCTTCGTGTTCAACCTCATCCGCGCCTACTACAAGCAGGTAAAAGTTGCGCGTTGCTCTGGGATTTCAACACGGATGCTCCCATGCCTTCACTTTTGAAACAACCTTGTGTCTCAGATTGGCAACAAGTTCCACATGACGCCGAACCCGAGCACTCTGAACGCTCTACGGATGGACTTCATCCGCATTGTTTGCAGTCACGAGCACTACGTCGTCCTCAACCTGCCCTGCTCAACTCTCAGCCCTCCGGCGTCGCCTTCCCCCTCCACGTCCTCCACCACCTCACAGGTATTTCAATTAGCATCTAATTCTAGTGTAGGATCAAAATGTCTGCGTTGACAAATGTCAATGTTCTGAAACTGCGACAGATTGGATGGAGCTCCACATCCTTACAAGTGCGTATGAAGTGAATCGGTCACATTTGCTCTCCTCTCCTTTTTGTCTGTGTAGGGTTCAGCATTTTCCAGTGTGGCGCAAGACCAAGGCGTGGCGACTATGTTTGAGCTCTCTGTCCCATTTCGGCAACAGCACTTCCTGTCTGGCCTGCTCCTTTCCGAGCTGTCGCTCATACTTGATCCCGAAGGAGAAGGGTAACCAGTGATTTTATGTGCAGTTATTATTTATGTTGCATTTCAATCTTACGTGCTATGTTGTTGTTTTTTTTATCCCCCTGCAGAGTTTTTTTCCTTCATAAAAAAGCCATCAGCGCAGTTCACGCCCTGCTGTGCAGCCACGATTGCGATCCTCGCTACGGCGACCCTCAAGTCCGAGCCCACGTCGCTCAGCTGTACTTGCCCCTCCTCCCCATCGTCACCGAGGCCCTGTATCAGCTTCATGACTTTTCTGGTCAGCAATCGCTTCGTTGCAGACCTGTTCAAAATGTCCACCTCCTGGAGATTCACGAGCTTTATTGTCGGCACGACGGCACCTGAGAGAGCATCTGTTATTTCGTTGCAGACTCCACGCCGTCTCGGGTCCGCCACGCCCACGCCGACATTGCTGACCTCGACGGCACTATCAGTCAGTCTGTTGCCATGGCGATTGCCGGCTCCCCGTTGCCGCATGCCAAGGTTAACCCATTTGCAATTCCCACAGTGGTGAGGCTACACTACAGACATTGTTTTTAAAAGCACACGTTTATTCTTTGCACGCGCTTCTTTGTTGATGTTTTTACTCTAGTTTGTTTACTACTCTGTGTGTGTCCTCATCAGGCCGGGCGCCAGGGCAGCTCTCTGTCTGCCGAGTGCAGCCGAACTCTGCTTGTGTGCTTCCTTTGGGTGCTGAAAAACGCCGACGCCTCCCTACTGGAGCGCTGGGTGTCGGATCTGTCGGTGCAGCAAATCAACCGCCTGCTGGATCTGCTACATCTCTGCATCTCCTGCTTTGAATACAAGGTTACAAAAAAGCAGACTTCTAAAGCAACCACGTCATCCATATGCTTAAATTCTCCGATGGCTCGTGCGCAGGGTAAGAAGTCTCTGGAGAGGATCAACAGCTTGACGTTTAAGAAGTCTCAGGACATGAAGGCCCGTCTGGAGGAGGCCATTCTCGGTACCATCGGCGCTCGTCAGGAAATGGTGCGCCGTTGCCGAGGTAAAAGATAGCGCAGTAGTGTACGCGTACCTGTCAGGAGTGTTTATGAAGTGTGTTGATGGAAATTGCGACGTCTTTACATGTGTAGAGAGGAGCCCCTATGGTAGCCAGGAGAACGTGAGGTGGAAAAAGAACGTCACTCACTGGAGACAAAACACAGACAGGGTTGATAAGTATGTTTGTTCTTCTTAAGGACAAATTACAACAAGCATCTGCATATTTGTCGTTCGGCATTCCTATATTTTAGAAATTTTCCTCTAGCTAATTATTTGTAACCTCAAATCAGGACTAAGACTGAAATGGAGCAGGAGTCTGTAGTGGATGGAAATCTTTCTACAGAAGCGTCTCTGGTGGTACTGGATACTTTGGAGATAGTAGTCAAGGTAAATTGATCTTCAATTACCGTTTTCTTCCATGTATAATGCGCAAAATTTAACTAATTGTCCTAAAATCTGGGGAGCGCATTATACATGGGTACAAATTATTATTATTATTATTATTTTTTTTTATCCGGATATGATACGGAGGCCGCCATTACAGATGCGCTTTCTTCTCTGCTGTTCACTTCAAACACGCTCCATACGAACACAATGGTCTCGTATCAGACTCTTGCTCGATCACCTGCTCGTTTGCTGTCACAATGTACCCCACACAAATCCGAAACATTTCTTCGCTATTGAGTTTGCTAGCGCATGCGCAGTGATACTGACTGGCAGAGTAACATCCGGTTGTTCCCAAAGATGATCTTTTTTCTGAAATAATTTTACGTTTACGGACTTAAGTAGGAGTCAAAATTTGGGTGCGTATTATACATGGGTACAAGCTTTTTTCCAGCATCAACATGCCCTTTTTAGGGTGCGTATTATACATGGGGGCGCATTATACATGGAAAAAAAGGGTAATTTTTACATTATGATTGCTTTCATGTCTTTTATTTTTACAGACTGTGGTGGCTTCAGAGCTGAAGGAGAGCGTGTTAGGCGGCGTGCTTAGAGTTCTGCTCCACAGCATGGCAGGCAACCAGAGCGCCCTTTTCCTGCAGCACTGCTTCACAACACAGCGAGCGCTTGTCTTTAAAGTATGCGCAGCCTCAGTTGGGAATAGAATTAAATTTCGTTGTATTTCTGTCTGCGTAGTACGTTGTAGCAAACAACAGTGTTGGTCTGTGTTAAGTTTCCAGAGATGCTGTTTGAAGAGGACACTGAGCTTTGTGCCGACCTGTGCCTGCGTCTGCTGCGCCACTGCAGCAGTAGCATCGCGTCTGTCAGAAGTCACGCCTCTGCTTCCCTTTATCTGCTCATGAGGCAAAACTTTGAGATAGGAAATGTAAGTATCGATGCAGCTTAAGACCGAAAGCTGAAAACGCAAACATTTATGCAGAGACCCTGTGTCTACTCTGTCTTTGGAACAGAATTTTGCCCGAGTTAAGATGCAGGTCACAATGTCGCTGTCCTCGTTGGTGGGAACCTCACAGACCTTTAATGAAGAACACCTCCGCCGGTCCCTCAAGACCATCCTGACTTACGCCAAGGAGGATGAAGAGCTGCGTGACACCCCCTTCCCAGATCAGGTATGTATATAAAGGATTTTTTTGAGCATGCTTCATCCCGACATAGAAAGATATCACATTAATTGTGCTCGTTTTTGCAGGTTCAGGATCTGGTGTTCAACCTCCACATGATTCTCACCGACACTGTGAAGATGAAGGAGCATCAGCAAGATCCTGAAATGCTCATTGACCTGATGTACAGGTAATGGAATACATGTCCAACTGAGATATTTGTACTCCTCCAGGGGTTAATTTTACTCTCGATCACACCAGGATCGCAAAGGGCTACCAAAACTCCCCAGACCTTCGCCTCACGTGGCTTCAGAACATGGCGGGCAAGCACTCCGAGAGAGGGAACCACGCCGAGGCGGCCCACTGTCTCGTCCACAGCGCTGCGCTGGTGGCCGAATACCTCAACATGTTGGAGGACTGCCGCTACTTGCCAATCGGCTGTGTCACTTTTCAAGTAAGTGAGATAATTGTGCCCCCCCCCCCAAAAGCAAAGCTGGATCTAATTTGATGTCCTCCCCTCCAACACACAGAATATTTCCTCCAATGTCCTGGAGGAGTCAGCTGTATCAGATGATGTCCTATCACCAGAGGAGGAGGGTATTTGTGCTGGAAAGTACTTCAGTGAATCGGGCCTGGTGGGCCTCCTGGAGCAAGCAGCTGCTTCTTTTAACATGGTGCGACCATCATTTTCCAAGGACATGCTGGCTGCCCAGGCTGTGTTAACACAACACATGGCCGCATATTAATGCGGCCAAAGGGCAGCATGTGTGCAAGCGTGAATTTCCTTTTGTGCTTTTAAATCCAGGCCGCCATGTACGAAGCCATAAATGAGGTGTACAAGATTCTTCTGCCCATCCACGAAGCCAACCGAGACTTCAAAAAGCTGGCCTCGGTCCACGGGAAGCTGCAGGATGCCTTCAACAAAGTCTACAACCAAGTAAGCTGTAGCATCAGTTTGAAAAAAACAACCAAAAAATCATTATCAATTCTGTTGACATCTGTTTTCTTTTTGATCTCTCTTACAGAGTTCAGGGTGGGAGGTAATGCCTTCATTTAAAACTTCTTTATATCGACAATATGAGTGCTTTTGACTTTGACTTTGATGTGTAAAAATGCTCTGCTCATTTATTTTGTATTGACAATTTTCTCTCTTTGTCATTCATTGCTTCATCACGTTCCGCCAACTCTGTGATTGACTGGTGAGTTACATAAGATTTACTATTGAGCTTATTGTTACAAAAATATAAGAGATTTCCAAATAAATACGACTCATTGCCTTCCGAATACCCCCAGTTTTCAGAGAATGTTCGGCACCTACTTCCGAGTGGGTTTCTACGGCTCTCGATTTGGGGACCTAGATGAGCAGGAATTTGTCTACAAAGAGCCATCAATTACCAAGCTGGCTGAGATCTCCCATAGACTTGAGGCACATCTATTGATCATTAATCAAAACAATCAAAATGATATTATGGATGCTCAACATGAATACCTTTGGTACTCAGGAGTTCTACTCGGAGCAATTTGGGGACGAGCTGGTCGAAATAATCAAGGACTCCAACCCTGTGGACAAAAGCAAACTGAATCCCAACAAGGTAACACGGGTTGCTAATTAGGGGCTTTAGCTGAGTACTTAATTTAAACTCATAGATAATATATATTCAGTACCTAAATTAATTCATTCATTCATTTGTTGCTTACGGCATATTCAGCAGCTTCGATAAATTTGGTTATTACAGAATATATTCACAAAGGTTGAATTGACTGGACCTAATTCCACATAGATCACCATGACCTGGATGACTGAGACATTACATAAGAAACAATAATTTAAAAAAATAAAATGGTTGGAATTGCCTTTCTAAAATAAAATAATTCACAAGCCATCTTAAATGGTATAAAATATGTGTCTACTGTAGTTTATTTCTACTGTAATTGAGTCCAAACTTTTACTGAGTCAAAAGTCACGGGTGTCAAGTTTAATCTTCTAACAGCCTTAAAATGAATTATTCTGGAATGTGGAATGTGGAAGGATGGCAAGAGTTTAAGTTTAATGTAAACTATTTTATCTCTGTACAGCGGTCAAATATTTTCAAATGTGCGACCAATCACGGTCTTCCGTTCAGGCCTACCTCCAGATCACCTACGTGGAGCCGTTCTTCGACACCTACGAGCTGAAGGAAAGGATCACCTACTTTGACAAGAACTACAACCTGCGTACCTTCATGTACTGCACGCCCTTCACGCTGGACGGCCGTGCCCACGGAGACCTGCACGAGCAGTACAAGCGCAAAACCATTCTGACGGCGTCGCACGCATTCCCGTACATCAAAACACGCGTCAACGTCACTCACAAGGAGGAGGTAGGTGCCAGTTAGTACACTCGGCCTTTATTTTTATTTATTTTTTTTACAATATTTTGTTTCTTCCAGATTATCCTGGTGCCCATCGAGGTCGCCATTGAGGACATGCAGAAGAAGACGCAGGAGTTGGCCTTTGCCACAAATCAAGACCCGTCTGACTCCAAGATGCTGCAGATGGTGCTGCAGGGTTGCGTGGGCACCACCGTCAACCAGGTGAGCTGTCACTGGCTATTGTGTTAGTAAGTGTCAAATGGAATGTAAATCCTCACCCCCCCCCCCCTTATCCATGTGAGGCTGTGCATTCCTTAGCATATACGTAACCCCCTCCCCCCACCCCCCTTTCTTTTCACAGGGCCCCCTGGAGGTGGCGCAGGTCTTTCTCACTGACATTCCCGACGACCCCAAGCTTTTTCGCCATCACAACAAATTGCGCTTATGCTTTAAAGATTTTGCCAAGAGGTGATGACGTGCGCCATAATCCTGCCTGATGTGCCTTGTTAAAGGCAACGCACTTGAGTGGCTCTTCTCCTCCTATGCGTGCAGGTGCGAGGACGCTCTGAGGAAGAACAAGGCTCTAATCGGGCCCGATCAAAAGGAGTACCACCGAGAGCTGGAGAGGAACTACAATAAACTCAAAGAAGCGTTGGGTCCTCTCATCAACCGCAAGATCCCACAGCTGTACCGGACCCTGCCGACTCTGGCTACACAAACACAGCGGTAACATGAGACATTAAACAAACACGCACACACACTCATGTCACGCCTCCGCATTGACACATACACACACAAACAAAATAAGATCATGTCGCTTTTCCAACCAAAGCAAAGCAACACTTGAGAAGGAGAGCCCGAATGTATCAGGAAATGAAAATTCGCATGATGCAACAATGTTGACATGTTTTTCTCATTGTATGATGCAGATAGAACAAAATGGCGGAGGCTTTCTGAATTTTGCAGGTTATTTTTCAGGAACAAAAACAGCCTCTTTCTCTTTCAGGGACTCCTACAATCGCTCAAGCCTCCGAAGAGTCGAGGGCTGATGCCAATTTGACTGACAGCTTCGCCACCGGCCCTGCCCCAACAGCAACTGTCACAGGCACACACAACGTTGATATGTTACTACACACACACGCTCGACACCCTGTCGTGCGATAATCACCCGCCCCCTACGTCTTTATCATACACACATCACTCCGAGCCTTCCTGGTGCCACTCTCACACCTCATCTGTTTATACTGGAAGGTTATCTGCACTGCAAACATCTTTTTTTTTCTTCTAAAGGCGCGACTGTGGCACCATTCTCACGCTTCAACAGGCGCCCGCACAGAAACCAAAAACGATGCTTTGGACAAAGTCTTAACAGAACCAATTTTTATCTTTTGGATCTAGATGTGTTTAGACTCCAAACTGGTTGGATTTCTCATTTTCGTTTTATTTGCTTTGTTTTGCTGCCTTGTTGAGACATCGTTGGGAATCACCGCCGGTGGCCCAAGACTTTCAATTATAATCTTCCCAGGAGTTTTCTCTTGCCGTCAACACACCAAATTGACTGACATTCCGCCGTCCTCACCCCCCCTATTGCAGGAATTTAATTTGCACTGTTGATTGGAGGTGAGTTTTCTTTCAGGCCTCAGGTCCCCGGTCGGACTCCTGCCGGGGGTTAATGATGTTGAAAGTCGGACGCCCTGCTACAAAACGCGCTGCACTGCCTCAGCAAATCTGTTCAAACTGTGACTTTAACCAGGTCCCTGCATCCACTCTGTGATGTCACAGCATTTGAGCTCCTCTGAATGAACTGAAGAGTGATATTGTTTTTACTACTGTCACAATTATCTTGCACTATTGTAAACTCACACTGTTGTAGAAATATTAGTGCTTTTTTTGTTTTACCAAGACTCCGTTGTTGTTGTTTTTTTACCTCTTCGATAAATGTTTTATTTATTGACGTGAGCTTTTTCTATTACTGTCTTCTATTAAATTACTTTTCCTACAATTTAATGGCTTAAAGCTTAAATATTGTTACAGGGTGAGTAT
The DNA here is from genome assembly GCF_033458585.1 of Syngnathus typhle. Taxonomy (NCBI): domain Eukaryota; kingdom Metazoa; phylum Chordata; class Actinopteri; order Syngnathiformes; family Syngnathidae; genus Syngnathus; species Syngnathus typhle. The sequence continues at coordinate 5,714,263 of NC_083754.1, forward strand.
ATATGTGCTGTTTTTTGCACTTGTATTTATATTTGAGTTCAGTTATAGTGCTGGTTTGTTTCTTTATAGGGTAGTCAAAATGAAAGTTTGAAACATTCTTTAGTGCAAGTACTGTATACACATTTAATAGTATCTCTTGACTAATTACAAGACTTGTAAAATAAATAACCCCTGGTGGGGGGGAAAGCACATCTCATTAATGTCCAGCAGGGGTTTCTCCATAAAAAGTAATGCATTTTATGGAAGAAAACAGGACAAAGGCATTTGGAACCCAATTAAAACTCCCTGTTGAGTATGAGAACTGATGTTTTCTTTTTTTTTATGTGATGAAAACAACGCTTACTTAACTGTACTAATTGATCAAATTCCCTTGTTCTTCTGCAAGAATAAAATAAGAACATCAAGCCGTTGTTGCAAAAGAATGTTTATTTTGAGTGGTAAATTTAAGCCGTAGTAGTTATATTTATTTGAAAGAAAAAAAAAAAAAGTTTGTATCTGCAGGACTGCGGAATAGGTGCTGCTGGCCCTTTAAGAAGAGCAGGAGGAGGCGCGCCGAGCATCCTGGCTGCGGTGTTTTTGTCTGTCTGTCAGTGAGCGCTCCCAGGCCGAGGCGGCTGGAAGGATTTACAAAGACGAGGGGCAGGTAAGAGCAGCCTCTTACTTCTGTTTTATTTGCTATTTTAAAACAAAAGGAGTAAAAATAAATAAAAGAAAAGCTCTTTCATTGAGTGCGATTGGCACGTGCATCGCTTGAGCCGCTAGCTTTGACTTTTTTCACCCCATAACAGTCGATCCTATTTTATATTTTTTTCCGAAAAGTAAGGCCGTTATAAAGCTTCTAAAATGCTCATTTGCTTTTAAACCTAGTAAATCTGGCTGTTAAAATTAGTTTTCTTTCACGTCCTTTTGCCATGTGATGAATGGGTCTCGTGCTCTCAAGCTAGCGAGATTTGCAATATTCGCTTTTATTATAATAATTTGAATCAAAATTCGAAATAGTCGTCCGTAGAACATTTGTGTTTACGTTTTCATCCCGGTTAATTGTCTTCATCCGTTTTGTGTGCTTAAAATGTCTATCCATTCCATCAATCATCTCGTGTATTGTTCTAAAGGTTCTAAAGGCTATTTGTGTAGTGCGTGCTAATTGTTACAACTTATTTGACCAAAGAAGTGTCAGCATTACAGCATAACATGTGACGCCCCACCCGCCCACCATCCATGCCTAAGGCAAATCATTTTTTACAGTGTCATTACTTTTAAAAAAAAACGAGAATATTCATGCAGCTGCTCAGGGGAGAGGGTGGGTCCGCGCTTTCTGCTCCTCATTGCTTCCAGATGTTGGTCCACTTTTTTTTTTCTTTCTTCACTCCCCCCCTCAAAAGGAGCTTGCCTAGTTGGAGCTGTCCAGCGGCCGCCTGAAGCTTTGGCAGGGCTCCTCAATAGATGGATGAAGGGTGACTGACCCAAAAAGTCCACATGGGATTGTCTATGACACACTTTTATGGCAAGCTATTTGATAATAAGCCCAGTTGTCTGGGTTCTCAAGTGAACTGATGTCACTAATGAGAAATATGCGGACCACGGCAGGATGCGGGGGTGTAGTCACGGGCTTGGCTGGTCCGCCACATGTACCAATCCTCTGTACAATGTGGCACTGTTGGCGCTGGTGTGCAGCGGGCCGCGTTCAATACCAGCGGTCGGCCCGCTGAGTGCTGTGCGGCTCCTCTGTTTGTGTCACACTCGTTGAAGTGAGCCCACCCAACCGAATGCTTCAGAACCACCCACTGGAACCATTTTGTTACAGGCGTAACACGACCCTTAGCTGTTCGCTACCAAATGTAACGGGATTCGGCATTGTTTTTAACTCCTGGGGACCCCGTGGAGTTTCGTCTCTGGAATGCAATGCATCTCATTGCAACTTTCGGACGCCCTCGCTGGGGGCTGCGATGGAATGCGGGGGTCATAAACCCCATTTGCACACCGGGCCACACGCCGGCAGGACTAATGAAATTACAGTCCGGAACCTGCGTGACGTTGCCGACCGAGTGCACGGCTTGATAATGAAGCATCTGTTCTTGTGCAACAATGCGATGTATCACTCAAATGTGGAAAGTTCCTTGATGAAAGGTAGCTTTTTTTTTCTCTTGTTTAACATTCAAAGTGTCTTGAGAGAGTGCGTGGCGAAGCAAAACGACTTTTTAATGGACCTTAGCTGATGAATGAAAGAGTTCATCTTTGAGGTTTCATCAGGATAAAGGCAACGGGCGGCCCATTAGTTCTAACTTGCAAGGTTTGAATCTTGAATATTACGTACTCTGGCATTTTTAAAAAAAGAAAAACGTGTGTTCTTATGGCAGGAGTCTAAACAAATATGCTGTCCCAGTGCAAAAACATAGGCGGGTACTGTTTTCATATGGGCATACGGTCTCATTGGGATGAAGAGGAAAGTCCAGTAATCCGACTTGAGCTTCCCTAATAGAATGGAAACCTGAAACTCAAACAACCGGGGGGATTGTGTCGTCCACTACTTTTCAGTTTCAATATTGTATTGTTTCAAGCTTATTAAATGAGAGAAGGAACCGATAAGATCTGCGGACTAAAATGACTTCCCGTGCTCTGGCATCCCATCTCCACCGGACCAGAGCATTTAACCTCATCTCCGCTTCGAACAAGCATCTTCCTTCCGTCAGGTCTCCATCTTCCTCCCTTGACGACTGCTGCCGCTGCCATCATTCTTAATCCCCACCCTCAATTAACCCCCCCCCCCTTTTTTTTTTTAGCTTGTTTCTTTCCGGTGCCTCTCCCTTGCTCAGTTTCCTGTTGTGATGACCCACCAGCCGTGCCGCCGGGCGTTTACGCTCAAGGAGTAACGCGAGCCGCCCGGCCCCTCCCTCTCAGGCCAGCGCCAAACCGCTCAGCACGCCGCCATCCTTAACGCCTCCGTCCTGCATTTTAATGCGAGGAGCAGGGATTTTTCCAAAAGGGCAGAGTCCCTGTGGCGACATCCCATTGGCCCGTCCGTGTCGCCGCGTGCGTCACGAGGTCGGCAAATTCCAGCACGCTAAGATCTCCTCATGTTAACAATCTACTGTATACATTTTACTGACGTATTCTATAGTGGACTGAAAGAAGCCATCTGTTTTCCACACGGAGGCAGACCCAGACGTCTCAGCGAATAGACACGTCCCTGCTGTTGTGTAACCGCTTGGTGCGTCTCCATTAAGATTCGTGGCCCCCGAGGAAAGAAAGTCTTGACCATAAATGAGCTTCAGTCAGGAGAGATAAAGTGCTCTCTCTGCCTTCTGCTCCTCATGAGCTCGCTCTTTTGTCCGGGTATTTTTAGACGTGGAATGTAGAAATCATAGTCATCTTCCGGGGCGAAGACTTTTTAAATTACATATTGACTTTTTGTTACTTCTGAGCTTGTGCGTGATCTCCTTCATGTGTGCGCTCGCCCATGTGGGACTTGACTATATCCTGGATTTGCAGTGATTCACACTCGTGGGCCAAAGTTTCCACGCAAAAAACGTTTCGCTTTACTTTCACGTTCTTTGCCTTAGTTGGGAGGAAGTGACCGGGTTGTTACCGGGCCCCTTGGGGGTTTCTCCCTTTCCTGTAAAGCCTTCCTCCATCGGACCTCCACGCATTAGCGTTAATTACCCGGGAAATGTCATTGCAAATGTTTCTCCTGACAAATTGGAAGTTTTTACCTGGCTTCAAGGCCTCAGCTGTGTTTGTGGATACGTGGGAGCGGGAAAGGCTTTGGACGGGATCCGTGAGTTCAAAGTATTTATGCACAAACGGCGGGTTGTAGCCTAAAAACGCTTCATCATCTTCCGTCTGAGCGTGTCTTTTGGCCTAATCAAGATTCAAAGCGTTTAGCGGTGCGTTTCCTGGAAATCCAAACCACTTGAGTGTCAGGGTGTGGGTCTTAAACAACACTTGTGCATTTATTTGTTTGTTTTGAGGTGGGGACGTGCACACGCTGTCTGTCTTCCTCCGCCGATGCCCCGCCTCGCTTGATATTAAAACCAGCTGTGGAACGGAGGCCCTTGCATGAATGGCTCTTTGTGGTTTGCAGCCCGGCGAAAAAGGGTTGTTGCTACCCGGGCCGCTCCGCCCTCACGACACGGCAGCGCCTCTGACGTGACACAATGAGCTCAGCAGCAGCGGTAACAACAAGGCTTGTTTTGATCTTTGGAAAAGGTCACGGCAAACTTGGAAGGAAAAAAAAAAGATGGCCGTTGGAGTTTGACAGTCAGCAGACGCGGTCACGCTACTCCCTACACAGCAAAGGAATGTAAAGCCTTGATAATGACAAACTGTACTTTTGGTTTGATCCACCATCTTGTACTTGTCATGGAATGACGTCACATTATTTTGCCGTCACACCCGGCGGTGGAAAGGTCAGATTTACGGTCCCAAACCGCAAGCTGATTGGTGGAATTGTGGTTTTCGTCTCCTGACCTTAACCGTGAATTTGAAGGTGACTCGTGCAGCTGTTCAAAGAACACATTTCACAATCAACCCCTGAGGAGATGCTCGGCCGCCTCGGAGCTACCCACCGCGCCGCAAGCAGGTCCGCTTCTCTTTATTGTTCACATCGGCGGTGTCTCTCAGAAAGCTTGGAATGTTTTTGCTGGCGTTGCAAGTCGTGTTTAGAATGTTGCGTGGGCCGGCCTCTTCCAACCAGACATCGGGCTCTTTTTATCTCTGAGTCAACAACTTTAATGGCGTAGCGAACAATGTCTGATGACTACAATTTTACCTTTTTTTTTTTTTTTTTGATGAGTTATAGTTGTCGTTCATCGCGTTAAACATTTTTTTCTTGTCGTTTTTTTGCAGGTGGCGGCCTAAGAAAGCAAAAGAAGGACGGCAGTTAAAGAAAAAGCGGCGACGAACGAGCCCCCGTCGTTGCTGGTATGAAACGGAAAATATGCTCTTCTTAATTCAAAAACCATTCTCGGGCTTGGGAAACTTAGTGGGGAAGAAAAAACAACAACTCTGACTATGCAACAGTGAGATTTAATCCTTTTGTAATGGCAACAGCGAGGTGACTCAGTTCGAGTGCAAGCGGTGAGTTTGATACACTTGGAGGAGTCACAACCACATCGATTTGAAACTCTTCGGGGTGGTCCCGAGCTTTTGAAAGAAAATCTCTACACGTCCTGTGAATCACATCTCTCGCAGATAGCGGCGCGCGGGAGTGCCGGGGAGGTCAAACGTGTAATGTGAAAATCTTACGGGACATTCCACAGATGTGCATTGAGCGCAGGCTGACCCGAATCTTTCCCACGACGGGTTTTTAATCTTACAGGCAAGGCAGTGGAGGAGTTAACCTCCATTAACTTGACACGCAGATGCACTGGAAGGGATCACCACAAAGGGGGCGGAGCTAGTTTTTTATTTATTTTTTTTGTCCTGCATGAGGTTGAAAATGGCAGTATGACGACTTTTATTTTTTTTTGTTTAAAGGCTTCGAGAATGAGTGAGAACAGGCCGTGTCTCTGTTAGTTTATCATCTCAATGGAACTCTCAGTGCAAAACGAGTGCATGACTGCCAGCGAGACAGATGCGGAGGGAGGCTTGTTGCTGTGGGCGTAACCCCCCCCCCTTTTTTTTTTTCTTTTTCGGGCGCTGATGTGGGAAAAAAAGAATTTGTGTCTCAGAGTTGAATCGCGTCTCGGCCGCCAGTCGGCCAAGTTGAGGATGTTTGGTTGCGTAGCTGCACACTCTAATTATATCTCATCAACTGTCCCCTGTCAACTCCGCCCCCTCTCACGCACACACTACATCAATGTGACACTTTAATTCCACACTGGAGATATAAACAGAGACCCAAAACGAAACACAGCGCCTTCATCCTTGATTCTGATTATTCCACGTCACTGATTTGGTCTTCATGTATTTCCCATCACCCATTTTCCTGGTCGCCATAAATCCTGCTTGTGAAAAGTCATCCAAATCGCTGCTGGAAAGACAAATTCCTCTCTGGAAGCGTGCTCCAATATTTTTGGCTTACTCATCAAACCTATCAAACTACAGGAACTGACTCTTTTTTCAGCGGCTACGCCTTAATGTCAAAATGGCCCCGCTTGTACTATATTGTAGGAATGTGTGTCTGTGTGGCGGTGTTGGTATGAGCGGGTGATGAAGGGCCCAGATAAGCGGAATGGCAGCGAGACATTAAACTGACTCGGGGGCTTCAAACATACCAAGTTCATTTAGTCAGGGTTTCCAAGCGTCCTACTTTTCAGCAGCGAGCGAGCCACAAAAGAGAGAATATCCCGAATTTAAAAAGTGACAGCCGTGATAATGATAATGATTTAATCCAGCTACAAACACTGAAAGTCATCTGTCTGAATCGAGTTAAATATTACATCCGCTAGGACCGAGGAAGTTAATTTTTTTCCAAACTGTGATGCGGGCTGAGCTTGTGGTGGGAACAAACGGTCATGTGTTTGAGAAAAATACATCACGCTCCTACGCAATTAGCACAGAGCACATTTGGACCAGCTGAGAACTCCTGATCATCAGCTGACGTTTGGGCAAATGGTGGAGAAAGAAACGGGAGGGAGGAGGGGGCATGGAAGACCTTAAGCTCGATTTTTTGCGAGGCAGAAGTTCGCGTGCGCAGACGATTCCTAATAAGGCTGCGAGTCTCAAACCTCTGTCCTGGAATTGGCTGCCAGGAAACTTTTCCCCCCGTAACTCTTCTTCTACGCAGACTAAGAAGAGAAACAAACACCAACCGGCGACTGTGACCCACGAAAAATGGACGGATAAAATTAGCCAGACGGGGGGGTGGGGGTGGAGCAGGATGGCGGGGGGTCAATCTGGAGCCACACAATAACAATGATGTGATGAAAAAGTGCAAGTGAGGACTTGTCTTGCGTGTTATGCAGTGTCGCCGTGGCAACTGCTGAAGTCAATTCAAATGTTTCTGTTCTTCTTCCAGGTGACAAGTTTCCAGCAGCCGCCTGCCTAAAATGGCTCAAGTGCTGCATATGGAGTCCGGCTTCCCAGGTACGTCTCAGTTTACCTTAATCCCATTTTACGGTGACGCAATGAGAAAATAAATTATCATTGGAGTGACGTCTTTGCAAGGGAGGCCGCTAAATCACATCCGGCCGCACAAATAAGACTTGATCCCATTTTCTGAAGTCTGAGCCCAAGATTAGACGCAGATTTCCTTTTGTTTAAAGTTGATTTCCTTCCGCTGCAGGGAAGCTCAGCTCGCCGGCTCCCCCCTCCCTCCACGGCAAGGAGCAGGAGGCGCCCTACTCAGTGGAGACCCCCTATGGCTACCGTCTGGATTTGGACTTCCTTAAATATGTCAACGACATCGAGAAGGGAAACACTATCAAGAGGGTGCCCATTCAACGGCGGCCGCGCTACGGCTCGCTACCCCGCGGCGGCTACGGCTACAGCGGCTCCTGGTGGACCTCCACGGAGTCTCTGTGCTCCAACGCCAGCGCCGACAGTCGCCACTCCTCCTTCTCCTACTGCGCTCCGGGCTACCACACGACACACAGGCCCAACTTCAGCACCGCCCGCGTGGAGAAGACCTTGTTGGATGCACGTCGGAAGCTGGAAGAGGAGAAGGAAGCGAGGAGGTTCTCCAACTTGGGCAGCATGCACAGCAGCGTGGCGGGCTCCAACACCTCCATCAGTAGCGCGCATAGCTTCAACCGGGCCCATGGTGCAGGAGGAGGTGGAGGAACCTTCACTCCTATAAACTCTGGGCTGTCCACGCCGGTGACGCCCACCCCGGCCCACCTTCAGCACGTCCGGGAGCAGATGGCGGCCGCCCTCAGGAAGATCCGAGACCTAGAGGAACAGGTGAAGACCATCCCCGTGCTCCAGGTGAAGATCTCCGTCCTGCAGGAAGAGAAGCGACAGCTCAGCGTCCAACTGAAGAGCCAGAAGTTTCTGGGCCACACCATGGGTTTCAACCGAGGTCGGAGCCGAGGCGAGCTATACATCGACATTCCCGAAGAAGAAGTGAGCGCAGGAGAGAAGGTTGCCAACAAGCCACCGGGGGCGACGTCTCCCACCGCGCCGGAAGGCTCCAAACAAGACTCGGGATGCGAAATCGAGGACACTGTTATCGTAGCCGGAGCCAGGCCGGATGCTAAACGGGAGCTGCGCACAATCGGAGTGGGACCGGAAGGCGAGAGGAGCAGTCGACAGGTGGGGGTAGGCGTTCGGGAGGTGGACCTGGGTCTCCTACCTGAGGCTGAGGCTCTCAAGAACCAAGTGGTTCATCTGGAGGCTCAGCTGAAAAGAATGATGGAGGAGCTGCACGCCGCGCAGCTGCAGGCCACGTCCGCCCCGAAGGACGATGGCCCTCGGGCCGAGCACCCGGTGATGGCCACCACCATGGGCTGGCAGGAGCTGCAGGACGGCAACCTGCAGACTGTGGTCAGCTTCACGCAGCAGTCCCCCCACAGGCAGCAGAGAACCGTTGGCATCCAAGTCTACACGCTGGAGCGGCCCACCGTGGTGGAGGTGGGCTCTCTGCTCCGAGCCGTCGGCTGTGGCTCGCCCCCTGGTGGCTCAGCAGGTACTGGAAGAACCATTTTAATTACATTTCAGGTAAAGGCCGAGAAGTTGTCTCTACAATTGATTGTTTTCTTCTCCAGAAGCCGCGGCGGGGTTACCGATTGCAGTCAGCTCCAAGCAGGTGCGCGACATCCTCAAGAGCGAGTTGTCAACGTCCGTGCCCGTACCCAACATCGCCGTCGGCACGGCCGGCGATCAGATTACCGCCGTGTACTTCAAGGAAGACGAAACGCGCCTGCAAGGAGGCGCCGAGACGCTTCAAGACGCCACAGGTAAGCTGTTGTTGGAGACGCTGCTCCATTCTGCTGTTTTTGAAGCGACTGATTGGAACCTTTTGCACAGCCTCGTCTCCCCAATCCTCCCTGAGGTCCATCATGAAGCGCAAAGCGGAGGGGGAACCCGGCTCTCCATCCACCAAGAAAAACTTGCACTTCATTGGCGTTAATGGGGGGTATGTCTCATTTAAGTGGCGTCCTCATTTTACGCCACTTCTGACATTTGAGATTTATGGCTACCGACATACAAATGTTCACGTTGTTCGGCCTCAGTTACGAGTCGACGTCGTCCGACGACAGCAGCAGCTCTGACGAGGAGAGCGACTCCAGCGAGTATCACGAAGCCAGGGAAAAACTGCCAGAGTCCACGGCCGAGCACCAGCAATCCTCCCGGACTCTAGAGGGCGACGTACCCCCGCAGACAACAGTCCGCTCGGCAACCGAGCGCTCCGACTCTCCGCCTGCAACCGCGGAAACATCTCAACAGTCACCAGCGACCGAGTCTGCGGCACCAGAATGTTCCCCCCAGACTTCAGCGCCCTGCGCCAGCCCGGCTGCCACATGTCCAGCAAACGCTTCTGCCTGCCAGGAGAGTGTCGACCCGACATTAGCCACCAGCACTGAATCCGAGTCGGCCGTGACCTCTTCAGCAACCCCTCCGTGTGCCACTCAGAGTTCAGAAGTTGCCGGGCAGCAGGCGGACTCCCCGGATCCCTCAGAATCCGAGTCTGTGAGCGTCCCCACAAAACAAATCAGGTAAGCGCACAAGTGATTTGTAGATGGGCACAATGACAAATTCAATGTCATCATTCCAGGTTGGAACTAAGCAACAGCCTCGTGTCAGCTCTTCGTGACCTTCAGAAGGCCCTCGGAGAGCCCAACGCATTCAGCCAGCAAGGAGCGGTACGCCAACTCGCCGTCCTCACTGCCAGAAAGGACTTCGAAACTTTTGTCACTTTTGCATGACGTGTGTGTCCTCATTGCGTGTTTGCTCAGAGGGAGGCGTACACCAGCGTGCTACAAGAGTGGCTGCGCGTGTCCTGCCACAAAGCGGCGGACGTGGCGATGGTCCGGGCCTACATGGATGCTTTTGCAGCCATCTCGCCTCAGCTGCTGCAGTTTATCATCAACATGGCGGACGGCAACGGAAACACGGCGCTGCACTACACCGTCTCGCATTCCAACTTCCCCGTGGTCAAACTGCTGCTTGACACCGGTGAGTCAAGTCTATTTGATGTCTGTTAGAGTATTCAAATATTAAACATCTTTTTTTTTTTTTCCACGGCAGGTCTGTGTAATGCTGACAAACAGAACAAGGCGGGCTACACGGCTATCATGCTCACCGCTCTGGCTGCCTTCCACTCAGACAGCGACCTTCAAGCCGTCCTGCAGTTGCTGCGAACCGGGGACGTCAATGCCAAAGCCAGCCAGGTGCGCCCTCTACTGCACATTTGCTGTTACTGCAAGATCAGGCCATCATAGCATTAGCAATTTTTTTTTGTCTTGCCAGGCCGGTCAAACAGCACTGATGCTGGCGGTCAGCCACGGCCGGGGCGACATGGTGCGAGCCCTCCTGTCCTGCGGGGCCCAGGTCAACATCCGCGACGAAGATGGCTCCACGGCGCTCATGTGCGCCTGCGAGCACGGTCACGTGGACATTGTGCGACAGCTGCTATCTGTGCCCGGCTGCGACGCCACCCTTACTGATAATGTGAGCGCGTTAGCTCAAAATGCATTTTTTTTTTCCGCATAAGAAATTCTTCTGTCAAAATACACGCTGAGAAATGTCCACGTTCTTCTGCTGCTGTGTTTCAGGATGGCAGCACTGCGCTCTCCATCGCGCTGGAGGCCAGCCAGAATGACATCGCCGTGCTTCTCTACGCTCACCTCAACTTTGCCAAGCCTCCCTCCCCTGTAAGTAAACTCTTCACACTTATGGAAATATGGAGAATTTTGAAACTCCTCCTACTTTTTCATCCAAATTCAATTTTCTTTCATCTTTTAGGTTTCTCTAAAATCTCCTCTGCTGGGCTCTTCTCCTCCTGCCAGTGAAACAAAATGAAAAGTCTCCCGTTGTTAGTGAAGCACATTTGCAGTCGCCCGTCCGTATTTTTTTGTTTGTTGTGTCTTATGAGCGACTGAACTCCACGAAATAACACGCGTGTTTGGAAGAACATGTCAGCCATGTGGAATAACAAAAGCAACAAGTGTCCTTGATCGGTTGCGTCCGCTTTCTCACCACCGCAACAGTTTTATCAGTATTTATACACCAAATGTTATGTATTCTATTTTTGATAGTTTTTTCCTAAATCTGATTTACCTCAGGACCTTGGCGGATGACTATTTTTATTTTATTCGCACCAGCCAACAAATGAATACATTTGATAAGGTACTACAGTGTTTGTGAAGGAACAGAAACAGAAAGTGACTGATGAGTAAGAAGGAAGTGTGTAAGTTATACGGAAATAATATATGTCCCTTTCGACTGCTAGCTATCACACCCGGAAATCAAAGTGATGTCAACATTTCACAGACTTTTTTTTTATGCCCACTAAACGTCCATATTCACTTTGGGGCAAGTCATGTTTTTATAAAGGTGTTTAATTTAAGCATCAATCTTTTTATACACTTTGAGTCACTGGCGGCGGTCGTGGGGGCATCGTGAGGGCACTGGCCCACCTGAAATACGCTTGGAATTTTTGATGTAATCCTGACAATAAAAGAGGGACTACAGAATAAATTTGTTTTAATTACTACTGTCTGATCATATTAATGGCTTTTCTAGTATTTCTGGATGGAGTTTTGAGGTTTTCACAAATGCGGTTTTGGTTGTTGTGTAACTTTTGAACATTCGACACATAAAGCTGACTATGTATAAATAAGACTATGAGTGTGTTTCTTGCTTCCTGATGTCATACTTGGCTGCCTACTGAGTTTCTGGCGACAACAATTTTAATATTTTATATTACATTTGATGCAAATCATTTTAAATTTGTGTATTTAATTCTAAGCAGCTATCTTGGTTAGCGATGAAGGAAAATGAATGTCGATTACATAGAGTCAAAAACAATGGAGTTTGATTTCTTATATACATTAGGATTGATAAATATAGGATTTTGATAAGATAATACATCCTTTCCAAGTCAATCTTTTTAATGTGGTTTGTGATGAAAGTTCCAGCTGAAAATAATCATCAGTGCGTGCAGATGTTGTCACCTAATTGTGGGCGGAGTCTACACCTATAAAAGGTCCAGAAGGAGTGTGTACAGCAGAAGGATTCTGGAAACGCATGAAACCTGGGTGCATGTCGAGTGAAAACCTTCTGCTACTTTATTGTTGTCTCCTTGACTGTCCAAAAATGAGCTGGAAGAACCTTGTGCTACCCCTGCTGCTGCTCAGCTTGTGGGGGCTCCAAGACGAAGGAGTGCAAGCATGTAGCTGTTTCCCGACTCATCCGCAGCAGTTGTACTGCCAAGCAGATGTTGTCGGTAAGTTGAATGAGCCTAAATGGTTATTTTGCTTTTTCCTTCTAAAATGGCTCCGTTTTGGTTTGAATGCATCTTCTAGTCATCAAGGCAAAGATTGTTGGTGTGATACCTGGAGAGCAAGGCAAAAATAGACCCACCAAGTATGACATCAAACAAATTAAGGTGAGACCCTTAACATTATCTAACTATTCAGATTAGAAACAAATTGCAATTTCTTTTTCAGACCTACAAGGGTCCGGTAAAATTTTTCGATGCCATTTACACTGGCCCCAACTCTGCACTATGTGGCGTCAGTCTGACCAAGGGCACTGAATATCTTCTCATGGGTATAAAAAGCTACCATACAAAACAGTCAATTAAGGCTACTTTTTAACTACCCATGTGACTTTCCTCTCATGCCGTAACAGGTAGACTGCACTCGGATGGCAGTCTGCATCTCTCCCTGTGTGACTTATTTCAGCCACTGGAGGCCTTGAGCAACATTCAAAAACATCTTCTGTACCACTATGGAAAGGGCTGCGCTTGCGTGGTAGGAATCCAACCGCTGGATTAGCATTAGCGGTTGCTTCTGACTAAATCCCTTTGGTCACCAACAGATCAGGTCCTGCTTCAAATACCCGTGCTGCATGAGTGGCCCGACGGAATGTTTGTGGACTGATTTCCTACCCGGGAAGGTGGGCAATCGTGTCCAGGCTCAAAACTACACTTGCGTCAAGATGAGTGATGGCTGTTGTGTTTGGCACCAGCCGGCTATCTATGCCCAAAATGGACAACTGGCTGTGAAAGGATAATTATTTGAAATAAAACTGAATTGAATCAATGCAATGTTTCTTTTGATTCCTGATGACTTGGAACTGGTGAACTTAAAGTACCCAAATATTCGTGGTTGGTCAATGTGAGCTGGCCTGCTTGCTTGATGGCTGTCATGATTCCTTGCAAACACAAAGCGTCATTAAAGTGGCTCATGAGTGGTTGCCTGTCCAAAACCACCATCATGAACTTGTCCTTCAAGAGTCAGCAATTTAGCTCAAATCTGTTTTGATTTAAATAAAATTTGATCTGCATGTTTGGGAAAAATAGTTGTGGTTTTAACAGTTTGCACCAAATCATTAAAATGAAATTTGTGTGTTCATAAAGTGACTACTCTTATAATTCACAAAGCTTGAATATAGTATATGAACACAAAACTTTGAATTAATTTAACAGTTTCAAAGAAAATAAAAATTGGAATAGGGAGAAGATGTGATCCTTGATAAATATTTAGGAAAGTTTGTAATTGTAAATTAACTTTTGAATTTGTACAGTTACATATGGAGGAATAGAAATTGATCTATTTATTTGGAAAATGGATCTGAGTCATTTGTGGGTATTTATTTATTTATAGGAAACCACTTTAATTTGGTTTGTGAAAGCAATCATCAGTGCATGCAGGTGATGTTGCTTAATTGTGGGCGGAGTCAGCCCCTATAAAAAGACCCTCGTCGCCCTCACCAAAGCCGAGCTCCTGTTCTGACACAACTGAGCTGGTCTTCTAGCTCACCAGACTGCTAGCACAACTAAATTCTTATTATTGTTTTGAATTTTCCCAGAAGGTTCAAGGATGAGCTGGAAGAACTTTGGGCTGCCCCTGCTGCTGCTCACCTTGTGGGCCCTCCAAGACCAAGGAGCGCAAGCCTGCAGTTGTTTCCCGATTCATCCACAGCAGTTGTATTGCCAGTCCGATGTTGTCGGTACGTTGAAAGGGACTCCGTTTTCATTCTTGACCTTTTGACTTGATATTTTGTCTTGGTAGTCATCAAGGCAAAAGTTCTCGGAGTGATTCGTGGTGATCAGGGCGGAGTCCAACCCAAGAAGTATGCCATCAAACACATGAAGGTGAGCAACTTAAGATTTTAATTTCATGCATGCAAATTGGATGTAAACTTAACTTTTTGTATTGCAGACCTTCAAGGGAGCTGAAAGGCTTTTTGTTGTAGTTTTAACTGGACCCAACTCAGCTGCTTGTGGAGTCTCTCTCACCAAGGGTGTTGAATATGTGCTTATGGGTATAAGACATTTTTAAAGTCAAACTATTAAATGTCATTTTTAGGCTGTAAAATATTTCATCTTTGGCTATTCCAGCCAGACTGCACTCTGAGAGCTCTCTGCACATCTCCCTGTGTGACTTCTATCATCCGTGGGATTCTTTGAGCCCCGCCCAGAAGAACCTGCTGTACCGCTACGGAGAAGGCTGCGATTGTGAGGTCGGAACTGCTTTGGGTCATTAGCATTGGAGCTATGAGTTAATGGTGCCCTTGGTTATCCACAGATCAAGCCATGCTACTCCTACCCGTGCTGCAATACCAAGCCGACAGAATGCCTATGGACGGATTTCCTCCCGGGAAAGATGAGCAGTCACGAGCAGGCCCGAAACTATGCTTGTCTCAAGACGAGTGATGGTTGTTGTGACTGGTGCAAAGGAACTACTGCCATGCGCCAATGGAGATGAATGACCTTTATAAGGATATGAATTCAAAATAAAAATGGTTGAAATAACAATTGCTTTTGGTGTTTTCTTAAAGATGAGTAGAAGACTAATGGCAGAACATTTGGTGGTTGTATGAATTGGTCAATTCTAAAATTGGATAACCCAACAGGGCAAGTAACTCATTTGTCCAATTCTGAGTTAGCTGGAGTTCATCTATCAATGATTAAAGCTTCTCAAGCATGTGGAATATTCTACTTGTCTGATTTTCATATAAAACTATGTTTATGAAGTATAAAAGACTCTTAAACAGATTTTAACTGGGAGCACCCAAAATATACATTGCTATATTTGAGTTTAAGTGTCCTTGATGATAAAATAAAACTTATTTACATATTAAAAGAAAACGTACGGGAGAGCAATTTGAAAATACAGAATTTCTGTAGTGTTATCAGTGCTTATAAAAAATGCTGTCAGAAGTTGTACAGATTTTTGTGTCTTATTTTGTCCTAACTATTTTTCTGTACAAAAATCACATGGTGCTAATTTTTTTAAAATAGTGCATACGTAAGATACATGAAATAGAATATTAGCATACGTCAATAAATTCTTATATGCCGGAGTAGTCACACAGACAAATAAATCAAATATCCAATGAAAAGCTACTATGTAACCTTGTACAAACATTTGTACATTTCTTTTTTTGGTGCATCCAGCTAGATACATCAAATATATCTAATATGTGCATATCAATTGATAGGGAACTGTGTTAATTTGTTTTTTGATAAAAATCTCAGGTGAAAAAAATCTTCAATGAGTGTGTGCAAGTGATGGCGCTTAATTGTGGGCGGAGTCTAAGCCTATAAAAAGACCCACAACACCTCCATGTTCATTAGAGCCAACCTGCTGGTGTGCCACAACTGAGCTATTTGTCTGGAACGCCATTGTGGTTGCTCAACTGAATACTTTTGAAGGTACAAAAATGGGCTGGGAGAACTTTGCGCTGCTGCTGCTTTTTGCCTTGTGGGGACTTCAAGAAGAAGGAGCCCAAGCCTGCACCTGTTCACCGATGCATCCTCAGCAGTTGTACTGTCAAGACCACATCATCGGTATGTTGGAAGGGTTTTCAAAATGGCTTCCACTGTTACGCTATTTGTTGATTAATTTTTTCTTTTCTAGTTATCAAGGCCAAGGTTGTTGGGGTGATACCTGGCGACACTGCTAGTGGTGGACTCGCCAAGTATGAAATCAAACACCTGAAGGTGAGGTCTTTCATATGTTTGCACTTCAAAAAGTAAAACAAATTATTTTTTTCAGACCCTCAAGGGTGCTGAGAAACTCTTTAGTGCCGTTCACACTCCACCCTACACTGCAACATGTGGAATCACTCTGACCCAAGACGTTGAATATCTTTTTATGGGTATGTAACTCTAAATTTTGGGCCATCGACGTGTTTAGTTAGCTTAGCAATGTTCTGACATTTCCCCTTCCATCTTCTAATACAGGCAGACTAGAGTCTGACAATCTGCACGTGTCCCTTTGTGAATTCCATCAGCCGTGGAAAGACTTGAGCAACACTCAAAAGCTTCTTCTGTACCGCTACGGAGAAGGCTGCACCTGCACGGTAGCAACACCACTGCAATTCTGTTTCCAGCATTCCAGACACGTGGGCTCATAACTTCCCTGTCTTTGGTCACCCACAGATCAAGTCCTGCCTCTCCCTCCCGTGCTGCATGACCAGCACGACAGAGTGCCTGTGGACAGACTACCTACCGAAAAAAAAGGCCGTTCATTACCAGGCCGAAAACTACGCTTGCGTCAAGATGGGGGACGGCAATTGCGCCTGGGATATGCCAGCTGTCTATCGCAGTCACTGATCAATGGTATTGCTTCTAAATAAAATTTGTTAAACTCAAGTTTGTTTATGGTGAATTCATATGAGCTGATGGCAAACTTTTTTTTATTTATTCATACTGTGATAAAGATGACCAGAACATGCCTATTGTCCTTGATAGTTTATAAACCCCCTTGAAATATTTGTATACTAAATGATTTTTCTATAGTTTACACTTTCTTTTTTTAAATTTTCGGTCTAGTCTATTAATGTTGGGTTAGAAGCACTTGAGGTTGCTGGGTTTTGGGGTTTTCTTCTGGGTGGTGGAGGGGTTGACCAAGTGGTGTTACAAAGTTTCTACCGAAAGTGCCTTTTCCTGGTCAGACATCTTCCCACTTCTACTGAATTTAAATGAGTCAAAGAAGTTACTCTTGGGTTGGTATAAATGCTCAGAGTTAGAACAAGGAGTTTACAGATTTCCAATTATAACATACCACTAGAGGGAGACAAAGAGCTACGCTTTGAGAATCACCCCTCCGTCGTGATATTTTTTCACTACACCTTGAGTCAGTCTTCCGAGAGACTGCCGAGGCAGCAATATTTCAGGATTTGAGAATCTCTCCAATGCTGCACCCCTACCCCCAAGCTTGATAAAATACTGACTACAAAATAAAAACTTACAAGTGTCAGCAGTAAAGTTTTTGCTATTTTAAATTCCCGCAGTTAGTCATGAGTCAAGTTGATTAGATTGATTGATAGATTGATAGGCCAGTTGGAAACAGTCATTAAATCCAAGTGACGCAGCATGTGGAGTCAAACTGACAAAAGGCACCACGTATCTCCTCATGGGTAAATAAAATATAAATGTAAACCTTTGCTCACTATGCTGAAGTCTTGCGTCATATTTTTTGTGACTTGAGAGGTTTATAATGTTATTGACGTTGCTTTTCAATGATTGCCCAATTTCCTCATCTTCTGCCATTACAGCAAAATGAGAATCCGACGGCTTGCTGCGTATCACTTTGTGTGACTTCTTTCAGCAGTGGAAGGCCTTGAGTGACGGGCAAAAGAGCCTATTGCGGCACTATGAAATGAGCTGTGATTGCAAGGTACGATTTTTTTTTTTGTGATGACTAGTCTTGGCTCTGTCATCTTTTTTGAACAAAAACAGTTTTTGGAAACAGTAGTCTCTCGACAGTGTATATAAAACTAATTCCAAATATGAGATTCCTGTCTTTCAGATTAAACTTTGCACCTGCCTCCCATGCGGCATCAGCAGCCCGGCAGAGTGCTTGTGGACCGACTTCCTGCCGGTCAAGTTGTCTTCCGGCGAGCAGACCAAAAACTTTGCTTGTGTTAAGAAAGGATACCATTGTGCTTGGTTTAGGGGGGCTGGCTCACCCACTTATTCAAAATACAAAGAATATTAAACACAGAATTCTGACTACTTTTGCTTTTATAGTACCGTATTTTCCGGACTATAAGGGGCACTGGACTATAATGTGCACCTGTAATGAATGGCCCATTTTAAAACTTTGTCCTTATATAAGGCGCACCGGACTATAAGGCACACCATTAATGCATCATGTCAGATTTTTAATTCAAATCAAATCATTCTAAATGTTATGTTTTTTAAATTTAGGAATTTGGTCCATATATAAGGCGCACCGGACTATAAGGCGCACTGTCGGCTTTTGAGAAAGTTTTAGGTTTTCTAGATGCGCTTTATAGTCCAGAAAATACGGTACTGTTGACA
This sequence comes from Syngnathus typhle, assembly GCF_033458585.1. NCBI lineage: Eukaryota > Metazoa > Chordata > Actinopteri > Syngnathiformes > Syngnathidae > Syngnathus > Syngnathus typhle. The sequence goes on from NC_083754.1 coordinate 5,732,645, forward strand.
AACCTGCTTTAAATTTTGCAATCGGGCAAAACGAGCACCGAGTCATTACTTTTGCTTGCTAAACTGAGGCCTCATAAGTCACTGCGTTGCTTGCGACCGTCCTAAGGAAGTTAAAAAATAAAAATGGCAGCATAAAGGTGGGAGTCAGGACAGATGAGTGTGGCAGCGACGCTAATGCGAGCTCTACGTGTGAAACCTCAGTCTGGGTGAGCTTCCTGATTAAACAATGATTTATAGGCCCGCTGGAGCCTCGCTGCAATCCGGCCTTGCAATGAGATCCTTTCTCGCCCCTGTGAAACATCTCGGGAGCGCTTTCCTGACTGGACAATGTGTGGTTCAGTAGCAGTTAACGTTTAATGCTATCAATGATGGCGCTGGCGTCATGTGGATGCCAATTTGTCTTCCTCACAGGCCAGGCTGGTTGGCTTCCTGGGATAAAGATGTTTTGGGATGTGACATGAAAGCTTCTGACTCAATCAAGCATAAGCACCATGATGAATAATTAAATTTGTAGTCATTTTAAAAATGTTACTTTTCTGGTGTCATGAAAACGAGCAATTAGCATATAATGTGGGCTTTTTTGGGAGCTAAAAAAATATATACTAGTGACATTCCTAATTAGCGCCGCACTCGGTCGACTAGTCTTTCAAGTGGCTTCAAACACCGTGGCGCCATCAAGTTGAGCTTTGCTAGGAGGAAGATTTCAGCAATTAATTGACAAAATGTTTTTGTCTTAGTGTGGACCTCACGCATTCTCCATTTGAGTCGTAGCCATGTTTTTTTTTCCATGTTTCTGTCTCAAACCATCTATCTGAGCATTGAAGTGTTGGAACGGCTATGGTCTTTGTCGGAATACAGAAAATTGAACAATTTATACGTCAAAATATGATATTGAGACCCGAGCGCTGTTACCATGACTGCGGGAGAAGCGGCAAACAAAGCATGATCTCAAGCTTTAAAATAAAAAAAGAAAATGATGCTCCAGATCCAATATTCTGTGGGTTGCCATGGCCACCGCCCGGCAACCACTCCTACCCCCCCAGATAAGAACATCCATTGATGGTCGATTCTTGCGGGATGACAACAGTGCGGGTGAAAGCAAATGAGATGTAGCGCAGCACCGGGAAAGATTTAAATGTAAATTATGATTGCGGGAAAATTTCAGAGTAGCCTACAAAAAAAGATATATATTTCTCATTCTTCAATAATAGATTATCTTGCAGGATATACTACATTTATTGTCCTCTTTGTAATATAATTAGGTAAATAAAGGGATACATTTAGCAGTAATTAACCTTGAGTGGCTGATCATCATCATTACGCAGCATCTGAACAGCATACTTAGCGAGTTAATTTTTCACAAACTTTCATTACAAATGTGTCCCTGCTTAACATTCCCGATCCAGACGCAAACTTTTCAAAACTTTTTAAAGGTGTAAACAAATGACATACTTTCACGTATTTATAAAAGCAACCACACAACTTTGCCTCCACTAGCTTAATGCTAACACATAATGGGAGATGCTATAGGCAGGCTAACCAAAATAGCCTTTTACATACTTTTAAAATAGTTGAACTCAAGTGTTGGAGGAACACAAATAGAAAATATGACAATACTCATGGGTATGTATTCTTTATCCTCTGCAACGAATGACTCATATCAACTGAATTGAAGCAAACAATGCCACATATATTGTTTAATTTCTTGACATTCTATTTGATGATGTCATGGACTACATCTTGGTTGCAACACAGAAATGTAAACGTTGTGAAGGATCACGTGACAAAATCTGATGCCTTGTTCCTGTTTGGTTTGCGTTTTGTGTTCCAATTGACTTCATGAGCATTGATGGGCAGAGTCTCCTCATTGATGGGTGGAGTCTCCTCATTGATGGGCGGAGTCTCCTTGTTGCACACCTTCTGACCAGGTGTGGTGGAATGGAGATTTCAGACTATTCTGACTGTTCATGTCCATTTGTCGTCCACTTGCTGCTTCCATTTTAAGATGAGTGAAGCTGCTTCCTCTTGTTTCATGCTATGTATTTTGATTGAATGTTTGTTTTTTGGCGATGGCGCCATCCACGCCCTTTTGGCTATATTGTTGCATTTTGTTGTTGTTGTTGCATTGTTTGTTGCATTTGTTCAGTCACGTTGGACATGGTCCCTTGGGGATTGAGCTCCATCAATGGATTTAACCTTCACTCAGGCTACTTGGAAAGTGCTGTCAAGGCAAACAGCAGGATCATTGCAGATCTTTTTTCTTCTTTTTTTTTTTTTGACAGGGACATTGAGATGCTCAGCGGACAGCAGAGAGCGATGCTATTTGCCCGGTTTGTGGTCCCCTATTGTGAGGAGACAAAAGTAAGCAATGCAAAAAGAAGCGCTTTTTGATTTAAACAGATCGGGCTAAATGTCAGCAGCAATTAGCTAACAGTGAGGTAGCGAGGTAGCCTGCTGTGTATGTGGCCTTTGAGCGGTGCTTGACTTTTTGTACTTGTTGCATAGATAAGAAAAAGAAGATGGGGGAAAAAAAAAAAAAGCAGCAGGAACTATTTGGCTTCACTTTTATTAGTCTCAGTGTGTAGTCCTTATTGTCTGTTTGTGTGTTATTGGAACCTGCATGGCTGAACAAGTGGTTATGTATAAAATATATTCTTAAAAAATTGCACTGAACTTGAGCACGGATGTCAAAAAAATCCATTTGCACTGAGCGCCCTTTTTAACCCCTTCACTACCATTGACGGCTATAGACGTCAAAGATCCATTTTGACTAGGCTGGCAGTGAATGAGTAAAATAATGTTGTGTCCCCAACAAGGCTTTCCTCTTTGTCTTTTAAAATGACAACACAATGCATCCAGACATGATTAGGCATGCAACAAACCAGCAGCGGCGTTTTATACAAACGCTTAATTTCAAATTAATCCCAGTAGCGACGTGATTACAGGAAAGCACCGTCGCGGTGTTCTCTGCAGGATTTAGCTGAAAGTTAATTTACTTTGGCGCGCCGTCACGCCGCTGTTCATTTGCAAAGCGACTCCCTTTGCGACCCCCCCCATCACGTAAATGTCAGACAGTTACACTCCGCCATTAATGAAATCATTTGGTCGTTTGGAGTCAGTGCGTCTCGTGTTTCCTTTAAGCCTCGTGAGGAAACGGGTTTGGCCTGAAGGAACCCAGATGAACATATTAAATCATCCGTTTGTTTTCTTCACACCGCTGAAGATGGATCGGAAAACTCTCCTTATTAAATAATGTCCTCTGATACTGCATCGCGTTTCTCGACAAAGAAATAACTCTGTCAGGACGCGATGAATTGCCTTTATCTATGAGGCAATTTCAAAGTCAGTGGAGCGTCGTAAATGTCCACAATAGCCCAATTAAGAAAAAAGTTGTCCAAGAAAAAATGACTTCTCATGGATTGCAAAAAGACTTTTCAGCTGCAATTCCTCATTGAAAGAACTCATTTTACCTCAAATAATGGAAATAATTTGTTCCGGGGTCAAATTGTGGACATGAAAAAGCTGCATAGGCAATTTTTTTTGGAGGCACCAATGTCAGTTTCATATTTAGTAACTACAGGCCCGATGTGAATATCGGGAATTGCCATTTTTGCTTCCATATTTGTGAAGGAAGATCTGCTGCTAGTTGCGCCTGTTGACACATTTCCACTGTAAACTTTGTGAGGCTCATCATCTGTCAGATGCAAAGAAGAAGCAGCACCGAAGCGCAGCGACACATAATTTAGTTGTATAATGTCACTGTTTTTTTTTTTTGCTGAGTGTGCAGAAAAACACTGTCAGCTCTCGGTGTTGAGGGCCTCGCTGAGATCCTGTAATCTCCGCAATAGCAAGAAAGTTTTGAAATACTCTTGAAGGTGTTTCATTTCCACAGGGGGCCTGGCAAGGTTGCTGATTCTCGTCGGTTGATTTGAATTTAAAGAGGACTGATTTATGGTGAATCACCAAGGGAGTGGATTCTCTGGAAGCAGCTGGCGCTTTAGCGGCGATTAAGTGGATGCGAATATGGTGCACACGCAAGCACGACGAGACGGATTTGGGATGGGTACGCGTAGTGGACGTACAGTAAGGCGTTTTTGTGATTTGCATAAAAGCGGAACAAAGAGGCTGGGGGTTGTGTGTGTGTGTCTGTGAATGCAGAGAGAAATGGTAGCAAGTGTGAAGACAGGCTGAGAGTGCCTCTCAAGCAACACTGGCGCTCATCAATATGCACATAATTGCTCTTCAGCTTCGGCGAGTCCCACCGGCTGTTAATTGTTTTGTGCAGCTCTATTATGGAGACCACTTTAAGCTACTTTAAGCTTGACCATCTCTGAGCGAACAGGATGAGAAATGCTGAAATGTACGCAAACTTTATATCACTGGATGGCAACAGTGTTTAGCATAGTTCGGTTGTGTTTAACTTTGAAGTACAATATGTTTGTAATTAGTCTTGGAGCTGTTCACTTTTCAATATTTAAGTGTACAAGAGTGCAAAAAAATATTTTTCATTCTTATATACCAGAGACGGTGTAGTCTGTGTTGGCTTCTAAAGGCAATGTTATTTTGGAGTTAATATTTTTTATTTTAAAAAGGAATAAAAATTAACAGATATTTTTTCCTTGCACAAAACAAGCCCAAAAATTGGCTTGTCATCTTGACTCATCATGGTTGATTCTGACTCACCCAGAAATCATTTTCACCCCAGTTAGGGGTCGCCAGTGCAAGTCCCTTGTGTGATGTTTGGCACAGTTGGATGCCCTTCTTGTCACAAATTGAATCAGTGCCTCAATATTTCGTCCAAATATGACATGCATCACTTGACCATCATCTCTCCTGTGATGACGTCAGAGGGTTGTGGAAGTATGTATAAGTGAGTGAGCATCACCAGAAGAAGCACTTCCAGGACTACGATGAAGGAGGAAGGTGGACTTTTGTGGACTTGGAGCGTCCAGTTTTACTGGGATTCTTTTTAAGACACTCCAGTGGACCACACATTTGCAGCACAGTAGTGGAGGAGGAGGATGGTGATGATGAAGATGAGCTGTCGGAGGACGGGTCCAATGGAGCGTCATGCAGAACCTTGAGCCCCCATGGAGACATGGCACAGCGGTTCCTCTCGTCCGCCTTCATGCTGACCGTCTCGCTGTCGTGCACCTACCTGTGTTACACGATCATCTTCGGCCGCACTAACGTTATCTCGGGCCGGGCGTACGAGGGGAACCGATGCCCGCCGAACCCCAACGCGGCCGGGAAGAAACTTCTCGCCCAGTCGGAGCAGTGTGCCCGGCTGCGGGGGGTCCGCGCCGCCGCCGCCGCTGCAGCAGCCCAGCCCGGTGCTGCCGGATCTCCTGTTCTTCCTCCCTCTCCTCCGTCTCGCTGGATGAGGAACGCAAGTTTGGCGCAAAGATACGGCAATAAAAAACTCCCAGGCGTCTTAATAGTGGGAGTGAAGAAAGGAGGAACCAGGGCGGTGCTGGAGTTCATTCGGATCCATCCAGATGTGCGCGCGCTCGGAACCGAGCCGCATTTTTTCGACCGCAACTATGACCGAGGACTGGACTGGTACAGGTGGGCAAGACCAAGACAACTTTTTAGCGTTTAAATATTCATTTGCTTCATACTTAAATTTGCGATGAATAAATGTATTCGTTGCAAATTTGCATAAATGATTACGTGTTCGTACTTTTGTTCCTTTGCTTAACATACTGTTATGCTGCGTTTGGGAAAACCTGGGAAATTGGTGTGACTTACAGTCGAAATTTCTATTTGGGAAGTCCGTGTCTTGGTATGTTGACACATTTGACGTCGGTTTACAGGAAAAATAGAACAGAAAATAATTTGGGTGGAATAGAACTGATAAGAATCAAACAGATATTTTATTGTCATTGTACGCTGCACGAAAATAGTGTGAAAATCCAAGTGTGTTAGAATAAATAGAATTAAAAACTGAATCATAAACCTATGAATTATGCAGTATGAATCGCAGAAAGGCACAATATTGTTCCGTGTAAAAGTTGCATAAAATAATTATATCAATCATGTACGCCACTGTGGATTTCCAGTAAGTCCAACGCCCCTGAAGTTGTTGCTGCATTTAAGAAAATTGGGAAAATGCCACTTTTGTGTCAAATTTGTTTTGACCAGTCTATGACATATCCACAGTAAAGTAAAACCTCAATTCATCCACAATTTTGAATTGATCCTATAAAATGTGAAACATTGATGTCCATATGCATATTTCTTGTTGAACTCCTCTCTCTCTCTCTCTGAACAGTGGAATGAGACTCTGGCGCAGGGGCGTGCAAAAGGGGGGGCAGAGGCGGAGCCAGGAATTTTTCCAGTAGGGGCGCGTGCCCACAGGAAAAAAAATCGAACATCACCCACGCTGCTCGCTGATCGCTAAAACAACATCCGGGTCCGGGAGGCAAACGGTGAATGGATAACATCGCGCACATAGAATAGCGCAAGCACATTCGCGCAAGACCGAAAGAAAAAAACGGCATGAAAATGAAGATTCGAAAAAGCTCGATTTTTTTTCAACCGGGGTGCAGGGAGTCCTAACCGGGGCGCCGCCCCGGCTCGCCCCGGCTTGGCTACGCCACTGCCCTCTAACCTGCTTTGAACCCATTTTTAAAAAATGTTTTTTAACACATTAAAAACTACATTTTGATACATTCCTTTTTCCACTTTCTCGCTGCTCGATTTGTGAACTTAAACAGATATGAAAAATATAATTTTCTTTGACACACCGCAGCTAGCTTAATGCTAACATACTGTAAAATGGGAAATGTCGAAGGCAGGCTGAAGGAAATCTTAAAATAATTCTAAATCCAAAACATAAATTCTGTTTGTGGGAACATATGATGGTCCCAGTCCTCACTTCTTCAGAATTTTGTGAATTTCTCAGCATTCACAAGTTTTGAAGGAACTGCATTTTATTTTAGTTAGTCACTCGCCGAGCATGTTTACAATTCCGAGTGAAGACCGTCAGCCGCATACGAGTGTGCAGACTACAAACAACGGCGCTCAAACATTCTGAGCGTCATGTTTCATTATGTTTGACGGTCGGAAGTGTGTGTGCTAGCCAGTCTTCTGGAAAATGTACCACAGAGCAACATGAACAAGTGAAATGTTGAAGGCTAGAGTAGTGACGTTTATGCAAAAAAAAAAAAAAAAAAAAAATCTGTGACAGCCATCAGGAGTCCAAATGAATCGTTCGGCAAGTGACGTGTTTGTGGTTTGACGGCGTTGTCTACTCAAATCCGTTTTAATTGACACTTTAATTTCAGAGCCTCTCAGCATCTCTGCTTGATGAATGACTCGCTTAATCAATTACCAAAAAATGTCAGCCTTTGATTTTCTCTCAACTGCAATTTATTTCTCTTTTGATTTCATTCTTGACCTCTGGATCAGGTGTACTGACTCAATACACATTAATCACGGTATGATTCATTGCAATCACATTGTAGCTCACTCCAGTTACAATAAAACTCTCTTTATAACATCGTGGTTGACTTCAATCATATCTGTGTTCATGGTAACGTTCACTCATTTTATAATAAAATACGATTCACTCCAACAACAATATGAACCACCTCAATTGCAGTACGATTCATTTGAATCACGAGTGATTCAGCCTAATCCCGATACAGTTAATAGTCCAATTTGATTCACTGCCGTTATGATGCGATACGATTCACTCATAATACGATTTACTACAATTCTTGTCCATACGATTCCCTGCAATCACGCCACAGTTCATGGGAGTAGCGATACGATTCATTTGGTGAACGATACAACTCAGTTGCGATATGATTCACTCCGGTTTTTACGATTCAGTTCAATCATGATTCGATTCGTTATCATAATTCGCTCCACTTACAATTCAATTCGTTCCCGATATGGTTCACTGCAATCACGATACATTTCACTACACTTGAAATACGATTCACTCCAATTGCAATATAAGATGAATCACTTCAGTTGCAGTTCACTGTAAATAGAACACAATTCACTTCAATTATGATAGTCAAATCAATTCAAATGAGATGACATTTTCCTCCACTTCTATGATACGATTCGCTTCAATTACGATATAACAAGAGCATCATGTCTTTGATTACACTTACTTCACCTTTGCTCACCGCTCCGGTTAATGATGCCAAATCATGATGTAATGTGCACTTCGCCTGAACGAGAAGCATCCCACTTTCTGTCCGTCAAGCTTTTTCGGACGACTCCCCCCCCCCGCCAGATCTCCCTGCCTCCCCGAGCCAATTAACAAGGACCCCGGTGAGAATTTGTTGCCGTGGTCCAGGCTCAAACAAGTTTTTTTTTCCAGAGTGAAATCAATACAACTGAGCGAGAGATGCCCTTTAAAGTCTTAACGTTGTAGTTTGATATTTGATTTTAGAAAATTTGACCGAATGTGATTGTTTGGATTTTATGAGTTTGACTCGGTTATGCCGTTACCATTTGATGCCGCTCAGGCCAATACATTGGCCGATTTGTGTTTTTGGTGCCGGCTGTTAACGGGACAGCATTTAAAATGGCTTCGATTCAGAGTCTTACTGCTCAAGGAGAGTAAATGTCAGTCATTTCCCTCCGCGATGCAAACCATGAATAATTGTGATTCCAAAGTAAAGGCCTCCGGTTGAAAAAGGAGCATTTCAAGGTCAAGTGTGTTGTGCTGCTTTTTAGGTCCTACTTTTTCCTTTCCCTTTTTTTTTTTTAGTCTGAGCTGAACCCGCCGCAGTAGCAAAGTCTTGCATTTGATTCATGACCGGATGTCTTTACAGCTCTAATTTTAGAGTAATACTTTAATAATGGAGCAGTTCTCGACTTGCTATCTGTCATATCGGGAAAAGAGGAAGATGCCTCTGTCTTTTTTTTTTTCTCCCCTCCCTTTTACGAGGTGCAGCAACTGAGACTTAATGAGAATCACTCAAGTTGAAGACATTTCCCCTCCGTGTTCAAGCTTAGCTTTATTCCATTCACGCTGTGTCAGATTTTTGGGGCATTTTGGGACAAATGGGACGTGATTCCGACTCCATTTGGGCTGCCTGAGTGTTAAAAAACTGTGACATCTGTATTTTCCTGGTGGGCACTTGTGTCGTTCTCAGTTTTTGGTAGACATGGCTGCATAACTTAGAGTATTCATGCCAAAAAATAAATTAAAAAAGCCAATGACATCCCTCAAGACCTTGCCCTAGATTTGACTACTTAGTAGTTGAAGATCTCGAGAGACTGGACAGCCTTGATTTTGTTGCTGCAGGCCTGCATATTGTTTAATCGGCATCATTATTATTACTTACGCAGACAAATTGTTGTTGTCCAGAAAGAGACAAAGGATATTATTTCCATTTTTATTAAAGACAAAAGAATCTGGGGGACAATTTGTCCACACACTCGTGTTATCAGTTACTCTTTTGCACCAGACTTTTTTTTGTGTGATCTGGAATTCTTGATTAATCGTCTGAACTATCCCCAAAGCCTTCTGATTGGTTTCTTTTCAGTTTTGAAAGTTTAGTTCCAAAAGTTAATCTGAAAATACTACATTTACAAAGCTAATGCTAGCGGTCCCTCTCAATTTACTTATGTGTTAGCATTAAGCTAGCAGGGCTTTCAAATCATTTTGAATATGCTAACTTTATTTGTATGTGAGCGTGTTTTGTTTTAAATTCTCTTAGAAAGATAAATACGATATATTTATTTTGTATTTGTCCATGGAGGCATTCCTATGTCCCAATATATTTGTCAGCACAGTGTGTGTAGTAATTAGCCAAACAATCGCCATGTTGTTGATGCTGCACTGCGGCGGTACCGCAGCGTAGTAGGGAGTCCTTGCTACTTTGAATTAAAAGACATGGGTGTTGTCTTCCCCCGTAACGATGTAGCTGTGTCCCTACGGGAAACGAGCGTGAACCGCGAGACCTCGCGCTTCGCTAGCGCACCCGCAGCAGGCTAGATAAATCGTGGAGCGACACAGCCGCCGGGCCCTCTCCGAGGTCGCTTTAGTAGTGAGCGCTCATTAAGCGAGGGAGCAGCAGGCGCTGTGTGTTCCGCTCTTGACCCAAAGTACCTGTGGAAGAACCTTCTCCAAGGCCACGTGTTGTTATTTGCTACTTCTCGCTTAGCGTTGAACCAAACTTGATAGAGATGAGCAATTCTCTGACGGTCTACGTCAAGGTCCTTCGAATGTACTGGTAACTTTTAATAACGACGTTTGTAGTTTAACCAATCATTTTTTAAATTTGCCTTAAAATAGTGTCAGTACCACCCGCTTGGCCTCTCAGCCCGCGTTAGCTCAGTTGAGCTCCAGCTCAGCCTGCACAGGATAAGCAGATAAGACGCTGTACGATGTATCGTAAATTAGAACATTGCACCGAGTTTAGATTCTGAGAGAAGGGAATGATATCACTCAACTATTCAGGACAGAACATCTTGGATTGCTTTTTTTTTTCCCCCTGACTCACAAGGTCAAACAAAGTGTGGATTCACACAAACACTCACACACTTGCACAAATCCAATGCCAGAGGTGAATTAACATAATTGAAGGCATTACATTGTGTACCTGATGAGATGTGCGGTGTGGTCTCCAAGTAAACATGCCTCCCTTTCGAACAGATTGTCCAATTCTCATTAAATGCAATGCACATAGTGAAGAGAGAACACATTGTAAAAGAATAATGCCACTATTAACAACCATCCCATCTAATGGCTCACTCAATGGAAACTATTAATTATTAATAATACTTGATGTACAATTGTATAGTATCTCATTAACAATTTAACACTAGTTCAAGTTTTTAAGCAGGTGAGTACACTGTACGCAATTACGGCACCGTTCGAGCGTTTTGGAGCAGAAGCGCAGTCTCTGTATTAACAGTATCGGACGCATTGTCCTCACCTCGCTCTGGTTCATTTTCTCAGAGTCATTAAAATGTCACCGCAGAGCCTCTTAATGCATCTTGACTTAAACTTTAATTCATCGTGTGTGTGCGTGTGTGATATTAATATATTATATATGTATGTGTGTGTGTATATATACGTATATATACGTATATATATATATATATATATACGTATATATACGTATATATATATATATATATATATATAAAATACCAGTGCAGCACAATATGCTAGTGTGTTTCTAAACAACCTGTCAGTGTTGCACTATTTAAAGACACCACCATCTGCGACCTTTCACACTGTCAGCCCTATCGTGTGTGCACCTTGACAGCTCGCAGCAGACACCTTCCACACCACAGTTGCAATCGTCACCAAAAACGTGATCTGTGAAAAAAGGCCCGCGAGTTGCCGTTTGTTCTGGGGGGGAAAAAAAAGGACTGCGTTCTCATGAAAGATTAATTGTTTGCTCTCTGGCCCCGGGGCCCCCGACGACTCGGAATGAATAAAGCAGAACGGATCGATAGCGGTGAGACTTAGAGGTAACCTATGGCTGGAGTTTGAAAGGTTAGCTCTTAATCGAAGCCTGCCCACACTCATAATGAAGAAATGTCATCTTTAATCATCCGCACGCTGAAGTACAGTGCTGTGAGAAATTGCGAAACAATTCTTTGGCACGTTCTGGTGCCGGGAGCCGACCTATTACTTTTACAGTGTTTACAACCTGATGTCGGTCAAAGTCGTCACGTTCCGTTTCGGTATTTGTCGTCATTTACAGCATGTACTGTATCTTATTCAAAAAGTTTGGGCTGATTGAATTTCAGGTTTTGTTCTGTTTCCCCCTCAAGGGGCCTCATGCCACGAACATTGGAAAGTCAGATCACATTGGAGAAGACCCCCAGCTACTTTGTCACCAGGGAGGCTCCTCGCCGCATCTCCAGCATGTCCCAACAGATCAAGCTGATCGTGGTGGTACGCAACCCAGTCACCCGAGCCATCTCGGACTACACGCAGACTCAGTCCAAGAAGCCCGACATCCCCACTTTTGAAGAGCTGGCCTTTAAGAACCGGAGCCTGGGCGTGGTGGACACCTCGTGGAACGCCATCCGCATCGGTATGTACATCCTGCATCTGGAGAACTGGCTACGCTACTTCCGCCTCTCGCAGATGCATTTTGTCAGCGGCGAGCGGCTCATCACGGACCCGGCGGGCGAGATGGGCCGCGTTCAGGACTTCCTAGGACTCAAGCGGATCATCTCGGACAAGCACTTCTACTTCAACAGGACCAAGGGCTTCCCGTGTCTGAAGAAGCCGGAGAGCAGCGGGCAGCCTCGATGCTTGGGTAAGTCCAAGGGCAGGACTCACGTCCAAATCGAGCAGGAGGTCATCGAACAGCTGCAGGAGTTTTATAGACCCTTCAACGTCAAGTTCTTCGAAACGGTCGGACAGGACTTCAAGTGGGATTGAACACAAAAACCAGACTTGGGTCCTTGAAACTTTGTCTTGGAACCACTTTAAGGAAGCTGCTTGACAAAATGAGCTCATCCAAAGACTGGATTCGTCACGGACAAAGCAGGAAGTTGTAAAAAAACGAAGGCTTGGAATATTTATGGAAGACATTTGAAAAAATAGACATGACGGTATTCACAGGAATAATTTTGAACCACGCCGTGAGATTGAATGTGTGATGTACAAACACAAAAGTTCCATGCGCTTAAATACAAATGTTATTTTTAAATTTCAGCTCCAAACGAGAACTTGGATGTGTTCAGATCCAAATACTTTACTCCTGAAAACTTTATGGAAGATGCTTGAGGGATTTGTGGGTGGACCACCCGGCACGTTTTCACCAAGTGGTTGCATCAAAAAAAAAAAATCGGAAATATCAAAATAATCGGGTGATGCTACACATTTAATCAATTGGTTGTCGATCACCCAAACCCTTGGTGAAAATATTGTTTAAGGTGTTGATTAGCAAAAAAAAAAAAAAAAACAATTCCCCAAATCAAATCAAGTGTAGTTGCCCCACGCACGTAAATCACATGAATAAATTATCGAAGAAGCTGCATTAATTCTTCAAGGCCTCTGTCGTGTTAGCGCTTCACGCCCATGCGAACGGCGCCGCTTAAATATTCATAAGCTCCGATTGCTTTCCGACGCGCTCGGAATGCACCCGTGCTTTTTCCTGTCGGTGCATCAACAAGGCAAAAATAAAACGATTTTGTCGATTAGTAAATTTGTTTAAATGAAAGCAAGATAAAAAAAAATAAATGTTTGCTGTTTACCGGACTTTGAATTCCTACTTGATGCTTCAGTGATTATGTTGCAATCAATTGATTTCAGAATCGGACACAAAATGGGCTGAGTAGTTTGTCTCCACTAAACATATCGATTGGCCAAAATCTCGATTTTTCTCCTTTTTAACATTTGATTGACAGGCCAATCGCGTTAGGAGTCTGTGTCTCGCCCAGCCGTCAGCGGCAGACACGTCGTGTTTGGCAACTTTATCTCGCCTCGGTTAATTATATTTTTTCCCCCACGTCTCCCTGCCAACCTCGGAAAGCTGGAGGCTTTATGATATTACACTCGCAAAGTTTGGCTGATGTGATACTTTCCATTTGACAAGTGATAAAAACCTGCTCGGCACAACAATTTTGTTGCAATCTTGTATGCTCGTGGTTTTCATTTGCTTATTAATGCGAGCATTGGTTTGTCATGTAATCACAAACGAGATATGTGCAAGTGAGACTTCCAGTAATGAATGCAGAACCTCTGTGATGACCGCTTGGAGGAAAGACGATCAGCGAGATGATAGTCCAACTTGTCACGACATCCTCTCAGGATTTAGCATTTCCATTATGACTTTTCTTCTTCTCCTTCTAGAGAAAATGGGTTCAATCTAGCCGCTGTCGCCGTTCCCTGTCAGTCAGCGTTGACCTCAGAATTAACATATTCATGTTTCGCGAATTCTACGTGGAATTATTGCAGCTCAAAAGCTACAGTGAGGTACAAACTGATGAGATCCGATACCAGGAATGTTTTAGTCATGATTATTATTCTGGTTGCAGTTTGAAGTGGTGAAGAAATGCTTATATATATATATATATATATATATTATAAATTATTATTGGAGCAGATGCGTCTCCTGTTTGAACTCATTAGATTTGTGACAACTTGGCACACTTCAAACGGCAGCAAAAATGAAACAAAGAAAAGACGGCAAGAGAGAAAAGTCCCGGGTCTCGTCATGCGTTCGGCTGAGACGACTGGACAGCAACAAAAGGATGTCAGCGGAACGCGCGATAAGTTGTGCAGTGTGGAAATTGATTTTATTAAAGATTTTTTATAACATTTAAAACGGTGCAATTTTGCTGACGGAGTGACTCAGGGATCCTAACCCAGCCCTGAAATCTTTTGGGATTGTTGAAATTGCATTTGGGAGGTGGAGCTAAAACAATTAGCCAACAATTTTTGCAAATATTTCCACCCTGGTGAACATGCAGTCATGGACAAAAATATTCGACCACCTCAAGGACCCCAGGGATCACACCATCCTCAAATCATAAGCATCCATGATAGAGGAAAGAGGCTAAATTGCAAATATATTTGCACGTTTAATGTAGGCTGAGCATGGTGTCCAAGTTCAATCATTTGGAGGATTCATTTTCAAAAAGGCGGTTCATCAGCTTTAATACATAGTTGATTTCAATCAGCGCTCTTGTGTTGTCAAAGGGACCAACTCAAGTATGAATTTGTTGCCACTCATTGGGAGGAAAGATGAATCATGGGCCCAGCCAAAACAGCCGCTCTTAAACTGGAGCTCATCACTTCAAAAGTGTTGGGGTGTTTTTATTTTTATGGCTAAAGGTACTTCAAGGGCCTCATCAAGTCGTGTCGATACTTGGGGGAAAAAAGTTGTTTTGGGTTTTGAAGAGCTGCGTGAAGTTTGTTTTTATGCGAGATTCAGTTTGCTTTGAAAATCAATTCAAGGTTTTCGTCGGAGAGTTTCGAAGATGAGCGGTTCCTCGAGGTAATGACGAGGTCGTGGAGTTTGCCCGTCTTCAAATTTGAAATTCAGACACATTGACTCTCTGTACAGCTGTCGAAGAAGGGACACTAAACACGCCTATGTAGGTGAGTTTTACATTTACCGTATTGGCCCGAATATAAGACGACCCTGATTATAAGACGACACTCTCTTTTTCAAGACTCGAGTTTGAAAAAAGACTTTTTGAACACCAAATTTAATTTTTATACAGAAAATAATTACAATTTTCAGTATTATTTCAATGCAAAAAACACTGTCTTATATTCGGGGCAATACGGTATTTACTTTTATTTTACTTCATTACAATTCTTACTCTCACTTTTGTGTAACAGGTTCAAATTTACAAAGTCGACTCCAGAAACCTCCTTTTCCATCTCTTTCAATGCTAAACGTCCATTATGGCCATTAAAGGGTGAGTAGTTTTACTTAATTTTAGTTTTATTTGTCTTTATTACACAGGTTTAACTTTTTTTTACGCTTGTATGACAGCTAAAAAATGAGAAAAAAAAGCTCCCACTTAACATTCATCGTCATGAAAGTGTAAGTATTTTTTTATTATTATTAAATGATTCTGCAATATGAAATAATCAGACATTTTAATAATTTTTCGGAATTCTGAATTGAACATTGACAATAATGTGAACATGATGGAAAAAAGCTAGCGGACCTTAACATGGTCGTATAAAGTGCTGACAAGAAATATTAAATCCAAGTCAGAGGTTGATGGGGAGGAAAAAAATGTTTCTCTCCCTTCCAGCTAAGAAAACATTAAAAAGAAAATAAAGGTGCGCAATCGGTGTGAAAGGAGATGATTCATGGGGCCTGAGCCAACACAGCGGCTCTTGTTAAATGTTCTGCAAACCCGCCGTGGCCTTTCCAACTCCCCCCCTCCCCTCACCCCAAAGTCCGTCATGCGTTCTTGCGCCGCATCTTCGGCCAACACTCCCGAGACGGAACGATATGTCAGAACTTCAGCCCCGCGTGGTTCATCACTGAAAAGGTCACTTAGAGCCTCGCGCGGACGACCTGAGCAGCATCCGAAAAAAGAGCTTGACTCTTTGGAGCCCAGACTTTGTTTTGATGAAGATTCTCACTAGTGTGTGTTGATTAAATGACCTCATGAGGAATAAATGGCGACTAAAATACATGACGGTGACTAGCTAGTTTTCTCGTTAGCATTGTGTGCTGTTATTTATAGTAGCGAGAGCAAAGGCTTGTAAACAGTAAATCTCCCTGCTGCCATTGCATCTAATGAGCTGTGTTAGTTTAACTCTCCCTTTGCCCGCAGCAGCCACTCACCATAATAAGCATTAATTACCGGAACAGCACATACATAATTGGCATTGTGATAACTTTCTTTTTTCTTTCTCCCACATGCATGCACAATGCTCTTTAATTGGTTTCAGCGAGTCGTTTTGTACTAATGTTATGTACGGGCCCCCCGGTCGTTTACATTACAATGCTCATGGCTGCCTTCTATTGATTTCTTCTGAGATGATTATAGAAATGGTTTCAAATGTCATTTGAGATTTTCAGACTTGGAAGATAAGACAATCTTCCACCTGCAAACAACCCCAGCCTAGTTACAAGCTTGGTCCAGTCCAAAAGCGGCGTGCTATTGACTTGATTTTCCCAGCATTGATATTACAAGCACACGTCGGGCAGGTTGTTTGAAACGCTTCTAAGCACAGCCTGAAGGCGGAATGTTCTTTGAACGCCGCAGATCAACGTGTCTCCAGAGATGGGGAACGACGGCGCTTATGCCGGCTCGTGTTTGAAGCGCCCCTGAAAGCTGTTCCTTTTTCAAACATTGCTGATTCCCGCAAACGTCGCGTGACCGCCGCGGTGCACGACCGCGAAGACAAGCAGGTGGATTTCGAGGACAGTGATGGAAAATATTTGAACAGTTTTGACAGATGTAGACAGGAAATATAATACCATTCAGTCATGTATTCTTCGTCTTCTGCGTTGCGTGGCTAATATTAGTGCTGTACTGATGAGGTGAGAGAGGAGCTGAGCTTTTTAATTCATGCTGTCTGCCTCCTGGTGGCCAAAGCGGGCAGTGCAGTGCTACAAAATTTTGTTTTGTATTGTTTGAGGCCAACAGTGGGGGAAATTTGTGAAGGACTGTTGGAAATTATTAAAATAGCTCTAAAATGGTCGCTTTAAACAAACATGCAAGACTTTGTCTTTTCAAGTAAAAGTCCTTGAAACCTTTTTTTTTTTTTTTTATCTACTCTTTGTTACCAAATTACATGTTGCTAAGTAAAAAGTTGCTTCAGGGTGGTTTCATCCTTGTAACTAATGAAGAGATGTGTTTTTTTTGTTTTTTTTTAAAGCAGACCTTGCACTTCCACTGTTTCACTCCATCAAAAGTTTGTCTAATTACATGACGTGAGTACTTGGTAGAGAGCAGCACATTGCTTTGAGACGACGTGTCCAAGTGGATCATCGTCAACGTGTCTTATTAATAAGTTATTACAAAGCATGAAGCCGCTTTTTGATGTTCAAAAAAGTCTGCAGAGGGACATTGTCATTTTTTTTTTTAATAAGCTGTGTATGATTGACTGTTCACTAATCATTGCAGCTGTCTACGACTTTGATAACAAATAGCAAAAGATGGAGGAGTTGATCGACTCACAAACCTAGCAATAAATTCAAATAAAGACCAAGTGCAGCAAAATGACATTGTGAACTTTACGCTAACTTATGCAAATGTAAGTCTGATTCCTGCAAGCTGCTTCATTAGCGCCTTTGACCTTTTCGGGTTAAAATTGACTAAATAAAAAAAGCAGCATGTAGTTATTGAATTCCCCGGATTATGTAGGCCTGTGGCGACTGCATTTAAAATGTGCAAATCGTTTAAAGTCATTTCGCCGCGTTTATTGTCGCGCACCACATTAGCATTCATTTGTGCTCCTTGCGCTCGGGAGCTCATTAGCATGCTAACGGTAATCTTTTGGCCCTTTGTGCTCTCCCTGACAGACTTGTGTAAATAAATAGCCGCAATTAAACATAAACCGCTTTGAACTAGCCTCTCTGGCTCCCCTGAGTCATGGTTTATATTAGCCTCGTTTAGGTTTTTGGATTGGAAAATAGCTTTTATATTTACCTCTGCATTTGGAGTTCAAATAATAGTGCCATGTTAGCTTCTAGCAACAAAACAATGAATATAAAGTTTATTTTGGCAACTAAGCAACATAATTCCAAAAATAAATGTGACTGTCACCAAATTGTAAAGTGGTAATCGCTAGCTAGCAGGGTCATCTGTTCAACATTTAATTAGCTAGCTAGCAAGCTCATTCGTTAATGGGTAGTTAGCAAAATAGTCGGTGCATTGATTAGTTGTAACTTGTAACCTGTGAATAAAGAGAAACAGACCACATGAGCATTTTTCAAAAACTTTCTTTGGTTTCTTTTGTGAGTAAACGCCATTGATTTATGATTCAATTAACTCCTCGCCAAACAAGCCAAAATGAGGTTTTCATGTGGAGCTCTGAAGCGAGGATGATGTCTTTGAGTTCCCAAATCCATACGGTTTTAAATATCCCGAAAGATACTATAAATCATGTGTAAAGCCTCTCTGTGACATTCCCACGTTGACCGCCACGCTCTTTTCGTCTTTATTATATCGACACGGTGGCTGTCTGAGCTGACAGAAGATCCATCAGTAGAGTTACAGGCACCACTACCGGAGCCGCCCCCTGCGACTAAATGGAGATTAATTACGGAGACGCTCGGTGTGTTGAGACAGGAAATCATGCGCTAGCAGTGAAGGCCTTGCTGGCCTTGACCATCCACCACTGGGGAGTGCCACCTGTCACGTTGCGTAATGAATCGTAACGGCCATTTTGATGTGTGAAGCATGGTGGCGTACAGGACCGCCTCCGTGCTCACACCCCGGGTAGAAACAGCGACGGGCAGCTGGCAGCTGCAAATGCTTTCACGCGGCCAACAATGTGAAACATGCTAATTTGTTCCTGGCTAAAAAGCCAGGCAAATGTTTGAAAAACAGTGATTAAAGTTTAGTGAACAAATGTCCCATTATAACGAACGTTTTGGCTCTCGATAAAATGTGCTTGTGCCCTTTTATGCTAGCTAGCCAAATAGCTAACAAAATAACTAACAATTGAATCAGTGTGCTAGCTAACTCGCACGCAAATTACTGTATTTTCCGGACTATAAGGCGCACCTAAAAACCTAAAATTTGTGTGCCTTATAGTCCGGTGCGCCCTATATATATAGACCAAATTCCTAAATTTAAACTGGCCTGAAGCATTGTGTCATGAAATCAATCATAAGTGGACCGCTGAAGACTATGAATCATGAATCAAAAAGACTATTGTTTTGTGATTATAAAGTAATTTGTTGCGGAGAATGATTTGATATGGATTAAAAATCTGACATGATCCATTAATGGTGCGCTTTATAGTCCGGTGCGCCTTATAGTTTGGAAAATACGGTAATCTGCAACTAGCAAACTAACCAACCAATTAAATAACAGTATGAACATACTAGTTTCCTATTTTTTTCAGTTAGGTCGAAGCCATTTGCGGTTGTCACCGAAAAGCAGAAGCCACAGAAAGTCAACAGTCTCAAGAAGGTAAACTAAAAGTTGCGGCATTCATATTTTACATCCTTTTTTTTTTTCTTCTTCTACTTTCTTGTTATTCTCTTGTAAGATCCCTGAAGGGAAGTGAAGAAAAAAAAGAGTTGGAGATAATTTATGATATTCGTTGTCTGGCAATGAGGCTGTTTAATAAAGTGCAAGCTTACACGGCAGCCTGCTCTTAACTGTGATTCATTACGGAGCCGACATGAAAATAAAAGAGGCGCCGAACCACCATTGCTCTTCACTCGCAACAAATTGCCTTCGCATCTGACTTGAATAAATCCGTTATTGAAACTTATTCAACATATGTTAGCTAGAGAAAGAACCTGTTCAAATTAGGGGCAGATTCGGTTAAAGGTGGCAAACTACTGTAGTGGCGCCTTGATTTGCGAGATTTTTATCTATAGTGACAAAAAAAATAATATTCCGCCTTTATTGTTAAATAATGACTTTCTCCTTCAAAAAATGTCATAGGAATTTGATTTCACTCCAGCTTTGGATGCCACGTGAACTGTTTACTTCGTCCAGCCTCCTTTTTTTATTATTTTTTATTTAGCCGTTAATTAAAAATGCATGAAAGGAGACTTTTAAGGCCCTTGCAAACTTCACACACAGTAAAGCCCCTCCCTCCCCATGTTTTATTCATTACCGTGTTTCCTTACATCATAATTATAGCTGTGGACTTAAAGAGCTTGCCTTCGAGTCACAGCCGACATTTCCCTGGGGAGTGTTCCTCCGAGGTCTTCTTCTTCTTCGCCTCTCTTTTAAAGCTCAGCTCAAATGAGACGCTCGTTAGGTCGAACATCATTTTGCATCCTCACTCAAAAATCTTCTCACCCGTCTCCAGTCAATTTGTTTCCATCGCCCTTGACAATCATGTTTTTGTGGTTCAATTGAAAATACAATAATATCCGGTTTAGTCATTTTTGTATCGAGGAGTAAGCATTACTAGATGCCATGTTTCCCAACTTTCTTCTAACTGATGGAAACATATTAATTGTGAATAGCCATACGTGTATCCTACAGCTAAGCTAGTTGGCACCCATTAAACTTGGAGTGGGCGGGCCTGACCTGAGCTGGCCGGGTGGTGGAGTCTTCACACTGGAGACGACTCATTAGTCACCTTTTTCTCCCCGGCATTAAGAAGTTTCTTTGAAATGGACGACTGGCCATCCAAAGTGGTCGCTTTGCCCCTCCGAGCGAGGTTCTCACTGCTAATTCATGCCGCCGGGCTTCATTGTTATGCTCGGAATGTGACAAGGGTCTCTCCTTCCTGTTAATTAGTCGAGCTGATACGATGGATTTCTTGTTTTTTTTCGAGGCTGCCACGAGCATGACACAAGGCCATTAGGTGAGAGGGAGCGCTGTGTTTTGCCGCAAAAGCTAGAATAAAACGAGCAGTTAACGACATTCTAGTGTCAAGGGAATGGTGTGTAAAAGAGGGCAGCGAGACACATGCTTCACATGCTTAAGGACAGTTTGGCTTTTGTTTACGTATAAATGACGGGCAGCGGACCCTTACCAGGCCTTATTTTCGGAAATGGTGCATAATCAAAATAGGATTCTGTTTTTAATGCTGTATGTTGTGTTTTTCTAATTAACAATTTATTTTATTTTGTGAATATTTTTTATCTATTTAGAAATATTTAAGTATTTTTTAGAAATAATTTTGGCCCGATTTATATGGATTTTTTTTAAGGCAGATTCGGATACTTGGCAGAATAAAATTCCGGTAACCGATTAATCAACTGATTAATTTAAAGTAATTAAAATAACATTTTGGTTTACAACAATCAAGATATGAAGGAACAAAAAGTTTACTTATTCGACAATTTTACAAATACTGTTTGAATACAGTGTTTAAATTATACATATAGTAAAAAAAAAAAAAAGTGATTCGCCAATTGGCTGCAGCAGGGCGATGACAAAATTTGTGGTGACGTAAATACGAGCCACATTGCTCATTACACCGATGCTGCTCTGTAAAAGGACGCACAGCAGAGCCAGGCCCTTGCACCGTTACAATAAATAACACTTTAGTCTTTGACAAGCTTCATCCAATTTTTATTCTTTTTTTTATATACGTAGCGAGTACAGGCGGTAATAATGCAAACATTTATGCACTTACAAGCGCCTCCTGTCACAAATGTTTTTTTTGAAGGATTCACCTGGAAATAAAAACGTTATGATGGATTGTTGCGCTTACACTGACGACACCTCCTAAGGGTGACAAACGCGGTAGGTCTCTTTTTCCTGAGTGAATAGTTCGCCTTCTATAAATCATATTCGAGAAGCCAATGACAAGGTACCTCTAATTAGCTGAAAGGCCAAAGTGTTTTCGAGTAGTATGCGGAAGAATAACCGAATTACAGGTTACGGTGATCTATCCTGGATACAATTTAGACTTGACGGTCTGATCGTGTCCTATCCAACAATTGTCTCCTTCTCAGTGGTTGTGACTTAAAAGCACTTGTACGGATAACAGTAACGTTTAGTTAGACACAGTTCATGTGCGTGACCTTTAGTGACTCATTTTTCCTGCATCCCAACCGTCGTTGTGGTAATGTAGTCACCAAGAGAAACTTTAACGAGGAAACAGCGCCCTCTAGTGTTTGCACAAGGGAAAATGATTACTATGAGACATGTGATTTTCCATATTTTTTTATTTTACATGGGTAAACCAGCAAAATATGTACACGATTGTACATTTGAAGTAATAAAAAAAAAGTGCATACACGATAACAATAAAAAGAGAAATAAATTAATACAGAAGACTTGGGTGATGTTTAAAATGACGTGTTTTCCCGCGATGCATAAGAAAGTATAAACATTTTTTTTTTTTTTAAAACAGCTTAATAAACCTGCCAGGTTTTTCTTGAGGGGAGGGGGGGGATTTATTGCAGATTGCAGGACTGTACCTAATAAACTGGCAAGACAAGGGACATGATGTGCTTTCATTCAGCATTGTAGTGTCTTTAATTAAAGTTGGTAGGAAAAGAAAATGTAAAACTTAAAAAAAAAAAATCCAGTTGATCGTAACAAAATGACATTCAATCACTTGACAGCTCCTTAAGCCTTCTCAAAACATTCAGTATATTTGATACCAAGTCTTTCTATATGTAATATATACTATATACGCACTGCAAGTTTTTATTATTTTTAAAAAGCGTTCTCAATGTATGTATATTTTACCAGCAGGTCTTGTCATTTAGTGTGTGAAATATGATCATACGTTCCTACTATAGTACAAAACTAGAAATGTATTACTTGTTATTGCATTTTGCTGCGTAAACTATTGAACTATTTATAGCGTGACATAAATAGTAAATACATGAAGCTCTTTCAGCACTTTTAAAAACAAACATCACAGCCGTAGTGTTGTGTCCTGCTGGTTTACAACAGTAAATTGTTTTCTTGTTGTTGTTTTTTTAAGTGTATTGGAACACCCGGAGAGCACAAAATAAACAAAGTGATGATATAGAAGGACGATGTGCAAAATGAAGCAGACATGCTCAAGCAAGACACTTGCATAGTTTATGACGAGCATGCTTGAGCGTTTACTGTACCCGCGTGCGTCCCTTCTGTACATCCTTACGAATCGCAACTATTCTTATATTGCTCCAAAGCGGCATGATGCTACTTAAAAACGACGGGAAGACAAATATATTGCCGTTTTGAAAGTTGGAAGAATCGCGGTAATAGTTGATGTGAAAGCGGGGACGCACGTCACAGTGTAGAGGTTAAGCGAATGCAAACTTGCAGTCATTTAAAAAAAAAAAAAAAAAGTATTGTTAGCCTTGACTTTTTTTTTTCATGGCGTGAATTCTATGAGCAAATATAAGATGCATTTTCAGGCAGATGAAGAAAAATACGTGAGGTAACAGCAGGTTGAGGCGAGATGCTCGAGTCACGTGACGTAAAAAAAAGTACCCATCTAGTCTAAGGCATGAAACTACTACGTGATGCTGAGACGATTACGTTAAAGTTCCGAGTGGTTTTTTTTCTTCTACGATTTAGTGGAGGAGAGGAAACTAGCCATCTATTCAAAAGTGCAAGACAACATTCCTACTCAGTGATGCATAAAGTAGTAGACTAGTATTGGTTTGCGTAATTAGTGTTGAAAAGGCGCTTAAGATCGTTTTCGGTTTCCATTTGGAAGAAAAAAACCGGTTCATATTTTATATACCTTATATACAGACGCATCTATAGCTAATATATTATCTATGTTGATTTTTGTTGTTGTTTTTAAAGGGTGTCATTTCAAAACTCACCTTTTTTCCCAAGAAAAAAAAACATATAAAAACAGTTCTATCATAAAATGTCAACAAAAATAGTTGTAAAATATCTGAAATATTATGGACATGTTGGATTATTTGACAGTGGATTTTCATATGTTGGCCTGATTGAAATTTTTTTCAAAGGACTTTTTCACTCCATAGCTTTGCACGGAGGTGTGTGGTTGATCACAATAAAACTCCTATTTTTTTCGTAAGCGTTTGTGTGTGGTCTCCACAGCAGACCAGACCATTGAGGAGAAAGTCAATTTGGGGTCATTTACTAAGTCTGGATTTACACTGCATGCTTCCAGTGACACATATTCTGAATTGTTTTTCCCCCTTCCCCTTAGGTGGCACAACTGAGCTATGCGGCGTCAACCAGAATCTTCCAAATGTGGACTGATATGTTTCAAATATCTGCACAAACACAAACTGGATACACCCTGCCCTGAGGTCCTAAAAATGAGGTACACACACACCCTACATCTGGCCTAGACAACAACAATACCAAAAAACTCATAATCTAAACTATAGCAAAATAAACAACAACCAGATGCGATGAAATGTTGATTGTTCACATATTATTGTTGTATTATGTGCAATTTGCGTGACTCGTGTTCTGTCAGTGTAAACAGTCAGTTAAGAAATGTGCTTAAAAAACAGCCTAGCTCGGGATATAAAAAAAAAAAAGTAATTAATGCCTTCCCCAAATAAGGTTGACGCAGCAGCTCAACTTGCTCAAACATAGTTGCTTGGCGCTAAGATGCTACAAAATTGCTGCAAAGCATCGTTATTGCAAATTAGTGAGTTTTTCAGCCAATGACGGAGGATAAGTTTAAATAAATAAATAAAATGCACAACTTTCTTTCATACAGTGCAGCCATTTAAGGAACCTGGAGTGTAAATCCAGCCTTGGGTATGATTAGAATTTTTTTTGAGTGTGGGTGTGTCAATTCTGAATATTTATCGCTATGAGTAGAAGATAGGCACAAAGAATGTACAGTAGCTGCATTTGGAGAGAAGAGTACGTACGTTAGCTGCGTCACTGAGGCCTCTGCGGGGCCCGCGCGGGCGATTGCGTCCCCAACGACAGTTTCCGGGAAGACGTCTTCTTTTCGAGAGGCTTGTTCCCGTTAGCGGGAGACTTGAGACTCACGTCGGCGCCGGAAGACTTGGATTTGCCGACGTGCAGCAGGGAGCGACCGAGCGAGCCTGTCTGCTTGATGGGCTCCGATTTGGGAGCGTCGGCGAGCGGCGGCGGGGAAGCCACCGCGGCGTCGGAGCCTTTTGCGCGCTCGACGCCGGCTTCCTTGACCTGTCCGTTCTGCTTGCACGTCCTCTCCGAGGTCTTTTTGAAGAGCAGCGTGCTCCTGCCCAAGTCGGCCGAGCGGCGGCTTTCCCGCTGCCTCAGGGCGCTCTTAAAAAAGGACAAGCCTTTTTCCTCCGACTTACTGCCGCGCTGCAGGTCTCTGGTGGACACGCTGGGTGAACGTAAGCTAGTGACGGAGGAGCTGCTGCTGGAACTGCGCACTGACCTCCGCTCCACCCGGCCGCCGCCATCCGCCGCCTTGGGGACAGACGAGCGGGTCGTCGCCGCGGTGCTTCCTCGCTGATCGCTGACCACAGAATCCCGACTGTAGCTCCTCTCCACCTGACGCTTACGAACGTTCTCTGGGTTCTTTTCATGGTTGTTGAGGTTCCTGGGAGAGGGCGACGCCGACGATTGCGGCGTGGAGCGCGCGCACAGTCGACGTTGTGGCGTGGAGCTGGAGGAAGGGAGCGACTTATTGCTTTTGGATGGGGTCCCGCTGGGAGTGGACACGCTTGTCTTGTCACTCTTTTCTTTAGTGGCGGTCGCCTTTTTGCCTTTCACGGGTGTGCTGGTGGGCGTCTCGGACTTGTGGGTGGAGCACAGGCGCTTCTTGGAGGTTTTTCCCGACTCCGCTTTGGTGGATTTGGTGACGACGACGCTTTCCGCCTTGGATACAGAACCGCCAGTGCTGCTCTTGCGGTTCTGATCTTTGGAGGGGGCGTTTTGAATGTTTTGGTCTTTCGCCGTCATCTGGTTGTTGTTTTCCGTCGTCTTCTCCACCGGCGTGGGAGCGCGACAGTATATCATGTCCAGAAATCGCTTGTTGTTTTCCTGCTCGCCGCAGCTGCTTTCCACCGCCACCGGGGGCGGCCTGCCGCCGGAGTAGCGCTCGTGCCGGCTGTAGCCGCCGAAGCAGGAAGTGGACACGTGGTCGTCGTAGGACTCGCCGATTCTCTCCAGGGGCGGCGAGCAACGCGAGTCCAGAGAGAAGCGCGAGGGCGAGTTGGGGCGAATTTGAAGCTTGGCTGACAGCGACCACGAGGGTTTGACGGCGCTGTCGCTCAAAGCTAGCGGGCTGGCTACGGATGACCTGGAAGTCACGCTCTGGCGCTGGATGCTCCTCACAAAGGGCCGGACGGAGAAACCACCTTCAAAACAAAAAAAAGATTTCATGAAGACATTCAGAGTGTCAAAAACAAGCTGAGAAATTCAGTTTTTGAAGCGACATATGTGGAAGGGCTTGCTAGAAAATACGAGCAAATCATAAAAACATGCAGCGCTGAATTGACTGCGTTCCGGCTCATCAAACTCTGTCAAATACTACACAGGCAATAACCGTTGTTGTGTGTGTGCTGGCCACACGCGCCCCGGGGCGGCCATATGCTGAGGCAGCAGTCTTCAGCCTGAGCCCCTCATTACGAGAGCCACAAACAGCAGGCCTGGCTCACATCTGTTTCAGTTTGACACGGCAGAGTGGAGGACCACCTCGAATTGGTGTTTCCTTGTTTTTGTCTTCACCCCCCAAAAAATTAGCCTAAATTTGACGCAAAGGTGAGGAGAAAGTTTTGAAACGGTTGAGTTGCCTACAGGTTTCATTTGATTCTAACAGCAATATTTTTATTGGGGAGAGCACGTTGGTAAAATATGTGTTTTGAAAAAAGGAAAAATACCCTTGAGACTCATTCAAGTCCAAACCAATTATTTAGATACCAGACTTGACTATATTCTAGAAGTTGTCAATCTGAAAAGCGAAAATCAGAATGTCACAATATAGTCTTGTGTGGTCGGCTCCTCTGGAAACCGATCTTGACCTCACCGTCGTCTTCGCTGCGCTCTCCGGTGAACTCCACCGACTCCGCCAGCGAAGCCAGTGAGGTGCGTCTCGACGAGGCGCCCGACGCTAGACTAGCAGGTCTGCTCCCGGGCAGCCTGTTGATCCAGTGGTCGCACAAAGAAGAACTGGTAGAACCTGTGAGACGGATCATTAAGAGTCACTATTCAAAGCAAAATAGTGCACCAAGGCTCTATTCTCAGTACTTTACTCTTTTGCCCCACATTATTTTAATCAGTCACAGACTGACCTGCAACAGAACTGTTGGCCGACCAAGAGGGAATGGCGGTCCTGCGTTGGTAGAAAAGTATGTAAGCCGTCTGTTGACACACGTCGTCGTCAGCCACCGGCGCCACCTCGCTGTCGTCAAAGCAGTACCACTGACCGTCCACGGAGTTCTTGCAGTAGGCTGCGAGCGCAGACAGGAAACATTGCTTGAAAAAAACCCACTGCCCATCCCAATGACTCACAGGCTGTGATGTCATCGCTACCCGTGTAGTGGCCTCCGTGCATGCTCCCGTGATGGTTGCACACGGCGTAGAGGTCATACAGGAAGTCGTCGGGGTTCCTCCCGAGGCCGTAGGGTCGTCTCCACGGCGACCAGTGCGAGGGGAGACTCCAGCTACTCTGGCTTCTCTTCACCACGTGAGGCGCCATGTCCATGCCCATGAGAGGGAATCTCACCATGTTTTGCATCTTCACCCTGCGGTCACCCTCCTACGGGGAAACCAAGGGAGGAACTCGTATCTGCTACAAGTTTAGAGTTCAAACTTCAAATTACCTGTCTGAATCTCTTGAGGTGCAGTATGAGCACATCCGGCAGCGTCCATAGGCTGAGCTTGATGCGGCCCTGTTGCAGCTGCTTGCAATGGGGGCAGCGCCAGGCGTCGTCCGGGGCCAGCTGAAAAAGAACCAGAGCCATGAAGGACAAACTGACAAAAAAAATTAAGGCGCTGGCTTTTGCCTCTCTTTCTACATTCTTTTCTGGCAGCGGCGAGCGAAGCCACAATGTTTATGTTGGTCGTCGCTTCTCGTGTCTAGCTTAGGGCGAACGTACCATTAGGAGTCGAATACGCAGCAAAACCACAGCGAGCTCAAGACCGTTATTACTCTCAGAGTGAGCCCCGAGATAAACATGAAGAAAATATTCCAGCTCATGTGCTCTGAGCAAAATGGAGACATAGTCAGACAGTATTTTTTATTTCTGGAACTTTGGCTCAAAGTCACCGATAGTTATTAAACTCGACGTTTGATTGATGATTTTTCTTTTTTAATCTAATTGTGATTTCCAATTGTGTTTTACCTGCTCCTCTTTAGTGTAGAGTTGGAAACACTGAGCCAGCGTGCACGCCTGCGGCTGGTGGTGCTGTTCTCTGTGC
Organism: Syngnathus typhle; assembly: GCF_033458585.1. Taxonomy (NCBI): domain Eukaryota; kingdom Metazoa; phylum Chordata; class Actinopteri; order Syngnathiformes; family Syngnathidae; genus Syngnathus; species Syngnathus typhle. Next base: position 5,761,016 of record NC_083754.1, read on the forward strand.
AGATAAACGCTCTCGGCGTCGGGGATGTACACCTCTTCCGTGTGCCCGAACAGACTGGGGGGGGGGGGGAAGCGACGTGATTTGTGTTCATTAAGTTTGAACAAGATAAAAGCTGGCAGAGGTCAATTCATTTTTGCTTTATTGCGAGGTAACTTGTCACCAATGATAAATTATGCCGGTGAATTACATATTAAAATCTCCACTAAATTAAAGACATACTCAACCTTTTGACCACAATTTGTATTGCCAAATAAGATGTGTGTGATGTAACTTGGAGATGAGTCCACTTACTAATCTTTGGTCTCCTTGTCCCACTCCACCACAATCTTCACGTGGGGCGGTCCACCCTGTCCGCAGGATTTGTACGCTCTGAAACACCCACAAACAAAACCACAAATTTGCCGTTGGTTAAGTTATTTAAGTTAAGCGTTCAACAAAATATAAATGTTGCCGTACCAAAAAAAAACGTGTTTTAAAGTTTACTGTATTTCTATTAACTAGCCTGAGGACAAAAACTCAACTACGCTTTTTACTGATGAATTCTTATGCTTGAGTGATGTTCTGGCTTGCTTTATGTAGCTCAGGAAAGAACAAAAAAAAAAAAAGAAATCCTAAACTGGCATTTGAAGACATGCTCGGGCCTGTCACTGATCCGCTGTGAGACGATAAACAACACTTGCGTTTCTGATTGATGATGTTTTCCCTGGATGTGAAATTTGATACGCCAAAGAGTAAAACTGACCTCTCCACCGTGGGGTGACAAAGCGGTCGCTCGTCTTGAGGGAGGAGGTAGGTGATCCCGACCACGCCAACCACACGAAGACTGAAAGGCCCCACCTGTGTGTCAAGATTGTTTTGCAAAAGTCCAATGGTGCATTGGTGCTAAAAAAAAAAATAATAATAATTTCACTTTCTACCTGAATGTAGACCCCAGGTCGCAAAAGATGGCGCATTTTTTCCAAAATCTCCTTCTGCAGTGTGTCCCAGGTAGCCGTGCGCTCCATGAACAGCACGAAAGGCAAGCCGAACCTAAAATGACAATTAACTCCATTTATAAATCGACGTCTATAGTTGTCAATGGCAGTGACTGTGTCAATTTTTATTTTATTTTTTATGAACCCTTGAAACAAAACTGAGTACCAACTTGGGGTCACAGTACAGATGGCAGCTTTACCTTTTTGCTTGGTGGCCGGTGCAGGCTCGGTTGCACACCAGCAGGATCATTTTCTCCGGTGCCATGTTCTTATTTGGGGACACCACGGGAGTCAAAGTCCCCTGCATGAAAGACGGCGTGCGGCCATTTTCCACGCCGTACTTCAAGTTGTTTTGATTCAAGTTGGCCAGAAGACTTCCTGTACAAAGTAGTTAGCTAGTTTAGGCTGGATTTGAACTGTAGATGAGTATCCATTTTTTTTTATCCGTTTGGGAGAGGACTGCACCAATTCCTTTTTTTTTTCCATTTACTCCAACGTGATGTGAATAAGTAACATGGACCTCTTTTTGTGCGTAGGTTCTCCAGTTTGAACATCTCTGGCGTCTCAAAGGCAAAGATGGAGTCGCTCTCTTGGATGATGTCCAGGTCGTCGTCATCGTCGCAAAAGGAACGATGGAAGCCGTCGTAGTACATTTCAGTCAGAATGAACTAAAACGAGCAAGCAAGTAAGTGCACGAGTCGAAGTGGAGAAAATTTGGCTATCGGGAAGCTGAAGGAATGAACACCTGGTCCATTGGCATCTTGGTCTCACGTGACACGGCGTCACGTAGGCGGTACACGGTGCTGTTGAGGGGCACGGCCACGCCGATCCGGAGACAGTGCGAGTACTTCCCCTGGTAGACCACCGTGACGTAGAGAGGGCTGGAAAACAAACACGTGATTTTCCTTGAAGCTGGTTCGCAGGCGTTGACAACGTCTCCACTTACCGTGTGTGTGGCAGGGGGATGGGTAAGGAGATGCACAGGAAGGGGTCAAAGGTATTGCTCTGTTTTTGGCAATGGGGGCAGGTGAGGGAAGACCTTTAGGGGAAAAAACAACTATGGATCAACTCATGCTGTAGACGCACAGAAAGGAATGTCGTTGTTACCTGTACTGAGCCTGGAAGAGCTCCTGTACGAACGACCCAGCCGAAAGGGGCGGGGAAGGTCCCTCCGTGGTTTGGTCATCTAAGTCGATAGGTGGCTGAACAAGCCCAAACGTGTTTTAATGACAATAGCAGTCGTAAAAAGGTGCAGCAGGCTTTCCTCTTGGGACACATTCAAGTTGCTTTCCGAGCTGCCGTTATTTAACTCACCCTCAAGGTTGGCCTGGCGTTTGGGTTGACGGTGTTGAGGTCCTCGTGCACTCGGTCCAGCAGCCACAGCAGAAACTCTTGGGCGTCGTGCTGAGCGTTCCCTTTAAACTGCGTGGCGTTCTTGGACACCGCGTTCTGCAGAAAAATGTTTGTGGTGGGTTTACTCGTGTTTGGATTTGCACAGCTGGGCTCGAAAAAAATCACGCTGAGATCAACTATGGCAGCTCATCAGCGTTACCTTAAAATCTCTGCTGTGCTGGGGGGTGTACTCAAAAGTCCATAAAGCCCGAACAAGTCCAGACAGTTGCTCTGTCACTTCCCCCTTGGCCATGGGACCTTTCTTCTGCAGATGGACGGCATTTGTTTTTGGTTTGTCCTCCTGGTTAGCCTCGTCCGCCCTGTAGTGCTCCAGGACGAGGTACTCGGCAAAAAGCTCGGTGTTGCTGAGGCACTGCAGAACAGCATTCATAAAGCAGGTATTGCCGTGGTTCTTCAGGCCGGACACGCCGGGAATCCTCTCGCCGGAGAGGTAGAACCGGAGGTCTCCGTCCTCCAAGGGTGCGTCCTTAAGTCCGGAGTGAAACGCCGAGAAGCCCCCGTCATCTTTGTCGTCGTCGGTTTGCACTTCGGAACCAAAGTGGGACAAGGCAGTGAGCGTCCTCAGGACTCTGCTCATAAAACTACCCACGGAGCGTACCGAGCCTCGCCTGAACAACTTCTTGCCGAAGCTCGTCTTCTTATCCTTGGTGGCGGCTTTACACGACATGATTGTACTACCCTCACCTTCACCCTCCAGTCCGAGTCAAGGGAGACCTTCAGCGGCGTGCTATCCGCCGACGCTCCATCGCTCAAACAACCCCGAGCCGAGTTAACTAACCCCTCGCCAGGCATAACATTGTAACTACAGTCTCTCACCACACTTACTAAATAACATACCGAGAAGTAAGACTCCTCTTGGGAATATTAAAACAACCGCCGGGCTCGCTCCTTTCCTTCCCTTGGGGCGGCGGCAAGCTCCGTCCGGTGTCTCCTCACTTTGCGGTCGGCTGCCGCATAGCGACGAACTAACTCCGGATTGTCTTTCGGGTCGAAGAGCGCTGATGTTAGCCAAGGTGGCTAACGTTAGCTACACAAATTGGGGCCGAAAAAACGACGCCGGTCGTGTTCGGCCGAGAGGTCCAGATCTAAAAAAGAGCGATAGTCCGCCATGGCGAGCACGGGGTGACATTCCATGTAGAGAGCGTGTCAAATGTGCAAATGTCTGAAAATTGTTTGCATATTTGCGAGGCACGTTCGGGTGCCAAATAGCAGAACGCTTCTGTTTCTTCTTCTCGTTGTTGTTTGTTTTGGCAGGCAAGTGATGACGAGGAAGACGTGGATTCATCTCCTCCTATCGTTCGGGCGGAAAAACTACAGTAGGGAAAAATGCATACAGTAAGTTTTCAATTCTCGTTTCTGCCTGTGGGTGGCGCAATAAGCACGCAGATTAAAAACAAATCGGCCAAAATATGTCGTGCAAAAAAGTCGTGATCCCCCATCTTTTTTAATTGGCAAAGTGGATTGACAAAGTTTGTGTAGATTCTTAAAAAGTATTGTGTGCTAAAAACCTCAGTAGACCAGTGGTTGTTGATAATTATAACACTATTTATTGATTGGCTCTGAGTTATTTTATGATAATTTGTGTTTATTTTTATTTGCCCACCTTTGTGTGTAATAACATGTGTAATAACTATGTAATAATTAACTATATTAGCAAGTCACCTAGCAACATGCTAGTCATGACTGTAATTTCTATTGTTCAATTCTAACTTCTTTTTACATACAAACATGCTTGTTCAATTAATTCACAATTCTAAATTGTCCATAGATGTGACTGTGTAAATAGGAATGATTGTTTGTCCGTGTCCTGCGATTGGCTCGCTCAAAGTCCAGTGGAATAGGCAGTTACATCCCAGCGAAAAGGGGACGCTGTCATTTTGTGGTGACATGATGGAGTAGCATTCATAAGGTTGCAATCAATCAAATTGGGACGGATTAGTAAAATAATTAGTGGTGAGCAATTAAAGAGCGTGCACATGAGAACCGGTCATATAAATAACCTCTTCACTTGGTATTCAAGCAGGCAGAGGGAGCCAGCTGGGGATCTTCTCTCATGACGTGTCCATGGAAACAAGGCAAAGAGGGTGGGGGGCATCATGCTTTTTGTTATTTTGCCTGGGATAATGTCAAAATGTGGCAAGATTAAAAAAGGGAAGTCAATTGTTTTGTTTTCCAACCAAATGAGTCCTCGGGTGGTTCTCTCTCATGAGGCCGCCTGTCAATCACAGCTCAGGTCGGCCTTGCAATGGCGAGAAAGTTCCACACGGTTGAGGAGGTCCTTCAATGTGACAACCAACCAATGGCGACACCCCTGAGGTTTTGTTTTCATTAGATGAGGTGACTCAGGGTGCATCGTTTGTTGTTTCTTTGAATTTCATTAACTTTAATAGCTTGGACTTTGAATAAGTTGTTGTTTAGCTATTAATAAACAAGACAAAAGCTTCAAACTTAAAGGCCACAATTTTAAGTCATTGCTTCCTAATATCTCAATTTGATTGCTCTGATGGCGTCCACAATCTACAAGCATCTGGGATTGCTATGATGTGCTATGATGAATTAGCGAGCACGTTCTAGTTTGAATAAAACACCTCCGAGCTGCACGCCTTTTCAGTCAGTGAGAAATCATATTTTGTGTAAGAGGAGAGACACCTCTCGCCTACTAGCTTGTAATTACGTTCCTGTATCTATTTAAAGTGTTTTCACAGAAGATTGTGTGTTCTTATGCATCATCAGACAGGTGATAAATATGCCGTGTTTGTACTGTAATGTGAATGTGCCATCTGCTTTACTGGTCTGGCATATGCTGTGCAGCGCTATAGTGATATAAACTAGTTTAATTCGTTTAATATGCATCACAGTCACAATGTCACAGGAAGTGACATTTGCTCTTTAGAATAATGTTAATTGCTCTTCAATTGTCCCAAAAGTTATAAATGGGAAAAATACATGACTTAAAGTTCTGTCATAATCAAGTTGGGTTACAAAGAGGACAAACGTCAGGCAGTGGTTTTTATGCCTCAATTTGGTGGTGGAATGGATGGTTTGATGCGTTAAAGGGCAGAAGAGAATTAAAGTACATGAAAGCCACTGTGACTGATGTCCAAGACATTCAGTCTTCTGTGACTGAGGAGAAAAATCCCTCTCAGAGCATCCCTCAGCAACAGTCGAGTGGTGCGTTCAGGTGCTAGTTGTCAGTGGCGTAATTCAAGAGCCACGCCCATTCCGCCTGTCATATGGACAGAGAGCACTGAAAAAAACCATTTTTTGATAATCTGATTTTTTGACCAAAGTGCAACAACTAGCAGAAAACAAAAAAAAAATCTCATTCGTTTGAATTAGTGGTTCAAAACACAACGTAAAAGCTTATAGAAACATAAATGCAATTTATTTTGCCAAATAAAATCAATGTTAATCCTTCATAACAAGATTACTGAGGGTTTGATAAATCTCACGAATACAAATCATAGTATTTCCCACACTTTTCGATGGACCTGAAGGTATCATCACACTTCCTTTGCCCATATTTGGTCGCTCATCTGGGGAAAACGTGAGCTGGCCAAAGCATCTCGAAGATCTAAAAATGAGCTTTACTCTGTCGCCAGTCACAAGAAAAACATCCAAATCTTCAGTGGCAAGTTGATCACACGCCCGAGCCGAGTCGTGGTGCCGCGAAGAGCAACTCTGAGACGCGGTGACAAAACATCTGAAAGCGGACAACTGCCCGGAGGAGACACACAGGTAAGCTTGACGTCTCGTCGTTTTATTAATAGCGCCAACGACTCTTTTAGTTTGCATTTTACGTCAAAATATATGTTGCTATTTGTTTTCCTGTTATTCTGAATCACACTGCGATCCCTTGCGAGTTTTGTCGATGGCCACCTGTTGAGCTATTAAAATAAACATTCATTTATTGCAAGGAGCATAAAGTTGCGTTATGGAAACGTATAAATGCATTTGTTTGACTGGAGAAAGTTGAAGTCTTATTGGAAAGATTTTTTTACATATTCATTTTGCAAAAATGACTCAAAAGTTATGTTTATTTAGTTAGACCAATCTGGGGTGATCATCAAAAAGCTGCCATGAAATGAAAACGATGCTCCTTTTATCATTTGTATTTATTTATTTAGTTGGTTAATTAGCTTTTTTTTTTTTCTTATCAAATCAGGAAAACAAGCTTGCATGTATGACATTCTCCATATACAATATTCAGGCTTGGGAAATATAAACACTAATATTATTTTAGAATTTTGGGTAGCAGGTTATATGTACCTCGTTGCCATGGGAGACGTGTTATTATTTAGCCAGGACACGTGAGAGCAGCAGTTTGTCAGACACAAATACTGCAACAATATTGAAGTGTTGCCAATAATTTCAAATCATCAGAAGCTGTCAGATGCACTGGTAAGCCTACAGAAAGCCCGAAAGTGAGAGGAGTTTGCAACACAGAGCAACATATGTGCAAACGTCACAAATGTCCATATCTAAAAATATCATGTGTAACTTTGTCCTCATTCCTTCAGAGGCCGCCTTACTCCGCTTTTGCTCATCTCCACGTAGCGATTAGTTGTGAATTAATCACCGCCGACCTTTTTATCGTAATGTTATTTATAGTGGCGGATAGTGTTTTGTTCTCCTTGGCACTCAAAGAAGCGCCACAACAATATTTCTCATACGCCTTTAATCGCGGCACGGGCGAATGCCTTTGTCTCCTTTTCTTCTACTCTAAGGGCTGAGTTGATTCTAATATGTTTGGCGTGAGTGAGCGAGCGAGCGAGCGAGTGTGAGGCCTTGTTTGTCGTTGTACAAACACTCGGCTGAGGTGCAGTCACAGCATGTAAAAGCTCTCAATTTCACTGGATTCTCCGCGCCGGCTGGCCGAGCCAAATCGGCTTTCAGGTGCTTTCACTGCAGCCACCAGAAGCATTTGGGAATAGAGTGACTGACTGGACTTTTTTTTTTTTTTTTCCTTCCCCTTCTCAGATCTTAAGCTGGGTAGACGCATGGCGATAATCGGCTATGCATTGAGAATGAATCTGCCTTTTACGATTAGAGTCACGATTCTCTCTCTAAAAATTGATTCTGGTGGTGTTTAATATTTCCATTGGTTATATGCGAACTTCTGGGAGTGAGTTGTGGCCACCAGCAGCTCCTTGCCAGCTTCTGTGGCATTTGTGTGTTCGACTGGTTTTCACTTTAGATAAGTGGCTAGAAGTTAATAGGTGATTGTGGCTCCCCCTGTCCTCATTGGAGAGAATTGCAGGTCCTTAGTAGCTGTAATATTGCTTAATTGTTGTTTTTTATTACTAAATAAACAGTAATTGAAAAAAAAAAAAGTTTTTAAAACGCTTAAATGCAAAATGTGATTGGATTCAATTAATCAATGGAATAATTGATTTTTGGAAATATTCAATAGTGGTAGCTTGAGTTATGTGTGTGTTGGTCTCCTTGAGAAAGTGAGAACCATCTTTCTCAGCATGTGTATGGTCTTTCGAAGTTACAAAAAAAAAATTGTGGATTAGCCGTGTTACCTGCAGGCGCAAGCGTTTGTGTCACTTTGATTCGCTCGTCACTTCAACTTCTTCAAATTGAATTGATGGTCGATCGTCTCTCGGCATAAAAGACTTCATCAGAGGTCCATTTTTAAATCTCTGCCGATTTCAAGTCCTCATGCTCCCCTGGAGTTGGTCACCAGTCAATCACGGAAAGATTGCAAATGATTCCGTGACTGACACTTTATCCCGCTGCACTAATGACAACTCCTTCAAAGGTGCTTAACGTCTGCTTGAAAGCACCCAGGCATAAAAAGTAGCCTCAGACAATCTCCTTCTCGCATCTTCCTTCATCTTACAAGACCTCAGCCACATGTCCAACTGTGTGTACATTTAACCGTGTTAAGGCGAGCCCATTAGAACATCAAGGTTCCTCTGCTGGCCGGCCTTTTGTGAAATTCCATTTACCTGTATTTACTGGCTCCCTTTCCCCTCCGCCGTTACCATAGAGACACTCAGCTAGGCGCCTTTGGCTGCCGGGCTCATTGGCTCGCTCAGAAGAGACACTGGTGAGCGTTTCTCCCTGGCATGCCATCGGCGCCGATGTCGGGGTGGGGGGGGGAAGGCTTTGACTGTGTTTCCCTGGCAGCTGTTTTAACAGAAACAAGCCAGCCCGCCCCGCTTCCCGATGGGCACCGGTGAGACCCGTTTTGTCACCACAGAGTCAAATCCTGTCAGTGGGCGTCTGTAATTGAAATGAGTTCACCTGGGAGGCAGCCGCTGTTGCCTGTCAACACGGGCCATGCTGAAAATGACGTGTTGGGGTGTGTGACCTCCCCCGCCCCACCCTCAGAGCAGTAAAGAAAACATTTCCACTTTCAACGATACGCTTCGGGAGGTCTCTGGGAGATGCCGTCGAGTGATCTGCCGATCACGACGCGGGCGCAGCGAAGCGTTAAAAACATCCAATCGTTTTTCACTTGAGGAGGCAGAAAATGGACTTGCACTTGGTTGCCACATTACTCACAAACTGAGCTCGTTGAATAACTCACGGAGACATCGCTATTCCCCATACACTCGTGAAGATTTCTGGTCGAAAAAACACCAACACGTACGATTTATGGCTCGACTCTTTTTCGACCCTGTTATTGGGTCAAATCCATTTTTGTCAAAGCCAGTAACGCAATAAGATTTTATTTTGTTTATTTATACATTGACATTAAAGAGAAGCAAACTACAATTTGCATGCTCTTGTTAACCAAAACAGCAGCACCTACCCACACTTTTTTGCCAATTATCTACATTTCCTATCGTCCACCTTTTATCTGAAGCGCTACAATTTTCCAACACTTCCCCTCAGCGGGATGCATTTAAAATAACCCACGGGTGAATTGTGACAGAGAAGACAAGAAGACACTTGAGGCTAATGGAGTGGACGCGTTCCAGACGTCAGCGGCGTGGATCGATAAGATCGGGGCCGTCCGTGCAACTTGCACTTGCTCACGTCTGACTTGCTTCGAGATGGCTGATTAATTCGGCCATTGCACTAACAATGTCTGGAATCACTACAATCTGTTTGTCTGCTCCTAATGTTGTGACTTTTGAGTTTTGGGACTGACTTCATTTTAATGAGGTTCACCCTAAAGCGATGATATTAATTCAAAGACTCCCTATTTGTCCTCAATTACATTTTGCTAATTGTAGCTGCCATTGTTCTTCTTCACTGACGTGGCCTGTCAACCTTTTAAAAGAGTGTTCGACCGAGTCGGGCTGACTATGCGGAACGGCGTCTCCGTCAATCACGCCGGCTTCCCTTGTGCTTCTTGTCAGCAGTCTTTTGTGAGCTGGCTCTTCCAAGCTTCTCTCGATTCGTAACCTCACAAAAGGGGGCTTTGCGAGACGGGCGGCTGCACTTGGGGTGGATTTACACTGCTGGTCTTCGCGCCCAATTGCCTTTAAAAGCCTTATTTTATTTCTGAACATTTCAAGTCACACTTGGGCAATATTGCGATTATTTTTTGAAGTGCCCTCTTGTGTTTTCGTAACTAACACAAGCCATTAGTCTGTATTATAGTAAACAATATTTAAATTAGATTAATTATACATAAATGTTTTGGTTCTGTAGGGTACTGAATTAATATAAAAGATAGTCCACCTACTTCAGTTTAATTAGAATTTATCTAGATAAAACTAAATACACAAAGGGAGGGGGGAAAAAATCCCTCTTACGCTGCTATGATTCACGTCTCAATTGTGCCACTTGAAAGCAAAAAATCTTAATCGTGACACTTGCAAGCATAATTGTAAATCCAGTTTCAAAATGTCTGAAATGAATGGTGGCCTTCAAGAGGGTAGAAGCATCCCCCCCCCCCCCCCATCCTCCGTGACATTTACGCAAGGCAATTACAAATCTGATGAATGAGTGAAGCAAATCTGACCAACAGTTATAAGTCTAAAGTGATATTTACACGGCAGCTATATATAAAAAATTAGAATATGATTAGTGGCTCTGGGGTTATATATTATCACTTATAGTAAATATAGTGAATGATGGTGGTGGTGGTGGTGGGGGGCTTTCGACTTGGTCGGATTTCTCAAATGTTATTAGATGATATTGCAAGGAAAGCCCGCCCCGCTCCGCGCTCGCCGCCTTGTGCCGCTCAGCTTCATTAAATCCATCTGACTTTATTTGAATCTTCTCTGCAGAGAGCCCGTCGCGTTATGAAGGTTACATAACTTTGTTAGTCTTGAAAGACAAACTTGAAGTGAGAATGAAAGTGAAGGGCGTGACAAGTAACTGCCATCATTTGTAAAAAAACAAAAAAAGAAAACAAAGAAAATGCGTAACCTATTTTTACGTTTAGACGTCCTCTTGATCAAGAAATTTTAGTTGCACGAAACTCGTACCTCCTCCAAGTGTCCTCGAGAAATTAATTCCAATTTTTTTCCAGCGCTAATCTAAACGAGCATGAATGTCACTCATGTGGGTTTGGCAAAAGAGGGGAGGGGCTGAACTGCAGTTGGACGTTGCCATAGCGATGATAACCGACTAATGAGACACACTGGCTGGCTTTTCTCACCTTTTTCCCGCCTTTCGGAATAACGCGTTGGCCACCGAAGCAGTTGAAGTGCACCCACGGGACACAGTTTTGAGGTTTGGGGTTCAAATCCCAGCCTTTGTAAATGTGTCCTGTGAATTGCTGGCCCAGGTCCAGGTCTAAGGTTTACCTCGCCTTTATAAATCAATGTTGTCGGGTGGGGTCCTCAGATGATCTCAATTTCTCACCTTATTCCTCCTTTGGGAGTCATAAGTGCTCACGAATGAATCATTGCAAAGTTCGGTGAGTTGAAAGTGAACTCTTTCTGAATCCCTCCTTGTCTTTCGGGGTCCGACAGTGTGGCGCCATGACGACGCTGCTGGACCTGAAGAGTAGCGTCTTGCGGCAGGTACAAAGGAGCCAGTCGTTGAGGAGCCGCAGGGAGTCGCCGCCCGCTGTCGGCAGCCCCCTCTCCCACTGCCCGGAACCCTTAACCCGAAGGTGAGTGGATGGCAAACCTCGAATAAATGCCTTACCCCAATTGGCCATGTTAAGCCATTTACGGACCTCAACTCTAATGAACACCTTACCCTAATTGATAACCAGGCCACTTGTAGAAATAGATTCCGCATCTCAAATATAGGGACTTCTGCTAAAATGGATGCCTTACCCCAATTGATCACCATCTTTGCCATCCATTACTGTGTAAACATGTACTTACATTTAATGTGCTGTTATGGCGTTGCTTCTTGTTAACTGCACCAGCGTGTGGCTAAATGCATATGTTTATCTTCTGTTTTAAATCAAAATAACTTTACCCTGTGCTTGTCTCATAGCAACAAATCAAGTGACACAGGTGACCCCCCCTCCCTGTTCTTATTTTGAAGCCTCATCTGCAGCAAAAACACAACAACTAATAGTATGAACCTAGGGTTACCATAGCAACCTAAACCCCGGCTTTGCTGCCTCGACGTGAACTTCCTTTTGTGATGACGCCCGTGTTTATTTTTAACACGGAGGAAGGACAACCTCGGGTGTCGCGTGGAACCTGTTTATCTCCTGGCATATCACTCTGATTAGATATTTTAATCAATGCATAATCCAATGGGCTGCGGCAGGATCCATTTTTGTTCGTGCCTTTAAATAGTCGTCTGAACTGTCACGACGGTGCATGTCATTCCTCATTTCCCGTGCGGGCTCTCCGGTGTTAAAGGCTCCCCGCTGAGTCTCCACCATCCCCGTATATTCTGACAGCTCATCATTAGAGGTTGATCCTTGCTCGCCATTCCCGCCACTGTACACTGCTTGGATTGACAATGGAAACCGGCCAGGTCGATCATTTTTATTCAGAGAAATTTAGATGTGTGTGCGCGCACTAATTGCATCGGGAGGTGATAAGCAGTTTCCACTCGGCAGAGGTGGACTTCACACTTTGCATTTTTTGCTTTACCGGGATCTCATTAGCAGGTTTGCCTGCGTCGTGTCACTGCTTTTTAATCAGTGCACCGCTACCATCACACCGGGGGCACGGACCTCCATCGAGGGGTTGCTAAAGTAGTTTAAATTAAATACTTTTTTTTTTTTGTACCTGTGAATATGTGATGGTATATACAAGGAATGAGTGACAAAACATGGGGATATCTCTTGGTGAGCACTCAGTGATTCCTTCTTGCTTAATTCATCGGGTAATTAGAGCACGAGGAATTGGGGGGGGGGGGGATCCTTGTCACGCACATCCTCCAGACGTGATAAGCGCCGCAAAGCGGATAGCGACAGCCGTGTGACAATCGGATTTCTGGAAGAGAAAAAAAAAATCCTTTGATCGGAAGGCATCACATGGTCTTTCATGCACGGCGTTGCCGACGGTAACGCGCGCTCGGGTAATTGCCGTGTACGTGCTGCCACAAGTTTCGAAACGTCAAGTCACCTCTACTTTTTCAACAAGCCGTTTTCTTCCCGTCTCCGCACTAGATGAGGGGAAAACAAAAAAAATAAAAGCATTGAAAGGAATTCAGCAAAGTATGACTCAAAAACAACATGAGCTGTTTCCTAGCAACATCAAGACACTTTTTTCGGTGACGTCAGTAAGACTGATTGTCAAGTGCGTTTTGTTTATTTCATTGTGTCAGATCAGGCATTATTAAAACATTTTTAAAAAAGTCTTGCTCCAAAAGCCGGGAACAAAAGAACCGACGGCGTTTAGCCAAATCCTTTCCGGCAGTAAGACTGACAGAAGACTGAACAGATTTGTGCTCACTACAATGCCCACGACAATCAAGAACGGATGTGGAGGGAATTGAGAGTCTCAAAGCGCAACGACGACAGCGGAGTGGAGCTTATTTGTATCGTATGCGCTGAAATAAAACTGGAATACCACTCCAACAAAACCGACTCCCATCTGTGGGAGAATTTAGATTTCCACGCAAGTTAACTCAAATATTACAGCTGTTTTTTTGTGAGAGGTCGACCAGCACTCCCAGCATGTCTGCCATTAGTCTTCATCAATACCGCAGGGGTTTACCATCTGCTCCCCCGCCATGGTGAAAGTTGGCGGGTGGCGGCGAGGATGGGCTGCCACACCCCCCGCTGCGATGGGATGACGCCAATAAAAGCGAGTTATTCCACCGCCGCCTAATATGACAAGGGAACAGGAAACGGGTGGGTGGCGAGGGATTGGAGGAGGGCAAAAGGCGGATCCCCCGCTGCTCTGCCGCTGCTCACATCAGAGGTGATTTCCATCCATGTTGGTGGGTGATGGTGGAACGCTGAGAGAAATTTGGAAAAAGGGATTCTCAAGGTGTTGGAGGTTTCTACTCCACCCCGCCCTCGAAACGTGCCCCCGCGTATCGCCATGACGACCGGGAGGCTGAAAAAATTTACATTTTTGGACACAGCTATGCTCATTTGATTCAAATAGATCCCAGGGAGCAGCCATGATGGGGCAAATCAGTGGAGTCCAGACTACATTAGTCTAATTGATATTTATGAGATAGTTTGAGTTTAATTTGATAGTTTAAAAGAATTCGATACTTATTTCAAACCACCCGACTCTCTTTTGGAAGCTCGTTTGCGATCGAAGAAGCTACCAACAAGTCCGCCGACCAATGGAAGACTTTCTGGTGTTTCGATAATTAATAAATAAATAAATAAATAAATAAAATATTAGTTTTCAGCACAGATTGCCAATTAGGGGATCTTGTTGTTTTGTCGTTTGTATTTCAAAGGCATATAATGTCTTTGAAGTGGTAAACCCAAAACAGCATGAGCTCAACATTTTTAAAAATTTATTTGTATTCAATTATCATTCATAAGTCCACATGACAAAAAAAAATCAAGAGCAACTTGTATGAGGTCAATACTCAGCAAGCATAACAAGTCACGCTCGCCATGAATTCAACTTTCATCCACATGTTCCGAGTCACCGGAACTATTCTAATGCCACAAAGGTTTTCTAGAAATCATTAACGATAGATTCCATGCACCAAAATGGCGACCAACTTCAACCCCTTCAGCCCACCCAATTCTCAATCCCTTCTACTGGCTCAACAAATAACCCAACCACAATCATCAAATCAAGCATCTTGTTTTTTTCCTCTTCCCTTGCCAGGTTCTCCGAGGAGAGCTCGGAGTTCTTTGAGCGTATGAATACCATTCTGCAGAAACAGGAGAACATGCTGCAGGCCGGCCAGGCCGAGGTAACCTCCCACCCGACTTCCACCTTTCCATCTGTTGGCAGGCTAACGGCGCTCAAGCTAGCGAAACGCGAGTGGGCGGCGCCGCAGCTCGGCCAAAGTGACGTCCGCGACCAGACGGAGCCAGTTTGTTTTGGAAGTTGATCAGAGACGAGCTGTTGGCGGTTCTGTTTCGCCTCCTGTCTTTACGGCGCATTGATGATTTCTTAGCATCTTGAAAAAAAAAAATGCTGCAAAAAATGAAATATTGAACTTTCATGTATATTCGTCCAACGAGGATTCTCTGTTCCCATCACAGTGCCAAAGAGGAGCCTGTACCGTGCCACCACCACAAGAACATGTGGACCAGGCCTTTATCCAGGACCGAATCAGCAGGACGGAGGTCTGATTCCCCCTTTTTCGCTTGAAAACAACTAAAACAATTAAAATCGTGAATATTTTACGTTTTGTTCCTCAGCTGGACTTGCTGTACGAGGAAGCCGTGTACACGGTGGTCAACCGAGTGGGCGTGCCTTCATCGGAACACGTGACGAGTGACGAAGAACTTTTTGCCTACCTGCTGAAGGTAATACCACGGCCAGACCGGACTTCATAAAAAAAATAATTACTCCTGTTTTCAAAAAAAAGGTTTTTGATATGGGAGAGGAGGAGCATGACATCATACTCCAGAAAGTGCAAGAATCCAAGGTGAGATGCCGAAGAATTCCTTTATCATGGTTGCAATTATTGGTGAATTTCTTCTACAGAGAGCTACATTCTCCTTGAGAGCTTCTGTCTTGAAAGCCAAAAACCTGCTGGCTAAGGACGCCAATGGTAAGACACTTCAAGTACTGAATCACCTCCCTCTGCCCGAAGCCAATTTAACCTCCATTATTCCTCTGAAAAGCTTTTGAAGCGCACTTAACGAAATACTCAATTATTTTTCCTCTCATTTGCTAATAGCATGTCATTTCTGTACAAGTGCGCAGTTGATTCTGAATAAATATTTATCGCATGTGAGCAGCAAATAAAAAAATAAAATCACGGCCAAAGCAGGACTTCTTGGCAGTTTGAAATTGTAGCGTTCGACGTTAGCATCTGTTGCGTGTTGCGCAGGCTACAGCGACCCTTACTGCATGTTGGGCATCCTGGAGGGTCAAAGCCCGCGGGAGCCCGAGGACAAGAAGGAGAGGAAGTTCAGCTTCAGAAAGAGGAAGGAGAAACTGGAGAAACGCTCCAGCACCAAGGAGGCGCTGCCCGCCAGGTGCATCCAGGTCACCGAGGTCAAGCCGGAGACCCTCAATCCGGTCTGGGATGAGCATTTTGTCTTGTGAGTTGGACATTTTTGTGATGCTGGTGATGACATCACTTGGAAAAAGTCCAAAAAGGATCTTCTGTTTTTCTATTCACAGTGAAATTGATGACGTCCACAATGACTTGCTACATTTGGACATTTGGTATGATTCATTTTGTTTTGTTGTGATACTTTCCTTGAGATTTGATTATTGATGTTCTTGTGACTGCAAAGAGAAAGAACTCTCTGTTTCTTCTCCAGGGATCACGATGACGACGTCTCGGTGGCCGAGGCCTGCAAAAAACTCAATGAAGTCAGCGGACTTCGAGGAATGGGAAGGTATTTTTGATTCTTCTGGCTTGGATTTTTTTTTTTTATGTAAAAATAGTACAGCAGGAAAAAAGTAGTATTCTAAATTTGGCTTGGCTAGCTTAACTGAAACTGTTACCGCTCTGAAAGGTATTTTAAGCAGATTGCGAAATCGGTGCGCGCCAACGGATCGTCGTCATCCGGCTCCGAGGAGAACGTAGACGACTTCTTGGGATGCCTCAACATCTCTTTAAGCGTGAGAAAAAGTTCCAACATTTGGAATTAAGAGTATTTATTCCAATTTATATTGCTCATTTTTACCATTCTGCCAGGAGATTCCCGTCGGCGGCTTCGACACTTGGTTCAAGCTGGAGCCCCGATCGAGCGCCTCCAAAGTGCAGGGCGAATGTCACCTGATACTGCAGCTCTTCACCAGCCAGGTACGAGCATCTGCCTCTCATTTCCAGGAAGGCGCTCACGCTTTCATTTCCGACTCAGAGAGACACGACGCTGTCGAAGAAAGAATCCAACGTGTCCGTCCACAAGAAACTGCTGAGTCAAATTGTTGAATATGAGCACGCTCACGTCAAGGTGAGTTGGTTCAATCGAGTTTCGTGCTTTGATACATTTGACATCTTTTTTTTTTTGCTAGCGTGAGCCCTACAACTGGAACGGGCAGGTTAGCCCACCGGCGTGGACGTTTTTGACTCACCACGCCGTGCAAACGGACCTCACCCGTCTCCAACAGGCTATTATGTGAGTTTCTATTGTAAGAGAATGAAAACAAAACAGCAGCTAACGTGCTAAAAGGTTGCCATTTCCGCCTCAGTCGCTGGCACTGCTACAGCGGCCACCATCGAACTCAACGGGTGTGCTACTCCCTGCTGCTGCGCCTCCTGAGGGCTATCGATGCAGAGTGGGACCCTCCCTCTGTGAGAGGAGACCTGGTAGGGGTGGAGGGGTCATCATCTGGAAACGTCCACCTCATTAGCTCATCGCTGACATTCATTAAAAGTTTTTGGTTCAGCCAAAAATGTCTCACGGGGGGGGACGCTTGGTGTGTCCAGGAGAGGCAGCTGTCAGACAGCTTCCGGTTGTACACAGAACACTGCCTGTGCTTGATGAAGAACATGCGGCAGGTTTTCCCCTGCACCAGCGTCGCCGCCATTACGCGCTACGAGCTCATGCTGAGGTAACGTCCCTGCTGCCGCCATCACATCGCATCACGTCATGCAGTGGCGGGAAACGGTCTGACCTTTTCTCGCTGAGACGCCGCCGCCCACGTGACCCTTCTCCACTGAGCCATCTCGCCACTCTTCTACTCTTTAGCCTGCACAAATTTTAATCATCAATCGGTTGGGTCCAAAAAAAAAAAAATCCCCCATTGGGTTAAAGTAACCCAATCACCTCAAAATCCACTGCTACCATGATGAGACGTGTAATAAGATGATGTCATGGTCTTTTTTTTACCAGGGGAATCGGTTACATGCAGAACATGCGGGCATTCAAGACCGTTTGCCCTCTACGGAACGAGCTGGACTTGGACATCACATCCGCCGTGAAGGTAACAACAGTGAAAGTGGAATTACGACTCGCGGGAGTCCTCCTAATGAGTTTGAACTCACTTCTAATCACCGACTACTTGAAATGGCAGAAAGGAACCTCGGAGTGGTATGAGAGTCTAATTGCCCAGTACAAGCCGGAGGATGGGGTGAGTGCACGCGAGAGGAAAACTCCTTAGATTTGTTTTTGGACTGAGTGTTGTCATGAATGTCAAAATTCTGCAGTCGCTTGAGGAGCATCTGAAAAAAATGGTTGCGGTGGTGGATGCCGTCTGCGCAGATGTTCAGAGAGCTCAGAATATCTACAACAAACTCTTCTACAGGTACAACCGAAGCTGAAACTATTTTTGCTTGAATTGACATCCGTTAATGTTCACCTCCTGGTGTTTCTTTTGTTCTAATAGTGCGGTCAAAGTGGATTTCTTCAGCGTGTCCTACAGGCAGCTGGAGAAGTTGGTAAGTCTTCACAATCGTCTCTTTCAAAGGAGACATGTGAAGTCATCGTTAGCATTTTGCCGTTAAAATGCTAAGGAAACAAAAGAAATGTGACAACTTGGTGGTAGAAAACTGCCAGGAGGTTCCTGCATTGTTTGGAAACTATCTCAGGCGGGTTTTTATGTTGCCAGCGTATATTAAACTGCTAGCTAAAGGCTAACGGCTAGTTGCTGGCCAACAACTGCAACTGGCACTGTGACACGGCAAATGTTTAATTTTGTCCTTGAGAACTGGTTAAACAAACTATTGAGAAATATTTTTCTATTTTTTGTATTGTAGGTGGCTGATGATGTCAACGTAGCCATGGAGAGGCTTTGCGGCACTCTGGAGCAAGAAAGTTCCAGACTGACGCAGACAACGGGCGAGACCGTCTTTGAACTTTTCGTGTCCCTGAAGATTCTCAAAGGCTTCCGGGAGTTTCTTCCTCTCAAGTCTGTTGCTTCCTTTAAGTTTGCCAGTGGTGTCGCAATACTTTTGTCATGTTTTCTTCATCGTGCTCCTCCGCAGGGATGCAAAGATGTTAGCCTTGACGGGATTCCACGACTGGTTCAAGTCGTCCATTCACAAGTTCCTGCAGATCGTTCACGACAGGTCGTGCGACAGGATCTGCAAAGCGGTGGAGACGGATAAGGCAAGACGCCCTGCCCGGGATTTATCGGTCCTCGAGTGCGGTAACCATGGCGATACAACTATCGATTGTTGGTTTTCAGATGGAAGCGGTGCAGCAGGACAAGCACAGCTCCTCTGCGCTGGAAGTCACATCTTGCTTCCGACATGTCCGAGACATCTGGCTCCAGCTGGCCTGGCCGGACTCCGCTGGCGCCTTCATTTTTGTCACCCGCTTGACCGACGTAATAAATGAAATAAATATCTTTCATCATTTCTATGTTCAGATTTTTCACCCGATTTTTCACTAATCCTTGTTTCAGAACTTTTGCAACGAGGCCGTGTGTTACTCGGAGATGCTCACGCGCAAGATTGAGAGGAGCCAGCTGGGCCGGGACCACAAGAGCTTCATAGTTCAGGTAACGCCCGTAGTGAGGCTCGGTGACGTGTGACGCTAAATGGCAGCCAGGACCCCTCGCGCGCCGTGCCAGCAGGACGACGAGACAACGGTGTTGTGTTGACACAAAAAAAAAAAAGTTGCCTGTCGGTCATTCACAGCGGCACCCTGCCCTCTTTGTAGCCCTGCTTCTTTTCCTTCAGCCTATTCTCCACCTCCGCCCTATCTCTCTCTCTTTTTCGGCTCCTTCGCTCCTCTTCCTCGCTTCCCGCTTAGCTGTGTGTGGCCCTCAATGATGTTGAACACGTACGCGTCTTCCTGGGTCACCTGCCCCGCGACCTGGGCTGGCAAGGCGTGGAGCGCGCCATGGAGGAGTCGTGCGGCGCCGAGGGCAAGGAGCAGGTGTTCAAGGCCCTCAACGGGCAGCTTTTCAACGTGGACCTGGACCTGCAAAGGGAAGCCAAACGCCTCATCGCGCTACTCACGGACAAGGTGCGACCACACCTTTTTCTTTAATATTATATTTATATATTATAATTATTTACATATATATATGAATATACTATTATATTTATATATATATTTCAAATATTTATGTTTCAATTTTTTATATTAAATTTATATATTATTATTATTTATATATTTATAATATTTATATATTGTTATATTTCTATATTATATATATATTATACAGTATATATTTTTCAAATATTTATTTCTATTGCCACAGATGGTGCCGGAGCTTCGGCGCTACATCCAACACATCAGCTTGTCCCCCGATTCCATCAACAACGACGACGTAAGCCCTCTGGTCAATTTGCTTCAATTTATAACCACACGCGTGTGCACTCATGACTCGCGTGCACTCACGTTGTCGTGACCAGGCCGTGGACCCCCTCATGAAGTACCTGCAGGAGACGGTGGTCATCCTCACCGATGCGCTGGTGAAGGACAACCTCACTCGGTAATTACTGCCTCCCACGTGCCTCCTTCCTCTAAATATTTTTCTCCAAACAGGCACAATGTGTGATTAGCATACCAATTATGATTTATAATTATACCTTCTGTTGAATTGCTTTTCCCCCCTGTGCATGTGTGTGTGTTGCCAATTATTTGCAAAGGTAGCGCAGAATCATAGCCCATAATGCTAATGCAAAAGTGAGATTATACTAAAAGAGACATTTCATACAAATTTGTCAAATGAAAACGTATCTCACTGACGTTCTCCCGTCAAAGAATTACAGCAAACTGCTCTTGGGGGCGGAGCTAGAGCTCCCAACATTTCTGACCCCTCCAGTGACACACGTCTCAAGATGTGTCGTGTGTTTGACCCGTCAGGGTTCTGCAGAGCTTGTGGGAGCTGCTGTTGCGCATGATCCTGGATTCAGTCGCGGAGAACCGAGGCGTTCAAGTGGAGTTCTACAACCGCTTCCAGTACACTGTCGAGGTCAGGGCGGTTTTATCGTGACGTGTGAATTGTGCGAGCGAATATGTCGCTCCATTTTCGGGCTTTTTCTCATATTTGCAGACCTTATTGGAATTCCTCCAGGGAAACGGTCTGTCCCTTGAGGATATGAAGAGTGGAGACTACAAGGTGATTTCTTTTTGTGGTAAATGTATAGATGATGAAAATGGTTGTTTATAATTTGAACATTTTTTTGCTTCTGTAACATTAAGAACATTTATGTGTTTTGTCCTCGCTTGCAAACATGACCTCATCCTCCCTCCCCCCCCCTCCAAGGCCCTGGAGGAGGAGCTGAAGTTGAACAAGTGTTCTTCTTTCGAGTTGATTGAACAGTATTACCTGGAAAAGATCTCCCTGCAGGTACATTCCGCTTCACCGGGCATCGATCCGGACGCCAGACACTTGTTCTCATTGTACGCTTCTATGGCTTCGATGTTATTATCAGATGGGGAAGAAAAAGAAAAGAAAGTTGAACTTTTTCCTCAATAAGTGAATGTGTGTGCGTTGCAGAAAACCCTCAAACACACACGCTTCGGTCGGATCAGCGTCAAGTGCTACTACGACGCTCCCGAGCAGAGGTTGACCGTGGAGATCCTGCACGCCGCTGACATCATGGCGTTGGATGCGAATGGTAAAAGTTGTCCTAAGTAGGGGAGTCTTATGAGACTGAAAAAAATTAGCAGATAAGCTAATCGTTAGCGTAACACTTCAATCGTCAGGTCTGAGCGACCCCTTTGTCATCGTGGAGCTCTGCCCCCACCACCTCTTCCCTCTGGCCAAGAGCCAGCGCACGCAGGTGAAGCTGAAGACGCTGCACCCCGTGTTCGACGAGCTCTTCTACTTGTGAGTGCTTGTTCCCGCTCGTGTCATGTAAAAGGTCACGCCAGGGTGGCTTATGTGCTTCGGGGATTGCTATTGCTTCACCGCTCCATTTCTTCTTCGCAAAGGTCGCCCAAGTCACCCCCGCCCCCGCCATACCTTTCGCTTCACCTTTTATTAGCAACATGACATGGATTTATAGGATTTAACATAGAAAGTAATTAAGAGGAGTCATTTGAAAAGTAATGAAAAATGCGGCATTCCATATTAAAAAAAAAAAAAATCTCAATCCCACCGGCGCAGCCACGTGAGTCCCGAGCAGTACAGGCACCGATTCGCCTGCTTGACCTTCACCGTGATGGACTACGATTGGCTGTCCACTAACGACTTCGCCGGCGAGGCGGTGGCCCCGCTCAGCGATTTCTGCTGGCCAGGGAGGCCCAACGCCACGGCGGCCGGGAAGAGCGTGCAACCCTTCATCCTCCACCTGTCTCGCAGCAAGCCCAGCGGTCGGTACTCAAACACTCGGCAAAGACTGATGATCTCCTTCCCAATGTTCCGCTGTTCAAACTCGCTGTCAAAGGTTTTAATAGCATCATGGATTTTTTTTTTTTGCTTCTCGCCCTACAGAGAAGCCGATCATGCGGATGCTGGACGCTCGGGCGGGCGACAGGGAGGCTCAGGAGTTTGTCCGCAGGCTGAAGGAGATTGAGAAGTCCATGGAGGAGGAGTAAAAAAAAAAAAAAAATCCCTGCGCCAACTCGTATCGATGTTCTCTGACCAAGTGTCGCCACCTGTGCTCTTGTACCGGTACCATGTTTACAATTTTTGGGTTGTCGTTTGTTTTTTTACAATATTATCGTTCGTTTAGTATCTATACCAAAATGAGAAATTACGAGAGAGTCACTGTGCAAACCGATTCTGTCTCAGTTCAACTCCATTTTAGGAAAAAAAAAAAAAGTATCTGTGACTATTTTTTGTAACGTTCTCTGTCGTATATTTGATATTGAATTCCAAACTATTTTGTGGAAGTAGCACTCAGTCAAAGTCTGAATCTTTACCTCACGTGTGTTTGTGGCAGTTTTGGAGGGTGTCCGATGGTAAGCGGAAGGAAGCTCAGGGTACAAAACTTGGGAGGGTTGAACGTTCTTCAACTTTGAGTCGTATTTGTTCACTGTATTGTATTAATTAGTATACTACACTTAAAATAGTGGATGTCAACTGCTAACTAGTGACTGCTAACTGTTATGAGAATTTAGTAAGATTTTGTCCAAAAAGTAATTTATTTATTTAATTTTTTGCAAATGATGATTTCTTTTAGAAAATTAATTGTGCTTTGTATTCTTCATTTGGTTAATATGCCAAAATCTAAATCGCTTAGAAATGTTTTTTGTAACAAATTGTCGTGGGCACTGACCAACCAAATTTGCACATGGAAGATTTAAATATAAAATGGTCAAATAAAAATATACAAAATAAATAAAACGCATTACTGATTATACAGAACACACAATAGTACTAAAAAAAATACCAATATTAAAATCCTTCGATGGGGGGGAATATCATTTTACAGTAAGACGGTGATGAACTTTTTATTCAATGTCCGACTAAAATCATTCCAGCATTTCTATCGGTTGATCACAAACAAATTGTTGCATCAATATTAGCGAGAATACAACTTGAAGCACGTTTGTATGTGAATAGATAGCAGCCAAAAACAAACAAAACATCGAAGCATTTCTTTAAAAGCATTTACAAGGACATCTCACTTACAAGATGATGATGAGGGAGGAAAAAGTGTAGCAGGTCAACAAAACAAAAATTGCACTGACAGCATTTTTTGATGGTGTTGTAAACTCTTAGCGTAAACTTTTGTGCAGTGTTGTGTGTTTTTTTGAGTGAAGTTGCTATGGAAGAGGAGACGAACTTCCATTTTGGTTGAACACAACACAAATTGAGGGCACGTTTTATTTGGAAACTGTTGGTACAAGAAATAACGTCAAGTCTGGTGGGTTCGAAGGCGTCTTGTGGGTAACGCACCTTGTTATACTTGCAGTGAATTATTCGTCCTTAATCGTGTAAAAAAAAAAAAAGCTTGTGTTGCTATTTATTAGATGATCAAACTATTGGAGATCTGTCAATGGACTTGAAATAAAATGGTGTTTACATTTCAACTAGAGTTGATGCTTTTAGTACTTTGGCAATTATTTCTTTTATGGCCTGAAACTTTTTTTTTTTTTTTTAATGTTTGACTTTTAATTTGCACCATGCCCTGTGACATCAAATCTGCGCACTCCATCTACTGACCTTTAATACACCTTTACTATTTGCTGTAATGCCACAGCAGCCCCTCGGGAAGACACACACACATACACACTAAAAGCAAACATGACAACGTGTGAGACAAGAAGAGTCGGGACATGTCTCCTGGACGAATTTAAAAAGCAGCAGTGTCCAAAATTCCACCCTGGGGTCATTTGCAGACGGCTGTAAACTTATCGTCCTGCTGACACATATTCAAAAATTAGTGGCGTTGATGGTGATCTAACGTGTGGACTCCGATCATTAACCTCGGAAATTTAAAAAATACCTTTGCCAGCAGGTGGCAGTATTGAGTCTCGTTTGGAAGCGATCGTGTATAAAAACAATGCTGCATAGAAACATTAAATTAGAAGTTATCGTCATTTTTTTTTTAATTTTTTAAAAAGAAAGATATTAAAACTTCAAGTAAAACTCCAAGTCAAATGCCTCAATTTTACAAATTCATTTTATTTTTTTAATGATTTTGTGTGATAGTGTATTATGATACAGCTGCCATAAGAATCTTTAAAATGAAAAACTAAAGTAAAAAAAAAAAAAGAAAATCTTCCACTCATGTCAATCACCTTGTTCATGCTTTTCTAGTCTGTGCAAGTGTACCTAATATTGTGACCCACCGACGTAAACACCTGCAACGAGGCCCCTGGGGCCCTGAAGGGAGCCCCGACACAGCAGCTCTTTTGTGTTTTCTGTGTGTCCGAGTAAGCGGACAAAATTGGACAGTGTGCATCAGAGGAATGCTAACTGGGACTTGGCCGGCCGCCAGCCTCAGCTAGGTCCGCCGTCGCGTCTCGAACCGAGGCCGCATTGCTATCAGTACAGTGAGGGCTGCATTGCACAGTACTCGCTGTACGGCCTAACAAGAGGGCTGCAAGTTTGTTCAGCCATTGTACTGAATGTCCTTAGAATAAAAACAGCCTCCCGTTTGTTTTACTTGATTAGATAGAATGACTATCACGGTCTTAGACAAACAATCAGTTGTGTTGGAAATGCACACATAGCTCATTGACTAGTCTTGACCTTTAATACTGTGGTGGGACGTGACAAAATACCGCACTTAAGTTTGCAGTTTAAAAAACACTTTTTTGTTACAGCAAACAAGCTAGGATCCTGAGGTGCTGCGTGATTAGCAACATTTCTGCTCAACAGGTAAGTTAATTTTCTAGAAAATAAAAAATAGCTCTTTTTGACGTTTGACTCTGCCCCTAAAACATAAATATTCAAAGTGACGCCATTACGAAAAGTTATGCTAGGAAATGGAGCCGTGGCTATCATTATCTCATTAACTGTGCTAATGCTAGCGTAGCATTGCTATTTTCTGGATATTTGGTCCAAGATTTTCTAGATTTGTTGTATTTATGCAAACAAACATGGGAATTCAAGTAGAAATTCAAACCACCCTAGGCTTGGAATTTGTACCAGATAAACGTACTTTTCGTTCGATCCTTGAACATTCTAAAACTAATTGGCTAAAAGGTACAGTGTGTTTCGTCAAGCGAGATGTTGATCTGACGGCTTAAAACCTGAAAATGGCTTTCCATGAAAGATCAAAAAGACAGGAATGTGTGCTGTCATCACGCCACACTGGGATAAACTCAGCAATGCGGAACATTGGGGGGGGGGGGGTCTTTCTTTACAGTTCGGGGCTAGCTTCATGCTAACATATACTGTGAAACGCCATAGATGGGCTAACAAAAATTAGCAGTGACGTTCCAGTCATTATAAACCTACAAAAATCTGTCTCTTCTCCATGCTGTTAATAAATTGTTAATGACTTTAAAAAATAAAATTTATTTGATAAAATTTTCATCTGGCATACCAGCAGACACAGTCGCAAGGGCTTTGACATTTTGACCAGGCCATGTTGTTTATTCTGTGTCACCGTTGCCCTTTTCCTTAGGTAATCAATGGCCTAGCCAAAAATCCTTCAAAGTCGCAGCGGTGCGCAAACAAAAAGACCACCATCATTGCCTTCTTCTTTCTTTGTTGCTAATTGATGGATCCCCTTGGATGATTGCGACCCGAGTAATCCACAAAAGTGTTTTTCCCATCTCAGACCTTGGAGGGTCAAGTGGTCGTCGGCTGGCGGGGCTACCGAGTGGTCCTGGATGGCGCCCTTCTTTGAAGTGAAACAAAGACACCTGTAGCCATGGACGCCGGAGGGATATGCGGTGGCGAGGTTCGTTTTAAGGTCAGTGCAAGTTTCACACTTTTGAAACTTTAACTAACTGCGAACACTTAATAAGACACACCACAGACTGGACAAAACAAAAGCGTCAATTCGTTATCCCATGCTGAATTCAGACTTGGACCCTTTCCAGAAACTTCACACGAAGGGTCTCATGCGTGCCCCCCACCTTTGATTCCGTGTATTAACTTACTAGACAGTTAAGTTGTGCATTGTACAGAACATAATGTGCTTTCTTTTCATGTGCGCTTAATGAATGTGAGAGAACACGTTTGCAGAAAGTCCCAGCCTGGGTCGGTGGGTGGTACGCACTTACTGTATTGGGGGTCTGGGGGGTCCTTTTGACTTTTGTGACTTGAGAGGGAGACTACGAGGCATGAGAACAACAATGTGAGAATTTTCCGCTTTTTTTCTTTTCTCCTTTCTTCATATGGGCCACTTGCCTGCATGTTCAGTATTGGCTCTCCCAGTATAACGGAAGGGAACAAATTGCATTGTTTTCCCTTGAGGATTTGAACACACTCCAAAGTGAAATGGCGTCTCCCTTGTTTTGCTCTAGACACAAACCGATGCCGATCAATCGTCACTAAGTCGTAAAATAAACAAAAAAAAAACTCCCCTGTCAATGTCTATGAAGAAGATATAATATGAGTAAAAAAAAGTTGCCCAAACAAAAACAAAAACAAGAAAAGTTAAAATGTTATTAATCTGATAAAGCCAATGTTGCAAAAACATTTATTTTACGAGAAAAAAAGTCATTTTTAGAAAAGGAAAAAAGTCAATTAAGAAATTGTAAAAAAAAAAAATAGAAGTTGCTAATGCAGATAAAGTCCTAATTTGACTTGAAATTGAAAAAGGTAGCCTCACTTATGAAATGATAGACTTTATCATTTTGTGCAAGTGTGAGATTCCCCGCCCCTCTGCTTCCAATCAGCGCTATGTCTCGCTTGTTTGGCTAACACCATCTGCCGAAGGCCGGGCCCCAGCGGAGTGAAACTAAATCCAGATGCCTGCTTGCTATTTGGCAGCGCCGACCGGACCGGCAGTTCCGCGTCCGCCCAACGGGGGCCTCCGGCGACAACAACGCGTGGCGCTCGGACAGATGATCGCATGGGGCGAAACCTGACAAATATTGAATGACGCACGTTGAGATTCCGCTTAGACTGAGTCATCTGGATTGAGATTTACATGGATTTCTCTTTGAGATTTACTGAAATATAATGGTTGAAGCAGTGGCGGTCAAAATGGGGGGGGCGTAGGGGCTTGGTCCCCCTCGCATTGAAATCGATGGAAGATTTAGTCAGTCTATTCTTTCTTATTGAAAATTGATTCAAAAATATATTTTGGTACGGCTGGAATGGACTAAAAAGATTGAATAATGATGAGCACATTGATAGCATTTAGCATTAGCTAAAGTAATAAAACAAACCCTGGCCATAAAATTGATTAGCAATTTTGTTATAAATAGTTCTTGGTGAGAAATTATTGTATTTGGGTTTGGCTGCTCTAAAATGCATCTTTTTTTTTTTTTTTAAATGAGGATTCACATTCGCATTTAAAAGCTTATTGCTAATCAACACTTTTGGGATGAAGCACTCTGTGTTCCTTTTAATTGCACCACATAGTTGCTTTGAGCAGGTTTGCAGATATGGCC
Source organism: Syngnathus typhle (assembly GCF_033458585.1). Taxonomy (NCBI): domain Eukaryota; kingdom Metazoa; phylum Chordata; class Actinopteri; order Syngnathiformes; family Syngnathidae; genus Syngnathus; species Syngnathus typhle. The sequence continues at coordinate 5,788,709 of NC_083754.1, forward strand.
TTGGGGGAGCTTGCATTGATATAATGATAGCTTTTCTTTCTGCGTGCCTCGGTGGAGATAATCATCCTGCTTTTATTACAGAGCCTCACGCTGGCAAATCTGTCAACATCAAAACGCGAGATTACGCAAAAGGTAAACACAGTTGTGCCTCCTATGTCGCACGGGTGGTCTGTTGCATTTGTGATATACATCCGATGGGAAATATTGTAGCCCTAGACTCCGATCCCATCGTCATCATTCTGTGTGGTTAATATGGCCACAAGGGGATAATAAAAAGCATCGCTCTTGACGAAAGGCCAACAATATGGTGAGAAAACAAAAGGCCTCGGAAGGAGCTCTTACGCGCTCCCTGGATTCAACGCTTATCTGATCCCCCAAGGCCAAGCGAAGCCCGTTTTCATTTATTCAGTCTTTCTTGGACAAAAATGCTAAAGCCTGCTTTTCCAACTCAGCTTTGGTCATGGGAGGTGGCTTTTGACATCATTTGTTAAAATCATGTTGACTCAAACGTTTACAAGATTGTAACAACTTTTGTGTCTTCTTTTTATGATACACCATGGGCGTAGCTATAGTTTTATTTTTGGGGTGGCCACGGTGACACAACACCTATTTGAGGTTTCTAAAATACACAGCACACGCTTTCATAAATGTGCTAATTTTCTGGCTCCAAGTCCGCAAGATGGGTGGGAAAATAAACTCCTTCGCTAAGCATGGTGTTGAAGCTTTTATTTTTTATTTTATTTTATTATTTCCAGGGAGCGAGGCAGAAAGATGTTTGTGGTGAGGAAGGCTGGAGCCTGCGCAGCTGATAAGAGCGCACAAGAACAATGGAAAGCAGGAGACACAGGGTAAAAAGGGGCCCACAAAGGGGGCGGCTGAAAGGCTGGAGCCGGAGTGGGACGCACACGTCTGAGTGCATGCTGACTCGACCACTCTGAAAAGTGCACAACGTTTTTTGTTTGTGCAGCAACCCAACCTGTGTCACTGCTTTTAGCTTCATTTTTTTTTTTTAATCCGACATTTTGAAACTTCATATCCTGTCCCTTGGCCAATCGGATGCCTGCTTTCACTTGCGTTCTCGCCATTGGTTGTCTGCCTCAACGAAACATGTTAATGCATTTTAGGTACGGTTGTACAAAAACGGGATTCGTTTACCTCGTACGATATGTGAAACATGTGGTCCTGTTCTGTGGTTTGGCATCTGGATTTTGCCTCGCTGGTGAGCGGTGGGTGCACCGCAAGGGTGTGGAAAGATAAATGTGAGAGAAAGTGCGGTTCTTAGCCAGATCTGGTGGCACGTCGACAACATGGGCCGCGCGCCACAACAAACGAGCAAAGTTTTGATCACACTACATGTGGGCGGCATATGTAGCGAAACTAAATACCGTTTTTTCCCATGTATAATGCGCCCCCATGTATAATACGCACCCTAAAAATGGCATGTTGATGCTGGAAAAAAGCCTGTACCCATGTATAATACGCACCCAAATTTTAGGACAATAAATTCGTTAAATTTTGCGCATTATACATGGAAAAAAACGGTACTTTTTTGATCCAAGTTTGATTTGAGTAAGATATTGTCAACGTTAAAAATATGTCATTTGTTTCATATTATCCGCGGATTTGTTTCATTTTATACCACGTTGAAAAACATCTTTTTCCCGTGAGATTTTGGCCAAGCTAATAGCAGCTAACTCACTTAGCGTGAAGGAGAATGGAAAAAACGATTTGGCCCAGTCGAAAGTGACATTGATAAATGATCCATGTGGAGGGGAAATTATACAATTTTAATGGTTGACTACAGTTATGTCTTTGAGCAAAAGCAGTGTGAAGGCGTTACATCTTTTTTTTTTTTTTTACAGCGTACATCTGTGCTAAGCTAAGCTAACCAGCTGTCATTTTAAAATTCACCTTTGCCATAAAACGTTATAAAACAGAGCTAGGATAAAAAAAATGTTCACTTTTACGGCACAAGTTTAATAGAGCCAAAACTTTTTTAAGCAGCAACTAAATCTTTTTGTTTGTTTGTTACCGTAAAGGCTTTTCAGAGTATGAAGTAAATAAGCCTTATCAGATGTGCTGTTATCGGATGTTAAGCTTTCTGGCAAATAGAGGTCGAGCAGAAGCACACAGACCGGTTGGTGAGTGGGTTGCTATTTATTCGTTAATAACCGCAAGGGCTTTCTGCATTGTTAAAAAAAAAAGAACACCCAAGTGTAGCTCAAATTTGTCTTTTTGCTGGGTTTTTGTTGATTATAGCGGGGGAGTTTTGGGACCTTCCCTAATGTGACTTTCAAGTTGTACATTCTCTACCTCATCTCGAGGCCTTTGAGATATTCCTGTATGAGAGTTCACATTTGCGTCAGGAGCTTTTACTGGAATGAGACAAGGCAGAGCCACTCTGTTTCCTGGAAGGAATAACAAGATGAAGACATGACACAGGAGGATTGTTCTGCGCTTTTTCATCTTCCGAACCTCTGAGGGATTTTTATTTTTTCCGCGATGTCACTTGAAGAAGACCAGATTCCTCGTTGTTAACTCAATGACGCCCAGAGGTCATCAGCATCCATCGAGCGGAAGATGCATGTCCTGTTTATTGCCCATAAAGATGGTTAACATTTCCCCCCCTGCTGTCTTCTGCTCCCTTGAACAAGCACAGGTTCTCCAATTGAATTCTCCACACTGCGGAGGCCTCCAGCTTTTCCCAGCACACACAGAATTCGGACGCACACATCAACGGGTCGGGAGTCCAGGAGCTCTTTGTTCCCTTGTTCAAAGGCTTCCTCGTACTTCCTTTCTATTGAGGACGTGGAGCCATCAGTCACAACATTTGGGACGACTGCACAATATCATGCCGATCAATAGCTGTCTGGGAAATGCCCAATTTTCCCTGGATACATCGACGTTCTGAAACCTACATTGTGTACTTATTTGCTATTAATCAACCTTTTGTGTAGCTACATGTTAACTGTCATAAACAAATCTGTTAAAACCTAAATAAAATTAGATAATACAATACTGGGGTGCCTTGAGATGCAAATCTTTTTTTTTTCTGTGATCAGGCTTCTAACCCTAAACACTCATATCTCAAATCAGCTTTCCCCATTGAAAGGAATGGAAATGCCACTAATCCGTTCCAGCCATCTCCAAAAAAGTATAATATATAATAAGGAAAATAGTACTTTATTTTTTTTATTCCATGATATAATATTCAGTAAAAATAATCTGTTTGTCACCGGTTTTATTAATTAAGTGGTCATTATACTACAAAAGTTGTCATTCTTTGCAGAGGATAAAGAATGGATGCCTGTGAGTATTGCTCTATAATGTATGTTTATTGTGTTGCTGCACTATTTGTATTCAAATATCCATTGCTTTAAAAGTATTACTCAGCCACATTTATTATTATTTTTTTACTCAAAGACGTAGAGGAAGTTCAGTAGAAGTACAGCTAATTCGACACAGCGCAAGCAAGAAGACTTTTAACGAGAGCGAAAGCTCCGAGTTGAGTTCGAGGGGAAGAGAGTGAGTTTCCGAGGAAAGTAAGTCTCTGACGTTGATTAAAGACGGTGGATGTCATGAAAAAGTAATGAGCTTGTTCTCTACCCGGCCGTCCTTGAAAGGGCGCGTGAGCTTACTTCAAAAAGAAAAAAAAAGTAATAATATGCTGGAGCTGGAAAACATCAGCTGACCGAAGGTGCTTTGTTGGCAGCTCTCTCCTTTACGGATCACCGCCGTTTCCAGACTAAACAAGCTCCTTTTTTTTTCTGTTTTTGTTTTAGCGGATAGAGCATTTATATGAAGGCTGCAATACAAAAGCAAGGCATATAAACAGAGCTGCACAGACACAAACACACAGAGGCTGCTGCGGATTCGCTCGAGCACAACATGCTGACAGCCAAGCACTTTTTTTAGAGGGCCACCTCACCGCAACATCAAACAGGCCAATGTGTGCGCTGCAGGTGTGGGACAACCAGGCACTTTTTTTTTCCCAACTGTCAAATTAATAAGCCGAATCTAAAAAAATGCTTGATGGGTCTGACGACGCAGCCTGAATGTCAGCTATTCCACATCTTAGGCCACCGATGTTGACGCGTGATGGGCGAAGCCGCTTTCCAACTCACATAAATCCCGTGATGGTATTTAGCTAGTGCCAGGCTGTTTTATGAATAAAACCTTGAGACATTACCCAACTAGTCCTATGGGGGTTGTTTCCCTGCCCAAAAAAAAAAAACATGCGTCACATGCTAAGAAAGTTTGACTAAGTACAATTTGACAAAACGAGTTGCATAAAAAATACATGGAATAGGTTGGGAAAATCTCTCGTGTAATTTTCCGCAGTCCATTTTTAATGCTATTTTTTCTATTTAGCAATATGATATCTATTAAACATTGAATAAAAGCTTACTTTCGAAAAAAAAAAAAGACTAGACAGGTCCGATAGGATATACCAGCGTGTATTTGAACCCTTTCACTAACTGCAAGACTCATTTGATCCATCAAGTTGGTAAGGAATGAAAAACTACATAGGTGCAAAAAGAACAAAAACAAGACCAGACAGGTCTGATGGTGTAGCGGCATGTATATATGTACGCTCACCGACCGCGGCACGAATTCGTGTACTCTCCCGTCAGACCCGTCAAAATCATTGCTAGACGCCAATCAAAAAAAATTCAGTCAAGAAAAAAAAACTGTTATATATGCAATGTTGTTTCCCGCAAGCGACAGAAAAAAACCTTCCTGCTGTCTGCAGCCGGCGAGCTTTATGAACCTTGAGGTCAGTGGGAGGGGGAATATGACCGAGGGGTCCGAGCCAAAGACGGAGCAGGGGTCCAGAAAGGCCGCAGCGTTCTGAAAGGCCCCAAGCGCACAGCTGTGTATGTATAGCCTCCCGCTGTTTGGAGCCCATCCACCACAACAGCTCGCTAATCCCTCTTAGATCTGCTCGTCGGCACCCGTGCAAGCGCCCAAACTTTTTTCGTGGGTCTATCAGATTTGATTGAGAAACTCCCACCCGATGAGGACACAAACATCCATAGGTGACCTTTTAGTAGAAGTAGGAGGCTAGGAAGAACAAACAGCCTTTGAGAAGTAACACATGAAGGTGATCACATGCTGCGAAGCTTCTTTTGTGCTGCTGGAGGCCTTTTTCAAGCATCAAAGGGATGCGGAAATCACAGGAGGCAAAATAATGTTAGCCAGAGTTAGCAAACAACATTTTGGCGGGACAATGTTTTTGGCTCTTAAGACCAGCGGCCATGACTCAAAGCCAGGAGCAGCACATACAAATGGAAAAAATGCATCCTGACCTAAATCCCATTGAAAATATTTGGGTAAATCAGGAGAAAAAAAAAAAAAGACTTGACTCTCCAGCATGGAAAGAATTTACTATTTTGCAAGAAGCCTCTAGATGGTTACAATAATTGCTCGTCGTACGATTTCTGCTGTTGTTTACACACTCGGCATTCCTCAGGGCCGCAAAGTGTGACCGCGACTTTATTGAAAATACCATACAGTACTTTTCCAACGTAACCCCATAAGTGGTTTATGTACAAGAGGATTTGACAAGCGACCCAGACCACTTTGACCAAAGAAAACAGCTGACCACGACTGGATCTTTTACTTTCTACAAGGATACTTTCACTGTCGACTACAAATCGAAGATAATGTCGCTTCGTGTATGTTTTTGGCATCCACGGTACGTCCCGGCAACCTTGGCACCTCCTCTTTTAATACGCCCTCCACCAGCTGATCCTTCACTTATTCCAGGAATTCTGTTTAACAATGCGGGCCTCTGTGTATAGCCAAAAGCACATGTTGTCCATATTCTGGATAGCCCAAAAATAATTCATACATTGGTGAATTTGTTTGTTGCTTAGGATAATATTAAAATCTACTGTATCAGAAGATATAGATTTAAAAATATATTTCTATTGAGACATTTGAAATGAAACATGAAGCAAAGAAAACCCCATGGGGCAGATAACAGACCCTTGAGGGATACCACATTGCAAAATCTTTGTGATATCAAATGGAGACAACCCACATGGTCAATTTTAACATCTTATCACTCTTTATTACTTGGATTTCAAATTTTTTATGCAACCTCTTACTGCTTGAGTGTAAACAGGGACAAAGGTTGTTGGTCCCCACAAAGATTCATCGCTACTATTTTTAGCATCTCTCTGCGGAAGCATAAAAGTTGAGGGATCTTTCCAGGCCCGATGGTGGAAATGAAACAGATGGAAACAGAATATTAAAAGTCATCATTAAAACTCTTGGAATATTGATCTAAGATATCTTTTTCTATACAATCTGTCATGATCTTTGAACACACAATCAGCAGTGCACATGCTGACCACAAATACATTTCTTAACCTCAAGTTCCTGGAACCAACCAAAAGGGAGAAAACCATGCAGTACTGTATAAAAAACTTATTTTTGTTCATGTGCTTAGCTCATGTGATATCTGGCAACTAATTGCATAACAAAACCAAAAATGACTTTATTCATCCCAACAATATTTGCTTGCCGCTTGAGTGCTTGAAGTTAAAATAAGACAAGACATCTAAAGACCCCAAAAATGTGCGTCCTTCGGTCTTGCTGGCAACATTCCGGGCCTTTCTGCTGGAATTATCTCCGAGGTGCTAATGTGACAAGTGCATTGTATCCACAAACAAGTCAATGTAGTCCTTAGAACTCGTGTCTGTGACCATCTGGTGCCAAAGTCATTACGCAAACACCTTGACGTGCATCTGGGACGGACGAAGCAAAGATTTCAATTTGTAAACAGGCGGCGTGTGCAGACGAACGCCTCGCTGTGCTCTTAAGCCGTCCGAGAATAGGGAGAGATTTTAGCGCTTGCTTGCGGATCACCCTTAAGACATTCCACATTAACATTAACAACCAAACTCCTCTGCGGATGCAGAAAATGAACACATCCACTCCCCGTCAAAAGTATTGGGACAATGAGGCCGCTCCCCTTTGGCAGATCAAATTATTTCTCTATAGGGTTTAAGTCTGGGGATTACATTTTGGACCCTGATCAAGATTTTCATTGTAAGAGTATTTTATTATTATAATTAGCGCTATTGTAGGCGTGTTGAGTATACTGTCTACTCTCAATACACAAACTGATGACACAGCGTTGTAAAGATTTGGCTTGTAGTCACACTAATCACAATACGTCTGTTTAATCACAGTTCAATGAGATAAACACTTGGCTTTCTTGTGTCACGCGAGCTTGCTCTAAAACCCAAGTCTATGCATAATACATTGCCAATAGTCCTCCGGATAAGAAGATTAGTGAATTAAAGATTTAGCATCCTCCGTCTTTTAATTAAATAGAATACAAATGCTGACAAGTTTGTTGTTACAATCGAGGGATCATGAAAATAATCTAGCAGATTTGAATGTTTAGGTAACATTGGCTGGAATATTTGTTGCAGTGTTCTCTCATGCTCATTTAGTGCGGCTGTTTAACCTCAATAGTACAAATGAGTGAAGAGGTCACTTATTTGAATCTTGCTGAAATAATGAGAAATGTTATTTTATAATTTTGGAACTATGACTACGATGTTGGCGCAGGCGTCCATTTGTTTGAGATTGTTGTTTTGTTCGAATGAGACATTTTATGAGTTGAACGGATGCCAGCGCTGTGCTTCTTAAGTGTGGCGCCGGTCAACAGGTTATCAGCCATGGCTCAGGCGGCTTATCGCAAAGTACAGTAATTAAACTTTTGGAAACCCTGTTGATTTATTTACAATCTCTTTTGTTTTGTGCAATACAGTCATATTTGTTTATATATATATATATATATAAAGAAACACATAAAATGGTGGTGTTATAGGGTGCAGGAACTAATGAGTTATTAATTTATTTATTTATTTATTTATTTTAAAACGGGCATACATCTCCAATACGTCTTCCGTGAAAAATAAATGAAAAAAGAAAAGTAATTTGTGCGTTTGCGCAACACGGTCCCTTTCTTAACGCCCCGCCCCCTAAGCAACTACCCAATCAGAGCCGAGAATGTCCTCCGGGGCTCGCGACCGGAGATGAAGCCGGGGGGCGGGGGCAGAGGGAGGCTGGTGGGCTGTGGGGGAGGGTCACGTGTGTACACATTGTAACGCTCGTAAGCGTCTCCAGTGGACGGCCCACTCTTTTCAGAACAAGCTTCGTCGCAAAAGTTGCTACCACGAATGGAGTAAAGCGATATATATTTTTTGTTTGCTTCTGTAAAGGATTAAGCAACGCCGACCAGGAGTGCTTTTCGGGACGTTTCTTCTCCAAATGCAGCGGTTGAGAAATGCCTGTCGAAATGCTACATCCTGACCCGATGCCTCCGTAGATCGCTCCGAGCAAGTCTCAAACGTACTGGTGAGTCCCCCCCCCCTGACTTTTTACCCCCTTTTCCACTTTCTGATGGTTTTCCCTTCAAGGTTCCCACACCCAAAAAATGTCGGTTTTCTTTTAGTTTCGTTTCGTTAATTTTTTACACGCGTCTAGTAGTAGTAATAGTAGTAGTAAACAATGGTGGAAAATGCTGACTAAACGGTGACAGCTGGGCACAATTCGTTATGTGGCATCAAGTGCGATGGAGCGATTATCTTACTGTTTATTTTCGTTATATATAACATACAATATGACAATTTTAAGTTTACATTATTTGTAAGGACACTTTTTTTATCATACACTCTGGACCCAGAATCGGACGTCAAATCCTCGCAGAGGTCATTAAACCATATGTTGATACCACAATAATAAGAAAAACTTTGCATAGAGAGAATAGACTGTGCAGGTGTACCTAATTTTGTGACCCGTGAGCGTATTTATTACGTTAGGTCCCCCCCCCCCCCCCCTCTTCGCCCCTGTAACGCAGTGGTCTCAAACTCATTTTATGTTGGGTAGGCTGGCGCAGGAATCTGGGTGTGTCTCGGCCACATTAAGTATTCCACCAAAAAAAGTCTAATCCAGTCTTTTCAATACAGTAACTACTACCACATCAAAAAAAGTCAATTTAACAGCAGCAGAAAAGTAGTAATGGTAAACAGATGACTGAAAAGTGAAAGCTACAGTTTGATCAAATACTTGTGCTGTAATCATCTCGCTCAGCAAATTAAAACGGCGCCTGAGATTTAAGGCCACCTCGTCCTCGACTTCATCCACGTGACCAAAAGGCGACGTGAGGCGTTGTGGCTTAGGTGCAACTAAGCCTGCTTTGTGCTGAACCGTTGAACTCCGGTGAACGGCTGGAGAGAAGTCACAACTCAATAAAAAAAAACGTGCCTGTCGTTCGTTATCTTCAAGTTATGTATGACGGAACTGACAAAATGGCCAACGGGAGATCTTATCACAAAAGTCATGGTGGTAGAAGTGACTCATGTTAACCAGCCTTGGATCGGATCCATGAATTATTAGGGAATAAGTCTGATAAATTTTGGAGACTCTAAAAATCTTTAAAAATATCTTGGTGGTTGCAGTCCAGTTCTTTTTCTGTCGATTACACACCAAGAAGGGATGTCTGCAACATTTGTTTGTGTGTGTGTGTCTTTTTTTTTTTTTTTAATGTGCAATCATATGACATAATCCAGTCATTTCTCAGAAGGCTCTGCAAATTCCGGTAAGGACGCAAGACTGTAAAACGGAGGGCGTGGAGCACGGCGTGTCACACGCATTATAACAAAGTACATGGGGGTCACTCGTGTTTGGTGGGGTCCTCGCCATCTGGGAAATATTTCATCCCGCCACTCCTGACGCACAGTCGTGCAGGAAGTTCAGACTGCAGTTACGTGCGAGGACAACCAACGCAAGATGTCTTCCTTGTGTTGTTATTGCCGAGGGTTGAGAAGCAAGTGCAAAACTTTAGCAGCTTCTGATGACAGAGGAAAGCACTCTCAGTGATTTAAGATGAAAGAGACAAAGCTAAGCTAGCTAGTGCTTATCTTACGTGGGAGCTGCAATTACGGTTGTCAACTTCTCATTGTCAATTTCGATTTGCGAGACACATAACGCTTTCAAGCTAACCGCTGGTTCCGCTATTTGTGTTTGTTCCCTAATTGGCCATTGTTGCGTTTCTTGCCAAAGCCACCGCAAGTTTGCCGAACTCGATGCTGACCACAGACGCGACAAATATGCAGTTGTTATTGAACAGGTTCAACGGGTTTAACTGGGAGGTTTGTTTTCTAATCAGATCAGGTCAGTAAATAAAAGGCATGCTGTTTGGCATGCAGCAAATAATTTTCCAAATATGTGGCAATATAATTATGCATGCTTTAATCTGCTTATTTCTCACACTAAATTAAAAAAAAAACACACACACACAAAAACCTGCTCGATTATTGCGAAACCACCGTAGAGAGCCTCGTGAAAATTCGCATAGATGCTATACTAATTAGAAACCTTAAAATGAGACAACAGGGATTAAATAATATCTTCTAATATCAATGAGGATGTGGAAACTATTTTCACATGTGCATGTATCAGCGCACGTTAAAGCATCACTTTTTCATTTATGGTGGTAATCCTATAACCGACCTATGTGGTCTTAATTTGTTAAAGGGAGCCTTTTGCCCCATATCGAATTGCGTAAATAAAATCAACACCATACCCCTGCACCCTAATCAACTTTACGATACATTCCGCAATGCAGTTTGCGTTTAAGGAGACGACGATTAGCAAGCTAATTGCCGTGCGAGCTTTTCGCTCGAGTTAAAGCGCTTGTAAATGCCGCGGGCCGAGCAGCTCCGCTGCGGGTGAGAACCGACTTTTGTCGAGAGTAACCGGAGACGCTCTTCCTGCTGACCCTGTTTCCAGTCCAACCGCTTTGACTCCCAGTCTCAGCCACAGCCTCATTATAGCCCGTTGGAGTAGCGCAGAGCCGGACTGACGTCTCCGCCTCCCCTAGGCCAAAACAGACCCTTAGTAGTGGCTCTTACGTAAGTCAAGGAAGAGGAATGCTTCCCGTCCTTACTGGCAATGCGATCTTGCAAAACAAAGCCGATTTCCTGCACTTTGTTGTAGATGAGCGCAAGTTTTGCTTCCGAGTTGATTTTCCCCTCATCATCAGGGTTTTTGTAAAGAGGCCAAAGTTGCAAAGGACCAAATGAAGCCCAGTGAAAATAAACAAGAGCTTTGGCTCGATTCCCCGACGCTCCCCCGGTCATTTTCCTTGACCCGGCCTTGAACTCCCAGACGGCTCGGAGTGACTTCTTCACCGCGTCCTGCTTCATATTTCACTCTTAATAAATCTAGTCGTCGCCCTGCTGTCAAGAGGAAGATTCAAAGCGCTTCTCGCTAAGTTGCCAAAAATTCCTCGCATAGATCAGCCCGTGTTGTCAATGCAGGATTCCTCGCAGCCTGAAGCCGAGACACTAAATACAGCGACGCCTCCATTTAGTAATTCGTCAAATAATCTGATTAAAAAAAAAAAAGGGTTTTATCGACACAGCTTGTATTGTTGTGCCGGTGAGTGACATGGGTGTCAGGAAAATTGATTGACAACCTGTTACTTATTTGGCCACGCCCCTAATGGCACACAAACGTGAGTGCCGTACAATCATTACATTTCAGAAAACCTTTTTTTTATTTACATGCTCTTGCAGTGCCCTTTGTAATCGTTGTGGCACCAAGAGAATAAGTTGGATTGTGAATTAGGCCATGAATGCCATTGTCTTGGGAACCATGCGGAAAGCAGCAGGCCTGCACGTGACAGCGAGGTGGGAAAGAAGCTCGCGGGGGTGTCAAACAATTCCGTTTTGTGCGGCGCCACCAGAACAAGGCCTTCTTCATTTACTGTGGCCCGCCTGGTGTGCGCCCCGAGATGTTGAGCTTTCTGCCTGCTAGCTTGGCATGTTGATCTTTGAGTTCCTCAAGACTGAATGTTCCCTCTCCTTGTGATTGCAGTCCACCTCCTCCGGGGTCCAGCGATGTGGATCTGCGTGGTTTACAATGAGACGGAAACCAGCGTGGACTTCCGTCTGTGCCAGGACTTTGGACTCATCCTGTCCGTGTTATCGCTGGTCTACCTGCTGGTGTGCTTCCCGCTGGGCCTGTGCTACAACGTGCTGCTGGTGGCCGTCAACCTCTCCAACAAGGTATCCATGACCATGCCCGACGTCTACTTTGTCAACATGGCCATCGCGGGCCTGGTGCTCAACGCCGTGGCGCCCGTGGAGCTGCTCAGCTCCACCTTCACCCGCTGGCACGCGTGGGAGTACACCAACGAAGTGTACATCACGCTGCTCATCCTCTTCAACATCTCCTCGCTGGTCATCATGTACTCCACCACGCTGCTCAGTTTGGACTATTACATCGAGCGGGCCCTGCCGCGCACCTACATGTCCAGCGTGTACAACACCAAGCACGTGTGCGGCTTCATCTGGGGCGGCGCCGTGCTCACCAGCTTCTCCTCGCTGCTTTTTTACGTGTGCAACCACATCTCCACCAAGATGGTGGAGTGCTCCAAGATGCAGAACAAGGAGGCGGCCGACGCCATCATGATGTTCATCGGCTACGTGGTGCCCGCCGTGGCCGTCCTGTACGCCTTTGCGCTCATCCTGCGCATCCGGAAGGAGTCCACGCCGCTGGACCAGGACTCGGCCCGCTTGGACCCGTCCATCCACCGGCTCCTTTTAGCTTCCGTGTGCGTGCAGTTTGTGCTGTGGACTCCGTATTACGTGACGCTCCTGGTGCACACTGTGGCCGGCACGCCCGGGTACGCGGGCGGGTCACGCTACCTGCCCACCTACTACTTCCTACGCTGCGTGTCCAAGCTGCTGGCGTTTTCCAGCAGCTTCGCCATGCCGCTCATGTACGGCCAGATGAACAAGAACTTCTCCAACAAGCTGCGGCGGCTGCTAGCCAGGTTGCACTGCCGAGACCAGTCTTGTCCACACGAACGCTCCGCAGTGCAGCAAGTGGTCACGTGAAGCCCCTCCCCAGCACTTATCTAACGTCCCTCCAGAGCCAGTGTCTCGCCCTCGCCGTTTTGGACTGCGTTAAAGCGCGACATAGCAAACCGTGGAATTTCCTGTCACCTTCCGGAACGCGAGCCGACGGATCCAAGAAACCACTAAGTGCTGCCGTTTTGTGTGCGTGTGCCTGCGTGCGTGTGTGTGTGTGTGTGTTTGACCAAGGGAAGCTCTCCACTAAGTCACTTTGGCTGCATATCGGCTCTCAGCTCCCCCAGCAGTGCAGCGGCCTGACATCCTGGCAATGTGATGAACATGCGAATGTCAGCGTACATTCATTAAGCTCTTCTTCAATATGACGTCTCCCCCCCCCCCAGTTGCAGCTTGAAATGAAGTCATTGTGCAAGGAAAACATTAGCTAGCTCCGTTCTCCGCGCACGACGTATCACAAAAGACAAGCTGCTCAGCCTTTAAATTAACTCCAACTTGAAGGTCTCTTCTTGGATTGCGTTTTCACTCTGCTGCCAGAATTCCATTGTTGTGGTGCCAGACCGCTGCCGTTTAGTTTGGGCTCAAGAAATAAATGTTGGCATTGCGGAAAAAGATGTATAACATGTGTAGGCTGCTCAACACTCTCGTAAAATTCCTCGAAATGTGTTAACACCTGCAGAGGCTCTCTCGCTTCGATGCCAAAATTCTGCCATTAATTTGAAACTACAAATTAATTTTGCGCAATGCCAAACTTTGCTCGAATGCCCTCCGAATGGCAGCGTTACCTTGGATTTTGAAAAAATGCCTTCACGTCTAAATACCGAACCCTACACCCTCGTTTGTTGTTCGGGGTTCACACATAACCGCTTTACCTCATTTCCAAGCAAATCATCAAATCCAGACCAAGAATTTGGCTCCAGTTGTAAGCTCCTTAGCATTTGCTCTGTTCAGCTAGCACTCGCTACCAAAGCTGTGTTTGCAAATTTAGTCTTTAATCATGTTTTTGGAAACAGTGCGCACTTGAGTACTCACCACTAGTACTTTTGAACTTTTGTTAAAATGTAGAAAAACTGCACATCTCGCCTTTCGGCAGCGCTTCACTATGGGAAGTTCGGGTAAGGTTACAATTTGGTTTTATTAGCTCTACCGGCCTCGCATCCATTTCAGAAACTCTCTTAGGGGATGTGACGAGGCTTTTCTAACACTCATCAGTTAATCATTAGCTGCTCAAAGTTCATTGTAGCTCTTCATACAGTGTGCTGTATACTGTAGCCACGTTGCACGTCAACTGTGGGGCATTTATTAAATCCCATACCTGCCGTATTCTGAGATATGACACGTAACGTTTAATTGAAGAAGTCAATACCATTTTGGAACCTTCACAAACTGCTGTCTGTCTGGATGAATTGTGGAAGACGGGTGTTTTTCCTCACCATGTAGCCACAGCGCCATCTGTCGGCCAAAACGTCTATCATTTAGAATTCTGGCTGCATTTAGGATCCAGACTAGCCGTTTATTTCAGCTTCAACAGCCTCAAAAGTTCTCAGTTCTAGTCAGATGCAATGTTTTTACGTTCAACGGCAAAACCTCATAGGGTCCAAACGAGTCCACTTGTGCTTTTACCCCCCCCCTCCCTCTGCGTTTGAGTGACTATGATGCAAAATGATTGTGTATATATTGTGAGCGATCGATATACTGTACTGTAGGGTGCTCTTTGAACGCATTCAGTATTTTGTTGTTGTTTTTCCCCCAGAGATTTATCTAGATTCTCTAAGTAATCTACTTTCATCTGAGTCAAAGACTGAATAAAATCATAAACTAACTAATCATCCTTGTGTAACTCAGTCACTTTATTAGGTAGGCTTGGGTAATACCATATTTAAAATGCTCTCTCCTGAGAGACTCTGTATTTAATAATACGTTTATTGTGTGTGTTTTGCTATGTTGAGCAACACTGGATCATTAAAATTACTTTACATAATGACACGGTATTAAATTGGCACTGGGGTCAAGCTTTGGACGGAGCTGTTGCCTAGCAACCGTACAGCCACCCAAAGTGAGCTAATCCTTTTATATATGGGCCGAGAACCCGTCGATATACTGGATGACTGATTCGATCATAAACCCAAGTGCTTGTGGCAATGATTTTGCACTGATGTAATTTAACATTTTCATGATTACAGTTCTTCATAGCTTGTTTCACCTGAATTTTCCTCTCTGCACAATTCAATTTCAGATTCTTGAAACAAACAAAAAGGTATGAAGAAGTCTCAGTTGGGGAAAAGGTCACAGTGACATTGCACATGTTAGACTTGTTTTTCTTGATGTTTTTCCCTCATTAAGAAGCCTCTTGCCTCGCTGAAAGGTAGCAAAGGCTCAGAAACATTCGCAAAGCGGGAGACCACCTGGCCATGACATTGGCCCCTGGTTTTACAAGTCTGGTTTGGCCATCAAGTTGAATTTATGAAGCTTTTTTTTACGTGTTTGAGTCAGCTTGGATTATTTATTTTTTTTTACCCGAGGTCAAGATTCACAGTCTTCTATTAACGTAAGAACAATTTTTGAGTCCTCAGAAAAACGAGCTTTTCGAAAACGTCAACGATTAGAGTCAACAAACTTTGTAAAGTCATTTATGAGAGAATGACATTTTTTCGAGAAAGATTTCAAGAAGAATTGGGACGTTTGGGGTTAATTCTTCAGCGAATACTTTTAAATTAAATTGAGTAAATTATGTTCCGCCATCTAGTGGTCAAGAATAGAATTACATCCAAAATGTGACCATTTAACATTAAATTTTAAGCTTGTAGTCTTCAACGAAGAGTATAAGGACAAAAAAAATAAAAATTCAAGTCCTCAAGGAAACTAGTGTATGTTTTCATATACATCAATGATATTTCTTCTTAGCCAAACCTACTTTACCTGTTTTCATAAGACTGCTAGAGTCAGTGACAAAGACTGAAATGTTAATTTTTTGATTAAGTTAATTATTTAATGCCGGTTATCCCTTTTCAACACTGCTTATTGAAAACCAAACACAACCGTCCACACCCTTGTTAATCTTCCTTTTGTTGGGTTTTTCCTTGTTGCTAAGGTCACACACAAAAAAATGCTGTAGAGAGATTGTCCTTATTTGTGTGTGGTTTGCGACTCTTGCAGTTGTTGCGATGTCATCGTTTGCTTCCAGACTTTTAAGTGGAGGCAGATGAGACTCATGGTTGGAACCTCCCCTCGGGTAGACCGCCCACTCAGCCCTGAACCCGATTACTTGCCATCAACTGTCACTTGTAAGGTCATTATATCCAGATTAAAGTCACTGGACGGTATATAAGGCGCACCTGCATTGTATATCTTTATGGACAGTATAGCTTTGACGTCAGTGAAAATATCCAGACTGCTTCACGTTTCCCCTATTTTGTAATGTTACGTCCTTATTCCAAAATTAAATCAATTTTTTTTTTTTCTGCTGGAAATTCTACACGTCACATATTGACAATGAGAAAGAAAGTATTTCGTAAATACATTCAAATAGAAAATCATTCATTTTAGTGGACATAAAAGACTGACTTACTGTATACATTCAAGTCTTGGTATTTTTTTAAAACAAGCGTTTGAGCGCTCACTCCAATCAAACACTGTGTTAGAGCGCCCCTTAGCGGATATGAGAAAGAAGTGCAATTTGTGATGGTCTTTTTTTTTTTTTTTTTTTTTTTGGAGGTGCCAAAAGAGTCACTCGTCAGGCATTAAATTAGATATTGGCTCATATCGTTTTCACTTGTGCCTGAAAGCTAATTAGATCACAGAAAGTCTTTAGTGTCATTGCACAACGCTCACTGTTATTGATTCAGGGTCCCTACTGGACTGAAACCTGACATCATTGGAAACAGGTCCTCTTTTGTATTTACTCTAGATCTGAACTAGACCATTTAGCCTTCGACAGTTTTTTTTTTAATAGTCTGTAAAGTGACAGTAGAGGTCCTGATAGTTGCTTATAAAAAAATAATTCTATTTTACTCTAATTGCATTATTCTGATTCAATCTGCATTAATGCTCCCATGCAGGGACAAATGTACTGGTGTGTGTCCACCTTATTGATGCAGACAGGCGCCCAATTATATTGTATTTTTTTAAATTATGTTATTAAAATCCTTGTCTGTGTACAAGAACGGTAAATTGAAATTCTATACATAAAAAAATAAAAATATTAATAAGTAGTGATGTAACTGTTTAAAATTGATGTAACTTTTAAAGATGGGAGAAAATGGAAGCTGAGTCGTCATGTCAAAAGTCCAAGTGACATGTTGTTGGCCCGCCTCCTCCCTTCTCCGAAAAGGGGGTGGAGGGCACTCACAGCAGGTGGTGCGGCAGAGGATCACGGACATGAGATTTGATAATCTCCACTTGTCTGACTTGGGCACAGGATAAGGAGAACCAAATTTGGGGACAAGTAAGTGCAATTTTGGATCCACAATTCATATTTTAGGGGATGTTTTTGGAGGAAATTCCAAGGCACTTTGCATGGAAATGAAATTTATGGTGTACTTTTTTTGTGCAGTTTTATAATTAACTTTAAAATACTTTCTTTTATGTGACTCAACTTGCATTATTAGTTAATTTTCATTTCAGTTGACTTGTCCCCCTAAATTTGTTGTTGTTAAAGATTATTATATCATTTCTATAATGTTTTAATATGCCGATCAAAACATACTCGGATTAATATGAGATTGTGATTTGGGCTAAATATTCTCCAAGAAAATTTTTGAAAATGTCTACTGGGTATTTTCCAAGAAATAAATAGAAACTACTGCAGAGTGTCTTTCTGTCACTTTCATGTATTGTACTTTATTGTACTTTTCCTTATTGATGTCACCAATATTTGTCTGCTGTATTGCAGCTGTTTTGTCAGACGATACTGCGAAAAAACGCTAACAATATTTAATATTTTAGTTTGGTGTTTTATTCTCATGCTCCTGGGTGATGTTTGATTTGCATACAAACTAAATTCAAATTCTTCCGAGCTTGTTAGGTTAGCATAGCACAATGGAAAGAAACATGTTAGCAACAAAAAGTGACTTGGAATTTATCCTTGAATATGTTTCGCTACAATTCTGCTTCAACACTTAAAAGTGAATTTATCTCTTTTTTTTTGTGCATGCATGATGCTCCGCTTAAAAAGTCAATACTCTTAATAAGAGTGCATTAATTTTGCAGGGTTTCCTCTCATGCAGCCTGCGGGCTGGGAATGTTTGTTAAAGGTCATGTTGGCTAAACAGATATCAGGATTTCTTTCTCTGGGGAGCGTCTGACAACCAACAGCGGTTAATGTTAAAACGCATAATTAAATAACAGTGATAATATATATTGTGCCGTCGTACGCTGTGCATTTAATAATCGTGGGAAAACGTGTATCCATGGCTGTTTTCCGCTCGGCCATATGGACAACGCGGTAGCCGGAATTGGCCGAAAGGGTGTTAGAGGAGGAATTTCAATGCATCTGTTTAAGCCTGAAGCTTGAATTTTAATGAAGGCGCCTATTTGTCTGTCGTCCCGTTAGGACACAACAACAAAAAAAACAATGGGAGATTTTTCCAAACAGCTACTTGGTGAATCTCTGGCTCAAGAAGTGAACTTAATACTGTTTGGTTCCAACCTCGGAAAGAAATTCCTAATTTGTGGTGCGTTGGTTCTAATCTTCTCTTCTCTCCTTAGCTCAGGTGTCTCATCGGAATCGTCTCCGGCCGAGATCGGCTGAATAAAGATGGAGCGGCGGGGCGAAAGCGGCGGCCAGTGACGCATCGAATCAATCTCAGGTGTGCTAAGGCCAAAAGGGGTCATGGCGGTGCTCCCTGGTTGCGGCAGAAGTGCGTCCCCCTCAATTGCCAACGGAGCGTTCCTCCATCGGGGTGGATGATCCAGTTGACGGGTTCCAACCATGTAGCGGTGTCAGGTGATCCAAAAACGTTCCCACGGCAGCCACTATGGAAGTGCAAACCACCTCCCTGGTGTGGATTTACGTTAACGTCACGGTCAACGCTTCCGACGAATTCAACTCCACCGAGAGCTCGGAGGAGTCTTACGCCATCGGTCTCTTCCTCTCCTGCCTCTACACCATCCTCCTCTTTCCCATCGGATTCATCGGCAACATCCTGATCCTGGTGGTCAACCTGAACCACCGGGAGAAGATGACCATCCCCGACCTGTACTTCGTCAACCTGGCGGTGGCCGACCTGATCCTGGTGGCCGACTCGCTCATCGAGGTGTTCAACCTGAACGAGAAGTACTACGACTACGCCGTGCTGTGCACCTTCATGTCGCTCTTCCTGCAGGTCAACATGTACAGCAGCATCTTCTTCCTCACGTGGATGAGCTTCGACCGCTACGTGGCGCTGGCCGGCTCGGTGGGCTGCAGCCCGATGAGGACCATGCGCCACGCCAAGCTCAGCTGCGGCCTCATCTGGATGGCGTCCATCCTGGCCACGCTTCTGCCCTTCACCATCGTACAGACGCAGCACCGCGGCGAGCTCCACTTTTGCTTCGCTAACGTCTTCGAGATCCAATGGCTGGAGGTCACCATCGGCTTCCTGGTGCCCTTCTCCGTCATCGGCCTTTGCTACTCCCTGATTGTCCGGATTCTCATGCGGGCGCAGAAGCACCGCGGATTGTGGGCCAGGCGACAGAAGGCGCTGCGTATGATCTTGGTGGTGGTACTGGTCTTCTTCATCTGCTGGTTGCCCGAGAACGTTTTCATCAGCATCCAGCTGCTGCAGGGCACGGCCGACCCTGCCCGTAGGACCACCGCCACTCTGTGGCACGACTATCCTCTGGCGGGCCACATTGTTAACCTGGCCGCCTTCTCCAACAGCTGCCTCAACCCCATCATCTACAGCTTTCTGGGCGAGACCTTCCGGGATAAGCTGAAGCTCTTTGTCAAGCAGAAGGCCAGCTGGTCTGCCGTCGGTCTCCATTTGGGACCTTCGGTCAGGACTGGGGTGACGCAGGTATAAGGACAGAGTGGGAAACAATACCTCGGATTTACGCCTCATGGATTCAGTCACCTGCTCACTTTATGAACAAAAAAAAAAAAAGATGGATTCTGTACATATTATCTTGGGTCCACACCAAAACGTTCCCTTGCCTAAATGCTGCAAGAAAATATTCAAAGAAATCTGCCAAGTTGCCCCCCCCCCCCCTGCATAATTTTGCGTTTGATGTTGACCTACATGTTAGCGTAGCGTAGCGTTCACAGAGGACGCTGTCACATAAAAAACACAATTTTATTTGCTCCGTGTATCTGTCAAATACTTGTAATCGAACTTACATGTTCAGTGCGGTGGTGGTCAAAGTATGGCTTGGGGGGTCGCAAAAGTTATTTAATCAGGGCTAGCAAGCATGTTATGCAATTTCAAAAAGAGAATGAAATATTTAAAAATATATATATATTTTACTTTCCCCTCACCTTTGTCTGGGTTTTGGTGACATCAGCTCTTTTATTTTATTTCTGGAAATAAAGACAACAATTGCACTTTTTCAGCATTTTGAAGCATTATGATGTCATGAAAAAATAATTATACAGGACATTATGTGATCGTGGTACGGTATGAAATGAGAGCTTTACCGGACTGCAGACAGTCAACATGTTTGTCATGACAAGCATCCTGAGATGATTGTTTGTGTACCAAACCACAAAACTGTTTTTGCAGCTGTAAGCAGACCAGAAGCCCTGGGAAAGTAACATGGAAGGGGATACTGTTTTTACTGGTTTTCATTAAGAGGGTTGCAAAAATAATAAATGATTACGTCCGTTCTTCTGCTATACGTAATGTTTGCGTCGTTGTCTTTACAGGGCAGGAAAGACATTCTGCTCTCAGTCCCGCATAATGAATACTAATTAGAGCTATTTTAAGTGGACTTAACAGGCTGTGGGACCAGAGAAATGAAAATTGTGACCAAAACAATGCTGTCATGTTCACTTAGGGTCAACAAGTCACCACAGCAATCCATGACCTCACATGGTATCAAAGCACTCAACATCAAAGTTTGATTTTAAATTGAACTAGTTTGTACTGACTTTAGAAACGTGATGTCACGTGGCTTCTTTACATTGCCATTATTTTTTTTTAATATAATTTGCTTTAAAAACAAAACAAAAGGGAAATTACAAAAGAAAGTTTTTTTCCCTTATGTAACTTATGTACAGTATTGTGCTATTTGTAATGTCTGTGTGTTGGGGACGGGGGTGGAGGTGGGGGTCCCAAAGCAATTACAAGAGCCTTGTGGCGGTCTGTTGCATAATTACCAGGCAGGGTACTTGGTAGGCAGCGGCTGAATAATGGATTACAAGTATAATTGCATTTGTAAATTTAAATCCCTTATGAGAGGGAAAGGGAAAAAATAGAATTGGAGAAAGAGAAAGGAAAACAAGACAAAGAAGTCCCTATATGATGTCATCATCATTTTAATATCAATCGAGTGAGTGAAAACTACAAATTTTAGAGTTAAGTTTTGAATTTTCGCCCCCCACTCCAAAAAAACAGGGGGGTTATTCCATAAAACAAAAAATACTCTAAAACAGAAATATATATTAGAAAAAAAAACTTTTTTCCTTCGTGTTTGAAGTCCTTCTGTATTACATTCTAGTGACCACTGGGTGGCGCGCTTCGTCAGGGACGTGGATTCGCCGTGCTGGAGCAACAGATCAACGCGCATGCGCACTTGATTGTTTTGACTGAAAATGCCGTCGGTTTCGAAAACGGCGGCCAATGCGTCTCCTCAAACCGAGAAACCAACCCATTATACGTGAGTATTGCACCGTTGCTGTCTTCGTCCTCTACGACTCTGCGTCGTTCTCGCTTTGTTACAACTCTTTGCGTATGTGCGTGCGTTTACGAATACTGCTTTCCCAAGGCTTTGTGACTGCCCCCCAAAAACTGCGAGTCTCCGGGCTTGGACGACAGCGCTTTAATGTTCCCTGATATGTTGGCCCTTAGCGGAATAGTTCTTAAAAAGCCCCGTCGACGTGTTCTTTTGCACCGTGTACTTTACAAGCCAATCGTATTTTAGCCAGGAGCTGTTAGCTCGCTACCCCCCGTGTGCTTGTCAACAGCTTGGCCTTTATTTTTATGTCTCCACCCCCCTCACCGTCTTCTTTCTACGTGCTTTAATTTACGTACGCTCAAGGAATTCCCACAAGGGTTGCGTCGGAATGTGCGCGCATTCTGCTACGTGAATAGCGAGCTAACGCCAGTGACCCAAAACAGCGTCTTTTAAAAACAGTGTTTGCAAACATTAATTGAATCGAGGCAGGGGTTTTGCGTCAGAAAAATATCACAACAGTCCACCAAACAAATATGACAAGTATGACGTTGATGGCTAAGATCCCTTGTCTGTTAAACTCTTTGATCATATCCTTAAAGACATTAAAGCTTTGTGGTGGCCTTGAACCTTTAAAGGTGCTTTCAAAGAAGGCTTTCTTATATTTCAAAAAGTTTTTTTTAACTTCTTCTGTGCCTTAATAAAGTAAATTAAATCTTTCACTTTTATTCTCAGACTTCCTTTTATATATATATATATATTTTTTTTTTAATTTTGTAACGTTTGCACATGGGAAAGGAGCAGCTCTCCAAATTTCATTGTACAACTAAGTTGTAAAATGACAATAAAGGGCATTCTATTCTATTCTATTCTATTCTATTCTATTCTATTCTACTCTAAAGGCAGTTAGCAACCACCAAGCCAAGAAAACAATCTTTTCGTGACAAGAATCATGTCAAGCATAATGTAAATTTTGACTTTTGACATTGTCCCTTTCAGCTACTTGAAGGAGTTCAGAACCGAGCAGTGCCCGCTGTTCCTGCAGCACAAGTGCACGCAGCACAGACCGTTTACGTGCTTCCACTGGCACTTTCTCAACCAGAGGCGGAGGAGACCCATCCGCCGTAGGGACGGCACCTTCAATTACAGCCCCGACGTCTACTGCACCAAATACGACGAGACCACAGGCATCTGCCCGGATGGAGACGAGTAAGTTGACGGTTGAGATACCGGCGATGCTGAGATGCTTTCAGGATTTGCAATAATAGGCCAAAAATAAAAAATAAAAAGAAGTGAAGGATGGTATGAGATTAAACTTGAAATGTTCTGATGATTGATTTAATTCTTTCCGTGGCGATCATTTTAGCTTATTACTGTTCTTAGCCCTATTGCTGAGAAAAAAAACAAGTGGGGGGGAAAAAAAAAAAATCAAGCTCCAGCCATCACTACACCGCCCCTGACAATGCCAGCTATTTTTGTATGACCTTACCTGTTGCCATAGCAACTGTTGCTACTCGAGATAGATGGCAAAGTCGGCGCATGCAAGAAGTTAATAATGCAATATATGTGGACTCACAGTGGATTCTTTTTTTTTTCTGTCTGGAAAAAAATGTGTTTGGTGCCCACCTCTGTCAGTTGTCCTTATTTACACCGGACCACGGGTGACACGGAGCGCAAGTACCACCTCCGCTATTACAAGACGGGCACCTGCATCCACGAGACAGACGCCCGGGGGCACTGCGTGAAGAACGGCCTCCACTGCGCCTTTGCTCACGGTCCGCACGATCTCCGACCTCCTGTTTATGATATCAGGTAACCACAAAAGCAGAAATGAACCTGTTTTGCTGGAGGGGGCGGGGCTTTTCTCATCCAAATTAATTTGGCTAAGGTTTTACACGAGAAGCAAAATATCAGCCTGTGTAGCTCAAGGCATGTTTACAAATTTCTTTTACTTTTCTATTGATTATTGATTTTCATTATTTGGGTATTAGAATGCATGGCAAAAATGTGAGGTGCAATACCTAGTAATCGTGTAAAAATGATATCAAAATCTGTCAATAGAGAGATTCAGGCACAAGAGGCGCTCCAGAATGGACAGCTGGGCTCCAGCGAAGGTATTCCCGACCTGCAGCCCGGCGTATTAGCCAGCCAAGCCATGATCGAGAAGACCCTGACGGAGGATCCCAGGTGGCAAGGTAAAAAAACGCCGCTTCATCAAGCACTGTTAACTTTGAACTAATCTCTCACGAGTACGTAATATTGAGACTTTGCCCTGCTTTTTTCTTTTTCCCAGACACCAACTTTGTTTTAGCAAACTACAAGACAGAACAGTGCACAAAACCGCCCAGATTGTGCCGACAGGGCTACGCTTGTCCGCACTACCACAACAGTCGGGACCGCAGACGCAATCCGCGTAAATACAAGTACAGGTGAGCAATGAAGTCGATATTATTCGAGAATAGGGAGATGATGTCAAAGGTCAATGTTTTCCATTGTCACGTGACATCACACGACAGGTCAACTCCGTGCCCCAGCGTGAAACATGGCGACGAATGGGGCGAGCCTTCCAAATGCGAAAGCGGCGACGCCTGCCAGTATTGCCACTCACGCACGGAGCAGCAGTTTCATCCAGAGGTGGCTATCGAGTTTAGCTTTAACAACACGAATGTCTGACGTTAGTACCGTATCTAATTTTGATTCTCCCCCCCCCCCCCCCCCCGCCCCCCACTTCGAGATCTACAAATCCACCAAGTGCAACGACATGCGACAAACCGGCTACTGTCCCCGGGGGCCATTTTGTGCCTTTGCACACGTGGAAAGTGAGTCATTCAAGTTTTCACTTTTACAGTAATGAATAACAGGAGACAAATTTGCACAAAGTATCATAAAAGTTTGAATAAACAATCACTGGAATGGCACCAAATAGAGCGCAGGCAATATCGAAATGTTCACAAAATGTTTTTACTTTGTTTCTGCGGGTGACTTCCTGTTTCTTAGAAAATGTCTGCATCAGCAGTTTTGTACAGATGGCCCCCGTGTGTTTTATTGTAAAAAGATCTCTGAAGCAGCAAGCAGTCCAGCTAGCTTTGGCTCAAAGTCACCTGAGATAGGGGCTCTGTCTCATTCCGTCACGTCCCCCCCCCTCAGGAATCCCCTCCGCCGAGGACACCATGAGCTCGTTGCTAACGGCGATACATTCCAGCTCGCATTCCCAGCCGGGCTCTCAGCAGTATTCCGAGTGTCCACTCGGCGAGTGGACGACGGCCGGCGGCTCCAACACCAGCAACGGACAAGTGGCCAGTGTATGTACTGTTACAATGTGTCCATATTCTTTTCGTGGTTGTAAGAAATTAAATCATGCACTCTGTATGTCCCCTTTGACCCCGTTCAGACACAAAATAGCGTTTTCTGCGCTGTGAACCCGCTGGCGTCGAGCTTCACCTCCAGCATAACGTCCAGCTTGGCCTCCAGCATTGGCTCGGACAGCTCCTCCCCGACCACCTTGTCCACCATGAACGCAAAAGCCACTCCCTTTTATCCCGGGAGCAACACAGTGGAATCGGTTATAGGTACGAGGATGTCGAATATTTATTTATAAAAAGAAAAAAAAAAGAAAATCCTTTTAAACTTCTGATACCCACTCAGGATCCGCTTTGGATCTCAACTTTTGTGACATCAACGTTGCGTCGCTTGATAAGGAGCTAGAAGAACAAGAAAACAATATTGGGCTGGAAAGTAAGTATGAGGAAATTCAAATATAATGTTTGGCTGCAAAGTCACCACTTTATCGCATCGCGCCCATCGCAGGTCAAAGAATGCTCGGTGGCTCGGCCCCGGTCAACATTCCCGGCTCGCTGGCGCGCTCGTCCTCCTTCAACTCCTCGTCGTCACTGTCCACCTCGCCGCTGAGCTCACTGTCGCAGTCGCAGTCACTGCTGTCCGGCGTCGTGTCGCATCACAACCACACGGCTAACATGTTGGCCAAGCACGAGCATGGCTTGCTGGGAACGCCGACTTCTTCTTCCCAGAATTCCTTAGGTCAGTGAGAAATAGTAGAAATACTCAGATGGTTTGAATCTTTGTAACGTTTAGAATAGGAAAGTTGATTATATTATTCCTGTAAAACAAGATCATACTGGTACTGGAATTTCCCTTGGATTTAATATTTACTCATCTAAACACTGCTTGGAAAATTATTTATTTGAACTGCCAGTCAGAGTTTAAATATTCTGAGTTTAACTCCAGTCATTAACATAAATCCTTTTGCGCTGAGATTAGTGGCGCCATCAACCGCTTCCCACGGATATCAACTGAAGGATTTGTAGTCGTCGTGACTCAAAAAATGTTTGTTGCCATTTTCCACCCATCCAGGCTTAAACGGCGCCAGCAGCATTTGGGACTTTGTGAGCGGCAGCTTTTCACCAAGTCCGTCTCCGGTCTTCAGCAGCCTGACGGGCAGCGGCGACGTCTCGCGTCTCTTTCGGGAACTGGATGAAGCCAAGAGGAAAATTAAACAGTGGGAGGAGGCCTGGCATCAGATCAAACAGGTAACGCCTTGGAGGAAAAAAAAAAAAAAATGGATGATGTTTTATAATCCTCTTATCAAAGTGTCATTCCTAATTTGGGACCAATTTGTCCGCAGGCGTACGAAAACTGCCAGAAAGAAGCCCACGAAGCCAAGGAACAAGCCAAGGCGGCGGAGGGGGAGCGGCAGCTGGCGGAGCAGAAACGTGACGGGACGGAGCGCAAGTTGAAGGACCTGAGGGGCGAGTTTGACGCTCTGTGCCGAGCGCCCGGAACGCCGCTCCTGCGCAGCTACGGCGAGCTGGACCAGCTGCCCCTGTCCAAACTACACTCGCTCAAGAACCAGCTGCGCAACGACCTCGACGCCATCGACAGGGTAAGAAAAACACACGGCTAAGAGCGTTCGTAACCCATGTTGGTCACGTTTGTCTCCTCCCCCCCTCTCCCCCCCCCAGGTCATATATCTGCTTCAGTCAAAGAAATGTCTCGTTTGCCAAAAGCGCGGCCGCTGCGTCGTGCTGCATCCGTGCCAACATTTCGTTCTATGCGAGAGCTGCGCGTCCAGCAAAACCGAATGTCCCTACTGTCAAACGACAATACTCAAGTGGTGATGCACACTCACACACCAGAGGTACTATTTAGAAGAAACTACTAATAGACAGCAAATTTTTGTATATTTCATAGAACAGTTAAAAACGCTGAATGAAATGATGCTTGACTCATATAAATCTTTATCAAAACTCCGAATCGTGTACATGAGATTTGGATGTGTAGGTTTTTGCTCATTTTACATGGCCAATATCTTCAGTGAGCAAAAATACGCACTTAAAATGGGCAACAATTTGACATCCACTTCTGCTTTAGTTAAAGAGGAACAATTGTCGAAAAAAAAATCACTTTTATTTTGCGGAGAACATATTGTGAAATTTAACACTATGCAGAGTGAATCTTTGACGTATATATATAAATATATATATATGAAACAAAAATATTTGTATTGCGAAATGATCAAGTGTTTTCAGGTATTAGCGCTGAATGTTCCCTTTTAAGTAACCCCCCCCAAATATGAGCTAATATGAATGCAGCTAGTCAAGCAATTATTCTGACCAATTTCCTGAAGATTTCTTAATTCAAGCACTTTGTTGACATGGGACTATTAAAAGGGTATGTAGACATTTTGTTTAAGCTGCTTCGTAGGTATTTGTTTGGTTTTTTAACTAGTCATACTTTTTATAAATATACCTATAAGTGTATACATATAAGCTAATGCTTTTTAGTGTGTACCGTGAGACATAAATGGAATATTTCACGTTTCCTGTTGTTAAGTCATGGCATGATTCTGGATAGTAAGATTTAATAGCAAAATAAAAGTATTTAATAGTTTCTACTTTCATAGTTAGGTTTATAAATACATTTTGGAAAGGAAAAAAAAAACAATCAAGTGCAAATTTATGATGCGTTTTAGGCATAACCAGCAGCAGTAATATGTGTAAAGTGCACACACGCTACACGTGGTTCAATCAATCACTTTTTGTTTTTTGTAAAGATTTCTAAGGAGGAGCATGTGTTGTCTCTTTTACGTGTGTAGGAAACTAGCCTCGAGAACATATCGGCCTCCAGTTCAAAAGTGCCTTAAGGTCAAATTGTAGAAGCAGAAAAGCTTGTTTTTGGTGTTAAAAAAAAGTTGACTTAAACATCATGACCATAGTGTATGTAGTTTAGGCCCAGTTTCATAATTATGCTAATTAGAATTTTTTTTTTTTTTTTTTTTAAATGGAACATTACCAGTGCCTGCGTCCTTTTCGCAGGCCGCGGTGCTCTTCCCGTGCAGCTTTTGCTCTTTGGAGATTTTCTTTCCTGGCCGTATGCAAACAGAAAAAGCTATTAGGACAATTTCCGTTATTAACATCATCAAGTCCGTCTAAAATGACCTTCTACTGTGTCAATGAATCGACTCTTTCACACTCGCTCTCGCTTTACA
Source organism: Syngnathus typhle (assembly GCF_033458585.1). Lineage (NCBI taxonomy): Eukaryota > Metazoa > Chordata > Actinopteri > Syngnathiformes > Syngnathidae > Syngnathus > Syngnathus typhle. Next base: position 5,816,924 of record NC_083754.1, read on the forward strand.
AAAGAAAGTGTCTCCAGGTATAATTGAATTAAGCTACTTGTTAAGTTTACATTCCCCAATGGGCTCAGTGGAGAAAAAAAAAAAATCGCAAAAGAAATTTGCTGACTTAAAGACGTGGCTGTAGCTATAATGATTCAAAATGGACCAGCGATCTAGCAATCGTAAATCCCAACAAAGAGGACCACCCACTGTTTTAGAACGAGAGACTCGTGCTGCCTTCCAGAAAACTGGGAAGTCTGACATTTTGTCCGTAAATCAAAACACACACGAGTTTTACGAACATCCAAAACAACAAATTAGCCCAAATTACCTTTCATTGTATTTTATTCTGTAATAAAGAAAAAGAGCCAAGTTGGCCCCCCAAAAAATATTTTCTCTCGTCCAGATTTTTGCCATGTTTTTGTTTGCATCACAACTTTAGACCCAACGTAAGCATTTAAGCTTGTCTCAAGCACTGATCGGTATCTTTCCGACTTCCCGGCAGCCTCGAACGCAGCACTAAATCTTAAGAATTTTTTTTTTTTTTAAAGAGACAATGTTGTCTTTCGAATGGATGAGTTCCATCCACTCATTTCTATACAGTTTGTATTTTCCTACACAATGTACAAAGCCTAAAAAGCTTCCGCTTGAGCCATACGAAAATTGACAATAATCATTGACTGTAATCGTGTCACACTGCCAGACTGTAGTTCGACTGTACGCCTGACCCATTCGGACGTAAAATCATATTAATAACTATTGTAAAAAGTATTCACGCAGTTCCATCACAAATTCTTTTCAAATCATTTGAATGACTTTTGTAAGACGTTAGGATCCCGGTAACTGCCCGTTCAATGATGTCACCGACCCGTACTGCTGTAAATTGTCAAAAGTGTTTGTTTTTCTTTAGTTTTTAAATTGTTTAATTTGACAGGGTCCTTCGGTCTTCAACATTTTGCCTGTAAATAAAAATGATAATAATATTAACGATGTCTCATGCAAAATTTAGAGTAACCGACCAAAGTGTTTCTCGTAGTTGTGCAAATATTCCAAAAGATCTTTAAAAGGGGACTCCACGTGTCGCTGGGGAGCACAAATGAATGCCCGCGCGAGACGTGGAATTCCATTTTGGAGGGCCTTTGCTGTTTCACTTAACGGCTAAATCACTTTTATTCTTAACATCAACGCACCTGAGCCCGTGTTTGTTGCAGTTTTACCAAAGACCTGTACTTTTTAGTTTTTCTTTCAGTCACAAATGTAGGTTGGTAACGGCTAAGGAAAATAATCACCTACCACCTTAAATAGTCAATTAGCAGGAATCAATTATTTTTCCCTGAGTTGAGTTTAAAAATACAGACAAATCTCGACTAATGGTGTTTTTACGGCCGATTAAAGGGTTTCGTTGAGAACGGTGAAGGGATTGAATGTGCTACTGAAGTGGCTACATAACCTTCACTTTTTTTTTTTTTTTTTTTGAAGTTTACTTTATTCTAAATGGTTGGTTTATTCATTTGTCTACTGTTTATGATACTGTTCAGTGCTTTTAATTCAGTGTCCAGTAAGTGAGGTTATCTGTGGCAGATAGACTGAATTCATCCCAACAAAACAATCCCAGAAGTCCACTTTGTAAGCACTGCGGTTTATTATGACTTTTTGTGCCTTTTTTTAAATTAAAATTTGTGCTATCCGGAAAGATGAAAATGGTCAAATTTCCCAGAATTAGGAACCAGAAATTGAGTGCCTTACATAAGTCAAGTGGACAGGCCAATTAAGTGTGATTGGTATGAAAACAAGACAAGAACTTAAAAAAACAAAAACAGCAATATCCAGTTACTAAGGACACAATTTAGATCAATCTGGCACCAAATGGGAAACAAAAAGCACCAAATAGGAAGATTTTTGTAAATGAACTTTACACGGCATACTTTTGAATCTGTTTTACATTCTAGTTGTTTCGTCTAGAGTGTTTGTCGTCGTTTTTGAATGCTATGAACACGCCAGCCTGAAGATTTATGCAATCGTGTGTAATGAGTGTCATGTTGGAATTGAAAATGGCTTACTAGTACGATTGTTGTGGAAATTACAAAAAAAGAAAAAAAGAATCAATGTGGAACCAGTCGTTCCATGTACTGTAGACATGTTGTTGTTATTATTATTACTATCAACATTTTGAAGCCCTGAAATATTGAATGTATTGTTCTAAATTAGATATTCAATGAAGAGGTCACTGGAATCTTATTATTGCGGAGCTCAGTTCATTCATTTTGATGTAGCATCTAGTTGTAAACTGCTATTCAATAAAAACAAATGTATTAGCACTAAAGGTGGTTATTTTTTCTACGTTATTGGAGTGCTTGAATGGAAACTGGATTCAGTGGGTTCATTCCTGTCAGTCTGTATGAATATTGAAATAGTTTTTGTGATAATATGTCGGAATTCAAGCTGATAAAAACAAAAATTTTACTGTCGGTATTAAATTCTGTGTTGTGAACACAAACATACCGTATAGGTGCAAGTCTTAGAGTACTACCAGATTGTTTTTTTTTTTCTTTATTATTTTTCAGTTTCTACATTAATGATTGTGTATTGCATATATTCTGTAGTGTATGGCTAGTTTGTTAACACTTGTTAAATTGTTACACTACAGTGTTGTAATGGTTTACAGAGTTCACAAGATTATATTTTATCATCTGGACAATTAAACAAATTTTTCATCTCATGTGATTGATTATTTTCTTCTCATTAAATTGCAGTCATGATTATAGTCCTTTACAGGGATATTTAATTGTTCAATACACTTGATACATTTTGAAAAATCACATGTATTAAGCGCGTTATGGCTTTCCCGCAGTGATATATTAATCTTGCAAATGAAAACTTAAAGGAAACTTACATAAAAGCATTTTAGTACTCTAAATGTTTGAAACTTTTCAGCTTCCTTGCAGTTTGTCGTTCTACCACCAGGCGGCAGCCTAACCGCACTGCACTGGTTGAAAATCAATTTTAAGATCACTTTTCAGCAGCTGAGGGTTAAAACATTAACCCAGCAAACCTTTTAAAGACTTTTTATTATGTTAATTGGCGCATCCAAATGTAATAAAAAGTGCGGGCGTTAATGAGTTGATTTACCTGTCAAAGCTGTCTTCGTGATGCTTTCAGCAACCTTCAGAGAAACACACCTTCACACCTATTTTTGGAAATTTCGCGTGAATCATTTTGCTAATTTACCATGCTTTTATTTTTCAAAGCCTTACCTTATAGGAACGCTGGAAAGAAAACTCCCTAAAACGTATGTTAAATTATTGAGCTCGTTCGTTACCAACGCCACCTGTCTTAAATCTGAAAGAAACAATTCGTCTCGAACGCCACAGTGTGAGTGGGAAAGACAAATCAGCAGACGTGAAGCACACGCGAAATGATTCTTTTTTTATTTTTCTCAAACTTCTGCGACGGACCGAACTTGGCCAAGGTATGCTCAAAAACACAAATTATCTCACAACATCACCCCAGCGAGTCCTGTTATTAACTCAACTCACAACTCACATTTAAACGTTATTTTGTTGGTCACAATGTTAGCTAGCTAAACGAAAAGCTACCGGAAAAATACAAGATTTAGATAAACTATTCCCTCAGTAATCAACTTAAATTTAGGTTCAAGTCAAAGTTTAGGTTCAAGTCATCTGTATGACTGTCCAACTTGTGCGTTAGTGTCACTGACAACAGGTTTGTTCGTAAGTCGGGACAGGGTGTCGTAGACTTACGTCAGCGTGGACACAGGTCTCGCCCAAGTTTAAATACAGTTCTCGAGTTCAAACAACATAAACTGGATAAAGTACAGATAGAAAATCCTTTACTTAAATATAAAAAAAAATGCCAACTGAAAAAAGTAATACAAAAAATCACTGTCAAGTATATTATGGACTCGTTTTGGTAATTAGGCGCAGTGGAAAAAAAAAACTGCTTGGTGTATGATTGGAACTGTTATGTTGCTGACAGTCGTGGTCTCAAGACAAAAAAAGGGATTGGAGTACAGTTTTTGATGTGTTTATTGCACACTCCAGCACTTACAGTGCAAACTATTTTAAGGTAAACACAATTTTACTTGCCTGTGACATTATTTGTCATTTTACAGCCATTTTTATGTTCTCGTGCTTGTCACCAAGATGATTATACAAATGGATTTCTTATGGGTTATTTTTTGGGTTGTTTTTCAAAGTGATTGGTTCACACTTGCTGCTTGGATCAATTTACGGCTGCTCTGCACGTTTGGAAGTGTTCGGCGTCAATATCTCGCAGATCCTGACCTGCTAGACGTGTGGGGTTAGTGCACGTTATGTTGTTATATATAGTGATGGTGCTGTCGGGTTCTTCGCCCTCGGCGTGCGTCTCCACTCGCCGAGGCACCACGTGGGCATTCCTCAAGCTGTAGTTCCTCAGCGAGACGGTGCCGCAGTCGCATTTCCAGCGGTTTCCAGACAACAGAAGCTTCTCCATGTTCTCTGAAAAATCCGGGACGAGGTTTGTCAAAGCGTTTGCTCTCAGGTCAAGGTAGCGCAGCCTTGGGAGGAGATGCTTGGTTCCGTTGTGCAGAAACTGGCGGCATTCATTGTTGGACAGAAGCAAGTACTCCAGATTCTGAAGACCGGAAAATGTGTGGCTGGTGAAAACTTCTAACTTATTGAAACTCAAGTCCAGTCCCAGTAAGCCCACCAGGTCTGCAAAGCTGTGGCGTTCCACGACGGAGATGTTGTTGTGCTGAAGGAAAAGTCTCCGTAGACTTGACAGCCCCGTGAATGCTTGATTTGTAATTTTTGTGAGACAACCTTTGTCCAGATGAAGGCTGTGAAGCTTTGATAGACCTTTGAAAACATGATTGGGCAGACTATGGAAGCAACTTCCCGACAGGTTGATGACGGCCACATGGGAGAGTCCCGTGAAGCTACCCGCTTGTGCCTCCTGAACTCGGTTGTGCTCGAGCTCGAGAACCTCCAGATGTCCAAGGCCTTCGAAAATCCTCTCACCCAGAGAACGCATTTTGTTGTAGCTGAGACGCAGTTCCTCCAAGAACTGAAGATCACGGAAAGTCCTCGGCCTAATTCCGGCAATGGTGTTGTTGGAAAGACGCAGCACGAGAAGATTGTGCAAGCCCAAGAAGGTGTCGTCATGAAGGCTGGTCATTTTGTTGTTGGTGAGGTCCAGCCATCTGAGAGCTCTCATCCCGACAAAGGCTCTTGGCGCCACCGTCACAATCTGATTCTGGGCCAGGTAAAGCTTCCGCAGTTTCACGAGTTTCACAAACACGTTCGCCTTGATGACTTTGAGGGAATTTCCCGTTAGATCCAATTCTTTAAGCTCGCCAAGATTTTGGAAGAGCTGCGGCTGAAGGTAGGCTAGTCGGTTTCCCGCGAGGACTAGTTCTCTCAGACCCTGCAGGTCTTGGAAAATGTTCTCGGGCAAGACCGCTATTGCGTTCCAACCCAAGTTGAGAAGCCACATGTGCAAGAGTCCAGAAAAGAGCCTCTCTTCAATGCGAGCGAGTTGGTTGTTGTGCAGACTGATGGAGGCGATATTCGGCGTGTTCTGGAAAACGCTAACCGGCAACGTACGCAGGCGGTTGCGCTCCAGGTGAATGTGAGCCAGCGACCTGAGTCCTCGGAAAGCCTGAGCATCCACGGTCGCCAGCTGACCGCTTTGCAAATTCAAAAAATCCAGATTGGTGAGATCCTTGAACGAGGCCGCCGGTAAGGTGGCGAAAAGATTTCCGTCGAGCCAGAGAGAGTGCGTTGCTCTCGGCATGTCCGTCGGGACCTGCGTAAAGTTGCGGCCGCTACAGTACATGTTGAGTTCCAGGCTGTAGTCATCGTACAGACAAGCGCATCCTGTGGAACACGGAACGGGTTCTTCTGCCGTCGGGGTGGGATCCGGCAACACCGCTAATGTTCCCAGTACCCACAACGAGAACAACGCAAGGCTTTGCATCCCAGCTGTGGACAGAGCGTCTGCTTCAATCCACCATGTGAAACGCGTCCCGAAAAGGAGTCGCATAAAGTCGCTTACCTTGAACCTGGAACGTTTCGCTTGTGGAAGTGCGAGCAGCGGAATGACTGAACCTTATGCAATCGTTTGTATGCTGGATGGCTGCTAAGGCAAACCCCAACCATTTTTTTTTTTTTTTTTTTTTCAACGGATGTGTTCCTAGTTCCTTTCAACCGCTCATAAAAAAAAAAAAAAAGTCAGATTACACACGTGACTAACTAACCTTTAAGGTCTTCTATATGTACTTCTCTTTGGATGTCATTGATGAATAAAGAAATGGTATCGGTGGCTTAGTCTCGGTGGCCTTTGTTGTTCACTGCTTCTGTTACTGAGTCCATTAACTGTATATTGTAAATGATGTACTGTCGAGTGGACAAGAGATAAGATAAACCCCCACTGCACAAGGCAAACAACTTTGTATGCGTTGTCCATTCACAAAAAAAAAAAAAAAAAACACTTGTCATGATGTGACCTTAATTCATAACGTCAAGAATATTCTCTCCTGGTTTTTTTTTTCTTTGCACAAGAGCCGAGTTGAGGTCCAGAGGTCCGTTTCCTAATCTGCGATCATAATGGCTAACTTTTTGTTTGCTCTTTTCCTCTGTACCCAGAGGTTGTGTTAGACAGCCATGAACTGGCGATGCTCTTGAGGACAAGACAAATTTAGATAACACAAACTGTGTGTGTTTGTGTTTTCCAGGCACATAAACTCAATTGATTTTGATTGACACTGCGAAGAGAAGGACGTCAGATTGACGCAGGTTGTCGTTGATAAAAGTCGTTATTGTTGTAACTCAAGAATTATTCTGACACCGTTCTCACAAAATTGGCAGAATTATTTGCGGGAAGTACTTCAAATGTTCTCTCTTTTTTTGTTTGTTTTGTATTTATGAGTTTAGGCTGATATCCAAGTACAAGTTGCAAAGAGCTAAAGCACCTTTTGAAACCTTGCGATGTTTCCCCTTACCGTGTAAATATACCGAACAAACAAGCATCAAGGCTACATATTATTTAGATTTATTTCTGAGAATCTCTCCATCAAAACGCAATTGCGAAATCTCCCTCGGTTGTTAAATTTCAAAACATATCAACGGAAACAGAACAACACTGCCATGCATTGGTAAATTGGTGAACAAAATTTTTTTTTAGCGGTCACAAACTAGCTGAGATGACCCATTTGCACCAAGTTACAAATAAGCAGGTAAAAGTGTGTCGTCGGGGAGACGATGAGAATATTATGATGAGTGTTAACAGTCAGTAGCCCAGGGCTGCTGTTCCAAATATAGACAGAAGTGTAGGTCAATAAAAAAAATAAATTAACTGCACGTCGTTTCATTTGGGAAAAACACTGGTAAGATAAGCAGACGTCTCGTATCAACATAACCCGTCGCAAAATATTTTCAGGATTGTGTTTTGTTGTCTGACTCATTCATCCCATTACAAAGGTGTCAGCCGATACAATAACAGCATAAATCTTAAAACTATTTTAGGATATTCTCAGCTTGCCATCCTGGCAAGATGTCAGTCTGTGAATAAACAAACAGTTAAGGATTCCTTCCTTCCATCTTCCCAGACAACTTGACTTTCCCCTCAGTCTACCCTTGAACTCGGCGGCTTAAAATTCCCAGCGGACAGCTAACGTTACATGGCGGAGGCTCCACTAACAACTCCCCACAAACCGGAACCGGGCAACATGTATAATAAATATCAGCTGGATTCATGTGTGGGATGTTATTCCATAAATATAACTTTTAATGCGAGAGGAGGATTTTGTTTTCACTTCTTTAGACTGTAAATGATTTTGGACTGAGAGCCAACAAGGGAGCGCCAATACATCATTAATCAAGTATTAATTCAATTATGTTTTGCAGAAAACTGATGTTTGGCCGTCTTGAACGTAGACTAACAAATGTGAAATCCGATTCATGAAACGGCACAGTCTGTTATTAAAAAATATTTTAATAGCCACACAAAACAAAATCATGCCATTTTTTTGTACTGCTGCAACACAATTAAAAATATTTTCCTTTTATTTGGACAATCCACCAAAAATTCAAATAATTTGGACTGTGTTTCCATTTTATGTTGTTATTGCAAATTAGTCAACTGACCTATTACCCAAAAATCCTTTTAAAATATTTCAAATGTTTGGCTCAACTACCAACCTAAAAAGCTTGTTTTGATCAATTTTCCAGTTTGTACCATTAAAGGTCGAGTAGCTAAAATCTCGAATAGTCTCGTAACCATAATAGACATTTTCTTTATTCTTGTAAAATATCAATCTTGCCTTGATAAAGGCATTCATTAGAACTAGCGAGTACAAATAGTGTATCAAATACGTGTAATGTTCATTCCTGATATGAAAACGACAATTAACCACAGAATGTAACAATATGTACTCACTACATTTAATAGCATTGTGACTGGTTGAAATGGAAAATATGTTCTCAGTCTTGAAATAGGCAAACACATTTAATTAAGTGTTAATTTCACAAGTTGAGTATGGGGAAAAAAAAACAAGTGTGATTTTAGATACTGTATATGTGCTTATGATGTAATAAACATAACAGTCTGAGACATTTTTTAATTATTTTTGGGGAATTTATGAAACATTACATTTTAGTGGTGGCTTGAGGGTGACGCAGTTTATTTTGGCAGGAATAAGATAAATAAATAATATAATAAGTAAAATGGTGCGCAGTTTCAATGTGTATAATTTAATTCGGATTTGTGATTTTGGTATTATTGTTCGTTAACACTCATTTGTCTCAAATGATTTTATGTCGAACAGTCCACAGTCATGTTTTACATGAGCACTCGCTGTTCTTCATACTGTCACCTCCGTCTTGCTGTTGGTGACCAAATAGGGCTGTGGCGGCATGAAGGGAACGTTCTGAAGTTCCCTCCCGGTGATGCAAAGTTTAGTCGGGCCGTAGCACCGCTTCAGCCCCAGCGTGTCGTTGCTCTCCCAAGGTCTCGGCGTGGCCGGGCTGGAAAAAGAACCGAAGGACAGCGACTGGGAGCTGCTGTGGCTTCTCGGGTATTTGTGTTTGCGTCCGCTATGGTTGCTCGACATCTGTCTGGGCGGGCTGTAGGGGTTTCTGGGTTCCGGCTCCGTTTCCACGTGTTCCATTGGAAGGCCGCCCTTCGCTGTTATTCCGCTCAGCACTTGGCGGCGGTTGATGTAGAAGCTGTCGTTCGCTTTTTCTGCTGACATTTCGACAAAAGCAAGAAGCATTAACCAAGGGGTCTTCAAATATTTGGACAAGATTTTTTTCCAGTAACCTAATCCGGTCCGGGTTTTCTTGATTGCCTCCTGTCCTCAATCTCATTAGCTAAGATCTGCTCTATTTTTGATCGTCCCTAATTATCTGTTTGCTTGAGACGCACTTCCGTGGAGTCGGAGGAGCTTCAGCTGCGTGGTCCAAACCGGTCCCCGAGAGAGATTGTTCAAAAAGGCACGCTGCCGGATGCTTATCGATATTGACGTTTAGTGTCCGACATGTTTTGAACATCCTTTTTTTAGCGCCTCCTGGGAAAGTGCGTCTATTTTTGGGCTCCCTTTAAGGTTTCGGCAATTGTGTCTTGTTTCAACTGCCGGCGTACGTCGGAGCAGTTCCAAAATGATCACTTGAGACGATCGACAAACACATCCTATAAATACATTTTGCTTCCTCTCTCTTCGGGCCTTGTCTGCCTATTGATTCAATGTTAAAGAAGGGAGAGTTCTAGAATCCTAAAAAAAACAACCAAGTGTAAAGAAACTGTGATTGACAATTTTTTTTTTGCGATAGTTGTCTGGAACTATTTTAATTAGCGTGAAAAGATGTTGCTTCTATTCTTACCAACAGCCTTGAGGGTGGCATACTTGTTGAGGTCCTTGATTGACGTCTGCGGTACATAAGGGCTGCTGATCTGCTCCAGCAGTGCGTAGGGCTCAATGAGCAGAGGCGACGCAGGCGTCGTCGTGTTGTTCATCTGGGGGCTGTCTGAAATATAAAAACAAAGATGCAATATTTGAAATGCAATACTTGTGCTTTAGCGCTCCGTGTACTCGAGGTAACCATTTAATTCTATCCCTACCAACAACTGCCAATCTTCTCAGCTAAAACAAGCTGTTGTAGTACCATTATTGACCAGTGAGGGGCAGCATGGTGCATGCATGTTACCAGAAATACAAATATTGAAAGTATGTAAGAAAGAAGTTGTAAACTAGCAACGATTGTTAACTTTTTCTCATAACTTATATTGCAGTGAAGGAGTTGTAAGACGTCAGCTCAGCGGAATAACTTTTTCTATATTGTTTGCGGAATACACTTGTGAGCCTTTCTGTACATGCAGCTGGAGAATCATGGCTGCTCTCCCAATCCTACACGAGACATCTGCGTAATTAATGGCTGTGCAGCAAATAAACCCTCCGTCGTGGCCTGGCACGACAGCCCTAACAGATGTTCGGAAAGTCGCCATTAGATTAGAGCGGGAAACTTAGAGCAATTATAGGGGCTATTGCATTTGAATTATCTGGACAAAAAATGAATCAAGTCTACATCACTAGTTTGTTAATTCATATAAGGTTCTTTCCGTCATTGTCATCGCCATTTTTAGAGGTTTACCAACTTGAGTCGGCCTTTCCTTTGCTCTTGGATTTCTGTGGAAAAACAGATCATTAATCCAGAATGAGGTTAATGAGGCTCTTATTCCCCACTGGTCAGCAAGAGACTTTATTACTGTGCTAATTAATGCGCAAGAAGTCTCAAATCGCAAACTCCGTCTCGCCTTATGATGCACAAGACGGCTTTGACGACCAATTCCTCGGTAAAATCAGTTAAGTGTTAACCAATCCAAAAAGGGAGTCCAAGGAAAAACTATTAAATTCCATGTCGTTTTGCTCTTGAGTTTTTGTTTCACTCAACTCATTTGTGATCAGCTCAAGGCCTCAAGACTTAGTTCTTTTCCGATCTGTGTGAAGTCAATTCCCTCCAAGTTTTCGAGCTCCAGTACATCTGACCTCCAATCCGACATGCCAGAGGCGATTGTGATCAAAGCGCCGACTTTAGGGCAATCCCAGGCCAGGTCGTTGTGGTTTGACACAACACAACATTGCTTTGTCAGGCAAATGTCTCCACTTGTTGACCTGCTTTACTTTCATACAATTAAAGTAAAAGTGGGCCAAAGTCATATTGTGTCATCTACTGCCATGCACAGGCCTTATTACCCGTTTGAACGGAATCTTTGAAATGTGAGCGACACCGCACCGTTTGATTGTGTGGCATACTCGAGACTGCCAACGCTACATGCCTGTTGTGGAACCGAAACTGACAGAACCATGAGACAAAAATATCGATTCACCCTTAAGAAACTCGCTAAGACTGTCGTCATGGGAACAACAGCTGTTGTCTGTATAATTAGGCTGCGCTGCTCACCTTCAACGGCTTTTTGGCGACAAACAATCAAACGTGTGGGAAATTTTAGATCGGCTCGTCTAATCTTTATAAATTGTCTCTACAGATTATCCTGAGCAATTGTCCTAAGGTTTAGGGTAAATTAACTAATTTTTACTCTTTGATCTACTCAGAAAAATAGTCAGTTCGAGATAAATTCTCGTGAATGTCAAGACAAATTCGACTCGTGATGTTAAATGGAATGGCAGTGATTATAAAGCGATCTGAAGTTTGTGCTGTTACTACTTCTTCTTGTTCTGTCTTTTCCGCAAATCAGATTCCTTGTGGCACCATGCTTCCTCTCACAGGTCAGTATTGGTACTACAACACACTTCTGGGTGCTATAGATAGGGCAGTCAGATTTTTTTAGTAATGAAATATTTATCCAATGTCAAAACTATTTTGAAATTTGTTGTCAATAACACTTACGGAGACTGTTTATTGCAACTCTTGTCTGCATGTTCTCATAGTGCAGCCCCAGGGTCATCTCGTCTGTATGTTCAGAGGCGGGATGACGGGTCACATGTGCCAAAGTTCTGCAAAGACGATATAAATACCCAAATACATTAAATGCAGTAGTTGTTGAATTTTTAGGCGCAATCATGATTTCAAGATGACTGGAAATTACTTTGCTCTCGACTATAGCGCCACCTGTTGCTTTGGCATGCACTTCCCAGCCTACTATGCTGCAAAATTATTTTTGGGCCATTATGGTAATACTGGAAAAGCAAAGTATCATTTTAAAAGTTGTATAAAAAGTCCTACTGTGACCTGTTTTCTTGGTTCGGTCGCTGTGTCTTCTCCAGCCCGAGCTTGGTGAAGATGCCAATCAGCGCCACGATGGCCACCAGCCCGCAGACGACATACACGATCATGTTGGTCTTGTCCTTGGTTGAGTCCTGCACCACGTCCACTTTGGACGGCGGCCTGCCTGTCATCATCCACGGCGGCGTGTCGTAGTTCTTACAGGTGGTCTGGTCCAGTCGGGAACTGCGGAAGGCGCAGCAGAACCTGAAGCCGCACGTGCCGCAACAGTACAGGTAGTCCCCCGTCTGACACACAAACGGCGGGTCCCATTGGCCCATCACGTCGTAGTAGCCGCGACATTTGTCCTCCGTGTGCGGGCTCTCCGTCACGCCGTTCGTCGTGGACTCCGCCGACTCGTTGTATGCGCTCACCAGCACCAACTCGTCCGACGCGCGCTCCACCTGGCCTTCCACATGCCGCACGCTCACTTTGGCCAGGACGTAAGCGAACAGCAGCTCAGCGCCGCGCATCTTGCCTCACTTTGTTTTTCGTTCCCCTCCACGCTCACATCCTCTGCGCTGAGAGCCGTGCGTAAAAGTGCTTTGGGTGCAACTTGCCATGCGCCAAAGCACTACCCCGTCCGTCTATGCGATGCAATCTGGTAGTTCCAGCTCTCGAGTGACAAGACGGGATGAAAAAATGCGCCGTGCTGGAGGTCGTCAGCCTCTTTCAGGCTGCCTCTCTCCAGCACTGAGTGGCAGCAGACAAAACAAGTTGGGTGATGGAAGACGCAGAAGAGAGAGGTGGTCTCTGTGTGTGTGTGAGAGAGCGAGAGAAACGGAGAGAGAGAGCGGGCTTTCAAAATGCTTATTTTAAGGGGCTGGAACAAATTAACAGCATTTCCATTTACAAGATGAAGAATGGAAGTTGTATCTCATTTTTTTTATACAAACAGCATTCTGTAACGTACATTTCAGACTTCTCGCAAGGGAAAAAGGTGCAATGGAAGGTCACTTCAAATTAGTGAACAAACTAGTAACCATATTGACACCATGTGACATCCTTCAACGGTGATTGTGCTTCTGAAAAAGAACCGCAACTAGTCAGCGTTTTATTTTTAGATAACTTTTTTTTTTTTTCTGATTGGAGAAATTATGCCTGCCATCTGCCACTTGAGAAATGGCTTTTTTGGTTTTTTTTGTGTTTTTTGATGTTGAATCATCTTGGCGGTGGGAGGTTACTTTTATTTACAATTGGCCACCGGGGGACTTTTGGCTTGTTTCATCTCGCTACGTCTTCTATAAATAGTTTGACTTCCCGAAGGAGGAAACTTTTAGAGTTGCTTTCAAGTACGAACAGCTCGCTCCCGACTGCGAAATGCCCACCTGGTCAAATAACAGACATCTTAGCCTTGAACTAGCTAAGCCGTGTCAGCGTCGCTCACGCGGGGACAGCTTTGTTACATGAATCGGAAACGTCCTCGTCATATTTACGCCTCAATTGCATCCATCAAGATATTTTAGTAGTTGATAATGAGGGTGGCATCATGAAGACAACTTTCCAAAACAAATTAGCTGAATTTTGCAAAGCTTCCATCTACAGTCGCTAGCTAACATGCTAACTTAGGGAAATTAATTCAACTTTTTGTTTAAAATATACAATATGATGTCTTAGCTCCTTGTGAATCACAATGTGCTCCAACTAATATCTTAATTTGGGTTACATCACACCCTTTAAAGTGCTTTTTTTTGGTACAATGTTCTACTAAAATGCAGTGAGAGCATGACAACTGCGTGAAATGTGCGACAGGCGTTGGCGCGGGATCAGGTGGGTCGACCAGAGTGCTACAACACAGAGAGAGCGTAATTAAATGTGTGGGAATTTTCATGTAATGACTTACCATTGAATAAATAACATCTTTTAATTTTTACAGTCCACAACGGTGGAGTAAATGAAGGCCGTATAGACAACGTTCAACATCTGCGTGACACGCTCCGAAAGACTTTGATGCCGTCGACGTGCGGAATATTCATAACTTTCTGTGATCTCAGATGAAGTCTGTTTTCGTTCAAAGCTAATCTAACTCTGCTCATTTGGACCGCTATATTTATCTATTCTTTGAAAGCTTTTAATATCAGCGCAGGGAAAAAGGTTGACAGGAAGCAGGTCTTCAAAAGCGTTAATTTACAGAATAGGGTCATAATGGGCACATCCGCTCTCTAAATAATCGCACGTGTTTTCAGACAGATATATAAAATATCTAAACGATGGATGGACTTCCTGTCTGGTTACACCGTTAGCATGCTGACACTTCCCCATTTTAAATGTCACTGTCCATTGCGCCGCATCATGTTCCATTATTTTACCTTCAATGGGTTTCCGGGTTGCTTTTTGGAGAGCTGTTGAGTTAAACAAGCTACTTAGTACTTACATAACATGCTACTTCTTGTTTTTGTTTGCTGTTGATTACTAAAAGAGCTTTTTTTTTTGCGGGTGTATCAATCATGTCTGGCATTTTTACATCAACGTATTTGATGCAAGGATAAAGCATACTTTTTTTGCCACACTGTGCAATACTGAATTCAGTTTTTGTTACCATGACAACTCGGGACAGAGTTAGGGTGTTGTGACAAAGTAAGGTCTATTGAGTGTTCTATTCATTGTCGTTTCTCAACCCTCAGCCCTTCATCACTCAGTTTCCAGATATGTTGGCAATTCCCGAAGCAGATCCATGTGCCAAACGTACGCCTCGTGTCCGAGGCAAATATTCACAAATCACAAAATAATATCAAATATAAAATAAATCATAATATAATAATGTCACAAATATTCAAATATGTGACAGACGAGCTAATGCTAATTTGGTAAAAAAAAAAACTGCAGCTATAAACTAATAATAATCTGCAAAAAAAAAAATAGCTCTACATTTAAGACTTGATATGAAACTTAAGAAATCACAAAAGTTTTCCTCAGTTGTTCATCTCACATTTTTGAGTCCTAACTGTTTGTATTCAAGTCATTAAAAAGTCAATTTTCCATTATATGGCCCCCTTGGATGACGTCCAAAGATGAGCACAGATAGAAGAAAAGTGCCAGTGGCATAATTTGCGGACAAATGATTGCAAAGCGTTCGCCGGCAACGCTACACGCGCTGACATTTTTCCCTTTTGTCTTCCTCTTCAGCGGGCACGCAATCAAAGAGGCGGTAGAGTGCAGGGGAAACGTCGTCATGGTAACAGAAGAATCAGCCGCGATGACCGCGAGAAGCGAGGCGGGCTTGATCCTCCGTGATCTGCTATCGCAGCTGAGCATCATTACGATGAGACGGACGTCTCGGACAGGTAGGGCCCCGGTGGGCTTTGAAAGGTCACGTGGATTTGCTGGCCAGACATCTTCATAACATCTTTTATTTCACTTCTTAAATTATATAATAATCTGGGACATATTTGTTGGTCGATATTTCAAAAACAGTAGGCTGCATCCCTAATTAAAAACAAAAAGATAAAATACCTTTAAATATGTTGAGAGCTTTTCGTCTGGAGGTCACAATGTGAAAAATAAAACTAGCAGTTTTTGTGCCCAAAACATGGCACGTGAGAAATAATGTTAATGTGCCCCAAAAAAAAATTCGAAAAAATCTACAGCTTTTTTTAGATACAGAATATCCACAATGTTTATTCCCAAATCCCGAAGTGTAAGTATTTTCTTTCTAGTGGTGAGTACAGTGGAAAAGTTCAATGTCACTAGCACCCTACAGAACCCCCCAGCTAAATGGGAGTTCTGGGGAAGTCGCAGGTGTTCTCATCATCAGCTCCAAATGGAATCGGAAAAACCTGCAGATTCATGTGCAGCCTTATAAATACATTTTGATTAAAATTAATGATATTTCCAATAGGGAGCTTATGATGACTACACACACGCACATATATGCACTGGAAATGAGAAATGGAAAACACATTCCATTTCTTGAGAGAGCAAAAAAAATATACATCTCACAGTGGCAATGATAGAACCAAGTTAAAAAAAAAAAATCTACATTTGAACACGGATTTTTTAAAAATGTGTAATAATGACACCTGAGCAACCTTGTACATTAAATATTTTATATAAGGCTCATTTAATCTACAATATATATTTTGGGGGGTATCAAAATTTAGCATTACTGCCTGTATGGAGGCAGACGTTAGATGAATGCAAATGTTTCCGTATAATTCAATCTAGTATCAACTTTCATGTCCAGGCCTTTTGCACAAGTATAGCATAAATGAATTTTAATGGAGGCGCACCTTATTCTGGCCTATTGTAATAACGCGCTTAGAGATTTAAGAACATCTTGATAATGTCACATTTGATAATTGCCTGGTAAAATCGAATTATCTCGCTCTGATGGCTTCATGAAAAGATTGTTTTATACGTGGGATGGAGAAAAGGTAATATAAGAAGACATGGACTCAGATATAATTTTATGACACATATTCCCATAACAAAGGAATAGATGGGCTCGGGTTCTCAAAATTGTCAATGCAGCCTTCTGTCTTTGGCGCGCCAATGCTGACTAGCAGTTTTACAAATTTTGCTGACTCCTTCCACATGTGTCAAGCATTTCAAACTAAGTGGTCAGCCCATTTTTTTTTTTATCACGAGAACTTTTTTTTTTTTGGAACCATTTGAATATAGGAAAGTTAGTGCAGTGGCCCGAAGATGCAAAAACAGTATTTCACAGTAGAGGGCAGCACTAGTCTGCACTAGTTCTGTTATATTAGGTGAGAGTTTTGAAAAGCAAACTGAGCAACTATTTTCTCAGACAGCTATTTTATCGCTCCCGGTGGGATGCGTTGTTATATTTTAGCTTGACCACGTCTTTTATTGCCGCCCACAGCTCCCAAAATAAATATTCAGGGTTAGAACTATGTAGCCTTTTTTGTTTACATATTGCAAGCCACATTAGAAGTTCTTCAGATTCTTCTGTTTGTCTCATATTGGTCATGTTTTTAGTTATTTTGCGGCACAGTGATATATTAGTGTTGTCAACATCATATTGAGCCTTTTTAAAACAATTGGATGCAAAGTAAGCCATCATGTTTTCAGACCTTGAGTGTTTCCAATGAAATAATCGGTTCTGGAGACAAACTGTAATTTATCGTTATTGAATGAAAGATACAAACAATGTCTAAGTTATTTTTTGCTCAGGGAGATACAAACTTTAGGGAGTTTATACTCTCGGCTCCACGATTGATATATATTTTCTTAATTGAAGAGAAATATATGGATCGTAGGGGTCCCACGGTCCCCCTAATTCATATGACATAATCTGTTTGAGTCATCCCAAAGAATCCCGACCAAACTGAAGTCGAATCTTGTTTTGTTTTTTTGTCTATGTGTGGACAGGGAGGGAATGCTCCCATAAGGATAGCTTGTGGCCTTTGCACGCCGTGATGCAAATGCCATGTGGGTGTGGGATCTGGGCTCCACTCACTTTGGGCCTGAGTAAATACTACAGCCATTCCTGGCATGGTTGCGTATGGCGCAGGAAGGAAATGTCTGTAATCGGGGGAACTTTGACGCTTTCCCATAGCTGCTTCAGGGAGTGGGTCGGCAGCAGAGCGATGACAGTCCATTAAAAGTGGCTATGCACGAGCCCTTTCGATATATTTCATTTCTAGTCTGCATCCTCCTGAAAGATGTTCTGTGTCTATGATTCTAAGGAGAAATTTGGAGTGCAATAGATAGTTCCCACATGGGACTTCAAAACATCTCTCCAGGGGTCCTAAAATTATATTATTTCCTGCTTTTCAAAGGACCAAATTATCTTTCTCCCCAGCACACAAAACATCCTAGAAATGTGTCAATAGTCAGCAAAGTTTGAATGCTTGCATGCTTTTTCACAGCTTTTAGTTTAAAATGGAAAAGACATTGGTCTGAGACAAGAACCCTCCGTTAAACTTATATCCTATAGTAATTAAAGCTTTTCATTTTTAACTAAATTTTAAAATGTTTTTTTTTTTTCTTTTTTCTCAGCTGTCAGTTTATCTTAAGCGAGACATGATCATTCCGATTTATTTATATTGTGATTATAGCTCACCGGATTAACGTTGTTGAGTTAATGCTGTTTTCCAACGAACATTAATAACATCTTTTTCCTCTGCCTGAATAGAAATATGGGTTGAGGAAAAAAAAGAGCCCCTAATTATACGCTCCAACAGCTTTTTGCACCATAATTATCTATCCTTTAAGATTTGTGAGCTTGCAAAATATATATTTCAAATGGACACTTAGGGTGCTGGCCTGGAAACAGTCATTTCTATATATTTTTTTTAAACCTCAGAAACTGCAGAACACATTTAATGTCACGCCAGAACCCCTCCTGGCCTTATGTAAACCTTCCCCTTGAGTCAGCAAAAGCACATGACGGCTATTATAATATCCTTTAACGTGAAGTCTAAAACTGCTTGGTCGTCTAGAAAGTCATCAATGTAGATCCACTACTTGTTTTTTTTGCCCGTCGAGTTCTGCCCAGCAACACGAACAACAGCAGTATTCGTCGCGGCATGCCGGCAAGCACATATGGTTATTTTCATCTGTGTTTGTTTGCGAGCCCACGTTGAGTCAAGGCCACTCGAGGGTTAATTAGGGCTATGGGAAAGCTACAGTCTGTTGAAATCTGGGAATTTTGGGCAAGTGTGAAATAGTCAACCACTCTTTGGTGTCGCCATAATCGTTTTATTTATTTATTTTTTTAAACCCTGACCTATCTAATGGCTATTTTTAGCTGTGTGGTTTTTGTTTGCCGACTGCTTGATATTGAATCTAATATATAATAATGTTAAATATTCGTTGTGGCTCATAAGGAAAACTAGCCTCGTGTTATTAGGCAAACTAACAATGAAGAAGTAGAAGAAAAAAAAAGTTGCCAACCAATCTTGGTCGAATACAACAATTTCCTGTCCTGGTAACACGTGAGTGTTTAGTCATGTAACCCCCAAGGGCAACGCTGGCTCTGATTTTTTTTCCAAAGCTGTGTTTGAACCTGTGGCTCAGGTTATGCTCAAGCTTCTGTCAGTCAAAGCAGCTCTGCGTTGGCACTTGCACATCTGGGAAATGAATTTTTGAAGATGACTTCAACCACGCTCAATTTGACTTTCATGTCTGGAAGCCTTCACTGAAGAAGAGAAAAATGAAGACGCTTGGCTTTATGAGAAACTTGTTTTCCTACTCCAAGTTGCTGTTTGTGTTTATACTACAGAACTGCGCTTTTGGTAAATCAAATTTTTTCGCCCCCCCTCACAACATTTGACAATAGAAAAACAGTGTATTTTTTAGAGTGTGAAGTGATGTTATCTCATTGAAAGTTGTTAGTAGTATTGAGATGAATAGTGGGCAGCTGCACGGACTGCCGCTTCAAAAGAACTCTGAAGGGCCCACGGGGATTTTCTTCTGGCTTTCCCACCATTCGCACGGGTTTACATGAGATGCAACGGGAGTTGAGTGCAAAGAAATTGTTACAAATTCTTTCAAACACATGTCTCCCCTCGCCTCATTTGTATACATTCCATATTTTGTCAGTAGAAGTCAATAGAACCTCCAAGGTCCATAATTAAAATAGAAAAAAAAAAACAGACAGAGCTTAACTTTGATCATAATTTATGTGCTCATCCCCGAGAGTTAAAAAAGTTTCTACTCAAGCATTTTTGGTTCCTTATCTCCATCCAGGTGCTTTGTGGTGCTTCCAATACCATGATCCAGACTTTTTACTACCTGCATAAAAAAAAAATAAACTGCAAGGAGACATTGTACGTCAGGTTTCATGACCCGTCAATCAGGGAGCCAGAAAGTCAAATCTCATATAATCAATCGTTTATTTCGCCAACAAGGATCAGCCTCACAAACCTTTTGGACCAGGCCAAAGCTGATGCTCCTGTGAATCTTCCTAACCTTCTCAAGAAGCCACCTTGGAATGAATACAGTCAAACCGCAGAAGGAATTTGGCAGTCTGGCTTTTATTTTAACCGTGAGCTTAACGTGAGTGCTGCGTAGCCTGACTCTTTGATTACGGTGCACCTGTATGCGATTACCACGTGCCAATCATCGGGCGCCATCGGAAAACCGACAGTAGCGCCGCGAAAGCTTTTTAATGCAGCTTCAAAAAAAAAATAAAAATACTGCAGTAGATGATTTGCAGACTACACCAGCTGCTTACTGACTAAAAACATGCAGTTGTTGAAAGTTGTTTGGAACAAGGCTTAGGAAAATGGACAGTGAGCCACATGCTGCTTCACCAAAACAATGCTGTTTGTATTGACGACGCCCCACCAAATACATTTTACCGTAAACTAACTCTGACTGTACATTTTTAAAATGAAAGGTCTATTTAAAGACTTTGAGATGTTGACGTTAGAGTTGAGATGCGTCACGTTAAACTATTTCCTTGACACTGATTACTTCTTTCCTTATCAGTCTGGGATGTGGCGCCATCTTGTGGCATCTTAGAGCATATAGCACATATTTTGAAAATTTCAGTCAAGAAATACAAATAGTGTGTGTGGGGCGGTTAACTTTACTTTGGTTAGTTTTCTTCCCCCCCTACGTACATATTAATATTTCAAGAATATTCATCTTCACAACACTTGGCCGTGCGAGTGGAGCTCAACTTCCCAAATCTGATGTCATGTTTGGAATGGATGAAACAGCAAACTGGTCGAGGCTGTTGTAAATATCTCCGTTTGTTGCGAAACCACAAAATCAGCGCGTCTGTGAGTGTTTTCACTGTATTAAAGTCGCGCTTTAGTCAAAAACATCTGGACTGGCGTGCAGCAGATGGAGGCAATAATCCATGTTGTAATCATCAAAAGCTCCACAATGACTTGTCGCAGTTGCAAATTAAAATTCTGTCACGTCACTGATCGCTTTGTTCTCTCCGTTATTTTGTATTTAGTCAACTGGAAACTTAATTTAAGCCAGTGGTTCAAAGAGAGCAAACGCAAAACAGATTTTTTTTTTTGGAAGGGGGCTTCTACAGGTAAAATAATGGCACTCATTGAGTTTTGCTTCCCGTGCTGATTAATAGGACATGTTTTTCCCACATTCCTAATCCCCCCCCGCAGAGCTCAGGTTGTTAACCATTATTTCATGTAAAAAGGGACTGCTCATACTTCCGCTAATCCCCCTCGACTTGGACGGATGCCCCCGCTGCGTGACGTGCACGTTTCCTGAAAGCAAACGTCATTTGTTATCAAGTTGGCTCTCAGCGCTGGCCCAGCATGTGGAGGCCTGTTCACACATATCGCAGCATCAAATTCAAACCACAATTTAAAAAAAAAAACTAAAAATAAATGTAGCAAGCAGTGAGAAAGTGTCTCTAGAGCCATCTCGGTTCCCCTCAAATTAGAGGAACTCACCTCAATTAGTCAGTTTTTTTTATCTCATTTCCTGTTAGCGCTATCATTAGCATACCACCTCCACACTGACCCGTTTGGGTTTACTTCTCGACTTGTAATGGCGATAAAAAGCGGAAGGGGGGAAAGAAGTTCATCATAAAACATGCTTAGCGGGCAAATAAATTAATAAAGACAAGTTAGAAGATAAGCTTCCCCGTCCCTGAGGGCTCAGAATGTTTACTCATGTCTTTGTTATTTAGGATTCCATCAAGAGAAAACAAGACTTCTCATGAGAAGTGTCCACTATTACAAAAAGTACAGTGCGAGTGAGTTGAATTCGCTATGTGAATGCAGTCAAAAATGAGCCAAATAAAATTGAAAAAATATATTTGTAAAGTAAATTTAAAAAAAAAAAGCTTTTATACGCAATACATTTGTACTCAATAAATACTCTTAGAAAAACTAAGATATCCAAAACTAAAAATGCAGCATTTTCAACAACAACAAAAAATCCAGTAAAGCAAAAGTAAAAATGAAATAACTATAATGAAAAATCCAAAAGTCTTGCATGCTCCTTGGGAGTGTTTTCATTTTTGTATATTTGACCACGCATCATGTTTAACTATGTCCTAAACTATGTCTGGCCAAGCAGCCTTGAGAGGGTTAACACGAGCAGCGCCGATCCCTCCTACTGATTTTAACTCACACACACTGTCAACACACTTTCTCAGCTGAGCCACAGAGGAGGGGGTTCGAAGCCGCCAACCCTAGCTGTCCTTGGCTCGGAGCTGAGTCTGGTCTACCCTGCCGTGTCGCTCCATGGGACTCCAGAGGTGCCCCCCCAGCACAGCACCCTCCATGATGGCCTGCCTCCATGTGGAGCCCCCCTCCATCTGCACGGGCAAGTTCAAATCAAGTAAGTCCTGCTACTTAGTACTTGTTAATATTTGTGAGGACGATATTGAATGATGGTTCCTTTTGGGGGGGGGGGGCTCAGTAAGACACCAGGAAGTGACAAGGCAACGCTAAAATTCTTGGCATGGTAGACATCACTGTCACTGTTGTGGCAGAAGAAAAGACAAACATCTGAATGTGTGTCAAGAATGTGCGTTTTACCGGATTGTAAGTGTTAGTGGAATTCCGTTTCCACACGGGAGTCGAACCCAGACCTAAAAAATTGTACTTCCAAAATGTCGCTGTATTGCTACTCTTTCTATGCAGGCTCCCTCTAGTGGTACGTGAGAGAATCACTGCCTGAATACAATTCTGTTGTATTTAACTTGAGTATGATTCTTTTTTTTTTTAAATATATATAAATACAATTTATGAGATTTTTACATGCAATACAGATTATTTGAATCATCAGGTTAAGGGCTACAGTAGAATTTTATTATTTTCCTAAAAGTGCGGCGTTAACGTTCAAACTGTGAAGAATGTTGTCGTGGTTTACTCGGACAAGAACCTCAGTCTGGTTTTTGACAAACAGTTCGTCTTTCTACGCTTCTGTATTTTTTTTTGGTCATGATGGTGATACTTGGAGGACAAATTATTTTTTGAGGTTGTGCTTGGGAGAGTTGAGTTGTTTTTTTAAGGTGGTACTTGGTGTAAAAGTTTGAGAACCACTGCAGACGTTCAAACCGCTATTGCACCATGCTGGCGGAATTAAATCTAATTGGCCTAAAATGTTCCGCAGTTCAGGTGCCAAAAAAAGCGAAGTCCGACGTCAGATCGATGGATTACTGTTTAAGTGAATTAGCTGCGCACAAACTGACTCTGATTGAGTAGTCTCCATCTTGGCCTAAAGTGCATCTAAAGCTATCTTTGGATATTTATAACCAATAAAGTCAACATAACTCACCGTCACCCGCTTTCTCAACATCTTTGTGTTGGCATCCACGAAAAAACGTTATTTTTTTATTCCTCAAAGAATCAAACCAAATGGGAATCAAAACGGGAGCTTCACCGTGAGATAAGAGATGACGTCGCAAGAACAACCTCTGCTTTTCCTCTGAAGCGCTTGACATGACGGGGAGGTCAGCCAGGGTTCAGGGCAAACTCTCAGGAGCTCCCCAGGGCTCGGATTGTGGTCCCCTTATATTTACGGATAGACGGTCATATGTTTTATTGCTTGGAGCATTCTTTCCAGGTCACAGTGACTGTAAACACTTAAAGGACGCATTTCCTTCTGTTTGCTCGTCTGGAAGAAAACAGCAACACCTTCAAGTGATCTGCTAAGATTCAGAGAGCCTTGTTTGCACCCTTCCCGAGTTGTGTCATTCTACAACCAACGGCGAGTCCCCCCCCCCCCCTCCCTTAAATTGCAGCCGACATGTCACCGTTCCCAGGCCTTGTTCTCACAGCTGCCCGGTTTATTTTTGCTCGCTTGAGTCATAGGGGCCCGTTCAACGCTTTTCCCGGGAGAGCCGTGCAGGTCTGCCTTGTGTGTGTGGGTGTGTGTGGGTGGGGGTTGGGGGGGGGGTGAGTATTTACTTCCTGTGAGCCATTCTGCAAATGTCGCGACAATGCAGAGGTGACCATCCACGCATCAACAACTTCAACTTCTTTACTTGGGTGCACACTTTACTAAAGTTTTTGTAATTTTTTATACGACTAAATCAGTTCGTATTTTGGGTTGTCGGCGTCTTAAATCCGGTTCTGGTTTTAATTTTTTGTAATTGTAGGCTATGTGTCTGTCTAATCATTTGACTGTTTCTCCTTTTGAAAAAAAGCTCTCAAGTAAAAAAAAAAAAAAATCTTGCTAATTTTTGCTAGCTTGCGGGCTTCCTTTTTTTTCTGCCGTATCACATGACCAAAATGAGTGGTTTGACATTTAAAACAGATGCAAAGTCAAAGTGTGGGCGCCATTCAAGTTAGGACCATCAGTAACCATGAGACGCATTTGGACAGTCAATCAAGAGCATCCTTATTTTTTCCCGAAAGCAACTTTTGTTTGGGCAAAGTCCAAAAAGTTTCGCTCGTATGAGTTCTGAACATGAAAACTAAAAACCAGGCACGTTGACATCTTGTAATAAGTTTTCCCAGCATCGTGCAAGCTGTTATGACTGCAAAAATGCCAGACCAAGTTCTTATTTTCATATTTCCTCTTGGCCAGGTGTCCCAATACTTTTGCATCCACATTTCCTGACGAATCCATTTATCAACTTACGGAGCAGACGTGACTCACGCCGCTCTCCCCGGTGTTCTGTCTGACTGCGGCTTTACTCATTAACGCGCTCATAGTGCAGTTTGGATTTGATTCTATTCACTGTTGACTTTGGCCTTTGAGTCTTGTTCAACGCCATCGCCGTGTGGTTTCTCCCAACTTCCCTTATGGCTGAATACGGGAAGTGAATTTCCCTTCATTAACCTTGGGTGTTTATTACAAAGAATGTACCCGCGTGAAAAACTGTACGGGCGTTTCACTTCATGAAAAAAAAAAAAAAAATCCATTTTCGAAAGTAACGTTTGACTTTGTGAACGCTGATCACATTTGGTATCGGTGTGAAGTATCGGCACACTTTAATGAAGATGGGTGATGTAATCCCTGGGTTGATCCTTATTTGATCAGACATTTTAAATTCTGAAAAGATTGCGTAATATGAAATGAGTCTATTTATGTTTTACCACCAATGTCGTCTCTGAGACGAAGAAGTCCAAGTCCCCCCCACACGGAGTGAGCTCCTCCCTGGCTCCAACATAGCTTCATGAGTCACAGGCTGGGCCTTTGGGAGGTCACTCACCCCTTTGGACTCAAACAAAACCTCCCCTGGGTCGAGTCTCCATCCAGTAAGCGCCAAAGCATCCTCATGGTGCTGTTGCTATGCGGCCGACTGTTTTGGTTTCCTCCTTTCCTCATGCGTCCATTAAATTGGTCGCAATGAAGGTGACTGTGTGCTCAGCATCTTGAAGAAAAAAAAAAATCATTCAACATCACATTTAAAGATTCCATTTTTTTTCAGCTCTGAAAGCTCCTGCTGCCTTCCACGAGCAGATTCGCAATCTGAACAGATCGAGGGTAAAAAAAAATTGGATTGTGTTTAGATGTCACTAATCAGTCTGTTTTGTAATTCATCCAACCTGAATTTTTTTTTTTTCTGGGCAGACGGGGAACTTAGTGAAGGACAAGCTTTGCCGCAGACCCGCTCGCTCCGAGATGGTGCACATGAGAATTCGACAAGGTGCGCAAAGACTCTTCTCTTGGTTCCTTTTCATAAAAGAGACGAACTGACGGCATCTTCCACACGCAGAGAGCGAGGCCGACGCTTCTGTTCAAGCCGCTCGGCTCGAGCTCAAGCGGGCGCTGCTGGCCGACGATATCAAGCAGAAGATTGCCCGCAGGCCGGGACCCATGGAGCTGGTGGAGAAGAACGATCATGACGGTAGTTGTTCAGATTCATGCATGGGCATCAACAATTTAGGTGGACGTTGGAGAAAGAAAAAAAAAAACCGTGCTGCTACAAACGTCAACAGGATGTCAGTGTAAAAACAAAAATGATGACTTTTCTTGGCCTGCCGTATAAAATACATTTTTCACACATGATTTTACGGTCTTCCGAGAATACACAATAATCACACAAACATTCGTTCTCATTTCTTATCTTTATTGTTATTTTTTTGTTTTACTTTAACCTCAAGGGAGTTTGGATTCTGAGAAAAGCAACCAAAACAAATTCACGTTATTGAAGAGGCAAGCCTGAAGAAATAAGCAGTAAGGCAAAATATGGGTAGAACACGAGAAGAAAATCAAATCTGGCATGTTAAAGGAACGCAACACATTTTCACTGAGTCCTGATTGTTATCATTGCAATTACAATATTTGATTATTATAATTGCAATTACAATGTTTGTCCTACAGGTGATAGTCCAGACCCGAGCGAGAGAGCAAATGTGTACACTTTGAGTGAGGACAACACCAAGGCTTTATCGCCGCGCACTTGCGGCCAAACATCTCCGAGGGCCGACTCGGTCTCGCCGACTCGGACCGAGGCCTCGCCATGTAATTCCTCATCTGATTTATCCTCCACCGGCGAGCAACCCGCAGCTTCATCTCAGCTAATCGGTGCTGGGCTCACAAAGGTCAGCCTCACCTTTTCACAGACACACACACACACACAATGTCAATACAGTTCGGGCAGCTTGATGTAAGCGTGGCCAACAGGTTTGCCTCACAGTTTTGAGGTTCTGGCTTCGAGTCCAAAATATCTGCTGCCACAATACAGTAGTAGCTAAAAAAAAAAAAAAAAGCACATCAATGACCTCTGACCTTTAAGTCGTACAGCAGGTCCCGTTTTTCACCACTCATCTGCCGTTCTCTTCCTGCAGGTGTTAAAACAATGAGGATCTCATTTCCACTTCCTCTTTTTTCATCCAGACATTTTCATCAACTGTTTCCCCAGTGGCGTTCATCCAAATGTCTCATTTCTCATCTGCTGTCCTGTGTGTGTGTGTTTGTTTGACTCCACAGGAGAGCTCGCCAAAACCGCCGGGCGAGAAAAGCCGCGGCAAAAAGAGCCGAGAGGCCAAGCCGAGGATACGCAAGCTCAAGTATCATCAGTACATTCCCCCGGACCACCACAAACACGAGCTTAAGCCATCGCCGGCGGCCCGCGTGGACGCCGCTTATGTGCGCATTCTGCAGCAGCAGCAGCACTTTCTGCAGCTGCAGATCCTTAGCCAGCAGCACTTTGGCCACCAGCAGGTGGCGCTCAAGTATGATCATCCTCATTTTATTAGATTTTGGGTACAGCTACTTCTTAGTTTTTATTTATTTATCTATTTATTTATTTTAATTTAATTTTGTGTATATATGTAATCTGTTTTTGTGTTTAATTGTATTTATTTATTTATTTATTTTTCTCTGATATGCCGCTTTTCTTTTGTGCTAACAGCTGCCATGTGTCTCAAATAACCGCCCTCGTCTCTCTCCACAGCGGTGACAATGCAAGAATGAATCTCTCACTCGCTTTTCCCTTTCCGCTCTCGTTCTGACAGTTCAGCAAGCGACTTCCAAACCAGCTGTTCAGCTAAGGTCCAGAACGAAAACGGCAAGCCTTATCAGTTGCCGAGCAAAGTTGATGAAATGAAGGTGCGGTTCTTGTTTTTCTATGAAAATGACGACACACTATGAATCTTATGTATTTGGCGCCATCTACTGGTCTTCCACTGCCATTGCCTCAAGTGTAAAAGTGACGAGTTGTAATGCTGTTCTGTATGCACTTCCAGGTGGCTGAGCTGAAAGTGGAGCTCAAACTTCGCTCGCTTCCCGTCTCTGGCACCAAGATGGATCTGATCGAGCGGCTAAAGTTGTATCACGAACGTGTCGGCGGCGTGGAGACGAAAGCTCCCGAAAGCACCCCGCCGCTCTCCCCCAAAGCATCTGGCGTGGGCCCGGAGGACAACAGCAGGGCGGATGGTCCCGCGGCATTTCCTCCGGGGCAGAGCGGGTCCTTCGAGAAGGACCGGCGTCTCCACGAGAAGGAGCGTCAGATCGAGGAGCTGAAGAGGAGGCTGGAACGTGAGCAGAAGCTTGTGGAGGAGCTCAAGCTGCAGCTGGAGGTGGAGAAGAGGACTCAGCAGCTGGGAGAGTCCTCGCCGCTTTCTCTCAGTCCTCCGTCTCCCCTCAAGGGGGAACGCGTGCAAGTCAAACAGGAAGTGGACACAGAGACGAACCTCGAGCATGCAGATCATCTCGGTTGTCTCCAACAGCCTTGTGGCCATCCCGTGGCCTTCCTGCCGCCACTTAAATGTAAGCTCCTCCGAGAGCCTCCTCGCTATGAAGACGCTGTGAAACACACGCGCATGCGTGTGACACCTATTCAGGTGACAACCATTCCTCTCGCGTTTCCGTCAAATACTGTAAAGCACAATGAAAATGTCATGGCAATGTTTCCCGTAGACTTTGTGTGCAGCAAGCCAGGAGATGGACGACCTGTTTGACATTCTCATTGAAAGCGGAGGTAGGAATGAAAATGTTATCATAATAGATCACTTTCCAAAAACATGTGTGATAGGTCCACACTTTGTGAATGCACAGAGATGTCTCCCTCGCTCAAAACCGACCTTCCGGACGCCAACAAGCGAGTGGCCATCACGCCCAGTGTCACCCTCCTGCCCGTCAACACCGTTCTGTCTCGCCCTCCGCCCCGCGTCCAGGTGGCACACATGCCTGCCAAGGAGGTTCCTTTACCCTTGGTCGCCATGGAGATAGAGCCGGGCGACGGCGCGGACACGGGGTCCGACCTCCACGGCATGGACTGGTTGGACCTGAGCGTGTCGGCCCCTGAGGGGGTCTTTACTCCAGACTTCTTGGACACTTACCAGTTGCTCTAGGGGACCACAGAAAGTGGATCGCTCGAGAAAGACTGGCAGAGCAATTGTCAAATTTGCCCTTCAGCTATCGGGCGTGACGTTGTCGCCATCTCCTGGTCAGTTACTGAAATGCAGCCAGTGACAACTTTTTTTATGGGAATCCCAAATGGATGAGCTGTTATTTCTAAAAAAAACGAACAAACTTGCAATATGTGTAATATCCAATAAATACTTGGGACAGTGAATTCCTTATTTATTCATAATTCTTCAGAAAATTTTTCAAAAGAAGAAACAAATTAGACAAACTCTGCGTAAGAAATGAGCTTCAATTAAAGAGCTGTGTGGTTACATAAAACAGGTTTGAGCTTGAAAACCCTTTTTATGACTGGAGATCTGCCCACTAGTGACGTCACCTGATTGTTTTTCTCCATTAAGCTCAATTAAGTACACGTAAATGCACGTGGTGTGTGGCCAGTAGAGGCCGCTAGAGTGCCATCTCATTACTCACCAAGAAGATGTGAATTCGTTTTTATTTTTGTTACTGCTTTATTTAAAAAAATTAAAAAATACTGAGCATGAAGGAAAGATGCAATGTATCACATGAGTTATCGGAAGTCTCTCATCCTCACGAGGAACAGAGGTTCGCAGAAGCCACACTACAAAAAAAGAAAATTCACAGATAACAATGACTTAAGATCTGGTATTTAGTTTTACAAGTGGAAAATCCCTCGACAAGAGGTTCAAAGAACGAAAGCTTTGGCGGCGGGTTTGACGAAGGATGAGAACACTTCATGATTCATGCGCGATTATGCTTTCACCACACACCTCACGCCACAGGAACATGCCTGGGTGTGTCGGCGAAGAGCTTGAGACGTATGTATCCATCTCGCCAGAAGTTAAAGATGACTCCTCCAGTCTCTCATGGATCAGTGTTGCTGATTCATGCACCATGCACCAATTTTCCCTTCACATGATTGACTTGTTTATCTGTGAATAATATCTGACTGTATTCTAATCAATGTGCAATCCGAAATCTTCGCACAATTTATTTCAATTTTATGGAAACAATTCAAAGGATTTAGAACAAGAGAAAAGTTACAGGTTCAATACAATGTTAAATGACAGAAATGAGTTAGCTGTGACCTTGGCGACCTTAACAAATACAGAATGTCACAATTTACCATCTCCATTTCCAAACACAAGCTGCGAAAGAGATAAAACTCAAATGAAGGAAGTGAATCTTCTTCTTCTTCCGATTTGTGTCTGGTTGAAACGGTCAAGGGGACACTGGTTGCGTAAACCGACGTCTCCTGAGGTCACGGTGGACATTTTGCTGACGAACAATACGGAACAATTGCGGCACGATATTCCGAATCGTGGTTTTTTTTTTTTATTCTTGAGGGTTTCCGATGATTTTTTTGAGGTCATGCGACGAATACCCCGAAGCTGAGGGCATGCCGGGAATGGGTCAGACTTTGGTCAATTTAGAGGTTTCTGGTATCCCTCTAATCCCCAAGAAGGTATATTCTTTTTTTTCATGTGTCATTTCCTCCCATTTTCTTTCAGCAGCCAACATCTGGTACTCGACCGACGAGTCATGGCGTCTTACAAAATTTCGTGCGTATGGGAACATTCCCTTTTTTCCATGGAAGCTCCGCGCCAGCCTTTTGTCATGTGTCTGCATCAAACGTGATGTCTCCTGTCTCTTCTGTTTTTCAGATTATGCCCTACAACAGTGGTAATACTGCGGAAAATAATAAAAGTGTTTAAACCGCTGGGTGGCCAGAAACCAAGTAGGCAGCCAAGTATGATGTCAGGAAGCAAGAAACAAGACTTATTTATACATAGTCAGCTTTATGTGTCGAGGACAAAGGCAGTGATTTGACGCCTAGTGTTATTCTACTTGTGAATGAAAGAATCTGATTAAATCCAGCAAAATTGCTTGAGATGACCTTGGAGAGTATTTTCTCAAAAAGCCACTCCGTAGTCAAATTTCCAACAAAAGGCCAATTACCTAGCGTGAGTAAGGGAAAAGAACGTAAAGAATTTTGACCATAACACCGCGAGCCCTTCCCAGAAGGTGCGCCGGGTTCAGTTGAATCGCCCCCACATTGAATCTATTCAACTTTACGATGATGTCATCTGGAATCGTCCTCTGTGTTTTGCCGGTGGTGTTTTTAATAACAGAGTCTGACCACATCCATCAAGTCATTAAAGACCACTTGACTCAGCGCTTGTCACAGCCATGTACATCGTAGTTTTTACATTGTTGCTGTGATTTTTCATTTTTTTTTTCTTTTAACGGGCATTCAGTTGATTGTTACCGCCACCATTTTTCTGGGCATTGATGTCACATCTGGACATGTAATTATAAATCATCGTCATTTGGTGACGCAAATAGGTTTCTCGCCACTGTGTTTTTCAAATCCCGTTTTACGATCATTTTTCAGAAGAACCTATTTACAGGGTGGTGTCAAGGTGTGAATAAAGAAATGTGACAAATTAATGAGAGGATAGGGGGGGATAAATTACACCCACTAATAGTCACCGCTGTCCTTTCCAGTGAAGACATGCTCTAAAAAAGTTGTTTTGGAAATGTCCATTACGGTAATGTTGGGACTAACATGTACTCGCAAAGCCAGCATGAGCTGGCATGCTAACTTTAGCTCATTACTGTAAAGATGCCTCACAGATCTTTCAAACTAAGGTTTGTTTTTCAAGGACACAATGAACAAGTCTTTTCCTTTTACTTGACTAATTGGATTCAATAAAATACTTTTATTGACTCAGGTTTCCCTTTCCTTTTCTAGTCAAAGTCTAGGCGGCCCCTGGGTGGAGGGTGCGGGTTATCCAAGCATATTTCAGTTGCCCCCACGAGCCCCCCCTAGCTCCGCCACTGATCTCCTGACCACAGTGGCCACAGTATTCATTATCTAATCAGCACGTTCCTCTTCTTAGTTACCAAAGTTATGTTCCTTCACTTTTTTGTTTCCTCAGAAACGTTTTTTTACGCACACATACGTGCGTGTATATGCGTGCCTGCTTTATGACAATGTGAAAAAAAGTTACTAAAAGTCTATGACGTCATTTGGGGGCGGATTCAACAGCCATAAAAAGACCCTCGAGAACGTGAACTCAAGCAGAACAAGCCCGCCTTGTGCAGCGAACAGACCAGCCATTCAGAACCCGTTCGTGTTTTAACAACTGAAAGCTTTTGCTGTTTTTCTTTTTTGTTTCTTGTTGTGAGCGGTCAACGATGATCTGGACGGTGAAGAGCTTCGTGCTGCTGTGCTTGTGGCTGTTACAAGAAGGAGCACAAGCCTGCACCTGTGGCGCAGCGCATCCGCAGCAGGCGCTTTGCCATGCAGACGTCGGTAAGTTTTGAACTTTGTTTTAAATGTAGTTTTTCCCATAATAACATATCCTGACGTAATAGGTTTGGGGTAATTAATTGATAAAACTAATGTTTTTCCAGATTTGAAAGCCATTAGCGTAAATGTACGTTGATTGGTGACGACAAGATGTTTTTTCCAAGACTTTCGCATCATATTAAATGAACGATGATTCACGACATCTAACATCTAAGTAACTTTTAAGACGTCTCTAAATTTTAAATTAGACATGTACCAATTGTTCCGGACTGCCAAAAGCACTATTGTGTAATCAACGCCAGACAGACAATTGTAAACTATTTTCTTGCATTTCCAAAGAAAATGCGCAAACCTTAATTGAACATGGCAGAAGTTTCACACATTATTGAAATACAAAATTTATTTTTTGTCATAATTCTCTTATGTTTGTCAGTTACATCTGTATTTGTTTACACTTTTAGTAGAGTTGATAGCATGATTCATTGCTATTTCTTAGCCTGGCATTTTTTAAACTTTTATTTTGAATCATGTTTTGAAATAAACTACTTTGCTTGTTTTTTGTACTGCAAAGTATTTAAAAGCCAATAGTTTTGCATGACTTTACATTTTTCCCAAAAGATATCCTGACAGTCTGAAAGAGCCGTTTCCTTCATTGGGATTATCCTCACCCTTCATATATTTTACTTGAGCGATGTTTGCGTGTAATTCTGCAAAGTCAGGCGAGCAGGATTACCGCAAATTGTAGCCAGAGCTGTTGGAGACTTTCTCAGCAACATCAGCACTGTTTTCTCCATTTGTCCACTTCTCTGGTTTTTTTTTTTTTTTTTTGCAAGTCAGTTTTGCACATCTCCTTAAAAGGAAATACTGTGTTCCGGAGGCAACTATTATAATCCAATCATGATAAGTCAAAGAAAATGATCTTGTTTGCTTTGGCAGCCCCAAATGAATTCCGTGGAAGCATGAGTCACCTGCCTTGGCTCTATGATGATCGAATGATACTTTTCTTTCCTATCACATGTTGAGCTTCTATTTTTGTTTAAGCACTTGGCTGTATTAGAGCTGAAAAGGTACATTTGTATCATCTTAATACTTTTCCACTTGATGTGTTCTATCCCTGCTCTCACATACAAAGCTCTCAATC
This sequence comes from Syngnathus typhle, assembly GCF_033458585.1. NCBI lineage: Eukaryota > Metazoa > Chordata > Actinopteri > Syngnathiformes > Syngnathidae > Syngnathus > Syngnathus typhle. The sequence continues at coordinate 5,850,321 of NC_083754.1, forward strand.
AGGAAGCTGGAAAGTGATTTCCCCATCCCCCCTTTTTTTTTTTTAACAAACACAGGAAGTTTTTTTTTTTTTAGGGGATTATCGTAGTTTAATTCTAGTCTTCAAAGTGCTGACTGGCTTCCTTGGTGTGTTTTGAATTCCGGCTGGGTACAGCTGATGAAACAGTCATGCGGTGCTGCCGTCTTGGCCGCAAATCCTCAAAGCTGGATGCCACTATTTTTATTGTAATGTCATTTCATTTATTTTAGTCATCAAAGCAAAGGTGGTGGGAATGATGGATGATGGTGACCTCTTCACGCCCATTAAGTATAACATCAAACAGACCAAGGTAAAATATTTATTATTGTCAAGTATCTGCATGTATGAACACAGTAGATTTAATTTACTTTTTTATTTTAAAAACAGATGTTCAAGGGCCCTAACAAGAATTTTGATGTGATCTATACCCCTTCATTGTGCGGAGTCACTCTGTCTAAAGGGATCGATTACCTGATCTCAGGTATGTATGTTGTACCCATGGTCCAACTATGGACATAAAAATGTCATTCAGCAATGCTTTAAACCTAATTGCCATTCACTGAGAAGTTATTTTTTTCACAAATGTCTGTTATTATTCCCCCCCCCCATCCTTTCTTGTCCTCGCCACAATTCCAGGCAGACTGAAGTCCAACAACACGCTGCGCGTCAACCTGTGCAACTTCCTCGAGCCGTGGGATAAGTTGACCGCTGCGCAAAGGAGTAACCTGGTGCATCGCTACGAAATGGGCTGCGGGTGCAAGGTAGGATTTTTGTATTTTGCATTTACGCTTTAGACTGCTCAGTAGTGGCGCCCTCATGCTAACCAAAACAGCAGCACCTACCGGAGATGTTGTATAATGAGTGTTAGTGACCTTTGACCTTGGTTGCCCTCGCAGATTAATTACTGCACCTCCGTCCCGTGCGCCATCAGCAGCCCCGCTGAGTGCTTGTGGACAGATTACCTGACGGAGGGTGTAATCTTCGGCAGCCAGTCCCGGCACTTTGCCTGCATCAAGAGGAACGACGGCTCTTGCGCCTGGTACCGGGGTGCCGATTACCCCAAAAAGAAATTCATGGATATTGAAGAGCCTTAACTCGTATTTAAAATGAAAAATTATTGGAGTGTTTTTTTTTTCCCATGGTGATGAGCACTTTCTGTCTTCAAAGCACTTCAGTATAAATTACTGCTTCAGCAGATCTTAAAAGCAATCCACATAAGTCAGTATTAAGCTTCACTGCAATGTTATTACTGTTTTTAATATCTGACAAATTATTTTTCTTCCTGGTAGGCCAAATATATTTAAGTAAACAATGATGAAGTGACTGTGGAAAGAGGGTGGAGCCCTCCTGTGTTTTATATGCTATTTGTAAAATGTTGATTCTGTCAAGAGAATTAGATGTCTCACTCTTTTGCATACAAGTTTGTGAAGCCAATTTCAATGGTGTTTGGAAGAGTATTGTACTTTTTTTGACATGTTTAATAAATATTACAGTAATATTTGTAGTGGTTACTTCAAATCTGCTGCTCTCTGGTGGTGATTATGGTGAATAACTATTGTAGGATTATCTTCAGATGATTACAATTCTATTTAATACTAAAACTGCTGAGAACGCCACAGACGAGCAAACCGACCCATTTACTGTGGCAGTTTTTAATTGCTAAGGAATGCATATTTGTACACAGTGCAGAAACCAAACAATTGTTACATTTTTTATATCCTCTGCAAAGAATGAAACAGTTGAGTGGAATTGTATGATTAAACTTCACTGTTGCCTTGGTAACCAAGTCTCGCACATGAGAAATTTTATAATCGCGCTCACGTTGCATATGGTTTAATACATTTGAGTATGATTAAGTATGAAGCACACTGTATACTGTGACGTTTAACAATTAAATTTCACTTCGGAAATGATGCTTTTTGAGTGTTGAAAGTTGATGACGGTCCGAATCTCGTATCTCAAGGTACCGCTGTGTTACGTAATCATTGGGAGGGTATGTCATCAATGTATATGTACTCTTTATTCCCGTAAAATTTGACCACTACATCTTGTAAGATTTCATTCTTGTTCTGTGGCTATCAAATGTAGTAACTCTAAAAAAAAAAAAACAATATTTCAGCTTTCCAGTAGTTGATCATTGAAAATGGTAAACACCATAGGCCGCGCGTCACGAGCGATGTGACAGCGTAGTAACTACTTGGCCGCTGATTGGCTCAACCTTGACACAAAGGCGGGACTTGTTCACCGATAGGTCTTCGCTAGGGGTCCATCAATGTCGTCACCGCCCTCTCATAATGCAGCATGGGCTAAAATACCAGCAGACCGAGAAGCAGCATCTGCCCAACGGACTTCTCCCTTGTCAAAGATTTTGACCGTTTCAAAGGTGAGGCCATGAAGAAGGTTTATATATATATATATATATAAAACATTTTTTGGGGCCTCGTTTGTGCTTGAGTGATGTCATCGACGTTTTTGGGCGCGGAGACGCTAACCATTGCAGCAAGCGAGTAAGGGCAACGCGAACCCTCCCCGCCACGTTAGGTTAGCCGGCTAGCCTTTAGCCACCGCCGTCTTTTAAAAACACGCTAAATGGCTCAGCTCCTCAAAATTAACGAAATATAAATCACTCAACACGACTCTTAGAGTTAACATGGACGCAATGGCATCATCCCATCGCCCTTCTGACGCCGTTTAATGTCGACATTGGCTCTTGGTTGGGGTTAGCAACTTAGCATGCTAACCCCACGTTAAGTGGCCCGACACGTCGCGGTCATGAAGTAACAGACACAGCCGAGGTGAAAATGAGTTATGCCTTATAAAATATACGTTTTTAAATGGCGGAATTGATTTTTACTATGTAATTACGACAAACTCGATTTTAGTGTCACGTATGGTGCATGGAACTACTCGATGCCAAATGCCCTCAAACATGTTTCCATGTTGTATGCTGACCCACAAGGGAGAGACATTCACTGGGGAGTCTGTACTTGTGTGGGGAGGAAGTGTTACACGTGTTAGGGTTCAAAGAGATGATTTATATGTAATTTAAGGGTTGAAATGGGAGTAGCTCTCTATGTAAACAAGTTTGTTGTGAGCGATAAAGAGGTTTGACTAGTTGTCATTTACAGCATCTCTCAAGTATCCATGACTGCCTTTCATCATTGGATCTGGTCGGCTGCAAACAAGGGGATAAAAAGAAATTCTCTAATTTTCAACTTTTGTTTTGGATTGATGATTAGCGGTTTGTCCAATTAGTGACCCAGTTGCATAGCCTTTTGTTTGTTTGTTTTTTACACCGGACACTCCTGATGAAATCTACCTATTTCTGCAATGGTGTAGTATTTTGGTGACATAATCAGAAACGATATTAATAAATAAATCAGTTGCTCATATTTACATGCTGCTTTTTAAAATCACGTGCCTTTGTTGCTTGTTTAAAAAGTAGGCCCCAGAGGAGAACAGAAAATCACAACATTTGCAACACAGATTGCGCTTTTGTTAAACTCTGATGGCAGCCTTTTTATTTTTGCCCAACATCATCTGCAATGTGTAGGTTAGTGATTTATTTTTGCAAGCCTGATTCTAAACATGCCAGATCTTTCTCTCATGAAATATCATTTTTAGAAGCACCAGGCACAATTGATTGCAAATTCTTCCATTCACTGCCTTTGGCAATTTCTTGTTTTCCCTTTTACAGCCCCTTCAATATGCAATTGGTTGCAATTAAAAGGCGACTGTTAAACTGCATAACAACATGGCTGTCGTCTTCACACCCGTGGACTGCGTGTCATCCTATCGAGTCTCCAACGGCTGCACGTGAAGGTCGCAGTGTCCTTGTGCATATGTTCGGGCCTGCTCCCCCCCCCCCCCATTCTGGTGACATCACCACCTTCTGTGATGTCTTTCTAGGTGTTCGGTAGTGTTTTGGAGCGACGCGAAGAAAGAGGATGTTTACGTTGAGCACAATCGCGCCGAGCTTTCTGATTATTAGGCGACTGGTACACGCTGCTTGTGGTCAAGCACATGCACGCTGAGCTTTTAGTGCGATTACAGTATTTAAAGGGACAGTAGCCTGACTACAATGCACTGATGGGCAGTTAATTTTTGATGAATCCTAACCAATTCTGAATGACTGAACTGTTTGGTGCCACAAAAGCTGTTGAGGGGATTTGTTTTATTTTTATTTTGGGGGGTGCTCATATTCCACACAATTGACGCTTCCCTTCTTTTCAGTGATGTTCCAACAATGCCGATTGTGGACAAACTCAAGGAGGCGCTAAAGCCCAGTCGAAAGGAGTCAGGCGATGACGGCGACCTGAACAAGCTGCTGGCCTCCTCGGCCAAGAAGGTCCTCTTGCAGAAGATTGAGTTTGAGCCCGCCACCAAGGGTTTCTCCTATCAGCTGGACAGCTTGAAAAACAAGTACGTGATCCTCAATCCCAGGAATGAAAGTTCCCCCGGGCAGAAGGTGGGCGAGTCCGCCCAAATCAAGAGGCAAGGTAACCAAACGGAGCGCTTTGTTTTCGACACGCGCATCTGTGCTGTGTTTTTATTCCAAATGTGATTGTCTAGTTTCAGAGAATACAGTCGGGGGCCAAGGCGATGGCATTGCCGCGCCGCAGAAGATGCTCTTCCCGGCGAACAAGTTGACCCTCAAATGGGAGCGGGTCTACAGGGTGGGGGCCGGCCTCCATAACCTGGGCAACACCTGCTTCCTCAACTCCACCGTGCAGTGTCTCACCTACACGCCGCCACTCGCCAACTATTTGCTCTCCAAGGAGCACAGCCGCGTCTGTGAGTGTTTCATCCCAAACATAGCCTGGGTTACACAGCTTGCGTTCCCATGACAACCAGAGATGGAGCGAGGGCGTTGTGACTAGGAAAGCGACTTGGAAACTGGCAAACTGGATATTTGGTGGTAGTTGGTGTCACTAGTATCAAAAACATACAATTGTACAGTTGATTTAGGACACACACACAAATGTGTCATTACCACAGTGACAAATGTTTGTGTTTTTCAGGCCACCAGTCGGGCTTCTGTATGATCTGCGTCATGCAGAACCACATCATCCAGACATTTGCCAACACGGGCAACGCCATCAAGCCAGTGTCCTTCATCAGAGACCTGAAAAGTGAGACAGTCGCCTTAGCTTTCTATTTGTTTTGCTTGATGCAACTCTGTGACGTCACACTGCGGTACATTTGGCGAGCAGAATGAATGAATGGAGGACGTATAGGGAGATGAGGGGAGAGTTTAGGTGCTGGAGTCCCAAAGGACCCCCTCACTATTCTCCTTCCTGGTGACCCCCCCCCCCCCTCCCTACCTGCTTACTGCTGCAGTCTCCATAACCACCGCCCGTCCGCACCATCTTCCCCTCGAGTGCCCTCTCCGTCTCCTTGTGACTGCAGGCTTGGATGCTTTAGCACAAAAAACATCCTGACAAAACAACACAATGTCACTAGTATTAAATTATTAGGAAGACAAAAAGGATTTTGAATTTCCATCCACTGGATGTGACTTATTGCTGGGAATACAGCGATGAGAGTATTAAATATCGATCAGCTTTGTATTTTTTTTTCCTCCTCCCTCCTGTGCCTCCAGGAAGGCTTGAAGCTTCCTGAGCTACATTAGCGCTAATGCGATCAGCCTGTTAAAACTCACTAAGTGACTGTAAATGTTTTTTTTTTTTTGTTTTGTTTTTTTTTTTTTGAGGGGGAGGTTGGGTGGTTGCAAAAACATCACGGGTGGTTACTCAGAAAGGGGTGTGCCAAATCTGTTTTGAAGGATCTTGTTGTGACATTCTAAAAAGATTAACGGCGCTCTTTGGGCAGTCATCAACAAGCGGTCATTCTGAACAACACACTCGATGCCATCATTTTTTTATTCCGCTTAATGCTATAATGACCACTTGCAGTTGAAAATATGGCATTTCAGTGATTAATGGAAAGTTGATTTGAGCGTGCTGTTTTTGTGCAGAGATCGCCCGACATTTCCGCTTCGGTAGCCAGGAGGATGCGCACGAGTTCTTGCGGTACACCATCGACGCTATGCAGAAAGCTTGTCTCAACGGCTACCCAAAGTATGCACCCCTCCTTTACCCCCCCATGTCCACATCTCTTTTTTTTTTTTTTTAAACAAAGAACAATGTTTTTAGACTCGACAGACAGACACAAGCCACAACACTGGTGCACCAGATTTTCGGAGGTTACCTGCGCTCAAGAGGTATTGACGGCGTAAAATATCACACGGGACAATTATTTGATTGATCTTTTATTTATTGCTCTTTTATATTCTTTGCAGTAAAATGTTCCATTTGTAAAAGTGTGTCAGACACCTACGACCCTTACCTGGACATTGCTGTGGAGATTCGGGTAAATTCAAATTAATACACAAAAGAAACCAGAATAAATTCATGCCAGCTTGTAACGTCTTAAATGTCTTTCTATCTCTTAGCAAGCTGTCAACATCGTGCGAGCCTTGGAGCTTTTTGTCAAACCGGATGTTTTGAGTGGCGACAATGCTTACATGTGTGCCAAGTAAGTCCAAGACCTTCTGTGTACTTTGTGGTCTGTTCACATTTAAGATGTGTGTGCCCCCTTGCAGGTGCAAAAAGAAAGTGCCAGCGACAAAGCGCTTCACCGTCCATCGAACGTCAAATGTGCTGACGCTTTCGCTCAAGAGATTTGCCAACTTCAGCGGAGGCAAAATAACAAAGGTCGACAAATAATTTCCCATGATTGAAGGGCTGCATACTTTCTCCTCATACCTCACATATTTTCCTTTCTCTCCTTTTTTTTTTTTTTAAAGGATGTTGGCTATCCAGAGTTTCTCAACATCCGTCCCTACATGTCTCAGAGCTCAGGCGATCCCGTCATGTATGGCCTCTACGCCGTCCTGGTTCACTCTGGCTACAGCTGCCACGCCGGACACTACTACTGCTACGTTAAGGTGCTACCATTGCATACACAATCTTCATGGGGTGAAATAAAAAACCCACAATAGCCTGAGAGATGCCAGTGTTCATCATGACAAGTTAACAACAGAAATCTTGAAAGGTTGCTTTGAAGCTGCTGTGCACTGACCCCTAGTGGTGAGTCTTGTGCACGACAGCCCTAAGCTCATGTTTACAGTAGCGCTGTGGAATGTTTTGAGTCTATAATAAATCATCCTTACATGCATATTTATTTTGTCTTGCGCTGTTGTAGGCGAGCAACGGACAATGGTACCAAATGAACGACTCCATGGTCCACTCCAGCAACATCAAAGTGGTCTTGAACCAGCAGGCCTACGTGCTTTTTTATCTGAGGTGAGAAGGCGCGCGCTTTTGCGAGTGTCAACACTTTTACTACCAGCTTTGTTGTTGTGTTTCTTGAAGAATCCCAGAAACAAAGAAGAATGCAGATGGACAGTCGGGCAAACAGGGAATGCTGCATACTGCGAAGAACAGCGCCTCATCAGAGCAAATTAAGAGGCTCAATCTGAATGGACCTCTTTCTTCCCCGCAGGTCACAAAGGTAGATGCATGTAGAAAAAAAAAATGAGGACGGCGTTTATTTGTCTTCTGTGGCTGATGAACACATTTCACTAAATCTGGTTTCCGTGGCTGAACAGAAACTGGAGCCAGCGCAACTGCGTAAGATCCAGTCCATGGATGGCGGTTTGGGCCTACCGGTGGCCAGAAACGGCGTTAGCACTCAGCCGCAGCCCCGCCTCTCCGGCTGGACCTCGTCCTCCTCCAACGGCGCCGCCAAGCTGCCTGGCGGGCCCGCGGTTATCGAGGAGCCCTTCAAGAAGCTGAAGAAGCCCTCTCCTCAGAGCCAGTTGCGCTGCAGCACGCCGACGCCGTCCAGCAACGGCAACAACAACGGCGTCGGCAGGACCGATGGAGACAAAAAGCAAGATGGCGGCAGAGGCCTCACTGCGTCTACCTCATTCAAGTCTCTGTCCGACTCCTCCTCTGCCGACACCACAGAGTCAAAGGTAAGTCCGACGTTGCTTTTAAACAGGTACACCAGAGTGGGCAAACTATGTGCCCAAGGGTCACATTTGATTTTTAAAACATTCCTACCATTGTTCTGCAAACCAGGACATGGCAGGTCCTAAGAGTGCGCCAGCGGGAGGCGCTCCCTCCACCCCTCGAAAAGCATCCGGCGCCACAGCATCCCCCGCCAAGAGCGTGGAGCGCTCCCACAGCGCAGAGGAGCAGAAGACGGCCAAAATGAAACCCCCGGCTCTCAACAACATCACAGCGGAAGCCACCGGCAGCACCATGTCCCCGCCTCCCGCCAAGAAGCTGGCGCTGTCGGCCAAGAAGGTGAACCACATTCTCGAACTCTTTCGACTTTCGTTAAAATATTGTTGGAATCCATTGGAACATTCTTAAACAAATCTTAACTGTCCTTGAAGGGTCGTAGAAAATGTCACTCTGATCAATACAATCAATAATGTGTTATTCCTCCTTGTTGAACTCAATTGAATGATGTCGCATTAAAGTTTCTTCCCTTGTGAATGTAACGGTCTAATCAACCACACAGTCTACGGTTTGTCTTCTTTTCCTTTTTTTACCTTCTTTTTTTTCTAACCATTTCTATTTGTTCTCTGCCATGGCCCCTCCTCTTTGTTCCTCCATCTTTTCCTCCCATCCCGCCATCCTTTATTTAATTTAATTCTCCTCTTTTTTTTGTCACATTCATGGCTACTTTTTTCTTTTAGACCACCAAGTTTTTATTTTTGTCGATAACTGCAGGCTCACAGCCGGAGTCCGAGCAGCACTGATTCTCCACGACGACTGTCTGGCGACCCCCTTCATGTAAATCACCATAACCACCTTGCCGCGACGCTTGATACTCACAGGTCGGGAATTGGTTGCTTCTTTTAGTTTATTTGGTGTCGTCCCTATGTTTTTCGTGGGTACTAAAAGCAATGATTGTATTCCCAGAGCTTCATCTCGTTCCCCCAAAAAACACGCATCACCTTTGAAACGTTCCCCTGTCGTCACGCCGCTCCCACCGCACGCCAGCCCATCTCTGAACGGCTTCCACCTTCCTGCGCAAAAGAGCCCCAAGTCCTCCCACCAGCCCCAAGAAGAACCAAACCGCCCCCCGACTCAAAACGTCAACCAAAAGAAAAAGAGGAGAAAGAAGCGGCGCCACTCCGAGGTGGAAGTCGACGCGGAAGCTGTTGCGGAGGCGCCGTCAAACCCCGTCGGTGAAAAGAAGAAGAAAAAGAAGCGGAAAAGAGACCAAGAAGACGGCGAGAAGACAGCGGTGAGAGAAAGTCTCCCGTCCCATCTGGATCCAGCCAAGCCGGAAGAGGAGGATTGGTGCCAGGGCGGCATGTGGAGTCTCTCCAGTCGTCAAGAAGCTGAGGAGCCAAAAGAGAAGCGAGACTCCGCCGCAGAAACGGCGTGTCAGACCAACGGGAAAGACCATGAGGCGGACTGCGTGCTGTTAAAGAAGAAGAAAAAGAAGAGGAAGAAAAAGAAAATTCTGCTGGAGGCTCCGCAGCACACAAATTCATCAGAAAGGTGAGAAGAGTTATCAAGTCCTAATCCACTTGAGCCGTTTTTAACTTTTCTCTTTTGGAACAGTTTTGTGGCAAAGCATCAGATTTTCTCAAAATTTCAGTGGGGCATTTTCACGCAAACTTTATAGACTTTCTGAATAAGCAATTTGGTCTTTTATCAAAGCTAAATTGAAAAGGTAAATTTCTTTGAAAAACTAATTTCTCCGTAATATTGCTCATTTAACTGCAGCTGTTCCAAGGCCGATCCGAACAATGAAAAGGTCCTCAGTACAAAAGTAAAAAAGAAGAAAAGGAAGCTGAAAGAAGTGAGTCAACCTTGCCCGGAGGCGCAAAATGGAGACGCTGCGGAGCCCCCGCCCAAAAAGAATGCGACGGCAGGTGAAAAGACGCGCAAGCTCAGCACTGGTATGCGCAACCACAAAAACACAAACGTAAACAAAAATGACATGATTAGTTATTGCGTCACATTTGTGTCATTTGAAGCCACAGTGCTGGTTTGGGACAGCCAGGTGAAAGACGGCTATAAGCGGCAGCCGCCGGCGAGTGAAGTGTCGGGAGAAAGCCCGGCCCGCACCGTCGCCAGTGCCGGCGTGTCCTGGGATGGCAAAAGGAGCAGCGACGTAGTGGAGGAGCTGATGCGGAACGCCTCGGACAAAGCCTATGGCGCTTGCGGTGAGAGAGTTGCTGTAGAAACCAGGGCGAAACTATTTGGAAAAATATTCCTAATTTTTATTTTGGTCCGCTTTAGTACTCGGTTGGGACGGCGAGGTTTCCACTATCAGTCGAGACGCCATCCAAGATGCTCGCTTGGCCAAGAGCGACACGGTGATCGACGAGTGGGATGAAGACTTTGACAGTGGCAAGGTGAGAGGAGCGTCTTTTTAAAAATCATCATATGCCTTGCTGCCATTAGGAATAAATTCATTTCAAATATTTGCATTTCATGGATGTGGAAAAGCTTTTCAAAGGAGTCTTGTGCTGGCTTTCACCAGGTGAAAAAGACAAAAAGCTGGAAGAGAGAAAAGTGGCGAGGCGGCGGCGGCGGCAGCATCTTCCAGCAGATCCAGGACCGCCGCAACAAGTGGTCCGTGAAGCCCGGCGGGAGGCGAGCCTTCCCTGGGTGTCGCTGACAACTTTTGGACTGGAAATGGAGACTCCAAAAGAAAAAAAAAAATCCCCTCCCCTCAATTCTGAATGAGCCAATTACCAAAAATAATACTGGACCTCCATTTTCTATCATCAGCCGCAGTTTTTTTTCCCCCTGGGCCATTAGATCTCTTTCCATCAAATAGAATTAAGTTAATTTCTCTATATATTTTAGTTTTCCGAATGTTCTGATTTTATACCTTTTTATCAGCCGGTGTGTAATGTTGCTGTGTTGAGTGGCTAGTTTTTCCCCCACTGAATTTATTTTATTTTTTTAATTCATTTCCACAATTTATGGAGCATCAGAATGACTGGACGACATGTGTAGGCCATAATGTCATATTTTCTTATGTTTTTTTTTTTATTATACACAATTTGATATTCAATCTAATGATAAAATTCACTGTTGTGCTCAAGAGTATTTGCAATGGCGGCGAGGGGGCGTTTCTCAACTCAGTTTAACATTGCATTTGAGCTTCCCCTCATGTCAGTTAAAGTAATTTATTCATATACCTCTATGCAATTTTTTTCATCGCTCCCGGTCACCTCCACAAAATGGGCGGAGACTCAGGAAGCCATCACATATGTACTGTATTCCCACTGTTTTGTAAATGTGGGAGGGGAAATTGGACGTGATCTTGCGGCAGACCATTAACTTGAGACACGCACTGTACAAATACCACAAAAGATTAGTTTACAACAAATGGTTCGGGGTCACGACCCCTCCCTCCTGCACCAACGTCATGACACAAAATGCATTGTATGCAGTCCTCCCGTGCTGTAAAAATGTGCCCCTTCTTTCTAGTCTAGAGATTCTGCCTTGAATTGGCCATATATAGTTATAAATATATTGAGAAGACCATCTTTAATCGAGCAGTGGGTGGGTGTTTTACCTGCACACGCGTTTTGTCAAGGCCGCCAAAATGAACCTTCCACACTTGCGTTTGCACCACGTTTGAAGAAAACGAAAAGAAAAGGTGCAATAAAGTTATGACTTTTTTTGTCAAGCTGCTCTGTGTTTGATATTACCCGCTGATTTTGCAAAGTTGAAGGGTGACGTCACGGTCAGTGTGGGCGGGGCATGGGTGTGTATTGACCGGTGGCGTCAGAAGTACAGCGACACTCGTTTAACAACACGTACACTAATCGTTAGTTTGTGTTTTTGTCAGTTCGAAGTTCAAAGTGGCGAGGTACGGGCTCCGTCAAGTGCATACGAGCGAGGGGGAAAGCGGAGAAGGATTGGAAATAAAGAGAGAGAGAAGGTTCCGGCTTGCTGCGGGCGGTTCGGTGACAGCCTCGCTCCCGCCTCCCTCCCCCGGTCACTGAGACTTCTTCACGCCGCCAGAGAAGCACCAGAATGGAGGGAGACACTCCAGGTTAGTCCCAAACAATTCTTCCTTCTTCATATCGACCATTTGACTTGCTATATATGTAAAAAGAAAAAAAATGTTATGGGATGTTGATTAGGAAGCGTCACACTGCAGATAAGACTGCTGCTGTATTCGCCAGTTCGTGTAGTCAAAGATGGAAATGATAAAAGACGATTGATTGGAATGAATGAGGTTGGTGAGGCAATGACAGAGAGATTTTTTTTTTTATCAATTATGCATCACTTTAGTATTCTGCGCTTGCAGTGGAATCTCAAAATAGAGCAGCACTAAGCACTGCCCTCATTGCAATGTTTCCTACAAAACGAATGAATATATGTTCAATGAATGGTTACGTATGGCGCATTTGAGGTAGTTTGATACGTTAAAATGTTTGTTTTCACATTGTTTTATTTTATATTTAAGGTAATATTTGAAAACAAATTAATGTAATTACCTCAGCATTAAAGCTAGCTATTTTTAGACCATCCTTTCTCCTAACAACAAAATTGAGAAAAAATGAGTAATTGTGATTAAATATCTGGAGTCTTCAAAGAATAAAATGTCTTTGGAATTGAGAATTTTTTAAAGAATATACTTTTTATATTTGTTATGTTTGTATATTATTTTATTAAATGGACTGATATATTTAAAATTGGTCAGTTATAATTGTTTCCATTAAAAAAAAGAATCTTATGTAACTATAGATACTATATTTTTGGCTCCGTATTTTTTATATCATCTGACTGCACAAAGACAAAACTTTGATCAGCAATTTTTTTAACATGCCACAACAGACGGTCAACGATGACGATAACCATGATGTAAATAGCCTGACAGTAATGGTTTTTCTTTTTCTTTGGCTTTTTGTCTGTACTGCCACCAACCCAGATGTGTTTGGAGGCACCTTGTTGTGGTCATTCTGGTGAGCCCTCCCACCACTATGATTGACACATGTGCAAGGCGTGCACACACATCTTGTCATGAACAAAGCAGAATGAAAATAAAGGAGCTGTCAAATTCACAGCTAAGCAGCCGAATCACAGGGGACCCATGCTGGGTACATTAATAATAAAAAAACAAAGTACGACACAGAAACGAACATCAAAAAGCAAGTGTCTCATTAAAATGCACCGATTGTGACCAAGGAAAGTTTCTACTCTGACAGTTTAAAGCTGTGATCTATATTTAGTGTCCAGTCACTGGGGAGGATGCTAACGTTAGCGGTTTTATGTTGGCACGGTGGAGGTAGTGGCTGAGAGAGCTGTCTCGCTGTACTGAAGTTCTGAGTTCAAATCTCATTTGCATGCTTTAACTTTTTACCTCCAGTTTTGTTTTTCCAACTTTGAGCTTTCCCGTCAGTTCAGTTCAAATCGAGAGTGCACTAAAAAGTAGAGAGTGCTGACTCCACTGTGCCGATGCACCGCTGCGGCATTTTTTGCTTGAGGATGACTGACGTCGCGGTTCACAAGCGGGTCAACTCTTGACTCTTGATGTCACATGAGACCATGTGGGAAAAAAAAACTTATCATGCCATGTTATGGCTATCATTTCTGTTTGAGTTCAGCCAAGTAATAGCAAACCTCTCCTAAAGAAGGCCCACATTTTAGAATTGGTTGTATTGAAAACTGTTGAGCGATGGATGGCACTGTTATTAACCGCCTTAAAAATATAAATATTAAAAATATTCTCCGTTCAGAGAATAAACTAAACTCGTAACTCGAATCAGGATATGTGAATTTGTGTAATAGCAAACCTCTCCTAAAAGAGCTTGCACATTTTGTTATTGGTTACTTTTAAATCGCTTGAGCAATGGCTCCCCTATTAAGTGCTGTAAAAATAACAATAATAACTGGGCAATAAGGAACAATTTTCATATGGAAAGTGCATTAACCTTTTCAAAGTGTCATCTAGCATTTTATTAGGGCGTGAGAAGGGAATAAGGGGCTTTTGGAGAGAAAACTGAGAAACCGACACAAAAAGAGGAACCAGGTGAAAGCGGAAGCAGTTGCCGCCTCTGAAAACAAGCCGCGTCTTTAAACAGGCGCGTCTAGATGGAGCGAATCCACCGTCATCTGGATTAGCTCAAGAACCTCTCCGTGGAATAACATCTTGAAGTCTTGCTAAAAGTGTCCTATCAATTTGATTTTTGACTGTTATTCATATTATTAGACATGGGGTCAGTCAACAAACTTTGTGGGTCCAGCCTTCATTTATTCTTGTGTCCAACCGTGGATGTGGTCCAGCAAGTTGCAGGTAACCTTTTAAATGAAATGTTTTTTTCTGTTGCCAAACTTGGGCTAAATTCTAATATTTGTTACATGTAATTGTTTGAATTTATTCCTGTTGCGGCCGTTTAGTGGCTGTGAGCAGTGTAGTGGAATACAAAAATGTATGATTGGAAAATCTTGGCAAATTTGTCACATCACTGAGACACATTGCAACATTATTGCGGAAAAGGTCTGTTATTTGGTAACAAAAAGTGGTTGGACTGAGTAAACAATATTTTGACCCAAATTAGAATTACCGTGAAAGCTTGACTCTCTCTGCATTCACATATTTAAAAAATAGATTTATATTTTTGGGTGCCCAGCAGCATTTTTGGAAGGCAAGTCAGTGTTGTTGGCATGACTCGACGGGTTGCGGTGAATCAGCTGCTGACGGAGTGCGACGGACACAAACGGAAGTGTCGCTGATTTCCAAACGTCTGAATCAGCACAGCGCTTGTGCGAATGTGTGAATGTATATCGTGTGTGTGTAACGAGATGACGTGGATGCTCAATGGGGAAGTTGTTACTTGTGGTGTGGTAATGCGGGTACAGCACAATCTCGCGAGCCATTGTCACGCAACCTCAAGTAACCTCTGAAGGCCTCGCTCATGTTTAATTTTGACCGACTTGTGTTGCCATCTAATAATGATCCGTTACGGATGGACGACTATTCTTCATCTCCTCTATGGCATTTTCCATTGTGTGTTAGCATTAAGCTAACAAGTTGTGTGCTTGTAACATAACATGTAATTCCCTTTGACAGTGAACTGTAACTGACACCAGGCTCACTAACTGGTCAGGACTTGGGTGAAAAGGCGCCTGTAGTTCACAGGAATGACCAACAGGGGTCACTGTTTGCACATTGTCTGCGCATTGATCACATTTCTTTACATGAGTGAAGTCAACATGAGAAGCCTCTGTGACTTGACCCATTTTTTTGCAACAGTTGTAACATTGTAAAGTTTTCACCTCAACAGTAGCTGCATTGTTGCGCGACGCTTAATCACAAGTGAGGCATTCACACACAGCGGCAAAGTCATGCAAAACGAACTGTGGTCCTGATCTTTGAGAGGAACAATGTGTTGTTTGATGAGTGGCTATTACCTGACACCGCTGCGCGGAATCCGCACATGGAGCGCGTGAGAGCCGGGGGTTGTTTTCACAGGTTGTCACAGGGCAGCATTCCTGCACCTCCAACTGTCTTCTGCCTTCGTGAGCAAGCAGCAACAGGCTCCGTCCTTTTCACTGGAAGTAAAAAAAAAAAAAAGGTTAATTATGCATATATTACGGGGAAACTAACTTTTGGGGGTAACATATTCACTGAAAATCGCGGGTCTTCACGGTATTTATACTCGAATACTGAAAGTATTACTTTGGCGCCATCTAGTGGAATCACGGTCTTCTTGTTAGGTTTAATTATTTTTTGCGTTAGAGATGCTTTGTTTTGTTGGAGGTCTTTAAACGCACCTAGTGCCGTTCTACATTTGATGGCATATACAAATTCTTTTAAATTATTATGCTGATTATTGTAATTCGTGGCAGGGCTTGGTCACTATGTGGGTTTTCTCGGAATAAGTTTAAAACTTAAAAAAAAAGGTGGCAGATAAAGTGGTGAAAACTGCTGAATGTGTCAATCATGCTACCCGCCCCCATACGGTCCAGCTGTCACGCCTCTCCCCACCCCCTGAGCTGTGTGCGTGCCTGGGCCAGTGCACAAAACAGGATGGAGAGGTGGGCCCCTGAACGCGTCATCAGGCCCTTTTCCTGCCCCTTTCGCCCAAGACAAAGACACCCGGATTGTCATATATTCTTCTTCAAAATAAGACTGTATACTGTCACAAAAACACGTTACTGTGTTTTTAACTAGACGTATTGCACTCTATGTAACTTTTACTCGTGTTGTACAAATCCCAATTTGTATTTCATGTTTATTTCCTCTGTACACACTCGACCAAAACGACTTAGTGATTTATTGTGAAAATATGGAGCGGAACCGGCTTGTAGTTTTGGCTGTGTTGATAGACTGACGCACCATCTCCCTCCACACACGCACACACAGTAGACAGGACAAGGGTGGACTTTTGACTGAAACTTCCAGTAGATTTAACTGCTCCCTTTAACTGTCTACTGCCTAACTCTTCCGAGATAATATTTAAAGTTGTTATTTGAAAACACAGAGTAATAAGTCGAATAAATTATTTTTGGACGCTTGGAAAGGCTCGTCGAACTTTAGTGTCGGACTCGAAAGCAGCACGCAGACAAGAAGACAGACAGAGAACATGGTGTTAAAGTCCGAAGACGGCGTGGGTGAGTCAAACTCTTTTGACTTGTCATATTTATATAAATATAATGGAAATAATATTCACGTAATAACATATTAACTTAAGAGTCAGCTCCGGAAGTCGTTATTAGCATTTATTTCCGGTTTCTAAAAGTTGTATTTTCTTCTACAGGTATATAGGATGTTTATTTTCTCATTACTTAGTCTTATATTGCAGTTCTGTGTACTTTTTGTGGAATTTGAAAATACTCAGGGGAGTACAATGCACTTGTGCTTCACATTCCGAGATTCTGGGTTCGAATCTGGAACCTGTGAAGTGTTTGTATTGTTCTCCTCCTGCTTTGTGTGTGTGTTCTTTGGTTACTCCAGCATCCTCCCACATTCCAAAACTATTCATATCAGGTTCATGAAGTATTTTTTATTGTCAGGAAAATGTCTGGACTACAAAATGGATGGATGTTCACTGTTTTCACAACTCTTGTACGGCCCTCATAAGCCCTGAAATGGCCCCTGGAGGGTTTGTTTATGTCAATAAATGGGGGAGTATTTAGACGGGTGATGTGACATTTGACATCTGACACCGCTTTCAGTCATCAATATGAAAATTAAGTTCTAATGACCTCAAAATATGTTTCAGTTGAAGTATTTTTTTTTAAACACAGAGAAAAGTACCTTGTTCTGTTTGCCAAGGGAACTAATCAAAAATTCATGATCGCTTTCTATTCCTGTAGCTACCATTCAAAGAACACAAATACAATTGCTGTGCATAAATAACTTTATTTTTCTTTGATTTGTGCTCTGAAGCTACTTTCTCTAGCGTCACCATGAACTCTGTAGGCCTACGTCTATCCGACATGGTCATAAAATGGCTATTAAAGTGAGGCGCGTCATCGGAATAGGTCACATCGCATGAACACAGTTGACCAAAGATTTTGAATCATAATAATTTCAATTGGAATGACAATTGGTCACCCGATTAATGAGATGAACATTCATGTGGGTTAAATGTCATATTTAGCGCACACTCTGCAGCAACAGGTGTGAAGCACGACCACACACACACACACACACCCTTACGTGTTCTCATGTTACCCCTCTTGAATGTTTTATAATCCCAACAAAGTGTGCTAGCAACAAGCCCAACAATGTGCTTCAGTTGCAGGCGGCGTTAATTAGCCCACGCCAACGCTAATCGTATTAGCCTCGGTCTCGCTGACTGATCCTGTTATGTGCTGCCGCGATGAGACGGCCCACACAGCTGCTTTGTTGTCCATGTGTCTGTGCCGCATGTTGGCGGGTGGGCGCGTCGAGTTAAAAGTAGTCGTGATGAACGGGTGCACCGCAAGTCGCCGGTGGTTTGATTTACCCGCGCCACAATCTTTACGTCTCGCCACAATCTTGTTTTATTTTCTCATATTTTTGCGTTGGTGCACGCCCTTTTTCCACTCAACTCAGCACTTTTAACTAAAGTGCAGTCAGAAAATTGTGTTTTTACATTGGTCTTGTGTTACTAAACTACAACCATTTGTGCGGGGAAGAATGGCAAATCATTAAAAAATGGGAATCCCCAAGGTTTTGCAGTTTCGGACAGTTTCTATCCCCGAAATAGAAATAATATGTTCCAGGGTTAGAAATGTGAATTAACTGTGAACGTTGACAAGTCTCAGCCACTTTCATTTTTTGAGGCAAATGTGCAGCAGGTACTAACATGCCTTGCAGCTGCGTTGTCCTCACCGCAAAATGGCGGCTCTGGTCTGCAGGTACGCCTTTCGGGTATCACGCAAAGAAGTGAAACTATAAATAGGACGTGCTTTGTTTGTTGTATGTAAATACAGAAAGCAAACACCCAAGAGAGAGAAAAGAAAGCCTTCCCAAAGGATAGGCGTGTTCCACTTGTGTGTGTGTGTGTGTGTGAGAACCAACAAACAGGAAGCTCCGGCATTTGAAACTACGCCACACAGGAAGTGGCAACTTTCTGTCTTTGCTACAAACTCGCGAACGTGATTTTTAAAGCAGGAAAAAAAAACAAGAATGTACTTTCACAACAGTACACATACACAGTACTTTGGTAAAAGTACACACAAGTACCGATTGAACTGAAAAAAAAAAAAAGTTTCAATTTTTATTGAAATACCAATGTCTAACATTTGTATTTGTATTTTGTTACTTCCCACCGTCGCACTAGAAATATTCACACGGGCTTGTCTGGATGTGTTACCCTTTCCGAGAGGATGTTGATAATTGGTCGTCCACGATAAGAATCGAGGCTAGTGCCTGGCGGAGCACAAAGGCTCGCATTGTGCGGGTCCAAACGGCACTTCCGCTTCCAGGGGTGTCCGCACCAGCCTGTGCAAACAACGAAATGATTAAGAGAAAGCAACGTCTTTTTAGCGTCCGCCACGATGGATTCCGCGCGTGTGATTATTCGAGTGCAGCCCGTGGGATGTTTGTGTTTTCTCCGTTTGTTTTGATTCTGAAGCTGGGGCCGCCTCGCTGTACATTCACTTCGACATTCCTTCACAGCGGCCTCGTTGTGCTAGTTGATCCAACATTTTTTGCAGACATGAGGTCGCAAGCACATGTCATGAACACGCATGACGCAACACTCCATCATCTTACTTCCCAGTATGTGTCACTAAGCTAGCACTCTATCCCGTGTAGAGTAATGATTATCCTGAGCATAGATGCGCATTGTCGAGTGAGCCAGGCGTTAATCGGTATGACTCGTCAGGAGTGAGAGTGTCCCGCCGTGACGGGCTGACTCATGTCTGCTTGTGTTGGAGCTCCTGGCTTCTCCACAGATAACTTCACACTCACAAATAGTCTTTTTTTTCTTTTGTTAGCGTAGCATAATTCTCCGGCGCCTGTATGGCGCAATAGATCAGCTCTATTCTGGCCTGGCAGTTAACCCAAAATGTAGAAAAATATGACGTAAGTATTGCTGCTTGCGGCTCTTCAAATAATATCAAGTAAAGAACATCTGCGATGTGTCTTGTCTTGTTTGTTTTCCCCTCGTCTGTCCTCCCTATAATGTTTTTTTATGAGAGGAGGAGGAGGCAGAGTAAGGAATGGCCACAGGGTGGAGCCTCCACATTTAAAGCTTGCAAAGGCAAAATAGAGAAATGGGATGGAGACGGGGGAGGAGAGAGGCTTCTTCCCACGTGTCTCGAGCTGGAAGCCGGCAGGGAGCTGCTCACTCCGCCGTGCAGCTGGAAAACACTGCGTAGCATCTATTTTTGCCTCACGAGGATGGACGCCTTGCTCGAAAGGAACTGAGCAAATGATAATATTCTTTTTAAAACAAATCCAGTGTCATCTGGGAAATCTTGGACTAGATAAGAAACCCCAAAAACTGGGCAGCTTGGCGTTTTTGTCATTCAGGTGAGTGGTCGGCGGTTTGGGAATCAGTCTTGTTATGGTGAACTCATTAAGATTGATCTGTCAAAGCGCAGAAGTTTAATTTGTGTCATTCAATTCTGATGTTTTCGTGAGACCAAGACTAAGAATTTGTCCCTTCATTTGCACCTAGTTGCGGAATTCTTCTCATCCCACTTTAACTCACCCTGGGATCATTCCACCGACTCAGTTTCTATCCCACGCCGACACGACTGCACAACGTTCCTTCTATTTAGGACATCTCCTCCCACAGTCCAGGTCGAATGCTTTGGGGATTTACGATTCATAACCGGTGGTCTCTTCTCATGTGTGCGGCAATAATGAGTCAGGAGGTCAATGGTGAGCAAGTTTATTTGGGATGCTGCCCATTTGAGTGACTTTTGAAACCCCCGCTGGTCTTTGTTCCAGGTTGTTTGGTTTTAGGTCCGAATAGCGTGTGTGTGGTCTTCACAGCAATCCCAGAGGGACTTGTTGTAATGACATCTGCTTATGAATCTTACATCACCTTTTGCCTAATGGACGATGGTGTTTGCGGGCGTCCATAGGTTCGTGATCGATTGTCCACGTGCTTGCGACTTGCGCTGAATGCATTATGACACGGAGCGCTTCGAGTTGGTGCCAGCACTCTTATTAGTTTCGGTTTGGGGTCGATTGATTGGAGCCTTGAGGGTTGAGGAGCAAGATATCTTCACGTAAGGATGGCCCAACATCCGTTTCCCTCGTTAAGCCTAATGAAGAGTGTCTTCGGATCAGATGGATTCTGTTGCTTGAAATAGAAACGTTAGTCATGTTGCGGTGGAAGGACATAAAAAAGTGCTTCAGGTCAATCCAGGTTTTCCAAGGGTGTGTTCAGACTCGACAGTCATGGGATCGGTTCAGTCCAATTCTGGTTTTGTGATCGTGTCTACGCAGACTCGCAAAAACCAAGATCAAGTGAGCTTATATAAAGGTCGACTCTTATGCATTAGTTCCCCACCTTCCCCACTTGCCCTTCTCGCTTACGCCCTTTCTCGTTTTTCTTCCTTTCCGATGACTGCTTCTTTTCATCGGGTCGGGCCAGGCCAGACGTTGGCTGACTAACAGCCAAGTAGTGACTCTCAGACAAGAAGGGAAACAAGTAGCTCTCGGCGTTTAATTTGAGTGGATGGTTTCCTGCCTGCGTTGCTGCTTAAGTTCTTGGGAATGACAGACGCTTGCTAGCAACCTGGATGAGGCCTCTCAATGTCCTGGTCCGTTCTGGACCTTGTTGAGAGCGTTTTTTTCCCACAAATACTCAACATCAATTAATTCGCTGCCAACGGCGATTATAGACGTCAAAAATTCATTTTAACTGGACTGCCAGTGAATCAGTTAATGACAAAGCTGGTTAGCTTGTGATGCTATAGGTTAATGGCAGCCAATCATCACTCAATCTTTTGACAATATATTGGAATTTAAAGCACCCTGCTAATTAAATGTTAAGTGTAGCGCTTCTCTTAGTATTATGTTGCTAATTATTCACAGCCATCCACCAGGTCAGCATGGGCCATGCACCGCGCTAGCCTTTGAACTCTACCACTGATGTCATGAGGTTGAGGAAAGTTTAACCCTAGAGTTGATTGATGCCTGTTGTTGGCCAGTGTATGTGGTAGAAGATGTGGTCTGAAGTTCGACCAATCGCGATAATGCTCGATGTCATCCCCGATGTTGTTTTTGGTGCCTTGTGTGCTAATCTCCCCTTTTTTCCTAGTGCCGGACGATCTTACTCCGGAGGAGCAGCAGGAGCTGGAGAACATCCGCCGGCGCAAGCTGGAGCTGCTGGAGGACATTCAGGTACTGTCAAGAATGCAGTTTTTCTTTTACAGGCTTCCCAATTTAAAGAAAACCCAAAAATTGTCATAAACTGTTGCCTCTGTGGCTGAGTCTTTATATTTGGACTTGCAAAACAATGTCAAAATATTTGCTTGAACTCCTTCACCACGCCTTCGTGCTCCAAAATTCCCCCGCCACACATTTTAACCCAAGTGGAATGTCGGGAATTTCCTACCCAGATCTCATTTCCCCCAGAAAAACATTTGGGCTATCTCCATTTCAAATGGTCACCATCTACTGAGTGACGTGAAGGGTAAGTTTTAAACACATCATGTGAAGCATTCAGATGAAATATGGGTGATTAGACAATTGACACACAAGGGTGACAGATTGTCACGCCCGACGTCCAGATGTCCCCGCGAGAGAGTCGGCTTCCAACTGTCCTTGCAGACAAACGCCGCAGTTTGACACCCGCACTTTAATGAGCCTTGATTGGCATCGCCGCCCGAAAACACGCCCTCTTCTCCATATTTGGTCGTTGTAGCGCCCCCCCGGGCCCCTCGCTGACTCCCACGCCGGCCGTGCGGGTCAAGGCCTCTTGTGTGCGCCCGGCCATTGTTTGCGGAGGCGAGCATTCGAGGAATGCGTTGGGATTGCGCAGATCTTGACGACACAGATGTTGCCTTTGTGGTGCGGCCCGGAATAAATCGTTATGCACGGGACGTGGATATGAATCCGGCCTTTATCACTCAATACGGGACATTGACATAATAAAACTGGAGGCTAATGGGACTGTTAGCATAAATAACTTGACATAAATGAGGTTTTGTCTCTGAAGGCTACATTTACACTTAGACGTGAAACCAACAAACTTTTCATTTTTATTTAAAACGAGACTGCCCCCCAATTCATATTCTCTGATATATAATGACTTGACCATAAATTGGAAATAATTAACAAGTGAACTCTGTTTTGTTTTCCACAGCGGCTAAAGGATGAGATAGCAGAGGTCACCAACGAGATTGAGAACCTGGGTTCCACCGAGGAGAGGTAAGATGAATGGACCTTTTACAGCTTTTGAGATAGAACCCAAAGATGCCTTCATTTACAGCCTGTGAAAAAAAAACATTCCCTTCACGACCCCCCCGACGGCAAACACACCTCGCCTGTCGCCCAAATTGACTCGTTTGCCTTCTATTTACTTAGCGAATGAAGGCGTCAATTATTGATCGTCGATGGTGATCGCGTCACACCGAATACTCCTCCCACATTGGCCGTGCTTTTAAGGCACTTTAAATGTTTTATCCGGCGCACACCCCACATGACGGCAGGCCTCATTGAATAATGCAGCGGGCCGAGGCAGACAATACGCGGTCCCGAGGGAAAGGGGGCGCCGGGGTCGACTACTTTGGTCAGAGAGATCGCATCAACGGTAGATAAATCATGGCGCACTTTGGCGTTCCTCCCATTAAGGCTCCTCTATGCCATCGCGGCGACACCGCACCATCACGTTTGTCTGTTGTCTGCTGCCGTTTGACTTAAAGGAGCTCAGCAGCAGACAAAAGCCAAAGGAATCTCACCGGGGGTTGGGGGAGAAGGTCGCCGTGGCGACAGAAGTACCTTGAGAACTCCACCCTGAACAGCTCCAGGCCTGAGAATGAAATTCTTCCCATAATCAGGATTAGTCACGGCAGCCAGGGTCGACGTGAATAGTTGGCGGGAAATATCATTTGGGAATGCGATTTATGAGTCAGGTGGGATAAGATGACTCGTCTGTTTGATAAATGAATCAGGGAAGTGGCTTACAGCTGATAATTGGGAAAAATGCTTGGGTCAGACAGCACGCTAGCCTTGTGGTTTGGACGTCTGGCCCGTAGTTTCAAGGTTCGGGGTTTGAGTCGATCTTCATAGTCCTACCTTCGTAAATATCTCATTTATCTGACCTTCCAGGAAAATCATGCAGAGGAACAAACAGGTGGCCATGGGCCGTAAGAAATTCAACATGGACCCTAAAAAGGTAGGCCGGTGATTAGCATGAAACCTCACGTGTGTGAAAGAGGATTTTCATTTTGACCTCCCGCATGTCCTTTGTCACTCTTCCAGGGAATTCAGTTCCTCATTGAGAACGACCTCCTGAAGAACACGAGCGATGACATCGCTCAGTTCCTCTGCAAGGGGGAAGGTTTGAACAAAACTGCCATTGGGGATTACCTCGGGGAAAGGTGAGGACCTTAGCAAGTGCATAGTTTCCACCGTGCTCACTTTCCACCAAAATACTTTTCTGTTCCCGCATTTGGACAACGTCTGCTCCTCACTTGTCTCCATCTGCTTTCAATTGCCTTAGTCACTCTTAAGTGACGCGCTCAAGACACTGTCTGCATCACTTAAGGGAAATTAAAGCTCGGACTCCACAGCCCGGCGTTGCTTTGCGAGTACATGAAAATGATGCGGGGCTCGTTTTCGGAATGCGAGGATTAGGAGTCAGACAATCGTGTATTAAGGGCGAGGTCCGGGAACGGCTGTTTGCGCTCTGCACGCTTCAAGGCAATTGCCGGTCCGCTGGGAGTGATGCGGCGTGAGGCTCCCGGGGGAAGATCATCTACTCTAAAGGGCGTACGGGTCACGGGATGATGTCATCATCCAGATGAGATGTTAAACGGATTAGCAAAGGGGCGAGCCTTCTGACGGGAGCACAATCCCTTTACGACCAAAACATCTCCAGTCACACTTTAAAGGCCTCAACAATCAGACTGAGACGTTTTGTTCAAATTAGGGTGTTTCTCTTTTATTATCTTCTCAAACGTATTTCCTTGTTTGTCTCGTAGAGATGATTTCAACATCCAGGTCCTTCACGCTTTTGTTGAACTTCATGAATTCACAGACCTCAACCTGGTTCAGGCCCTGCGGTAAGACGACACACAATTAATTGCTACATACTCCAAACAACGAAACCGTGCCCTAACGCCGACCTTTGCCCTCACAGACAGTTCCTGTGGAGCTTTCGGTTACCGGGAGAAGCCCAGAAGATCGACCGCATGATGGAGGCCTTCGCTCAGCGCTACTGCCAATGCAACCCAGGCGTTTTCCAATCCACAGGTGCCAGCTAAGAACCTTTTCAATTTAGCTCCCACATAATCATGATTGAGTGCTTGATATTTCAGTCGGGGACGGGCTAATGGCGTGCCGAGCTACTTTACTTTCTTCCGCAGACACAAAGTCTGCCCAGCTTGTCTTTTAGTCCGCCTTTTGGGAATAATGCGCATAGATGAGCGGCTTTATCATGGATGCAGATGGACGTGCATAATGCATGTGGGGCCGCACAACACATCAAGCGCTGCTTTGTCAGCTGCATGATCGGCCTTTCAATCGAAAAGTGGCCGCGCTAAGCTAACTTTCAGACTGCGGAATGCCCATCAGGTCTTGAGTGTGCCGCGTGTGTTCCAGACACCTGCTACATCCTGTCCTTCGCCATCATCATGCTCAACACTAGCCTCCACAACCCCAACGTGAAGGACAAGCCCACCGTCGAGCGCTTCATCTCCATGAACCGGGGCATCAACGAGGGCGGAGACCTACCCGAAGACCTGCTCAGGGCGAGTTTGGCTTCAAGGCCGCTCTCGGTCTCTTTCCGAGGCGCTGCGTTTTAACCGTGTCTTTTCTCCCAATGCAGAATCTCTACGAGAGCATCAAGAATGAGCCTTTTAAAATCCCAGAGGACGACGGCAACGACCTCACACACACCTTCTTTAACCCGGACCGAGAAGGCTGGCTGCTTAAACTGGGTGAGTGACGATCACTTGATAGCCTTAAAAGACAAATACAATAGGCTTTGTTGTCGGGCAGGTAGCAGCACATACAGCAAGTGGGTTAAAAATGAGGTCACCAACCTGGGAATGTGTGTGTGTTTATGAAACACACTTGATGCAGCCGCCATGTTTTCATGAATTATGAATGAGGCTTTGAGATCAGAACCACCATATGTGAAGGTTTATAAATGTTTCAAGATGGATGCATACATTCACATAAGCACGGGAAAATTAAAACCGTGAGCAGGTGTCCTTATGGAAGATTTAACTCTATAATTACCCTGTTTCCAAGACGACACCGTTTTAAATCAGCGTTCACACGTCTCCTGTAGGTTTATATTCGAGATGTACATATAAAAGAGACTTTTGGGCTGCCTGACTGCATTCCAGATGTTCCACAGGTCAACTGATGGTAGCTGAAAATCAAAGCGCTTGGATTCCTCAACACTCCCCTCCTTCCGTTTCCTCCTCCTTGTTCCGATTCACGCTGATTTGTGAAAAGTCAGTCGTTCTAATCACTGTGAATCTGGACAACTGGCTGGCGTTAGACGTCTTTCGCTAAAAAAGAAAAAAAAAAATCAAGGTGGAGGATAAAATAAATGAGTCAATATGGAGCCAAGGCTTTTCGGTGTGCACAGCTCCACCATGTGGCGAATAGAATTAGAAGAACAGCCTGAAAGCCAAATGAACGTCACTGTGGTGCAATGATTCCTACTCATTTATTTAATTTGATGATTTATTTTGTTTCCTTTTCCCTCTTCGTTTGTTTGTTCCCATGATTTTGGCTGTTGTCTTTCCTACCTCAGGAGGTATGTACACCTGTTCTTCCCAAACCAACCAAACAAAAACAAAAGACCTGCTCCATCTCTCTCTCAGCTCTCCGGTGCTTTTGGTGGTGCGCCATGATTGCTTTTTGTTCTCCTCCGACATCCAGCTGGGTTTTTTATTTTCCATGTCTGTGGATATTTCTGTTTGTCCCTTCCATCGACGCATTTCCAACTTCAGATGTTTGTCTCTTCAGTCGACTCACCGCGCTGGCGGTTTTTTGATTTTTGTGTCCTTTCATTTTATCTCTGTGGGTGGTTGGCTGCCACCCTCGCGGGCTCCTCTCGCTTTCTGACCGCTCCCACCGAGGTCTTCTGATGGTCACTATCTTTTTCATGTGGCTTTTGGTTCCGTCGTCCTAAAGCTGCATTATACCCTTTCCTCCATCCAGTCGAGCAGCCACATCAAGATTTTGCTCTGTGTGTATGGAAAGGGAATACTGCAACTTTCCAACTTTGTGGCTCTTCTCTTTGCTATTCGATGGATCGGAGGGGTGCGTGCTACGTGGCTGGAGAAAGCGGTGCGGCCAGCAAAGTGTTTTGATTGGACACCATTGACCGAATCCAAGTGGTCACAGAATCAGGCATCGTAATCCTTAAAAGCTGCCAGCATCCCGCCGTGCCTCCACTTGAGCATGCACCCGCTCAACCCTCCCTTAGCAACAATGTGCCGGGACCGCTACCCAGCTATTCTTGCATCGGAGGAGTTTGCTCTCTTCTTCGTCGGAGTGCGAGGAAAGCCCCCACCCCCCTTGATCATTTTATGGTGTTTAACCATAGCTTGAATGGCTGCATATGATGATGAAAGGGTGTGCGGTGCCTACGGGCCGTGACTTGAACTCCGTCTTTCCTATCACAGTAGATGTAGGTCAACTAACATGGTGGTGGGCTCACGTAGTCTAGACTTGTAGCTAACTGAGACCCCAACAGGAAATTCGAAGCTTTAGAGTAGCAGAATGTAGCTGCAGGCTCGCGACCCTCATTGGCATCCTGTTTGGGGGGGAGGGGGTGGGGGCATCTGCTTATCCAGATCAGGTTTCCCCGCACAGGAAACTAGCCTGCTGTGTTTAAGGTGAGAGGTCAGGTAGGGTCAGCGATGCCCGAGTTAATGAAAAGTCCCACCGGGCGTGAAAGGGGGTGTGGCCTTGTAAAGAAAGATCAGATGATGAAAAAAGTGGTTTTTTACTCATACATTTTGGGGACGGGTTGTTTTCACTCCAATTTCACTTGATATCAATTGTAATATGATAACAGTTACAGATAGTATTCTAAAAATAAAGGCGTTCCCTAAATAGATGCCACCTCTATTTTCCTGGCAGGAAATGAATTTTCATATTCTGGTTACGCCTGATTTTCCAGTCCAGTTTCACGTAACGTTGCCGTATTCTCGTTTCATTGATCTAAAATAAAGTCCCTCACCCCACCCTTCTGGATGTTCCAGTAATGTGTGTTTCAAACTCTATTTATGGGGCGGGTGATGTCAGTTGTAGTATAAAAATGAAAGCGTCCTATCAAACACCTGCGTGTGTGTGCGGGAATGCAGTATTGGTATGCAAGTGGAGTAGCGGCCCCACACTGCGTCCTTTACGAGGTGTGTGTTTATCGGGCCAGATGAGGCCAGCAGCCAGTTTTCAAGGACCTCATCAAAGCAGCACTTGAGTTTCTTTCTACCTATGGTGGTGGTGGCGGTGGTGTGGTGAGTGCATGACGGGACCCGGCGCACCATATTGTGCGCGGGCGACTCGTCGGGAGCTTCCATCTGTCTGCCTGCTCACGTCTGTCCGCCTGCGTGTTGCTAGACTCGGCGCTTTGCCTCCTGCGCTTCCTCCTCCTTCCCACCGAGCCCATCTGATGGTTTTGATTTGCCACGCAGGAGGCCGAGTTAAGACCTGGAAGCGACGATGGTTCATCTTAACCGACAACTGCCTCTATTACTTTGAATACACGACGGTGAGCACCACGTTACCTTAGTGCCGCTCTGACGCCGGCCGTCTCACTGAACTTGTTGTGTCTTCTTCACGCGCGCAGGACAAAGAGCCACGAGGGATCATCCCATTGGAGAACCTCAGCATCAGGGAAGTGGAGGACAAGAAGCCTGTAAGCACACTGCACTCTTGTGTCTCATTTTGGCACTACACACAAAAGTTTTAAAATATTCCCCTCCATGACGGTGGTCTTTCTTTCCGCCACAGAACTGCTTCGAGCTTTTCATTCCCGACAACAAGGACCAAGTGATCAAGGCGTGCAAGACGGAGGCCGACGGTCGCGTGGTGGAGGGCAACCACACCTTCTACCGCATCTCCGCCCCCACCACCGAGGAGAAGGACGAATGGATGAACAGCATCAAGTACGTGTGACTAAGGGCTCCTCTTCTAAAAAAAAAAATATTTTTCCAGACGCCACCTTAAACAAATACTTGAAATGTCCGCAGGGCCGCCATCAGCAGGGACCCCTTTTACGAGATGCTGGCCGCCAGAAAGAAGAAGGTGTCGTCCATGAAGAGACACTGAGGAGCCCCGCCCCACGCTCACCATGTTGCACTTGACGGAGCAGATGGGGGTTCTCCTCGCTTTTTTTGGACTCAGCCGGTCAGGAAAGCAGGAAATGCGCCGGATGCTCAGGATGGAGTCGAGCCAAGTCGCCCATCGCTTCCTGAAAAACAAAACACTCTGTAAAGCAGCCCCCCCCTCCCCCCCAACACGCACTCCACCCGGCACATCGAACTCAGCAGGTCTGAACGCGCGGCAACAAAATAGTCCTCATAAGAAAAGAACTTTTCCAAAAGGCTTTAACATGTTTGGATACGTCTTTTTACACCTTTACTCCCTTTTTTGCTTTTGTATGCAAATGTTGGGAAATGCCAACAATTGTAGATACATTTCCTCCCATATTTGGTATTGTCAAGAGAAATGCTGCTGGTTAGCGATAGCAAATCAGTCTGAAGAGTAATAACTAGATAATAGTACACGTTTATGCACAAGTTCCATACAGAAGCTTTAGAAGACCACCGATAGAAGTTCAACTGTGGCTCGTCTCAGGTTACCAAACCAAAACAGTTTTTTTTGCGATTAGGAGTACCTGATGTTTCTTACGCTTCCGCTATTTTCCGTGCACTAACATGTAGGGAATTGAAAGAAAACAATCATATTGCTAGTCAGTATTGGTTTATTTATCAACCTTGTTGTACATACTTAAATGTATAGTATTTGTTTTTCAAGATTTGTTTCACTATTAGTCGTGCCATCTTTTATTTTTTGAACCTTGTTAAGAAAAATTATCTTGTCATTTAATCGAGTTAAAATAAAGTAAAATAAAAAATCTGTCAAGAAAAAGTATACTTGTGTGTTATGGACGGCAGGGGGCGTTATGAGACTACTAAGTGCAGTCTGAGGAAAGGCTTCATAAAATCTTTTACAATCAATCCTTAATGTTCTAATAGGCCCACTGGCTGGTTCCTTGTTCACTGATGCAAAAGCCCGATTTTCTTCCAGCTAATTTTCTGCATATGAATTAAACATCTGCATGTTTTTCTAGCCTGAAGCAATTCCACAGCTTCACGTGTGCATGTGTGTCCGATCTCAGCATATATGCAGCGGAAATACGTACATTATGCCTGGAAATACTTTTGTGAATACTTTCAATGGATTGGACACTCGTGCAGTGAACATCAGGTCACAGGGGATTGCAGTTTACAAATAAGCAACGTGATGGAGGACACAAGGTCATACGCCGCCTTGAATGGTGCACATCTCAGCCGTCGAGGATGATAATGGTTATGATGCTCTCTGTGTGTGGGGAAAATGGTGACCTCCCTCGTGAGACATCACTACAAACAGCAAAACACAGTAAAGCTGGATGACAGCACTAAAGCCGACTGAAAAATTATACACTGCAAAATTGTCCAGAGGTAGGCTGAAGGCGAGCACTTTTCAACACGAGCAATTCGATTAACCATCTGAAGAAACTCAGTCAGAGACATACCTCGGAGCGACCGCTCGAGATGATAACTGTTACACTGCTGGGTTAATAAAGTTTCCTACTCTGGCTCAGATGTCACACAGAGCTGTTTCTCAGCACCATGCGGCCGCATACAAAGTGAGCTTTGAGTTACATTTTGTGGATGAAAATCCAAACAGGTTTACTGGAAACAGATGTTGAGAAGCTTTTTTTTTTATTAATAAAGACCCTGTTCCATAATTTATTTTCAAACAATATACCACTGAAACAAGTGCATCCCTGATTTTAATGTAAATGTTGGGATCGAGATGGGGTCAAAAATGTCACATTCATAGGGACCATCACATTTCTTTTTCATTTTAACTGCACAAAAACATGCAAATCGAAAATTTGACAACTCTAATTTCTGCCAAAAAATCCATCTTGTACAGTGCTTTTTAAAAAATTATAAAATTTTGTCGCTAGGAAAGAGTGTATCAGGTTTTGTGCATTAATATCACACCAATGTTATTTTTATAATTTTCCATTGGACATTTTTGTAGGCCACATTTTTGAGGAGCAAGTGTGCCAGTTTTTTTTTTTTTATAGCTTTGCCAACTGAAACTAATAATTTAAAGATCAGAGGTTCCATAATAAACAATTTGTACGTGCCCCAGTGATCGCTCCAATATTATCATTTGCGGTTTCCCCAGCGGAGCCTCGCGCCTTTTTTTTTTTTTTTTTCTCGAGTGTGCCGCTTCCAATTAGGCCCAGATTGTTTCCCAGAAGCGTCCCTCCGCCTTTCTCCTCCTGGCGCAGGCACGGCGGCGGGAGAACCGAAGGTACCCCGTAACGGGAGTCAACAGTGTGGCACAGGCAAGTGAGTACGTTACCAAACAAACCCATATTACAATTGTGGCCTGGCTGTTACACTTTTCACACGCGTTAATTCGAAAAGATAGCGTCGCGCGGAGAGCTGGGGCAAAAACCCGGAAGTAAAGAAAAACGTTTTTTATTGTAGTTTGTTTTCATTTTCAACATTTTTTAACAGAGTTTGACCAATTAATGCCTAATCAATACAAAAGGAGAACAAACAAGAAATTTGTTAGTTGCATATATCCCGTCATGCATTGCGTCATCGAGTTTGTTGTCTTCCACCGCCCGTCCATTTTGTGTGTAAAGCGGTTACAAAATACAGATAAATACAATTATTACGAATGTTTCATATTTGCTAAGTGTAAATGCTATAGTATATGTCCTGCACAACACATTCATGGCATTTAATTAAAAAAAAATATATATATATATATGTCGTTTTTGCTAGCTATCCCGTCATGCATTGCGTTGTAGTTCTTTTGAATATTATTTTTGCATCCTTCAATAGGGTTATGGCTAAAATACAACTGCCACATATTTATTGAAAATGCACTTAAGAAGTGAGCAGCATTGTTTTTTTTGTTTTTTTACAGCCATACAATAAATCACTGTTGCAACATTATACACTGGAGAGGGACAGTGAATGATTCCTGAGGGCAGCGTTTCTCAGAAAGAGGATTAGAAGGCAGCCACAACAAAACATGTCCTCCTTTTTCTTCCTATGGATTGTTGTGTGTCGTTAGATGAGCATGGCTATTGTGCACGTGATGCAGCATTGTCTTTTCAGACTTCCAATGAAATCTCACTTCTAAAAGGGAAGTAGATCACAATTTGTTCAGTCACCCTGGTTGACATCCAAATATTGCTTTTTTCTAAACTATTTTTGCTCATAAGTCATGTGAAGTGGATATTTCCAGGCAACTGCTGATTAAATACTACTCTAACTTCTGTCATAGAATTACACGTTGCTTTGGAAAAATGACATTTTTTCCTCGTAAATTTAACGGTTATTTTCATGCAATCCCTTTTTCTTTGCTAGTGATACCACAACCTTGATGCATTTTGTTTTTTTAATAAAGAAAAATTATATTAAATTTGCATGTTTTTTTTTAAATTACACTCTGACCTGGCTCCACTAGTCTAAACACGGCATTCTGATCCATCTCAGGAGGTGTCCATTTTACCACCTGCTGTCAACTGAAAATGACAGTTCCCGCGCCTCAAGTCACAACCAATCACGGCTCAGCTTGTGAACATCACATGACCAAACTCCGACAACAGGTAAGGCATATAATCTACAATGTTATATTCTCTCTTTTTCTTTTTTTGTATATTATTAAATTTGAGGGAGTGACAAATAAATCTCCTTTTTGATTCCTAAAACTAATTCTTAATATGCGTTGCATTACACAATTGTTTACTGTTTTTATATGCATGTGTAGTATTTAAAAAATGGTTCGACCAGTTCCCGTTGTACGGTAAATTGCATTTCATGTCACACTGGTAAGGGTACCCATTTAGATTTCCCAAATGTTGCCTCTGGGAGGAGGAAAAGAAGCTTTCCTGGAACTTGTGCATGTAATTGTTTTGTTTTATTTGCGTCTTATCAGCAGACCAGAATAGGAATAGGCCGCATTTTATGACTTGTAAGTGTGAATATGTGCAGACAATAAAAGGCTTCTGTCAATGATTTGACACGTTAGCAGAAGTTGATGTAATGTGACTGCCCGGATTGCCAGCATTCATTATTACACTTACTGGAAGGGATGGACTTTGTTTTTGGGGGGTGGCGGGTGAGAAGGAAAATGTGGCATTTTGTGCGCATTCACTTGTGCATTTGTGTGTGTGTGTGTGTGGCTTTCATTCTGGGAATTCTGGTTGTGTGTGTGTTTGTGGTGTGCCAGCATTATCTCCTGTGGGAATTTTAACAAGTGACCTCACGTCTCATTACGTTGTTGCGCCCCCCCCGCCCCCCACCAAAGCTTGTGGTGCACATTCATAATGTCCACACTTGACGGCAAAGACTTCTGAAATGGCGCAAGGTGTTTTGTTGACCCGCTGTTCGGAACTCACTGTACCGGTCCTTCTAGGATTCCTAGCTGGGAAGTGGGAGGGAGCAAAACAATAATAAGAATTTGAAAAAAAATAAAAGCAGGCAGTGCTTTTGGCGTGCCTCCAGAAGAATTTCCTGTCGTTGGGGAGCGCCCATTTTGAAGGGAACAAAAGGAAATGGCATGAATGCTGTTGGCGTGATAGTGTATCATTTTGGTTTTCGTCTTCTGTAATTTTTTTTTCTTCTCCGCCTCCAATCACACCACACTGTGGAAAACAACCTGGTGTGCGGGCCCTCAAGTGCCATGAGTTATTTACTGAAGTACTATCAAGCAGTAACCAAGCAGGTGCATGTCACAATGTCGGCAGGCGGACTAACTTTTCAAGTCAGTGCGCAGAGGCTGACAATGACCCCATAAAGTAAATTCCGAGAACTGACTTTCGCCGTCTCTCTGTCAGGTGGTTGCCATAGCGACTCGCTATGGAAAGATGTCGTGCAAAATATGGCGAACTTTTTTTTCTATCTGTTTGTCGAAGATAAATTGATATCTGCTAGTGCTGTTAACAAATTGAGGAGCGAGTTGGCCATTAAAAAACAACAACGCTGAATTATGAAAGCCTAGGATCCAGTCAAAGTGCAGACAAAGCAAAAAAGATGGCACTACATTCTTAGATTTGCAATTGTGGCAGAGTCCAAAAATACGACTGGTTCATGAAGCAGATTTGAAGCTTCATCATCTCATGACTAAAAAAAAAGACAGGGATAAATCATAAGTCATGAGTCTGACCTCTTAAACATCACGATTAACCTTAGAGTCCCTGTAAGGAGGTCAAGTGGACTCGTGCATGAGCTTGTGTGCCTAAATGTAGAAATACGCTGTCATGTATGAAGTCATACTCCCTAATTAAAATAGGGGAAGTGTGTCATGCTGTGTGATGTATTTTTCTTGGACACTTTGGCGCCAGGCGTGACTTGTTACAATGTTGCAATGGTGTCAAAATACGCGTATTGTTGAATACATTAGCGGCTTATTTCTTTTATGACCTTTTCCTTCCCCTCTTGCCATTTAAGGATACATTTCTGGTGTCCTAGGTTGCCGATAGTGTCCTCGCCCCACCTGCATCGCAAACAAAGGCTCCATTGAAGCGTGCGAAAAGGGCTCGCGCTCCCCTCGTATGATCTCATTGTACGTGTGACCACATTTACGCGCTGAGTCATGAAAATCGCTTCCTGATGCCATCAAAGCAGAAGGCATGTGGCGTCCTGAAACATCTGCCAGGTAAAGGAGGAAAGCTCCTTCAAAAGAAAATCTTTGAAACGCGGCAGTGCGCGGCGCTCGGCTTTGGCTACTTCTCAAATGTTGTAGTCGTCGTACATTTATACAGCAATTATCGGCCGTGCAATCTGGCTATCGTGGAAGCATCTAGCCATGCTTCCATCCATCCTCGCAGGTGTGTCTGTGCGTCATGTGAACCTACACACACACTCGTAGACGTGCGCGCGCTCACACACTTTCTATTTGGAAACTTCTTACCGGCATGGTACAGGATCAGATTACTGCCCGCTTTTGCATGGCCTCATCATGCGGATAACAATTTGGACCGCTTGTTTTGCATATGAATAATGCGCGTGTGTCTCTATACGTGCGTGTGTGTGTGTGTGTGTGTGTGTGTGTGTGTTCGTGTTTAAAAACCACAACCTTCTCAGCTATCAGCGCGGTTGAGTCCGAGCTGCTGTTCCAGCGCAGACACATTCATTAGCCTTCTTCCCAATGACATCAGCCTGCTATTTCCAGACCCGCTGGTGGGAATCAAAGTCCATTCTGAACATCCCCATTATGTCACCGCCTCCTCCGTCTCCCGCCACCCGATACTGATAAACGGACGGCGGCGGCGGTGCCAGGCAGCCCGGGTCGGATCAATCCTAATACCGCCATGAATAACAACGGCCCGTTCTCAGCATGAGCTATTTGCCAGATAGGCATTTTTTACTCTGGGTGTGTGTATCTATGACCTCATGACCTTATCAGGGTTACAAACTCACGCTATTTGTTTGCGATGATGATATGAGAAAAGAAAACTTATAAATAGTATTCTGACTGCTATATGTCTGACTAAATAAGTACTTGGATTTACAAGAAAATGTTCGCATTGTTGCAGGAATAAGCGCTGTTTCTCAATCCACACCTTTAATAGCACCTATTGTAAGCGAATATATAATTTTGTATGTCCGGGGTATGCAATGGTCCAATAAAAGACGATTTTGATACGCATTTCGATATATGATAGGTGCGATCCGATTTTAGGAGCGTTTATTTGAAAGTGAAACGATTCGGTTTGATTCAGCGGGATTCGAGAAAGAATGAGACGCTTTTCGTTTTACAATATATGCTTGTTGTTGTTGACACTTGTCATTTTAAAATAGAAATGAACGTGTCTGTAGTCTCCCTCCAAGATTCTGTTTCGTTCTCCAGTAAAGCACGATTCGATTTATTTCAAACTGAAACGATTCGATACAGTCACATCTTTTGAATCGAAAACGTTTTTCGATGGTTATTTTTTTCTGGGTACACCCTAATTGTATCTCTAGCTAGCTAGAATTGTGGCAATGCTTCCAAAACAGTTCCTTGGAATGGCTTATCTAAATCTTCATCCGTCCCCGTTACGCGTAAGTGCTCGAGTTTACGCGGAAACGTTGGTCCACGTTAGGAAAGCTTGGATATGTCGTCAATGAGGAAAACGGGAACAATCCAGAATGTTGTGAAGCAAGCACGCTTGAAGTTGCGCAAGTTTCTCCCACTTTCTGTATTTTGCAGCATGAAACAAGACAACAAAAAAGCCAGAGTGTTGCAAGCGAGCGTTGTGTTGCTTCAAATGACTTTCATCCGCAATGTGACTACATGACAAGGCGTGTGTGTGTGTGTGTGTGGGGTGCGTGTGCGTGTGTGTGCGTGTGCCTGTGTGTGTGTGTGTTAATGTCAAAGGTGATCAATCATGGCAATCTATTCTTAATGACACCACGTTTCTTTCCCGTTAAATTTCAGGACAGCTAACAAGTGATGAGGAAGTTTCAAATTCCTTTAATTACCGTTTTGTTTTGCACATACACGTTGTCACCATTTAAAAAAAAAAATGACTGTAAAGAAACAAACAAATCAACCTGTGACGCGTCATGTGCTTCGCGTGTCAGCAATGTGAACACTGGCTATAATTACAACTTTGAGCAGTTGTTTTAGCAAAGCGTCTGATGCCAGGAAGAACCACAGTTAAGCGCTTCTGCAACATGCACTTTCGCAAAAAAAACACTCTTTCACGCACGTCTCCTTTGTTTATATGCAACAAGGACTCTTTGACTTCCTCCTGTAAAATATATTAAATACACAAATGTTTGTGAAAATAAAAATATACGCTGAATAATTCCACCGGAGGTTTTTAAATTATTTTAAATATTAAAAAAAGATCTTGGCTCAAGTTACATGACAGTTGTACCTGGTCGCAGATAATAGTAATTACCTTAATAACTGATGTAAAAGACGAGTGGAATGTCTGGCGAAAAAAAAGTTCCTTCATCCGGTTCTACCGCTACGGACGTAATTCGTTTGTACCAACAGGACACTTGCTATTGTGTAGAGTGCTGTAATATCGGGTTTTGTGACATGCATCAATGGTAGCACTGCATTCTGCATTGTGCTTTTTCCCAGAAGAGGCTTGTGACTGTAACAATATGCACCGCCGCCCTAAATAACCCTCTTGTAACAAACAGGCGCCCGTGTGAAGCTCTGCATGTGTTCTCCAGGCCTCGCCCGTTTTTTTTTCAGTTTTAACTTTTGCAGTCAACTTCACAAAACATATTCCGTTCGCATAACACATTGGTTTGATTTTGTTAACTTGTTAATGCTAAAGCTAACATGTTTTTTTGTTTGTTTTTTAAATCCTGAGAATTAAAAATGTAAAAAAATGCTAACTATTTAAGACATTTTGTCTATGTGGCCATCTTATTAGCTAGTTAGCTTGATCGTGCTAAAGTTAGCTGAGGTCATTAGGTTAGCGCACTCAAAAATCGGAGGTCTTGCAAAATAATGAGAACTAGTTTAGTTTTATCTGCCATGCATTATTATTGCTGTATAGCAATTTAAAATGACTCTTTGTGTCATGTATTACTTTTCACTGTGCAAGTGAGAAAAAAGTACGTATTCTAATTCCCTGAAGGCGGCAAGACAAACAAAATGTTCCAGAGAATTCCTGGAATTCTGCGACACGCACGTACGCACACACTCCGAGGAGTCAACACACAGCACGTGCTGTTGGTGTGAGGATTGCACTCTTGAGAAGGAAAAAAAAAGAAAGAAAATAAAGCAAGAACATGTCTCGCGGCTTGACACTTCCCATCATTGACAGTGAGAGAGGCTCAGTGAGCAGGAAGTGATTATCAGTGATCACATAGCGGCCTAGCCTGTTGGCTAAGCGGCACCGCATGAAAGAGGAAGCCTGCAGGTAGACACAGGAAGTGACTGCACATCTCCAGCTCATGACGGGAAGGCAGCAGGAAGGATGATGAGTGCGTTTCAATGCCAGGAAGCTGCCACCTGGCTGCGTGGCACGTATGTAGCTTGCTGGCATTACTAAATTACCGAGTCCAAATTCATTGGCCAAAATTTACACTACATGTTTTAAAAATGGAATCACCCTTTTCCTATTTTTTCTTCTCATTGTATCCAGCCTAATTTATTGCTTTAATTCTTTTTTAAAATCAAATGATCCTAGTTTTTTTTTAAACATTTTATTTCCTTTTATTTTCATAATTTTATTAAAAACGCATTAACCAATGCCTTTCATTATTACAGTTTTGTTAAAATATCAGCAAGTAGTAAACTAAATAACCCCTCAAAACATCTCATTTATTAATTTTATTTACTTAGTATGTTTTTTTTAATTAGGAAAAAAATATAATTTAGCCCACTCCAAACATTACTCCCCCCTAATTCTGCAAACAAACAACCAGGCAATGAAAACTTCCCTGGCAGAGGTAACAATCCCTTCCTTAGCAAGGCCCTGACATTCTGCCTGCACGACAAATATTTAGTTTGAAAACATTTTTTTTTTTCCCTCGTCATTCCAGGGGGAAGAATTCCTGCAAACTTCCCGTGTGTGCCCAACGGCCTTTTTACGGGAATGGTGAGCGAGGCTACATTTCTGAGTCAGTGTGGGAAAAAGCAGCTGTTTTTTTTTTTGTTTTTTTTGAAGCGGTTTAAACCCACCAGTTGTCATGGACTAGACCTCACTACATAATTAAACTGACTGACTTTGCATAATAATGAGCCAGTGGACTTAAGCGCTGGAGTTTTGATTGAGTAGAATCTTCCATTTCTTTCTCATGTGGTGAAGCAGCATGTGGCTCAAGTGTTCCAAGTCGCCGCATACAAACCCACTTTTGTGTTCACAAGGCAATCCAACTTTTTGTAGAAGTGAGACAGCAAGTCAGAGGAGTCTGTATTTTACCAATGTGTATTACAGTAATATTCAAAGTACTGTATTTCCACAACAGTTCTCTTTTTAGCTACTTCTTGTCTTTGAAGGGGGAACGTTGTACTTGGACTTCCTTTTCTAGGAAGTGTGTAAATTACAGTGCGTGAGACGCAAGTCAGCAGGTCGTAATAGCAACCGTGCCGCTTGACATGGCGACCAATCAGAATGTTCTTCTCAGAGCCCCCTCACATATGGAGTCTTAGCTATCTAAGGGATTGGGGGAGGGAAAGTGAAAGGGTTGGTGGGGGGCTTTGAATGTGGATGTTAAGTACATGTCTCACCGCGATGACACGAGATTTTCTGGAAACAAGTTCCGACGCTATCTGCCCATCCCCCTGTCCCTTCTGAATCAGACAAGACCTGATGCCTCTGTGGGTCCAGCTGGCTACCCACAAGGCCCCCACTCTGCCCCCCCCCCCCTGATACGCCTCTGCTCACATCTGATATCATGGCTCATTTTTGCATGAGGGGCAAATGAGATCAGAGCCAGCAATTCTTGCTGTAGGTGAAGAATAGATATTTTTATTATATTTATACCAGACTGATAATTGATTTTCTTGCTAATGTTGTCAGTAATAGTGATGACTAAAGAATTGAGCTGGTTCAGGAAAGCCACGGCGCGGCACTGGAAGATTACCTGAGCCTTCTGCCGCCACTAGTGTCTGCGGTGATTGTGGCTGAGTCAGCAAGGCAAAGTCTCACTTGTGTTCAGCGTGAGCACCTTCTCAGTCACAAACACGATTGCCAAAGATACACTGTGTCTTTACGTAAAGCTTCTGGAATCACCATTGCTCATTCCAGACATTCCAATAACATCCTCCTTATGACCCATGCATCGGTGAGAAGTAATCATGTATCAGGTGTCTGTACATTTCAATTTCTTTATTATTTATTTTTAGTACAGGAATACTAAAAGATGAGTACTTCTAAATTGACTTCAAGTTGTCAA
The DNA here is from genome assembly GCF_033458585.1 of Syngnathus typhle. Lineage (NCBI taxonomy): Eukaryota > Metazoa > Chordata > Actinopteri > Syngnathiformes > Syngnathidae > Syngnathus > Syngnathus typhle. Next base: position 5,890,085 of record NC_083754.1, read on the forward strand.
CTCCTATTGTCCTGTAGAGTAGAATTCTTTCTCACGCATCTTGTGTGATATGAATTCTAGCGCCCCCTTTGGCCAAGTTGGTTCATGCAAGTTTTTTTCTTTTTTTTTTTTTTTTTTGTGGAAACCTCTTACCGAGAATTTCTGCGAAACTGATTACACAACCAAGCCTTTCGGCACCGTCAAAGTCCTTACCTCATAGCGTGACAATAAAGAGGAAGTTATACTCTGCAAATACGCAATTACGTACAGCATAACCTGTTTTTTTCTGTTTGTTGTGGCGATAAAGTAATTAAATGACGGATGATTAATAAAAGTGAATTCACCGACATGGGGAGGGTGAGTGAAAGAGAGAGAGAGAGAAATAGAGTTTCCTGTCAACTTGCCAGCGCCTTACTGGAAGGAGGGGGGGGAGGGGGTGGGGCCTGCTAGCCCAGCAGACGCACATTGAACAGCAAGAGGATCTGTATAAAGGCAACCCTGTGCTTCCAAGCAGGGCGCAGACGCCTTTCACAACTGCTCCAGCGCGCTCAACTTTGGCAAAGTCCCACAACTCCATTTTTGGGCTAGGAATTTCAATTACAAACCAAATAAGAAGGCACCTCATCACCGAGGAACATTTGGACCATTTGGATTTAAATTTTGAAAGGACTTTGGAACAAGAGGTGAGCATCTATCTTCTTTTTCTTTGTTTTTTTTTCCTCCCAGACTTATAACTTTTAAATCATGCATGTGGATATTATTGCTAGTATGTTTATCTCAGTTAGTTACAAAATAACAGACTGCCCCCCAAAAAGTAAAAAAAAAGCTTTTTAGGGAAAAAGAAAACAATGCTACAAATAACCAATATTTGCAGTTTAAAGCTCAAAATATTTTTTCTTATCAGTCTCTTAATTTTTCCCAGAGCTCTAGTTGTGTTTGTGAGCGACTAAGGACTTCCCGTGCAAATTTCACAAGAACTTTACTGGAACTGACCGTGGTGCCTGAGGCAGAGGGTTGCACAAACAAAAAGGACTTACCGGATTTGCACGCCATCCTAAATGGGAATGTATGATTCAAAGACGTTAAAACAAACAAGCACTATTCTCCAGTGGCACTCACAAGTTACACTGCCAGGAAAAACCTAGTCAAGCTGTCGAAAAGCTCATTGTTGGACTCCAAGGTGACTTTTCTTATTTGAGTACCTTTAACTACAATCAAAAGTTGCAGTACTTGAGCGTAACTTCAAATTAGGCAAACGGTACTCTCATCATCTCATTTTTACCCTCCAAATGTCACATTTATACTTTTATAAGGATCCAAAAATGAAATTGCCTCAATTAACCCTATCCCAAAGAAAACAGGAGACCCTCATCTTAATTATTTGACTCTCAAGTAAAAAGTTTATTTAGTTTAAAATCCAGTGATGTACCTACTGGACTGCGATTGGCCGATTATATTATTAGCTAAGATTCTTGTCTAGTCTGATCCTGACACCTACTAAATGTTTCTGTCGTGTATGACGCAAAGCAATATTGTTTCAAGCAGTGTTTCCCAACCTCTCTTGCGCCAAGGCTCAGATTTTCCATGGCAAAATGTCACAAATAGTGGAAAGACGGGTTAATGACGTATCTTGTGCCGTTTTGTTTTGGCGGTTCCTGAATTAAATATAGAAATTGTACAATACATTGGTTAAGATAAGTTCAGTTGTATTGAACTTTAGAGTTTTATATACAGCATCCAGACTTGGTGTGCTAACCTTGCTCCTCTTCCCGCTTCCTCAGGTGTCACCTCCTCAGAACACTTTTGTCCCAGTGTGGTCTTCTGCGGTGCCGCCCCACCTCCAGCACCATCTCACCACATAGTGGCCACAGCGCCATGGTAACTCTCAGCAAGGCCTACTCCGCCATGAGCAGCAGCCACTTGGACTCTCCCGGCATGCGGCTGCCTCAGCGCTACAAGACGTTCACGTCCAAGGCTCAGTACCAGATGGTGCTGGCCACCCTGCGCAAGCTGCAGGAGAGCGGCTTCTACTGGGGCGCCATCACGGGCAAGAACGCCAACAGCCTGCTGTGCGCCGAGAAGGCCGGCACCTTCCTGGTACGCGACAGCTCCGACAACCGCCACCTCTTCACGCTCAGCGTCAAAACGGCGGCGGGCACCAAGAACCTGCGGGTCCAGTGCGACGCCGCCTCCTTCTGCCTGCAGACGGACCCCAAGAACATCCACGCCGTGCCCCACTTTGACTGCATCCTCAAGCTGGTGCATTACTACATGCCCCAGAGCAGAGGGAACGGACGCAACGTGGACTATATTTACTCTGGTGGCGAGAAGGTGCCGCTGGAGTTGGTCACACCGCTGGCGTGTTGCCCGTCCACCTTGCAGCACTTATGCAGGAAGACGGTGAACGGACATTTGGACATTTCCTCCGCAAGGGACCAGCTGCCACATCCTCTGAGGCAATACATGCAGGATTATGACTCTCCTATTTAGAAGCTCATTCCAAGTCTGAGGGGAGCCACAAGGGAGGGAAGGACAGCCAGCCAGGAGTGAAGTTCCCGGCGAAGATGACGCACAGTTTCCCTCCGCTAATGATGCTGCTAACAATGTTCTGTGAGGCCTCGATGAGCGCGTTGGCGTCCGTCCATCCGTCCAACGGCAGTCCCCGGGATGGCCGTCCCAGAGCGTATTCTGGGAGTTTGTTCGACAAAAGCGGTCGAACCTTTACAAGGGCTGAACTTTGGACTGAATCCTCCGTGACGGGAGATTCACATGGTCATATTTTGTATTTTGTGAAACTTTTGGCACTGACAGGAACGCCACTCGCTCGCCAATGAATGTATTTAAACGAGACGAAACAAGGTTGTCTTAATCCACTGTCTTTTTTTTTTTTTTTACAACTCCATGTTTACATTTAAGACAAAATCTTTTATAAAGATGTACTTAAGATGCTTGAAGGTTGTCTGGTCGACACAACGATTTGCACTTATTTATATGTGGACAGACATTTCAGTAATTTATAATAAAGAATGTTATTTTTTTACTGAGCTGCATCTTGGTGTGTGCTTTGTTTCCCACCCTGTTGAATGGTGACTCTTGCATGGAGGTTTTAAATGTCACATGTAGAGGCAATCAGTCCTAATTATCCTACAATTAGTAGAAATCATGCAAATGGGAAACTGCACCTCTTGGCTTGAAATAGCTACATTACAAAAGAGTTAGGCTAATAGTAGTTTTTCTAGTACACATTAAAAAAAGTTGGCCCCTTTAAAAATGATCTACCGTTTTTTTCCATGTATAATGCGCAAAGTTTAGCTAATTTATTGTCCAAAAATCTGGGGTGCACATTATACATGGGTACAAAAAAAATTCTCAAAATTATTATTTTTTTTTTAAATCTGGATATCATGCGGAGGCCGCCATTACAGATGTGCTTTCTTCTCTGCCGTTCACTTCAAACACACTCCATACGAACACAATGCTCTCGTATCAGACGCTTGCTAGATCACCTGCTCGTTTGCTGTCACAATGTGACACAATGACACAAATCCGAAACATTTCTTCGCTATTGATTATGCTAGCGCATGCGCAGTGATACTGACCGGCAAAACATCCGGTTGTTCCCAAAGATGATCTTTTTTCTGAAATAATTTTACGTTCACGGACTTAAGTAGGAGTCAAAATCTGGGTGCGTATTATACATGGGTACAGGCTTTTTTCCAGCATCAACATGCCATTTTTAGGGTGCGTATTATACATGGGGGCGCATTATACACGGAAATAAACGGTATTAGTATGAGCACAATGCAAATTCAATACATTTCATACAAATTCAAAATGTGTTTCTATTAGTTCTTAATAAATATAAATTATGTATAATGTTTTTATAGTAATAGGTATACATAATATAGTATACATAAATATTATACAATGACATCTTCAAATTTGTTTATTATAGAAAGAAAACATGTAGAGTGTGAGAATGATGGGCCCAAAACAGACCCTTGTGGAACACCACAGGAACAGAAAAACTGGCTAATGGGGACCAACAAGCAACAAAAAAAGTCTACTCTGGGCTCTCTCTTCTGAGCCCTTTACTTCATGTAATATTTGTCTGACACTTCACCCCAAATAATTTTACACTCTTCACGCACCATAAATATTTGTTCAATTGATTAATTAAATGTCAATACCATAACGTTGAAACCAGTTTAGATTCTAATATGGTAACAGATGCTAAAGGTGACATAAAATTAAATTAAATTATAGGCCATATTCTGTAATGTATAATAAAAAGCTTAATTAAAGGTCAGAATGAATTAAGTTAGCAGACTTTGCACTCGCTGCTTGTTGATCTTATCCGACCTTCCTTTTTTTCATCTTGTGCTTCACTCACTGAAGTCCATGTAGTAAACAACCATCAAAACCAGATGACATCCAGAAGCATTAAGGCGCTCTATATTTACAGCAAGCTGCTAAAATGACGGATGTGCAGGAATCCACAGTAACCTCCCGCGCTGTTAACGGGAAAAACCGCTCGGGCTTGGACCTGCCTCCACAGCACTTTTGCTCACAAGCAGTCTGGGCTCTGATTTGTGAACTGTCAGGAAACAATTAGAACTTCCTCTGTACCTCTGCAGCTTATTGATACGAGACTAAATTAAGACGTAGGTGTAATTCACTGCATGCAAATGCGTGCCTATCTTGTTTTTGTTTTGTAATTGCAGCATTTTGAATGACGTCGTCACGTTGTGTGCAAGGCCCACCGGGCTGGCTTTTCCAAAGTATGCGAGTAAGTAGTTGAAGCCCGGGAGAGCTTCTGCCGAGCACTATAAAAAGCACCGTGTTGCTCTGAGGAAATTCTCTGGTAGGGACGTCACGTGACCGCCAGCGGATACTAAATAGCCGTCACCATGGATACATTGATACAGTACATGCGTTCTTTCTGACTGTTGTGTAATTTTCACTTTGTGGAAACGTGACAGACTTACAAAGAATTCCGGTTTCTTCAGAATTATGAATGCAATCTGTCTCACTTAACTGTGTTATTTTTATGTGTTGCAATTGTTTGAGTGTGTGCGGGAAAAAATTGGGAATGGGCTCAAAGTGACAGGAAATCAAAGTGGAAGACTTCCTGTGTATTTCCTGATATGGGTTAAGGGGACTTTATTTTTTTTGTGCGACTTTTCATAATAGAAGTTCCTTCCAAGTATAATGCTGCGAAATAAACCAACCTTTGGGGGCTGAATTTTCAGAACATTTACGACTGGACTATGGAGCCATTATCCGAAAAAATGTAAATGGCCACTTAGATAAAATCCCTGTCTTTGCGGTCACGGGTTTTTGACTTTTTTGTGCATCCACTTAAGCTATAAGTACCTACTCAATTGTTTGTTGCTAATGTGCCTTCAGGGGCTGCATTTTTTATAACATTTACAGCTGTGGATTAGAGCCATTTTTTTTATGGAAATTGCTGCTCTCAACCAAAATAGTTGACTCCCTGTGTCTTTTCAGGCTTGTATTCTTGAGACTTGAGACTCATGATAAAAGTGCCAGCCAAATTTCATGTTGCTGAGTCAAACTGACTTAAGAGGCTGAACTTTCCCCCGAAATTTGTGGTCTTCAATTAGTTTTGGAGGAAATGCTTCAAACCAAAACTCAAAAATCAAATTTGCTTTGTCTTTTAGGCCGTGTGTTCATGAGACTTTTCTTTTTTTGTGTACCCACCAACTTTCATAATGCTTAGTCAAGCTAGTTCTAGAGGCTGGATTTTCAAAATAATTTGGAATGTGCTTTGGACTTTTCTTCACGGAGCCTTTGGTGAATAGGTTCTTGAGACTTTTTCTGCATCTTTTCATAATAGATGGGCCTACCAAATTTGATGTTTCTAAGTGAAACAGGGTTTGGTGGCTGGATCAAGTTCATATTCCATGTGACTTGAAGTTGACCTATTGGTCTGTACTAAACTTCACAGAAGAGGGAGGGACTGTATCGCATGTCAACACAAGATCATTTTCACCTAACGTGCTCCCTGTGACCTCAGCATGTCGAGGCGGCATTTTTATATGTGCGAGTGAGACGGGCACAAGCAGCCAAAAGTGGCTTCCCGCTCGTCTTTCCACCGGCTCGGCCTGTTTACAATTCCACAACTGCCGGTTGCCATGGAGCGCGGTCGTCAATGAGCTCCAGATGCCAGATAGCACGGAGCGGGCCAGAATCTATGAGTCATCAGGGACCAGTAAGTCCCGCCCACCCCTTCAGTCCAAAGTGTCTTCTCCGGGCACACTCCTCCTGTTCCTTCATATTTTGTGATTTACTGTCAGCCCCCCTCCCCCGTGGATCCCCTGCCATGTAAACTTTTATCTGCTTCATCCAAGCATGCAAGATGATGCTTCATCTTTGCGGCACTTTGAATACATTCCAGCTGAGAGAAAAAAAAGGCGCCTGAATGTTGTTCTGTTAAAAATAAAAACAACATCACCGCAGTAATTTGTTTCTGAATCCAAATTGTGATGAGCACATGGCAGCTCACCAGGAGAAACTCAAATAGCGTTCGTTCGACATCATCGCTCAGTGTTCCGTCTTGGCACAAACAGATTGACTCTCGAAGCAGTCGCCAAATCCAAGTTCTTTGTTCCCCAAAAGTTTCTTTTGAGGAATATTTTGTTTTGACTAAGTGGAGTGCCATCCCACAGCAGTGTGCCGTGCGATAAGGTTTTGGTCATCCCTTAATTGTCAACTTGCAGAAACATAGTTGTTTCCCTTGGAATACCCCAGAAAAAGTTTCAAAACAACATCAAAAAAGTATTTCCCAGGCAACATTGTGCTTTTTGTTGCCAGTGGGCGGATAGAAACCAGATTGGATTTAGGTCATGACACAATGTGGTTGGATACCCCCTCGCAGTCATGGCTTTACGTCACATCGTGCATGACACTTTCACAATAGCTGTCGTCAAGTAAATGTAGTCCTTGCACATTGCTAGCTCGACGTAGCGAAATCCCATCCCACAACATTGTTTGCGTGTGACCAGACAGTTAACCTGTTTTAATTCCAGTAGTTTGTTCTACCATTTACCGTTCAAGGGAGTCTCCGATTTCCCTCCGCACGCTGTACAACTATAGTCACACAAAGCAAACACTGCAAAACCAAAAAAATGTCAGCAGAGCAGGAATCCCGAGCAAACTCGGTGTCTGGAAACACCCCGTGAGTCACTGTCACAGACGAAAGCTTGGAGGCTCTCCCTGAGTGAAGTGACGCCCTTCTGGTTAGCGAACGCTCGAGTTGCGCAAACACGACCCTCGTTAGCTGCGCCATGGCAACCAGAAACATAGCAGCAAAAAAAAAAAAATAGACACTTGTTTATAATCATGGCTGAAAAATAAACCAGTGAAAAATCTTCCTTGTTTACATTGTTTTATATTTAAGAACAAATCCTGAGCAGGATCTGTTGGGAAATCTGTTCTTGTTATATAACAAGCAGGTCTATTTCAAGTACGGTTCTTTGAACGATTGCCAACAAGAAATGTTAAACAGGTACATGAATGTTTTTCTGTCGAGATTCTCTTTAGAAAAGCGATAGCGTTTGTGGCCGCTTCGTCTGAATTGAGCTGTAGTGTAAGATAGCAGCGCAAGTGATTGTTATCATTCCAGGAAATACAAAGTGACTCGTTTGTGGTCAATGACCTTTATATGGAAGTGAATCTTAAAATACAGTTCTACCAGAATACAGTTTGAGTACATTGAATTAAAAAAGCATTGTCAGTCTCTTGTATGATTTTAGTCCGTAAAAATAAAAGAATTAGAATTTTAGTTTGTTACATTGCCATATTTGTTTGTCTACTTTTATGCTAACAATGACTCGGGCAAATATGCTAGTATGCTAGCAATAGTTGAAGAAAAGCTTGTGGAAAACGAACAACTTGAACAAAGAAACGATACGAAACTGTGATCAAATATTGTCATAAAACGCAGGGTCATAAAACACGCTCAATTGTTTGGAAAAGCAAAGCCTCCCTTCTGCCTAATTGATGAATCAGCGTCGCATTTCTTCCTGCGAAGCGTGCTGCCACTTCCACGGACTCTGAAGAGTGGGAGCGAGAAATGGGCCTGATGTGCTTGGTGCCGTCTTGTCAATCCCGGTCAGACTGTGACTCGTGGATGTAACGCTGCTTAAGATGCGATAAGGATGGCAGACTTCACGCTCATCCCTGTTGTATAATCAATCAGCACTCAAGAACTCGAAAGTGTTTAGCTGCCATTTTGTTAGCCTGGATAACATTTGGGTAGAAATAGTCAGTAGTTATGGTAGTAGTGGGGTAAAGGTGATTTACGGAAGGCCATTTCCAGCATGTTGAGTCATAAAGTACACATGATGACTGGAACGTGAGCCATTCATGCATTTAATACCGTGCTAGCTGCTAGCATGACACACATCCTGCCCTTGTGCATTTTATCGGGAAATTGTCACGTTTCATAAGTTCCCCCCCAAAGTGTCGACAGTGTTGTGAAATGGCATCAGAAAATGAAAGATTGCGTTAATGTGAACTTTTTGTTTGGTTTCCTACGAAAGCAAATTTTCTGATGTAGTGCAGTACATCAGAAGTCATTAACCTCTGATACTACACCACATTTGCGATAAGGCCTCAAAAGACTGATAAGCACTGGTTGTATTTTACATAACAAATACGGTTTTATTATTCTTATCGTCTGGATCACTGGGCGGGGCCATGTGTACTCTCATGCTAATATTCTAATATTCAAAGAACTGAATGAGAAGTTTGAGGAATGTGAGTCACTTGCTGCGGCACGTCAGGAAACCACTCACTTGTTCTCGAAGACAGGAAAACTGGAGTTTGAATGATAAAGTTTTCAAAGGAGAAGATGGTGATGATAGTGCTTTCTCCGTAATTCGTCCAATCACATTTTTTTGAGCAATGGGATTTGTCTGCCTGTGCACAGCGACGTCGTGCTGCTTTAAAAGCAAGCCAAATAACATGCTGGGGGGAGCACAAACAACAATCAATATCCACCAATGTGATTGAGTCATCCATTCATCAGTAGGCTGTGTGTGTGCGCGTGTGTGTCATTTGTGTGTTTCAGCAGGCTTTGATTTCATCCAAATGCATTCATCAAATGAAACCTTGGAGCAATGCAGATCGGATAGAATTGCCTTAAGGGATTGCGTCAATCCGAGTGCCATTCATGAAATACAGCAGTGCAATGTATACGTACGCACAGCTACATTGGCCGAAAGTATTAGAATTTTAGAATTTTTTTATTACTGCATATCATCCAACCCGGGGAGGGGGGGGGCATAGAAAAGAAGCAGTCATTACAAACTTGAAAATGTCAGAGCCTTATTTTTATTTTTATTATATTAATTATTTTCTGTTATGCTCCTCGGGAAAATATTTCACCCTCCCAACTCACCTCAGTGACTATACTAAATAGTATCACTTGTCCATGAAATTGACGTATCTGCATATTTTTTATTTTTATTTTTATTCAGAAGCCTTCATTTTTAAATGTCAACCTCGTGAGCAGTTCTTCCCACTAATGCAGATAACCTTGCTCGAAAGTGCCATCCAATGTCCGATTCGGCCAGCAATTTGGCTCAAGGACGTTCTTTTGCCCTGTCGTTCATTCGCATAAATAACTTTTAGCCAAATTATGCGGACAGCACACCTTTACAAAAAACAAAAACAAAAAAAAACCAGTATGTCCAGCTTACCAAATGACTCTCGTGGGAAGGAATACGTTTTTCCATGACGTGCGCTCATGAGCTCATGGGCAGTTAGTTGAGCGTAAACACTTGCAGCTGCAGGGTCTTACATTTTCAATCGCAGGAATTCAAACTGTGCTGAGCAGACACTTAATTATCATCGTGCAATTATCTGTTTGGATGCATTTGTACGAATACAAGTAACCTGCAACACTTGAGGGCGGTTTGTTCATAGAACCACCAAAACGGAATTTGCATCGTTTCCACATAGTAGTCCAGCCAATGTTTTCTTTTTTTTTTTTAATAACCATCAAAAAGTTATTTATAGTGAAATTTCAAAAATGATCACTGTCTGTCCCAAATAGGTCTCAAAATTACAATTTGTCATTAATTTTACCAATGTATTGGCAAATTCTTTTGTTGCCAATCCCCTTTTTTTTTTAAAAATCAATCTCTGAACAATCGCTTTGACTTCTGATGTCCAAAGTAGTCATCCATTAACTTATTGTGTTTTCAAGTAACCCCATCCCTGACAAAGAATAAATGGACACACCCTGTCTTAAAAAAACACTTTCCAGCAAACGTCTGCGCTTATCACTGCCTTATCTCATGGTATGTTCAATTTGCTCTGTCTGTCACGTGGGACCGTTCAGGTGTGCGGCCATTTTTACGGTTGCTGCGGCTTCACACAAGTTGCAGACGAAAAGTTTTATAAGACCTGCCCAATGAGGAAATGAGGAAATGATCCATCCATCTGTTCAGATAGACCGACGGACAGACTGATAAAGAGACACTCAAAAGCACTTTCGCTATTGCAGAAAACCCAAATGAAAGTCTTTGCCCACAAAAACTGCTCTCCAGTGGTTCCTCTGATTATTTAGCTTGTTTTCAAAAAGCATCATCAAAGCAAGCCCTGAGATTATTTTTTTTGTCCAGAGCGCGATTGAATTCCGGGTATCGGATAGAGCAATTTTTTCTTTTCCCGTGCACGGTTGAATAATTGTCCGCAAACAACCGAGAAGTGGAGCTCAATGAACGGGGACGGACGCCATTTGTCCTGGCGAGAAACCCAAGCTCCTCCGGTGTGAGGTCATCGTCAGCGAGCGCTAGTGGGATCGCGTGTCGGCAGTGACCACATTTTTAATCTACACGCGCGTACACCGACACGGCTTTTTACCACTAACCTTTACTCCAGTTTCTTTACTCAGAAGACAAAAAAAAAAAAAAGTTTATGACAGTGATTTTCGTTATCATCTGCTTTATCATGGTGTGGTTTTCCTTTATTTCGTTTGGCAGAATTTCACAGGAACTGTGGCCACCTGACAGGGCCACTAATGTGGAATCACAAGCGTTATACATTGGTTTCCTCTTTCTTAATAACGAGACAGTATAACTGGCGGTTGAGCGAAAGGTCCTCTGACAGTCACATGATTGAAGTTAACCATGTGAGCTCATGTGGTGATGTGGTGAGCGTCGCTGAGCTCATTTTAGCCTGTGAGTCACTCGGTGAGTGATAGTGACTTAGTCACATTAAGAACGACCACCTCAGCTAGTTAACCTCGTCACCGCATTGCCCGGAATTCGACAATCGTCTAAGACTGCGTAGCTACTTTGACGATGAAGCTGCAATAGAAACATTCAAAAGTTGATTCGTTCGGAATGGCACTGGTGTTTTTAACCACAGTGCCATCTGCTGGATCTGGCGGGGCAATGCTAGCCATGCCCCTTTTGTGACGGCCAAAAAGCTGACGGCTCATGTCGTAGCACGTTCAGGAAATTGTGGGGGGGATGTGTTTTCAGGCTTGTAACGATGACCTCATGTTGGCTCTTCCCGTCTTGCCTTTAATTGAGCTTCTCAGGCTTGCCAGTACTAGCATGTCATGCGGGTTTGTGGTGTTGGTGGGTGGGGGAGGGGGTAGGGTATTGTGGATTAATACTGCCCATAGTCAACATACTTCTCTCCAATGTTTGTTGTGACAGCAGGAGTCAGACTGATGGCGCTGCTCGACATGGGGGAGATTAAAGTAATGTGCACGGAAATATGGCACCATTGTTTGTTGGCTATTCTGGTCTGAGCCGCAAAAATAAATAATATAATAAATATTTTGTATGCGCTGCAGCCTGCTATACAATTGTCTGATGGTGGCTAGTCCTAATTATTTTTGAGGTTCTACTTGGTGCAAAAAGTAAAACAATGCTAGATTTTCAAATTGCTTTACTGCAACATCCCCACACTGGAACTGAAGCGGCGTATCTGAACATTACCATTGACCTACATTCCGCAAACACTACCTGCCACATGGACTGACCCCTTTCCAATCAATCGCAGGACATCAGTGTACGTGAATGCAAGACAAAGAAAACAGAAGCCACTGTTCAATCAAGAATAGATGCTCACTGTCAGCTGACATGCTGGATTCCAGGATGAGGTCAAAAGTCTTGGACGGGTCATGTCCATTCTTTGGCTGCTTGTTGACACCTTATAAATAAATCCAAGCAGGCGCAGCGTGATGAGAAGATGATGGCACGCTGACACCTAGTGGATTATGGGACGCCAGTCCAGAGCCAGATAATGATTGTCCTAGCGTAGCCAACAGGATGACTAATTACCGAAGCCTGCAGGCTTTGGTAATGACTTTGCCTGTGCAATCTCCCTTCCGTCAAAAAGAAACCAGATGATTCATCTTTACCGCCGCGTTTAACTGTTGATTTCGTTTGTTTATGGGCCACGTACGTTCCTCCGGTCCCGAGTAAAACTTGATCAGCTGTGGCGGTTAAAATATGGTTGTCGTTCCCAGAGTGACTCCGCTTCAATTTTCACGAGAAATATTGTCACGAAAGCCGCTGTGTTCTTTTACAGGGAGAGTTTTAGGTGCCATTTGAATTCACGATGGTGTGCCCAGACAAGTCTTTCAGCAGCATCCACGGTCAAAGCGGCAAATGCCCAATTTCTTTTTCGATTTACCGTGACGGCGCTGACTTACCTTTTAGTACGACGTTCATATGTTGTTGCCTAACAACCGATCCTAACCACTTCATGTCATTGAGATTGGAGTGTCATTATGCTGAGTACAGCTTCGCACCCAGGAGAAGACAATGCTTGAGGTGTGAAAATTGCTGAATTAAAACTTGAATAAAATACCAATTCAAGTTCATGTTCACAAATAAGAAAATTGGGGTTTACGCAATCTTCCCATGGCGAATTTTGAACTCGTACACATCTCCATTCGGTCTCTTTGTTTACCTTGATGTTTTCACTCTTGAAGCAGTAAGCATGAGTCAGAAAGAAAAATAAAGACCAGTTATCCCACTCAAGTTAAAAAAAAAATATGCAAAAACAATGTTAAGCTTGGCATTCATCAGATCGCACTTCCAAACCTGAAATGAATGCAGATGAAGTCGCTAACAAGCTCAGCTCTTCAAGCGAAAGGTGCAAATGCCACCGTTGTGCATTGAGCTCCGTCACCTCCATACTGAACCGACCTCCCAGCATGGGAGCTGTCTGTAATCAAGTAACGGACCATGATGTGTGATTGCTACTAATTACCAGATCTGGACGTTGCTTCCCTGCACTATTTGCTCGCATCATTTAACAACATGGCTTGGTAATTGGGCTTAGCTTGTGACTTTAAGCTGCAAAGTGGAGATAAAGTAGAGCCGTGCTTCAAGGAGAGCGCAACTTCATTGTTTTTCGAGAAATAGAGGCCCGGGAGGCGGGTGAAGGAGCTCGCCAGTGGAGACAAAGATGAAGGAGGGTCGCGCAGTGTTCTTTCTACTTCCTCCATCATTGTGCTGCTGCACATTGTGCCACTTTTATCAAGGTGGGCACAGGAAGTCCATTCAGAGAGAATTGCGTGCCCCCACACAACCTATAAATGGAATAATGAGCACGGTGCTTGTGTAATTTTATATTAATCATATCCAGCCTTCAGACTCTGTCATTATAGCTGATGAGTAGCACTGATTTAGGTCACTGGTCCTTCATCATTGAAGAGCATATTTCATCACTATCAACCATCTAGCAATAAATTGTCACAATCATTAATTGGAAATTGCTGTTGATGTTCCACAGGGGGTCAATGCTTGGCCCACCAGCATTGGCTCAGACAATATTTTCTGAAGATAACCGCTATTCGCTCACAAATTCCTATTTTGTGCTTTCTGTAACGCCATCAAAGTTTTTGAAATTAAATAATCTGTAAATTATTTTTTAAACAAGAATTATTTTTACACTTGAACACTAACATGGCATTCATTATCGTTCAGCGTTAGTTTGTATGTTGAAAAACATAAAAGCTCATTAAATAGTATCCCACAAGTGTCTGTGCTCAGACCATTCATGAAGATAAAAACAAGAAAAATATTTTCATTTGATGTAATATTTATCATCGACTGCACACACATCAATGCCCTCTTCACATATAATTTTTTAATACATTACACTTTGACACGAAACACCAAGAAAAATGAGTTACATATACACAACATTGTTTTCTTCTTCCACCATAAAACTCCAAATTGATATCTTGATTATACATTTATGGCTAAGTAGCCTTCCCTGATGTCGCTTAGTGATGCAACTTGACAGAACATTAAAAACAAATTTGCACCACCCAAAAAAATTAACCAATGCAAAAAATAAGTTAAAGCTACAACAACATACGCTGAAACAAAAGCTACTGTACGCCAGAAAGCCACCAAGAAACGTGATGTTTGCAGTGACCTCTTTGAGAACTCTTTGAGAACAGCATTTTTTGGGGGGGGCAAAACAGCATTCAACTCTGAATGAGGAATCAGTTGTGGGATTCCACAGGGAACTGTCCTGAGACCACCATTATTGCCTATCATTTGTATGTTACAGCAATAACTGTACCCAATATTCCAGTTTAAATCCTTAGCTTATTGTTCGACTTGGCTCATGCTTGTTTACCGAGATTGACGCGGTTATTTCCCATGATGCACTAGCCCCGCCCCCTTCCACCTGTTAACATTGAGAAACCAATAATACATTATACAAAATCATAACATGCCTTGTCTGCTGTGACATTGAAGCCCAACATTGCTTCGGTAGAGCTCAATCGATTACAGTTGTTGTTTGTTCATAATTACAAATTGTGAAATGATCAATACAACAAAACTGAAACGAATGCACAATCCCATTTTTCTACAATAAGAAATAAAAATCCACATACAATGACAAAATTGAACCTAATAGACAGTATTCACATAGAACAAGATAGGCTTTTGTGGCAATTTATTTTTTTTCCCAGGAACTGACCTTTCACTAAGACCCATTCCCTCTTGGTAACGGTTGCTAGCATTAAGGTTCAAGAACTGACACATGCATTCCCCAGAGGAGCATTATCAAACTTTTTGGGGGAAATTACATTTTAGGGTGAAGCAGCAGACAAAAGGATGCGCAGTGTTTTTTTTTTTTTATCAGGAGCTTGCATTTGTCTGGCTTACATACTTCAGCATTCTGGAAACTGCATTACAAATAATGGTTAAAATGGGCCAGTGGTTGAGTTGTGTGCTCAACTGTGATTGGCCCAGTCTGCATTTTTAGGAGAGTATGACCATACCCTGCAGACATTTGACATTCACAAAGTGACGGCGCCGCCACAATCATAGCGTCCTTTCATTCGGGTGATTTTGGCGGCCATCAGGAGGAGAAGGCCGGCGCCCAGCTCCAAAGTGAAGGAGACCCACGCCATGGCGAAAGACCAGCCGAACGACACCCTCACATAAGCTAACTCCTCCTGAGCCACAATTCGCCGGAACTCCTCCATGGCCTTGTTGGAGTATTCGATGTAGAGGCTTACGCCAGTCAGGGTAAAAAGACCTGGACAGATGAAAACAACAGATGGGATTCAACTACCGTATTTTCCGCACTATAAGGCGCACCGGTTTATAAGGCGCACCTTCCATGAATGGCCCATTTTAAAACTTTGTCCATATATAAGATATATACATTTGGCCCGCGGGCCGGACTTTGGACACGCCTGCTGTAGTGGCTCAATATTGGTCCATATATAAGGCGCACCCGATTATAAGGCGCACTGTTGGCTTTTGAGAAAATTGGAGCGGAAAATGCGGTATTTAAAAAATATATATTTTTCTAGTTATTTTTTATGTTGTGTGTTTTCACCTAAAACACTGGTTCCCCCACCAAAAAACAACAACAGATAAAAATGCTACTGTAGAGCAACTAGCCGTATAAAAAAAATCCAAAACAAATCAAGCCATCTGTCCTCAATGACTGGCTAATGAAAAACAAAAACTGGCACGCTCATTATTTGAGCGATTAGCGTTTCCATTAAGCCCGTCATTTATCAGCATCATATTGTTTTTGACCGCTCAATTGTCTTGTATGACAATCAAGGTCGGCTGAAAGCAGAGTCGGGACCGTTCAATTCGCCACAAGTTGGTGGACTTGCATGAAAATCATTTTCTTGAGACAAAGCATGTGTTTCTTGATGAAATCATAAAGCAAAGCCATAATCATGACCCATCTGAATTAGTTAGAAAACGAAATTTGATTCCGGGCTCATTTCAATGCTGCGGCTTCCACTGATGAATCTTTTCATTTTTTACATTTCCTTTCCGAAATACCTTAACGCAACGTCCTCGTCTCGAAGTGGCTACTGAATTCTCACCGAATGATGGCTGCCTTGATTTGCAAAACAAAAAAAGGGCTTGGTTATAAATGCGGCATTAAGAACAAGCAGTGCGAGGTGTCACAATAGCGCTTTTAAACACCTTTGAACCCCCGAAAAAAGTTTTGCAACAGCAAAAACAACGGAAATAAGCTTTTGAGTGTCTTTGCCGAAAGAATATGTCATGGCCATTACGAGATCTTAAAAGGCTTGCAGTGTTTTTCTTTCACACCATTAGAATTGTGCATAAAATGAACTCGGGCCGGAAGATTGAAACATAAAGAGCCGTTTTTTTGTCTGAGACATATTTGCAGTGATGTGCAGTTGTTGCCGCTCTCCTTGGCAAACAGCCATTTCTCTTGACTTACTTTATGGACAGTGCCTATAAAATAGTGCATTGGCGCTGCATGAAGCCTTGCCACAAAAAGATTGCTGAGGGAAACTCATTAGTATTAGATGAGCGTTTAGCAGCATGGCAGTTCTCGTTACGGTGTTTTGTTGTCCGAAAACCTACAAATCCGATTTTGCTTTTCTTCTAGTCGAGGAAATAGAGGCCCCCGGTGAGGACAATTCGTTCGTAAAAGACATCTACAGAGCTTCCTTGAAATACGGGCAAGGCCGGGCAATCAATCTATTATTTATTTAATTATTTATTAATTTATTTACAATTTTATTTGATTAACTCAAGTTTGTCAGGATGATTTAAAAAAGAATAAATATATGTAGGTGTGTATAAAGTCAACCAAAATTGTGTATTCAAAGTCAACTACGGTAATTCAATTCCGTGAAATCAGTTGCTTGGTTTATTGTTTCCAAAGCGTAAATCCGGACGGTTGTAAAAGTGAATTAGTGACTAATGCCTCGGTCAACTGGAATAATTGCCACCTGTTCACTTTCACAATGGAATGTACAGACTGCGTATTGACGAAGGGTGGAATGAGATTCTGACAGCTGCCTCGAGGAGGAAAAAAAAAAAGTCGTGGAGAGCTGAAAATGGATTCTCAAGGTTCATCTTGAGTGGAAACAAACAAAGCATTGAGCCCACACGCGTTACAGAAGAAAAGAAAAACAATGGCATTTGGACCTACTGCAGATGAGAAAGTGGAATGCGGTTACGGTCAACAGCTTCGGGCTGTAGGCCAAGGAACTGACGAGCCCGCAAATCCAACCAAACACCAGCAACACTAATCCAAATGGCAATATGATGACCACCGCCTTGTGCAGAGCTGAAAGAAAAACACACACGAAAATCTCATTAATCACAAGACTATGGAATTCCTATTTGTACTTGTCATCCAATCGACACCCTACAGCTGTTTTTTTGTTGTTGCTCTAATAATAGACAATTGGTGAGAAAATGAAAGTGATTTTAATCGTCCGATTTCCCATTCCGGCATATAATTACCCGAGATGAAAATGTGTTACAAAGAGGCCTGTTTTGAATTGCATTTAGTTTTTTTTTTCAGTATGTTTGTTCTGGTTTCCACAAATGAGTTGTGCCCATTATCGACTGCAAAGGGTAAGGATCCGAAAAAAGAAAACTAATTTTCACTCTCCTGTCATTACAGTTGGCTGCACTGATGTGTTGGCAGTGACCAGCCACAACCAGCAGGTGGCGTTGAGTGTCACAGAACGGTAAGTCAAGATGGATGGACCAGTGACAGTATTTTTTTAAACGCATAAAAAATACAAACGCTCACTGAGAAGGTGCCGCTCCACTTCAGACAGGGCCGACATGTTTGCCGTAAAGGAAGAGATGACGGAACTCTTGTCTGATCCTGAAAATGTCAAGAGAAAATGTTCAACGGGAGATTAGACTCATCGAGGCAAACCTGCTATTTGAATGCCACGCACAGAAAATGATGTTACTTTAATGGCTGTAATTCTGAAGAACTCGTATAGGAAAGGATCAGAACCTCATTTTGCTTCATTAATGACTCATACATTCAGACACCCGTTTTGCCGTGTTAGAGAACATAAGTGCAGTGTGAAAAGCCTTTATGGCAAATGTTTTTGTGGTCTTGGCAATTTTTGTTAATTGTGAACTTTTAATAGCTTGCTGACAAATTGTTGGGTTTCTGGAGTGTCGACCCACACACTGAGTGTGACACAACCATTGTTTCTTTTTTGCGCTTCATTGTCCGGGCTCTCCATCAACACTTGCCTTGTTGCAACTCCCTAGATCTGTTGTCATGATAATGAGAGCTAGCTGCCACACAGTCGTTGGTGTAAAGTATGTTGATCCAACTCAAATTACTAAATTATGGAAAAAAAATGCACAGGTTAAAGCCTCGGCTGGGGGGGGGGGGGGTCAAGTGGCTTTCTCCCACGTCAGCAAAAGCTGAACTCCTTATTTCTCCTGATGCTGTATTATCAGTACGCGAATGGCTGTGCATTACCATAACAATGCGTCTGATTCTTCAAGTTGCTTGGAGTACACGGAAGGATGAGCAGTGACGTTCAAATTGAAGCCCATTTTAAATTATGCCTGCATTCAAACGTCGTCATGACAATTGACGCCTAACTGTGACACATGTTGGGATTTTTGCAGCCCATTTTATTTTGCTGCCCATTTCATTTTGCAGCTGCGTTGGCAATTTCTATACAAGGAGGACTTGATGAGATGAGGTGTTTCAAGTGTTACTTTTGTCTGAAAAACAGTATTTGAAAAGCCACTTTTGCACACTGAAGACCCCGATTGCACCAAGATAAGACAGGGCGCTGGGGGGTGGGCGTTTTGCAATGAGCTTTTTATAGATGGATGCCGTTGCTGACTTCAACCCTCCCTATTCATCTAAGTCTGTCCAGCTTTACCTCCCAGGGCCTCCATTTGTCACCCACCCATCCATGAACTGATCACAATTCAACTACCGTTCAGCTACCTTTGTTCCAATCAAAATCAAATCAAGGACGTGCGTCTAATCAATTCCAGTGCAACAACGGATATAAAAATAAAATTAAAAAAAATCTGAAAAACTTGTAACAATGTGCTTTTCAGTGCAGCAATCATTAAGTTCACGTACCTTCATTAATTCTCCACAGTCCGGAGTAGGAACTCAGGTCCTCGGAGTCGGTGTAGTTAGGTTTATTCACATCGATGATGTACCAATAATCAGTTCCGATTGACACGGCGAGGCAGCAAAAACTGAGCAAACCCGAAAAGCCAGCAGAGAGAACTACCAAGCCGTACCTCATCGTGAAGGTGAGTTATTCAAATACTCCGTGCATTTTTCCACTAGAAAAATAAATAAAACGGATTTCACAGCGATCGTCCAAGACGCGCAAAAGCTTCGCTTCTTAATTCACTCTGAGTTTGTCCCTACCGCTCCCATTGCAAATGGGAACATTTGATAGAAAAATAACACTTTGTGCTCACTTTTTCTGCAAAAATAACAGCCGGAGATGCTTCTGTTTTGAGGGAGGTCACTGACAGGTGATTCGCACTCAACAGGGCGAACGAGCGACTGGGTAGCGACAAAAGTGTGACGAAAGCAAATCATCGCTTCCGGCTTTAGATTTCAAAATAAAAGTAACCGCTATGGTTTGACTTATGCACTGCGTATTTATGTTACTCTCGTTTCCGGTCTCCGTGCAGGGTATCGCAATAGCTCTAATTAAATCGTTGTTGAAAACGGAGTGACATTCTTTAAAGAAACCAAGTCTAGTCGCTGTTTTATAATGTGAAAATGTCGACTTTATCCAATTCAGAAGAGAAGAAGAATTCAACACAGCATCCACCCGTAAAACAAGTAATATTTATCGAACAAACACTTTGGCGGGAGAAAATGGTAGCCCTCTGCTGAAGGTAAGTATTTACTTTGGTCCCCCATGGAGAAAACAGTAAGAGGTCGATTGTTGGGAGAGGGAAGAGATGCCACTAGCTTCTCAGGTAAATAATTAACGCAGTAGGGTAGTTGAACAAATAAATTGGGATGTATCTTAAAAGCACTTTTAAAAGCGGTATTTCTTAACAAAAACAAGGCTTATTGATGTGAGGAGGATGTTGTAGAAGCTCTTGTTTTCCCTTCCAAAAGGAAGATGGCCGCCTAATGAGCAGCGCTTTTGGAGACAACTAGAGCCTGATAATGTACGTGCTTTGAACACTTAATTCCCTTTCACTACCACAAATAAGTGTGTCCACTCCTTGGTGGAGAAGAGAAGAGACATTTCCAAACAACTGGGCCTCCACTTATAGGATATTTCAACCCCGTTCTCGTGTAATGAATTTCTGTGATGATCTCTTGTGGGGGAAAATGAACATCTCTGCTACAGATCTTACAAAGCTGCTCTCTCAAAAGAGTGATGTTCAAAAAAAGAAGGCAAGACAGACTTTTTTTTCAGTGGTAGAAAATGTTAAAATGGAGAACAAACAAAACCACACACAAAGGAGCACACTGAGTCTTGATTGTTGTCTTCTTGTCAGGCAGGATGTTGACGTTTGGAAGATTGTGGCAGTCACTCAAACGTGGACTCGTAAACATGAGAAATGCTGCATTGTGGAGGAAAAAACGGCAACGCTGCAATTGAGCGCTCTGCGGTAAGCACGGACAATGGAATGACGCGAGGTTCTCTCTGGATTTAACTTGATTACTTGACATATAATTGGTCTTCGCAAATAAAACATTTTCATCTTATCAGGTTGGGTCTGGAGGACACCAACATCATCAGCAGACTCCTGTTTAATTTGCAAGTCATGCATGATTTATCCTCCATTTTTGGAGTCAGCCCTTGACTGAGCTGTCTATTCTTCTGGAAAATCACACGTTGGTTTTACCATCTTAGCAAGATAACAAAAGAAGAAATATGTTGCTGTTAACCTGATTTGAAGATAACCTACTCATTTTCTGGTGACCACTAATGAAAAATATTTGTGACTAATAATATATTTGTGTTCTGTTTAGGATGTCAAGGTTGGAGCTTTACTATACAAAGTTGCCTGCATGGCATAGCTCTTTGTGGGCTTGATTGAACAGGAGAGCAAACTTTTCAATATGATCCTCAAATGCTCTCAGTCAAAATGGCTCGCTGTGCAACTTCAGGTAAGATCTTTTTCCATTATGTATTTTTTGCATTATGCTTTTGATCAAAGCTGGAATCAAGTGACGTATAAGAAAGTAGTAATAGATATTTTACTTTTACAGGCTTGATTAAAATTGTTCATATGTTTTTTGTAATTTTGTTAAAGAAAATTACATTTACAAATCACAAATGGCTCTTCAGTCAATATACTTTAAATATGTATTTGTCAATAAGTGTGAAAATGTTATCATACGTGTGGGGTCAAATTGTACAGGTAAGTGGCAATTTAGTACTTGTTTGACAACTGTGCTATGTTTTTGTGGTGCAATTAAAAAACACTGTTTGTAGACACTCAAAACACAATACAGAGAGAATAATTGAGTAGCTAAAATGAAGAACGGCTGAGATCAAAACTCTAAACCTCTCGACTCTTTTTTTTTTTTAATTTCTGCTCAATTTCAGAGCTTGGGCTTTGAGGTTCAGCTGCCTTTCATTTTTCATAAAGGTGCATATGTGGCGTGGAGGCGAGTCATTCGGCATCTCCACAATACCCGCTGCGCGGTTGCATTTGGCGTCATGACAACGCTGGAATGGCCAGCGAATACGGACAAATGACGTTTTGGACCGCAATGATCTTATTCGACTTAGAGTTTAACTCTCCAACGCAAACACTGAGTCACATGAAAATAGTCCCGACTTTCTGTTCATTTTCTACGCTTTGCTGCATTGGCCATGCCAATCAGAAAGTACAGACTTTACGCCGTCTGTGCCGACACTCCAGCCCGGTTAATGAACTCGATCCTTTCGCCTAGCTGTCTCGGGGGTGGTGTCAATGGCCTTAACGGTGTGTGGCTCCAGATTGGAAAAGGGAATTGGCGCACTTCACCCCAACGTCGATCGTGCACTGCCATTTTCTGCACCTTCCATAAACATGAGCAGGTGTGGGCTTTTATCCCCATTTTCAATGATTTTCTGGACAGTTTGAATATCTGTCATGGGTTTCGGAGTAAACCGGGATATGGAGGATTTCATTTTGATTCGCTATTGTTTCAACAGGTGATAATATATTTCTGCTGGAATCAAAGTTGACTTGTGCTACTTAAGAATGTAGTGTGGAAGGTATTTTTCATTCGTGCTTGTGCAGTTCACGCAGTGTTGAAAGCCTTGCTTCCTATAACCCGCTGTCCACCCACAACTACCTGTCAAGAAGCCTCAGTATGACCCTGCCGGTAAAACGATTCATATTTCTGTGCGGGTAATTTGAAGAATTGACTGCTGTGATGATAGTGAGCGTTTTATCTTTAGAGTTGTTTGTTCACGATACCGTGAAAATCGAAGACCTCTAAGCTGGTGATATCTAGAAACCCATCCAGATTCTCTGAAAAAAAATAAACCTTGTGTTTTTATTGTGATGGCAGATCTCGGAAGCCCGTTTTGGTCAACATCGAATAATTATTACGTAGCTTAGTGATATTATTGCAAATTTATTTTTGAATTGTCTTACCGTTTCTTCACATCTACTTGTGATATTGTTCACTCCTCACATAGAAATGTTGACTGCGTACTGCAAAGTTTTTATGAGTTGGACGCGACGAAGAAAGTTTTCCGCCAGAATAATGAACCTCCATGGAATATGTTATATTGACTAGATTGCGGTGACCTTCGAGGGCTCTATTGTGCGATACAGTTTGAATGCGGGACAGTATTACGGGGCGCTGCAGTTATTTCAAGGACGTTTAAATTCTTCACGTGTGTCCACTTGGACACGTCGACCACGTGCTCTGCCAATGTTTCACGGCCGAGTTTGTCGAAAAGATATCAGTGCTGCCGTGAATGTTTACCTTGAGTCAACCATTCTTTTCGTATTTGCCAGTTGGAAAACTTCGCTTAGCATGAGGCGTTCTCTCTGAAGCGCAACTTTGTTGTCCTTGTTTCGTATGTATGCTATTAGGATAGTGGTTTGCACTTGAGGTCGAGGTGAGGTGGAGTTGTGTGCTGGCGCCAGATGTTGGGCCTTTATGCCAGCGAGCGTGCTAGGATTCTAAAAGTGGCTGGCATCAAGCTGCGGCGTTTGTCTCAGCCCTCGGAACCTGACTGTGTGTGTAAATTGAATCAATGACAAGAGGCACACGCTGCCCTCTAGTGGAGGCAATGAAAACGTTGCATGTACACAGTTGAGGCTTGTGCCATAGCAGAATTTCCTGACAAAGCAAATCTCATGTTGGTTCCTTAGACACATTTAGATTTTATTTCTGCAGTGTTTTCAGAAAACCTTTGATGGACAGTGTGCAAGTGGAGAGGAAGGCCAAAGCGTATTGGCCGTGATTGAATCTTAGCAAGTGTCACTTTTTAACAACAGTGCCAACTCCAGGCGCAAGATGAAACCGTGTTAACTTAATGGCTCGTGTCACGCTGCCATCATACCGCCGTCTACTTACTTCAATATATTTTGCAATTTTTAAGCTTACTACCAAGCCTTGCTCTGCTTTTGTTTGTGATGAAATGAATTGTTTTGGGGATCATTATTCTGGATGACCAGTTTTAGGATTCTGCTAGCGGTGCTTAACTGACACGGTGGGCGTTAGCAAACACTGCATCGATCGATTTGTGGTCTTGCAAATTCTTGCTGCAATCTCTATTAGCATTCACTGAGGTAGCCGTAGCCTAGCCAATGAGCTTAGGTACTGTTGAGTGCAATGCAGAAACCTTTCCCACTTGACACTGATGGGCGCATTTCATTATCTTCCCCATTTACAACATACTTGTTCCACCAGGCATGTTTTTTTCAAAGTTTGCTTTACTGTACATTGCTTAGCATGAGAGAACTATACAGTTCATTTGTGCGAGTCCACTTTGTGCCATACTGTGTTTTATGGAAGCTGTAAATGGTCCGTTAAAATGAATGAAAACTCCGTCTTTAAAGACAATGGGGCATTACCGATTGCTCGGTGTGACGTTTAGCCTCGCCTATGGAGCATAAGAATTAAAAGCATCGGACAAAACAAAGGGCTTGATGCGGATGCTAGCTAAACTAAGTGTGCCTGTTTCAATATTTCAACAGATCTGGATTTTCTTTTCCAGAATTTTAGTGGTGGTTGTTGAGAAAAATAATTTTGAATGGATGGTATTTCAGAAATATAGTTTTTGACTTACCAAGATGGATCGTTGCATATTGTGGTTCAACAATCGGCTTTGCAAAATAACACTTGAAAGGCAGCGCTCGTAATAATGGTTGCGGGTGTCTGCTTGGACGTGATGTACCTTTGCTGACCTACATATTTTAACTGGTTGTGTTTTTCCATCATGTTGCCAATGATGCGGTCATTTGAAAAAAAAAAACTAAACAAAACCACACGTCTCCCTAAATGTCTTGACTGGAAAATGCAATTGGGCGTCTTCTGGCTGCTGGTATAAAAAGATGGCATGAAAATGTTAGCCAGCCAATCCACTTTGTGTGAGCTGACAGCAGCAGCTTCTTCATGCTTCTCATTATGGTCTTGCACTGTGTTAGGACACTGACTTGATGAGGTTTTAGTACTCCCAAAGAGACGATGCATCAACTGAAGTGCGATCGCCCATCAGCGTGCCTCCTTGGTCTCCCCGAAGGTACTTCCCGTTGGAACCTTTGATAGCTACTCGCCCGTGTTCCAGGAACTCCAAGAAAAAATCTTCAGCCTTATCTCCGTCCGAGCACACGAGGCCACTACTGGAGACGTACCAGAACTTTCCAGTCACACCTGCCGAAACACGGGTTAAATAAGCGCGATTGTGGATGTATTGATCGGGAAAAGTTCTGAAAACTGACATTGCACGTTGTAGGCTCCGTCGTTGAATATCAGTGAGAAAATGTCGTAGACCGATCGATTGGCGTTGAGAGTGTTGGAGTTCTTGTGGTGACACACAAAGCCGTTCTCTCCGCGAAGGATCAGCATGGGTCGGTTGATGAGCTTCATCAGAAACAATTCATCCTCGCCTTTAAAAACAAGACATAGTGTACTGTTACAGCAATCAAGTTTAAGCCCCGCCCCCCCGCCTCCCAGAACACTTACCTACTGCATCGCTCACTGCTGAGAGCTGCCCGTTTTTCTTTGTGCAGACGTATTTGCCGTTACTAGCCTTGAGAGCCACTCGCTGGCCTCGCCACTCGATGTCGAACATTGTATTGATCTCTCTGGGAGGGGTACATACAGCTCAAGATCAACTAATTTCTATAGCTCTATAAACATCTTTTACCAGCTACTTACACTTCTGATGCGGTGGACTGGATCTCTCCGTGAGTCACAAGAGTCCAGTAGGATCCCCCGTTTGTCCTGAACGTGGCCTTTTTGCTCCTCTTGTCAATTTCCATCTGGAAAGTCTCCATGTCTGTTTCTGCGTCCTGATTGGCTGAAATGCTCACACCTGGAAGCAAGAAGAGAAGATGGCTCCTTGAGATGCTACTTCACACCGGTATTTTTGTTGCTTGTTCTTCAAGGACGTCATTTCATCGGATCTCACTCATTTAACAGGTTATGACTGTTAATCTTTGCATCATTGATTTATTTTATTTATTTTGCAAGTCTTGGGGGAAGTCTTGTGGCCTGCAGATGGCGTTAAGACAAGCATGTCACGTACTTTGAGGCTTTTTTTCCCCATCTTTTAATTGGGAACCTTGTCCAATGGGTCATTTGATACGTGATTTTTAGAAATATATATATTTTTTTAATGATAGTTACTGCAAATAAAGTCTTTGCATACAATTTCCTGTCAGTCAGCCGGTGCCCTGGGGGGCCCCTCGCTTGCAGCCAATCCAATGTTTTCTTCTTAAGCCCTCACGAATTAGCTCCGTCTGGTTCCTTGTGTCAGGTGGTGGCGAATACACTCACAGACGCGTATAACTCAACGGTGTCTGCTGCGGGTCAAATTAGATGCCACGGAAATATCCTTCCAACCTCTTTCTTAAGCCTGTTACAACCCTAATCCTCCACAATCACCCCCCCCCCCCCCTCCCCGCTCATTTGCTTGGTGTAATTCCCTGAGTGGTGAAATGCAAATCTTCACCGCGGGGCCCACTAAGCAGCTTTCAGAAAACGTGAAACTGCCACCAGGACCAACAGTAGAGTTTCGAATGTTGGTCTGATAAAATAAATGGAGGGTTGTAGAAACATGAACCTAAGTCTACTCCAGTTAAGATGCTCTTCACTGATGGTGTCAGATGTTGTAATCGAGTCGAGGGAGCGCAGCCTGCGTATTACTTGCATGAGTAATTTTTACAGGAGAAGAGAACGGATCACATCTCGCAGGCTGACGTGAGCGTCGTTTCACAAGGCTCGGCTGTAATTATTTGTCATAGCCACACCGGCGTGTTTGAGAACCAAGATGGAGAACGGAGAACTTCCCTTCAGTGGGGAGGGACGGACAGTAAAGACTGAGCGGCGTCAAGGTTTAGCTCATTGACCCGTAGAGGACGATTTCGTCACGGCATAATTTCCTCCAGGCTGAGATGACAAAGACCATTACTATAATTACCTCCACCGTTTGGCTGACGACCATTCGGGGGCACGCACACAAGATAAACTCGGCTTTCTGCTATTCGTTATGGCTTCTTAATGTGACCGTCTTTTCTTTTTTCTTTTTTGAGTAATTCAGGGTCATATTAGGCCTGGCGACCGGTCCAGAATTCGTCACATGGAAAAATAGTGTTTGTGTTGATTTTGTGGTCCAATTTAAAGGGGAAGTCAAGTCATTTTTTCTTTCAATAATATGTCCAATGTGCCCTTTGAGTCTAAACATGACATTTTGCCTTGTTCTGCCACTTGCTGTCGACTGAAAATGACATCACGGTGACTTAAGGGCTCAGCTTGAGAAGGGCGAGTGAAAAGCCAGAAAACTCATGAGCCCTGATTATTTTTTACTATCAACATAATCAAATTCTCATTGTTCTAAATGAAAACCGAGCGTGATTGTAGATATGGCAAGACCGCCAACCTTAATTACATTGCGTTAACCGCGAGCTGTAAAGAAAAGTGTCAAGTAGTAAGAAGGAAGAAATAAAAAATTACAACTAAGTGGACTGTGAAATCAATTGTAAGAAATAGTCCGAATGTCCGGCACTAATGTTTTCATGACCATTTGCATTCATAAATCCACCTTTTAGTCTGGCTTTCGTTCACATGATTTATGTTTTAATTCATTTTTATGTACTGCGTGCAAGCAATTACAGTCATGTAAATAGAATCCTCGTACTTACTCGAGCAACCTTGGAACATTTACAGAGAAACACAATGCAAGCTTAATGCTAATGTATGCAAACTGTTTTGTGAGGCTTAACTTTGTCCTGTGGGAGATTTTAGACAAATGTATTAGAAAGTTCTACAATTGTAAAGCAACACAGTTCACTTTAATGAACATCTATTTTGTTTATTTATCGGTGAATGCTGCTTTGTTTCTCGTTGGCATGGTTGTTGTGGAATATATATTTTTTTGCAGCTTGCATCTCCAATCTCCAATACAAGGACTTGCTAAAAGCCACAGTGGGCTTTTGTTTTGGGATTGTGCCTAAAGTTGTAGCCCTTGGAACTCGGATTACAACAGGATCAGATTTTTTTTTTTTTTAATAATGGGATCATTGTGTCAGAAATACCAAAGTTTAACTGTTATAATTTAGTGTAGTTGTATTTTTGGTTAAGATTATTTCATTATTGATTCTTGAGATTTATTTTGTAATATCAAAATAGTATTCAAGCAAATATGATGGGATAATAAAATCGTCCAGTCGGCCAGTATATCCACAGAAACCTTTGAAACGTCCACTGTGAAATAGAAATATAATTTTGTCAGAATCTCGCGGGTTTTCTGGGTTTGTGCTACACTTGTTCTATACTGACATTTGAAAACAGGCTGACATTTCAAAACCCAGTTAAGTATGAAAAATACTCTACTCAGTCACCCACAAAACATGAATTTAAGACTGTGTTATTTTTTCTTCTGGTTTACGCGTAGTGTGAGGCTTTGCGAGTGATGGACCGCTTAATTGCCTCTTCCTGCGAGTTTCCTTTTCAGTTGTCGTGTCGTGTTCTCCGCCGCCTGGCGGCAACGATGTGCGCTTTGCCGAGTTACCTTGCTTGACGGAGACAAATCTGTTATTGGCGGCTTGAAAGACGACTTGCGGGTGGCTTTCTTCAAGGTCAAAGAGCTCATCCTTGCCCGGCTTGGAGCATCGGCCGGATCGCAGCGTTCCTGTGGGACCCACCGGGGTCAGATATTTGCCGTCGCAGTCCTTGAAGGCCAGCTTGCCTGATTTCAGCTCCAGCGTGAAACTGGTCGCGTTGGTGTTCCCCTTGACGAGTTTGCCATCATTACTCAGGAAACGCCCGTCGCAGGTTTTCAGGCTGTACTTGCCGTCCTGGTAGACCAAGGTGACCAAGGAGTCCACCCCCCAGGGGATGTTGCTGTCCACCGAGATCTCGCCGTCGGAGGCTGACAGGTGAGCGTAGCGTTTCCGCGCCACGCTCAGCAAACTGGCCTGCGGGTGCAAGGCCAAATGGACCGCCCACAACTCCTGCTCGCCAATCACCTGGGCAAAGCAGGACAGGTAGTCGGCAGAGCCTCCAAAGTAGCGGAGGTAGGACTCAGACTGTAGCGCCCAACGGCCATCAGACCGGGGGACGATCTGAAAGCGGCACTCGGTGTCGGGACTTTCAGCCCCGCACATAATCTTGCCGTCCTTGTCGGACGCCAGGTAACGTCCCAAGTGACTGCGAAGGAAAACCACCTGGCCGTCCTGCTCGTCCTGCTCCAAGGTCCAGATCTGCTTCTTCTTCATACTGGTGCCAGAAGCGTTCACCTTGAAGCCAAAGGCCTCTGCTGTTAGGTAGCGGTTTTCGTAGTTGATGAGCCCAAACTGGAGCTTCAAGGCTTTGTTGATTCCGTTGGTGGGCATCTTTGCCACACGATTGGATTCCAAGGACGACAGGAAAACAGAAAGAAACCGAGCAAGACGCTCCAAATGAAAAACTCCAAACTGCTTCTCCTCTACCTTTAAGTCATAGATAGCTACTTATCTCCCTCGATGGAATCTTGAGTGCTCCTTCCGTCGCTTGTCACTTTCTCTCTCTCGCCGGAGCACTTGTGCAGACACTTGCTCTCGGTTCCTTAATGACTTGGGATTAAAATCAGCGGGACAAAGCACCTCAATCCAACAAGCTGCTGACGTCACAAATGCTTTCACCAACTGCAAATCTCTCCTCTCCACTCCTCCTCCAACTCAGGACAACACACCCGCTGTACCTTCAAGCACATCACCTTTCATTTACTCTTTCTTTCCTTTATCATTCAACCTTCTTTATGGTATCGCTCACTTTGCCGCTTCCACAATGCCATAACCTGTCGGATTAACCTTGCTTAGATCTGCCGGTGATCCGCAACCTAATTGGAAAATGCCCAACGAGCAAGGCTGCATTGTGTTGGCTCTCGTCTCACCTTTTTATTCAGCCGCTCCACTATCAACGAGCCATTCGGGCCTCAAGGCTTGAATGAAAAAGTCTTAAACCCCAAGGTGGTAACACAAAGGCGTCTTTATCAGCCACATGCTGTTTCAGCATACGTGAGTGCCAAGTCTTCCGTTTGCGAGCTTAGCTACCAAGAATTTAAATAGCCCATATTTGAATGCACGCACTTCGCTTATTTGCCTCTGCTGCGTTTTTTACTTTTGATTGAACTTGATTTTTACAAATCCTACATTCACAGCATCACCATAATGTGATGAGTTCATTTCCACCCATCAGCCATATTGAATATTATTTCCAGGTCATATGCGCTTCCAGTTTGTCTTTATTGCACTTTTGTAAACAGGATTCCACCTGTGCTCACTGGATGGCAGCATTGCAATTCTTATAAGTGAGATTATTTTTTCCATGAAGAATTTGGAGAGCAACACGCTCCCAAAACATTTAAAATATCATTTCTTGGTACTGAAAGTGTTTTGCTAGGTCCTGAAAGAAATATTCTGGGTTTAGGGATTGCAATCATTCTGCTAAAACAAAATTAGGGTTTGTTTGACCGACTCAAAATGATGCTCAACTGGCAAAGATGGTCAAGCCAGTCGATAAAAATTGTGGAGGGAGTAGTAAAAAGTCATAGTGACAAATTTGCTTGCAACAGTGAATCAAAAGAACTAGTTCCCCCTCAAGCCTATTATTATACATCTTTCAACCTTGCCGTTGTGATCCGATTGACGATGCGCTGCAGATGGCAGTGTCGACCAACAAATGCGAAGCGGCGCTTTCACGCATGTCTGCTCGTTTGGGCTGAACTGCTGACAAATGAAAAACATTTCCTAAGATGAATGTTTTTCATTTTCTCATCCGTCTTCAGGGAATTCCTCGCCTGGTTGAACACAAAACAAAAAGCTGATTTTATTTGTTTGTGTTTAAGGACACGGGAATAACCCCGGGTCCGTTTGTCTATGGAGAGGACAAGATTTTTAAAAAAAAATTGAGACACGCTGCGGTTGGTGTCACGTTACCTACTACTGACGATGATGCTAATATTCCGCTAATGAGGCCATCCTTTTTTGCCCCGCCCCCTCCCTTTGCACATCGAGCTTGCCTGGCACTCCAGGAGCCTTTCAAGCAATAACATTACATCATTTTTACGGTGGCGTCTTAGTGCTCGCTGGCTATTAGATGCCAGATTGCCAATTGGGTCTTTTAAGTTGCTCTGTGATTGAATGGCGACCACTCCGGGGTGCACCCTGCCTGCTGCCCAAAGTCAGGTGGGAGCACGGACGGATTCCTTTGAGTTATTTAGTCTCTTGTGTTTTTATCTTTCCATTCTACCAGAGGCAAAAGCTGACATTTTGCAAACGCTCTGTTCACTGTCATACTCCATGATTGAATGTGAGGTATGCCGGGCAAAGGGAGGAGGCATTGGTCACTTGCAAACACACACAGAGTTACATTTACACACCGCTCGCTCGCACTAAGCCGAGGTCTCCCCTGAGGGCACGGCCACGGATTAATGTGCCCCGTATGATTATTTCATTTGTAACTGTCCTGGGCCTTTCTCTGATAAGACCATTTTTCAACTTGTCATCCATTAGCACCTTTGCACGGCATCCATTAGCCCGCTCCGTTTAAAGGGCCAGCGACCGGCTTATTACGATTCGATTGCGAGCAAGAGTCAAAGTTGTCAAGTGACACAATGAACTCGATATAATCGCAAAAAGACTGAGGAACAAATGCTTGGAATAATTACAAAAGCGCCGATGCATGTAATGGCGTGACATTGTACGCGTTTGAAAACTGCGTTTGCCATCTAAGACGGGCTCATTTGCAGATTGAAGGCAATTAGAAATAATAGCTGGTTCGAAATTATTGCATGGAAGGAAATAAAACTGTTTTCAAATGTGCTTTCGCTTTCAAACTGACACCAGGACGTGACCCGCCCCCCTTTGGTTTTCTTCTGCAAAAACAAATGTCTTGTGGCTCTTTGGGATCCTCCGGCTACCTCTTCTAAAACCAGCCATGAGACGTGAAGTAAAAGTAGCGTAAAATATAAAATGGCTACATTGGCTGGGAATCTCCTTCCTCAGCAGCTTGCCGCTCACTGACCTCATCTACTGGATGAACCTCTCTCGGACCGTTAACGTCTCGGCCCCAATCCCAAGCCCGGACGTCTGCTCTCTCACCGCCGCTCCACCCGCCCGCCATAATTGGGACTTTACCAATGAGCTGAGTGTGGTCGGCCATATAAATGAGCCTTGCTAAATGTCAAGCCTTTTAATTCTCGCTTGTAATTGCACATTTGTTTTGTTGGCTGTCATTTGTTTTCAGAATCGGCCAAACCCGTTAAACCTCACTCGCCCCCTCCCCTTTCTTTGCCAATCAAGACGCAGCGTTGGTCATCCAGACTGAGAGGGAGAAAAAAAAAAAGATGGTACACCATAATTACAAATTCTCTTTCACACAGTGGACACTTGGAACGTAACCACAGTCAGTTCCAAACCAAAACTGCAACACATTTTAGTTTGGAGTCACGATAAAGCATGAAGCGACGCCTTTTCATTCCGCATTCAAATCCGTTAGTCATACTCTAATAGTGGATTTCGCCGCGCAGTTTTGACCTTCACGCTTCATTCAGCCTCAATTCAGTGCAAATGTTTTCTTTTGTTGTCAGTCATCTGCTCCAAACAATACATTCATAATCCAAGGCTGTCAACACTTCTCTGCCGGTGCCCAAGTACGTGTTTTGAAGGCCGGTTCTGGCAGCCAATTGAGATACCACTGATAAAATTCTCATTCACATTGTATTCACATTTTCGTGTATTAACACACGCAGCCCAGCAAGAAACAACGTGGTCTGTTAAATTCCCGAACACGGTAAATGGGACATCCTCTGCCTTTATGGCAATTCCCTCTCCGGACTCCAAAGTCCAGGCTGATGTACATTGTAATTTATGTACGGCGTGCCTCCACATGTTGGTTGGGCTACTTAATGGTTGCACATAAAGCTCTGCCAAACATACTTGGCACGTTATTTGCCCGTCCTCACGTTTTACTGCATTCCCACACGGACAGATTGTAACGGTGAGTGATTTATACACACTCAAGTGAATGAATACAGTGGCTTGGCATTACAGAACACCGGTGATACCCAACCATCATCCCCCCCCGAAAACTTCAGCTGGTCAGTGGTTCCGTCAGACAGGTCATGTTTGTTTACCGTAACTTGGACATCGAACTTGAACCCTAACTCTTAAAATATTGATTAAACAATCCAGACCGTGGTAGATTCAAGTAACCACACAAGGAACGGAATACAGAACGTCGTGGGAGCTTCTCCCATTTAGTCGCAAACACATTCAAACCGTCTCCCACCAGCGATGCCATTTTGTCCCGACACTCCCCTCAAACTGACTACTGACGCTTGTCTGAACAAATCAAACACATTTGTTTCATTGGGGAACTTTTCATAGAGCAGCTGGGGACATGTCTTCGTCCCCCGGTTGTCCCCCCACCAACTCGAAATGTGGGTTGTGCGTGTTTACAACAGAAAGTGCCTGGCGCCGTCTCACTTGGCATCGGTGGGTAGACACTTGGCTGCTGCTCCAAGCCCAACATCGTTCACGGTCCCTGTATCTGCTTCGCTGTAATTCGGGATCTTCTGGGAGACATCCTTACTGTAATAATGGACACTTTTTTATCGAAGATTCCATCTGTTTTTGATTCTATCCTGGCAGCCCAAGAGCCGTTGGACAATTGAGCTGTAATTCCTGAATTTGTTAATGGGCCCCAGGCTCCAAGTTTAAATTGGGGCGAACAGCCGGTTGGCAACGATTGTCAATTGTTGCATGATGAATGCTTCTAAAGTGCCATGTAAAGACAGTTTGATCCATTTTCCAACCAAAGGTATCAAAAAACAGATTTTCTGTTGGCTTTTTAATCCTGTGACGTGAAATATTTTAAGAATGAGACAGATGATTGTATACGGTGTAATAAACTTGTTCAGAGTTTACGAAACCAAGAGGAGAGTGATCATCGTCAGTGGAAAAATGAACTTAGGAAAATGTGCTCTTGAGCCCACGCAATGGATTTTGCATGATTCAAATAGCGCTAGCTTCTGGACAAGCGCTCCAATGGTGTTCTGTCGAAGTGCTAAGCCCGCCCGAGCAGTTTGTACCGGATCAGCTTTTATTTCCTCGAGCACCTGTCAGCAAGATACACAAGCGTGCATGGATTTGGATTTGAGTGTGTTTACATGCCGGTGCATGTCCGTTACAAGCGTGTCAAACGCTTTGACCGTCAGTTCAAGCCAAGTGTTGTTCCAAGTCAACCGAAAGGGGCGGAGCTCTCTTATTAAGGAGTTTTTCGATTGTGTAATTGGATTCCAAAAGCGGCGGCGGGGGCTTGTATGCGCTCATTTTCACGAGCGTACATGCAACTTTCCCAAGCGGGCTACCTGATCCTATTACATTATCCGAAGCACATCAAAGGGTTAAGAGCTGTCTGCTTCTATAGTCATTAAGCCCTCTCTTAGCCACGGTAAATCAACGCCGAGCTGGCAGCAGCTGCTCTGATCACCTATTAAAACTTCCATAATGTGCCGTGTCTACCGAGTGGGTCCTGTAAGCCGACACCGAAAGCTGGACCGCAGATGAAGGCTCGCTTGAGTTGTCTGATCTGGTTCCGATGGTTAAGATAGCAGAGGAAGTTCAGAGATGATGGAAATGCCTTTGAATGTGGAAGCTATACCGTAGATCTAAGACACCGATAATAATAAGATGGTATCTGTTTTAAATCTTTAAGACGAAATTCACTACTTTCTAAGATAGCCTGACTTGGTGAAGGAATGTTAGCAGCTGGGGATGTTGTAATGAGTCACCAGTTTGACTCCAAAATGCTGTGCAAGATAATTTGATGACAACCTGTAGCCACTATTATGCTGCACACGTCATACCCGGGTAATTCATCGGCCAGTTTGACCAGATCAAGGCCATATTACCAGTCAGAGCTCATTTGGATCAATTCCGACCTGGGTGGTTAGTTCTGTTACCTTGTAAATGAGCTTAGTCACGTTGAGTATCTTAAAGGTAATGGCAGAAAGCCACGGTGCCATTTACTAGGGGTGTAAATCGCGGGTTTTTTCACGATAC
This sequence comes from Syngnathus typhle, assembly GCF_033458585.1. Taxonomy (NCBI): domain Eukaryota; kingdom Metazoa; phylum Chordata; class Actinopteri; order Syngnathiformes; family Syngnathidae; genus Syngnathus; species Syngnathus typhle. The sequence goes on from NC_083754.1 coordinate 5,925,091, forward strand.
GATACAATATCGATATAAAGAACTACGATACGATATTTGCCGATATCTTAAAGCCTGCTGCGATTCATTCACGATATATCGTGATATAGTGCTCTACGATCGATTTTTTTTTTTTTTAAATAAAAAATATAGAACAATATCCTGATTTATAACAATTCATACGCAAAATCAACAAGGTACTGCAAACTCTTTATTTAGGAAATGACAAGAGTATTGTAGTATACAAAGTGCTTATTTTAACACTGAACTTTGATGTCGTGTTTTTTCTTTAAATGTGCGGCGAGATTTGTGCTCCCTGAATATTTGATCACCGCATGGCAGGATTTACAAACTGCACGTGTCTTGTCCGTTGAGCCATTTTTTCTTTGGAATCCATAGTGCTTCCAAACGAATGACTTGAAGCCTAAAGGGGAGCAAATTTCCTCGTCTCTTTGGACACTAGCCATAGCACCAGCCCAGGAGCCGCGTACTAGTTGTCGCCTCCCCTTTCACGCGCGTGCTCTGCTCACAACACAACAACGCCGGGCGCACTGCTCCCGGAGAGAGGAAGCAAGCAACAATGAACTGGATTTCAAAATAAAGTCGCGTCTAATGTCCGAGGTCAAACACGGCGATATAAATCGATGTTTACCTTTAGCATCGATGCCAATAAATCGTAGAGCATTATATCGATTAATCGATGTGTATCGATGTATCGTTACACCCCTACCATTTACCATTTAGTTCCCCGCCCTCCACATCATTTCAGTTTACAGCAACAGGCAGGTAGGCCTAACCACAGGCCTGCTTTTTGTCCCCATCCGGTCAAGAACATTGTGGGGAAATCAATTGCCGGGCAGGCTAGTCGGTCAACAGTCGGCTCCCATCAAAGTGTGCACTCAGGAAGTCCGGTCTCCATGGAGACACAAACAATATACGAGACTTCCCTCAGGTGAATTCACTGTTTGCCTCTGCCGACTGAATTGCTCCATTTAGCTTTCATTTTCTTTCTTTTTCTCTTTTCTTGCCTTTGACCCCTACTGTTCAGCCGCGGGCTCTGAGCCCACCTTGTCTTTCTCCGTGATTCATTCACTCAGTGTCTCCCCCACTGACGGGTTGACGTCGCTGAAATTCAAGAGAGGATATAAGACGAAATTGGTTTTCTGTACATAACTGTTATCACAGAAGAGCATTTGGTATTGGCCTCTGGCAAGGTTGCAGAGGTGTGTCGGATGATCTCAGTGTTGCCCATGCTTGCTCTGTCCTCACGTGTATAATCTCTTGAGCTCCTCCTCGTTGTTGAAAAGAAAGGAAAATTTATAGCTGTGTCCTGCATCCTCGAGTACGTACACTTGATGCTTGATGAGTTTCTTTGGAATCTAGCCCCAATGGATTTGTTTGAAGCAATAGCGCAGCGTCTCCAAAATGTCTGATCAAAGCCCGGCTTAGCGGCCCAGGGGCTTCAACTCATGTTAATAAGTTGTCTAAGTGCCAGTCACGAGGCTTACGAACACCTTCTATCCTGAGAGATTGTGTATTTTTAAAAGTAGTGAGGAACACTGATGTGTGTTTTTTTTGGCAACTAACGGAGTCTGGATTTTATAATCTGCTCAAACTGTTACTTTTTAACATGCAGATGTGTCTCTCAGCCGCCACGTCAACTTTTATTGCATCAGGTCACCACTTAGCTAAAAAGATCAAGATTGAGCTGAAAAATGCCGCGTTAACGAGCTGATTTTAGATTGCGACCGAGTTGTGCCTCAAGAAATTCTCTTCACCTGTTTCTGGTTTCATATCCAGTATACGTAACAACATGCAGCCCCTCCAAAGCATCGGCAATTGCATATTAATTTATGCACCGTGTCTCTTGTCCTTGCAGCCAAGTAGTTTGCCTTGCAGCAGTCCACAGGCTGCCTGGGGCTGTTTGGTGGCCTTTTGGACAGGTTTCCTGTCGCCTGACTCAGCACCAGCTGTGCATGCCAACAGGAAAAACACCCCCCCCTCCCTCAAAAAAATAAAAAAACTCCCAAGAGTTTCATGGTGTTGACCAAAATAGCCCAAGGGATACTGTACATAAAAGTGCCTAAATCATATTGGATAATCGGTATCTTGATCTGTATTTCCCGATATCAGGATGAGAACATGTCGGTGTGCAATGTAACCACGAAAACTGGCAATACAAACTGAAACTAAACTTAAGGAAAATCGTGCCGTCATGGAGTACGGTCATACTAATCCTTGCAGCTGGTAATGTGCGCCTCTTAAGTCAACAAATATCCAGAAAAATATTGGGATATAATTTTGAGGCTATATCGCCGCAAAAAAACCCCAACCTAATCAAAAGCAGACCTTGGTCAATTTTCATCGTGGTTTGACAAGCTCCTCTGACGGTTTCCCTGGCTGACTTTATCCCGAACGCTCTTGGCATTGCCGGAGTCTATAAGCTTTATGACTTTTGCGTCCATGCCAGCCAAGGCAGGCAATCATCGCGGTGGCAGCGGTAATGGCTGTCGACGAGAGCTCGTGCGGCAGAGCATTGTGGTTGGTTGAAGCGCCCACTCTCGTTATAATGGAACAGCTGTTTGGAGCGCCGTGCAGCAGAGCAAGTCAGCGCAGAGTCAATAGCAGAGAAGAGCAACGTCAACAGAGATGGGATGGCCAGAGCTGCTGAAAGGGGGTAAACACCCGAGACCAGGTTTGGGGTTGTCAACACGAGAATGCACAAAACACCACGACATGGGGGGAAATAGGTGATTCGGTAATTTGCGGTGTGAATTACATTTCCAGATTGAAGTGGTTCTTTTCAAATTACAACTGCGTACGAGAACCAAACTGGGATCCGCCTCACCGCTTTTTACGTGTCCCCTCTTAGAAAGAGCAAAGTCGTTACTCATGAGACTTCCAGTTGTCCGCCACCTGACCCCTTTTATGACAGGTTGTAACTTTACTTGCCATTACTGTACTGGCTTGTTGGACTGCTGAGATAACAACTGTGGCGGTTGGCAAGCTATCGTTTTTATAACGGCAAGATCCAATTGTACCTTTTGGTTGCAATCCACTCTTTGAAAGTGTCATAACGTCTCAGCAAAAAAATGAAGATTCTGTATCCTGTAAAATTTTCAACTTCAGGAACGTCCAACTTTCTCCGGCTGGACTTTACAAATATCATCCATCACGGTATAACTAAAGTAGGATTCGCAATATGATGAGGTTCCGTTCTATTGCTTTATAATTGATATGCTTAACAAGGAATGAGCGGGGCTTTAGTGCCCTTTAAGAAAGGGCACTCGGTATTTGATTGATATGTTTTTTCCTGCCAGGAGAGCCAGCATCTTGTTAAAACCCAGGACCTTACCTCAGCTACGTTTACCAGCCCCCCCCCTCACCTTTATCCACGCATCCAAACAGACTAATGCACACCAGGCTGTCTGTCCCCTGCTCAACCTCAACCCCCTTCACAGTCAGAGGCCAGACAGGGTCAAGCAGAGGGCGAGACATTTATGAGGTGCAGATATTTTGGCAAGAAAGTATTCCTCCTGTTGACACTGAGCAACGTCGTCTGGATGCTGAGCGGAGAGGAGGCAGTAAAAAAATAAAATAAATAAATACATGGTATATCACAATAGGTAACAGTCAAGCGACCTTGGCTTTCCCACGAATATTCGTTGAGCGGTTGCATCCCTTCCAACCCACATTTTCCAAATTAGAAGGCAGACCTTTCCTATCTTGACTGTGTATCTCAAAGCATGGCGAGGTAATGAGGCAAGTCCTTCTCCAAACAAAGAATGTTAACCTCATCATACTCGGACCCCCTTGTCCTAATCTCCCCCCTCCTGCCCGCACGCTGCTGAGACAGCAAAGGGCCGTGACTCTGACACGGGGCGGCGGCCATCGTCAACACAAAAGGTTGTGGTAGCAAACAGCCTTGTTTGTGTTCACTGGGCTGTTGTTGGAGATGACTGATGTCGCCATTAACCCCTGGTGAGGGCGTTGGTGGGGGGATGGGTGGTGGCGATGCTGCTCCAAAAACACCCGTGGCCCCGCAGTCATTGACCCATATTGTTTCACCTTCGGGCCCTGTCAGCGGTTCATTCACTATTAACAGAGATAAGCGTTGGCAAAGCTGACAGGGATGGATGCGGACATTTTAAATTTCTACCGAATCATTTGTGATCATTTCCTTTACATTTTATATATCGAGTCTAATTTTTTTTTTTAAATCTGGTTTTTCTATGGCTCCGCCTTCTTTTTGTAGCTTGGCACGAGTGTGCTCCCGCTTAAATGTGCATCGACTGTATCTCTGAATCAGGCGCCATCATATTTACAGAGCTTGGCAGTTAAAGCCAGAAGGCTTTATCTGATGCTGTGACAGATCTGTCTATTTACCATGGAACTCCACGCTCGCCCAAACTCGGCTCAGCCCGAGACACTTACACAGAAAGACTTAGCACAACAAATAAAATTTGGCAGGCGAAGGTCTGATAAGTGTTCTCCAAATGTAACCTCAAATTCTTCCGCATCGCGATGCGTTGACGAGAGCGCAGCCAAAAATCACAGACGTAATTCGTAGATGTTTGTGGACGAGAACAATCCAGTGTTTTTATTTCTTTTCACTGTTTGGCCTCTAGAAGACCACTTTTATTTAAGAAATGCAAAATGCGACATCACACCCATTTTTGAAAAACTGTCACATTCTCATAAAGCGCTCTTGGACAAACAGCAACGTTGACGTGAAAATAAATAGTGTTGGCGAACAAAATAAACTTTTGTCAATACAAGAGTCAGGATTGCATATAAAACAAGACTAATGTAGACAAAACGGACTTGGCACAAATTAAATAAACTGAAATGAACTTAGTCCATTGCTTTGTGAATCTGATTGTCCTTCACAGTTACTATCGAGTATGTGCGCGTACTGTACAAAATCGACATGATATTCAAATGGAAATAACATTTTTGAATGCTCAATCTCATATTTTGTCAGTACCTGGACGTTCATGCTCACGCTCCCTGGCGGGCTTTTAAAACTGCGAGAAGCCACAAGCAGAGCCAACACACACAGCGGAGGAAGATTTCTGATCAGTAATTTCCGATTCAAATTCGATACAGGTGCTTTGCGATACGATAAATTCAAATCAAGATATTAAAGCCACTTTGGTATGTTTTTTAGGATGTAGCACATTGTTAGAAGAGCCAGTCTTGTTCTAAATTCATTTGTATGGACATGATTAGTGATGACTCAAATGTCATTCATATCTTAAATTATTATCTATGATTGCAGTCCGCTGGGGTCTGCCTTAAAAATCAGTTGAGAAGGACATAAATAAAAAATGATCGGTTAAAAAAACAACAAAATAACATTTACAAAAAAGCCACTTGACCTTTTTTTAAAACAGGACGACTCAGAATCTCTCAGAGAGCGAGTCTTGCCCGGTTATCCACCATATCCTTCTCTCTTTGTGCTCTGTCTGTTTCCGTCTCAGCAGGGCATAAGCAGTGCAACGCTAACATCTTCAAAAATGAGTTCCCAAAGCAAAAGAAAGAAAGCAAAAAATAACAACGACAACAATCTATACACATATAAAAATAAATCAATTGCAAACATGGAAAGATACATCTCATATGTACAATATAATCCCGTATAAAATAGCTTTTATGTACATATCGACAACAGACAACGATACAATATTCCATCTGTACAATCTGTACACCTGAACACTGAAGACAGGCGAGAGGTACTGAAGTGTATGGCTTGATTTGGATCCATTTCAAAATATTTACAGACATCGACTTTACACGTCGTCAACTTCCCTGGAATGACGAGGCTTTGGGAGAGTCCCGAGTCTCGCTCGCTTTCACTTCTTGGTTCAGGTAAGGCTACCTTCATCGAATTGGTCCTATAGAGACCGCGACGGCCTTGGCCAGCTTCGTTTCGGTGACACGTGATAGAAGCCAGGTTTATGAAACCGTTAGACCGATAAAACACCAGTTTTATTGATGGCTGTGATGCAAAGGAAGACCCAGAGTTCAGCCGTTTTACTTAAATGGTCCAAGTTTTCGAAGTCTTCCACGGAGGTTAGACATCAGTAGTCTCCAGTGTGTAGTCTCAGACAGCCCGAAACCAAGCAACACATCACTTTACAAGGCTAGAGTGGGGCTTCTTTGTAAAGTATTGGACTTTGATATTTCCGGCAGAGGAATTCTTCAGTAGTTTCCTCATGGAGGTTCAGCACAAGATCGAAACCCCTTCAGCAGTGACCAGCTGACCAGTGGTGGGGTCATAAGTCCCGGCCAGGTAATACAAATCTGGCACGGTACTGTTCGGCTTCTGATTGCGTGTCAGACTCTCATATTCCTCTTGACTAACGACCTGGCACTTATGAGAGATTGTCTGGACATCATTTTCATCCTCATGACATGACTGGTACAGGGCATGCTGGTTGGGAAAGGTTTGAGGTTAGTCAGAGCAAAACTAACATATTCCGGCAGAACAAACGTCTGCTTACCTTGCCGTCTCGCTGCCTTTTTCCTTGTTTGGTCTCTTCAGGGTGGTAGAACCACTTAACTTTGACTACCATGCTAGATGTCCAAGACTCCCAGAAGTTTTCAATTTTACCAATGTATGGTAGGTTAGGGCGCCCAGCTGAGAGGAACACGGCACAGTCTCCCACTTTCACTGCTTCCTTTCCTCTCACGATGCCCTTGTAGAAAAGCTTCTTAGCCTTACCTTTTAAGCCCCGCCTCTGTGGAAATCCAGACACGTCAGCAATCTTTCTTGATAAGCGCTGAAACCGATAATATCCTCACCTGTGTCGGGCTGCCAGACCATCTCCACATCTGGCGTCTCGCAAGGAATGTGGACATCTTGGGCCTCGGTATACATGAAATGTCATCTGGTAGCATTCTTGGTTTCTTGACAAATTCTCTCGATGACTTAGAGATGGAACTGTCGCAGTCTTTCCTCTTAAGAGATTTACTGTTGGAGACGTGTTCATCAAGCGGTCCTTTGGTATTAGAAACAGCCAACGCTTTGGCCACAAACGAATGTTGCCGTGAGGACGTGGAGGCTCCACTGGGTTGGAGGAGTCCTCTGTGAGAAGACAGGCAGTTCTGTAGCATTAGTGTCGAACTTTCCTCATCCTCTGAGCTGTAGGACGAGTCGTTGTCAGAGGAACATAAGCTGGAACTTGATATTGAGCCTGATGAAGAGGAGCTGGATGAACCAGAAGATGAGGATGAAACTGCAAGATGAGAGAGAAAATGTCCACCTGTCCTTAGACCCCCTGAAGCTAATCTAAGTGCAGCCCTTTTCCTCTCTTGCTCTTCCTCCTCTTCATCATCCATATCAGAGTAGGAGCTATGACACTCTCGGTGCGAACTGAAGCCCAAGTCTCCATATTCTCCTAGAAGCAATGGAGGCTTTCTTTGGGGCGTTGTTCCTTTCAGGAGAAGTTCTACCCTCGAGTTGTCACCCTTTTTGTTGTCTTTAACAAGAAGGACCGGATGTGAGTAACCCTGCGTCTTGGGCATTCCACTCAGACTGGAAGAGCCGCCTCGCAGCAACAGAGCCTTGCTGTTCTTGGTCTTTGGGGAAGTTACTCCTTCGTGATCTAATTTGACCAGAAACTCCTGACTAGACTTCTTCACCCTGGGTGCAACCAATTCGTCTGGTCTGCGTTTCTGTCCGTAAATCCCACTTTTTGGACCGACAGATGAATATGGACGTGATCCTGTGGACTTGGTACAGAAAGAGGAGTAGCCATTTGCAATGCTGCTAAAGGAGTCCACCTCAAAGGAGCTACTGCTGAAAAGCCCTTTGGATTGGGTGGAGGCAAGCGGTTGGATGGGAGTCAAGGCAAATGAGTCATCCTCCCTCAATCTCAAGGCCTTTCTCTGTGTCCCATTGAGCTGAAATAGATTGTGGGACGTCCTCTTCCTGGTGCTCGTCAATGAAGGCCATGCCACAAAGAGGGAAGAATTTTTATTGGCATTTTCAGCCAGCTGTTGCTTTTGTTTTTTCCCAGATCCCTTTGGTCTCCCTAGGATGAAAAAAATTGCGGTGTCATTATCCAAGCTTTCTTGAAATTTAGGACAAATATAGTGTTTTATTTCTTACCTGGTCTTCTTTTTGGGAGAGTTAGCGGTTGGTTGCTTTTGACCATACTGACAGTGTTGAATTTGTCATTGGCTGTATTATTGAAACTGGAGCTTTTCTTGACCTGACTCGAGCTGGGTCCATACGCAGCAGGAGATGTCTCCTCACCTTAGGAATTATACATCGATTTCAATAATTAGCATTTATTTACAGATAAACATCTTCAAAAGGCGGACACTCACAGCGTATTTGATATCCCGGCGGTAGGAGGCGGATGTTTGGTACAGAAATCTTCCCTCGGTCCCCGTCGTCAAACTCTACCATTACTCCTGGCCTCGCCTCATCGGTTGAAATCCCTGCGAGAAATAAACGTAAAATTTGTCAGAGTGAATATTTGGGATGTACAAGATACTAGAAATTGAGGTTGACGTCTCACCTCTGCGAACATAGCCTGGGTACAAGCACCGTGAACGTTCACTCCAGTAAGCGCACACCCTGGTTCCTTCACCTAGCATAGCTTCTGACTCGGGGCGGACGTCAAGGACCTGATACCCGGATGAAAATGTCATTATGGTTTGTTACAAGCTGTCCAAAATACCAGACACACATGTTGAAGCAGTTTGAGCAAACTGAAACCAAATTCATGAGCATCCAGTGTGCCGCAGTTGTAAGCGGTTGCTTACTGCGTGTCATGCCAATGTGCCAGTCAGGGCTGAAAGCAACGGAAGCCTGGATGTAGTTAAAGCCTGACTTGCTGAGTAATACCAAAGAAGGCCTGAATAGAGAGCTTGTGATTGCCGGTTGCCAGATCCTCCTTCCAACAATACAGGCAGCCCTAACATCCGCCTCTCACTGGGGGCTCTTTCAGGTTGCTTTCATTTACTGTTGCCATGACGAGAGACCCTTTTGAAAGATGAGGCGTGGATGTGTGTGCAAGCGTGTGCAAGAAGGCGCTCGGGGAAAATTGTTGATGATCTCTCTTAACGTCCAACAAAGGATCTTGCTAGTTATCTCAGGCCACTGTGAGTAAAGCGGGTCCAATATATGGAACTATTGTTCCTAACCCCCCATCAACTGAAGTATTTACTACAAGCTCAAGTCATGACTGTCGGAGATAAACTCACAGCTTCCCGAAGCAGTTGCTCCAATGAATAGATCTTTGCCCGGTTTCCCCTTTCCCCGTCAATTGTGACACTAAATCTGGAAACAAAAATGCGTATTTATTAGGCTTGATATCCTTGAAATTAATACAAAAATAATAATAATAATAAATAATAATGGTAATACATGACCAATACTTTAATTGCAGTCACTCACAAATGTCGGTTTTCTTAAAAATAAATAAATACAATTTCCCCAGGATAGTCAAAAAACAGACTGTCATTGCTTACATATCTGGGAAATCCATAGTGTGGATCCTGGCAGCATAAAGAAGCTCATCTCCCTTTGAGACCAGAATCTTCAGTCCATCCGTTAAGAGTTCTTTCGTCAAGACACAATTAGGAACTGCAACTGAAAAACGCAAAACATCCCAATAAATATTTTAGCATCCCTTCAAAATTACCACATGATGTGGTTTGTAATTTAGTTTACCTTCGGGGTTCTTTTTACCCGAATCACTGTTGTCCTCGTCGTCGTCCTCTTCCGAGAAGCTGCTGCTATTCATCTGAAAGCCCTCATCGGCCGCAAAACTTTCCAACAGTCGACTGACTGCTCGGCCTTTTGTCTGTGGATCATCGAGGTCAAACTAGACAAATCTCAGAATTTATTTTGCATTTAAATAAGGTGACTGCTTCTGGTACCTGATGCTCTTTGGCTCTTCTGCCTCTGCTTCCGTCCTCAGTCTTTGACACCGGGGCCCAGCTATTTCTCCGCTAATGGACAAGATGATGGGGGGGTAATTATGATTTTGGGGTAAATTACGAAAATCTTTATGCACAAATGTAATTAGCACACGATATTATTTTGCACATCTATGAAAATGACTTCTTGCTAACCTTGATTGTTCCACTCAAGATGGTACTTTTCCGCGTGGCCCTCTTTAACCTCTCGCTCGTTGTTGGAAACGTTGGCAGCCCTATGCTACGTCGGAAACGGTTGCCCCGGTTGCTGTGGCTTCCCCACCGAGGCTCCTTGGGCCTGGGAGCTCGCGGTCCACCAACCCCCCTTGCGTTGTGGTCCTCAAAGTGGGTTTTGACTGCACTGGCCGGGCTCAGTCTACCGGGGTTCTTCTTTCGTACTTTGACCTCACCTTCCGTGCCCGAAAGAGTATGGGAGCCTGTGCGGTTCAATTACAGAAACAGACACCGTTAACAAGCCACAAAGAGAAACGCAAAACAGATGCTTCTCGTGAAGATTCCTTATAAATCAAACAGTCGTCAGTCTTACCATAAAGCTCCTGTCTCTGTTTTTTGTTCCTGGCTTTCTGATTGGCCTCCAGTTTTACAATGGACGAAGGACTTGGACCGGTCACAGAGGAACAAGAAGTCACATCTCTTGGCGGTTGTACTCTTAGGTCTTGACCTTCATCACTATCATTACTGCCTTCCTCCTCTTCCTCTCCTGATGGGAACCGAGAATACAGAGCATGCATTTTTGGGGTTAGAGAGTCTTATCAAATGCCTTGGTGAACTGTGATTATCTTGAATGTCTCCATTATTTCAAAAACACTTCATCAGCAGTCAAGTAAACATTGAACTGTTCATTGAAATGATGTATGAAGTGCTTTGCCTTGATGATATTTCCTGGTGTGAAGCCACATGCAACAGAGCCGGAAAACAACAGTGAGTGTGTGCGTGTGTGTCTGTGTGTGTGTTTGTCACATTGCTCTCCTTGAGCCAACCAGTCTCTCCGTCTCCAGGGCTGTCAAAGCCTCTCAGAGGCAAGTGTCCGCAGCTGCACATGTAGCGCGGAATCAGTCAACAAGGCTAGTGTCAAAATGTCCATGCGCACCTTGTCTTCCACACAAGGTGTTCCTCACCTTTTCACCTACATCTGGTTGCCTTCAGAGTGATTTGCGGATTTTAAGACTCACTAGAGTGTGGCACTGAATATCATGCAGTGGCATTCCTCTGATCTCGAGGTTTACGGCGGTTCCTTTTGAGTTCAACCGCTCTTAAACCAGAATGGTTGGCTGTTATGTGCTTGTCACTTTGGATCAAGAGGTGAAAGGTAGTTATGTGTGTTTTGCATTATCTAATATCAGTTAATAAAATACATCTGTGAAGTGCGTATCAATAAGAAGGTTGGTTTTGAAATATTCTCATCTTACCTTGTTCCGAGGAGTCACTTTCAGGATTTGAACTGTCTCCCAGTGACTCCCGTCTTTGTCCACGGTGAACCCTCACTCTGGTCTTGCTACGATGAGCAGAACCATGTGTCTCTTTTTTAGATCCGCGGTGCCCTTCCCCAGCCCAGCTCTCCTGAGGACAACTGTCCACACTTGCTGCTGAGAGAGTTGAACAATCCTTCTGAGATCTAGCTTTGCTCAACCTTACAATTAGCTTTGACGGGTGAAATAATCGCAAAGCATGTACCTGTGTCACTGTGTCCCCCAGACTCTCGTCTGTCTCCCTGGCTCCGGTGTCCATGCTTTGAGTTGCACGGTGAAACCTCCTTGTCCCTGTAGCGCACCCCTGAGAGACTCTTTTTCGCCTGGCTTTTCTGTTTGAGCTGTGCCACATCGGCAGCCAACTTTGAGCCCAGAACACTTTGAGGACCACCTTTTTTGCAACCTTGCGCTTTTATCTGCTACAGCAGAAGAGGGACAGTGAGACCTAGTTAAAGCTACAGCAAAAAAAATACGACTATAAAAGCTAAAACAGAATATTAAGTGCCCAGGTGTAAAACGCATTAACATGAAGTGCTCGGGTTTCGACTCATGTCGTTTGTATTTAATTAGAAACAGAGCTCAACAAAGTCGTTTTTTAAATGCAACTGTGGCCTCTTTAATTCGGAGTTGCGTGGCGGATTAAAGAATAGCGGACAATGAGATCCTGACCTGTGTGCTTCCAAGTTGTTCAAAGGCTCGACAAGACAGCCTCTTCTTCCTTCTCTGGCTGTCTCCTCCCCCTCCGAGCTCCTCAGGCGTCAGGGAATGCCCCGTCACCATCGGCCTGTCAGTCAAAACAAGGGAGATGAATTCATTAGACAAGAATCGCAGTGGTTTGAGGGGAGCGAGGACATCACAAGGAAAAAGACTTAAATCATCTAATAACTTCGCTATGTCTGAAACAGAGCAACATATAAGTAGAAGGACAGCCTGGGACTGTGATGAAAAATTGGCCATCTCACAAGAAAGCTGCGTTTGAAGGGAGATCGGTACACGGGAATGCACACAGCATGTGACCTAGCATTGAAAAGTTTGGGCAAGTGCTTGGAAGGATATTTATATTTAGCGCTATTGTTTTCAGTGGAAAAAAATGATAGATCTCCAATTGCATTGTCATTTTGGATCCTTTCACCAGCGCTAAAGAAGCAACACAAGTCAACCACTTCAAAAAAATATTGCAAAACTATTTATAGTGTATCCAATTCGGCAACCGCTAAAGTCTAGTGAATGGGTTGAGAATTTCTCACATCTTTAATTTCATGTTGTCAGTGATCTGATTGGAGCAATGTCAAATGTCCACTGAGACTCGTTTCAACAATCCATCCCTGCAAGCGGTTAGAATGACATTTTCATCATCTTTTTTTCCTCAGTAAATATATGACTGAGTAAGCAGCCCCATTATCTCATCGTCGGAATTCAGCCTTGAACAATCCTTAAGAGAATACAATGACTGGGGTTGTTGTGTGGTGGGGTCTGCCAACTGACTATCTGGAGAATGACGGTAAAGTGCGACTTGTCTGCAAGAATGATTCTGCCGTCCGCCGCTAACCATGGCAAAGGCTTTTGGGTTAGCTTTCCCAATTGATTAGCTGATGTTAAAAGCTTTGCTACTATAGCACAAAGAACACCAGTGATGTAGCTTCGGCCTCTGTCCTGATTGACCCGTTGCCCTGGGTCGTGACACCCAAATATGACAACTAGCTATGACTTGTACACGGTGAGTGACTAGCCCGTGCTACAGCTTGTAAAACACCCGCCAACCCCCTACGGCATGTTCGGTGGCGGGCCACCCTTCCCCCAATGCACCTTGCTGCGGGGTCTTGGCCCCGTTACCCTTTCACTTGGGCGTCACTGTCACCCGGCATCAGCGTCCCCCTCCCCTGGCGTCAGCGATGGCCTGGTGAGGGGGCAGGGGCGATACGGTTGAAAGAAGAGTGAAGGTGACATTCTAGAAGGGCAGCTCGGGGCACTGTCGTTGCCCGGAAACCACGAGAAAGAAGCGTGACACAACTAACCCAACCCTGACGGTGTTTGATTTCCCAATTCTTCTGCCTTAGCGCAAACAACACTATTTGGAATGACCAACATGTAATAGTTATATTTAGAGTCAAAATCCCTTTCCTCATCGTAAATATTGTTTTTATATATAGATGTTTATGTGAGCAGAGGTCACTATTTGAAGAATTACTAACCTATATTTATTTTAGTAATATATTTCGTTTCATTTTTTACTGTACTCAAATGGCCTTGCCTCGTGGCCATTTGCATGCGTGGTATTCAATCTGTAGAACTGAACACGGCCATCGTGTTATCCTTCGTGACCCACGTTGACCCATTGAGCCCATATGACAGTGAGGTGTCACATTCCTTGCACAGGGCAAGATTACCAGAGAATTCACAGTACTCTAATTACATCGTCTGCTTGTTAGCCCCGCCCCCAACCAAGCATTACATGCGGTCCAATAATACCAAGTTGAAACCTAATGGGTAGATTTTGTAGGTATGTCCTAACATAAATATTCTGCAAATAGCCATGAGCACAGCTGACACAGTTATGTCGTTAAAGAATTAACACCGACGTTGAGGATTAAATGGACTTTCTTGAATGGTTCGATTGACTTCTCCCTTTTGTTTAACGCCAGTGAAAGGCAGTAGGAGAGATGGCGGGACTAAAACTTGACGCACTTGACTTTTCTTTGGCCCTCGGATGACACTGAGCTCGTTGTGAGGATGGGCTTCTTCTTCCTGGGTCGTCCCGGTCCTCTTCGTGCTGGGCTACGTGGCGTTTCCTCTTTTCTGTTTGAGCACACGTCAAAATGATGTTGTTGTGAGTAGGAAAAATGAGTATAAATAGTCGGAAAGGCGTATCCCGCTTACTGATGATCGTGTTTCCTCTGGAGTTTGGCTAGCTCCCTCTGCTTCTCTTTATAGTGACGTTGAAGCTCGGCCAACTTGACACGCATCTCAAGCTCGGGACCGTCTATCGTTTCCATGCTGCCTTTGGTTTGGCACACCTGGAAAGTATCCATTGTCTCTTTAACATGAACCCAAATAAGAGCTTTGAGGGTGTTGACACCAAAATTATACTCTTACTGGTTCATTGCGTGGCGTCCAGCTACATTTCCTTCGCAAGTTGAAGGTCTTGCGAACTGGGAACTGTCGACCCGAACACGTAGCGTTGCCTGCCCGTGGACTCGTCTCCAGTAATCGGGCTGTCGCTAGAGTTGCCAGGCTGTGGAGGTCAAACATCAACAACTCCTCCTCTGTGGAAAAAGACATGGTTGATGCTCGTGATGAAAATTTAAAGCCTAATGAATTGTCTTGTTGTCCCACACATTTTGATAGACTTGCTGTGACTTTGAAACATTGCACCGCTTCCCTAAGCTGTCAACAGTGCTTCATCACAAGCGCCTCACTGACTCCGAAATCAGTGGATGAAACCTTTTTTTTTTTTTAATCGAGGTCCCTTTTGGGAGCTGTTAAATGCATTAGGACGCTGTGGTAAACACAAAACATCCTTTGCTTGAATGATATAAAAACACATGGCGCTTTGGAAAACAAGGAAGCTTTTAAAGGCACTTTGAAACAATGGGTTCTAATTAGCAAGGCAATGCTCCAGGGTGCTGAAAACATTGACTGCATTTGTGATTACGCACAGGCTAGGGGGTAGTGTTGTGTACGGTGAGGTGGTGGAACAATCATTGGGTTTCTTTTACTGTATAACGATGGTTATCTGTTCAGTGTTAACACATTTACTGAGATAGATGCCTTGTGGGGACCCTTTACATTTTGTGACATCTGAAGGGATGGGAAGTGACCACCTAGTGAATGAAACCTACGCAAGTGCGCGTGTGGCTCAAGTAACATTGTTCCCCGAGGAAGAGAATATATGGGAAAGAGAGAGGTGAACACCCTCTCTTACAGGATTCGACCCTGTCCTGCTACTTTTGTCTCTCTCCCTCCAGAGGCTTTTGCATCGTGAGAGCAGCCTTTTAGGAAATAAAACTGCCTTTAGCGCACCAAAGAAAGGAACGGCATGCAGAGGATTTCCCTAGGGAGATTTCACCAGAGGCTCTAGAGATGGAGAAGAAGAGCCAAGAACCTAGAAGTGAGCACAGAGCAACGAAGGCTAGCCCTGAGGGGGAAGTGGGAGGTGGTCTCTGTGGGAAAATGTAGTCGAGTGATTGGTTACCAGAAAAATGATTTCCTTACCTCTGCTTTCCCCACTGCGGTGTCTCTTCTGTTGTAGCTCCAGGTCGGCCACCTCACTGAGCAGCTCCATTCCCTGACATGGGTTGCTCTGTGACGGGATCGCCGGTGTAGAGTTGAAAGGAAGCAAGGGGAACGGGGGGACGTCTGTACAGAAAGCAGCAGCGATTAGCAGCTCAAGGCTCCAGTAGCACGGCACAAGAGGTTTGTGGGATTCAGTAGACGTCGCCTGGCTTGGGCTGGGGACGGACGCCGCTGCAGGGGAAAGACATGCCATCTCCAAGGGGGCCTTGTCAGCCGCCAGCATGTTCCCTTGCTGCTTCTGCTTGCAGTCCTTGATTTCTTCCACGCATTGCTCCAGCGGGGCTGCCGGGGTCGTAGTGTTAAGCTCCACGATGGTGCCCGGGCCGGGTGTGTGCTCTTCTGACATAGCAGGCTCCACCTGGGTCTCCTCACTCATAGGCTCATCGTCCTCCAAGGTGATGACAGTCTCTGCCCTTTCTGCTTGATCCGTGCACAGGGGCACCACTGGACAGGAAGCAGCCTCGCACAGCGGGCTGTCAGCAGGGGGGCAGACGAGCACCTCTTCCTCGGAAGCCCCCTGCGTCTCCGCCTCGTTCTCCCTTGATACATAGTTGGCTACTGTAACCGCTGCGCCCTCCACCTCCTCTCTTTGGTCCAGGACTCGCTCAAGGATGCCCCCCTGATCTCCCTGATCCACTTCCTTAGGTTCAAGTGGCTCAGAGAGAGGCCTGACCACCGCTTGGCAGTCAAGCCCCTCCCCAAGGCTAGAAAGAGTCTGCGGGGCATGCTCCGAAGGCTCAGATTGGATTGCTTCCAGGTCGGCTGGTTCTGCAAGCTGAATGTTCTGGGGAGAAGGCCCGTTCCTGTAGCCAATCGTGACAGCAGAGTATGTGTATCCAGGAGGCAAGTCTTTAGGGGAAGAAAGAAATTTCAATTATTTCAGTAGCCGCGCCAAGAGGGTTATGATCTCATCAGTTTGTTTGTTTGTGAACAGGTTTACAACCAAATTTGCAAATTCCACAAAACGTTTAGGAGCAGTTATGCAAAAACTAAGCAAAAACCTGGAATTTTTTTACCCCTTTGAGTGATTTAAAAAAGGAAAACTGCAGATTGAAATTAGGATTGTTTGGCCTTGACGAAGTTTGCACTCTGCTGAATGACACTTTTTGTAATTGATAACAGAAAAAATATATAAACCTTCTATCTAAATATATAATTGACCACAGCTATAATGTGCTGAAAAAAATCCTCACAAGTACTTAAAAAGCGCTTGAATTCGACCTTGTAAAGATGATACCTGTCTCACATCAAATCCTGCATGCACTAACGACTTCAGTTGTAAATCCTTTTGACACATTCTGCTTACCAGGCTCCAAAGATTCTGGATAGTTTTGTGGGGGCTGGCCCTCCCCTCGCTTAACCTGGGGATCGGCCTCTTTGGGCATCTGGGATCGGGCCGGACTCATGGTAGGTGAGTGGGGGGCCGTAACAGCTGGGCTGGGAGCCCGGCACGGTGTTGCGGGAGTGCTTTTGGAATGCGGGTGCATTGAAGGGGACTGGCAGCAAGGGGACAAGAGAGCAGTGCAGGCTCCAGCAGGGGAGGTGTTTCTTTGGAGAGGGTTATAGGAGTAGGGCTTGGATGGTTTTGATGTCCTTGGTTTTGGGAGAAGTTCCTCCAGGTCAACAGAGGGTTCAACGCCCCTTTTCTGCATCCATTGGGGTTAAGACAAGGCATTAGGAAAAGCTTAAACTGATTATTTGCTCAGAGTTGCTCAAATTTGTTTCCGGTCACCTGATTATGAGGGGCTTGGTGTTGCATGTCCATGCCATGCACAGCTTTGTGTTGTTGCTGCTGCTGCTGTGGTTGATGAGGCTGCGCGTGCGCTTGCTGCGACTGGTGGCTTTGGTGCTGATGCTGAAGCTGTTGATGCTGCTGGAGAGCGTAAAGCTCCTGTTGCCGTAGAAACTGGGATCGAGAGTATACTGTGGGATGCTGCATGTGGGAGGCTGGGCCCCGGGCGCCGTACACTGGGGGCCAAAGTCCTTGCTGTTCCATCACATCTAATGAGAACAGGAGAGTGAGACAAATGGGGGTTCTTAAAACTGAAAAGACATTTTAGTTTCAATATCTGATAGCCTAACGTATTGTATTTACTTTTAGTCATCTTTACCAGATTAATTTTTTAAATAATTTATTTTAAGACAAACCAGACTTTTAAGTGAAGATGGACTAAAAGTCATGATGTGTGATGTTGCTGAGTCGGCGAGAGATGAAAAGGGCCTTATTAGGACATACCGAGGTGGTGGGATGCCGGATGAGTAGGGGCATCCGTGGGTAGGACCACCAACTGAGCAGAGGGATCCTGAGGCAAAGGCAGGACTGGTTGAAGAGGGCCTGGCATGGCTGCGGAGAAACCAGGGGGAAGATTCTGGTGCAGGGCAGTATGACCTATACCTGCTTTAAATAGAGAATGGGGACTCTGCATTGAATCGATCCGTAATACCTAAAATGAACTCGATAATAATCTGGCGATTTTACCATAAGAGTGTCCTGTCATCCAAAGGGATGGGCTTCCAGTTCTTGGCATCCAATGGTGGTGAGCAGAATGTGCAGCAGGGTCTGCTAATTGGCCAGATTGGAGGGAAGTCCCGCCTGGGACCATGAGATGAGACGTGAGGTCCCCGTGGCAGCTGTTGGAGGGATGAATCCTGGAAAACTCCACCCTTTCCTTATTATCTCTGTGTCGGGATATCAGAGAAAGGTAAACATAGGGGATCGCAAATGATCGCACAATGCAAAATTAATCTCAAGTAAATGCCTTGGAGTGGTTTACCTGAGATATGCGTCTCGATCCCTGTTCAAACACGTCAGACCTATCTGTTCCCCGCTCATCATTTTTCTCTCCTGCTCCGTAGTTGGATCTGAGGGATACATGGTATGGGCTGGTCCTATGAGACAAACATTAGCTTACAATTAACTAGGTCTGTTCAGCCTTGTGTGTCAAGGAGAGGACAAATTCTCTGGTGGCTCAGCTTTTTTAAAAACACCAACTTAACCCACAAGAGACTTGGTACGCTAATATATCCGCGCAAGACTATTCCAGCCAATAAGCAGCAGGGGG
The DNA here is from genome assembly GCF_033458585.1 of Syngnathus typhle. Lineage (NCBI taxonomy): Eukaryota > Metazoa > Chordata > Actinopteri > Syngnathiformes > Syngnathidae > Syngnathus > Syngnathus typhle. Next base: position 5,943,851 of record NC_083754.1, read on the forward strand.
AGTTGTGCACAGTGACTGGCTTTTTCAAAGACTGATTTGACTGCACTTTAGATGTAAATTAGATGTAATATTTTCTTTCCGGCTGTTCCACTTGATTTTCCTTCATTTGGAACAACTGCCTTTGCTTGTATGCGGTCCTTATGTAAATTATGTCAGTATGAACGCTTGTCGTTTGAAATGTTTCTAATTGCTGCTTTAGCAAGCTTCTATATGGGCTATTAGGAAGATGAATGTCTGAATCAAGTTGTTAGTCCATAACCACAATGGGAGAAAATCATTTACAAACCCCATAAGATCATAACGTTTCCAACTAAAAGGGTACTAACGGCTAAAAGGCCCGACGCAAATATATTTTGAGCTGGTTCTACTGATGAAGAAGTTGACATTTGACTTCACCTTTCACGGTGGGCGGCACTCTGCCATGTCTGCTGCTGGAATGGCCGTCTGACAAATGACATGACGGTTCCCTTTGTCTTGCCACGGCGACCGCAATACCAACCGGGGGTTGCCGCACCTCGCCTTCCCCGTGGCCCGCTTCACCGATGTCCCGATGTCGTCCACTGTAATCGGGACGCTCATTGTCGCTGACTGGGCCCTTCCTTGATGGAAGAGTCTGTTTGTTAATCTGAAGGGCGCAGCTCCCCCCCGCAGGCCCCGATTTCAGGCTCCCGAGACCACCGAAGGGGGTTTTCTGAGAAAGGAGCTGTGGCTGCTGCTGGTTGCTATACTTGAGTAAGCTTTTCATGGCACTGCTCTCTCCCCGGGTTGAGCCTTGGCTGTCAGGTTGTTGCTGTGGCTGCTGCTGTTGCTGACTAACTGAAGGTGCAGTCGTTGGCGGAGGAGGCGGATTTATTCTCTGCTGCTGTTGCTGCGAATGTTGCATAGTACTGCTTCCTAACTCCATGTAGGACTTTCTCTGGTCCTCCTCATTGTGTGCCATGTGGTGAGGAGGTCTCATGGCCCATTGCGGCACAGGGGGCTGCTGCTGGTGGTGCTGCCGCCCACCGTTGCCACTGTAACCATAAACTGACAGTTCAATTTTTCTTTTCATCTCCTGCACCGTCCCCTGGTTGAGGTCACCCGAAGACGGAGCATCAGAACCAGGTCGCCCGTGCTGCTGGTGGCGAATCCTGGCCACCTTTTGGCCATCTCTCTGTAAGGAGCAGCTACCGGCAGAAGCGCTATGCTGACTCATATTTTTGTTTCCAAGTGCGGAGGGATTTGCTGGGGGTCCTGAATGGGAACAGTCTCTATAAGGTGAAGTGTTGACAGAATGCGGGACAGTGTGTCCAGTTTTGGGTCCCTGGGGCATTGAGGATCGGAACATGTCCATGTCAACAGCGCTGTTTACACACTCAACACTGCGTGAGCGGACAACCTGGTGCTGCTTCTGGGGTTGTGGAGGTTGTTGTTGTGGTTGTTGTTGGATAGATGGGGGAAGCGGAGAGGCTTGGAGATGGTGGTGATGCGACTGCATCCAGTCTGGAGCCTTCTCTGTTTTTCTGTACGTGTGCTGTTGTTGCTGCTGCTGCTGCTGCTGCTGTTGTTGTTGTTGTTGTTGTTGTTGTTGCTGCTGCTGCTGCTGCTGCTGCTGGTGCTGCTGCTGCTGTTTTCTATGCCAACTACCGTGGTGTCCACCACCTGCATTCTTTACCATGTTTTTGTCCTTGGTAGTCCCCCCTCCACTGCCTACAATCTGGAAGTCAGGGTTCCCGAGTTGAAATGGTCCGCCATGTTTTTCCCCTGCGTCTGCCACAGACGGCACAAATGTAGGCCCTGTGACTTTAGGTTCCCGCCCGGCATTTGCTTGCCCCCTGTCGTGTGAGGCGGGGTTACTTAGTGGGGCAGGAGCGGGTGGACAGAAGAATTCTGGGTGATGGTGAGCATGGTGGGAAGGGTGTGGATGGTGCGGGTGGCTCGGGTGAAGCTGAAGGCAATGGAAGCCTCCTGGGTGTGCATGCGTATGGGGGTGAGTGTGCGGGTGTGGGTGGGTGTGCGCCCCTCCAGTGGAGCCCAACTGTAAGGGTGGGGCTACGGAGTAGGACAAAGTGTGGTGAAGCGGCGCCTGCCCCCTTTCTAGGCAGTCTGAGGGCTGTTCGCTAATTCGCATCTCCCCACTTATCCCTTCTTTGGTGCAGCGGCTGTTTCCGCTGGAGCTCATATGTCTGCCGTGACCGTTCCCTCCACCTGCAATAGTTCCCAAGGGTGTGCCCTCCCCTCCACAACTAGACATAGAGGTCTTGGGCCCAGCCACATTTGCGCTCTCTCCATTTTGCATCTTGCCATTGTGCAAACAAGCGCTCAATGGCTTGCCCATAATTTGTGGGTCCTTGCTGTATTCCATTGGGAGCGACGCCTTGTGCCTCTCCAGGGCCCGGCTGTTAACTTCCTCCAGGGGCATTGGATGGTGGGGATAGTGTGGGTGCTGCTGATGGGAGTGGGAATGGTGGTGATGGTGGTGTGCGGGCAGGGCAGATTGCTGGCTGTGGTGCTGCGGTTGCTGCTGCTGCTGCTGCTGCTGTTGTTGCTGCTGCTGCTGCTGCTGCTGCTGCTGTTGATGTTGCTGTTGCTGTTGCTGTCTTTCCTTCGCCTCCTGTTTGCTATTCGACCTCTCCTTGTCTTTGACTGGTCCAACTCCCCTCTCCACCGCTCCCTCTTTGAGACCCTTGAGCAGACTCGCTCCACCACCTGGATCTCTTTCTCTGCTGCAAGGCCCCTGGGAGAGTCCCGAACCCGCCCTGGACATCGGTGGCAGACTGTGATTAGTCGAGATGAGAGGAGGCTGTGACGGGAGACCTCGAATGTAGAAGTTCTCTGAGACAAAGAGAGCAAAGACAAATCAAATGAAAAAGACATTTTCTAAAATTACATTATTCATCTCACCAATCATGTCCCTGGGCATTCTTTTATAAATACCCATAACGGATTAGGCCATACAATGTTTTATGGATTCAATTTACTTATTACTTCTGTCTGATTACATTCTAATCATCCGCGCCTCACCTTTTTGGGTGTCATAGAAACGGTGTTGACCATAGAGAACTCCGCCATTGGCATGGTGATCCAAGTGGCTCATAGGAAGAAAAGTGTGGGCCAGACTCCCTGAGAATCGAGGATACCCCGCAGCGGCTGAAATAGATAGCACAGAATGGGGCACAGATAGCAGATAAGACGGACCAGTAAGCACCACGATGCATTTATCCACACAAACTCTCCATAATCCTCCAGGTCCCATGCAGCTGCTGGTGTTCATACGCAAATAAGTAGTGGCTCCGCCTGTCATGTTTGCCTTTCCCGCTTGAATTTAGAATGCAGACAATACACGATAAGCTCGGGCTTGGGGATGATTGCGATGTCTCTTCAACATATGGCTATTTGTCTTTCATTCTCCAAGAAACGTCCGTGACACCTTTGTCCATCTGATTGTAAAGACTTCACGTTCTGTTTATTGCCATATTTTGACCTAGACCGTCTCTTGGATTCACTGTGATCCTCTTATTGCTGTGCCCTTCAGGGGATTTAAATCCACTAAAGTTGAGTCAAAGGCAACTGGAATTTAAAATGGTTCCCTTTTTAAATCCAAAAGGGTTCTTCAGTTCGGAATTTCCACTGGACCAATGCTGCTCATTGAAAACAACTACTCAACAAATACTTTGGAACAAAAAAAAAGTCTCTTGGGACCACCCCCCCCCCCCCCCATCTTGAACAATCAAGGAGAAATCCAGATTCAGGAATTATCAGAAACTTGATGAAATTTCCTGACATGTTGACCTGCTATAGTTTGAGCCAAATCTTTCGGTGTAATAATAAAGACTTTGTTGCAAACATTGATTGACAGGTGAGACTGTCACACTGTTACGACCATCCTCATCTTGAAACATAGCGCACAGGTGAATGGAGGATGGGAGGAAGAAGGGGGGTGGGGAGTGAACAGGGAGGGAAACATGGGTTGTACAAGCTAAATGAAAGCCAGATGTATTTGTGTTGGCAAGTGTGCGGCCCGATCCTGGAAAGCGCAGATGCAGTTCACTTGGCTTTGTGTGTGTGTGTGTGTGTGTATGTGTGTGGCGGCGGCGGCGTGCTTTTCTTTTTTCTTTTTTTTTTCCTTCCCTCTCAGCAGTGTTAGATGTCTCATTTTTAGCTCTCAGGAACAATGGCGACGGTGCTTGTGGTGGCTCTGGAAAGGGAGGAGTGTTGTGGTGGGCTAAATGACCTCGGCTCCGAGCGGTGGCCTCTATGCCCAACCCGTCTTAATTAATGAAATGCGCCAAGAGGGCAAACAATAACACAGGAGGGGGATGCTTTCCACCGAGGGCACCGGGGTGATAATTACCCTCACTTTCCTTCACCTTTTTTTCCCCCCACCACTCTTTCTCCTCGTCCCCATTTGTCTCATTTTCAATCTTTGCCGTCATGATTAATAAGCACACACATTTATGCCAATTTATCCACGGAGAAAGAAAGGGGGAATCCTTTTGTTGAAAAAAAAAAGAAATACAGAGCGAGCTGCTTGGTGAGTCTTTATCCGAGCTTTTTTTTTTCGTTCTTTTTTTGGGGGGAGAGTGAGTGTGACGATTGATGGCGTAATCCCTTTTCACAGTGTGGTCTGGCTGTGCCCGATAATGCCAGCCCGCTCCATTTCAGCATGCCCTCCCTGTGTGGGGAGGAGGGGGTTCTGCCGGGCACAGCGTCGCCCATTCAGCCATTAATCTGGTCTGGACAGGGGAAGATGCTGCTGCTCTTGCTGCAGGCCACGCAAGAAGGGTGTTAGCGCTGTCTGCTGACTGCACAGCGGCTTCGCTTTCTTTCTCTCTCTCCACAATAAACAAGTCAGCAGCCACAGAGGGGATTTCGCTAAGCGTGCCCTCGTTTTTAGCGGGCAGAGCGGGAAGCAGAACTAACAGAACCCGGGAGGGGCTCGAAAAGGTATTTTTCACAGCTTGGTGGTTTGAGAGGAACTGAATGACGAAGACAAAAAAAAAAGGGCATAGTGAATCAAGACAGCGAAAGGGAGGAGAGAAAATGAAAACCGTTTGGAGGGGGGAGGGGCTACGTGGCGGTACATCTCTCCAGGTCTGACTAATTGAAAGGAAAGGATGCAAACCAGCTCGGGAGAATTAAAGAGGCAGGAGAGGAACAGAGGCGACTTGGGGGGTTAGCTTCACATTTTAAATCCCTCAAAAGGGGAAAACGAGCTGCTGCTCACATACGGGAAAGATGGACAACTGAAGATAGGAATGGAAAGGCAAAAGTAATCCAAAATGGATTAGACAGGTGTGTGGAGGCATCTGTGACGAGAACAGCGTTCGGATTATTGTTTGGATCCAATCCAGCTGGCCTGAAGCCTGCGAGGCCCCCCAAAATTTTGCCCAATTTTTTCCTGTTTCTCCTCTACACCTTTTACGTTTGTACTTGAAGAGCAAAGAACAAAAACATAAAAGTGCAAAACCGCTTCCACGCTTGGATTAGGCTGGAAAACGTGCTGAATAAATCATGACATCAGCCCTTAAGTGTTTTCCGTACCGAAGGGAAGAAAAAGAAAGTGGTTGCAAACAAAAAGAATAGGAGATCTGAATGTGAAGCGAATTCATGCAGTAAATTTCAATGATTTACTTTGCTTGCTGCTTCTTTATAATTATTTCCGTATTCGTCATCGAAGTGCCTTTACATGATTAATATAGCAACCGCTTTTATAATGAGCTAATTATTGGTGCCTGTGGTTGGCTGACAACCAGCCCACAGAGTAATCTTCCCTTCGCCCAAACTCTGTTGGGATTCCTTCCAGTTCACACGCGACCCTAATGAGGACAAGCATGATAGAAAATTGATATTTAACTCATTCAGTACCATTGACGGCTATAGATGTCATATATTCATTTCAACCAAGCTGGCGGTGAATGAATTACAAATGTGTAAGATATGTTCCCAGGTGCTTTGTGCTATAAACAAAAAGTGTGTGCTCCATGTTCAAAGCGACCAAGGCCCAAACTGGGCCACATTCGCCGTTTCTTTATTTATGCACTTCACGACCACAACAAAGCAGTTGATGTCACAGTCCACAAGCATATTTTATCGGCTGCGAAACCCCGCAAGCCAACTAATGATTGGCGCGGCGTACTGTTTGAGAAACTGCGACCAAGAAAGATAAAGTTTGTCATGTGTTCTATCTTGAATCACAACTTGGCCCAAATTCAACAGAGACTCGACGCCTGATTCTTTTTTTTTTTTCTATCGGCCCAAGCAACCCTCGTGAAGACATGTTCATAATTTTGTCATCTTTTATGCATCCTGGGTACGATCCACTTTTAGAAGTCGCAAATATTCCATATTGTATAACTTTGATTTCGTTATGGCGCAGCAGGGGCGGCACCCTAGCGCCATTCTGACGGTACCGTTTTTAATAAGCACTCAATAAATCCACTCAAAAATTTTGATGCACATCTGCACTTAATGAAACCCTGTAACATCCCGACATTTTTGATTCACTTTATTTCTACCCCCCCCCCCCCAAAAAAAGATCCTTAAAGCAACGCCTACCACATTAGTGCCTTCCACGCTTGATAGTTCGGGTTTCTTCCGATACCCGTTGAGAGAAGGTGCGATTGTGCGGTAATTGTCCCGCTGGTTTTGATGACTTGCTTTTTATGCAAAACACGCCAAAAAGACAATATGCAATTATCTTGAGGAGAAAACAGCTGAATGCGGCTGATGAAAAGTCTGGATTCAATCATACACTTAGCACGTTAGATGCTATTAAACCGCAATACAGATAATAGCCTCCATTGCCTACCGAGTAATAATCCCGCTCGTATCGTAATCACCTCCATTACGTTTATTCAGCTTGGCGTTATCATCACCGCTCTTATTAATATTAGTCTACTTTTTCACAAGAATCAAATTTCTTGGACAATCAAAAGCATTCAAGTTTTGAGTGAAAATACATTGCCTGGTGCGGGTGCTCTTTCAGACGGGCTGGTTTCTGAGAACTGCTTCGGATGTGGGTTGCAAGAGACGTAAATAAAGTCAAAGCTATTATAAGGATTTGGAGCCTGGCTCACTTTTAGTACACCGCTATTAAATCAAACATATACGTTGCTTATGTGACGACGCCTCCCCCGTCGGAGTAATTAAAAATAATTAAAAGCTAGATGAGTGAAATACGACCAACTCACAGTGCGAGTTGCTCCATGATTACGTAATGAAGAACAGATTGGCGACTATGTAGTAGTCACAGAAAGGCATCACAGAGGAGTAACGCAACATAAACACCGAAAAGGGTACGAACCGAACGTACACCACAAAGTCTGATGTTTTTAGTCTTAATGTAAAGCCTCCTGGGCTTAACCAGGAAACCTTGATCTGATGTTTGTGCACACACAGTTCATTATTTTTAACTTTTACTAGACATCTACAAGGTTGATACACTTGTGTAAGAATGCAAAAAACACTTCTAGTTATTTCCACCCAACCGACCACATCTGTTTTTTTGTGGGGCTTGTCCTCAGATGGGTCGCTGGAAGTGCACCAGTGGATAGTTTAGAGGAGGGGCGGCCACTTTTTTGTGTCCAATGACGAGCTAGGCCAGGTCATTTGTACGTTAAAATGGGCAAGCTATAGCAGTAACACATTATTTTAGTCATTGTTTCCCATCAGGTAAAACAACAAAATTTGAACAAATGAATCGCCATTAGCGGTCCCAACATTTTTTTAGCATCGTTCTACTGGAAGCATGTGTTTTCATTTTCTTCACTTTGCACGTGCGACATGTGCAAGACCCGGTTTTGTCTTTTTGATGCCGAGCGTTGGGAGGGACACCAGGCGAAGTATTTTTTTTTACTGGCCCAAATTTACGAGTGCTGTTCCAGAGGCGTTCCGCCTGACGCGCTGCGAGGACCGCAAGATTCCCTGGCTGAACTTTTGACTCTCGTGTCCACGGCCAGAAACGGTGGCACAAGCGTTCCGTCCCAAACATACTGGGCCCGGAGCCTATTTTGCTGCCGAAATAAAAAGGCGGCAGACGGCCCGATTACAAGACATACTTGGTCAAAAAAAGCCAGCGTATCCTAAAAATAAAGAACAATGGCGCCCTGTGGGATTGTGGTTAGTTTGGGTAGTGTGCTTCTGAGATACCTTCATGCGAATGGGAGAACCAGATTTGCGATGCGCTGGAATGGGGTCCGCCCCGGAAGGAGGGCGAGGAAGGCGAGGAGGGCGGCCGGGAATGGTGAGACGGGTGGGAAGGGGGCGAGCCCAGACTGCTGGCCAGAAAGGTCCCCATGAAGGAGGCGGAAGAATTTCCCATCAATCCACCGCCTGTGTGAAGGAGACAAAACAGAGTTTTTTGATTTGTGTGAACAGAGCACGAAACATCTGATGTGTCTGTCAAAGCTTTTTGCGGGAGAGGAAACAAATTTGACCATATATGGACGTGTCACAGGAAAACATTTGTAGAAAAGACACAACGTTGCTTTGAAATTAGTGCCCCCAAAAATGTAGTGTAGCATAAGAGTCCCATCTCACAGCTGAGCACATACTTTTCCAGGCTCGCTCTCGCACACTTTCGCCTCTTTTCCCCAATGTGCCCCCCCCCCCCACACACACACACTCTCATTCCCTCCATTAACATCTCATCGCTCCGTTCCACTTCTCTCATCTTTCGATTTCATTGCACAAATCTGAAAATCCCCCCTTTTTTCTCCCCTCGTTAGTTAAATTAAGACCTTTTTTTTCTTGGTCCCATCTCAGTAAGCAGTCATACACTCGCAGAGGTTTGTATTAAAGCTTCCCATCACTTCAAGCTCAAGTTATATGTCATCCTAACGTCGACTATTCTTTGATGAAGCAATTCTCAAAATAGAATCTAAGTTCCTCCCAAATGCACCAAATACTTATATTCCCATAATATGGACTAAATCGGAATTGAATGCAAATTCTAAAAAGGACCAAAACAAAAACTTAAAGGCCCTTATCAAAATTGTGCCGTGTTGCACTTTCTCCTCTGTGGCTTCTGCTTTGCAATGACATCACCTCTCGCTCCACTGGTGAGAAATGACCGTCTCCCGGTTCCTTACGTTTCTGCCGCTTAGCATCGCATTAGGCCTTGTTTTCCACCATAATGATCGCCGCAAAGAAATCCGTCGCCGGCTGCTGGAAGTGTGTTTAACAAGACTGCGATGAGTAATTGGCCATTTGTAACAATGGTGAACACGGACGCTACTGTGGGGTTGATTGTCGATTATGCATTGGCGGGGAAAACACACTCATTAAGCACTGCTTAAATTGCATTGCCATTATTTGCCCGCGACACTCCGCTCGAGTCGCACAACCGTGAAGTGTTACGCTTATGTATAAAGACAGCGCTCATGCACACGATTGTATCCTGCATTGTGTTGCAAATGCACTGTGTACATCATACTGGAACCTGAGTCGGCGGCTTTCCGCGAATCCACAAATTTCATTGCACACAAATCTCAATCTCAAATAAAATCTCAATTAGATTGCATTGAAAAGGAATCATTGTTTGTACCCCTGGAGCAATTTAAGAATCTCCCGGAAATGAAAGGAATGGCTTTTTAATTCATGTATTTACGGTACGGTCTTGGTTTGGTTTCCTGGCAAGGACAGCAGAAGTTTCATGTTCAAATCCCCGTCCACGACTGTGCTTGAAGAGATTTTATTTTACATAGGACTTTATCTCGTCCAGTGTGAAATACTTCTCCAAAGACTTCGGCTTGTTTTAAACAGAACCTGAGCTAGACAATTGTCTTGAACATACTGCAGAAAAGGGGGCCACCGCCGTATCGTTGTTTTGCGGTACAGGGATCCCGCCGGGCTGTTGAAGTGAAGGGGGAGGCATTGTGTGGCAGCCCGCTGACACGCTACAATGTCGTAGGCTTTCTGCTTCGTACAACCCCCCCCCCCCTTATCGCCTCCATCTCTGGTGCCACCTCAAATCACCCGAGTGCCTGCGGTAAAGCCCCGTCACGGCTCCTAAGACGACAGGGGCGAGCAAGGAGGGGGGGGGGTTGAGGACAGTGGGGGGGATGGATGATTGCCAGCATGCTTGCCAGGCACACATCGTATCAGTCAGACACCCACAACCGCCGCTGCCATCTACCGTACACACACTCCTGCCCTGTTTTCGGCTTATTTCCCCTCCAGTTAGCCAAGCCAAGCCTCCTCGTTGCCTCGGGCTCACATAAATCAGCTAATCCTCTTGCATTATTAACAGCATGGCCCCGGAGAGAAAAAAAGGGATAGAGAGACATCGGGAGTGACAGCGAGGCTCTTTTTTTGTGAGCGGTGACGGAGAAAGGTGTCTCTGCGACGATGACAAGAGAGAAAACATAGAAAAGGAGTGTCTGGATGTCAAGCCAGGAGAGCGGTACTTGATGAAAAACCTTCCAGATGACAAAGACCTGATCAGACCGAGCAATAACCTGCATCATGGGACCATGTCCTCACATTGAAATTATAGAAGGTCCATGTTCGGGTCTTCTTGGAGTCGTCTAACGTCTGCTTCATTTTGTGACATCATGAAACAATGAATCGGAGGTGTTGTCGCGAGTGCCTGTTGTCAAAGTGCTCTGGTGTGTTGAGGCTACTCCAAAGGAGCAAAGATCAGAGGTTATTGGAGGTCATCAGAACATCAACGGGAACTTTCCACATCGGTTTGCTTATGAAGGACCGTGTCGATGTTCTGTCTATTTTGAGCTGCAGTTCTTAAAGTGGCGCCATCAGAACACAGATTTGGTTCCCATCCCTCACAGCAATGGAGATTAATCCCATTAGCAAATTCAGAGAGAAGGAAGCGTTTCATCGAACGTGCAACATAAACCTCTGGAGGTGGAGGTGTTGACTGAACAATGAAGCTCAATTTGTTCCCAACTGCAGCGTCACACATATTCATAAGTAGATGGACTGGAGGCCCCCATGGACAGCTCCGAGTGAGCAGCAGGCAGGGAGGATAAAGGCCCGTTGTCATGGGAACAAAAGCGAACCAAAGCTCCAGGCAAGGAGACCGACTGAGTGCTCGCCATTAAAGCAGAAGAGGGGCGATGCGTTCGGTCACTGTGATGCCCACCAGAGATCTCATTGGAGCTCGTAGCTTGCATGTTTTTTCTCTCCCCCACGGAATTTAATCCAGTTTCAATCAGAGGGCTTCAGGGACAAAGGTAATCATCCCCCGCCCCCCCCCTTTTGGGTCACTAATCAGCTTCGATGAGTATTTTTGTCTATTAAGCTAACCGTGAGGTAAGATTAGACTGATTGTTTTTTGCCGTGTTGAGGAATTATACAATAATAGGATGTCGAAGTTTGTGTAGGCAAACTGCTGAAAAAGACAACAAGCAACCACCCACAAAGGTCGTGGATACTCTTGCGCCTCTAAATGCGAGGATAAAAAGGAGTTGTTCACATACTAAGCCGAACTATTGTCTCTTCAGCAAAATGGCAGGCCACCTGGAGATGTTCTAAATCTGTGTTACCGTCATTAAGAATAAGACTTACCAATTCCCAGACCTATCAAATATCTTTTTTGAAGAGTCATCCAAAAGTGAAGACTGGAAAATGTTGACTTACCAAGTAAAAACATCACAAAGGCTTTTTCAGACAGTTTCTCTTCAGACTGTGTTGCTCATCTGATTTTCTGTTAGCGCAGTCCTCGTTGCGTGCCCAAAACTTTCCACTTATACCTCATGTTCCTTAATCATCGCAACATCTTGAAACCGGACGGTCGGTGGCCTCGGAGAGACTGCGCACACCACCGAGCAGGGCCGCTGACTAACCCAGCATCGACTTCCTCACAATAAAACGCACAGGGAATTTGAAATGGCTACTCAAGTGGGGGGGTGGGGGTGTATTTCCTTCAAACAGTCATCTTGAAAACATTAACTCAATTGGTAGCCAGATTGTTGCGCACAAATTGTCACAGACGTCTTTGTTCTGGTATCTCCAGCCCCCTTCTCTACAGCTTGGTTCTGTACGCCCTGGTCCAGTATAAAAATGTATCTGTACGTGGATTTTCTTTTGGCTAGTCCACTATGTTGGAAACACAATCCAGATCTCCAAAATTAAAGCTGAACTGTACCGTTTGGTGAACGGTTCGAAATCCTTCAACCCTACTTCACCCCCGACGTGTTTTGGATTGGATGGTGGCAGCAGGATCAAACACGAGGGCCTGAACGTAAGATGAGACGAGCCCACGTCTTCTGTTGGAGGCTCGTCCGTACTCAAGTGAGCGAGCAGGCGCTCCAGTCCTGGAACCGGGCCCAGTACGGGGGCGGGGGAACGTGCCAGCAGCGCACGCCTCCGACACTCTACATGCCTGTGGACTGAGTTTAGTGGATGCGGTCAGCGTGGGTGGAGAAGGAACAGGAGAAGCATTTGGAAGAATTGATGGTGGAGGAAAGTGAGGGAGATTTTTCTGTACAATGGGGGGGAACATCCCGATGATGGGTCAGGGCCGTAACTGAGCCGATAGTGGTGTCAGGGATTTTTAGGGACTTGTCTTCATTGGTCTGGTGATTAATGTCGAGCAAAAGGCATGCAGAGATCGTTTTCCCTCAACCTGGAGCATCATATATATATACAATTGAAAAATGTCACAGAAGGTTGTGAAGAACCGCCGAATATCAAAAAGCCAAGGACAAGATATGTCCTTGCAAAGGTAGCAAAAGGAAAACAGATTGGAAGTTAAATGTTATCGTTCCAAGCCACAAAAAAGTTTTAGAAGCTGGATGATCTCCATCCTTCCATTTCCTGAACTTGATCTCGGATTTTGTTATTCACGCCTCAGTTTTCTATGGTTACTTCAACACTCTTGCTTTTCCGTAGCTCTGGCTGTTATTTTCGGCTGGTGCTGTCACCCGTTCGCAGCCAAGTCAATTTTCCATGTGGTGCTCAATTTCTGAGAATCACAGCAAAAATCAGCATCGGCGACGCCACCGACCACCAAGCCGTCATTTTGGAAAGACGGAATCTTTGATGGCTAGAGGGGAAACAGCTTTTCTATATCATTTATCATGTCCAAGGTCACACGTGAGCTGCATCTAATCCCGACTGGCCGGTAGATCCGGGTCAGGTCGTCAGTTAAGAACTTGCGCCAATTCAGTTTTCTAATGTCAAGTCCAAGATGAGATTCAATTCCAGAATTTCTAATAGCATGGAAGACCATGGACCATATGTGCTAGACTCCGTTATTTCAATCACAAGCCTGTTTTCTATAGGATGGATGTCGAGGGCTGCTTTTGTCCGTGAGAAAATGCCGTAATGTGTCGAGTCACTGGCCTCAATTGAGGCCAACACGTCGACATTCCATGCTGGGACAGGGGAGGGAGTGGGAGGACAGATTTGAAACAGCAACAGGATGAGACCAGGACAAGGCCCATTACCTCCTTTTTTTTACACCAACCGCCCACACTTGTACACTCAAACTTCCCACACCCACTGCACAGATTTAGTTTAATAGCCCAGGCAAGAAAAGCAAGGTCTCCGCCGAGAGTCGTGTAACGCTGGCTTCATGTTTATGATGTCACCGGAAGTCGATATTAAACCCAGACCAGGGTGCTATACTTTTGCTCCGAGCCTATTACAGTGTTTACTCTCCAAGCACCTTAGTTCCATTGTACTATATTGACTCACCCCCGCCCCTGCACCAGCTATTAAAGCCAATCTAAAGTGTCTGTCTCTTGCTTAAGATAATATACAAGGGGTCTGGCTGGCTGGCTTTGTATGCAGAGCAGTTCCACACCTCCTGGTGGAAAGCCATTTTCTACCTGTCCAAACGTTTGTGGAGCCGGCTTGTTAACTGACCTATTGTAACACGAGAAGCTTTCAGAACCCTTTCCTACTTTCCGGATCGTTATTCCTGAGGCATAAAATCGCCATTATCATAGTAGAGCTCATCCATCTCACGCATGCATGCTAAACATCCGCTTTTAAAATGTCTTTCTTCCTCTTTCCACACACACACATACACACAGCAACACACCCAAACATAAAGACGCCCACAGCTGCGCCAGGCCATCTTTCTAACAATCCAATCTGTTTTCTTTCCCATGATGTTTCCCATTGGCACAGGCAAGAGAAAATCAGATTTACTCCCCCACAGGGCCAATGCAGTTGCACTGATATGGAAAATGATTTCAGAGCTGCTTTAGCCCATAAACATTATTTTGGTCCCCCCCGCTCCCCCCCCCCCCCTGTTAATGACACATTTCTTCCCAGCATTGTAGTCAGGATGAGTGTTTAGAGAGGAAGTGGGGAGGAATCCTCCAGGGCCACCCAAACATCGGGGGAGTCCCTCACCCTTCATACTGTTCGCTGACATCCAAGACTTTGCTCTCTCTCTGTTTTTCATCCATACATACACAGTTAATCAAGCACGGAGGAACTTAAATTGTCACGGCCTTCAGATATAAGCCCCGCCCTCCCAAAAAGCTATCCCAGAGCCGATCCAAAATGGGATTTCTTTCCTCGCTCTCTCTGGAGCTGTCAGCCTGCTTCCTAACATTTGGCTTCCGGGCTCAAACCAGCCCGGCTACAATTGTGTCATATAGACCACAAATCTTTTTATTGGTGTAATGCGGCAAGCGCAGCGACTCCCCCTCTTGAACGCGGCGATGAAACGCACGCTTGTCAAGAGGGGGGCGAAGTTACAAACATTCTGCCCGAGGCAGATTGTCAACAAGAGAGACCAAAATTGTAGCCTGGAGTCCAAAAAGCATTGTTGTCAAGAGACTCCAGCGGGCTAATGGCGGGGGCACTAAACCTTGCATTTGGCACCCATTAAAACACATCTGCACGACCGAACAGGAAGCGGCCATTTTGAATCCCGGAATGATCTGGTCGTGATTTTGTCTTACACCGGAAATATCGTTAGAAAAACTCTGGATGTCCATATAGTGATTGGCTTTATCCATTTACACAGCCAGGTGATGTGCAGACAAACGCCGATTAAAACGCATGCTCAGCACTTTTTCCTTCCCATTAAGTTTGGAACTGAATTGGCTAATTGGGACGTGGTTTGACTGAGCGGGTTTCGCCATCCCTGGGGGTGATCATACGGCTCCACTTTTCCACCTTGACACAGTCCTTCTGTAGCAACGAGAAGTAATGACGTCGTACAGGAGGCAGTAAAAAAAAAAAGTGTTTTTTCAAGATGGCTCCCTCGTGCCGCGCATATGCTCATGCCACATGAAAAGCGGCTCTTTCCCAACGGCGTCCTGGGTGGTCCGGCCTCCCGCTCTAGTAGATGGATCTACTTTTTGCAAAATCAGAGCGGGGCTGGACCTCGTCTCGGCTGGACCTCGTCTCGTGTGTTCTGCTGATCTCGGAAGTCCACTTGAGTGAGATCAACGCACGATCAACGATACAACCAGGACCGTATTAATTCACAGGCTTCTGAATTCATCGGCAGCTTTTTGGACCGTCTTGCCTCTTTTTGCTTTCATCATCTTTGTCCTCCCCCTTTTTATCTTCCCTCCTACTGTTCAACTCATGTTCCTTCACTTCCTCATCGCCTTGATGTCTTCCCTCAGCTGCCATCAAGTATGTGCTTCAAAGTGGCCTTCATTTCTCATATGTTGGGTCCTTAAGCACTTCCTCGCTGTCCGCTGTGGGCCGTTCTTTTTGTCCATCGGTTTTCCCTGCGATGGTGACGGACATCTTTTTTTACTCTTCATACCACCGGCCGTAAATCAGCTTCAAGAAATTGCTGGAATGTCCTGTCCTTCTTTTAGGTCAAGAGCCGGGACATTTGGGACTCATTTGAAGTCCACGCTTTGCTCCCGTCCTCTGTTCTGTCCCCGTTTGCTCTTAAAAACGATCAAGTCTGCACGAGAGAAAACACAACCCTGACTTCTCTCCATCTGATCCTTCCCGTCGAGGCGCAGAGACAGAACAAAGAAGATAAGAGAGCCGAAAGACGCCGAGCAGCCTGCTCAAGGTCTCGCCGATGGCCTCGGTGTAATTTGAGTTCACACGGAGAACAAAAGAGAAATATTTAACTCTTCTGACTGCTTGATCAGCTTGAGACGTCAGCTATGTCCTGCACGTCCCTCTTCCAGACAGTAGCGAGGAGGAGGAGGCCCGTCTGGTAACGTTCGTTTGCGGCTGCTCATTTTGTGCGTCAAAAGATGGAACCAGAGGGAGGAAGCACATTTCCAGCGAGCGCTGGCAGCTTTCAGTAGGTTATCACAATGCAAACAAAGTAGTCAGAGGCCACGATGGTGGAGGCAGAGGAGGGGATGAAGAGCAACACAAGCGATGAATAAAGAGGAGTTACTACCGGGACCTCGACTGACATGCTTATATTCCGGTGTCAAAACATTTGACACAGGTACTTGACCGTGGCTTTGAAATACAAAGCAGTGCCGCTTCCCTCGTCTCTCCATCCCGATCACCAAGACCCTCAAGACTCCGCGAGAAGCTTGAAAATTCCGAGCATGGCCTGGTATTTCCTTTAAAGCCACGATGATGTCACCAGCAGCTACGTAATGCCATCCGGCGCATTCCCTTATGTGGATGTTGGTTTTTCTTTCTGTATTTGTTCTGGCGGCGTTTTCTATTGTGGGGTCGGTCGGGCTTTTTGCACTCGCCAGATAAGAGGGCAGTTATGTCAACAGCGTGTGCTGTGAAATAGGCCGCCTGCTCATGTTGACATTCTACAACTCCGCTTATTTACCCTGACCACAACCGGCAATGAAGCCGCTAGTACTCTAATGAACAGATGACTCTTGGTGATGCGCCCCCTTCTGGCGCCGACAGGTACTATATTTCCACTTGACGCGTGAACTCTGAACATTTGGACGAATTTTGGTTGTTTGGTCTGTGGGGGCTCTGACTCGATTTTTTTGCTATGAATGTTTTTCCGTGACGAAAGTCGATGGTGCTTGGGAAGTATTACTCTCGTGAGACCTGTGAATATTTTTTATGGAGCAGTGAAGCATGTCTGTTGAATTTTGGTGATTTTGCATAGGATTGCTGTGCAAGGTTTTGGAACTTTAGGTGTAAATGCAGGATCAGTGTGTTGGGGGGTAATAATGGGGAAAAAAATTAGAACCTGCAATAGCATGAGTATGCATACCGAGCTGAGCGTGACTCCGAAGGAACTGGTGGAGCGGCATAATTAGGCCATGAAGGGAAGCGGGTTAATTGACTTCTTTGAGAAAAAGCCTGATTTCTATCAGCCAGTCCCATAATTATCTGAGCCCACTGAGCTTTCATTAAGCCCCCCCCCCTTTCCTGATTTATCTCTCAGCCCCCCCCCCCCTCCCCTTTAAAGGAGGTAACACCCGGCCGCCCATGCCGTGCCCTCGGCATGGCCCGGGAAGACCGAGGCAGATTTACGGCCTGCACCTGAGCGAGTAAGGTGCTCGGAGGCACATAAACACACCGGGAGTGCACAATTGCACACACTAGGCTCCAGACTGCTGCTGACCTCGCCAGGACCTCTGCGTGCTAATGTATTGACGAGCGGCTATTAGCCGCAGCGCGATGTACGCTGGAAGTATTACAACACCAGGCCATGCTCATGAAAAGAAGACAGAAGAGAAAAGATGGTTTGTAGTTTTTGTAGTGGGGCTGTGGAATTTTTGAAGATTGAAGCTCTTTTTGTTTTTAGTTCCAACAATTATGTTCTCATCGAAGTTGTGTGAATGTTCTAAATGTCTACTAAACGGTTTGTGTTTTGTAAATTGCCTTCTTCCTGGCTGCTCCTTTCTCAGGAAAAATATTTGAGCGACCATTGCAAGTGCAAGGAGAAGGGGAGGGGGGATGATGAGGGGAAAAAAGAGATGAGAAGTGACAAATGAGCGATTTCCTACACAAACCCATAAATCAGTAGACTGAATCAGGGGCAGTATGAGGTCTCCCTCGAAAGGCTTAATCTTCGCTCTCAAGCAGACGCACAACTTTTGTGCGCGCACACACGCACAATCGTTGTCCAGATGGCGCACCGGTATAGCTTTGCTCTTTGTGAACGTGCCGTTTGGCTTGCCAGACTCTCTTAAACGTGAGTCTTCAAAGCGGCATGTGTGCTCAATTTCATGTCCCGTGTCTTCGGTCGCATACGAAAAGGGCGGCAGGGGGACTGTTGGCAAACTCGACGAAATTATCCGTCCACGCTGGGACGAGGCAATCTGGGTTAAGAGAGTGCAGCAATCTAGTCAACTTTGTTTACGCCGTTGTGAGCTTTAATTGCAAGACAGGAAGGCGGAGACTATGGTCTGCTCGAGGGGAGCGGAGCTAGGAAGGCCCAGTCGGTCCTTGGAAACTCGAGCCCCTCACAGGACAATCTGAGGCGGATTGATGAGAGTCCAAAAGGACTTAGGATCTGCTTTCATTGTGAGTGTTCGCCATCTGCTCGCTTGGAAAGAAAAGCCACAACGCCGACGAAAACTCTTTTGAATGTCAGATGAGACGTAAAAAAGTGTGCGGTACCGTGGACGGCGCGGCCGCATCGATCCTCAAAGCAGCTCCACTTTCTGAAAGGAGATCTGTTAAATGGGAACCGGGAGCAGGAATGGTGTGAATACAACGCCGGTCCCCGCTACGTTTCTAAAATAACAGCGAGGCTCCACTTTCTACAGTAATATTTTCATACCGCGCTTCTCCCAAATGAACATCCTCCTCCAGCCTGCTGTCGGCGATATTGATCCACTCACTTTCCATTTCTCGACTGTCGGCGAATTTATTTTTACCCTTTTCAACCGGGGAGGTAAAAGTCTTTTCTCACTGCTAAATAATCTCGTCCGTTTAAGTAAATAATCTACAGCAAGCCCTCCCTTGTGAGGAAACCTCGTAAAGGTCTCATCTAATCCCCCCGGGTAACCCCTTAAACACTCTCGGCTATCTAAGACCCATGACTCACCCTGGAAGCAATCAGCAGGAAAAAAAAAACACGTGATTTTTTTTTTTTTGACCTCTTAACCTTCCCCAAACCTCGACCCGCACGTGGCCTTCTGATAGATTTCCGATGCCCTCCAAACCGCTCCGGCGTCGGGGTGGAGAACAACGTTGCATAATGCGACGCAGACGTTTACTAGCGATATTGCAATCGAGGAACGAGGCGCGGGAGAAGCTCGGCAAACCACGCTCGAATGGAAGTTTAATCACAGATCCACATGGCAGCCACCCACACGTGCGCCCCCAATTATGCGGTAGAACCAAAAGGCATCCAGCGAGCGTTGAGAGCCAGCCAAGCGAGCGCTCTGTCAGAGCATTAGCCAGCATGTAACCATTGCCCAACCTCACGGCAATTACAAGTGCTTCTAATTCTTCGCTGGAATAATTGCCTTCTCCCGCCACTAATAGTTTACTTTTCTTCGACGGCTGACAGAGCCGAGACCGGGTTCCCGAGCGTAGACATACACGCTCGCGCGGCCGCAGCTGGAGCTCATCTGTCAGCGTGCGGGATCAAGATGGATACTGGGAACCGGCTCTGGCCGTGTCCCACTTCTGCCACATCAATCCCGTGACTCTTGACTCTAGCACCGTGTTGCGGATGTGTGTGCGCTCCCAGCACCTCTCTAGTGCCTTCAGAAAATAATCATGGTGGAATAATTGCTTAAATGTTTGACAAATGAGCCCTCTCGACCTTTTTTAAAAAATGCCAAACGCTAGAAATAATCATTACACCAGATGAACGGCTCAAACGTTGCCCTGGTACGTCTCTTCAAACCCAAATTTCTGAAAACCTTTAAAACGGCAAATTATCCAACTTGAGAAGAACAACGTTGGCAAATTGAGGCAATTTCTAAAAAAATACAAATCTCTTTGAGGCTCTCTGTACACAAGGTAGGCCAATTCTGGGAACACTAAAGACTGACCAATCAGAGGGAGCCTTCCTTGACTGTACTTGCCTGTCACTTCCTCCCACGATTAATCAACCGCTCTCCTCGACATGCTCACAATGGAGCGATCATTATAGCCGTCGTGTTACACCTTGCCTTGACAGTGCGCCTTTATCTCCGCGCAAGCTAATTAATTTGCTTGCCATCGAGCTGAATGTTGCAAAGCAGCCACAGTTGGCTTGTGCTGAACGCAGCCGTTTGTTCCCATTGTATGTATGTGTGTGTTATGTATTTAGGTGGGGGATGGGAACACCTGTCTCAGGTTGCATCCAGCTCCCGCTATGTTTTGACTTGATTTAGTTGTTTTTTGTTATGCTTAATCATGATGGGGCTTGCAAAAGCAGCTCCATAAATAATGTGATGTCATCGCATAGCAACAAGTGTCACGCGCCATAAATTCAACTAGATGCTTCAAATCCTCTCTTGGAACTCGTCCAATTCATCTTGTTGGTATCTGTGCGGAAGGAAGGAGCTACGAAAACTTGACATATAATATTTTGGGTGGCGGCGAGTGTAATTATTTGTTTTGTAAGGATTCTTGCCAAGTGCCCCTTCTCCCCCCCCCCCCCCTCTCTCCCCTCAGGTAATAAGAGCTACTCGGCTGCATATCAGCCACCAAGCTTGAGGATTAACTCCCGCTCTGCCCCCGTCTCTTTAACGCGAGATACATTTTTACACAAGTTAATCCCTGGCTTGGACTCTCTCTCTCCTTTTGTTTTGACTTGGCTTGATGGACGGCAAGAGCGCCGGGCAGAGGTGGCCAAATGACTCTTCTCTGGCGGCGATGGCCCCGATGAGCGTATTACCCTGACTAATGGGGGGAAATATATATCGCCTGGCTTCTCGTAAATTTGCACGTTGGTGTTACGCGAGGACAAAAGGGCTTACGATCCAGGGTGAGCACCCTCCACCTCCCTCCCACTCCCGCCTACTCTTGTAACTGTACTATGAGCTTGCTGCGCTGAGGCTATGAGATAACCACTTTCCATTGTGAGAAAAGCCTCTCGGAGCTTTTTTTCCCCCCCCTCTCTCTCTCTCTCTCTCTCTCTCTCGCTCTCTGGTAGGAAAAATATAAAAAGCTTCAGCCGCGATTGCAGAAATAGTTCTGTCACTATAATTAGATGTAAACAGTCAAAGCAGACGCTCGCGCTCGCTCCATCTCGCCGGCCCCGTGGCCTCTTGGGAAACGTGATGTGTTAGCGCGTGTGACAACCACGTGTGTGCGTCACTTTGCCATGCACCGGCGAGTGTATGACAGCATGCGACAATGCCCGTCGAGTCTGGCTGACTGTCGGTCTGTCCTTGAGAAAATAAACCATCTCACTCAGCAACCCCCCCCCCTACACGGCCACCAGAAGGGAGGTCGTCGGCCTGGCTCGGCGAGCTGGGAGAGCTAATGCCTGCAGCACCGGCGGACAAATGCACATCTGTTGCCGAGCCCTCCGTCGTTTGCCTCCACATCCTCAGGACATGCTGCAGTGTCCGAGGGAAAAGGCAGTGTAGCTTAGCGGCCCCATGGGACAAAAAAGAAAACCTGAGAGCGACCTGAGAGAGGACAAGCAATGAGTTGTTCAAGGACAGATGTGGACGGATCACCAAAGAACATGCAGAAATGAAAGAATTCAGCTTAACATGCTAAATTTTTATTCTAATCAAAGTTAGCAGAGATCCAAGCCAGAGAAGGAAAAAGAACGAAGACGACCGAGCAACAAGTCCCCTTTGGATTGAGGACAAGACAGCTGGTTAGAGGGTCTCCTGAGACTTATTAAAACGGAATTCCTGATGCTAATCTTTGTTTTCTCACCAACGGCGTGACGCATCCTTAAGAAGCATCTCGCCATGTATATTTAATGGCAAATGGCAGCATATGTTTAGCGGCGCAACCTTTGCCGGCCCTCAAATTTGATTCTTGATATTTTGGACTTGTGCAAGAAGTACTTGCTGGTCGCAGCAAAAAAAAATGCACTTAACTGGAGACGCTTTATCAAGCTCATTATCTTGAGTGACACGCACGCAACGACAGCCCTCCGTGCCGTCATTTGTGAACGAAAGCGACGTCCTTGCGCACGCTGCAAAGATAACGCCGGCCTTTTATTTTTACAAAGTTGCCTTTCGAGAAAAGATAACTACCTTACACCCGCTATAAGGAAATTCTGCTATTGTGAACACGAGCAGCACACGATATAAAAATATGAATAAAATGATCTTGTGTGAGTCAACCCTGAAATCTTTTACCCTCATCCAGATCCACCCCCGCCCAATTCAATTCAGGCCCTCCACTCTCTGAGTTTTGCGGTTCAGTCGTTTTTTGCTTAATCCAGCAAACAAACAAACAAACACACGGCGACCAAAACCTCCCAAGAAGAAAGCAAACACACGAACAACTGCTGAGCTGAATCCCATGTATGCAAAATAAATTCAGATCCCCCACCCCCTGCCCCGCTTAGTTGGTGGCCTCTAGACATGCTGCATTAAGGGCTGAAGTCCTGATGGGAGAACTCTTCCCGCAGATCCTGCAGGGACCGACGGAGACGTTGGAGGGTTAACAATGCACCTGTCTGGGCCTCCAAATCAACCACAGGGTGCCTGGCTCGAGTCATGCCGTCCTGGAAAGCCCGCGCACACACACACACACACACACACACATGCGTGCAAACCTCGAGTGTTGTTTCTCGCCACAAATCTGCCGACAACAATAGGGCACAATGGTCCCCCCCTCTTTGTGTGTGTGCGCGTGTGTGTGTTCCCGTCACTGAGCGCTTAGAATAATACATTTGAAATTAAAAAACAAGTAATCTGAATTTTCTGCATGAGCCGTTAATAATGTCCAACAGCTGTCACCCGGACGCAACGCCGCCACTCGTTGAGGTGGGCCGGCCAATCAGAAAAGAGCAGTTTGGGGGGAAAAAAAATCTATTCACTGTGCTGTAATATATTTCCAGTCCTTTTTTTGTTGGTCATGGGAAGTGAAGAAATACTTTGCAAACCCAGCTGGATTCTTCTCTCCTCCGCGCCGAGTATAAAAATAGATGAGGGCTACGCTTATGAAATTCAGCGCCCTGAAAGCTGATACAAGAAGCCGCTAGGCCGACCGCCGCGCTCGTCCGTGGGTCTCCTTTGTGTTTTGGCGCGGCGTACACGCCCTGTGCTCCGGGCCAGCGGGCTTTGTGGCAACACGCCAAGCGGGGGGAGTGTGGGTGGCGCAGCGTTTCAAGTGCCCTCTCGGAGGCGGCGAGGCCTCTCGCTGGCCAAAATCCTTTTTTGCCTTTCGGAGAAGAGTTCTTGAATTTGACCTCATTTCATGCTCATCTTCTGTTAGACTCAACAGCGCCTCTGCTGGTGGCACTCTATTTTTACCTTCCAGATGCCATTATTCAACAATTAATGGGTTATTATGGCCATTTCTAATCTTAATGGCAACAATCGGTCATGTGCAATCGATGAGGTTGTGCCATTTGCTGCCAATCTAATGCACTCCACTGAGTTGTAGTGCGAGGCAGGAAGACATTTTGGTCGCCATTGTAAATTACTTGGGTTCCACTGGCAGTGTTGGGGGGATGGCAGAAACGCCAGTGAGGTGCCATTTTGCCCAGGTTTGCACTTGGATGCGTCGGTGATGTCCTCTCGCTGCAATCCCCGAACGAGCCTGTGACATGCCAAAATCACGCCACCCCCACCCAACCTCGACTGGAGCCAAGGCGGAAGGGCTTGCTCGGAGTCAAACCCGAAGGGATTTTGGCCCGAACCCCATGTTCTGTCAGTGCAGCTGCTGAAGCCGGGTTCCAAATAGCAGATTTCATGTAGAACTACAACGTCGATAGAAATGAATGCGTGACTTTGTGAGTCATCGTTTGTCTTCAAAAGACTTTGGGATTCAGTTAAAGACAGCGGCACAAGGTTTTTTTATTCGAGTAATAAGTTGTCACTCGATCAAATCTGTCATCATTTATTTGTCTTTGTCGTGTGCCAAATTTAAGGTTCTAATAAGCTTCTGATCTGCTGCCATTGGACTGAAGTGAAAAGTCAATGGGGCACTCAAGGTACTGTAATGCCCTTGCATGATCATTTTTAGTGGTTTGTTGAAGTAGTACAAACAGTCAAATACAAAATGAAAATAGTCACAAAGCTGCTGTGGACCACACCTCACACTCAGAGTCTCACACGCAGACTAACTGACTCCAGATTTTGCTATCACTCAGAAGACCACACCCTCAAAAATACTGCAGTACGTACATTATTTACGGCATAAAATGTATTTTATTTTTCATTATAAAAAAACAACACCAACTGTTTGGTACACAATTAACATAATAAAATGTATTTTCTATTCTTTATATAAAAACAACACTTTGACTATTTGGGAGACCCAATGTGCAACTGGAGGCTTTTATTAGATAATCTAAACTATCCTTAAATTGCCTGAAAACACTGTAGTGTGCATGCCAGGCCAGTAGGTGGCACTATCAAAGGACATCTCGTGAATACCCTTGACTGGAACTAACATGATGTCACAAAACGGCCAAATTCAACGTCGTTTTTATCGGTTGTTGTAAACAGCACAATCGACCCATACCCCGTTCACTCGGCTTGATTCTTTTTAAAGGCTCGGGTCGTAAGCGGCCCTTTTGCTAATCCCTCCAGACACCTGTGTTTGTCTTTGAAGCGTCCTCAGACCCACGGGATATTCCAGCAATGAGATGTTCAATAAAAGTCTCAGTGAAGTTATTTATTCCCCTTTGGTTAAGGGAAAAAAAAGTGGGGGAGAGCGAGACAGCAGACAGCCCGGCTAACCTTTGAAGGGGGAAGCTGCCTCGGACGTAAAAACTGGGAGAATGACAGGGACATCCTACAAGAGAACAATAAAGGGGGTGGACGGGGCTGTTTTTTATCTTTAACAGCAGCCGTAAAACACACGCACAAAGCCGGCCTGGCCAACAATGGTCCAGGGCTGAAGGGACGGCGGCTCGAGCCCAAGTGGCAGGAAGGCCGCCGCTTCCCAGACACAGGGCTCTTCCTGCAAAGAACGGCTTGCGGAAAAGGGAAGCGAGGGGAGATGCAAAGGAAGTGGAAGTTTGAGCGTGCGGGATGGCACAAATATGACCTCTCGCTACAGATATCCCCCCGCCCTCACCCCCCCCCCCCTCCGGCCCACAGCTGCTTTCACACGAGCACACCTCTGTCAAGGCGCGGCAATTCAAACAATATGGCTGAAAGACGAGCCCCCCGCCATAAAGGCCGGCAGTAAAGGCCGCTTCCAGCGCGTCCCCGCCACAGCCAAGTGCAAACTGTCCCCCAAGTCAACAGACGATAGCGTTACCCCCTTCCGCAACCTCGTCAATGGACTCGCTGAATTCGAGCGCATTAAATGACTTTACAACTCTGGGAGGAAAAAGTTGATCCGCGGTCACGTTCGGCAATGCGCGACCGTAAACCGGCCACCTGGCACGCGTCACAAACGCTCTTAAAATGAAAATGAACTGACAAGGTCGCAGTGTGTTTTTCTACAAATTTAAATTCCTGATGTAATCCGCTGTTTTCACTGTTTCGTGTCAAACTCGAATCCCTGGCGGACAGATCCAGCCCGCGATACAATTTTTTTGTGGCCCACTGTAGCAAACAGTGTATCACCTTCATTTTTCTTGGCAGAAAATGGAAGTTTGTGTTCCTTTTCACAGCTATTATTTATTAAAATGTACAATATAATCAAGTCATAGTCTAAAAATGTAATTTTTGATTGTGAAAGTTTATAGTGACAGAGGCTCTCCACGCTTGGCTTTTTTACTCAAACGGAATCATGAATATAGTTCAGTATTACTGAAAGTATTGCACACCTTATCGCGACACTTTTTTGTTCTACACCCACCTTGAAATATTCATCGGGTCTGTTAAATATTGATGTCAACCAGTGTGCGAGTTAGTCCCCGAGGGGATCCGACGCACTCGGCAAACAAGATACTCAGTTGGGCTAACGTCGCTAGCATATAAGACAATGGACGGGGACGTTAATGACTAACAACGGACATCCTACCCGAGAGGTTTTGTTTCTTTGGGTTTTGGAACATGTATTTTTTAGGGTTGAGACATAAAAGCTACTTTGAGAGGTCTTTTCTCGAGGTGGATATGTTGAGGTAATGAGGGGCCAAGCTGTTTCGCTTTGTGTTTTAGACTCCATTTCAGTTTGTTATTGCATTTGCCATTTTTTTATATTTTTAAACTTGTACATGGACATCAACAAAAGAAATTTTCAGACAATTTTGAATGAATGTGATTGTACAGGCTGGATGAAAAGATCATCTTTAAGGGTTGGGTATAATTGTATTTACATAGCAACAATAACATTTGCAAAAAAATTTGCTTAAGGTAAAACTAACGTGTAAACTAAAATTGTCAAAAATACAAATAGGGCCACATCGGAACAATATAACTGCTTAGCATTGCTTTTGCCGTGTTTAGTAAACAAAATGTAAAAAATAACATCCATTAATGTTTCTTTACGCAGCCCTCGGTAGGAAAGGTTAAACCACCCCTGTCATAAAGCATACGTTTTACGCTTGAAATCTCATTTTAAATATGATACAATAAATGTCACGTCGATAATACAGTAGCTTGGCACTGCATGTGGTGCTGTAAAAGGAAGACGTGTGTCAGGTTCTTTTTTTTATTTTAAAATACATCACCGTACTTCCAATATTCCAACGGAAGAAATTGCGAGTGAGAGAGCTAAAAATGTGCGGAGAATTAAACGCGTTTTAAAGGCTGTACGGGGGAGATAAGGTCCCCTCCAGTCACGCCCAAAAGTGTACGAGAGCGGCGAGAACAATAAGCCACCTGTGTTCACTGCACTGGAGCGCTGGCATTTGCAGTCTTTCGTCTTGCTGCAGCACAAAAGATAGTCGGTCCATCCTTTTCTGTGTGCGTGTGTGTGCGCGCATGTGTGTGTGTGTCATAAGTAAACATGAATGCTGAGTGATGAAAGGCTAATAAATTCTCCGCATTCCACATCATTTTTTTGGGTGTGTGAACGAGATTATTTTTCAAATGCATTTATAGCTCTTTGTTATTTAGCCTCTCCCGTCCGTGTCAGTGAAAAGTACAAAAGATGGTAACATCAAAACAAATGGAACATACGGCTATTTTATCGGGTGTGGAGAAATCAATATCAAAAGTGTCAATGTTGACAAAATATAAACATATATAGATATGAAAAAATATCAACATAAAAATAGTAGCAAAAATCTGTTCATTCTCTTGCCATCAAGTAACGCAGATTAACCTCCCAAAAGTTCATTTTTGCACGTTTTCTAAATGAATCCGCTGAGCAAAAATATAAACGCTTTCATTTTTGATCCATTTTTCATGACTCATGAAGTGAAGAATCTCAGATGTTATCTATGTGCCCAAAAGGCCTATTTGTCACATAATTGGTTCTGAATCTGTGTTCGGAAGCGCTTCTGCTTTTCCGAGATCAAAATGTGGTGCGCATAATAACTTCCCCACAACAAAATGTCAACTGCCATAAATCTAAAAGAAAGAAAAACACTGAAATAGTACTATGAATACATTTTCCTCCCACCAACTAACTCAGAATAAACTCCCCAAAGTTCCATGTTTCCTAAATGTATACACAGAGGAAAAACCTCAGATTTTGCTTCTGCGTCCATTTTTCATGAGCTCCACAGAAAGCAGAAATTGTTGCCAAATTAATAAGCGCTTGCTTCTCCTTTGCGAGGATAGTCCATCCACCTCGCAGGTGTAGCATGCTAACTTGCTGAATTACGCAGCATGCTTATTGCACAGGTGTGCCTCTGCCGCCCACTCTAAAATATGCACAATTGCATACTGACTGGTAGCTTGTGAAAATGGGAGCAAAAACAAAAGTGTTTAAATTTTTTCGGATACAGACATGCACAAGTTGGACAAAAATGCAGTTGTCTCTGTACCTGCTTTATAAATGATAAATTAACGCCATGTCAGAAATGTAAATACGCCCGAGTTACTTGTCAAAGCTGGCGCGTGCACCGCAAACACATTTGCACCCCGACGCTTTGAAGGCCAACACGGGAGGACGCCCCCCCCCCCCCCTACCGCCACCCTCCACTCCCCACCCCCCCGCTCACACAGGCAGCCCACGTCCACGAGGCGACGGCGTCAACGCAAAGTGACAAAGCGAGGTTTTGCATGCGCGGCCGCGACCCTCTGCGACGCATGCCCGAGACGCCTCGTCAACAATGAAGGCCTTGATTATCCTCAAACACGACACTTGATCCTCAAATGTGTCATTCAAAGAACACGGAACAGCTTTGCTGTCTCTTCGTAATGTTTTTATGTTGTGGCGGCACGGAGATTAGAATGGGCGGAAGCATCAATAATCTTTGGGTTGTCGTAGGAATGGGGGGGGGGGGGGCTTTTTGTTATGGGCTCACATTTTGTTCACAATGTGATTGAAATGTGGCCTTAAAGTGGCTTTAATTTGATCTCCTTATGCATGCAGAGACCCTGCCGTAATCACTTTGACAAAATAGCCACATCACATTGCTATGACATCAGACGTCATGGGAAATAGTACCATTTGTAGCAGTCCAGCTTAAGTACCTTTGCCGATCAGGTTGCTATCTTGCGATATGTTAGCATACCAACTGCTAGCATTTTAGCGATTCACCATTTCTCATTACAAATAGTAACTGACTCCCAACCTATATGTCAATTCCTTAGCTTGATGTAGTTCTACTCAAGTAGCCATTTTGCATTTTGTTAGCATACCAACCAGCTAGCATGTTAGCATTTAATCACTTGCCATTGAAAATGGCCGTGAATAAATGGCAAGATTTCGAATCCTTATCCATCTGTCACGGTATTTTCACTGCTCGGGTTGCTATGTTACGAACCGTTAGCATAGCAACTGTTTTTGTGTATTTCATCAGTTC
The DNA here is from genome assembly GCF_033458585.1 of Syngnathus typhle. Classification (NCBI taxonomy): domain Eukaryota; kingdom Metazoa; phylum Chordata; class Actinopteri; order Syngnathiformes; family Syngnathidae; genus Syngnathus; species Syngnathus typhle. Next base: position 5,972,628 of record NC_083754.1, read on the forward strand.
GCATCAGAAATGCTAATCGATGCAAGGAATGTTGTAAAATCCATCCGGCTTGGCACTTTATAGCAGTTCTCATTCTACTAGCAGTGATATCATTGCTTATCAGCTCATGTATCATTTATTGTGCTGTATGATCATTTTCTTATGCAGATTGAAAATATTAATTTCTTATCACATTAGAGTAAAATTAATTGAATAACATCACATAAATATCGTAACATAGATCGATTATCACGCAGTTGCTGTATCGCGATACTATTGGTATCAAACAACCATAACTGCTGCCGCTGCCCACTGTTGGGTTTTAAAAAGTATTCAAAGGTAGTAAAAGAAAATTGCAAAAATGAAGGCCATTAAACGGTATTGCGTTGCATTTTTACGAGGTGTTTCATTTTATTCTTGTGTTGAAAGGTTTATCTGACAAAGTTGGCGGAGTGCTGGGTTTAGGTTTTTAAAAAAGTATTAAAAAGATATTACATTTAACTAAAGGACTTCTGAACAACAAAAAACGTGATACATTTGCTGCTATTTGAGTAGTCAATGTGTCAACAGCCACTCCCTGTATGCATTGATTAAAAAAAACTTCTTTTTTTTCATGAAGCACCTTCCTTGCGCTGCACCAACCTGCACACGCTTGAATAAGAGTTAGGCTTGGTGGACTAACCTGAGTGAGGAGCCATCGGTATGTGTGACGGGTAGTACTTCCCCGCGGGGAAGTGACCGGCGTGCTGCACGGAGCTGTGGCCGGAGGGGGCGATCCGAGAGGTGGCTCGATGCACCAGGGCGCCCCGCTCCGAGAGGAGGTGGGCCGGAGCCGCGAAGTCCCGTCCTTCCATTCCCGACAATGTCCAATAATCCGCAATCCGGATGGGGCCCGGTGAGGAAAATCAAACGCAGCCCATATAATAATCCTCTCCTGCGGTTGCGTGTGTTGCATTCAGTCGATCGCGGGGCTCATGCAGCCGAAAACGTCGCTCCGGATCATCTTTTCTGCCCAGAAAAAAAAAGAAATGAAGGCAAAATGATGCGAGGAGAGTACAAAACAAGACATTAGTGGCGCTTCATTGAATTTAGAATGCTTGAGACTCCCTCTTCTTTTTTTTCTTTTTTTTTGGGGGGGGGAGTTGAGATCCTGACGGGCCCTGCTCTATTGATCATGCCGACTTGAGCGTGCATCCCCCGGTCAAGCTTCGCTCCACTGCACGCTTCTATTTCCAGCCGTCCCCCTCGCTCGTCTTTCGGGTTTAAACGAGCACATTTTTGCAAATATACATTGAAGCCTTCGTGCGTCCTCGTTCTATTGTCTCCTCTATGCGGATTTAATTGTCACATTTTGCAGTAGTACCACCTAGTGTTTTAAATAAATTGATTAATTAAATGAATGAAGAAATGCAACGCAGCTCCTAAACCTGTCGGTCTCTAATTGCAAGATTTTAGAAAATATCACGTGAAAAGAGGATACATGACATTTAAATTCAAAGATGCGTCATCAACCTCTCTGTGTGTGCGCGCGTGCGTGTGCGCGCGCGTGCGCGCGCATTATAGTCCACTCTAACCATGCAAAAGACTTAGATGACATCGGGACATCAAGAGAAGCACGTTTATTATTATCGCTATTACAATTGGACATTATTGCACAGCCAAGACATAAAATTGTGAATAAATTACCAAAAATATATACACAATCGACTAGAACTATAATCACATTTTCTTGTATAAAATTACGTTTGCGCCCAGCAGGATGGCCACAGTACATTTAATTGAATAATATAATATAAATATCGCTTGTAATTTATGTGCCCCTGAACCTCCTGCATGCAAGCCCCTCCACCTCCTCCCATGCATGACAAACACACACGCAGGCACACACACACATGCACAGACACACACAGAGCTCCTGTGTCGTGTGCTTCATCCACAACAATAAAAATCTCCCACGTAGTCGAAAACATGATGAAAGGAAGGCAACGTATAGTGAGCTACCGTGCAAGCACATGCGGCTTATTTGCGCAAAAGAGTCAAGAAAATGGCCACTGCAAACATGACAGCTGAGATTGTAAGGGACGTAGAGGAGGAACGAGCAGAGGGGGGGGGGGGGGGTCTCATTGGAGGCGAATGGCCGCCCGTCAGCTGCCTTTGTCTCGGCTTTGCTTGCAGCCATTAGCCCGCCATGCTGGCGCGTCTAAACACGTCATCGACATTTCTGCTAAATGCGCTGTTCAAATGCTGCAAATCTACAAATACAAATTGGGGAGCGGGGTTGTTCCGCGATTTTTTCATTTCGCCTTAAATGTGCAGCTCCGAAACGTCGAGAAACTGATCAATTTGTTTATAAACGGAAAAATATTCGACGCAGTTAAACGTAATTAATTAAATTGCTGACAATTTCGGTGCATATTAGTAAAAGGGGTGAGAATAAATCTAATTATGGGGTAGTTTGTTTTTTTGTTTATGGCTCAGAGCGAGCTGCGGAGACAGGCGCTCCTTCGCTACAATGCCGGCCGAGGGTGAGCGCACCTCGGCTGGGGAGAGGCAGGAGCATGATTCGCTGCTACAGTTTCGACTTTTCTGATCACAGGAACCGATATTTTCTTTTTACACATTTAGTAACTATATTAAAGATACAAAAAAAACATTAAATAAATAGATTTAATTTAAAAACAATACGCCAGTGATAATAATAATTAAATGCATGGTGACAAACATTTATTTTAATCTGAATGTTAAGGAAGTCAAACAATTATAATAATGACATTTTACTATTTAAGAATGCAATTTTCAGTTCGTTGTATTAATTCATATTTTCTGCCCAATGTGAAGCCCACGCATCCTGTTTATTTTAGACTATTACACGTCACATTTGGATTTTAGAAAGATAAAACCAGCCGATTATGCAATAAAACGACGGGAAGCTTGCCCTGTATTTTTTTTCCATTCAATTAATTTAAGACAGCAGAAAACAATAATATAAGAAGCACTACTTACTGGCCTGTTAAATTCCTGCATACGAATGAATTAAAATCGCACAAATCGCCGAAGGTGTGAGACTGCAGGCAAAAATGCGACGCCCATTGAAAGTCGCGGTGAAGCGTTCAAACTGAGGCAGGCCGGCCGAGCGGCTCCGGTATGTCCATGAGAGGTGCCTCGGAGTCGGGATGCAACGGGGACTGGGACGCTTCCGGCCTGGCTCGATCGCGCCTCCGACCTTCCAAGCGGCGCTTTTCTCTCCCGGTGCAACTGCGTGCCTGGCGCCCGCGCGCAGGGTAAACACGCGCTGCTATTGGTTGGATACCTGCATGCTAATGAGCGGCGAGGCCTGTGATTGGTCGATGGAGCTGGCCAATCGCGCGTCGCTTTGGCTGATGTACTCGGAGGGAAGCGGCAGATTTAAAGCACAGGATGCTTTTGTTCACAATGCTTGTATGCAAGACAGGGGCGTGCAAGGCACAGTGGATGCCAGGGGCCAGCACATGAGCGCGATGCCCCCTCAAAATGATTGATGCTTGTGTGTTGTGTGTGCCGATATCTCGCTGCCATATATCTTATAGCAGATGGAACATTTAATGCATCTGTTGTATTGACCGACCAAAGTAATTTTGCTGCCCATTCAAAAATTTTCTTCGGTTAAGTGGAGGAGGATTCGGGGGGCGCCTGGGGCTGGGCTAACCCCGCCAAGTGTTGTTTTTAGCTATTTTAAACATACAATAATTCAAAAGTAGTATCAAAACTGACACCAATTTAAAAAGCCAATCTAAGTTTGCATATCTGGCCCTGTTGTGTTGGTCATTCACACAAAGCTGCTTTTAAAGCGAGAAAAGCCGCTCGTTTACATGACAACTGTGTTCTGGAGCCTGAAAATATAAACAATTGAAATCCTATCAAATCGCAAGTATTTTAAAATAGCAGCGTTAGCATTTCAATGCAAAAGGCTGCAAACAGTGCTCGTAAGTGTGGACACACCCGCGGCGCAAATTCATGCCGGGTGATGCAAATCATACATTTGACTTGGGAATTAGGAGTTGAACCTACTAGTCGACGTTTAATGTTTTAAATTGACTAATAATGACAGGTTTTACGGATACAATCCATGGCCACATGACGAAAGCTGCTGTTGCTGACGTGCTTCGTCACAGCAAAATGTTTGGCCAGCAATGCGTCTTCGTCTTTCTTCATCAACAGGTTTTATATTTTGAATGACCCTGCCAACGCACCAATGCACTTTGAATCCGATTGCTGCGATGTCATCCCCTCTCACAGCCACTTTGTGTCACATTATACTCGAGTATTGCTGTGACATATTCGTCTTCATTTCCCGTGCTTCCGTCTCAGCACTCGTTTTTATTCCACAGCAGGTTTCGAAAGCCGCCAGCCTAAGGCGAGTCGCCGAGTGAAGCGCGGCTCCAATCAATGATCGCTGTTACGTGTTGTTGTTTGTTTTTGCGCGGCGTCATGCACACTTGCAGTAGTGTTTACGTTCCGTTTTACATGACTTTTATAGAGGCGGCTTCCAATTGCACGGCACTTTAAAAATCAGCATTTACTGCATGGAGGCAGCAATCGCTGTTGGCTAAATCAAGTCAAACCAGATGCGGTTCTTTCTATTAGACTCTTGTTTTATTTGTATTCATAAAACAACACAGAAAAGTGTTTCTACACATTTCTGCTTGTCGGATTCTTGTGAATGGAGCCTTTTTTTAAAACATATATTTTATTGCAGTTTTGACACGTGGGTCTAACCTGGAGCGCAAAGTCGGCCAAAATAAGCACAGAGGGGATTCAACATAAATATAATTTATAAATATGTGCTATTTAACTGAAACGATGTCAAAATATTAGGTGATATATTTTCACATATTACCTACGAGTTACCCTGGTAAAAGAAAAACACTCATTTTGTCAATGATAAATTTCCTTTTGGGAACTGTTGGGAAAACATTCTGCCAATTTTGTTTATTCAATCACCCAATAAAACGGGATTCAGTAAATAATTGGATAAATACACATCCATACATACATTTGAATATTTACAAACAGAACCTTTTGTGTGTGCGTTGGTACACCGGCGCTGCTGATTGGCTGACCCTCCTTCATCGTATTGTCAGTCACCAGAATGTAAACAAGCCTCTGATTGGCTGATGGCCAGTCCGCATTGGACTGCCTGCAGAAAAAAGGCAATAACTGTCCAGGCGGTTTCAAGGCGTCCCTGGAGTAGATGATGAAAAGGTATAAGAAGGGGGGGGGGGCTGTTTCAAGGCGCCCCCCACCCCATCCAAAGGCGGACCCCCGTTGGCCCTGAAGCCAAACGAGTCAAGCGTGAATCAAAGGGAATCTACTGCAGAGCGAGGGGGGGGGGGGGGGGACGATAGCGTGGATATGAGCAATAATGGAGCTGTTCCTGCCACTGAAATCTGCACCGAAAATCGTTGCAAACTTGTCGTGCGTGGATCGTTGTTGTTTTTAAGTGAAGACGACGTGCGTGGAAACATTTCTGCGTGTTTTTGCGTGCGGCTGCGGCATGCATGAGGTTTGTCGCAGTGGGCTGGCTGGTGCGGTAGAATAAAAACAACACTCGGTAATTGCTCGCAAGTAAATAATTTGCACATTTGCGGTTCTGGGGTGGAAAGGAAAAGGGGGGTGGGTGGTTGCACGGTGAGTTCGGGAAAAGACGACGCGAACGACATGCTTGTGTGTGAGCGTGTGCGCGCGCGATCGTTCAAGCCTGCCACTTCTCCCATTGTCAGCACCCACTCATTGGAGATAGAAGGAAATAAAAAAGATCTGCTTCAATGTCGTAGTTTTAACGTGTCTTTTAATCTTAACAAATCAAAAAATATAAACAGTACATTTAAGAAAATAAATTCGTGCATTTGTTATTTCTCAGTGTTTCTGCAATCAAATTCTAATATTTATGGCAAAAGAAAGTCATTCACATGTACGATCAAATATTCCACATTTATTAAAATGTCCTTTTTATGTCACTCTTTTTGTTATATTTTGTACTATTGTCACCGCATACACCTTGCCCATATTTTGAAATCCAGTAGAAATGTAATGCTAATGTTGGCCACCACCAAATAAACACGTATTTTAATTCCCCTCATTTATGAGCACCCCACGAAAAATGCACACTGCCCTTTACTACTGCACGCACAGTATAAACACAGTGCTGCCATATGAACTTTCAAAAATATTATAAAATGCTTTAAAATTAATGAATATTCTACTACAAATATACACAGTCAATTATTAATACACATTTGGAAGTTACATTTTAAACTTGCCACCAAATAATGAGTTTTTGAGAAATCTTCCCTGATCACATGACCCATATGAATTTACCACAAAAATCTTTTAGTCTTTTATTGATGCACATTTTAACAAAGGTGAAGCATTAATTATAAAAGTCATACATTTTAAATAATCTTGACTGGAATTATGTGTATAGGAATAAAGCTAATTTAAAAAAAAAAAAGCCATACATTTTAACACGGTTTATTTTTTGAAGGGGTGGTTGATTAATATAAAAAATGTTTAGAGAAAAAAAATCAGCAATGTAAAATGTATCTTACAATTTATACAGGACAACCTGTGTGATAATTAAAGCTGGCTGAGTGACTTGTAAAAGTAAAAAAAAGGCAGTTTTACAAGGAGGATTGTCCTTGATCAATGAAGTGTTGATGATTGACAGCGCCTTCCTCCCGCCCACATCCACAACAGGACAGACGGCCTTCGAACACGTTCAAGATGGACAAACCGTGCAGCCCTTTCGGCTTTATGTTCTTCAATAAATAAAAAAAGTGGGCCACCACAGCCGACATTTTTATTCACAGGGGCGGCTTATTTTTGGGGGTTTAAAAAAACAGCAAAAATAATAATCCCACCCAAAAAAGGATTAAGCATTAAGAGCACAAAAGCGCTTGATGACATTTTGTGGATCAAGACTTCCGCTTTTGTTCAAAACAAACTCACACATGTCACTCTCGCGAGCCAGTTCAGAAATGATATTTGGTCATATTCGTATTATTTGATATTAATCGCTCAGACTACTGGCGAAAGATACTAGCGGCTGACGGCATGTATTTACTCAACCGCAGATGGGAGAGGGCATTTATTACTATTTTAGTTCATGACTAGTGAAAATTGGGTTTAAAGCAAAACAGAAAGAATTATTCTGTTGGAAGAGTTGAGGCAGACTCTGGTGAACAAATAGTTTTGCTCGTCTTTCCGCATAGTGTTCCTGTGGCTTGATAGGTGCTGCCGTTTTGGTTGGCAAATGCACTTTAATATCCAAGACTAAGAATTTTTACCAAATTCTTTTTTTTAACCTGTTGCTGCACCGTTTGTGTTCCAACACAAAGAAATGTAAACATGGCGACATCGATGCTTGTTGGCTAGCTCAAGCGTTTTGCATTAGCATTGAGCTAGGTAGTTTGTTTCAGATTACAATGTGTAATTGTGAGTTTAAAATGTAAGTAAACTTCAACGTGAAGTGTTAATGAACAACACTCCTTTGATAGCATAACGGGCTGGTGAATGGGTAGGGGCTTTTTTAATTCCAGAACCACTCGGCCGTTGCGCCACAGCTACGGCGTCGAAACTATTAGATTTCTTTGTAGACATTTCATTCCAATGTTCATCACTCCAACTTGTTTGCCCGCATTCCTCTTTCGTCGACTTAAAATTTGTCATTTCTCTGCAGCTCCCCACAATGTGTCACCTTTGCCCTTCCTCCTGCTGCAGGCCCGCGGCGAGCCTGTCAACAGATTTGCATTCTTCCAACTGACGCAGGTTGCATTTTAGCCTCTATGGGGAAAGTGCGGGGATTCCCATTTCCTGTTTGCCACAAAAGACAAGCGCTTCCGCTGTTGTCATTCCAAGGTGACGCGCTATTGCAAACATATCGCTACAATGTAAACGTTTTAATTGCTGTATCGTCAGGCGTCGTATTGAAACATAACTGTTAGTGCAGTAATTCCTCGTCGGTGTTTTGTCAGCTTTTTACGCAAATGGCTTTGTGGTTAGGTGTTCCAGCGCCACCTGTTACTTTCTTTTTATTTGGATTAATGGTTGTGGTGTGGAAGGAGATTTTTTGGGGTGTGCATAGTAGCAGAGGAAATCCTCACGTCCCAGTTTTTGCGCTCAAGATTGATGCGTTTTAAATCACTTGGCGCGCGCTCCGATTATGCAGCCCAACAAAAACATTGGCCTGATTTGTTCAGACGTAGGATCCATTTTTCTTTCTTTCTTTCTTTCTACCCCACAATAGATAATATCGAATGTTGAAATGTTACTTCAAGTGCGTTTCCAGTTAAGTTTTTTATTGGCCTGCATTTTTTTTTTTTTTTTACACTTTCGTCAACACTAAACCTTTTTTGTCAATGACCGGGAACCGATTATTTCTAATACCATATGTGATTTATTTTATTTACTCAACGGATTCTTCTATTATTTTCTTACAACTAAAAAAATGTAGGCAATATTTTTTTTTTGTGTCTGATTTTTGCTGATATTTTCCCTTTTAGTTTTGTTACGCACTACCGTTTTTTTCCACCATTTACTGTGTGATGGTTTTAAGCAAAGTTAAAAGGCTGCCTGGTAACAAGATGACTAAAAAAAACAAAAACAAAAGAGATTCTTGGATTCAGATGTTGGAGCGCAGTTGGCTGAAAAAGCCTCGGAGGAGAAGTGGCTGGCTTACGGCGCATGCTGTGGTTTATGTACAGTGACGAGTGTGTAGGGATTGTGAAAAACATGCCAGGGAGCTCCTAAAAACAAAACAACTTCCCGTGTGTCGCGCTAAGACATATGTTTGTGTGACAAGAATGTTTTTTTGGTTTTTTTTGTATGCACTTGTCCAATTAAATTCGATGTCCCATCTATCCCTTGGTGGTTAGATTACATCAATCGGGGTCAGCTCAGGGGCAACAACGATAAGAAGTAAAAGAAAAAAAAACTTGACACGCACATTTGCGGAGGACTTGAAGGCGTCTCGAGGCAGGAGGACACGTCGAACCTCCCCGGCCACAAGACGAAATGTGACGGAGTGACTGGCTGCGCACGCTCATTAGTGTCATTAATCAGCAGAGACGGAGCAGCCTAATGATGGAAAGGGAGGAGGGACTTCATAGCGGCCAGGAGATGTGACAGAGATGGACGATTCTTCAGGAGTACCAACATTCGGAAAATATATCTGTCTTTTTTTGGATTTGCAATTTCTGGCCTGTCGGTAATTAATACCAGCTTGGATTGTCACTCTCATTTGTCATAGGAGGAAGTGTGAGGCGGCGGGGGGGGGGTTGGCTCAGCCGGGTCTCTTGTGAGCGTGGACGGGGGAATAAAAAGGAACCTCTGTGGCCGCGTGACATTTTCTCACAGGCGTTTGATTGTGATTCTGAAGATTTCTCTTCCGGGACTTCCACTGGCTGGTCATTGCCCTCCGTAATGTGCGGCTAATGGGAGCAGCTGAACCTTGAACCAGATCTGTGTTGCTGCTTGTTTGGTGGGAGCACAAGACTCTGGTGGAGGGAGGGCGGCGAGAGGGGGGGAGGACAGCGGTGCATGCTTAGTGAGGGCCGGCTGTTTGATCAGCACATATTTTTAATTGGCTTCGGGCCCCCTGGAGTGTCAGCGTTGCCAACTGCACCTTTCCTAATTAAAGTCATTACAAATTCCATATGCGTCATAAAGGATGAGACGGGACTTTACCATTGTTCTTCTTGGTCATACAAGCGAGGAGAGTTTGCGCGTGGAAATAATACCGGTTAGATGAGATGAAATAGAAAAGTCGGAAAAACGTGTTCTACCTGATGCTTTTTTCCCATTGATTATTTGTTTGTGTGTAGTGTCGGCGGCGTGGTTTTAACAAGAGCACTTTGTCTTATTTGATATAATTGATGTCAGAGACGCGGCGTGATTCCGTCGAGGATTGTTTTTAAAAGGCGCCGGGAAAAAAAAAAACAACCACAACAAATGATCTCAAGAAAAGCTCCATGTAATTAAAAGAGGATGTTTATTAATTACGGCTGAAGTCGTTGCCTAATTAGTCATACAGTTGATTATTGTGCGTGAGCGGGTAGGGGGTGGGCCGAGCGTTTCAGTCTGGAGAGCCACTAAGGAAGTCGAAACCATTTCTCGTTCTGGGTTCATTTTTGGGCAAGTTCCATTTTGGAATTTCCCAGTTGATTCAGATATGAGGAATGGTTATGGATGAACAAACATTCTGGGAAAGCGTGATTGCCATGGATGCCTGGCGAATTTTCGAAATGCGAGTGATAGGCCTAGTTTAAAAAAGAAAAAAAGTAGCTTGCTTAAATCTCACCAGATTTGTTGCCCATATTTTTTTTTAGCTATATTTTTCCCCCCAGAACATTTTGGTTTCGTATATGTCTGCTATTTTAGGAGACCTCCCGAGAATCTAATATGGGGGAAAAAGTGACACATTCTCCACTCCAACGCGAGTGTGAAACCCGCAGCAGTGATGCATTCCCACCATGACAAATTCCACAAATATTGCCGACACGGCGTGTAGAAAATGCGTGTTTGGACACAAACATGAGAAATGTTGCCAATGCACGCTTGTGATTTTCATCTAAACAAAATGTTCTTGTCCATGAACAACTCTAAATTGTCCTTTGAGTGTTGATGTAAGTGTGAATGGCCGTTTGTGCTTTCGATTGTATAAGACATCCCAAAGTCAGATGGGGACAAGCGCTAAAGAAAATGGACAGATGTGAAGGAATGGCGTCAATAAAACGCGCCGGAGTCGTCCACGTAGCACAAACGGATCAAATACAGCGCTGGGCGGTTCTTCCAGAAAAAAAACATTGTGGGGACCCAACGTCTTCAGAAAAAGAAAAACGCAGCCCTATTTTTGGAGGAGTATATTTGTGGAACAGGACCACTCGGTTAACGGATAACAGAAATGTGGCTGAGGCAAGCGAGTGAAAAATGGATTTGGGAGAGATGCGTTAGGGTGGGGCGCCTTCGCCTCCTCCTCGACGCCGCTTCCCGTCCGGGAAAAATCCATTCATCATTTTTTCACATCTCCGTGTCGCGGGTTACTTTGGCAATAGGCGCGAGTGTGGCAACGATGACACGCTGGATTGATGAGGTGCTGGCGGGGGGATGGAGATGGTCAAAGCAGATGTGGCGTGAGATGGGGCACGGATGGATCGCAGGGGGTGGGGGCGGGGCCAATGAAGGTCATCTTGTTCTCCGATGCCCCCATTAACAACGTGCACTCAACGGAGGCTCCACACATATTCTCTCCACGCGGTAAAGTGCAGCACTTAGATTATTTATACTGACCATAGGATGGCAAATATTTCTGAATTCTTTCAGGAACAACAAGCAGGATCTCAACAGAGGGAGGCGGTATCATGGGGTATAAAGTTTGGAGGACATTTGCTGTCCACTTGATGGATTAGTTTCTTTTCACCAAACTTTTTATGCTGTTTAATCTGCAGTGACATCCGTGGGAAAATGATGGTGCCATCAAAGTTTGAGGACTAAAAGACAAATCCTGAAGAACAACAACAAATGCACAGTTGGAGATGACTACAATAAATCCCACTGGGAGTTTATGATCTTATTGTGCTGAACCCTAACTATAGCTCAAGTCATTTTTCCCCTTTGAAACAAATGAAAGAAATTCCTCACTCCCGCTAAAATAAAATTAGTTTTTAAAAATTTGTTGATCTAACTAACATTGTGTATTGCCGCACTCCCCCTTGTGGCGAAACGTCTCGACCAGCCAGTCAACTGGAAACGCATGAAACAAATGAAACCAAGCGGAACTAAACGGGAGCCGTTCGTAGTATCAAAAAGGTGTTCTCGAGCCTCGCTCCGCTCCGTCGTCGTCGTCTTCCCAACTCGGTAGTTGATCGCAACCAGGTGGGTCGGACCGCCATGTGTTTTCAATTTGCGCAGGATGTAAACGCATTCAATGAGATCCAAATGTCTGCCAAAGTGAGGAGGGAAAAGGGGGGGCGGAGTGGCAGACGTTCAAAGGCCGTTAGATTACGGGCGGGATTGAGAATAAAAACTTCACTGGATGGGATTGGGCCATTAAATTGGTTGATGTGCACGTATTGATGGGCTGCGCTGTTTATTAGCAGCTGCCGTCAGTTATGTTCAGGATAACGGCAGCGCGTTTTAAAGCGTAAAGCTCAAAATCCTTCTCCTAGTCTTCATTTCCAAAATATTGAGACACTGCATTTTTTTGATTAAATCATGAATAAGAATCTATCTGGTGTGTTATATCTTGATAGGAAGTCAAGAAAAATGGATGTAAAATAACAATGTCTGCAAAAATTTTATCAAGTGAATTACAAAATGCGTATTTACCGTCTCAGCATCGTTTCTGAGTTGTAAGGATTCTACCAACTTTTTGAAAAAAGGAGAAAAGGGAGAGTTTAAAAAAAATCATTGTACAATGTACATCGTAGATTTGGCAGCTTGCAAATCCCTCACCAGTCACAAGAAGCACGCACATAAAACTTAAAGACTTTCAGGCCGACTTGTAACACATCACCTTATTTTTGAATGGCCGCCATAACACCGGCGTGGAAACGAGCACGCGCGTGAAATACGGATGCGTTTAGGCCCACGCTGAAAAGAGAAGCGCCGTAACGAGCAATTTCACACGCAATAAAAAGAGCACGACAGATGTGCGAGTTGCGCGACGACAAAGCATTTACAGCGGCGAAAACAAAAAGAGCGCCGATCGCTCTCGTCTTTACGCCGTAGTGGATCGCCGCTGCGGTTCTTATCATCGTTCGCCGGTGCTTAATGAGCTCATTAGACGAGACCGACGGCAGATTGATGGCAAAACGGGCCCGGGCCCAAGTGAGATGTATGGCGGCGGAAGGTGATGGAGGAGTCGCGCTCGTTGGCTCTCAAAGGAGTTTTTCATCGTGCAAAAAATAAGGAAGTAGACAACTTCATGACTGCCAAACGCTTTTCAGCCATTTATAAATGCTCAGCGTTCACACAATGAAACGAATCAAGTACACCTGTGCAAACAGCGCTGAAGGCAGAGTGTCACCGTACAAATGATACCCCGAGCTCATCTATAAAAGTCATGCGAGCGAGCGAAGCAGTCGTAGAACAAAAGGAGGTAAAAGCGGCCGGAGCACAAAGAGCACAGCGGTGTGTACGGGAGTGTGAACGACGTTATTGGGCCGGACGTTTGCTTCCCCCCGCGGGCGAGCTTGATAGGTCATCGTGTGTGAATCAGACAGTGGAAGAGCACCCCCGCCGGTGCCGCGTTCCCAAAGCCCGATCGAAACATGCGAGGGGAAGGTCAGCGCTAAAGCTAAAAAAGCGGTCAGGCTCTCTCGCTCTCGCTCGCCGTCCCCGGCGGGGCAGATGTGCTTTCAACTCCAGCTGTTGCCATGCGTGGAGATGGCGCCATCTGCTCCAGACCAGCCAACGTTTTGTGTTATATGAGTATAATGGAGTAACTTTGATAGCAACCTTATTGGACAAGGAACAATAGTCGGAACGTTAAGTGGCAGGAATAAACGTTTTGCATTGGATTTTGAAAAATGCCAGCTTGAAAACTCCAAATAGGTTCAGCCGCTCCTTTGCAATCATACAGCCATGTTTCAAAGAAAGACTTACATGACAAGTTTCAAAAAAATAAAGCCAGAAATTTGATGGAAAGATTGAATGAAAGAAAAAAAAAAAAACGGAAAGTGATCTTTTGTGTGACGCCGGCCCCGTAAAAGCTGATGAGATGTATCGAGCTGTAAAGTGTTATGAGAACCCGGGAGATGGCAGATTAAAACGCGCGGGGGCAATTTCCAGCTCGTACGCCCGCCTGCCGCTGATCTACCACTGCGGCTTGTATTTCAGCAACCGTCATAAAGCCACTTCACCAAAGAGAGACGGACAATCAATTAATGCCCCCCCTCCGCTGCCGGGACCGGTAGAAACGCTTTAAAACCTGCCGCGCGTGACCCCTGCACCGGCATTGAGCGGGAAAATCCCCTTCTTTTTTTTTTTTCTCCGCCGCTTTGAATGCCCCTCGGCTTTCTTTGTGTGTGTTCTCGTGCGTCGTCCGTGCGTTGAAAGGCAAACTATCAAGCGCACTGCCTTAAAAGCCGATGAAAATAAAGCTGGGGAAATGGTAGGCATTCGGAAGCAACAGGGAGGAAAGCGAAAGGGAGACTTCATAAGGTTTAAGCGAGCCTCCTTTCAAATATACGCCGGCCGTAAATCGCCCACTTAATGTCTTCGAGGCTTGGCTTTTTACGGCCGGCGACAATGGCGCTGAGTGGAGGTCCCGTTTTTATTTTATGTTAATCAACGCGGCAACTTTCAACACTGCCGCGTGATCTCCACTTCCAGTAATGCAAGTTGACGTTACGCTTTGTTACATCATGCTCATCGTGGGAAATCGTTAGCGTTAGCAAACACACATGCGGCGCACATGGCCTCCATGCGGGAGTAGTTTTCTGAGCAACACTCAAAGTATTCTGAGGAAAAATTAGGAAATTGACTTGGACTCTTTTCTTTCTATTATCTTTTCTGAGAAAAATAAAATAACGTAGTTTGGGTTTGTGTCATTACCTGCACTCCGTCCAATGAATTACTCACTATTTTCTTTGGAGGAAGGTTTTTTTGCTGTTGCTTTTATCTTTTCTCTCAGTCGTGTAGCCATTAATGGTTCTCCTTGTCCTTCCTTCCTTCCTTCCTTCCTTCCTTCCTTCCTTCCTTCCTTCCTTCCTTCCTTCCTTCCTTCCTTCCTTCCTTCCTTCCTTCCTTCCTTCCTTCCTTCCTTCCTTCCTTCCTTCCTTCCTTCCTTCCTTCCTTCCTTCCTTCCTTCCTTCCTTCCTTCCTTCCTTGCAATGGCACTTTGTACTTCCCTCGGCTTTTTTTGTTGCTAGCGCGGCAGACAGAAAGCGAAGCGTTTGGTCGCCGCGGTCTTGCTTTCACGTTCGACAGAGGGGTGATCATCGGCACTGCCGACTTGATAGATGCCTTTAATAACCTCTGGCTGCTTTTTACGGCCCTGCAGGATTCGCTGTTATTAAGATGGAGGTCTTATGATGATGAGCGGCGCTTTCGTTGACTCCCGCATCACGTAACGTGTCGGTCCGAATCGACGCGCTGTCCAAAGCCCCCACCCCCCCCCACTGCAGCCATCTTGTACTTCTACGAATCATTCACCTGACTTCATGATAACTTTAATAGTCCTCAGTGCAGCATTTGGAAGCTAGGCCTGACGTACAGTTTGGTTCATGACTGGCGAGGCACCAACAATTTACTCTTGGGAAAGCATCCGTTATTTAAGGTTAAGCTTGATTACAACTGTATTTGAAACAGGAATTATTCAATTGTTATATAACCTCTGAAGGAAAAAGAAGATAACATCGCCACACATTTTATTGCACCTCCATTTCTTTGGCGGCGAATCTAAACGCTCTGCTTCAGCGGCTCTAAGTAGCTTGGGCATAGATTTGGTGAGGGCCCATGTTTTATTAATTTGCAGATGAGCTCAGCTATTGATGGGCGCTGGCCGCCCATGGGTTCAATTAGGATAATACGGGGAGATGGGCAGATTATGGGCAGCTATTTAAGTGGAAGTGTATCTCTTCCTGACAGTTATAGTCCAAATGCAACAAACTGCACCTTGGTGACTATGAGAGGCGCCGAGACCCAGGTTCGCAGTCGCCGTCAGTCGAAAGCGAGGTACAAACCATGTCCGTTGTAGTAGCCACGACTGACCACTAGGTGATAGCACAGGGTCAAGGGGCTTCCAGATTGCCAGAAAATACAACAATGTCGTAATAGAAGAAACTAGGGCCTTATTGCTGGTATGCGAGTGTCCCGCTTGAAATAGCGCCCTTCTGTTCCAAAAGCGAGTCACGTTTTTAGGGACAGGAGCCAACGCCGGCCGTAAAACTCTGCGACGCGAGGCACAAAAAGACTGCGCTCAGCCTTTCTTTCAGGCTTCTGGGGGCGAACGTTTATGATGATCGATAGAGGCCTTGACTGTGACTCGGCCGCGCAATGAAAACAGTCTACTGTACATTGTCTCCGGAGCACATTGTGTGAAATTGAATGGGAGGCGGCGGTTGGAGGAAGGGGGGCGGGGGGGACAAGCCGTAAAGTGGAAGCGGAGACACTGACCCGAGCATGCCAAGCCTGTCGGTTATCTCAGCGCTGCCTTCGAAACACTGGCTGGCTCGAGAGAGGCCAGTCGACCGTTTTGTTTGGGGTGGGGGGGTATCAGCTATGTGTTTAGGCTACTCTGTGCTGAGATTAGCCAGCTCTCATTGCCAGCGAGCAGGATTGTCAGGGCCAGCGTCGACTGATTTGTACACAAGTGGAGAAGGTCCTCGAACTTTTACGCTCGTCGTAAGAGCCGTAAGAACCTTTTTATCGACTATAACTGCGCCCTCAACCATACGGCGAGTTGCACTTTTACGACTTTTCAAACAGGTGAATGTCGACATTTGAAGTGCTGCAAAGCTCAAGTAGTACTTTTAGAAGCACTTGAGCTCCAAAAGTGAGTTATAACCATTTATTGCGGGATTAGTGCTAAATTTTAAAAATGTAAAAGAAAAAAAAAGAGATGTTTTCATTTCCAGTCGAAGCTAGCGAAGCTTAGCTAATCGCCATGCTAATTCTCTACTCGCGCATTTTTCGAATAGAAGTATGAAAACTGTTGCCTTGCCTTTCAAGTCCATCTCTTGAATGTCGTCCTGCAAAATACTTCCCACATTGAACCCTCAATCTTGTTGTCCAACTGCCGTGCCCCGACTTTTTCCTGTGCCAGCCAGGACGGGGGCAGTAGGGCACCGCTAATTTGCACGCTGGGTCATTAATTCTTCGCATGGGGGGCGAGCCTTCTCGTCTGATACCGAGGCAAAAAAGAAAATGGCGGCGGGGAGGAGGCAAAGCAGATGTTTGGCTTGGCGTCGGGACCTCATGGACGCCAAAGCCAACGGGCGCCTCATGCCAGGCAACAGCTGCCCAAACACGTTCTGGCAAAGAGGAGCTCGGATTTAGCTCGCTCCTGCTTTCCATCGCGTTCACCGTGACATTTTGGTTATATTCAAACCACCAAAGGCCCCGTTTCTGCAAGGAAACTTGAAAGGGAGGCTAGAGACGATTCGCAGAGCTTTCAAGTTGAAGGTGAAAGCAGACGCTGATGAATAGAAGAATTTTGTTGTCGTCGCCCAGATCTTCTCGCCTTTGAGGAGCGATTAGGATCCGAGCCCAAAGGACACGGCCAAATAGAAAGGAGACACGACTAACCCGTTTATGTTTTTTGCGCTTGTTGTTTCTGCTGGCCACAGTAAAAATATAACAATATATGCGCATACATAGACCCCGGAACCCCCACAGTTCATTTAACTCTCTCCTGCCTCCTCGCTCAACTGATTTGAGTCATTCATCATCGCCCAGCTTCATATCTGCGTGCTGCATAGAAAGTATGTATGGATAGAGAGAGAAATGGTCTCCTACAAGACCTTCACGCAGATTCTCATGAATTAGTTTACAGGAGGGAGCATGTGCTGCCCTCTACTGAGCTTTTTGAGCACTTTTTGTAATATTGTACCCCCTTCTTCAATTTTTATATACAAGGTTGGATTGATTATTCATTTTGTATAATTTGTCTGTAATCTTGTGTTATTGTGCGACATTTTACATTGGGCTAATGTCATAAAAATAATTTTTACATGACAAAACAATAGTTAACTACACACAATTATAACATAAAAATATATATTATAAGCATAAAGGTTGTCTTGAGGAAAACAAAATCAAAATTGTAACCAAATGTTATAAGAAAATGATTTTTTTTTTCAATAGAAATTGCATGTTGTATTTTCAACATTAATATATTCTTGATGACATTGAAGTTGGAATTTTTAGAGGTGTAAGAAAAAAATCATCCCATCCCATTAAAAAGAAATAATTAAACCATGATGGCATATTTAAGTCTTACAATGTACTATAAGTTTGATCGATGTGTTATTGCAGTATATAAAAGTGTTTGCGGCTTCAAATGACATCGTAGCAATTCGCACGTATTTCCTCAAAAAACAACAAGCACCAATGCGAATGAATATGTGACCGTAATAAAACGAAGCCATCTCCAGTACAGTAACACCGTCATGAATCAGAGAAATGCCTCGCGCCGAATTACCATCGCCTCATTTGTCATCTTTAATTAAGCTTCAATCATGGGTGGACTGACTAATAGGGACCGGTTGTGGCTGAGGGGGTAACCATGGCGACGCGGGTCACACTAATGCGCGTGATCTGTTATTGTGCGTGTGAGACAAGGACGTGCGGTGTGCTAATTAAAGAAGTCTTTGGCTGCTCACAGGTCAGAGCTCATTAGTGAGGGACTCAATGCACGGCCGCTTGTTCATTAAGAGCCAGAATGCGAGGAGCAAAGTTCCTGCTTAGACTTATGATGTCGGGAATTTTTTTTTAAAAATAGTCAGGTCTATAAATAACGGGGCATGGACACAATTTTAGTTCCTGCTTGTTTTGTGGACATTTTGCCTTCAAGTGCGATGAATATACACTTATTGATTCATATGGCTATGAATAACATTCCACTACTTTCCCTTTAGTTGCTTTCATTTTGTGATTTTTATTGACAAAATCTAGTGGTTGTAGATGACCAAACAAAAGATACTTTAAAAAAAAAAAAAAAAAAAAAACTTTTATTTTGAAATCATTTACAACAACAGTGGCAATCAATGTCATGTTAAATTCATGTACACAACTAAAATCATGAAGAAGAGAAAAATGCTGTTCAGAAAAAGGCTGAGCCTTCGCCCCCCCGGCTCTTAGGATGGACAGTGGACATACAGGCACAAATACACATGGAGGGGCTGCTGTGCTGTGCATTTTGTTTAGTAGTCGTTCTCTTCACTGAACAGAAAGGACAAGCTAAAATCGGCCGCTCTGGAGATGTTTTGGATCTAACTAGAAAGGGGAAAAGGACAGAAAGGTTCACAACCACGACCTCCCTGAGACAGAACCACCCACACATCCTAAACAAGTCAAAGCGACTGGTCCTAAACTTGTCATTTTGGCAGCTCCCGTCCAATTTTAGCATCAGTTTGGTCCCAGTTCTTAAATTATTGCTGATAATTTCCCCCTCCCTGATAGCTGACTAGCAAATATCGCGAGGTCACAGCTGCGTCTCTCGCGTTTGGCAGCGGCTGAGCAAGCTCTGGAAGTGCGCCTCCCTCAGAATGCGGTTGATAAGCAGATAAGAGGCGGCCGAGTCGCATGATTCGCCGGAGCTGAGGGGGCTGCAAGGGCCCGCGGCGCAGCGGCTACCGCTGGAGCTGCCAGATGCGTGCTCTGGGCTGCTGAGGCTGCTGGAGCTGTTGGACCACTGAAACAATAAAGCGCCTTGTCAATTGAATTGAGCCACTGACAAATGTGTCTGGCCAAGCTGTAAAACAGAATTATTTTTATTTTTACCTCCGAGTCCCAGGCATCTCGTCCCAGCTCGGGGGAAAGCGGGTGAGCTTGGTTCGGCCTTTTGGCTTGAGGAACCAGGTGGCCACTCTCATCACCACCACTGTGTTGCCTTTTCCTGTGTGGCAAACATACAGTAGCAATTGGATAAACACAATAACTATAAATGTAACAGATTGAAGACATCAACATCAGCTTTATGGTGCCACATCTTTTGTGCAGAACTAAAATATTACATAAGCACTGTAAGTCCCCCATTTCCTGCCCATTAAAATATCATAAGCTCCTTTACAGACGCCACATCTGTGTATATCTCAGAAAAGGAAATGTTCACGTTGATTGTGTTCTTTTTCTTATCGCTTTCTTATCAATGCTAACACGCATCCACAGCCCCTTATCACTGTTTGAGAGATGAACGAACCACTCACCTGCTTTCAGTCAACATGTGATGACCACAAATGTCAACGTAGATGAAGTTCCTTCAAGAATATCCGTCTGTGTCCAACAATCGCGCTAGCGGGTAGCTTGCATTTGGCAGCTATTAGCAAGCTTAACTAACTGGGCGGCTAATTGGGGTTTATGTGATGAAATTAGCCATTGCTACAAGTGAGAAAATCATACACGTTAAATGTGTGTTATGTGAAAAATTCGCAGATACTTTATATCACATAATAGCTAAATGGTGTCTCCTAAAGTGTATAAGCCCTCTTTCTTGGTCGTCACTCACAAGCTAACAGCGTTAGCCTTTATGCTGATAAGCAAAAAGTAGCCACCTGAAGTTCGTCGTTTAAAACACGCGTTAATTATCTTTCCTCATACCGATGCAATCTCCACACATGATAAACTCCGAACTCATTGAAAAAAAACTTGTAGTTTTAAAATCTAACGGTTAAAAAAACGAAGTTTATCTACCATGACCAGCCGCTGCGCCTGTGTTTACATCGTACTGCGCCTGCGCGGAGACCTTTACTGACGCCTTTACGTCATGTTGTATAAATATAAACTCCTTTTGGTGTCCTTCCATTTTGGGTCATTTAAAGAAATACATGACAGAAAACAAAAACATCACTGTGATTGTTAATAAAAAAAAACATGTTTGGTATGTTTGCTTTACCGTTCAAAAAGCATGACGGAATAAAATATATCCAAAAGATGTCGCTGTTTACAAAGACATCCACGTTAAACGCAGCCGTGGCTCTTCTACCCATTTTATTACTTTTATATAAACAGTTCATCTTAACAATACATATTGAACCACCCTAGTTTTAAAAGAAATACTCCCGTTAACATTTATTGCAAATGAGTGAACATCTCAAAACAATTCTCTTTTTGACGTCAGTCAAAACCAGGAAGTGAATAACCAATGGCGTGAAAACACAGCAAACCAGAACCCCGCCCCTTTCTCCTATGACTCAAGCCAAAGGACGGAGGGGAGATTAACAAGAACCCTCAGCGGCATCGGCGCCACTCTTATTATATCATCCCATTAAAATATAGAAATCCAACAATGGGGAATACCGATTCAAAACTGAGCTTCAGGAAAGCAGTGATTCAGCTGACAACCAAAACGCAGGTTAGATCATATTGTTGCAAATGTAAGCGACGATAATCAGACGGCGCGTTCACAACAGTCAGTCTTGCTGCATTTACCCATGTTAAATAATCATTCGGCGTTTCTTCGTGATCGCATTCACCGAAATGGAAAGACGCCACGTTAGCAGCATGCACATATGTCATAGCTGTCATACCAAAAAAAAAATGTTTTTACAAAATGATAGCTAAATCAAAGCTGCATGGTGTTGACATGGATGCGGCAGCAGGTGCATGCTGTTTACATTGTCGTCATCACTCACTGAGCAGGCGACACAATAGACTCACACAATGATGCTTCCGATGTACAATGCCGCATCGATTTCTACATTTTTGTTGAACATTTATGCATGTTTTACAGCCGGTGGAAGCCACAGATGATGCCTTCTGGGACCAATTCTGGGCGGACAGCACCACCACAGTCCAGGATGTCTTTGCACTGGTTCCAGCTGCTGAGATCAGGGCTCTACGAGAGGAGTCCCCCTCCAATTTAGCCACGCTTTGCTATAAGGTAAACACTGTAAACATTCGGATTGCTGCCTTTGCTGAACTTTTTGGAAAGTGCGTCACGGACCAGTGCTTCCGAACAATGTCCCGCTCTCAGATGTGGAAAGAAACGAGTCGCCTCCCTTCCCCCAGCTTTCTTTTCCACTTCCTGGCTCCTGCCTGAGGGTCGCCCTGAGAAAAACACTCTTAATGCTTTTACAAAGAATTGATTGATCAGACAAACTCCCCATTTGCTCATAAAGAGGCCCTGGCGTTTATGATCTTTCTGGTGGATGTAGTCCATTAGAGTAAAAGATGAATATGTGGTCTGATAAAACAATAGATGTTTTTTTTAAATAGTGTGTTCTTAGAGTCATTAATTGTCTACCCTAAACTTGAGTTTTGTGGCGCTTGTCCTCAGGCTGTGGAGAAACTGGTCCAGGGCGCTGACTCGGGCTGCCCCAGCGAGAGGGAGAAGCAAGTGGTCCTCAACTCCACTCGTATCCTGACCCGCATCCTCCCCTACATCTTTGAGGACCAGGACTGGAGGGGTTTCTTCTGGTCCACCGTGCCCGGTGCTGGCCGAGCAGGGGTGAGTGGCAAAAAAAAAAAGTTGTTGTGACTGACGGACCAATCTGCTATTTATTTATTTTCTTCAGGGAGAGGAGCTGGATGACGACGAAGGCGCTCGCCCCCTGGCTGAGTCGCTCCTCCTGGCCATCGCCGACTTGCTCTTCTGTCCTGACTTCACCGTGCACAGCCACAAAAGAGGCCCGGTAAGAACGACCCAGATCAGATTTGGGTGTATTTGTATTATTTCTCCTCAGTGTTTCCTCCTTCCTGCTGCAAATCCACCCCACTAAACCTGTCGCCCAAGTTGCTTTGAAAAATCAAAACAGAGCGTGATGACATTGTCAGTCATAACAGGAAGAGCGCTTTACAGCTAATGGGCCCGAAAGGAATGTCGTAGCTCTGACTCATTGACTTAAAACTCCATGCGTATTGAGCCAAGTACAATTAAAAAGCATTTCAGTTGTGAGAAATATTGTGTAATTGACACAAAGAGCTGCAAGTCACACTTTGATTGGCTAGATTGAACGAGATTTTTTTTTTCCCAAACCTTCCTTTTATAAAAATGGAAATGAGCCATTCCACGGACGATACCGTTTTGTGTGTTGTAGGACTCTGTGGAGAACATGCACTCCATAGACAGCTGCGAGTACATCTGGGAAGCGGGAGTAGGCTTCGCGCAGTCCCCCCCTCTCAACTACATCCACGATTTGAATCGGTGAGTTTCCGACTCTTTCCCTCATCTTGCCCGGCTTTTGACTCCTCATGGTTTGGATCGGATGCCGGGCCAGCACGGAGCTGCTTAGGTTGCTGCTCACTTGCTTCTCCGAGGTCATGTATCTGCCAGCCTCGACCGACAACCACGTTCTCAACCCCTGGGTGACCTTCTTCTGCTCCACTGAGAATCGGTAAGCCGACGTTTGTCCTCGTGATTTTTTGAAAGAGGCGGGCCGAGCACACTGTTTCTTTTCAGGCACGCTTTGCCGCTGTTCACCTCGCTGCTCAACGTGGTGAGCGCCTACGACCCGGTGGGCTACGGCATCCCGTACAACCACCTGCTCTTCTCCGACTACCGGGAGCAGCTGGTGGAGCAGGCCGTGCAGATCCTCATTGTGACCCTGGAGCACGACGGAGGGCCTTCCCACTGCCCGTCGTCTCCCTCCAGCATGGAGGAGCACGAGGTTTGCTAACCGCCACCACTTTGGATGATTCATTTGAATAATCCTCCCTTTCTCTCTACCCAGTCTACCGGCCCCGAGAACCTTTTTGTGAATTATTTGTCGAGGATTCACAGAGAGGAGGTAGGGCCCTGACGACAGCGGTGAGTTAACATGAGGATTTTCTCCCTGAAGCTTTTGTTTGTGTTCCGTCCAGGATTTTGACTTTGTACTAAAAGGGTTGGCCCGTCTCCTCACTAACCCTTTGAGTCAAACGTACCTGCCCAATTCCACCAAAAAAATCCAGTTCCACCAGGAGCTCCTAGTACTCTTCTGGAAGCTCTGCGACTTCAATAAGGTAGTCGAGCACCCACAGTTTGACATGTTAAAACTAAATGTATTTCCAAGTTCTAGTACAAATCATGCAAATGATCATTTTATGCAAGTTGAGCAACGTTACATAAAATTCATCCCAATTTTGTGTTCCCGTGGCAGAAATTCCTCTTTTTCGTCCTCAAGAGTAGCGACGTATTGGATATCCTGGTTCCAATCCTTTTTTACCTTAACGATGCTAGAGCCGACCAGTGTAAGTCGTCTCATGTTTGCTCACCCCACCCATAAAAAAAATATTACCAGGAAAATCCTGACTGAAGCATATGTTTGTGTGTGTGTGTGGGCAGCCCGTGTGGGCCTCATGCACATCGGCGTGTTCATCCTGTTGCTGCTGAGCGGCGAGAGGAACTTTGGCGTTCGCCTGAACAAGCCCTACGCTCTCCACGTGCCCATGGACATCCCGGTGTTCACGGGCACTCACGCCGACTTGCTGATTGTGGTGAGCGGCCCGACCGCGTCGCCATGGAGACCGGCCGACCTTTTTCACGGTGAGAGCTGACCAGCTGTCGCTCTGTTTGCTTTTGCAGGTCTTCCACAAGATTATCACCACGGGCCACCAACGTTTGCAACCTCTCTTTGACTGCCTGCTCACCATTGTTGTCAACGGTGATTCATTCGCTTCATTTTTATGGATTTAATATTCCTCCCTATTAAAATAGTTTGAATTTTTTTTTTTTTTTTTTTTAATAACAATCCATATTTTCTCTCAGTGTCGCCATATTTGAAAAGTCTGTCCATGGTAGCGGCCAATAAGCTGCTCCACCTGCTGGAGGCTTTCTCCACCAGCTGGTTCCTGTTCTCTGCCGTCCAGAACCACCATCTTGCCTTTTTCCTCCTGGAGGCGTTCAATAACATCATCCAGTATCAGTTTGATGGTAGGAGACGCTTCTAATTTTGTTTTGGTCATACGTCAATTGCTTCGAGATGTGATTAATCATTAATGTGATTCACCCCCCCCCCCCTCCCCAGGGAACTGTAACCTCGTGTACGCCATCATCCGCAAGCGTAATATTTTCCACCAGCTGGCTAATCTTCCGTCAGACCCGGCCACCATTCAGAAGGCCCTGCAGCGAAAGAGGAAATCGCCCGACGTTATCTCCCGCACCAGCTCGCAGGAGACCGTCTCCATGGAAGGTTCCCGACCCGCCGTGCCTGCAGAACCTGGCACCCTCAAGGCCAGCCTGGTCGCCATACCTGGTACATCTACTTTTTTTTTATTGTTAATATCATCAATCAAGAAGTAGACATGGTAAGGAGCTAATTTATTTCTTTACAGGCATTGACAAACTGACCGAGAAGTCTCAGGTGTCTGAGGATGGCACCATGGTGTCTATCCCCAAGATCCAGCACTCAGCGCAGATTGCAGCCGGCGGGACCAGCGACACCGAATCCAACTCGGGCAAAGACAATGAAGTCAGTGTGTTTCTGTTCTTCTGCCTTAGGGGCAACAATCCAAGGAGCTCAAAGAAAAGTATATGTGTAATTCTTCCTTCCCACAGGATGTTTTCTATACTGAGGCCGAAATGGAGAGAAGTCGTTTGTCAAGTAGTTCAGCATCAAATTGGGTTCCCACACCAGACTGGGTGAGTAGATTCACCTTCTGTTCATAACAAGAGCTTACCTGAACACAAAAGCATTTCACTCTGGTCTTGTCCTTTCCAGGTCCTGTCCTGGAAGTGTAAACTTCCCTTGCAGACTATCATGCGTCTGCTGCAGGTGTTGGTTCCACAGGTGGAGAAGATCTGCATCGACAAGTACGCGTTTGTTGGATCAGATTATTGTCCGTTTTTCCGTGCCCGCTAAATCTTCCCGTTAATGTCCCCGCAGGGGTTTGACGGACGAATCGGAAATCTTGAAGTTCCTCCAGCACGGCACATTAGTTGGCCTGCTGCCCGTGCCTCACCCCATCCTCATCCGGAAGTACCAGGCCAACGCGGGCACGGCCATGTGGTTTCGCACCTACATGTGGGGTGTGGTCTACTTGCGGTGAGTATCTCCCATATACTATAATTAACTGGGATTTGATTGATTCTAATTGTGCTATTTTGTCTCCGCCCCCTCCAGTAATGTGGACCCTCCCATCTGGTATGACACGGATGTGCGCCTCTTTGAGATTCAGAAGATGTAGACGGCAGAGCGGATAGCCGACCACGTTAACGCAGCATTCTCATAATCCTTACGAAGCATGTCAAACGTTTCTTATCGCGGATCAATATTGTCCATAGGCAATTTGTTACATGTCGTTTTGACCTGTGCAGCTGCTTTTAGTCTAAAAAAAAAAAAAAATCAGGTCAAGTTTGACTCAGAAGGCGGTTTGGTCAAAGGGACATTGGTAAGTTTTGTTTTTTTGCCGTTGTGGCGTGAGAGTTCTAGCCTCCAATTTGGGGATGGGTGTTGGTAATGCACTGGGTTGGTTGTTTGACACCTCATAATTATTCCAAACATGAAACCTCAGCCATGCCAATTGCCACAAAAAGGTGGATATTTTGGGGGGGGCGGGAGCAGTTTGACATGCCCAAAGTGAATTTAACTTGCACCTTTCTGTATCATTACAAACTAGACTGGATTGTTTGATTTCTATCGTTGCTTGTTTAAAAATTGTATTTACCTTAAGTTATTCTAAATACATATCGCGATGTGAAATGTGTGGATATTAATGCAGTAATTAAATATTTTGAGACAGAACATCTGACACCGTGCTTTAACCAGTGCTCATTTTATTTCTTGACCAGAAGATGGCACTATTTCCCCCCCTTGATGCTGAAGATTAGGGCAGTGCTTCTCAACTATTTTCTGTTACGCCCCCCCCTAGCAAGAAGAAAACTATTCGCGCCCCCCCCCCCCCTCCCCACCGTGACTATCCTAACTTGTCTTGTAAGTCGTAAATTGTTGCACTGTCGCAAACGTCACAGAAGTAACAATGGGAGCGCCACTGCCCCCTGCTGGGAACATGCGCAATTACACTTTATTCTAGTACTGCAAAAAAAAAGCCTGTTCCCCAGGGTCGCACGCGCCCCCCCAGGTATAGCACGGGGGGTGCGTCACACTATTTGAGAAGCACTGGATTAGGGTAATGAAGAAAAAAAATTGATAGTTCAAAATCTTCATTTTATAGACAGAATTTTCTGATCATTTTACGTTAAAAATTTGAGATTCATTTCATGTTTCAGTTTTATTGCTAAAAAAATAATTTATTACAAAAACTTGTGCGGATACAGACAGGCGAGAACTATAAAATAATATACACCTCGAAGAGACTGGCCACTGAATGCATGCGGTAGAAGATTCCAAAAGGCAGTCCGATGTTGACTATGGCCGTCCACATGCTGAACTTGTAAAACTTCATCTCCACCGTGTGGTTGAACTGAGGTCTAGCTCCAAAGGCAGGCATGAGCCACAGCTGTCGAGGCAACAACAAACAGGATTAAAAGTAGGAACCCCATTATGGTTAAAATTGTGCTGAACTTACAATAATGTTGGCGAGCATTAGAAAGGCACACACTTCCTTCAGCACTCTCCTCTTCCAGTTTGGCCGCTCGGGCGGCGTCAGCCTGCACCTTGAATTTTGCCGGTTGGTGACGCCGCTGGCCTCGGCGTGCAGGGTGTCTTCCTGCATGGCGTGGAAGGGCTTACGGTAGAGGCCCTCGATGATGAAGTAGTTCTGCAGGCACAGTTGCACCACCATGAGGACAGCCCACGACAAGTTTACCGCATCCAGGAGGTCCTGAGCCCCCGTGGCTGCCACCGCCACAGCAGAGAAGTAGCTGATAATCAACTGGCCCATTGAGGCCCCCACCAGGAGTTGCACGTCCAGGCTGCGGGCAGGGTTCTTCTCAGAGATGTGTTCGCGGTGGTCCAGTCGGTAGATGACGCAGCCCACCGCGGTGTAGACGCACATGAGGCTCACAATCACTATGTTTATGACGAAATGGATGAGCAGGGCATTGCGGCGCATGGCCTCGTCTTCCAGCGTGATCTCCACTTCGTACACGACGAAGGTTACCAGGCCCACCACCACGACCATGAGCCCCAGCACAGGGCCCACGCTGATCTCCTTGGGACGGAACTTTGCCCTGCGGTGGCCCTGGTTGTCCGCCAGGCGGCCCACGTTCTTCCACATGACGTAAGCCATGGCCGAAGCAAAGAGGCTGTACTCAATGTTGAAGGGGTACAGGTAGTAGAAGGCCTCCTTGAAGGCGCTGCACGCTGAGTGACTGCAGCTGCACTTGGCCTCTAGGTTGTAACTGTCTGTCATGGAGACAACAGATACAACACATTAACGGAAACTAGTTTCCAAAATGCGGCAGCATTTAATTATTTAATTCACTTAGGGTGCTGCTGTTTTGGTTGGCAACAGAGTTAATTGTATGTTTCTTTTATGCATACCAAGGTTATTGTAGTCGCATTATAATGACAAATGTTTTCTTAAAATTGTATTTATGTCCTTAAGTTTCCTGAAAGTGCTTGACCTGAAATGTATTGTGATTTACATCTTTTATTTGAGTAGGGGCGAGCCACTTAAGAAAACTGACGACCTCATGCCTCCAATACCTCTGTACATCTTGAACGGGAAGCTGACATTCAGATATGGGGCATCCATTTGGTGAAGGGACTCCTCGGTGACGCTCGCCATCCACACCACCAGGTTAGTAGAGAGCATTAGCATGAGGCCGCACCTGGCAAGAGGGGGAAAGCAAACTGACAAAATGATTCAATAGATCACATTGGAGGGGAATTCTGCGAGAATGCCGTTTGTACCGTGTCACACTTGTGTGGAACTGCACGCAGTCCTTTGCGTGGACCCACAGGAAATAAGTCTAAGCGGAAAAAATTATCAACCAGTCAGACCGGTCTGGCGACCTGTTATGGATTACAATTTGTTCGAGCACCAGGAAGTATTCAATTTTAAAATAGTAGACCACCTGGGCGATTAAGAACACTGCTTGCACGGCAGGGAAGGCCACTTTGACGGCAGAGTCGCAGTGCAGGTGGCCGATGTAGTTGGCCATTTTGAAGATATCCATGAGCAGACTCAACAGGCCAAAAAGCACAAGTCCACCTAGAGGGGGGGAAAAAAAATGAGGCATTTAAATAATTAAACTCAATCATGAAAATCTATGAGGTGAGTAGTGAATGATCCCCATCGCTGTTACCTCGGAGCCACACCGGCCCGGCATGGCTGTCAAGAGTCATTAGGTTTTTGTTCTTGCGGTAGGTGACAGTGACGTACAAGAGCATCCAAAGCATTGTGAGGGCGAGAAGGACGATGAGGAAGATCTGGCGGTGCACGGTTGTGACGGCCACGCTGTTGATGGTGCTGCTGCCAACCAGCGCGCAGCCCAGAATGAGGACGTTGATGCACACAATGACAGATAGAAGCCAGGCGCCATCGTGGTGGGTGCGTTGCGCCGGCGCCTCCACATGGTGTGCGTACTCCGGGGCCACCTCCTCGTCACGCAGGTGCTGGATGTTTTCCATCTGGGCGGCCGTTTCGATGTTGGATGAGTGGCCATCTGTATCACTGTTTGGGGTCTTCCTGCATGTACTTATTAGAAACACGTTTTTTTGTTTACAGAGGATACCTGAATTTACATTCCTTAGTATGCCATCTCTGGTAATTTACCAGAAATGTTCCACCCCTTTTGCAACTTCACAAACAAGAAAGTTAGTTTCTTTCGTCATACGATCACCCCCCGCACTTTCTGAATCAGGACAAATGTTGGAAATAATGTAGTCCACGGTTTCCAATTTTGTTGTATTCACTGAGGGCCAATAAACAAACCAGAGACGAATACCCAATGTAAATACAGTGTTCACTGTCACCTTTGAACTTTTAACACTTTATTGAACTAAATTTAAATTAATTGGTGCAAAAATTGGCAAAGTACATCAGTAACTAAATTGAGACAAACATAAAATTTTACTGTGCAGCAATTGTTTTGGACGTTTTCTCAAATGTAATTTTTCTCAAAACACCAACCCTGCTCAGTTTGGGATTCAGTGCATGAACTGTTTACAAATCGGGCCTTAATCAAATCGCCATTTGGTCCATTACAGTTTTTTTGCATTTATGTGTTGCCTTACCTTGTGAACAATAAGTTGCAGTTCCTTAGCATCTTTTGTGCCACAGTTCTCATTATGTCTTTCACACAATACAGACAATAAACACTGACGTCAATTGTTAAACAGGCGCCACACTTTTTTTTTTACTTAAAAACTCAAATAAAATTGTGTAATTCGACAGGTCTCAAAGGGTAACGCAAGCAATATAAAGAGAAGGGAAGGCCGAAATGTCTTCGCCCGTCCGTCCAGCCTCGGAGCTCGATACGACCACCAGGTGAGATTGGTTTATATTTATTACGTGTCGTCACTTCCGTCAGATACAAATGCATGTTTTATTTTTAGATTTTCATGTATTACATCCAATCTATCTTCTTGCTACCAATACGTTTCAAATAAATATACATAATTTTATTTTAATTTCTCAACATTTTGTTGTATCAAGCTAGCAGTGGTCCATGGTCCCGACATACGCGGGTTCCAGGTTACGAACTGCGCCTGTCAAAACGCGTCATCAGTATGCACGCGCAATCGCCGCCCATCATTTGATTTGATTTATATTACTGTGGTCTCGTGTTTTTTCCATATATTAATATTTAGCCTATGACTAGTGTTGTGGTGGCGTCAGTTACTAATGGGCTACGGTCGTTTTATTCTTAACGAAGCGAGTGTGACGTCACATTCCTGCAGGTCAGTGCCAGGCAAGTTATGTAATTGGGGGGGGATTAGATGAATTACGCAATGTCAAAGGTTGACAGTGTACACAGATTTTGAGTATCCTTTGTTTTGGCGGAGGGTTGGTACCATCGCAACTGAACGAAAATAAATGATTTGATATCTGGATCGGCACCAAATTCCAATGGGTTATTCCTTTGATATCTGGATCGGCACCAAATTCCAATGGGTTATTCCTTGCATAAATTTCTACTCATGGAAACAAAAAAACAAATCACAATGTGATTGTAATGATGGGAGGAAAAAAACAGATAATAAATCAAACACATTAAAATCCTGCAAAAATGACAACATACTTACTCTGCGAATGAAAGTGCAAACGCTGAGAAAGTATACGCAAACATGAAGTCCAGCGCATTTATTGCATAATATAAACCAAATACTAACACATTAACACTGTGCGGAGAAAAGTACACAGAGACGATAAAATCCTTCAAAGATATCGCTATGACTGACATTATCTACATAAATATTGACTCGACATGCACTACACAGCGTGTGCAATTACAACAAATGATGATAAGCGAGTATTGTAAAAGTGTCAAGGCTCGAGTTCACACATAACTGCAAGTATGCAGTTGTCTGGCCTGCAAATTTGAGGCCGAAGAAATTGTGATTTTGCATTAATAACATCGAGGGGCATGCTCCAAAAATATGCATGTAAAGTGTGTAAAAGACAACATGAGAGTCTCAGTCAACCCCACGGGGGCAAACGTGTCCGATGACACGACAAGTTTGTTCAACCACTTTGAATCTTGACATGGATCCTCTCCATGGTAGAGGTAGATGGTTTAGTCGTCTCTCTTTGCAGTGATGCTTCCACCTCCGCTTCAATCATCTGTACAACACGATCGGGGAGAAAAAAACATATAAGGAGAAGAAGCTGCTATATAGAAAATGGAGGAATGAGAACTACTCACAGTTCAGTGTCATCAATGCACTCGGGGTCCTCTATGGTCTCAAGGCGTCTCTGACAGGCATCTAAGATCTTTTTCCTGGGTCCTAAAGGGATGTGGATGCTCCTGAGATCCTGGTCAGAGCAGAGCAGCAGTGCTTGTAGGTCGATCTTTTCCCTCCTAAATATGGAGAAGAACTCGCTCATGCCGTGCGTGGCCAAGAAGACCTCCAAAGGGCTGGTGAGGGCCTCATTGTCGTCATCCAGTCCCAATTCCACCTCCTCCCAAGGAAGTTCCTCCAGGTTCCTCTCCTGCAGGCTGCGAGCGCTTCCGATGCTGTCCTCGTCCAGACTGGGACGAGGGTGCAGTCTGCCGCGGAAATGCACAGAGTGACCCGAGCCCTCGGTTCCGTCCGGATCGCCCATGTCAAACATCCCCCCGCTCACGTAGTTCCTCCTGAAGACCATGGTGCCCAGACCGGGCCGGTTGAACAGGGAATCGTGTCCCGAGTCCGTGCTGACCTCCGAGTGATCGGCGTTGATTCCGTGGAGGTCCGGCTCGCTGATGGCACGTGAAATGGTGTCGTCGTGATCTCGGGGGAACATGTCGCGGATGTTGCGGCGGCCGTAATCCTTAGGGTTGACGTACGTTCCGGGTTTGAGGAACATGACGTCGTTGCCCAGTTGGAGTCCAGAGAGGGAGCGCACGCTCTTCCTCCCGTCCTCGTAGATTTTAAAGGTCCCTTCTCCTTGTTTCCTTTTCTCCAGCTTCTTCTGGATTTTTGTCTTCCCTCGGTTTGTGGCTTGAAGAGTAGCCTGGTAGAAACAAAGCAGAGATTCAATGATGTACATTGGAACGCTCGTTGAGTCATTGCTAATATTCGCCGCACGGTTTTAAACGTAAACAACCTGCGAATATGGCACACCGACGGCGGCCTCGTCCAAGTTGCGCACCTTGTGGCTAACCGAGCCGCTGCTGTAACTGGAAAAACTCATAACATCCGACACGGATGCCTCTGGCGCCTCCTTGTGGTACTTCTTCTCCATGCGCTTATGGTGCTTCTTCTGCATCTTGGCGCAATCTTTGATGCGCTGCTCGGCGTCTCGAAACGCCCGCTCCTTCAGCTTGTTGACCAGCTTGGGGTTGAGCCCCATTTGCTTGGAAGCGATGGAGTCCAGGTAGCGAACACAGTCCATGTGGTTCTTGGTGGCGGCCATGTTGAGTGGCGTGTGGTAGTCATTATCAAGGCACCAGATGTTGGCGCCGAACGTCACCAGGAAGAAAAGGCAGTTGTGGTGACCGTTGGCAGCGGCGAGGTGGAGAGGCGTGTTGCCCCAGATGTCACACTTGTCAGGGTTCCCTCTGTGAAACACAACGGGGTTCAATTGCTTATGCTAACACTTTTTGAAAAACATGTCAGCCTTTTTTCAAAACATGGCGGCACCATCGGTTTTGAGTTCCCAGCAAACCTTGTTGTCACCTCCTTGAGAGTCACACAGCGGCTGCAATTTGATCTACGGCTTGTCGCCGCTACTGCTCGGCCACCCCGGCTCGTGTTACACGCCGGCCTTTCAAAAAGGTTTCAGTCGGCTCCCACCGCATAATTGTGCATGGCGGATGATCTCAGACGCATTCCTCAAGTCTAATCATGACTGGTAGCACAATGTGCATCTTTCACATCCTGTAGCGCGAGCTTTAAAGAATGTGTCGATAATTTGTCTGATATTTTTCACGTACTAGTAATCGAAAGTGCCGAGTGGACGCTAAATGGGTAAGGCAAATTATTTGTGTGGTTGCATCAAAAGATTTTCCCATTTTTCCCTATTGTTACACACCTTCAAATAAGAAACCTGTGAATTTATTTAAATATCGGGGGGGAGAAAATATATAAGGCTGCGTACTTAAATGATGTGCCACAAGGTTCGAACAAATCATCAACAGGCTATAAGTAAACATTAAAATATGACATGTAAATTGTATCTGAAGTAATTTATGATATTCTCAGTTCGGATTACATAACGTAAGGAATGGTGATAGCTTTATGCGTGCTAATTTATGTGCCGTCGTTGAAAACGCTGAATACGAGAGGGTCGTCCGTTTGTTTACCCCTCGAGTGTCTTTTATCTCACTACGGAACGTTTGCTTTACATAACGCCCGTTCGCCGAGCATGGCATGTTCCTGAGACGCGCTCATCGTTATCATTCAATGGCAGTTATTTATGTTAGTACATGATGTATCATTCGAGGGATACTATGTCCTTACAGGCCTGCGGGGACGGTTGTTTGCACAGATTCCGTAGGAATTGGTAGATTTTGTTTTGTTCAGCAGACTACTCGTATTATCGTCTGTGTTTGATCACGAGATGTGGTAAAAATTTGGAATTTTCTAATATGACAGCCTCACAGCACCTGAATCATTTGTTCGTGTGACACAGGCTTTAATTAAGGCGGCGTCATAATAGGCCCATTTTTCTGACTTGCAAGCGAAACAGGTCAGCCGTTAACGATGAGCCTGTTTTGTACTTTACCATCCTAGCGGTGCCTCACGCTTTTGTGCTTCCACTAAAAGTCGGCCCATTTTCAGATTTTTTTTCCACTTGGTCACAATTTTGTTTAAACAGCTCCGACAAACAGGATGTTTATGTAAAAGGCCAACACAAATGTCGCCGTGCCGCTTTATCTTCTAAACGGACGATCCACTGCTTATTTTATCAAGCGCGATCTTTTGTGATAACAGCCACGTTATAAAAGTCACAACGATGGCCGCCGGCTCTTGTTAAAGTGTCACGCCAACGGCATCCATAACAGTGCGGCCATTTAGGGAGGCGCCGTAATTCACATGCTTTTTACGGGCCCCAACGTGGACGTTCCGGCGAGCGCGCAGTAAAATATTGAAGAGGGAACGCATGGCTGAAGAGCATTTAATGAAATGCGATAACTCGCACATGACCTTGAACGCCGTGACGGCGTAGTGACATTTCAGAGTCGTCATTAAACCACCCTGCCGGGCGTTAAAGATAACTAAGTATCTTCTGCCTTTGTGTATTGCTAACCATCGAGGGTAGTGCAGTCGGACACATCTTTATGCTCAAGGGCAGCAAGATTTTTCAAAACAGGTGGGCCAGGTCATTTGTAGATTCAGTAGAAAATTAATAAAGGTGAATGTTCCTTACGTGGGCAGTAGCGGGCAGGCTAATTTATACATATTGTATATTACACTAATGACTGCTCAGTTAGCTGCAGTAATATTAATCATTTTTTGGAGAGGAGCTCAATTAAACTGCTTGTCCACGTAAGTTGCTGCAGCATTGGTGTTCAAATCAATGCAACATCAATGCTAGCTTCGTTAGGCCGTCTATCGCGTC
The DNA here is from genome assembly GCF_033458585.1 of Syngnathus typhle. Classification (NCBI taxonomy): domain Eukaryota; kingdom Metazoa; phylum Chordata; class Actinopteri; order Syngnathiformes; family Syngnathidae; genus Syngnathus; species Syngnathus typhle. The sequence goes on from NC_083754.1 coordinate 6,007,338, forward strand.
TTAATGTGTCCAAGTTGGGTAACCAAGGATGATTTACAAGTTCAACAACTCATTAAAAATAACTGTTTAAAAAGTTTATATCGATAATCGACTATTTATTTGAAAAATAACCTAATAACTTATTCTGATTGTTACGTATACGTGTAAAATTAGCTATAAAATTGGTGTGTGAAATGCATATGACTAATATATTTTATTTTGTTATTTATAAATATATTTTAATTAATTGATTCTAGGGTGGGAAAAAAGTCAATCTGTATGTAGTTTATGTTTGATGGACAGTTATTTAGTTCAATGATCAGTTATCCAATTATTATTTGCTATTTAAATGTAAAATCCAGGTTAAAATAAACTCTTAAATTCATAGAAAGTCTTCCCACCCCCGAACAAAGGCTCATGTTTTTTTAAAACAGTCACCAAACAAGAAATTCTGCCTGGTTGTTGCTGCTTCCAGTCATTTGCTGGCGCCACGTCTAGGACCTTCCGCATCTTTATCTTCCTCTAATGTCATACAATATACACCATGTGGACCTTCACATAGCAGACTTTGGGGTTGGTCAAATACACGCAAGAGCATTCTCGAGTGAGAGATTGAATGTTGTCCATTAAAAATGATAAAAAAAATAAATACATAAAATAGGGGGGGGGCAAAGTCGCATATTAAATAAATCTCATTTAAGGTTATCCAATAGATGGATTCTTTTTTTTTTTATCGCAAACTGGTGACTTTTCCATAAATGGCTATTTGAATCATTTTCATACCAATTGATTTCATCATAATTGAATCATCTTTCTCCACCTACGCCTTACCTTTTCACCAACATACAATTCCCATTGTTTAAGTTTTGTAATGAAGTCGTACTAATTAACAAATAAATAATAAAATTATTAACAATAGGGCAATTGTGTGATAGAGGCTTTCACGGATTTTACAAGCACGGCATTCTGCACGAGACATTCTCACCATATAAGGTTTGTGTGTGTTTAGGAGATTTGTTCAAATATAAACACGAATCTGCTTTGCAGACACGTATTTCTTATATTTTGGTTAACTTTTTTTTTATTAAATGGCAAAAACTGAAAGTACATAGAAACAACTTAACACCTGTCTGGTGTAGGTGTGCCGGATTTTTTTTTTTTTTTTTTTTTTTGTACCCACCCCCTCGCTACGATGAGCCGCAGAGCCTCCAGGTTCCCGTGGTAGGCCGCCCATAGCGTCGGTGTCATGCCATCCTCATCGGGCGCGTTGAGCTCCTTGCGTGTGGCCTCCCTCAGCAGGTCCAGGTAGCCGTCCCGGGCCGCCTTGTGGTACCTGTCATTCATGGCGACCCGTTAGTCCGTCCTGGTTCGTTTGGCTTCATCGACACTTCCAGTAACGCCAGTAACACCACCAGTAAAGCGGCACCTCCGCTACCGCCGTAGTCCTCGTCGTTAACCTCATAGCGGAGTTGCCGAGCGTCGGTCAGTCGGTCGGTGTCCGGACTCTCCCGAGTCCCGAAGACTTGTGCGCGTCGCTGGTATCCAGGGAGGCGACGACGCGGTCGCTCATCGCTCAGGCAGCCTAAACACTGCTCCCCCGTGGCCGATCTGCTCCTAAACACGTACACATGAGGGACCCTCACGAGTACTCCAAATATAATGAGGAAATACTACCACCGTCATTACGACTCTTTCTATGATTATATCTTTGTTATTACTACTGGTACCACCAAAATAACTACGACTGCTGCAACAAAAAAGTTATAGCAGCAACGTACTGTTCTTTTGGTATTGATTTTTGCCCATAGATTTTTTTCTGAATAGATTTTGATGATCAGGCTTTGTTGGGAAAACATTCCCTGACCTATTGACTGACTGGAAGGCGGAAATTTTAGGCCTTCTTCAAACCTGTTGGTGTTGAAGTCTCACCTCACTGGAAGCATATATGCATGACCTAAATGAACTTCCTCATTGGAACAGGTTGAGATTATTTTAAGCCTGATGTGTCTGATTACAACCACGGGCGCATACAAGGAAGGTTCTACGTTTTATTCGGGCTGTTGCAATGTTTAAAATGCGCTCCACCTGACTCCACCTTGACAAGGATCTTGCATGGCAACTAATAAAAAAAACCAAGTATATTAAAAAAATGGATGCATCCGAGTTCTCACACGAGACTCAATTGAAACCTGCATGACAATGCACAGAAATAGACAAAACATCTTAAAAGGAGCTTTGAACAGCATTAAAAACCTGAAAGTATTCATTTCAAGCATCAAATCAAAGATAGGCAAATGTATTTGCTTCTCACGCCTATTCAGTGAATTTCCATCATGCTGAAATTGTGACGGTCAAGTCAAAGTTGGCTTTACCGGTCCTGCGAATGAGAAAATTCGGATGTTCATAATGTAAAATGTACATAAAGGTCAACTGTCGAGAAATTATATACAAACAGAACATTTGATGTGTGTTATGAGAAGGAACCGGTTTCAGTGTGCGATGGGAATTAAGGGGAAAAAAAAGTATTACCGGGAATTAGGTTTTGAACTTTAGTGGAATATTTTGAGCAAAACAGGCCTTGTTTGGCCACAATATGTTTTGCGGCTCACGACAGATTTATTGACCTTTATGGCTCCTCCAGCTGTTTGGGTGCTTATAAAAAGGGGAACGGACACCTCTGCATCCCACACTTGCCGTCAAGTTAGCCTACAGGTAAGTTCCCAACCTCCGCATTCTCTTTTTTGGGGGTGTTTTGAATGAGTGCATGCTATTGGTGAGAGTTAACAATGTACAAAGACTTATTAGGAATCTGACATTTTTACTTTTAATGCCTTCATTTGAAAACGGACATTTGTACTTTCTATTACTTACTTTGTCAAAATAGGCTTGTTACTTTTTTCAAAATAGGCTTGTTACCTTCCGCAGACGCAAAAAAAAATAAAAATAAAATAGACAGAGGTAAACTCAACTGTAGATGAGATTTTGATTGATTTATTGATATTTGGGGGATTTATTAGTCTATAACAATGATGGCGCACATGTGACTTATTAACGTTACAGAAAAGTGCATCATTCCTGTCAGCATTAGTAATTTACCTTTTTTTTGTTAGCCGGTTCACAGTGTTGCTCTGTCACTCTTATAAAAGCGTAAATCTTAACGAGTTATTTTTTAGATTAAATGGCGTTTAAAAAATTTAATAAAGTCAGCAAACATATTAGAATATGCTGTTTAAATGGCGTGAAAATCAGAGCTAACGCTACTTAGCTTTTTTTCATCACTGTGTGAACACTACAAAAGTTTTGCCAACTGTCTATAGGTGAAAGTAAAAAGTTCCATTCAGTGCGTTTGTTTTGTTCCTCTTTGTATGAAGCACAAGTATTGAGTATTGTGACTTTGGCAAGAGATGGAAACTATGTGCCATTTGCTGACGAACTCAGCCGAAGCTGTGTTGCAATCTCAAAGTGTCAATTATGTTGATTCCAGTCACGGAAACATTTGAACATGGGCGGGTTCTTTACGGGGAACGGCACACAAGCTTGTAAAACCAGTCACGTCTCGAAAAGGCGCACAGATGCCACCGGTCATTCAAATGCAATGTTATGTCGCAGGACATGTGCTTGAACATGGGCTTCCCATGCAACTGTCTGGCCGACGGGAAGCTCTGTGAACCCTGCAGGATGAGCAAAGACGGTCACGACGTCGACTCCCACCACGGCGCCGTGGCGGAGAACACGGGCGAGTCCGAGCACCCGAACAAAACAACGAGTTCTCCCAATAAGGAAAGGGACAGAAACTGGGGATGGATTCTATCCGGGGTCATCTTTATCAACATCCTGATGTTGGGCATCGCGTTGGTGAGCGGCAGCGCCTACGAGCACGTCGACATCAGTATGTCCGACCTCCAGGTTTTCATGGTCATCATCCTCATCCTCACCTGCATCTGGATGATCTACTACATCATCTTCACGGCCAGAATTGATAACGCAGTGGCTTACAGGGACCAACACGCCGGACCCGTTTGGCTCAGGGGTATGGAATCTTGACAAATCTATATTTGGGGAGGGGGGGGTTGATTCCGAATACATAAGTGTCACTATAATGTCCATCTTGCTCCGCAGGAGGAATGGTGCTCTTTGGACTCCTCAGTATCATCATGGACATTTTCAAGATAGCGAGCTACGTCGGCTACCTCCACTGCGAGTCGGCCATCAAGATTGTTTTTCCTGTGGTCCAACTTATTTTCATTGTTGTGCAGGTAAATGTCAAGTGTGCATGCTCATTACAATAGCTATTGTTGGAATTACCCCCAAAGGTTTTAACTGGGAAATTTGTTATCAGACATATTTCATGTGGGTCCATGCCAAAGACTGCGTACAGCTCCAAAGGAACCTTACACGGTAAGCCACGATTTGGATTTTTCACTTTAAAACAGGCAACGGCCCTTTAATATATGTACAAAAACATGGACGGACGATGGATGGATAGACACGTTGACGCTGAGTTCTGGATTGAAGTCACAAGTGGTTCTGAACTTGTTGTTCGACTCTTGCGGTCTATTTTCCCCTAAATGTTTCGGTTAAATTCTGAACTGCATGAGCGTGAGAATAGACTCAAGTTCCATCTCATTATACAAAGAAGTGCTTAAGCGTAAATCCGCATATACAATAGTAAATCATTTTCAAATCATTCCATTCAAACACATGCATGAAGCTGCCTGTGTCTCTAAAGGTGGATTTAGCAACCACAAAACGTTTTTGCGTCACAGCAGCAGCAACGCAAGTATTAATAGGTGGAGAATCGAGAAAAAAATTGGCACCACCATTCTTTTTTCAGTCAACTATGAACGAAATAAAATCCGGTTCAGCCACATAGTCATGAGAAAATCTCATGGCCTGACCTTCTGCCCTCTAGTGAAAGCATTTTTTATTGTTCCGTCTGTCATTATAAGTTGCTGGCATGGATCGATCAGCAATAAAACATTATGTGTAGTAAATAAAAGATTTTTGAAGAATTAAGTTGTATTGAATCATTTCCCGGCAGGTGCGGTCTGATGCTCGTCCTTTCCATTAATCTGGTTTTGTGGATGGCTGCGGTCACGGACGAGTCCCTGCACCAAACAGCCCACCCAGATGGCGGCGGCCATGGTGGCGGCCATGGCGACGACCACGGCAGCGATAACGGCGGCGACCACGGTAACGACACGCACGGATCCGACGACCACCATGACAACAGCTCTCATAAGCTCTGGGGACGGATGATCTACATCCAGAAAGGTACAGAAGATGCCATTTGAGAATCGTTTGAGCTCAAAACCACATTTGAGTTTCAAAGCGGATCTGATAAGCTCGCGTTCTTTTCCCGCCGCAGCGAGTTACGGCGAGGACCAATGCAACTGCAGCCACACGTCCTGTACCATGTTCAAAGACGCCTACTTCTACCTGTACCCCTTCAACATCGAGTACAGCCTCTTCGCCTCGGCCATGGCCTACGTCATGTGGAAAAACGTCGGGCGACTGGGCAAGGCCCACGACCCGCACAGCCACGGCCACGCACACAAGTTCCACTTGAAAGACGCACTCATTGGCCCCCTGGTGGGCGTTCTGCTGGTTTTCGCCGGCCTGGCCACATTCATTGTGTACGAGATGGACATGAATGAGGACAAAGAAGATGACCACAGCAAGAGAGACCAAGCGCTGTTGATCCACTTTGTCATAAACATCGTGATTATCAGCCTGATGCTAGTGGCCACCCTGGTCGGCACCACCATCTACAAGCTGGACCGCCGGGAACATGACTCAGAGAAGAACCCCACACGTAGCTTGGACGTGGGCCTGCTGGTGGGAACCTCCATGGGGCAGTTCATCATCAGCTACTTCACGATAGTCGCCATGGTGGCATCCGGAGCCCGGGGCCACCTTAACAGGCTCAACTTGACCTGGGCTATACTGATGGTGATCCAGATCGGGCTGCAGAACTTCTTCATCGTCGAAGGTCTCCACCGGGAGCCTTTCCACGAAGAACAACATCATGAGCACATAACCACGATGACCAACACCTACGCCGTGGAGCACTACAGCAAAGAGATGGATGGTCTGCAAGGATCGGAAATAAGAGCCAAGCCTGAGATGGAGGTGCCGGCGGTGAACCCGTTTGACCGCATCGTGCACTACCCGCATAAACTGACGTGGAAGAGGAGAGTCCTGAAGGAAGTTTCCGTTTTTTTGTTGTTGGCCAACATCATTGTGAGTATCGTTTTACCAACTTGCCAAACCCATCGCTGAGCTTTTACACTCAACTATTTTAAAACAACAAAATTGCTAACGTTTGCTTCTTTTCGCCAGCTGTGGATCATGCCGGCGTTCGGCGCTCGCCCCCAGTTTGACCACCCGGCTGAAACGGAATTCTACGACTTTAACATGTGGGCGGCCATCGTGAACGTCGGACTGCCTTTTGCCATCTTTTACCGCATGCACTCAGTGGCTGCCCTCTTGGAAGTGTTTGTCATCTCTTAAGTGGACGATCTCCGTGGTTTATTCTTTTTTTTTTTTTTTACATCAAACCAAGAGTCCCCAAACTCTTTTTGAAGACCGGTTTCACGTTAAGCAATTTTTCAACAAGTGATTAACAACACAACTTAGCTTTAGCAACACTCAATGGAGTAGTTGTTGCCGGTCCCATCTTGGGGAAATTGTGAGCGTCTTTCTTCTGTCCAGTCTGTGCCTGATTTATAAATCAAAACTTCAAGATGCAGATTTACAAATTAATATCTTTTCCTACAATCGTTTTGTGCCGCACAGTACTAGTTCGCGGCCTGGTGGCTGGGGATCTGATTTATTCCACTTATCCTAGTTAGGATGACAGGAAAGCTGGAACTTATCCAAGCTGAGAAGAGGGGGAAGGTTTGTTATACTCTGGATAAACAACCAGTCACACTCAAACAAGTGTTCACTTGAGCCAACATAATGAGAAAACCAAATCAAGCACAGAAAAAGCATGCAAACACTGTTTCTGTGCAGTTTAAGGCTGACGTGTTCGCCATTTGCGCGGTTCCACAAAATGTTTGTACAATATGAATGTAAATTTTGTTTCTCTAAAGACACTTTAGTAATGTTGTAAAGTTTTGACTGATGCAATTGCTATTGATGCTTATTTTATTATTAAGGGAGAAAAGTATTTCTTTTCGTAAATAAATACATGTGTAAGTGTATTGTGTACAGATGCCGAACGAAAATAAATTAATTGCATTCTTTATAGGCTTCAGCGTGTATTAAAAAATAAAGACAAAAAATAATAAGAATTATTTCAGGTGGTCATGATTATTGCCTTTATGTAATTTGTCATTCTGGTCAAATTTCTTCTGGCCATTTATTATTTGAGATAACACAAATAGTTAAAGATTTTTTAGACCTTGATGCAATACAGTTATCATATTAGATTCTCCTGTTGTCATAAAAACATTAACTGGATTTTCTTGTAAAAAAAACCGTAATCTATATTTCTTTCCAAAAAGTGTATTTCAGACTTTTTCAAACGGATGATGCTTTCTTATGGTATCTATCTATCGCTACGAAATAAAGGTTTTCATAAACACCAGCAGGTGGCAGCGTTTGCTCTGCCAACTACACGCTCCTAAAATGAACTAATATTTACATTATTTGAACCATATTTTACAATTCTAACAACTTTAATTTGGAAACCTATTTTCCTGCTTTTCATGTTAGTACTATCCATTTTTTCAATTCATACATTTCAAGAGGTAAATTTCCAGAACAAATATGACGCAACTATACAGTGACGTAGACTTCCGGACAGGCGCAGTGCACGATTAGTGAGGGAATGATGGCGTCTTCTGCTGCCCGCTGTTCCTCACGCTGGTTAACTCTCATCGTGTCGTCTGAGCACCACCGGCACCTCCGTGCGACGGGCGCTATTGTCACCGCTTCTCGTGGCTCGCTCCGGGGCGTCTGCACGTTTGGAACCGGGACGCTTTGGACCGGTGGGAGCAAGGCATGTGGCGCTGTTGGGAAAGGATTGACATTGAGAGGGCTACCAGGTTTGTGACGTTAGGTTTTAGCATTGGGCTAATGCTAGGCTTTATTTAGGTGTCATTTTTGTTTTGCAGTTTGATATGAATTATCTCACAATTCTTTGATATTGTTCTTTGAGTGTTCTTTGAAGTATACAGTTTCTGTAGATATCGTCAAAGCTGAGCAATGTTTGACTTAAGTTTTTTTTTTCCTTGTTTCATAATTGATACTCCCGACCAAAATTTGTAGTTTTTTTTACATGATTTATCTGGGCTGGCTTTTAACCCCCCAGGATTCAAAGCAGCTCAATGCGGATTTCATACAAGCACTTCAGCCAACAATAAGCAGGACTTCTACCAGGTCCTTGGGGTACCTCGCACAGCAACCCAGAAGGAGATTAAGAAAGCCTACTATCAGGTCCGCATTTGCCGGTCAGATTTACAACACGTATTTTGTCTCTTTTATCAGTGTGCTTCTTTGTCGTCCCCCAGATGGCCAAAAAGTACCACCCGGACACCAATAAAGACGACCCAAAAGCCAAGGAGAAATTTGCTCAGCTGGCTGAAGCTTATGAGGTTTAGTGTTACCCTTCTAGCTTTCTAATGATTTTTTCTTTTTGAAGACTCAAACCACTATAACATTTATTCCTCAGGTCCTCAGCGATGAAGGAAAGAGGAAGCAGTATGACACGTATGGCCAAGCGGGCTTCAACGCCGGACAGGCAGGCGGCGGGCAGCAGTACTGGTCCGGGCAGACGCAAAACGTGAAGGCTGAGGAGCTTTTCCGCAAGATCTTTGGGGAATTCTCCGGAGCACAGGGATTCGGAGACTTTGATGCCATTTTTGAACAGCCGCAGGAGGTCAGTTGTCTAGATTACGATGATGCTTTGAGAGATTATGTGACGCTTGTTGGTGTTCTTTTCATTTATGTTTTTATCTCCTCCCAGTATTGTTGTTTGTCATGAAATCAACATTTTTATCAAAAAGTGTTTGCATTTGTATTTTGGTTTCTTTGCACAGTACTTCATGGAGCTGACGTTCACTCAGGCAGCCAAGGGAGTCAACAAGGAGATGACAGTCAACACTGAAGCCACCTGCCAGCGCTGTGACGGGAAGGGCCACGAGCCCGGCTCCAAGGTCCAGCACTGCCACTACTGCAATGGCTCCGGCACGGTAATACTATCTACTATCTTCTTCTACGCACTTCCTTCCTAAGCATGTATGAATGTGGCTCAGGCTCGAATTGTAATCATTTTAGTAAACATCTGGATGCGCCATGACCATTGTAACACTAATGCAGATTTCCTTTCAAATGGGTGCCTTACCACAATAAATGTCCCGTAGGAAACGGTGAACACGGGACCGTTTGTGATGCGCTCTACTTGTCGACGCTGCGGCGGCAAGGGATCGGTCATTTCCAACCCATGTCACACCTGCCGCGGGACTGGACAGACCAAGCAGAGGAAAACTGTCACGGTTCCTGTGCCCGCTGGTCCGTCACGCCGCCATTGTGAACGCCATCAGCAATAAAAGTAACACATATCAAATAACAGTTGAATGTTTCTTTGTTTCCTTCAGGAGTGGAGGATGGCCAGACTGTGCGAATGCCTGTTGGAAAGAAGGAGATCTTCATCACGTTTAGGGTGAGTAGATCAGATCTGCATTTGAGTAAATAAACTTTTAAGGGAATGACAGGAATTCATCCTTCAGTATAAACGGTTTGTGGTTTCAGGTCCAAAAGAGCCCAATGTTCAGACGGGATGGCGCCGACATCCACTCGGACCTTTACGTCTCTGTGGCGCAAGCAATCCTGGGTGGCACGGCCAAGACGCAAGGCCTTTACGAAACGCTCAATTTAGCGGTAAATACTTAAAGCCTCGTGACGACAACAGTGGTGAAGTATTTGACTTTGGTCCTTGGATCAGATCCCAGCAGGCGTACAGACAGACCAGAGGATCCACCTGGCAGGGAAAGGAATCGCCCGCATCAGCGGCTACGGATTTGGAGACCACTATGTCCATATCAAAGTTAGAGTACCCAAGTAAGACATTTGAGGGGGACGTGTAGATATTCATCGCAAGACCTGACCTGTTTGGATAACGCCGGTTGCTTTTTCTTTTTTCTTTTTAACGCTCTTTGAAGGATGCTGACGGACCGGCAGAGAGCTCTACTCCTGAGCTACGCTGAGGACGAGGCCAATGTGGAAGGAACGGTTAACGGCGTCACAGCAACCGCCACAGGTAGATGTTGCTCATTTCACTCGATTCATTTCTCCACCTTGAAATGAGTGGGAAAGCCTTTTGATTTGTTATAGCCCCCCCAACAAAACAAAACAAATCAGTTCACTTGTAAATTGAAGCACCACTTCGTTTTGCAGTAGTTAATTTACCAAGGGACTAAGTGGATCATTTACCGGAAGATGGTATCGAGTAATGTCTGACGCGGGGTGAATGTGTGTCCAGGAGGGGGCAGCAGTGGTAAGCAATTTGAGGAAAGGCTTGACACAAAAGGAGGCCAGTTGAAACAAGAGGAGGGCTTTTTCACCACACTCAAGAAATTGTTTAGTTCCTCCTGACAGCCACAAACCAGGTAGGACGAGTACAGCTCTGGTTTGTGGCTATCGGGCTCCGATGTCCTCATCGCATTTCAAGTGTATTTCTGATGGTCTTCCAGGTAAGAGGTCTTCCTGGAGTTGAGAGGCTCGGTCGTCCCGCGTAAAGACCCTCGGCGTTCCCGCACGCATCCCACAAGGCAAAGAAGATCCCGTTTCGGCTGATTAAAACGCTTCATCCACTTCAGCCCCAACGACTCGTAAAAGATGGCGAATCGTAGCAGTCTCCTCATCCACAAACGTAAATGATATACGAAGACGCAATCATGAAAGGTTTGTCACTACACGCCCTGCTGTTCATCGTGCTTTCATGTTGACACGCTCATGTTATTTTAGTTTTCCTGGCCTTCCGGAGAATCAAATTTGTGTATATGTAATAAATGTAAAAGTAAGCATTTAGTTTCTTATCATGTGTCAATCTATTGGATCCACTTCAGAAAAACAAAAAATGATTCCATATATCAGTCACATGGGTTTTATTTGATTTCAGACAGCAGAGTTTTGTCCAGATAATGAGAGCAGCAATACAAGTGCATGCATTGTTTTCCATTAGACTTATCATGCCGGACATGTGCTTTGCCCTCTTTTGACTGTCTCAAGAGTCTCCAAAATACAATACGATCTCAGTATCGCCTTGAAAGTAGAGTTGAAGTGTCCTTTAAAATAATATCACCATGTCGTGAGGGAAAATACAGAAGTTAAAAATAAACATGTCAGCATTCAAATTAAAATCACTCAAGTGTGCAATTTCACTACATGTCCACAGTATGAATTAAAGAATACGAATGCAACAGACAAACTATTTTATAAATTGATAACTAACTTGCCATCAAATACTCAAATAGGCCTTCATGTAATGGGCCCTATTTTTACTCCATTAAAAAAAAAAAAAAAAAAAACAGTAACAATCTCCTTTGTCCACACCATCATACTATAAGCTAAATAGTATGTGTTATTAATATGGATTCCTTTGGCATATTAAACTGATCTGTCATTCATGTTGGGGTCAAACTGTGCAATGTTTAAAAAAAAAAAAAAAAGGCATTTTTTTAATTAATGCATCAAGCCTTGGTGCATAATTCCCAAATACTTAGCACTAATCATTCACTTGTCAAAGCATCATACCACAATTCCTCCGTTGCTCTTTTATATCCCATTCATTATTGTCCAATCCAATAAATAAAACGGATTGCGATCTTGCGCATAGCTGAGATGACATCTGTAAAGCACATCTATAGATTCTTCTAATAAATTGTACAATATTCTACTAACCAGATCTTACTTGGGATATTTTTTAATATATGTGATAAGAAAAAAATATTTATCCCATCTATTTATCTCTGCACTTGCATAAATGGATACGTGAGGAAATAGTTAACATGAAAGGCCCGTGTAGGAATGATCAAATGTAATCATTTTTTATTTTAGCAGTACATCAACTGTTTAGCACACTGCAATATCAAATAGTATTATGTGTAAGGAATAAACCGCTCTATTGGTAAAACCGTCTTCTTTCCTGAGTCAAATCGAGCCAAAAACACTCATTAAGAACGCTCATCCGCAACATGTGCATAGTATGTTTTAACCAAGTAATTATCATTAAACATCATCAAGACCTGTGCTTCGATCATCTGTCAAGTTAGGGGAAAGTGAGAAAACCTGATGTGATGACATCACAGGACGGACGGATGGTGCAAAGGAGGTAGAAAAAATAATAGACAGGGTGAGGGGTTAATCAGGTTAACACATTGGAATATCACATCCAGGCAGATTTCCGACGGCTGCACGAGGCTGCTTTCAATACACTTGACTTGGTCTTTGAGCCTGAGGCCTTCTTCCAGCATCCCGCCCTTCGGTGTTTTCCCTCCTCACATCAGATACCAGGCAGCCACGCCGGCTAAAGCAGCGAACCACGCGGCGATGAGGACTTGCCCTGTGGGGTGCCGCAGGATGGCCATGGCCAGTTGACACGCGTACGCCGTCCCACCTGTTGCTACTAAAGTGAGAGGAACAAAAATGAAAGAGCTCAGTAAGCCGAGTGCTAAGTATGTTATGAAAACAAAAGCGTACCTATTTTGGCAGCATAGTAGGGACATTTGCTGATGTCACCTCCCGTATCTCCATGAACGGGCATTCCTGCTTCGGAGACTTCTTCTTGGAAGGTTTTCCCGATTTCCTCCAGCTCGTCAAAAACCTGTTCATGCCCGTAACCATTGTTAATATTGTCTGTCTTGGGTTTTCAGTTTGGGATTTACCTCAGTACAAAGTATCTGTACTTGGCTAAATTACAAGAGTGGCATCTTACCTCCATGTTGAACTGGAAGGCCTTGACAGCCTCGTCCACCAGGCTCTCCTTGGTCTCCACGTCCAGTTCCAGCTCGTTCATGCGGCTACGGTAAAGCTGCTTGAAGGCCTTGGCGTTGTCGATGGCGTCGAACTGGTAGAACTCCAGGCCCTCTCCCGTGGGAGGGAGCTTCAAGGCTCTCTGCGCCACCTTCTTCAGCACCTGGCCCCCGGACAGGTCGCCCATGTAGCGGGTGTAGGCATGGGCCACCAGGAGCGCCGGGTCCTCCTGGCCCACTCGGTGGATGCGCTCCACGTAGCGTTGTGTGGCCGGGGAGCAGCTGATCTCGCTCTTCCATTGGGGGCCGTAAAAGTATTCCAGGTCGCGGGCCAGAGCCTCGTGGCGGTGCAGCTCGACCGGGAAATACAGCGGGGCGAAATGGGGGTGCTCTTTGTTGATCTCGATTTCCTCCTCCATGGCTGTGTAGGTGTAGTAGAGAGCTACGGCGCCCAGCTGATGGCAAAAAATAGCAATGGTGATTTCATTTCCATCTAAGCCGTCTGTGTTGCTTTCATCTTTGTTCCTCACCTTGAAGAGCTCTTTGCGGATTCTACCCCTCAGGAAGTCCTTCACAAATTGTGTGTTCTCTGCCTTTTCATGGACTTCTTTGGTACCAGCAGCCAGCATCTCTGATAAATCATCGGGCCTGGGGAGAAGAATGGAATTATGTCCTGTAGTCACGAATATTGATGCTGCTATGTCAACATTTTAGTTTTCTGTTCTCGGTGTCAGAAAAATAGTTTGGTGTGATATTATAATACTTGTAAAAATGATCCTTTAACATTAATCAATCGGTTCTGTTTTAAAAAAAAAACACTAAAAATCCAAGAGAGGTTTAACCTGAGGGTGTCGTCTTTCTCCTCGTGCATGGGCCCTTCTCCGTTGGACACGGTCTCTGGCGTTGCGGCCATCTTGTCTGATGGTTGCCGCCCCTAGAAATCATAAAACACCAAAAATGTGGAAAGCCCCAAAGAGTGTAAGATTGAATGGAAAATAATGTTCTTGAGAAATCGAAGTTGTGATTGATAGTGGTGATAAATACAGGATTCAGTGCTTGTGTTTGGTGAGGTGCCACAGACAATTACTAGCTTTGTCAAGTCAGAATTTCGGATACAGCACCTGTATTGCTTGCCGAATGTGACGTCCGACGTTGTATTGTGTACAATGGTACAAAGCGTTTGACCGTTTGTGATGAGTAATCACTTTGCCTTATACTATACGAAGCAGCCGCATGCATTGATGACAGAACAAAAATGACGAAATAACATTGTGCATTATGTTTTTCTTAAATAACAGCTCTAATGTGTCTTAGTAACAAATCTGTAACCTGTGTTAACTTTGTGTGAGTAAAGATCTGAATCAAAAGAATATAAAGGCGTACATCCTAGTTGAATTTGGGTCAAAGAGTGAATGGATTTTCTGCTTCAATGTTTTACTTATTTACCAAGGAGCCAGATGTTCAGATCAGGAAAAAGAGGTGGCCCTACTGTGGTGTTGATTTCCCTGAGATTATGGTGGTGGTGATTCCACAAGATAGCAGCCTCTGGGAAAATGACAAAGCAACGGTCGGTTGAAAGCTGATTAAAAACAGGCCTGGTTTAGAGTTAAATAGGACTGTAGGTTATAAGGACAGAACGGTAGTTTAACTACACAAATACTAGCAATCAAACAAAAAACAGCAAGACAAAGAGGGCCGGTGTGATTCACGTAGATTATGGATGTCACGGCTACAATTTGGTCAACTTTTATTTGATGAGAGATTTACAACCTTCGTCTCAATACGATTATTACATTGCTTCTTTGTTAGGAAGAGTTTTGCAAAAAAACGTCATTATGACAACAATAACAACAGCTAACTTTGCTAACAAGACGCATGCTAATACCTAGAAAGGTCTCGTTCGCAACAAGACGGTCGACACATTTAAATTTTAAGCATATTATGATTATTTTTGTACACTTTTAGAGTTCAGATTTAAAAGGGCACAATGGGATATTGCCATAACGCCGTACTAACCTTCACTCCGGCCACTTGAACTAGACGTCCACTGCGCATGTCAAGTTCCACCCCC
The DNA here is from genome assembly GCF_033458585.1 of Syngnathus typhle. Lineage (NCBI taxonomy): Eukaryota > Metazoa > Chordata > Actinopteri > Syngnathiformes > Syngnathidae > Syngnathus > Syngnathus typhle. Next base: position 6,022,368 of record NC_083754.1, read on the forward strand.
AAGAATATTTAGAGCATCACGTGATATCATCATGTGATTGAAACCAGGAAAACTTAAGGGCCAGTTTCCAAACCACGAGGATACAAAGTCGCGTTCCTGCATTTGTCGGTGTTTATGTAATTAAAAGTCGTTCATGTTTTGTCAAACGGGGTAATTTGGCTCAAGAATTTTCATTATTCATAGTACTATTTTAACTTTTTTTGTCAGTTACTTCCGTATACGTCATGTAGATTCGTATTATTTCTTGTTAGTTTTGGGGGGAAATATAACGGCACACTTCGACGCTTTCGAATCAACTCATCCCGTTTTTATGTTCTTTTAAAGTCCAGAACAGCACAACTACAGTATGTCGCTGCTTACCTCTGTCGAGACAGCCATCAAGTCGTGCAAAGACGAACAGGCGAGGGTAAATGGTCGCATTCAGTTATACAAAGACCTTCTACATAGCCTGTAAGTACCCTTTTTTGTTCGACAAGAACCAGTAATATTTACCTAGTTGCTGTCGATTCAATTTGATAGCTGTGGCCTGAGCGGGCACCTGGCGCTGTGGCTTAGTTGGTTAAAGCGCCTGTCTAGTAAACAGGAGATCCTGGGTTCGAATCCCAGCAGTGCCTTTTTTGACGTGATGTGACGTATTGTTATTTACATAAGTGTATTAAACGGGCACGATTTTATTGCTTTTGTCATATATTAAGTGACGAAAATGTCATCTTTTAATTAAAGCTTATATCGTGGATCATATTAAATACATTTTAATTTGACTTGTATGTTGTTGCTAAAATTTCCTAATTATATATGATTAGTCCCATTCTGCTTTTTCCCTCCAGGACTGCTCCAGAAGAACCAGAACCGACTAATGACGCTCTGACCGGTAATATTAAAAAAAAAAAACGGTAATATTAAGAAAAAAACAAAAGAAAAAAATATGTACGTATATTGAAAACAATTGAAAACTGAGTCACTTTGGAGGAACATTTGATCCTAAGGAAAATGTCTTTTATTTGCGCTGAGGTGCTTATTTATTTAAGTGGATGGCGCTGGGTGCATCACACTGCAATTAGTTGCCTGACATGGGGCCACTATTTGAGGAAATATGAAGCTAATGTTTGTGTATCTTTTTAGACCCAACCACATCATTTCCAGAGGAGATCCAAGAAATGATGCTGCTTGAGAAAGCATTAGAAAAAGCTCTTTGCGTGCGCACTGGCAAAAGGCTTACCAGTGAAGACCACAAGGGAAACAAACCCACTCAGTTTCGAAATGACTTTGCTGCCAAACCCAAAAAGGCGACTTTAAAGACCTTTGGAAATCCGACAAACACCAAAACAGCCCTAAAATCCACCACTACTGACAAAAAAGCACCTCAAAAGTCCGTGACATCATCAAGCTCCTCGACCACCTGTGGTCCCGGAAGGTGTAAAAATACCACTAGTAAAAATGGGACCCGTTTGAAAACCATCCAACATCACGCTGTAAAAAGTGTTCGGCAGACTGCCCCAGTGAGCATCGCTGAAGGAAATATCGCAGCAAGTGGTGAGCACCGGACCAACGTTTCAGATGCTACATCGTCACATGACAAAGGAGACATGGGAGATCACGGTCTGCCTCAACCAAGAAGGTACAACATGCTTGACCTAAATAGGAACGTGACTTGTTTACATTATGTCTGCCATTTTGAGACACCAACAGCAACAACATTAATTTGTCTCCATCCAGACAAAGCAAGCAGAAGGAAGAGTGGATTTATTTGAGGCACAAGCAAAACAGGTGTGTAAAATCGCTCCGTATTCGTCCGACCGTTACACAGGTCGTTTCTTACTTTCCTTACTCGGCCATTTCCTTCCTCGACAGAATGTGGGACAAAGTGATGGACGCTCAAAGGAAACCTGCGGCGGGGAGGAGTCGCTTCATGGAGAGAATGAGAGCAACGGTATATCCTTCCTCTTTTCGAGTGACCCCTGCCAAATTTTGGTGGGAAGACTCTCACGCACATTTTCCCCACTCGAGTAGCGGTTAGCACATCGTCACAGTCGACGTGTGTGAGAAAGTTTATTGAAGACTAGACTCCCAGAGTGCCCTCAAATAATCACACAATGCATTTTGAATGGGACTCAACAACCGATGGTCCTGCAAATCTAGGAAATAATTTGGTCCAGCAGTATGGATACTTATATACTTTGTTAATGTGACGTTTACAGTTTCCCAAGGACTGGCCGTCTGGAAGCCCAGAGCAGATCGAAAGTCTGGTCGACAGACTGACTCACCAGGTTGCTGAACTCGACCAGCAATGCCAAACGATGAACCTTCTGGATCAGCAGACCTCAGAGCAAAGCGGGGAAGCGGGTACAGTCGAAGTTTTTAATTAACCTTGGCAGAAGAGTAAAACATGAGAAGAGGAAGAGCTATGACATTTTGAATCCAATCCAGGCTTTTTGATTATGCTTTGACCTTGGCAGAAGTCCGAGAGCTGATTGGAAGTGGTTGTCTTAGGAATTTTCACTCTTGCGCTTCTCCTTGACTCAATTGTTGTTGTTTTTGCCAGACTGCAAGCCATAACATCTTCAAAGCATGTTTGCATTGAACACCTCGCATCGTTTGAATCCTTGCAGGGTTGAAAGAAAACTGCTCCTCCTGCCTCACGCCCGAGACACTGCAAACAACCGCAACAGAGCTTCGGAATGTTGCAGAGCGAGCGAAACAAGGTTTTTTCATTATTACTATGCTAATTCCATTTTAAAGGGAACCATGGTCACATTTAGTCCACAATTAGTACCCTAACCCATTTTCAGTTATGGATTAGATATTTACTTGGTAGTTTAATTTGACACTTGATGGGGTGGGCAGGTGGCCCATGCGATTAAAAATTAATTTCCCATAATGCATTTCCCGTGAAAGCCATTTGGGCCGCCCTGGCTCATCAAGCTAAGGCACCAAATATTTTAGGCTTACGGTTGCTCCCGCTCTAAAAACAATTTTCGCCAGCGTGGGAAGCGTGGGATCGATGTAAGCCGGAGGGCGTTTGTCTTCACGCCGGCGAGCCAGTGCAAGATGAGGCGATCACGAGGCGTCTTCCTGTGACCGTCACTTACGCCTCAGAGGCCGAGCTGCGACAGCTGGAGGGCGTCAGGATGCGAGTGGCTCTGCTCCAGCAGGAGGTTCACCTGCAGCAGGTGAGTACTGCGCAATGCACTCATTCTGCAATATTTCATAAACGTTGCAATGAGCCATTGGCGTTTACCCGTCCTCGTCACAGGCTCTAGTGGACGCTCTGTCCCCTCAACTGGCGTCCATCATCCCTTCCTGTACCAACCGCAGTGTGCTGAGAGACTTGTACTCCCTGTTAGGTGAAGGAGGTCAGCGTTTCCCTGCCATCGTCCTGGACTCTGAGCCTGCGTAAGGATTGATCCTCTTTTCAAAATGATTGTTTTGGATCAACTTGGAATACATTTTTCTGTTTGCTACATCGCCTGTTGCAGGGGACTCGCAGAGTTGGACCACCATTCGCAATAAAAAGTGGCGACTCAACCGGCGCAACAAAGTAAGTCAAGGACCACATTGTTTATGATTGTTTAGTTCAACATTTGAGCATAAAATCGCTCGAAACTCTTAGTTGATGTGGTTCCTATTAAAATGCCCCACGTAGTGTAACTTTGAAAACTAGTCGTTCGCGTAGTTAATATCTCGGACAATAAAGATAAAAGAACCGTCAAGAAGTTCAAGCCATTGCGACAGACTTTGGGGAATTAAAAGCTGTCACTAAAATGGCTCATTCTAAGTGAAGTGTGCAGAGTACAAAGTAATTCCCCATCTGTGATGCCATTGTGGGTTTATTTACTGAGCAAATGTGACGTTGGGGGAATACGTCGGAAGCCTTGAAAGAGGCCTTGAGGGCTTGCGCCCGCAGATGACGTGCGGATGGCCTCGGACTTGCCAGACGGGGCGGCAGGTGGCTCCGAGTTCACACAGCAGGACGTGGGTGTTAGAAGCCTGCTCTCTGAACACACCAAGGCTGAGATGATACACGCGGGGAGGCTCTCGGCCGTATGCTACGATCTGGAAATGCCAACATTTCCCTCCTGGGGTAGAAAAGGAGCTGAAGGTCAGATGTTCTACCGAGTGAATCTTAATAAGAGCACTCAAGAAAGAAAAAGTCCGATCTCCCGTTAAGGATCAGAAGTGTCAGACAGCATCCTCCGCAGGTTGTATCAGCTCAGGTCCAAGTTGTGGTGGCGCCGACCTAGCGCGGCCTTTCTCTGACCGGAATCATTCAGCTGTCACCAGGTCAGCGCTCCCGCCCGCTTGGCCTCGCCCTGCCTGTCTCATGCCCGTTTTTCTCTTTTTCCCAATATCCTCATTTTCCGGTGAGGACGACACTTTGTTTCCGATGTCAACCGTAGCTATCAACAGAATTACTCACTTGTCAAATACGAGTTGTGGCCGCCTGCCAGGTAGGGTTCATGGAGTCTAAGCATAACCGCAATGAAAAAAATTGCCGTGCTTGGCCAACAAGGTCATCAACGGGTTTTGAATGTGAGCGTGAACGCTTGTCTCCGTGATTCCTATGACCTCAATGGAACCCGCCTCTCACCCAGAGTTGAAGAATCTCTCATTTTGCCCCAGGAGCTAAAAAAGAAATTCCACAGAAACTCGAAAGCTCCCCCAGGAATCTCCGTTTTTCTCTTGAACATGTTTTTTCCTTCAGTGCTTATAAAAACATTCCTCTCCTGTTCCCATCTTTTGTTTTTGGCTTCTGCGCCTCTCGAGTTCTCCTTTGGCGCAACAGCATTGGCCGCTTAGTCACCGTGTTCAGCTGCATATGGGTGTGTGGTACTCTCCATTTCCAACGTTCCCCTGAGCAAGATGTTGGAATATCACAGCAAAACAGTGTGCCGTATCTTACGGGAGGAAAAAAAGTATACCTTATCTCGGAAGATCTTATGTGATTGGCATACATATGAGAATATTACGTCTTCAATTATCTCGTAATGGGGGCCTTGAGGAGCAGCCGTCTTTTTATCGAATCACGGGAAGACGGCCAAAGTCATTCTACTTCCTGCAATTTTCAACCCTTAATTCGTTTTGGTCGTCATAAAAGACTCTCAACTCACTGGCCACGTGAGATCGGGTAACCCGAGCACCACTTTGATATTGAGCGAGGGTATGGCTAGCAGCGTTTATGCATGTACACGTTGCCTGCTCGCTGCACGGAAAGGCGTGGGTAGATGTCCAAATGAAGACCCCCTTCATCAGGAGGGAGTTTTTACATGGTGAAGCGACACACCTTTGTTATTGCAGAGTGGTGCAGAGCATGTCAAATTTACGTCAAAGGGATTCTCCGTCACGTCGCAGTCGGCTTCTGGCTTTTTTTTCCCCCGACTGGATAACATCGAAAATACAACAAATGGGAGGCATTGATGGGGAGATGCGGGGGGACAAAATTGGAAGCTGTTAACGCTCCCCTTCGCTGCTATCGTCACCCCAAAGAGCACCAATGGGAGGACTCGGACTCCCCCAGAGCTCCTCCCCCTTCCACGCTGCTTTATATGAGCCTCGCCACTGCGCTCAGTCCCAGTGCACAATGTGCTGCCAGAGTCAGAGTAGAGACGCTCACAAAGGGAGGGGGAGAACGTGAGGGTTGTTTTCAGACCAACTTCAACCGAAAGGTGCTTCTACTCCTCTCTGCAGAGACCTCGTCTCTCTGTTTGGACTCTCTATCCAAGTGACTGTACAAAAGGGGCTCAAGCGAAGACTCACCTGCCCCTGCAGCAAGGATGGGCTGCACCACAGGGCCCCTTGCGTGCCAGCCGCAAGAGAGCCAGTCCTTAGAAGCCGGAAGTGCCAAAGTCCCAGAGGTGCTCTCCTCCTTGGAGCGTCTGTCCCAGGCTACGGGGGGTATGGAGAAGTCTTGGTACCGCTGCATCTTCCCCTTTGGAATCATCTCCTTGGTGATTGGGGCAGCAGGAACGGGGGTCACCTACGCTTACAACGACTTGCCCCAGACCAAGGTGGTGTCTCTGGTGCTTCTGGTCTCCGGGCTGTTGCTTCTGCTGATGGCCATCGCTTGCTGGAGCGTCCACAAGAGGAAGAGGAGAAAAAAGAAAGAAGGAGGCTCCTTTGCCTCGGAGCAGTGTCCGCTGTGAAGCGTACGCGAGGAGAGGGGGAAAGTGTCGGAACTTCCGAAGCGGAGGTTGGAGAGCTGACTGAAAAAGCTAGCACTCCACCTCCGGCGTATGCCTTCGTTCCTCGCTTTTCCGAGCTTTGGGGACGGCCGATGTACAGACGCTCCGGATCTGTTTAGTCTGGACCGTTTTGGATTGGCAAGGAGCGATACACCGTGTCTCACATAGTGTTTTATCATCAAGCAGGTGTCCAGTGTCAAAACAACCTCCAAGGAGACACAGCAAATATGTACGGCACACCGCGTGCATATTTACGCGCACTGGCAGAGCTCCCTCGCTATGCAGAAGCGCCGCCAAAGTCACTGCTGGCGTCACCGGCCGCGTCAGTCGCGGCATTCCTCCCGCCCCGGAACAGGTGACTCTCCGAAAGGGCCCGAAGACGGCAACCCGATACTCGGGGCCCAAAGAGCAGCGCACCCGCGTCAGCGGACGGCGTCACTCCCTCGTCCTGTGACACCGCAGCAATGTGTCAGGGGGGCTTTTTTTATGCAACTGGAGAGTGGAACTTGAGTCGGCGAAGATCTCCATGGTGGCATCAAATCGGAGTCCTCAAAATGAAAAACTCCAGGACCTTCTTACCGAGGAACACCAAGATTTACACAAGCAAAGCCCCCAAATGGGCAACGACGGGGATCTCTGTGCGGGGTACCTCAACTCCGCACAAGTCAGGCCAGGATTACTGAAGGACACATGCCATAACCGGGACCCTGTCTGATCCCGCTCGGCCAGAAGCCCCTCCCGCTTCATGCCTTGACCAAGCACACGTGAAAAAAGGCTCATGTCACATTCGTATATGTTTCCATATGAATTCTTGCCCTGCGCTCACCCTCGTGCTCCTTTCCCAGGCAGCACTTTTTCATCCATCTCCCATTACACGACCCGCTAATCGTTTTCACAGCTGAAACGGAGCAAACTAGCGAGTCAATGTAGCATTGTCGAGGGAACTTGTTTCCCGGGTTGTCGTCTTTAACTCGCTGTTCCAAACATCGTTGTGAATGCAAATTGATATGGAACTTTTGTTTTTCTATTTGATGAATGTGAATGCTGACTTCACAATGAAACGCTACCTCGGATTCAGATGTGTAGCGTGATTAACAAAGCAAGACATAATCCAGCCAAAACAACCAAATTATAATATTGAAATAAGAAAATGTATTTGGTGGCCACGATTTAGTATTTTGTGGTCACAAATTAGCATTTTTATGAGCACGTTGGGTCTGTATTGTGACCAAAATTAATTTTCTTAATGTCTTGTCTGCGGCTCCAAAGTGCAATGTTCTGAATGTATGTCAGATTAAGATTGATGCCCTATCCCCCCCCCACCCCCCTTACTCTCGAAAATAAGTTTTAACTCGCATTCTCCGATCAAATGTGTCGATGCATCCAGAAGTAGCAGATACGACAACACTTAATGCCAAAGTCAACCCCAACTGGGAGGAAAATGACATCGCTGGCCTGGGAAAATATTTTATGTCTGAAGGGTTGAATTGAAATCAGTCCCCATGAGACCATTTAATCGATAAGTTTTAATTCAAATCTAAAAGGATCAGTGAGATGTAAGCGTTGTAATTTGTTCTCTGTTTTTCTGGCAGTCTGGATGCACTTTGGCTCCTCTCACAAGTCAGTCTTGGTACTGCAACGGATGTCATGCGAGGTCTCCCATTTCAAAAATCGGGTTCAATGTTAACAATCAAGAGTATCCTGTGAAGTAATGAATTCTAAGTCCTCGCTGGTGTGGTATTGAATCATGCGGTTGTGGAGAATTTGGAAGTGTCCACAGACGCTGTTAGCAATTTCTTACTAATCTGTGTCGCCACGGTGCATTTACACAAATGACAAAGTGACCAGATATTGTAGGTTTTTTGTTTTCCCTTCTGCCTTTAAATATGAAAACTAAGGGAAAATCTACCTCTGTGCTGCGTGTAGGTCGGGCAACTTTGTAGTGCTGTATTTTTGCCTCAAGGACGACAATGTTTTCTGCTTTTGCTGTTTGGTGGAGATGTGTATTGGTCCTGTACATGCAACCACTTTATATTTGTATTGTATATTTCTATGTAGATGTACATTTTACAATGTTGTAAATAAATGTTGAAGAATAAATAAATGTCTTTGATTTGAGTTTTTTTTTTTTTGTTATGCCGCCGGGAAGATTTCGCTGGAAAACAGCTGCGTGTGAGTGCGAATGTGCGTGACGTTTATGTTTGAACAAAGTGGGTGTTGAGGCTAACGGGGCCATGGAGCACATGTGGTGGAAGTGGTTGCTTGCTTTGCAAGGCTCAGCACTGATGACAGGAAACAAGATGTGGGAGCATCTCATCCGCCTGTCCATCTCCGCCGCTTTCCGTCCACTTGGCAGTCAACCATCTTTGATTTTACACAATTTAGAAAGATATATTGTTCATAAATCAATTACAGTAAATGTTTCTATTCTCTGGTAGTAATTGTTTTAAACTGTGGTTAAACCTTCCGTATCCCCTGAGCCTTTTACTGGTCACTTTGTGTTTTATTGAGTGTACTGGATTGGAGTTTCCATGGAAACAGCCACGTTACGAATGTCACAGCCTCTGCTCCAGCTGAGGTCATTGAGTTACAAAACAATTGGATCACAAAACAACACGGTTCGGGGAGATTTCCCTTTGTATTTTTTTTTAATGTTAAAATCCACCAGGTCATTGAAAAAGTCTAATCTGAAAAAACACATAATTAAGGTCCATAGGAGTTATGGCTTGATACTCTTGTGAGAATTTAATATTGCGGCTACAGTTATTTCTTTTTCTTTCTTTTGGGTACGATCATCTTGTACAATGTCTTGTTTGAACACGATTTTTTCAATAGAGTAGTTTAAAAAAAAGTTAAAGATTTACTTTATCCCTCTGGTGATTGTGTCTGTCTCTTTAAACGCCGTACCTTTAAATTGTTCGTTATTGTACACAACTACATATCCCATAATCCTCTATACGATCCTCAATGGGTGTTCTTAATAATCAGGTCAACCAATGCCATGCCCTCGTTGGCGAGCGCGTACTTCGAATTGCAACCATTTTATCCAATTGCGTCGCGGTGTTCTGATGTTTATAAAACTCCGGCCAATAAGAGCGGCCTTGGGTGACTCCAGCCAATGCTGGCGGACTTCAGCACAACCAATCAGATCAAATGTAGTGTTTAAACAGTCGACGCGGGCGGTGCTGAGAGAGCTTCGGGGCGTGCCGAGCAAGTCGGGACTTATGGTTGGATTTGAATTCGGCCAGCAATTTCAAACATTAGTAGTTTGTGTTGCTCCAACTTGGAAAAGCGAGGGAGTCATTTGAAGACAAGCTTCCCTATAAAGATAGTTTTAAATTTGCACGTGTTTCGTTGTATCTAACACTTGAGTTTAAATCGCTGCTACATAGGTCGCCGGTGGGAAGATTCAAAATACTGTACATTGAGTACAATTGCAATGAAAGCCGGTGGTAAGTCTTTTTGTTTTCCTCTTAATTAATCACTTATTGATGCAAATGTTGCAACTAATACATTTGAATATTACTATTGCAATACTTATTACCGAGTTAGCATGGCTAGCTCTACATACAGGCTAAATAGTGAATATTAACTCGCTATTAGCCTCAGTATTTATGTGAAACATGACTATTACGTTTTTAAATTATCTAAAAGTATACTGCGAATGTTGAATTTCGTGAAATTTTAGCGTATTTTTAAAGTTTACCCCACTTGCGCCGCAGGAGGGAAATTTGAGCGCTCACTTGGGTTGACTTGTTGAGCTCACCAGCGCGTTCCGAATCCACTCTAGTCAGTAAAGGATGTTTTCTTTCCATATTTTTGTAAATGTTATTTTCAGTATTAAATATAAGTTGGTGGTTTAATGAGTTGACACAGATTTAATACTAATTGTTAAATCTACTTTTGAATGGGGGGGGGGGGGTACGTCAAGGCGAGAAAATGCCGACTTCTTCCCATGCAAATTTTTAGCATGATAAAATGACATGATGCAGACATGAATATGCAGAAACTGACATTAAGACAGAGTGCAATAATATGTACAATATTTGTGAATCTGAATTTTTAATGTGTTTTCCTAGTCTGTGACAGACTGTTTTAAAATAAAAACCCAATACATGTTCTGACTTTCCACTTTGTCCTCAGTCCACTGCCATTGCCCAAAATGCTACTCCGTCCCGGTTCGAAAGAGGGTCCGCCTGCGCACGCCAACCATCACTTTGTTGAGTCTACCCAAGGAGGTCCTTCTCTGTGTGTTCCAGTGCCTCCCTGCTGAAGACCTGCCGTCTGTCAGGGCTGTGAGTCACCATTTTCATCATTAGTAACATCGACACACAATTGACAAGTCTACACCGCTTTTCACAAGCACACGCTTCGCCGTGCCCCCCACTGCATTTGTTCGGCTTGAGCGTCTTTATCTTTAGGTGCTGTGTTGACTAAATGGAGCGCTCTCGGTTGCAGGTTCACTCTCAGCTTTGTGACATTGTTGACAACCACGCCAGTGTTTGGGCTCAAACCAGCTTCAGAGACTCTTGGCCATCCCCTAAAAATTTGTGGTTATTTGAAAGGTAAAAAGAAAAAAGAAAAAAAATATATATCAATCAGTATGTTTCTTCATGCTTTTATTTTTCTTAAATATTTGTTTCACAGAGCTGCTGAAAAAGGGAATTTTGAAGCTGCCATCAAGTTAGGGATCGCTTACTTGTACAACGAAGGACGTAAGTAAAATGTATTTCTCCTCATCTACTGCAGAATTTTTCAAACATATGCGAGGAGAGGTTTCATTAGAGTCAATTTGAAAATTCATTTTCCCATTCTGGACTCAATTATCCTTGAAAGAAACCTGTCACACTAAAAAAAATTCCAAGAATGATAGTTTGCACTTCAACTGAAATCATCTGGCCGAATGGGCCTCAACTCAAGCTCAACCTTCCCCGCAAAATAGCGCTGCTGAGCGACGAGGGTCGCGCCGACGTGTGCGGGCGTAAAGCGTCGCACTTCTTCAGCCTGGCCGAGAGCCTGCGTTCCCCTGCCGCCGACCCGTTCAGCTGGCTGTTTATCAGGCCGCCGTGGTCGCCCACCGGCAGCTGCTGCAAGGCGGTCGTCTTTGAGCACCTCAAGGCTGAGTGTGACAACAAGGTGGGTCGTCTGCATGTTTTTTTGTTGTTGTTTATATTTGACAGTTCAAAAGCTCACAATGTGTTGCTAATTTTTTCCCATCTTTGATTTCCTAGGAAAAGAAGGGTCACTTGTTGCACTGCTTGGCGAGAATCTTGCAGCTATTTGAGGTGAGTCTCACCCAGGTCAGTCTCGATCCGGGCAAGGTCAGCGTAGAGTCTTTTACATAACAAAGCACTTTTAATTAGACGAGGATCCGTGATGAAGAGTTAAAATTTTTTGGAGTGATACTCACTGCTTCTCCTACCTTTGTCTAGGAGGATGACAAACATGCTGAAGCCATATCCATGTTGGAAGAGTCTTCACGTTCAGGTTGTTTGCAGAGCTCCTTTCTTGTGTGGGAGCACAACCGCAAAGATGCTGTAAGTTCAATATTTCCGCTATGCTGGCACTGAACATACCTGAGAAAAATGTAAACATTTTCAAGATTTGAGAGGTTGTTAAATTTTGATTCAAAACAAAACAAATCAACTGGAAAAGTTATAGGCTCAAGTTTTGTTGCGGTAGCTTACCTGTGACTGGTGGAACCATTTTGAATATTTTTAAGCATATTTCATATGTCCTCCCTCTCGCTCCCCCAGTGAACTAAACATGAAACTTTTTGCGACTTGCAGATGTCAGATCCCGGCAGGTACCTCCAGTGCATTCGAACCCTCCGGGATTGCGCTGCAAAAGGATGCTGGGAGGCGCAGGTTAGTGTGTGTCCAATACACGTGACGCACTTAACTTTCAATGTCACGCGTCTAACAGTTTGCCTCTGTCCACGCAGCTCTCCTTGGCCAAAGTGTGCAGCAGTGGCAATCCACTGGGCTTGGAGGCTAAAGCCTGCGCGGACTTGGTGTCTCAACTTTTTAACACCTCCCAGAAGGCCGAACAGCAGAGCAGTGACGCTATCTTAAGACGGGGCATTAAGGACACCATGAGGTAAGCGCAACTCCTCGGCGGTAACGCTATCCTGCCGCTGGCTCCTCAGTCCTCCCCCTTTTTTGTCTCTCTGCAGGTATATTCTGGTGGACTGGCTGGTGGAGGTGACCACCATGAAGGACTTTTCCAGCCTGATGCTGCACGTGACCGTCGGCTGCGTGGACCGCTATTTGGCGCTGCGCTCCGTCCCCAGGGTTCGCCTTCAGCTGCTGGGGATTGCCTGCATGGTGGTTTGTACACGGTAAGAATAATCGTTTTCAGGTTACTGCGTAGGTGGATTTTCTTTTAGTTTTTATAATGTAGTGAGATTTTTTTTTTCCTTTTTGTAGCTATATCAGTAAGGATATTCTTACCATAAGAGAAGCGGTGTGGCTCACGGACAACACCTACAAGTATGAGGACCTGGTCCGAATGATGGGAGAGGTCGTCTCTGTGCTGGAGGGGAAAATTAGGGTGAGTCTAACTACAAAAAAGAATGTTTTTGTCCAAATAAAAACAATCTAACCATTTTACTGCCTGTTGTTTTAATGAGACCCAATGCAGGCTTTTATTGTAAAGATAGTCTGGCAGTCTTCAGTCGACTTCTCAATTGGTTTATCAAACACTGAGTCCATGGCTCGGCCCAACACAGACACACAGGTGTACCTAATAAAGTGGTTTGCAAGTCTGTAAAGGATGGACTGTGTCTTATTCCGTGTGGTCCACCTCAGAGCCCTACACTGCTGGACTACGGCGAGGTGCTACTGTCCCTCCTCCCCACAGGGAGACGGACCGCTCACCTCTTCAGCTACATCTGCGAGCTGTCCTTGCTCCACACGGCCCTGACGGCGAGGTCCGCCAAGATGGCCTGCGCCGTGCTGCTGCTCACAAGAGCGCTGCATCACTACGGTAAAGAGCAGCCGCCCGGGCCGAGAGCCGTCGTTTGAATCCGATGATTGATTGGTTTTATTTTTGACAAACGCAGCTCCCGTGTGGCCCAGTCAGTTGGTGGATTACACCGGCTTCTCCAAGCAAGACCTCACTCAGCTCGCCGTGCTGCTTTATGTCAAGTGGTAAGACGCTGTCGACGAGCACAATCGACCACGATTGCGCAGCCCCGCTTCACACACGTGTTGAATCCCGCTTATTAGAGCTGCTATTCACTGGTTTCACTACAACCTATAATTTGCGTCGTTGCCGAGGAAACTAGCCACCTTGATGGATTTTTATTTTGTGTTTAAAAAGTGGTTTGATTACATCTCTGGTAAAAGCGCCTATTCTAGGCAAGACGTAGCACAATTATTGTAGATGGATGTCGAATGAATAGGGCTCAAAAGTTAAAATGTGGAGTTGAAACGTGGGCCTCCTTTTTTTCTTCTTCTCCAGCTTCAATCAAGATGCTCCGACAGACTACAGACACGTGTCTCTGACTGGTGTGAAGCAGCGCTTCGAAGATGACCTCTACCAGCACATCAGCAGGGAGAAGGTACAGGCACCTTTATGGTCTCTTCTGTCTCCAAAATGATTGCTATTTATAAACCTCTTTTTTTTTTTTTTGCTTTCCAAGGTGATGGATTACAAGGAGCTGTGTCATATCCTTGAGATTCCTGAAGTGGAACCTCAGTTGGAGCCTCCCAGTCCCACTGGCCCAACAGCAGAAATCCACGTCTTCCTTGCCTCACCTACCAGTACCAGTAAAAAGTAATGCATAATTTTCTTTTCTTTTTTTTCCCCTCTTCACGCACACAAAGACAAAACTAAACAAAAAAACTTAATGAGTCACAAAATGACTCCTTCTGGCTGTGCTCATTTAGCTTGCATCCTACAAGTTTCCACCTCACAACAGACGTGAACTGTTTAGTCCAGAAGGGGTTTGTTTGTTGGATCCATCTGTGAGACAATCCAATGACTCACTCCAACCTCTCATCTTCTCCCAAGGAGCCGCGACGCTGGCACGCAGACCGACCGAGGCAGCCGAGTGACCACGCCCACCGCAGAGCTGTCCAATCAGGAGCAGAGTTTGCTGGGCGACATCCTGGACTGGAGTCTGGACACGACCTCCTCTGGCTACGAGGGTGACCACGAGGAGAGCGAGTGGGAGAAAGATGGAGATTGTGAGTGTGGAAACGCGACCCCCCGGCTCGTGATGAATCTGTTCTGTTCACTGTTTAAATCCTATGACGTCTTTCTCTTGTTAACAGTTTCCATGATACCCATCGATATGGACGCCATCCCAGACACCAGTCAAGAGAATTGCAGAGCGCTGTCCAGCGACGAAGAGGACGAAAGCGACCAGGCCCGCCTTCCCAAAGAACCACGTAGCCTTTTCTTTTCCAAGGACCTTCAGAGTTCGGGCTACTCGTCGGTGCCGAGTGCCAGCTCGACGTCTTTGTCGCGCTCCCCCTCTTCCTCTTCTCTTGTCCCGTGCTCGTTCAAAACTTTTGCCGCTTACCCCAACCAGGCCGCCTCGGCTCATTCCCAGCCGGGCTTTCGCCTTTTGGTCCCCATGCAAAGGCCCCGGGGCCACTCCAGCAAACAAGTGAAGCGGAAGAACTCTGCGGCGCACAGTGGAGGTGAGGTGGAGAGGGAAGATGAAAAAGAGGAAGAGGCGGAAGATGAGCAGTATTCAGCCAATGTGGGCTTCCGGATTCTGTAGACAGCGACTGTTTCAGGATGCACGTAAATGCATTTTAGGTTTATCGTGAAATGTCACGATTCGAGAATAGTGTATGTAAAAATGGCTTTTAATAGAACGGAAGAAACTATCCCAATTTGGACCAAAGGCATTAAGAACAGATCTTATTCTGGGTGAGAAATGCAGAGTGAGGAACTCTCATTATTATGATAGATATATTATTGGATACGTTGGTAAAAAGGAAAAACCCATAAAAAGAAGCTCATTGCACATTAATATAAAATTAATAGATTTAATATTAAATCTAATATTAGAATGTAAAAAAAACACTCACCACAAAATATTTTGTGCAACGGTCGCAACTTGATGTAGATGGAATGAAGTCATAATTGCAGTAAATATCTAAGTAAAAAAGAAAAAACCTTCATCGGCCGTAAATATAAAATGAATAAGTATTGCGGCAAGTGAGTGGGCCGCCTTCTCTGAACCATTGAGAGCTTAATCTTAGGTTGTTGTTTTTTCCCCCCATCACTAACGACGCTAAATGTAAAATCTTGGCAGCACTGATGATCACGCAGTACGTTTCATTTTTGTTTACAGGAAGAAAAAACATTTTAAACCTCTAGTTGTCTTTTATGAAACTACCGACGTACCTCAGGACCTGTTTCTGTATTTTTTTTATTCCACAATAACCACAGTGGATAGTTGTAAACTGTGAGGAGACCCTAACTTTGGTTATTTTGGGTTTTGTCGGTTTTTCAAATGCACTGTCCTTACAAGAGCATCTTGTATTTGCCAAGCCGCTGAACAAGCTGTGAGCCAAAGGTACTGTTGTTATTTTAGTTTAAAAAAAAAATGTGAATCTCAACATGTGCTCTTCAGTCATCAGTGCAGCACACTAAAAAGACACTGCCGAGGGCTCCACATTCAAAGTGTTATTTATTTTTTTATTTTTGCCCCAAGCAGCCTCTCGTGATAATTAAGTCTGGCATTTAGTTTTTTATTTTATGTTTATTTTTATAACATTCCAGACTGAATGCAAGTGGATTATCATTTGATACTCCGGTTTAACATAATTTCACATGGCTGCGTTGTCGTGGAAAATAGATCGGACAGGTTCAGAAATTCATTTTTTTGATATGGTAGTTGACTGAACATTCATATTATTATGATATCAATATGAATAACATCAGTTGTTGGACTGGTTCTCACCTGTGTCTTCTGAAATGTACTGTACTTTTGTGCACAGTATGTGAAGAACAAATGTGCTACTACTACTTGAAAATGTGCTTGAAACAAATCTGTTCGTTCACACGTTAGGTAGTATTTTTCTACCATACAGTACACACTTGTGATGTTTTTGAATGTGGGTTTTTTTTTTCAAATAAATCATGGATTGTGAAACTTGTTCATTGAACCTATTGCATTCTAAATGACAGTTGATAATGAAATGAAATGGTTGTTAATTTAGAAAGATGTCCTTCGCACACCAGTGGTTATGTAGTGAATTGATGTTTTGCAATTATAGTGATGGATTTGTCGGTGACGTCACAAACAGCCAATCCGTACTCTAGGCTGGAACGCTGAAGTCATGTGACACCGGCGAATCCACAGTGGGTCACGTGATGTTTTTTGTTGACTATTCCGCTGTAATTTCGTGATGTATGCGCGAGCTCACCACCGCCGGAGCTAGTGCGCCGTCATCGCCTCGCTAGCTGGCTGGTAGGCTCGAAGGGCGAAAGCCATTGTTGGAGCAATGCCATTTCTTATGTTAGTAGAAGAGGACCGTAGATAAGAAAGAAGAAGAAATCACACGGGGATGTTTTTATTCCTATTAAATTAAGTCGACGAGGCAGAATTGGGACGGCAAGCCTGGGAAGTTAACCTGCCAAACAACGATACTGAGGTAATTTGTTGACTTTTTCAACACGCCAAAAAATTGATTCAGGATAGTGTTTTTAAATGCAAAATAGGAGACATATCCGCGAGAGGTATTTAATTCGGTTAATTTCTTAACCTTCAATTCCATCGTTTTACATTCATCAGGAAGCATTTGGGATTGACGAGCAGGTTTGTTACCCAATCACAGGGCGTTATATCTCCACTGGGCCAATCAGGGAGGACAGAATGCCAACAAGGAAACCATTCCCGTTTTAAGGCGTTTCTGTTTATTTATTCAGATTCAAAAAAACAAAGCAGATATCATTTTGCAAACAATATATGGTTATTATACTAAAGTTATTAGGGATTGCGTTAACATCAAAGCAATAATGAAGCTAAATTTTATTTGTCAAAAAGTTATATTTTATTTTGGACCAATCAGGGTCTACGAAGGCGTGGCTTGTAGCAACAAGGAAACCTTGGTGTCTTGAGGAATTTTTATTTCTTAAAATACTGGTAAAGATACAAACAGTATTAGGACCATGATTCCGGGATCGTGTTGAAATTAAACGAGATAATTAAGGTAAATTGTTAGTCACTGGACTGATTACTTTGTGGCTTGTTGAAACTGTCTAATTAATCTCGTGTTTGTGTGTCGTTCCGCACGTTTTATATTATTAAACTTCGCTTTCTCTTCACTTTCTTTTTCCACGCCACTAGCCTGACTGTTGAAAATGGCTATCGTGCGGCAATTTGGACTCTTGGTCTGGAAAAACTACCTTCACCAGGTAAGTTGGAGCAAGGTGGAGCCATTTGGTGCAAGTGACGATTGTGAGAAAGAATCTGTCCGTGTTTTTAGGTCACAGAAGCTGTAAATTAAGTCGACTCGGACCTGCCTGCTGCTGATCATATCGTATTTTACAAGTTTTATATGGATGTGCAAGACCTAGATGATAATTAAAAACAAAAACTGAGATAATGTGTTATTAATAATGGACAAGTGGACAGGGAGGCTACAAAGAGGCTGAGAGCAACTTTGTTCAGTTGATGACAACAGGATTCGGTGATCTTATGTTTGGTGACAAATCAGAAACCTTAATATTACAAAAAAAAACATCAAAACCTGGCTCCACTTAAACCAAAGCTGAACGATTTGGAAATAATTCCAAAAGGTGACGAGCATCAACGATTGGCAGGTCAGGCTTTGTGCCTTTCTGAATAGCGTCTTGCAAATCTCAGTTGAAGTTTGCACAATGCGACACATATTTCGATAAGTTGTTGTTGCTCCATCAAATGTTATCTTTGAACCCCTGTGGCTTCACTTTGGGACAACACTGCCAATCTCAGCAATGCATGCCTGACCCTGGCTCACTTTGCAGGCTAAATTAGTCACCTGCATGACTAAAACAAAAGTGTGTTCTGTTCTGCAAGCGTGCTGTTTACTGAGATTTGCAATAAGGTGAAGTAGAGGGAGATGTCGGTGTAGCTGTCATATTGTCTCTAATGTAAATATAGACTCAAGTTATTGGATGTGAAAATTATGCAATGCATGCTTTCTATGAGTCCTAGAGGTAGAAAAAAAGACATTAAATGAAATGTGGTCACGTGACTGAATTCCTTTTGCGTCATTGTGTGTTCCAATCAGTCATCACAAGAATCCAATTACTTCTACTTTCAAGTCATTTCAAGCCATGATGCTATTAATTACCATTCATTAGGAAGTGTTTTGGAAGGATGCACAGATCCATCTTTTCATTTATATTTCTCAAAGATCCCCTTTGACATTTTAGAGCTCCAGAAAAAGAAGACTTTCCACAAACAAAGAAAGGAAAGTAATAAGCAAATATTGCGATCATTCCCACTTCCTCTGAAGACTTGAATGCGGCAATGTACTTCCTCTCATTATGTCAAACCCATGACCGACAAGTCATGACCAATAACCCGTGATCTCGATTACCCCCCTACCCCCAACAGAAACGTCAAATCTTGGTAACCCTGGTGGAAATCATCTTGCCCTTGCTGTTCTCCGGCATCCTCATTGTACTGCGCCAGAAGGTTCCCTTCAAGGACTTCCCCAATGCCACCGTTTACGAGAGCTTCGCCGTCGGCGCTTTGCCTCAAAACTTCTTGAGGCACTTGCAGTTGGCCTACGTGCCGGCCAACTCCAGCGTCGTGCGGCAAGTGGCAGAGGATGTGCGACACAACCTCGCCATCGCCTCAGGTGGGTTTGGTGTCTCCATTCATTTTCTATATAAACCTTTTACACCAAGCACCACCTAAAATTTAATTATAGTAGCAGGGCCAAAGACACTATTCTTATTCAAAACCGAGAGAACTAGTTCCTCCGGGTCAAGAGTGTAAACGCGCCACGCCCTCCTCCCAATTTTTACACAAAGAAAGATGCCTGCAACCTTTGCTCAGCAGTGGGACTTGCCTCATATGCAAGCCAGCTGACAATAAGACACAGTGTGAAGCGTGTCGTCCTGTACACCCTGCAAACTCTCTCTAATGAATAATTAAATCTGCCTTTTTGTTCCCAGAGCCGACAATCAGTACGTGCGCACAAGAACAACAAAAAGCCAACTCGGTTGCTTTTGTGTTCAGTGGCTGAAACGCCCACTGATATTTAAAATGTCACAGTCATGGTTTTGAAATGTCTGCATGTTGTTTTTTTTTGGCTGTTTTTTTTTTTCACCGTTTATTGCGAAATGAGACATTGTGTAATCTCACTTCTGATTATAGACTTTTCCAAAACTAATCCTAATATTTAAAATCAATTGCAAATTTGTCTCATCATGACTGTTTGAATCTATGGATGAATTGATTTGTACTAAGACTTGTTTTTCTCCAAACATGATTTTTAGCATCAGTTAGAGGAGCTTTATGGTCATCAAAAAAGGAAGTGTATCGTGACCTTTAGAACACACTTTATGTGTACGCAAAAAAAAAAAAATCATATACATTGTAGAGGAGCTTTATGGTCATCAAAAAAGGCAGTGTTTTGTGACCTTTAGAACACACTTTATGTGTACACTAAAAAATAAATAAATATTACATTGTAAACAATGCACCGTCAATTTCCTGAAAATGTTCAGCCTCATTGCACTGAACCATTTCGTCAAATAGTCCAGCAAAAGAACCTTTTAGTATTCGTCTCAGGCTGAAGCAGAGCGAGCACATTTGAACCGATGCAGCTGCTCGTTCTTTGTTGTCCTGCTGTGTATGTGTGTGTGTGTGTGTGTGTGTGTGTGTGTGTGTGTGTGTTTACTCGCTGGGTCTGACCCAGATTTAACCTCCTGGGCATGCGTGTCAAACCCCACCGCACTCTCAATACCTGCATGTGTCCGTGATAAGTGCAATCTTTTGTAACTTCTGGAACGGAAATATGACCAAATAGAAAAAGAAAGCAGCCGATGCTTTTATATGACTCATGCGCGGCGGGTCAGCGTTTGATAAGACTGGTTTGATAATAAAAAAGAAATAATAATCACGTCATCTTTCCCCAGTTCGTGGCTTTGAGACGGAGAAGCACTTTGAGGACTTTGTGAGGAATGACCCCGAGTCTGGAAAACTCCTGGCCGCCGTGGTTTTCGAGAAGCACTGCTGTCACAATGACGAGCCTTTGCCCCTTCGGGTATAAGTGCCACCCTATATTAAAAATCGACAAAAAAAAACAAGCGTTATCTTTTGTCTGAAATCCTTTCTTGAACTTTTTATTATTCCCTCATGTCTGCAGGTCAGCTACCACCTGCGATTCACCTTCACCCCTCGCAACGCCCCACCCAAAGAGAAATCGGAGCTAGACCCCAACAGCGACTTGGACTGGCACACGCTCAGCCTCTACCCGCTTTTTCAGCTACCCGGCCCGAGAGAACAATACGACAGGCATGGGGGAACACCTGGTAAGAGCCTTTCTTTTAACGTGCCTCTTTATTTTCAATCCAAGATGGTGCCAGTGCTGGTTTGGAAATAAAGCGGCCATGTGTTGCTGATGAATCTCGTGCCTGAGGAACACTAACTCTTAATCGTTCCTGCGGGAAAGCCTCTATAAAAGTGGAGCACTTTTTCCAAACTTTGTGTTACGGCCTTATTTTATATAAATGCATGATTTTTTTTTTCCTTCAATATTCTGGGGGGTTTATCACTTTAGTCTCCTCCCCAGGAGGTATTTGTACAGGGGGGTGTAGACTTTTTATATTATATCCACTGTATCTAGTCTGGAAGACAAGTTTGCCAAAAGACCATAAGCTGTAAAAACTATCAACTCTCTCGCGCCTTCCACTTTCAGTACGCTTCAGGTGTAATTTTGTGTAATAGCAAAACAATGTCAGTTTTAATTTCCATTACGATGAGGCTGATACTTAAAAAGTCAGTTAAATTGGATTTTTCAAAATGAAGGCCCAGCATGTTTTCTTTAGGGGAATAAAATCAAATAAATTAGAATAAAGCCATAAGTCCATCAATTTTAGCGGTGCTTAAAAAGTCAGTTCTGTTTGACATCCTCAGACCAGCAGATGCCCCGCCCTTAATCTCCGCAGCCTCTCGGCACAAGGCTACGTTTCCGTGGAAACCGCCATCCGGCACGTTCAGTGTGACCTCTCTGTGCAGTGTGACATCTGCGAGGCGTTCAGGCGCCGTTCGTACACGCACTCGAGACTTTGCGACGTGGCGAGGACAACTTGAGTTTGTAAAATGCATCGAAGCTCCTCAGAAGATTGAATTGTTCTCGGTTGCCATGGTTTCCCTCAAGCCGCAAAAAAAAAAAAAAAAAGAAGTTTCCGTTTCCATCCAGAGTCAAGATAGCCTCATTAAGAGTGAAAGTAAATATCTGCTCTTCTTCCCTTCCAAGGTTATTTCCGTGAGGGCTTCCTGGCCGTGCAGCACGCCGTGGACAAAGCCATCATGCGCTCCTACAACAGGACGGCGGCCGACACGCTTCTGGGACAGACCAGAGTGGTTCTGTCCCGCTTTCCGTACCCGCCCTTCATTTACGACGTCTTCATCCTGGCCATCCAGAACCAACTGCCACTGCTGCTGGTGCTCAGCTTCACCTACACGTCCCTCAACATCGTCCGAGCCGTGGTGCAGGAGAAGGAGAGAAAGCTGAAGGTGCCTGTCATTTTCTTTTTCTTTTTTTAATCCATTTATTTATCTATTTATTTCAATTCGCATTCTAATCCTTTTTTGTTTGTGCTCTTTTGTGGATCTCAGGAGTACATGAGGATGATGGGACTCAGCAACTGGCTCCACTGGACTGCTTGGTTCCTCATGTTTTTTCTGTTCCTCTCCATCTCAGTCTTCTTTGTCACGCTGCTCCTCTGCATTCAAGTGAGTTTGCTAAAATTGTAATTTAATAACCTCCTCGAGCAAACTAACTAACCGTATGCGCTTTATTGCTTTAGATAAGCCCAATTGGAGCCGTCTTGAGTTACAGTGACCCCACGCTGGTCTTTGTTTTTCTGCTGATCTTCACCGTGGCTACCATCAACTTCAGCTTCATGA
Organism: Syngnathus typhle; assembly: GCF_033458585.1. Taxonomy (NCBI): domain Eukaryota; kingdom Metazoa; phylum Chordata; class Actinopteri; order Syngnathiformes; family Syngnathidae; genus Syngnathus; species Syngnathus typhle. The sequence goes on from NC_083754.1 coordinate 6,044,643, forward strand.
TCAGTGCCTTCTTTTCACGAGGTGTGTGATGTGTGTGATTGATTGGGATTGTTATTTTTTTTAAGGATTATTCCAAATTGTATCATGAGGACCTGGTGGTCAAAAGGTCACTTGGACGTTGGTTTATAGCTAAATGTGTGTGAATACAGACTAAAATCCTTTTTTGCAAATTCACATATTAAAATGTTTTTTTACTGGGCCCAGAAGGCAATAACGCAGGTAAATGCACAACATTATATATCTGAACAATCCCCGGATACGCATTTCATGTCTCCGTTTCCAAGCTAATTAAAATGCTTGATAACAAACTCTCCTAATTAGACTTGCGAGGGTCGTCGATGTGCTGTTGCAGGTGTTGTCTTTTGCTCGAGCAGCAGCCTCGGCACGACGTCATCTCATAACGTACTTTAGAAGTGCACTCCAAATGTCACAGCTCTTTTGAGAGCTTCTTTTCGTCGCAAATGGAAGCCGGCGCTCTTTTATCCGGCTCCGTCATTAATTATCTTGCATTCACACTTGGTCCAGTTTGGTCTTTTTGTGTGGGTAGTCGGGAGTAGTCATAGTTAAGTAGAAAAACAATTTTTTTTCTGATCTTAATGTACCAGGCTATTTTTTTGCGTACTTTTCTCAGAGTTGACTAGCTAATCAGAGTGATCAATTCTTTTTGCATGACACAACAATCCCACAAATGTATTTCAGACGAAAAGCCTTTTTTAGTCAACTTTATAATGGCCATGTATTAATGCGGCATTTAGTTTTCTAGGAGCAGCTTATTCCTTTTGGTAACCATGGCGACGACTGAAAAAGATATCTTTCTTGCCACATTTTTCATTGTCAGACAGATATTTAGCATTTTTCTTTGGGGTTTTTTTTTTTCTCCTCACTGTGCCTTTTTCTTTATTTTGCAGCCAACGTGGCAGCGGCGGCAGGGGGCTTTACATATTTCCTGAGCTATCTGCCTTATTTGTTCCTGTGGCCACGTTACGACCTACTCAGCCATGCTCAGAAGGTTTCAGCCTGCCTTATCTCCAACGTGGCCATGGCCATGGGAGCTCAACTTTTGGGAATGTTTGAAGGCAAAGGTGGGTCGGCAGACATTTTTGTTCTCAAGAGCCATATTTGATTTTTAAAATCAGTTATTTGTAGATGAGGTAAAAAAAAAAAAAAAAGAATACAGTTTTGTCGTCGAATAATTTTTATTTCATTTTTTAAATTTTATTCTCTTCAAATTTAATTATTCAATCATTTTTCCTGTTCTCCGCAGGCACGGGCATTCAATGGAGTAACTTGTTTGATTCGGTGACGGTGGACGACGATTTTTCCATGGCTCAGGTGATGGGCTTGCTGCTGTTTGACGCCGTTCTCTACGGCCTGGTGGCCTGGTATGTGGAGGCAGTTTTTCCTGGAGAGTACGGCGTCCCGCTGCCTTCATACTTCTTCATACTGGTACGCTGTCCTCAGCTTTTTGCACAAGATCTAATCAAACCGATTTAATCCAAAACTTAACGGGAACAGTTTGTCCATTTCACTTTATTGTACGTACAATGCGGTGAGGGCGCTGAAGGAGAACTTAGAAGTTTAGATTCATTATTGCTGCTACCTGCAAGCAGCAATCACTGTTATTATATAAAAAATATAATTGCCAAATTTTGTCGGAAATTAGCATCTCATTTTGAGCCCACATCACCTACTCCTACTTGTCACATTTGATTCAAGACTGAACAGCCTGCGCAAATCATTACAGTTATGGATGCTAAAAAAAACAAGCACATAAATTAATCTTTTGCAATTAAAAAATAAACAACACATCCAGTCCCAGGGTATGGAGCAATATTGTGATAGCTTGACGTCGTAAATGATTTTTCCTCATCCATAATGAATGGGGTGCGAGATAATGAGTTTTGTTCATTATTTTTAATTTGCCACCACCTGAGTCTAAGCTCTTCTTTTCCACGTGCAGCCTTCCTACTGGTGCAGCAACCCTCGCATGGCTCTGTTGAACGAGAAGGAGGAAGAGGAGGACGCCGAAAAGGCTCTGAAAGGAGAATTTATAGAGCAGGAGCCAAACGGAGTCGTCGCCGGGGTTAAGATAAAGCATCTTGCCAAGGCAAGCACAGCAGACAGTAATTAGATTTTTTTTTTTTTCTCTTCAAAGTGAAATAATTTATTCCTGTTCTGTGGTAGGAATTCAAAGTGGGCAGCAAAACCCGTAAGGCCGTGCGAGATCTCACGCTGAACATGTTTGAGGGGCAGATCACGGTGCTGTTAGGACACAACGGTGCCGGCAAGACCACCACGCTGTCCATGTTGACAGGTGACCAAAATGTTACATTTCGGAAATAATATTGCGCTGTACCTCCATTTTGTGTCAGAAGAGTGACACCGGATGAATTGTAGAAAAATGTTTTAGTGACTCCCCTTCTTATTTTCCGCCACAGGTTTGTTCCCCCCAACCAGCGGCAGGGCCTACATCAACGGCTACGACATCTGTCAGGACATGGCTCTGATCCGACGCAGTCTCGGACTCTGTCCCCAGCACGATGTTCTGTTCGATAATCTGACTGTGAGGGAGCACCTGCTTTTCTATGCCCAGGTATTTGCACCTGTCTTTAAAAAATGGGCTTCATATTTTATGCTGTTGGAGAAAGTAGAAGATGAATGTGCTGTGTGATTCAGCTGAAAGGCTTCTCCAAAGAGAAGATCCCAGAGGAGGTGGACAGAATAATCTGCATCCTCCAACTTGAAGACAAGCGCCACGCCCGCTCCAAGACGCTGTCAGGCGGCATGAAGAGAAAACTGTCCATTGGCATTGCCCTCATCGGCGACTCCAAGGTGAGGAATCACTCGTCATGCTATTCTTCAAATTTGAATTCCATCTTCTGCAATCCAGGTGGTGATGTTGGACGAGCCCACGTCCGGTATGGACCCCTCAGCCCGACGCGCCACGTGGGATCTGCTGCAGGGGGAGAAGAGCGGGCGCACCATCCTGCTCACCACGCACTTCATGGACGAGGCCGACCTGCTCGGCGACCGCATCGCCATCATGGCCGGTGGGGAGCTCCAGTGCTGCGGCTCGCCGCTTTTCCTCAAGAACAAATACGGTGAGGACCAGCTCTTGAGATGATGGATGGATTCAGCTCAAATGGATCTTTGACGTCTATATCCATCAATGGCAGTGAATGACTTAAATAACATATTACCGCGCTTTCCAGGTGCCGGCTACCACATGGTGATCGTCAAAGAAGCTCTCTGCAACGTGTCGGAGATCACCCGCCTCGTTCACCTCTACGTTCCGAACGCCACGCTGGAGAGCAGCGCTGGGGCCGAGCTGTCTTACATCCTCCCGAAGGAAAGCACCAGCAGGTTGGTCATACGGATCCTGTTTAGGTATCTCAATCTAATCTGTATTATTTCTTGCTTTTTTTTTTTTTTCTCTCAGGTTTGAGCTGCTGTTTGCCGAGCTGGAGATGAACAGAGAAGAATTGGGCATCGCTAGCTACGGCGCATCCGTTACCACAATGGAGGAGGTGTTTCTCAGGTCGGGATTATAGGAAAAAAAGAAGTGTCTATTGTGCAAACTGAGAGCTTCTTTGACTCGGATTAATGCGAAAGGCGACAATAACATAATTATCTTATTATGTGATAATGACTTAATGGTATTCATCTAAGTCAAGGCACTGATCATGATTCCACACAATAATTAGGAAAGATAAATATTTGACTTCAATAAATCTCCGCTAGTGTTCACATTTCAAATGAGCACAGATGAACAGCTGTTCGAGGAAAGTTTCTACTTGGCATCATTTTGCTCTGCATTTTGGCTTCACACTGCTTCATTTTGCCTCCCGCGTTGTCTCCATGGCAACAATTTACAACAACATGCTGCTTCGGCCAGCAACACGAAAAATTATAATTGGTGCTACTGCCAATGTTCCCCCCCCCTGGGCTTATTATCCGCAAATCCAGTCAGGAAACGATCAGTGGCTGTCCATGCTGGTTTAAATGTCAAACGTGACCATCTCTTTTGTTCCTTGAGGGAGAAAGTAATAGGAACGGGAATGGTCCTTTTACTTTGTTATTGTGGCTTTATCCGGCGCCTCCCCTTGTTAGCCGGGATTCAGCTCACAAGTCTGTCTATTTTCTTTCTTGCTATTTGTATCGCACTAGCCGCCTCGCTATCTATCGAGCCTGTAATTGTTAGCAATTACTTCAAATGGAGAGAGCAAAAACACCTAGGGTTGTGAGCCACATGCTGCTTCACCAAGTCTAAATAAGTCCCATCAACTTCTGAATTGTGTGTTCAGAGTGGGCAAATTGGTGGATTCCAGTTTGGACATCCAGGCAATCCAACTGCCCGCCCTGCAGTACCAGCACGAAAGACGCTCGCACGACTGGACGACGGACGACGCCAGCAGCATCAGCGGCATGACCGACGTCACCGACTTCACCGACAGCGGCACTCTCATCTCTGAGGACTGCTCCAACATCAAATTGAACACAGGGGTGAGTTCAAATAAAGTAAAGTTGGAGGGATTTCAATGACGGCTTTTTTTTTCTACCAGGTGAGGCTTTACCTGCAGCAGTTTTACGCCATGTTCCTGAAGAGGGCGCTGTACAGCTGGCGAAACTGGAAAGTCATGGTGGCCCAATTCCTCATCCCCTTGGTGTTCACCGTGGTGGCTTTAGTGGTGGCGCGCACCCTCCCCAACCATAAGAACGCTCCTCAGCTGGGACTGGAGCTGCGCCGTTACGGCCCCACCCGGGTCCCCGTCGCTCTCCAGACTGAGGCGGGCGCCTTAGCCTCCGACTTGGCCAACATTTTCGGATCGCAGCTCCTCGCTCAGCATGGAGAACTCGTTAACATCACGGGTAAGTGTTGAGAAGAAGAGGTTCGATTAATCATTCAGCCCTCTTTTTAAAAGCATGTTTCTTCCCTCCTCTCCTCCCAGACTTTACCGATTACATCCTGAACCAGGCGGAGGAAGAAGGCGGCAGCTTTAACGAGCGCTGCGTGGTGGGCGCCGCATTCCGCGGCAGCAGCGAGCACTTTGCCGAGGCGACGGCGTACTTCAACAACGAGGGCTACCACACCCCCGCCACGGCTCTCATGATGGTGGACAACGCTCTATTCAGACTCCTCGCCGGGCCCAACGCTTCCATCCACGCGGGAAACTACCCGATGCCGCGCAATCTCTCCGAGGCCGCCCAAAGCCAGCTCACATTGTATGCGACTCCGATACGGGACGACACGTTGTACAATTTCGATTTGGCTAATGGTCGCCATCTTTCCTCAGGGGAAAGACGGGCTTCATCATCGCCATCAACTTGATGTACGGGATGGCCTCCCTGTCCAGCACCTTCGCGCTTCTTCTCGTGACCGAATCGGCCATCAAGGCCAAACACGTGCAGAAGGTCAGCGGCGTCTACCTGTCCAATTTCTGGTTCTCGGCGCTGCTGTGGGATTTGGTCAACTTCCTCCTGCCGTGTCTCCTCATGTTGGTCAGTGACAGGATGTTGAAGACACACTTTGGATACTCATGAACGCATTTTGATTTTGTATCACGGTGATTTCTTCGGCAGGGAGTGTTCCAGGCTTTCAGCGTGGACGCCTTCACGTTGGACAACCGGCTGGTGGACGTGCTGCTGATGCTCCTGCTCTACGGCTGGGCCGTGGTGCCGCTCATGTACCTGCTCAGCTTCCTCTTCTCCTCCGCTGCCACCGCTTACACCCGCCTCACCATCTTCAACATGATTTCCGGCACTGCCACATTCCTGGCCGTCACCATCATGACCATCCCAGGTGAGAGAGAACGGAAAGTTTGGGAAGATCCAAGCCAGACATTTTCATACTCAATATAATCATAATTATAATTTTTAATGTGGTTTCCTTTTCCCGTCCAGAGTTGAACCTGCAGAACATGTCCCGCCTACTGGACAAAGTGTTCCTGATCTTCCCAAACTATTGTCTGGGAATGTCCTTTTCGCAGTTCTATCAGAATTACGAATTCATCTCGTTTTGCACGTCCAGCCCAGTCACAGAAGCCATCTGCAAGTATTTAAGTAAGTTCTTAATAAACAATCTGCAAGTCATATTTTGAGAAGAGGAGAATTTCTTTTTTCATTTGTGATGTCAACATTTTTCTCGTGTTAGATATCAAGTACCAACGCAACTACTTCTCCATATCCGAGCCCGGCGTGGGACGCTTCCTGTTGGCCTTCACCATACAAGGCGTCGTCTTCATCCTTCTACTCTTCGTCATCGAACTGCAGTGCGTCCGCTCTCTCCGACGACTCCTCTCCTCCCTCTGCAGGAGGCGAAAACAGGTATTTGACTTCTTCACTTTCAGGACCTTGATATGATCATGACCATGATCTTCATTCATAGTCCAATTTACGAGGGTTCCCTGTAATCCTCTTTTGTGTGTCAGTTATCTTTTCTAGGAGACTCCACGCTCCTTGCCGAGGACCGAGATGTAGCAGATGAGAGGAAGCGGGTTCTTGAGTGCCAGCCCATGGTGGAGTCCATGGTCGGGAGTCCCCTTATTCTGCACGAGCTCAGCAAGGTGTGCCTCATGTCTCATTATGTGTTTCGTAAATCTGCGTATATATATATACATGTAAAATCATCTTTTCTTTTCAGGTGTACTGCAACGGCGAGCCTCTTCTGGCCGTGGACCGCCTGTCTTTGGCCGTGGGTAAAGGAGAGTGTTTTGGCCTGCTGGGCTTCAACGGCGCCGGGAAGACCACCACCTTCAAGATGCTGACCGGCGACGAGACCGTGACCTCCGGCGACGCCTACATCGACGGTTACAGCATCTTGAGAGACATTAAGAAGGTAAGTGCCGTTTGGTGTTTGTCCGTTGTAAAAGTCAGATGTGGTGAACCACCGCTTATTTGTTTCACAGGTGCAACAACGGATTGGTTATTGCCCTCAGTTTGACGCCGTGTTGGATCATATGACGGGCAGGGAAACCCTGAGCATGTACGCCAGGCTCCGAGGAATACCCGAGAAGTACGTGTCAGGCTGCGTGGAGAACGTTCTGAGGTCTCTGCTGCTGGAACCACACGCAGATAAACTGGTGCGCAACTACAGGTGAGACAAAATGTCTGTTTTTCTGACAAAATGTCGGTTTTTCTGTACAATTTAAATTTGGGCTGGGCGTAACGGTCGCTATGCACACGCAGCGGCGGCAACAAGCGCAAGCTGAGCGCCGGCACGGCTCTCATCGGCGGACCTCCGGTTATCTTCCTGGATGAGCCGTCCACCGGGATGGATCCCGTCGCCAGGAGGCTGCTGTGGGACGCCGTGACGCGCACGCGGGAATCGGGCAAGGCCATCATCATCACTTCGCATAGGTGAGTGTGAGGGGAACACGTTTTTATCATTTATTGAATTATTTCCAAAGTGTTAGGTGACGTATATTTAACCCAACGCGCTTCCTCCGCCAGTATGGAGGAATGCGAGGCGCTGTGCACCAGACTGGCCGTGATGGTCAACGGGCAGTTCAAGTGTCTCGGGAGCCCCCAGCACCTGAAGAGCAAATTCGGCAGCGGCTACACACTCCTGGCTAAAGTGCGCGTCGAGGCCGAGTTGGAGGACAGCGACCTGAAGCTTTTTAAAGACTTTATCGAAAGCACCTTCCCAGGTCAGACCTTCACCAAACAGAATTTTATTTGACTTTGTCCTTACGTGGTGTTGAATGGCAGATTCAGCCATGATTTGTCTTCTCTTACAGGAAGTCAAATGAAGGATGAACACCAGGGAATGGTCCACTATCATTTGACGGACAAGACGCTAACTTGGGCTCAGGTATTGTGAACGGGGAAACTCGAGCTAAATTGATCAGATTTTTTTTTAATCCCTCTGTGTCTTCTTTTGAAGGTGTTTGGCACCTTGGAGGCAGCCAAAGAGAAGTACAGCATTGAGGACTACTGCGTAAGCCAGATCTCATTGGAGCAGGTCTTTCTCAGCTTTGCTCAGTTCCAACACTGCATTGAAGGCAGGAGGAAGTAAGGCCCGTCCTTCCCGACGCCTGTTCCACACACACATCCAACACCCGTCCGTCCTTTGCATGTGCGTGTGTGTGACATCGGTTGACATGGACTTGACACAAGCAGTCGATTCCATTGCATCACACCACTGTTGCGTAACAGGCTTGGAGTCGTTTAGCTACTCGCCGCTATCGCTTTTTATTATCTTTTTAGTAAGGTGAAAGGCAACGGTGTCATACGTCGCCGCCGAGTTGCGTCCAACTTGTTCCGTGTGTGCGTGTATTATTTAAAAGCTGATTTTAGAATGTGTTCAAAGGACTTAAGGAAAAAATCAACCAGTGTTTGTTCATGATTGTTGAAAGCCTTACCTAAACAAAAGAGGGTTAAGCTTATTTTGTTTGCTTTTTATGATTTATTTTTATTTTTTAATTGCCTTTGTTTAAAGCCTTTAAATGTTGCCAGCTGCAAAAATCATGTGATGTGTTCAAGGTGCAACCCTTCCCAAAAAAGGAATAGGACATTTCAGGTTTTGGTTGGTTTGCGTAGGAATTGATTGGCTGAGAAAATGGTACAACAAAATATTTTTTAATTTCGACCTATTAACTGGCATCCATTTTCTTTCTCTGTGTTTGCTCCTTTAAAACAACTGATGGTTTTGGCACCAGAAAAAAACGAAACATCAAGCTGTTTGTGCGCATGTGACGATTAGATCGTATACACTGTAATGTATATAATACTTTGAAATCAATGTCTGACAATAGAGAAGGTTTCTCAAGTGTGCTTCCGGACAAGCTGCAAATGCCTCGTGTTTCATATCAAGCTTATTTTTCCTTACTTAAAACGCCTTCTCGCTAATGTGGAATGATCGGACGGCTGGTTATTCCTCTTTTAATCCGCAAGTCTATTCCTACAAAGCCTTTTTTTGCACTATGAAATAGATTATGTGTGTATTCCTAATCCATCGGAATTGTTACGGTAATAATCTTGCTGTCCTCAATGTACAATATTGTCAGATGTGAGATGAATGTATTTACCAAGCAAGCAAAAAAAAAAAAAAAGCGCTACTACTGTGTCGGCAGCTCGAGATGCTTTCCTAAAATCTGACATTCCGCAAAGATTATTTAACACAGGTATGATACATATATTTTTTCTCGCATTTTAATTTTTTTTTATAATTGTATTTTGCACACATCATCACTTTGGTGCACGACTTGAATCAAAAGTGCGTATTAGTCGGGGGTTTGCGCTGCTGATGCTGCTGTATGATATTTCAAAAAGGGAATAGTGACATCATTGTAGCTGTATGGAGCTCACTCATCCTGTCCACTGTATATGTATGTATGTATCGCCATCTTCCTTTTTACATAAAAAAAAAAAAAAGCTCTATGGGAGCTAGCCTGCTGTTGTTTTTGCACATACTTGGGGGAGTCAAAATAAAAACCGGTTGGATCAGAAAATCTGTTTCGGTTCAAAAGGAGTGTTTGTTTTCGAGATCTGGAAGGGCGTGTCATTTATTTTGTCTTATTTGACTTTTTACTTTAATAATCCATTGACTTTCTTCTGCAATAAGTAAATGGTAAAAACAGGAAAAAGTCGAATACTTTTAAAAGATTATTTTCCAGATCTAAGATTTCTGACCTGCTAATTTGACGAGCCAATTGCTGCAATTTAGGATCGAGCTAAGGATTGATTGATTTTTACTGTTGTCGGTGATGTTACACAATACAGGCCTGTAATGTATTATTCATTGTTTGAAGTTAAAATCTAACCCTGCTGCTGTTTTCCTTGTACTAAACTCAAATGGCTAACTTATGTGCACTTTGTGATGCCAGTTATTTGCAAAGGATGACCAAAGTGGGCGAGGCTCCACTGTGGGAGCTCCGCAAATAAAAACAGTGAGACAGCCCATGTGAGTGTCACACAAACACCAGGTCCACCCCAAAGTCAACATGTCTCTTTGGGAAGACTCTTCGGCTTCCTCGATTTCATCCAGCGCCACACCGGTGCTGGCGTGCGTGGCCGCGTTGTCCCTCTTAGCTTTTGTCTCCAAACACTTCAGCTCACCGCGGGACGGCAGGAAGGACCCACCGGGACCGAGGCCCTTGCCGTTGCTTGGCAACCTGCTGCAGCTGGATCTCCCGTGGCTCAACAAAACTCTGTGTCGGGTAAATGGCCAACATCTTTGCTTGCCTCAATGACTCCTCTCAAGGGATGGTTTAACTCTTGTTGTTGTTGTAGTTTGCAAAACAGTATGGTTCGGTGTTCACCATCTACCTGGGCACCCAAAAAGTGCTGGTCCTGGCTGGATACAAGACGGTCAAAGAGGCTCTGGTTGGCCATGCCATGGAATTTGGAGAACGCTTTGTCCAACCCATGCCCGCCGATCTCGCAGGTGGCCATGGTAGGACCTTTCTTTAACTGTATTGATTTATTTTTGCAGATTCGCCTGTATAAAAGGCAAACATTTATCTTTCACAGGGATTATTTTTGCCAACGGGGAGTCATGGAAAGAATTGAGACGTTTTGCCCTCAGCACTTTGCGAGACTTTGGCATGGGCAAAAAACTCACACAGGACAAAGTCTTGGAAGAGTGCAGCAATCTCATTCCAATTTTGGAGAGTCATCAAGGTGAGTATAGCCCAATTGTGTCCTGTGATGAACTCTGTTCTTGTTTCCTGTTATTGTTTTATGGCAGACATTCTCAAACAGGTGAGTATAATCCAGATGTGTCCCGTGATGACCTCTATACTTGTTTACTGCGTTAATCTCAAACATGGAAATGATTACGTAATCTCTCACGTCAATAAATTATGAGCTATTCAATGCAGTTATGCATTCTAACGTGTTAAATTTTGAAATTCCACCTTGATGTTTTTCGAAGAATTTGAAAGAGCAAACTACCGAACCTTTCCTCCAGGGCAACCTTTTGATACGACAACGCCGATGAGTTGGGCGACATCCAACATCATCTGTTCCATCGTGTACGGGAACAGATTTGAATATAGCGACCCTCGCTTCTCAGCCATGGTGCGACGAAGCAATGAGAGCATTCGATACTTTGGCTCGCACCAAATACAGGTGTGTGCATTTTGTTTTTCTCTCCTGCCCTGAGATAACAAATTAATTTCCATTTTATTCATGCGGCAGCTCTACAACATGTTCCCGCGGTTGTTTCGTTGGGTGAAACTCCGGCAGTGTATTCTCAATAACCGTGACGAGACCATAAAGGATGTGAAGGAGCTCCTGCGCCAACGGAAGGAGAAACTTGACCCCGAAATGTGCACGGGGGTGGTTGACTGCTTCTTTGTCCGCCAGCAAAAAGAAGAGGTTTGTCTCACTTTCTAGGCTGCAAGCAATATTTGTCGGACAACCAGATCTCAGCCATGAATGTAAAATAATCCAATAAAAATGATTGAATCATGCCAGCCTAGTGAAAATGGATATTTGACATCTATAGCTGTCAATGGCAGTGAATGAGTTAACATTTTTAAAAATGACTGTGATCGCATTCAAAACCGAGGTCCCTCTCCTTGGATGCTGATTGGTCGACTAAATGTAGTGACTATGTTTCCCACTTCCTCTAGGAAGCAGGTCGCAAGGAGGGCTACTTCAATGAGGAAAACCTGATTTTCGTGGTCAACAATCTGTTTGCTGCGGGCACCGACACGTCAGCCACCACGTTGAGATGGGCCTTGCTGCTCATGGCCAAATATCCGCAAATACAAGGTTAGACACCTTGTTCATGGGTCTTCACCAAGCAGACACCATTTTATTTATTTATTTTTTTGTAGAAAATGTCCACGAGGAGCTGAGCAGGGTATTGGCAGGCCGCCCGATTGATATCGAGGATCGCAGGAACCTTCCGTACTCCAACGCCGTCATTCACGAAGTTCAGAGATACGCCGACATCGTCCCCATGTCCATTTTGCACCAAACCAGCCAGGACGTTACCTTCCAGGGCTACTTCATCCAAAAGGTTACTTTCTTGTTTCACTAGATCACCAGCCACTTCACTGAAAAACAAACAAAATGTAAATTAAGAAAATTACACTCTATGGCCTTGACCGATTAATCAGGTTTCTTTTTTCTTATACAAATTGGCTACAATCAAAAAACAAATTGACCCACATGAGCTCATTTGGTCTTTCCCTCACACGCAGGGCACCGTTGTGATTCCTCTGCTGTCTTCCGCCCTCTACGATGAGAACGAATGGGAAACTCCAAACACCTTCAACCCATCCCACTTCTTGGATAAAGACGGGAACTTTGTCAAGCGCGATGCCCTCATTCCCTTTTCTGCAGGTACAACCGGTCTCACCCTCTTTTATTTTTTTTGCTGCCATTCTAGCGATAAAAAAAATATTGCGGTTTTGTCATGTTGCAGGTCGCAGGGTTTGTCTGGGCGAGGGTCTGGCCCGCATGGAACTCTTTCTCTTTTTCACATGTCTCCTCCAGCACTTCCGCTTTACTCCCCCGTCAGGGATTTCTGAGGACGAGCTGGATTTGAGTCCCGTAGTGGGCTTCACCACCAATCCCTCACCTCATCAGTTGTGTGCCATCAAGCGGCAGTGACACTCAAATGTCCGGTCATGTTGTCATTGAATTCTGCATCATGTATTTGAAATAGATATTAAACAAAATAAATTCATTCATTCTTTCTTTTACTCATTCTGTAGAAAAGGCTGCTCGAGGACTGTGAGACTCTGCTTTAAGAGGGCGGAGATTAGAATCTGCGCCTCGTCGTCCGTGCTAGAAGGACAAAAGAGGAAAACAAAAGTTCGGATTACACATAGTTTAAATTTAGTTCAGCCTAGCACAGTGTGCGTAAAGAAAGTAAGTTCTGCACGTTGTTTATTGTTTATAACTATTATAGGGTGATCAGATTTCTGAATAATAGGAGACCTTTTTTGGAGGGGCATTTTTATTGGGGGGGGGGGGGGGGCATTTTTGTTATATGTTATGACATGGTGTCTGTATAGCAATTGCATTTATTAGCCCGAATAACACAAAACAACATATATACAATAACAAAAACATGTTTACACTAACAAAAATGTGGTATAGTGTTACACTAAGTAAAAAAACAGCCGAAACCTAAAGACCACCTCTGTTTTTTGGAGTTCCGAACCGGACTCACTACAGTGTTCTGCACTACGCCACCAGCGCATAAGCCAACAATATTTTTCACCCGCTAAGCCATTTAAAGGGCCCAAATAATTGTTTTTGATCTGCATGGAGCAGAAAATAAGTCACTCTTTACCTTGATCTTTGTACCCTTATTGCTCTTTTTTTTTTTTTTTTTTTTAATTATTGGTGTTTAGCTGAGTGGGCTACTCAAACACACCCAGTGGACTGTGATTGGTAAGCTTTATCTGTCAGCCCCTCCTCAATTTTCTTACAGTAAACCACAGATTGCATTTGCATGAGTTTCAGTGTGTGCTAGAAGATGTTTGAAGAACTCCTGCAGGATGCGGTCTCGCTCTCCTTGTTGGGGGCCCTTGCAGGGATGCTGGCTGTCCACCTCTACTCCATCTTGAGCTTCCGGAGCAAGGCTAAGTTGGAGCCTCCGGGGCCCAGATCGCTCCCCCTGGTTGGCAACCTGCTTCAGGTGGATCTCAAGAGACTGGACGAGTCTCTTTTCAGTGTGAGGCATTCTGTTTTTTTTTCTTTTCTCTGTCTAACAAGCAAGTATTGTTGACTGTAATAGTGGCCATTTGTGTCCCCTTTTTTTTTTTTTTACCATTTAAGATGTTTTCATGAAAATGTAATGAAACTTTTTATCAAGTTTATTTAATCACAGACAAGTCTCAAAGGGCTTCAAATGTGGAAAATTGGTTTGCCACTCGAAACAAAATACATAAAAAATATTCCAGGTAACCACACCACTTGGTGTTTTTAATGTAAAGTACAATGCCACGCAGATTTCTAACAGAGTTATAGCGCCCCCTAACCGCGGCATTACATTTTAACTGAATTAACCTTTTGTTTTTCCAGTTATCCCGGACCTATGGCCCGGTTTTCACAGTCCACTTAGGACCCAAGAAGGTGGTGGTCCTGGCCGGAAGCAAGACGGTCAGAGAGGCTCTCATAAACCATCCTGATGAATTTGGGGAAAGGGACATCAATCCACTCTTCTATGATTTCACTGAAGGACATGGTAATTCAAATCTTTTATCGCTTTTAATTACTGCTCTGTATTAAATACAGAATACGTAAACCAAGCGGTTTGAGCTCTGATGAAATAAAATGGCCGCTTGGTTCCAGGCATCATATTTGCTAACGGGGATTCATGGAAGGAAATGAGACGTTTCACCTTGACAACGCTGAGAGACTTTGGGATGGGCAAGAAGCTCAGTGAGGAGAAAATCATTGAGGAGTGTCACTTCCTCATTAAGGAATTTGAGCAACACAAAGGTAAATTATTGAAACATTTTGCGTCCATTTGGTTTCTCATGAAATTGTTTTCCTCTTAGGTGAACCCTTTAACAGCGGAACAGTCGTCAGCTACGCAGCTTCTAATATCATCTCGGCGATTATGTTTGGAAAGAGGTTTGAATACGACGATAAGGTTTTCCAAGAAATGATACAGACGGACGTCGACACCATCTATCTGTCTGGAACGGCTCCTATGCTGGTACCTCAAATAGTGACTTGTAGTGCAATGTCTGTAATGCCCATCATTAATCCTGGATTTATTTCTTTTTTTGCTCCATGACAGATGTACAGTTTTTTCCCCTGGCTGCGCCCTTTTCTCAAAACTTGGACGGTTATTATGCGTAACGTGGAAACTACCAAGCAGCATATACGAAATTTAATAGCCGAGCTAAAGGAGACGTTGAGCCCTCACGTTTGCAGAGGCTTAGTCGATGTTTTCTTCACACGGATCGAACATATGGAGGTAGGATGCTTTCCTTTCATATAGTCAAGTCTCAGAACCTCAAAGCGGGAACAATGTGCTTACCATTAGCCTGCTGTTAAAGGTTAACCCGTAACCCATGACTGGATATGCATTTTCTTTCCTGTAGAATGAAAACCAGAAGTCGCACTATCATGACGACAACCTGGTCAACAGCGTGGTGAATTTGTTCGGAGCGGGCACCGACACCACATCCGACACGATTTCCTGGAGTCTGCTTTTCATGGCCAAGTACCCTCAAATTCAAGGTACCCATACGGGAATGCTCTTATGGGCTAAAGATTCATTGACATTTTCCTTCTTCCCCCACAGATAAAGTCCAGGAGGAGCTGAGCAGGGTGGTCGGACTCCGACAGATTCAAACGGAGGACCGCAAGAACCTGCCTTTTGTGAACGCCGTCATCCACGAGACTCAGAGGCTGGCCAACATCGTCCCCATGTCCGTCATGCACCGAACCAACCGGGATGTTACCTTCCACGGATACAGTATCCAAAAGGTATGTGGATTTTAAATTGAGTGTGAATTTGAATTTATAGCAGCTGTTATATTGCCTATAGGGGACCGCTGTCATGCCTCTGCTGACGTCCGTCCTTCGTGACGAGAGCGAATGGGAAACGCCCAATGCCTTCAACCCGTGGCACTTCCTGGATGGAGAGGGGAACTTCGTCAAGAGGGACGCCTTCTTGCCCTTCTCTGCAGGTACCCTCAGCGAATGCACATTTGGGAACTTTTTCAGTCATTTGACTCAAAACCTCTTACAGGCCGCAGGGTTTGTCTGGGTGAGGGTCTGGCCCGGATGGAGCTCTTCCTCTTCTTCACGTTTCTCCTACAGCGCTTCCGCTTCACTCCTCCGCCCGGGATTTCCGAAGACGAGCTGGATTTGAGGCCCGTGGTGGGTTTCACCCTTCACCCAACGCCGCAACGGCTGTGTGCCATCCGGCGCTACTGAGGAGCTTAGATCGAAAGCCATAGGAAAGTTCAAAACGTGTGAACTCGATCAAATGCTTCCCCAGTTCACTAAGTCGTATCATATTTGGGCGTCTCCTGTTATTTGCTGACAATTTTTAAGCAATTAATATTTGAATACAAACAGGTAGCTAAATACAACGATAAAAACTACAATTCAAAATTGAAATTTAATTGAATGCAAATACAAATAAAACAGAAAATGACAACTAAAAATACGATATCAAGGCTCATGTTAGTGTCATTCCGGCGTTTGCCAGCAAGTGGCGCTGTCGCACGTTTGCCCTCTTATTTTATGGTGCCATGCGCGTGACAACGGAAAATGTGGGCGCGTGCGTGACGTACGAACCTTAACAGTCCTTGTAGTTCTCAGGCGCGCAGTTCTCTGTCGAAAGAAGTGTCGCGAAGTAACTTTAAGAAGATTTGGACTAAAAACGACGACCAGGATAAAATTGGAATTGTCACCCTGTACTCGGAGAGAGTTGCCGTGTAAGTAGTGCTCAAGTCTTTCTTTTTGAACTCGGCTTACCTGCGCCGTCAGGATTTTATGCTTTGTATTTTTAGCCTGGTTCGCTTTAAAAGCTTGGCCTGGTTAACGTTGTTGACTTTCAAAGCAGGAAAGCAAGCACGCGTTGGTGCTTTTTGACGTCACATACGCTGAATGGACCCCGGATACTCGCGGTTCGGTATTTAAAAAAGTTTTCAAAGAAATACATGTGTATTTTTTGCGTTTTCAAAAACATTATTTGGTTTTGATGAGGAAAATAGCACTTATTACACTTTTCGTTAGACTGATGACAGTACAAATAATCACTCGAGTACTTATCGATACTGTATACTGATACCACTTGATTATTCTTGATACATACCATATAATTTCAGTTCACTTAATAACAGGTCATTGTAAATGAGGAGCTTTATGATGCATTGTGTCAAACGGCCGCAGTGTATCGCCAACTACTGACGAGGAGGACTCAATGTAAAAGTTTCTTTTATCTTTTTTTGTGCCTTATACGTGGCTGGTCTCTGCAGCCTTCACGATTTCCTGGTACCCTGAAATAAGGCTGGCATTGGGCGATACCCTTGTAAATACTTGACATACGGTAGTGACCACGTGTTGGATGTTTGCCTTTTGAGGGGTGCGGCTTAGATAGTGACGTCAGATGTATTCAGCCTTGCTGGTTATTTTAGTGTGTCTGGGTGTCAGTTGTTTTCTTTTAGTATTGGTGTGTTAGCTCTGCTTGACGAACAGCTGAAAATGAATTGTGGGTTGGATTGCGTGATATGTTTTTTGGGTTGTTGTTTTGGCAAAGGGGTTTTTTGCACACTGTCTACCATTCAAGAACCGCCACAGGGCCCAGTTGTCAGCTCACAATTGAGCGATTGTCTTTGCAAGTGTAACTGTCACTCCCGTGTGATTGAATGTTGCAAGTGTGCACGTATGCTCCAAGTGTGATTTGCAAACTGGCCCTGCTAAAGAATGCAATGTAACTGTCGGCTGGCGAGTGAGTGCAGCCCCGGCAGCTGTCAGGCGGCACATCGGCTCCTCCAATGGATTTGAGGCGGTTGTGCCGAGTGGGAGGATCAGCCGCACAGCATCACAGCAGCCATCCTTGCGTGCTTTGTCCGCTCGGGAAGCCATTTTGGAAACAACACCACACACTCACTTCAGTTGGCAACTTTCGATCGCGTTGAAGAGAGCACAAGGTCGCGCCACAAACCCAAAGGACGCTTTGTTTTTTGTTGTTGTGTTTTTTATCTACGGGAATGCCACCAGAGGGAGTTTAGCGCGTCGTCGGTCAGCGGTGGATTTTGGGAATCGCTGTAGGATGATTCTACCGTGCACGGATTCGCAGTACACGGGCAAGTTATGGTACTAGAACGTGCACAACGCCGTGGAACAAGTACGATCAAATCTGGCCAGAAAATAAACTCATTAACGTCGAAATTTGCGCTGCATAACCACTGCGATTGTTAGTCACTATGTCGGCTAGTCCCCAAAAACGCTTCTAAATTTAGCACGGCCGGACGGACCATGTTGCCGTCCGTGTGCAGCTGGTCGAGTGCTGTAACCGGTTTGACGCTCGCTACCCCGTCGTTGTTTTAAGGCCAGCGGCTAGCTTGCAGGTGGTTTGGCGTAAAGGAGCGAGCAAAGCTGACGTACAGAGCAGACATACAACACTTGTCAAAGTGTCGGCGTGCTGCACGTTTATGCTCAACGCAAGTGCGAGGGTGCCGGTGTGTTCCTCAGAGAGAGAGAGAGTGCAATGTTCAACCTGTCTCTTTGTAGTAATGAAGGTTAGCAACGCCGCAACGGCAATTTTGGAAGCTTGTTTCTGGTGCTTTGGTTGGCAATGAGATAAGTCATCTTCATCAAATTAGATTGCAAAAAACAACAACTCTTGGCTTAGTTAAGAGCTGATCGCCCCCCAGGTTTTTGGATCTTTGCTCCAGCTTATCCTTCTTTTGGACTCAAGGGTCCTGATTTGAAACAATTATGAGCTGAGACTCGAGCGGTGGGTTTGCCGGATTTGGCCATCTGTTTGTTTGCATTTGTGTCTGCACGAAAAGAAAATCTCTAAGAAAGCGCGAGTTTAAAAAAAAAAAAAAAGTTATTCTTCTGGCAACTCCGTAAGGAAGATTGTCTTCACTAATGTGGCTTGGTTATGTACCTGAGGGGAACCACAGACTGAAAATAGTGTCCCTCTTTTATAAAACAACCAGGAGTCTCCAAAAATGTAAAAATCTGAGTGTTTGTTGACGGCAAGTTGTAAGGGTGGAAAAGTGCACAAATGGCCAAATGCTCGTAGAAATTGTGGAGCTAAATTCAACGTTCTTGGCTTATAACCAAATGTGTTTACCCAATCTGAAAATGCAGGTTCCAATGTGTCAAGTACAACTTCACTGCCTTGTGTTTTCCCGCCCGTTTGCCTAAAAGGAAAAAAAAACAAAAACTGGCCACACCCCTCAGTTTCATAACACTCTCTTCCCTGTGTGCGAAGCTCACACGCACAAGTCGTAGCTTCAGCCTGGAGACGGCTCGAGGACTAAGAGGATCTGCTCGCCCGTCAGTCACTACCACAGGGGGGACACGACCGCTTATCGGTTCCAGTCAACGGCGGCAACATGGAGGAAAAGGTTAAGACGGCCACCATGACAGTGTCATTGTTCCCGCTGTGTGTCGGGCCTGCCCGGTTTGTTGTTTTGCCTGACGTTGAACAGAAACTACATAGCAGCTAGAGCAAATTGTTCTGGAGTTTATCGGCGTTATTGTGTCTGTTTAGAGTTGCTAGTTGAGTGGTTTAAGACAAAAGAGACAGGCTGAACAAGAGTACGTGTGTTTGTGCTAATCTCCCTACATTATGTCAGCGTGGGCTGACCCTACCCCCTGCATCCTGACTCTTGCAGTCTAAGCAAAGAAGAATGACCATGGATTTTTCCCAACTGCACACATACACGCCGCCGCAGTGTGCTCCGGAGAACACCGGCTATACCTACTCCCTCAGGTGAGACCTCTGGCGCGCGTGAACTCAGCAGAGCAACTTGTTGCCGATCAAGTTCATCCGCTCCGCTCGAGTTATTTGAAGAGGAAATATTTTGTCGGCTATCGGCGTTGCGTTGAGGATTCGTCCCGCTTTGAGAGAGTCGAAAGGTACACAAATAGGCTTTGTTGGAAAGCTCAGTTGAAGGTTTGTGGTTTTTATTCGAAGTATTACATGGGGAAGTGATTCGGATGAAATGTTTGATGGTTGGCTCACGGAATGTTTGCAGTATCCAAAGCTTATATTGATCAACAATGGAGTGCATCGTAGCGCGGGTGTGGTCGAGTCGGTTTGTGCATGTGGAAGAGTGGCGAAGCCAGAATTATGTCCCATCAGTCAAGTTTTGAAATACGTTGTTGGGCTTGGTGTTAAAAAAGTTTGGTGGCAGCGCTCCAGCAATCTACTTTGAAAAGAGTCGCTCAGAATCCGACAGCCAGGTGGACCATAATAAACCTCGCCGTCACAAGCATGGGCCTGATCCCGGATTAGAATTTAGAAGAACCCTTTCTACACCATTGTGAGCAGAACAAGCTAAAGTAACTGCTGTGTGTTTTTCTTTTAAGCAATTTGTGTGTGGACACGATGTCCAAACTCTAAACGGATGTTCTAAATTTTTTGTGGCTGTGTCTCGATTTGCATTTTATACAGTCTGTGTGCGTTGCCCACGCCGACTAAAACGTGAATGTGTCGAGATAAACAGTCTGGTGACTGTGCAATCGGACCACCGAGTAGTCAAATACGATCGTTTTTCACTTGCAAATCCGAGTTAATCATAAATAGAATGTACAAGGCCAGAACATTTACAATCTGGATTGAAAGTGTCTCTTTTTGCAGAGCAGAGCAAGGTTGCGCTCTAATGCACTCACAGAGGCCCTTCATATTTGATTATGCTGGAAGTGGGTCAGGGGGGGGGCCTCCAGTGCACTTTTTTTCCTCGCTTAAGAGACAACAGACCTTTGTGAATACTAAAACAAAAAATAATCCAGTTGCAAAAAATTTTATTTATTATCCCCTAGTGGTTTTTTATTTTATTTTTTTATGTGAACTTGTCAAAATCCGAGTCACACTTGGCAAGACGACGCTGAGGAACGCAACCCAAACATTGGCGCCTTGTGATTGTGACATTCTGACAGATGAAGGAAAGTCAGAACAGAGAGACGAAAAGTCCGAGGGTGGGATCCAATGATGCTAATCTGTGCCAAGTGGGAGCCGGATGGCAATTTAACAGCCCACCATATTTGTCTCTCCCTTCCCAAATGCTTGTAAACACGGGCATGTGGATCCTGAGGGGATTTTGGTTGCTCTGTTGCAGTCTCGGCAAGCAAGATGTCAGCATGCTGTTTATTTTGTATTTGGACATGTCCCATGAATGTGATTCATTAGCTGAAGTCCAGCTTGTTAGAACATTCAGCCTCATGGTAGTTATTTTCCCTAATGCCATGATGAGGGTAATTATTATTTTTATTATTTTTATTCAGTATGCAAAGAAGGCAGCATGTGAGTGGGTAGTACGCCCATTTAGTGGCAGCAAACCAACTTTGGATGTCTTTGTCACGGAGGGAATTATGTTTGTTTGGATGCAGTGATTCAAGTGGGCAAGCTTGGTTCGCACTCCACCTGCCAGAAGAAAAACAGCTCCATCCGATAAGATACTTTGAGTTGCGTGCCTCTGACGCAAGATCACCGGCAGTGCCCACTGAGTGTGGGAAGGCCATCAAAACCCGGCGTTATGCAAGGGGAGCCGATTGTCCGACATCTTTGATGTCCATGCTTGGCTGCCTTGCGTTCTTCTCTTGCTTCTAAAAGCGTAGTCTCTATTTATATCACCGATGTGGGCTGACGGAGCTGCCTGAGAGCGAGCGGCTGAAGTGTCGATATGGAAAATAATTTGTTTCTGATCAGATGAAACACATTTTGAACACTATCCTTTAAGTCAGTTGGAGATGCTGAGTAAACAGCAAAGCACGTAATTGGATGGAGGCGGGGCTGTGTAATCCTCAGGCTTGAGCTAGGAGATCGGGTCCACAGACGAGTGCACGTGCACCCACTGGCCGCCGCGCCATTCACAGTGTCGCTTACAATGGTATGTTTTGCTAATAATAAACTTGCTTAAAAAAACTGCTGGAGGGGCAAGGTTATCCCAGAGGCTTTATTTATTGATTGATTTATTACAAACTGGCAAAATTCTTCCAATTGCAGATATTTGAATAGCATTATATTCCATTTCAATCTGTGGAGTTTGATGTTCAATTAATTTTGGACTCTAGATTGCCTGTACTGTAGTTGTGAATGTAATCCGAGTAAATGAATGAGTGGCTGGCAGTTGAGTAATTTTGATATATTTTCCTCTAATGACAGTTAAAGTAGTGTCTTTCCAGTGCTCTTGTGTTGGCGTGTGTGCCTCCAGCGCTGTGCTGGCCGGGTGGGTGTGGCCCTGTGACTCAGCGCAGTGTGATCCACAGCAGCTTTCAATTTACAACTTTGATGCTGCCTTTCGGATCACCGGCCGCTGCATTGCTTTGGTTTGTCAATGTGAGTGAGTACTTTGGGCAAATGATGCCAGCCAGTGTTTTCCATTAGGCAGTGAAGCGTGCACCACACGCTGCCTTCTATTGTTGTGTTTTGCCTTGTTGCTGAGTCACTTCCTGTAGGCTGGCGTGCCAGCTTTGCTTTCTCTCTCCGTGCTGTCCTAGCTTGGTTTTGTTTTATTGGGCTCCTCTGAAGTGCAAACTGCGTCCTCATTTGAAGCGGTCTGGGCATTCCTCCCTAATGTTGTTTTTCTTCAACTCGTGCCCTCGTCTCCGCAGCTCCAGCTACTCGACGGCAGCGTTAGAGTTTGAGAAGGAGCACCAGATTGCTCCGGTCTACGAGTCGCCCAGGATGTCACGGCGGAGCCTGCGTCTGCAAAACATGGCCGATCACCATGGCAACGACAACCTTATGGACTACACCAGAAGCCAGAGCAGCTATGCTTCCAGGAAAGAGTCACGGCGAGTGTCTTGAAGAGCAAAGGAAGTCAAAATATCAGATTGGTCCTTAATATATATATATATATTATTTTTACAGGACGCTCCGGGGGAGAAACACCTTGTCGTTGTCCCTGAGCCAAGCCGACACGCCCAGGCAGCACCTCAACTTCTCCGCCATCAGCACCCCGATAAGCAGCAGCACCAGGGTGGAGGAAAGAAACGCGGCGGCGTTTGCCGGCAGCCTGCGTGACGGCGCCGCCGACCACCTGAGGCAGCGCACCGTCACGACCAGCACGACATCAGTCAACGGCATCTGGGGTCAGTTTAGAAAACAGAGATGACCATGTCACAAGATACATCTACTAAAAGACATAAACGTGTCCTCCACAGGAAGGACGTCCCACTCTGCGCACAGCTCGTCCAACGGCGACGTGGACGCTTCCAAGTCGTACGTGACGCACGCCAACGGCTTCATCTGTAAAGACTGCTCCTTCCATTCTGAAAAGAACGACTCCCTCATCACGCACACGTCATCGACATCATCGCCGTCGTGTCGCGCCGAAGGAGCGTGCGCCGATTCCCTCTACCACTCGTCGTCACCTTTCTCAACTATATACACCATAGACCGGAGTCGGAAGAACAAGACAGGTGCGAAGATTTGCATCAAATGCACATGGCTGGAAAGTTGCTTCCTTCCATTGAGATGTTTTTTTTTTTTTTTTCTCCTCCTTAGGCCTCCTAACGTCAGTGTCCAATACGTGCGTGCGTCTGAGCAAAAAAGTCCTGGCTCCTTTTGTGTCCATCTTCACCATGCTTTACAGCAGCGTGCTCTGGCTACACACACGAACCACAAGCGGCACACAAGGAAGAGGTAGGCAATTCCAACAACCTCCATTAAAATAGTTGCAGTTTGAACTTGCACCACTAGGGGGAGCCTTTAACCATGGAACTTGTGTATGAATTGGGTTAACACTCTTTAATATTTTTGATTTTTTTTTTTTTCTGTCTTGATACTGCCGTGTGTGTATTTTGACGACGTGTTTCCAGCAGGCGTCTTTGCGTCATGCACGGACTCCCTGAGACAGACGGCGTCCTCCAGTTTGTCCCAAGTGTGGCTACTCAAGCGCAGGGTGATGGGCGACAGCTCTGAAAACTCTCAAGTACAAGGTAACGTCCCCTTTCTTAACATAAGGCCGTAGCTCCGCCTCAAATCGCAGTACATTTTTAGTTTTCATTCATTTTCCTTTTGTTGATTTTGTTTTACATTTTCATCGCAACAATCAACTAAAAATGAGCTTTGTGTGTATTTCAGCTCACTCCAGTTACTGTGGGAGCATGAATGTTAAAGATCTGGTGACAGAAGACGCATCACATCTCAATCTCAATGGTTCCCTATGTAAGGGTGTTCACACACACACACGTGCAAACACGTACACACACTGCCTGTTGTGTGTTGATTGTCAGAGTTAATGTGACCTGCGTGACCTGTGTCGGGGTCATTCTGCAGTGGTTGTGTGAACCGCTTTGACTGCTCGGCAACTTGTTGACTCATTTTTAGGCTGTTTGACATTTTCGGAATGGAACTCAATGCTTTATCCATCTCCGCTAGTCCAATATATGAACACAAGTGAATATACTTGTTGAGGGGTCAGCAAGATGTTCGTAGCAGCCCGCACTTGTGCATGTTTTTTTTTTTGCTAACTTAACGTCATTTCTTTTTTTTTTTATTCCTTTTTCCATTTTGCTTCTATGACAATTCATGCATGTTTGTTTTTTTCTGTGTGCACTTTCATTTTGCTTGCCGTGGTTTTGCTGCACGCAGGTGATGACTGTAAAGGGAAGCAGTCCTTTGAGACGCACACCGTCCTCGTCACTCAGTCCTCCAGGTCCCGGCGCCTGGCGGAGGCGCTGTGGAGCCTTCTGGCTTGCGCAGGTTGACCAGCGCTCCTATTAATGCCCAAATGACGTAGATGAGTATTCGAACGCGAGCCGTGACAATTCGTTGCTTCCGTTTCCAGGTTACTGCTTCCTCCGGCCGGGTCACTACGCGGTGAGAGGCGCTAAAGCTTTGGGCTCAGGGGTCAGCACGCTGACGCAGAGACTGCTTACGTTGCTGTGGACAATCCTAGCGGCTCCAGGTTGGTCATGTGTTCTCTTGCCGCCCTTGAAATCCTCTTTAAGGTTCTGATGATGTTGCCGTCGTGTTTTTACGTCAATCCGCCCACAGGGAAGGCAGGGCGGGGTCTTCTGTGGTTTCTCGCCAGTGGCTGGTACCTCCTTGCATCCCTCGCGTCTCTCCTAAATGTCTTCTTTCTGACACGGTAAGAGCCAACATGGCTTTTTTTTGTGTGTATTCTTAATTTCTTTTTGTTTAATGTGTTACTTCTAGGTGCCTTCCAAAACTCTGGAAGCTCCTCCTGCTTTTACTGCCGCTCCTGCTCCTCTTAGGTGAGTTGTTAATAACTGGCTTAGTTCTTTTTTTGTAACAATTCCCGCCAATACATTTGATACCATAAAGCCTTTTTATTTCTATTTTTGAACGTTGCGCAAACCTACACCAATTGATTCAGCATTTCATCTTGTTCTTGTCATTCAGCTTGGTGGCTGTGGAGCCCGCCCGTCGCCGTCCTGCTCGGCTACTTGCCAGCCGCAAACCTCACCGAGTGGCGTCCTTCCTCCCTGATCACGTACCTGTCTATCTTGATGCCAGCCTCCGCTCCGGCTCCTGTATCTGCTCCGGTTCCTGTACCTGCTGCAGAGTTCCAGACCTCAGCTCCCGTTTCACAAGCGCCAGTGGGTTGGATTGTAAAAGTCAAGAATTATAAACCACCATGTCTTGTTTTCTAAGTGTGTGGTTTTTTTCTTCTCCTCAGCCAATTGTAGTCTCTAGTTTGGACATGGAGCGCCTCGAGCGTCTGGAGCGCCACCTAGCGCTCCTGTTCCAGCGAGTTCAGCAGAGCGAGCAGAAGCAGGCGCAGGAGCACACGGACATAATGGCTCTGTACGCCACGCTAAGGGAGAAGCTCCACGCCGAGACCGACAGGGAGACGCTGGGACTGTGGGTGTCGTCCCTGCTGGAGCAAAGGCTGGGCGTGTTGCGAGGAGAGCTGAGAGAGGACCACGCCCTCAGAAAGCAGGTCCGTAAACACAAATTATATCTTGCTGATGCGAGTTGAGCGTCAACTGTCATTTGGCCTCCCCGCAGAACGAAGAGCAGCTCAAAGCGCTACAAGGGAGTCAAACGACACGGTTGGCCGAGTTTGAACTGCTGCTCGGCGCTCTGGCTGCCCAGACTGAGGTATGCTTGCGTCTGCACGCCTGCAAGGAAAGCAGTTGAAGAAGCATTAGCCAGTGACAATTACTGTCTTATTTTTTTTCTGTGTGATAAATATTTTATCACGTTGTTTTGTAGACCGTGCAACAGAGGCAGCAGCAATATAAACTTGACAAAGAGAAAATTGAAGTCGTCGCCGCTCCAGCAGTAGACACTCCACCTCTTAGGTACCATAAACACACACGCTGATGATTTTATTTGCAAGGAGTAGCTCTGATGTGTTTTGCCTCGCTGTTGCCGCCGCAGTGTGGGAGTGAAGCAGGAGACGCACGATGCGTTGCAGGCTGAGGTGCAAAGACTTGAGATGGAATTGGTAAAAGTCAGGCAGGACCTGCACGCCGTCATGGGATGCAGGGGCAAGTGTGAGCAGCTGGACTCGCTGCAGGAGACGGTAAGATGGAACAGCCATCATATGTCTTACAGCAAAAGAAGACGGGGCTTAGTTAGCTTTATTTATTTTTTTGCCTCGGGTGGGGGATTTTCGACTGGCACCACCCACCCAAAAAATATTTAAAGATACCAGAAGATGGCAGCAAAGCATTTTTTTTCCTCTTAATTTCGATGCCTTCTCTTTCCAGATGTCAGCTCAGGTTTCCTCCCAAGTGCGTAAGGAGTTGCACGCTCTCTTCTTCGGCAGCAGCTCGTCAGATGAGTCTCAGGAGGAATTGCCTGAGTCTCTGGTGGTCTGGCTCTCCCAGCGCTACGCCACCACACCCGACCTGCGGGCGTCGCTGGTTGCCCTGGAGCACGACATCCTGAGCAACGTTTCTCGGCAGCTGCAGCTGAGCCGTGTCGAGACTCTCAGCAAGGCCGAGTCCAAGGCCGCGTCCATCGCTGGCGCGGCGACCTTGTCGGTGCAGAACGCTGCCTCGACCGAGTGCCTGTCGGAAGAGGTAGAAGAAGAAGAATGCATTGGCAAACATATTTTAGCATTGTTTAACTGTAATTTACATTGAAGGGTTTTCATTCATGTATTATTGTGTGTTCTTTATCCCAGCAAGTAAAATTGATCGCCCAGAATGTGCTGAAGCTCTACTCGCAGGACAAGACCGGTCTGGTGGACTATGCCCTGGAGTCTGGAGGTAAGAAGGTTCATGATTGTGTCCGTGCCTGATGGATTGTGGTTTTTGATCCTCGTCTTTGTCACTCTTCTCCGGCGTTGGTATATTCAGGCGGGAGCATCCTCAGCACTCGCTGTTCAGAGACACACGAGACCAAGACGGCCCTCATGAGTC
Organism: Syngnathus typhle; assembly: GCF_033458585.1. Taxonomy (NCBI): domain Eukaryota; kingdom Metazoa; phylum Chordata; class Actinopteri; order Syngnathiformes; family Syngnathidae; genus Syngnathus; species Syngnathus typhle. The sequence continues at coordinate 6,071,598 of NC_083754.1, forward strand.
TGTTTGGGGTCCCGCTCTGGTACTTCTCCCAGTCCCCTCGAGTTGTCATCCAGGTGGGTTTTACATGCGCCGATGCCTGAACCCAAAGGATATTTCAGAACACTTTGCTTTCCGCTCCATCAGCCTGACATGTACCCAGGCAACTGCTGGGCGTTCAAAGGCTCACAGGGTTACCTCGTGATCCGGCTTTCCATGAGAATCCGGCCCACGTCCTTCTGCTTGGAACATATTCCCAAAGCGCTGTCCCCCACCGGGAACATCAGCAGTGCCCCTCGTAACTTCACAGTCTTTGTAAGAAGCGCGACCCATTATGAATAATTTTTTTTTTTTAAATAAACAGGCTGTCAGTGATTTTTTTTTTTTTTTTGCCATCCTTCCCACAGGGACTGGATGACGAGTACCAAGAAGAAGGAGAGTTGCTCGGTCACTACACCTACCAGGAAGACGGAGAATCGCTGCAAATCTTCCCTGTTAAGGTTATTTGAATTGTTTATCATAGGGTTCGCCGATTAATCGGTTTTTTTGCTGTATTGCGTACATCTCGTCAGACTATACACTGGTGCCACTTTGACCCTTTTTTAACTTCCAGGAGCCGACGGAGAAGACTTTCCAAGTCATGGAGGTCCAGGTGATGTCCAACTGGGGACATCCCGACTACACTTGCTTATATCGCTTTCGAGTCCACGGAGAGCCACGCCCTCAGTGAACCAACCACTACGAAACACAAAAAACTGTTGTACATACAGCAAAGGCGCTCTGAAGTCCTCGTGGATGTGAGGCTGACCAGATGGTGGCAGGTGTTTTTTTCTTTTCTTTTATTTTTGTGCTGAAAGAATAACAGGGACATCCAAATGGAGACTTGAGGACAAGAACTTTGATTTCCTAAGAGACATCTTGCACTGAATGAACTTACGAAGGCACAAGATTCCTGTTTTTATTTTGCTGGCCATTGTACGTGGTCATCCATTTTACGCCACTAGCTGATTGGAATGATTTACTACTTTGTAATGCATTTCACCCTTTAAGGACACTGCAACCCACTCGCGGAGGTTCTTCCGCTCTGTAAATTAATCAGCATAGACAAAATGCGTCAGTGTAATGTTGGATGGACTTTCTCTCGCAATTTTCTTTTAACAACAGCTTTTACGAGAGTGTTGCCTCTGAAAGTCATATGCCCGGATCTCCAATTGGCAATCGATTTGGAATGGTTAGTATCTTCATTACTGGGGATTTTTTTTTTTTTAAGATAACATTCTGTTCCTCTTTCCTTTAAGCTAAGTTATCCGCTTCCTTTTATCCGAGACCCAGACCGAATGTAACCTGTATATTTGGTGTCCATCATATAGTCTGTATTTTTATGAAATTTGCTTTCATCAGTGTTGATTTATATCAGAATAACCTATCGCTATTGTCTATTATTTTTGCCATTTTGTTTTGGGGAATGATGCTTTTGTAAGGATGCACTGCAGATGTAGGCCTTCTTTAATTGGGAGGGGTTGACTTGTGATTTTGATTGCAAATATAAGTGGAATGCCTAAATTTTGTACAAAAAAATGTTTTATCCCACTTTTTTATTTATTACGAGGTCAACTGATGACTGTGGTAAACGAATTCTGCCTTGTATATTTTGTCGAAAGCTATTTAGTGCATTTTGAAAGCATCTTGGGATTTAATTTTGTTTTTTTTTTAAGAAAAAAGATAAATGGCTATTTTTGGTTGTCGTAAAACAAGTGCTTTGGAATATATTCCAATAAAGAGCTTAATTTTGAATCGTGAAGTTCATGCAATTAAATGAAATTGCAGCGTATTGGTTTTGGAAATGAAAAATTATAACTTAACAATGGCAGACCAGTAAATGAGTCATCATCCATATAATCCACTTTCACGGAGTCTACATGTTTGACAACATCCAGCAGCATGGTATTAAAAATATGTTAATATCTCTTCTGCAACTCACCTACCTCTCTTTCAGCCTCCACTGAAGAAAGACACCGGTGCCGATAAATAGGTCACGTGATAAACATGTTGAGGACCTCGGGATGTTAGAAAGAGCCCGAAGATCCTCCCCTACTGATCACCTTTTATAAATGGAAGAAAGCCCAACTCACCCCAACACAATTTTGACTGAGGCCACATCCCGCCTGCTGTTTCGCAAACAACTTTAATTCACACTGGTAAGTAACAAGATTATCAAAGTTTTGCAGATTTGTGTACATTGTTTTTCTGGTGCGTTTTTTTTTTTTTAATGATCAAATCATACATCCTTTCGTCCCAATTTTTTATTTGCTTAGGTGTTTTTGCGGGTTATATTTACAGTATATTTAACTATTTTGTGAAGACAAATAGAAATCCAATGGGTTCCTCGTAATACCCTACTAATATATGTATATATTGTATATTATAAATTTAATGAGTATCCAAGATGGCTGATGTTATATAATATTTTATACATTGTTGAAACCACCAGTACTGTACTAACATGGAAATGTAGTATTTATTACTAGTATTAAGATCCCCTCTCAAATATAGAGAGATTAAATTTTAGATTATATAATGTTTTGTTAAATTGGGGCAAAAATCGTGACAGCAGTAATGTACAAATATTTATTGCGAATTTAATATTTATTGTGTCGTTGCCAAAATATGCCATGTACATTAAAGTATATTTGGTATTAGAATTTAAAAAAAAAAAAAAAAAAACTTAAGAAGACACACTCACAGGTAAACTAAAAAAAAAAAAAAGAATAAATACAAAATCAGAATCATAAGACCAGGCATGCATATTTTTAAAATGCACGTTTATTCTCCTTGCGTAAAACCACAATTGATTTCACGTTACATCTCAGGAGACAAATCTTCTGTCGGTGTGATTAGTCCCACGAGAGTCCCCGAGGGAAAACAATCCGCAGAGAGAACGGCCAGCCCTTCATAGGAGCGCGAACATTTTGTTTCTATAAAAAAAAAAAAAAAAAGACATTAGGACATCAACTGGTTTCTCAGTAGAGCCCCGAAAAAAAAGAAACAAAACTAAAACCAAAAAGCCATTCCTTAGACTCCATGTAAAAACTTGTCCAGGACTGATCATAAGTTGGCGAAGCAGGCCATTTACGTGCCGACAGCCGTCCTTTTATTCATCTCAGAATGGGCGTAGCTTGAAGCGAGAGTGGTCCCGAGTGATGGAGACGTCCCCGAAAACAGAGACTGGGTCCCAGCGGAGGCTCCGCAAAGTGACAATAACAAGATAACAGCCTGAGGAGAAGAAAAAGCCCTGATGGGGTTTCGAACATGTTTACGTGTTGCTAAAGCTCTCAGTTTGCAGAGGACCAGTCTTCTTTTGCTCAACCACTGCAAATATCTTGATGACATGTTGACACACAAGTGGCATTGTTTAAACCCAAATAATGTTCTAATAGGATCCAGGATAGCACAAAAAACAACTGAACTTTAATTTAGGTTTAATCAGAAGCACTTTGAATACACTGCAGAAACCTAGGGTGTGTAGACTTTTTCAATCCCATATACCACTGCACTCTTCTCCCATCCTAGTCCAGCGCCATGGCCGCCAATGCATCCTGGCTGACGGTGGCAAACGGGACAATGGGAGACAACCAGACGACGAAACCTTTCAGCGTGTTCGACGGCTGCGACTCTCAAGTGGAGGGCATCCTGTACGACCTGACGCTGCAGTGCATCAACGTGGTGGTGGGCATCCCCGCCAACTTGCTGGTCATCGCCGTGCTGGTGCGCAACCGCAAAGAGTCCACCACGTCCGACATTTACCTGGGCTCCCTGGCGTTCATGGACGCCTACTTCGGCTCCATGACGCCCATAAGCTTCCTTAACCTCTACCACTGGCACAGCAAGGAGGTGTGGTCCGCCCTCAAGTTCTCCTACGGGGTGAAGGACACAAGCGGGCCTCTCTTCCTGTCCTGCATCTGTCTGGACCGCTTCTTAGCCGTCGTCTTCCCGCTGGTATTCGGCCGATTCAAACGCATCGAGTACCGCTTGAGTCTGTCCGTCTTGGTCTTCGGACTCACCTTCGCCTACTCTGCCGCCAAGACGGTGGGCGGCCTGCCCGACTTCGAGAAGGTTTTCACCGGTGAGATCCTGGCCACGTTCACCTGGATGGTGGTGTGCAATGCCAGCATCCTGTGGGCCCTGAAGAAGTCTGGCGGCGTCGGGAAGGACGACATGCGGCCCATGAAGAGGAAGGCGTTCAAGATCGTGCTGTCCATCCTTTGCATCATCGTGGTCAACTACTTGCCGCCCGTGGCCCTGTTCCCCTTCGAGGACTACTACTCTCCCGACGTCTTCCGTTGCTACGTGCAACCCATCGGGTTCTCCTTCCTCAACATCAGCAGCACTATCCAGCCTCTGGTCTATCTATGCCGCCTGGACAAGGTCCCCTTCCTGCCGGACGCTTGTGTCCGCAAGTGCTGCCCCTGTGTCCCCCAGGAGAAAGACAAAACAGCACCTGCGCCGAAGCCATCTGGCTAACTAGAACATTTTTACATCAGGCCCTAAATTTTGCTCTTTCTAGTTAGTTATATAGTGGATATAAAAACACATCCGTGATGGAAAAAAAAATTGTGATAGGGTCCTAGATAATATTCTGTCCACCTGGAACCAGATCAGACACGTTCAACTGTGGAGATAAATATTCCCTTTATTGCAAAGTGTGATTGTGCTTGGATACTTGTACCTTAATGACAGCAAAATACAAAGTTCATTTGACATAGCGCCCTCGTGTGTACAACAGCAATAATGCAATTTGTAATTTAATAAATGTGTCTGAGCTTGCCATTATGGGCATTTTTTTTAAAGGTGCAAAAATAGTGCAGGCCTGCAGAGTCCCTTCCCTACATGAAAAAGCAGACTTTATAGAAGTTGAAAGGAAGATACGAATAGAATTGAATTTCAATCAGAATGCAAATTTAAGTTGAGAAGTTCCAATCAAGGTTTCATTGCCTCAGCATAGTGACAAGCCCCCTTCTCTGGAAGAATCTTTAACGGATGGCCGCTTTGGGTGTAAAAATAAGGAAGCAGCGTTTCATTAAAGGTGTGCTCGTACGCGTGAATCAGCGAATCGTCATCGACGTCCCAAAACATCACGGTGCCTTTGTCGTAATCCACGTGCACTTTGATTCGCTTCGGCGTCTTGGACACAGCCAGCCGTCTCGGTGGGGAGGTCATGGCCTTGACCTGGCCATCCCTAAAGCACAAAGTCCAGAAGCCGTTCTCGGGTCTGGCGTTGACCTCGGCGTTCCTGGGGATGGATGAGGAAGCCACGCCCAGGAGCCAGTCTTGGTTGCTTTCCGTCTGCACCACCCAGCTATGGCTGCCTGAGTCCAGTGCCGTGGCGCCGACCACCTCGGCGCTCAGGTGGAAGGGCTCCGGGTTGTCAGGGCAACAGTTCATTTGGGCGGTATAGTGGCAGGAAGTGAGGTCGTCGGACAGGATGAGGCAAGGGTGTGCTGTGTTTGGATCCAAGGTCACCGAAAGGCAGGAGTTTCTTTCGACACACACAACCACACACCTACACATAGACACATACACACGCACACCCACCCACACACACACATACACACACACAAACACACACACATACATACACATACACACAGACACATACACACACACACACACACAAACATACACATACACACACACACACTATAATCAATATGTTCCGGCATTTTTTCCCGCACTCTGTACTTGAGGTTGGAGAGATGGTTGGTCACATCGATAAGAACACCACTCATGTTGTCGGAACCCAGTGTTGTGCTTCTGTCGTCACACAATCACACTCCTGTTTTCAAATGTCAACAATTACGGCAGACACAAATGATTCCGTACCTTTTCTCATTATCTTTAAAGTTCTGTGAAAAGAAAAGAGTGACTCAACATCTATAATGGAAGTTTTTTTTCTTTCAACATCATTTTTGAATGCTGATCTCTCAGCGCTTTCACCTACAAACCTTCAACAAGACCATGTCGTCTTCCTCTAGAAGCCGGCGCACGACTTGGATGTGTTCCGCCAACGACCTCCTCTTGGCTGAAATCGGCTTTATCTTGGCCCCTATCTCCTCTTCCTCCCGCTTGACCGCCGCCAGCCGGGCCTCCTCCTCCCGATCCAGCATTTGACGGCGCTGCTCAAACCGACCCCGGATCTGACGTTGAGTGGCCGCTGCCTGTTCCTAGAAGAGGAAATACCTTGGTCCGTCATTGATTTGTAACAGTGATGGCAAACATGTCCCAGAATCGGACTGCAAAATTATATTCTCTACTTCTAATAGGGCTGTAGGGTTTTATTAATCAAAATATCAATGATTTTATTTATTTTTTAATTTCATTTTAATCCATTCTTAAATTTAGACCAACTCACTTTGATGTACGTAAACATGACGGCGGAGGACTTTTGGATGGTCTTCAGCGCCCTCAATTTGTCTTCCAGGCTCTTGAGGGACTTGTTCATTTTCTTCTGGAAAAACCAACCAGAAAGTGATGAGCTAGCATACGGTGTTAAAGTTTGGACTGGTTGGAATTGTTCAGAGCGTTGGACAGACTCGAAGAACAGCATTCCACATGGAAGTGTTTGCATGGTTACTTATTGAATTACTTTGCGGCCTTGTTCTTGTCCGACACGCCCAAGCTATTGCAGAAATATTTTTTCTTTCTATGGAAACTTCCCACTTCTGATTCTTGTTTTTAAGTTTCTTTTGTAACAGTGTAACAATGGTGGAGGTTCACACCCTGCCACCCTACCTTGCAGTCTGTCGCCGCCTCTTCTATGGGTGAGCACTGGTGGTCCTTGTGCGCCGTGGAGTAATGGCATACTACGCAGATGGGCTCCTTGTCCTCCAGACAGAAAAGTTTAAACTTCTCTCCGTGCAGGGGACACATCAGCCTCTCCTCAGCTTCCATCTCTTTGCGGGAGACCACGGCCTCGCAGATGTTCTTCAGGGCCAGGTTGGCGAAGTGGCTGGACTTGGAGCTCTTCTTGCGACAGACGGGACATTCACAAAGATTTGCGTCCCAGCAACGCTCCTGACATGTCCTGCAGAAGCTGTGGCTGCATGACAGCACCACCGGGTCAGAGAAGATTTCATGGCAGATGGGGCAGGTGAGATCCTCCTCCAAAAGTGACATGGTCCACCTAAGTTGAAAAAGTTCTCTAAGATTCCGACATGATTCTGAAAGTTGTATCCTGCTCTGTTGCAAAGAGGGTTGTGTGGGTGTTGCTGAGGGACGCAGTCAGACAACAATACAAAAATGTTAGAAGCAGGAAGTTGAGCGTCATTGGCTGGTTGCTGGCTGGTTACTTTGCACAAGTGAGGAATGCAATCATGCAGGATCTCAACGCTTTTTGTTGCTGTTAGCAGAATCGCCACATTCACCCTAATTAATTCATTACACAGTTGCTTTCAAAACAAGTTTGGTTGCTAAGAGAATTGAGAACTGGAGTGGGTTAACTCATTTCTGTTTTTTTTTTTAATTTAGTGTAGTAATAGATTAAAAAACCCCAACATAATTGATATCTATGACCTCCAGGGGACAGTATAAAACATTTACTAAGATTAAAAAGAAAAAGATCTCAATAAAATGAGCATTGGTGTCATCTAAGGTGTACCTAATATTGTGGCTAGTTAGAACTTGTTTGATTGGGTGGCATCCAGAAATGTGTTGTTCTATTTTTAAAAGTTTCGATCAAGGGTTTGGGTTATTTTTAAACAATGTTTAAAAAAAAAAAGAGAGAGATTGAAAAACGAGAAAAGAACTGACAGAGTGCGTAAGAAGACAATAGGAGCATCTCCGACATCGCACCCTATCTCGCACTTCCACGGCCCTGCGGCCCCGCCCTCTTCTCCTCCGCTCTTTGGTTGCCATGACGATGACGTCATCTTGCACCACCGCTTTCCTCCAGTAGAAGCGTTGCGAGAGGGAGGAGTCGCATCCATCTCAGAAAGAAACAGACGTCGATTGAGCAGCCGTGAGCCCTCGTCGTTTCTCTTCTCCTTCATCTTCTCGAATCTTCCACGTCCCACATCTCAAAATGCGTGAGATTGTCCACCTTCAAGCCGGCCAGTGCGGAAACCAGATCGGCGCCAAGGTAATCTAAGCTCCATGATGTCACGTTTAAGTCTAATTTTGTTCGTGGGCAGTTAAGTGCGTGCATGCGGTCATGCGTCGGTGAACAGTGGCCTAGAAAGCCGAATCCACCCTCGCAGGAGTTTCTAAAGATTTTTCCTCCTATTATTTAACTGAATAAAAACGACAGTTTGTAAATTAAATGCATTTTTGTGATAGTTTAGTCCATTATGTGATTCAATCACAGGGTGGAGCTCGCCCCCCCCCCCACTCAATGACCTAGTTTTACCACATTTAAACAAATTACACCGTCACGCACTTGCATAGCTAGGTATATTTTAATTGTATTAATTTATCGGACATTTAAATGTACATATAGCTTGATCTAAATTTTAATTATGTTAATTCTTCCATCATCTGATTGAGATAAATCATCTATTATTTTGGTTCCATACAGTTCTGGGAGGTGATTAGTGACGAACACGGCATTGATCCCACCGGAACGTACCATGGCGACAGTGACCTGCAGCTGGACAGGATCAGCGTGTATTACAACGAAGCCAGTGGTAACAATATTTCATTTTTTATAAATTCATCATGAATAATAAACAACATAGACAAAAGTTGTGAGATGCACCCCTTGATCAATAATTTATCAATTGAGGGTTTGTCTAAACGCCCTTTGTCTTAATTTTCTTCTCTTACCAAGACATTTTAGACTGCCATGTTCTGCTCTAATGCAAAATGCTAAAATCTGGAGGCTGCAAATATGTTTCTTAAATGATAATTCCTTTTTGCAGGTGGGAAATATGTTCCCCGTGCCATCCTGGTGGATCTGGAGCCAGGAACAATGGATTCCGTCAGATCTGGACCCTTTGGTCAGATTTTTAGACCTGACAACTTTGTGTTTGGTAAGTCAACAGAAAGTAATCTTCATGTATTAAAGTTAGTTGCCTTGCTGTTCGGGGCTTTCTGAAGATTGCCATGTGATCGTTGATGCCGATGGCGTGTTCTTTTTCAGGTCAGAGCGGAGCCGGCAACAACTGGGCCAAGGGCCACTACACGGAGGGAGCCGAGCTGGTAGACTCGGTCCTGGATGTGGTTAGGAAGGAGGCGGAGAGCTGCGATTGCCTTCAGGGCTTCCAGCTCACGCACTCCCTGGGCGGCGGCACCGGTTCTGGCATGGGCACACTCCTCATTAGCAAAATCCGCGAGGAGTACCCGGACCGCATTATGAACACCTTTAGCGTGGTGCCCTCGCCCAAAGTGTCCGACACGGTGGTGGAGCCGTACAACGCCACCCTGTCGGTGCATCAGCTGGTAGAAAACACGGACGAAACGTACTGCATTGACAACGAGGCGCTCTACGACATCTGTTTCCGCACGCTGAAGTTGACCACGCCCACTTATGGAGATCTCAACCATTTGGTGTCGGCCACCATGAGCGGAGTCACCACCTGCCTGCGGTTCCCCGGTCAGCTCAACGCTGACCTGCGCAAGCTAGCCGTCAACATGGTGCCGTTCCCCCGCTTGCACTTCTTCATGCCAGGCTTCGCCCCTCTCACCAGTAGGGGGAGCCAACAGTACCGCGCCCTCTCCGTCCCTGAGCTCACCCAGCAAATGTTCGACGCCAAGAACATGATGGCGGCGTGCGACCCGCGCCACGGCCGCTATTTAACCGTCGCCGCCGTCTTCCGCGGCCGCATGTCGATGAAAGAGGTGGACGAGCAGATGCTGAATGTGCAAAACAAGAACAGCAGCTACTTTGTGGAGTGGATCCCTAACAACGTGAAGACGGCCGTGTGCGACATCCCGCCACGCGGCCTGAAGATGGCCGCCACTTTTATCGGCAATAGCACGGCTATCCAGGAGCTCTTTAAGCGCATATCAGAGCAGTTCACCGCCATGTTCCGCCGTAAGGCTTTCCTGCATTGGTACACGGGCGAGGGCATGGACGAGATGGAGTTCACCGAGGCCGAGAGTAACATGAACGACCTCGTGTCAGAGTACCAGCAGTACCAGGACGCCACCGCCGAAGAGGGCGAGTTTGAAGAGGAGGGCGAGGAAGAGGGCGCCTAAAAAAAACTCCCCAACTCCTCAACCAACCTATCTAACATTCACTAACCATTTCACCTCAACATTCCATCTTAGTTCCACTTCGCGCTGGTGTTTTGTTAGACGTTAGCTGTTTTCGGAAACACTCAGTAATGTTTACAGATTTGCAGCTCAGTTAAAATACAGTAATTATTTGGGTTCGGAATTATTCACTGATTGGGTCGTACATGCTCCGCTACAAAATCCGTGTACTAAATGGCCGGTGGTTTGAGCCCATTGGTAGAATAAAGTACTGAGTAGTTTCGAACTCAGCCGTTGTGTTAGCGACGCTAGTGAAGGTTACGCTTGTGGTTTTAAGCTAAGTTGTTAAAGCACTGATTCAACCCGCACATTTGCCCCCCCCCCTCCCCGCCCCACCATTGTTTCCAAGCAAGCGAGTTTCAACTGTGAAGCATTTCCATTGGAGAAGCATTAAAAACAAAATCTGACTCAAAAGCCGCTTATAGCGTCCTTGTGTCTTTATCGTGTCGTTTGCCGCTTTCCACCATTTTATTCATTGAATTTAAAATATTTAATATTACTTTTTCATGTTAATTGCAATTAATCAGTGCCACTCTATTTGAGAGGTTCTCAGCATGGAGGTTTTAATATTCAGCCATGGTTGCATATGTTAAGTAACCCAAATTTAAAAAATAAATGACCCTAACTTGACTTTTTTTTTGCATTAAAAGACAAACTGTACAAATACAGCAATCCTTTATTAGACAAAGGTATAAATTAACTTTAAAACAGACGACACAATGACACTAATTGATCAAATGAAATGTCCTACATGTGTAAACAGCTGTTGATTCAAACTAAAATTGACTTGTGATGAGTAGTGTGTTGGGGTAACAAAATGTTCAAGTGCACTTCTTCAAAAAAAATGCTAATAAAGGTTGATTAAATGTTCTCTTTGGGGTACGGGTAGAAATGTTGCATGGGGGGGATGCAAGGATATTTCAGTGCAGGCCAGTGCCCTCGCAGCCCCCCTTCTACCTCTGCTATGACCACTGACATTGTGGTATTGTTTTACTATATGGTGCATAATACATATCACTAAAAATGTTTAAAGCCACGTCAAGTGAAAAACGTTAGGTAGTGATAAAATACTGGAGCTCTTCTTTCATTTGTGCAGAGGAAAATGATTGAAGACCGCTTTCAAGAAAAAGTTGGTTTTCACCTGGGACCCCCAACAAAGAGGATCCTCAAATGAGTCTTTCCTCCTTGGGGAGCTTGAGTATGTCAGTGGCGGCCACGCTGCGAGTGCCGCACTGCTCCTCGGCGCTTGGTCGGTACGCGCCTTCCGTCTGTCGCTTCTTCTTTACCACGCACAGCAGCCAGCCCGTTACTGCCAAGATTATGGCGAGGAGGCCCAATGTGACGGTGGGGGCCACTATGGCTGCAATGTTAGTCTCCTGGAAATAGAAAGAAGAAAAAAAATGGAAAATGCTTTGTTAGGTGGTCAAGGAAAATCCCAAGCAACAGGGGGCGCTATAACACGGAATTAGATTTACCCTTAATTTTAGTGGGGATAAAAAGTCTACACCCCCCTATTAAATGCCAGGTTTTGATGAGATAAAAAATGAGACCAAGATAAACCGTTTTTCAACCGTGAATGTTTATCAACCGTTAATGTGACCTATGACCTAGAAAACCCAATTGGAAAAAAATAATTTTGAGGTTTTTTTATTAATTAATTAATTAATTTAAAAATAGACGAAATAAAAACACCCATTTTCCCATGTTAGGTATTATTTTAAAAATAATGGCCTTCACTTACTGTTCCATTTTGTGATCTGAAGTTACTCGATACAGTGTTGTTCCCTGTCGAAAGAAAAGAAAAAATATGATTGATAAAAAAAAGTGAAAGCGAGAGAAATTAAATCATGCTACATTGTTATCTAAGTCAGCTAAATCTTTTCATGGCAACCACAGTAGTTTATTGTTGCCATTTTATCTCATAAGAGAGTGCTGGATGTTCTGCTCGCTTGGCTAGGTTGTACCCGCACTGCTTCTGTTCCTTTTTTTTTTTTTTTTTTTTTTTTAAATCCATGTGAGCGACCATGTGATGACTCAGTGACATCACTAAACTACACAGTAACCACTTTGAGGAGTAGGAGGTTAGGCTGAGGAATGTGGAGTGCGCTGCTACCTTCTCGTCAGCTGAATCAAAGCCACGCTGAGATATGAATAAAACAACAACGCTTATGTAAACGATCAAATTTATCTGTTCAGCAGCTATGACTTTCTGCTTGAGCCACTTTTGGGAAACTGCAAACAAAACAAAACACAACGAATCACCAAGTCCGGGAGTCAATAATTCACCAGAGCAAATAGTCACGTTAGCAAGGACAAAAGTGCAACGTGATAAGGGCGCAGAGGGGGAGGCAAGACCAAGATCAAAAAGAAGAAATTTAATTATGCCTTGATAAGCTACAGTGTTTCTTTGCAAAATATGCACCTTTCAACTTTTGTCACGGCCGACATTACAAAGTGACTAGAAATTGATTTTGCCCTGAAATGCAATTCATGAGCAAACATTTTAAACAAAATACCACCTAAGAAAATAACTTATGAAATACCACTACATCGGTCATTGTGTGTCCCTGTCTTGGATTCAAACCTTGACCTACAAGCTGCAAGGCATATGTGCTAGCCACTAAGCTAAGGTATCGAGCCTCAAGATTGTTTTCATTATTATTATTACACTTTCAAAGAGGCGCCAAGCCAGTGACTCACCCCAGGCATGATTAGCGAAGCGCACCAGGAGGAGAAAAAGGACTCGCCCCACCACGATGCCGGGCATGCAAGGCCACCTGTCCATGTCTAGAACCGGGCCAGGTGCGCAGGCACGGACCGGATCTGGCTGGCATCAGCTGGGGTCCATCTGCTGACAAATGCTGCCGAGACCAATGTGCTTCCGATGACTATTTTAAACAGAGACGAGGAACAAGCAGTGAGTCAAGCTTAATCACCGCAAAACCACCAAAGATAAAATCAGTCCACAAAGGTGGACAACCTGTCTTTTTGACACAAAAGGGTACAAGTCAAAACCACAACTATGTAATCCAGAAGAAAACTTTTGGCAATGTTAATGTGATATGATTTCTAGTTTGATTTGTTAATCCTAAACACAGTCACAAACTACATTGATGAGAGGGTGTACACACTTATGCAGCCACATCAACAGAGCTTCTCTGTTGTTTAGTTTGACTTCCCCTCTTGAAAAGTGTTCATTTTTGCTTTGAATGGTGTATATGTCACGTTAATAGTGGAAAAGCTTTTAAAAGTTCATTCTGTACTCAAATGGAAACGGAAATTAAGATATTCAACCTTTTCTTTTAGTTTAATACGGAACAGTTACTTCTTAAACGTGTGCGAGTCACTCAAATGAAGCCGTGCATATTAAACATGTAAAAAAATATATTTATTAGAAAATAAATGACACAAACCTCAATCGGTCGGGCTGTAAACGGACAATCAAATCTTGTTTTCAACGCGTCCCAATAAGAATGAAAATAATGAGAATAAGAATAAAAAGCACCTGCTTCAAGAGCGAGCGGTGTGCTCGCTCACATCCTCTTTAGGGAAAGCGGTTTTGAGCGTCGATCACGTGACCCTGCTCGGTGTTACATTACCTGAGCGCACCTTCTTCGCTTCCTTCGCTCGTGCACCAACACAGATCCTTCTTTGTGCAAAGTCCACTTCAAAAAACGCCGTTTAGTGGACTACAGCAGCCTCGAGTTACACTCAACACAAACGCGCCTAGTATCTCACTGAAACCTGTTGTGAGAAATTTCAATGAATGGGTTGTTTTTGCTCTCGAAACGAGCCATCTTTCTCTTGCTCTCTCCTTGTAGGACTCAATTTGCTTTTGAACCTCACCACCTAGCAACCTGCCTAGTGTCTAATAAATGGGATGCGTCAAACAGCACCCTCATCAGGCGGATGTCTGCTCTACACCCAGGGGAAATGAATGGTGACATTCCTGGAATATTTATCGGGATGAAAACCTGCAGCCAAGCAAGACCTCTAAAACCTAATCTGCACCTAATCTCCCCTGGACTGCAGAAGGTGGGCGGGGTTTAAAAAGGCATGCTTATAAAATAAAATACATTATTCTTAGGAACTCAAACAACATTAATGTAGCTAAATAAATGTTTACATTCTCCCCAAATTGCTTAAATTGTCAGTAGAGTTCAATCTATTCAGTTCTCGGCCTCACGTCGTCTGATGAGTGTACTTCCACAGTTGACCACAAAGGGGCGTGTTTCCGTTGCAAGCAGCCGGAAGTTTAAAGTCTTTCGGTGGGGCGGCGCAGGGCATTGTGGGTAAGCTTGTCAAAGCGGCGGGAGAGCGGGTAACATCTTACTCCAAACATTTAGGGCTCAAAAAAGGAGAAAAAGACAGAGCCTTGCCGTACTATGCGATTGAATTGCGTATATTCTGTTGTGTAAAAAGGTATATTCTGTTGTGTAAAAAGAAAAAGTCTGGTGTCGTTTAAAATTAATTCGACGTGTGGATTTGCCAGACGGCCAAGTGAGCTTTCAGGATTTCCCGGGAAAAAAGGTATTTGAAGCGCCTGTTTTGTGCTTAGCCTCACCGTGCTAACGCTAGCACAAGCTCGGCGACTCCAACGATGGCGAAGGTACAGGTGTTAAACGTGGCCGTTCTGGATAACCCGAGTCCGTTTGGGAACCCCTTCCAGTTCGAAATAACGTTTGAGTGCATGGAGGACCTGCCCGAAGGTGAGCACCGCTACTGTCATGGTCTCACTTAAATGCTAGCCGCTAACGGCTAGCTGACTTAAGCCATGATGGGAGTTATTGAAGTCAATATCGGTCTACTCTAATTTCGTCATCTTTCTGAGTAACATGACATCACATCGTTTTTATGCTTGTCCAGACTTGGAGTGGAAGATCATTTATGTGGGCTCAGCAGAGAGTGAAGAGTATGACCAAGTCCTCGACTCAGTTCTGGTTGGACCAGTACCTGCTGGACGACACATGTTTGTGTTCCAGGTGACGTCATACAGTCGTGTTTTATTCCAGTCTATGACTCCAACAATTAACTGTGTATTATATTTAATTGGCACAATGGAGATGAGTAATAACAAATAAAATCCCCCCAAATAATATTTTTAAATATATTCCATATTCCCCACAGTCACCCTTTTTTTTTATTTCTTGATAGGCAGATGCGCCGAAGACAGGCTTGATCCCAGAGAGCGACGCCGTAGGCGTCACCGTCGTGCTGATCACCTGCACATACCGAGGCCAGGAGTTCATCCGCATCGGTTACTATGTCAACAACGAGTACACAGACCAGGAGCTCCGTGAGAATCCGCCCATGAAACCAGACTACACACAGGTTGGACCAATTTAGACATGAATGTATTTTTAATCTCCAAAAGTCACATGGTCACCGCTGAGAATACATTGAAATATTGGTTCTTGTGTGCAGCTCCAGAGAAACATCCTGGCATCGAATCCGCGCGTCACCAGGTTCCACATAAACTGGGAAGGCTGTGCCGAACGGATGGAGGACTCTGAGAACGTTGACCCGTCTTCCAACTCCATGCTGCCGCCGTCCTGTCTTCCTGGCAAAGCCCCACCTTTGGGAATACTACCGGAGAACTCAATGGACTGCTTATAGACGTGTCTCGTTTCATTTGTTCTTTTTGTGAAGTTTGGAGGGTGGTGGTGGGAGGGGTTCATTCTAATGTACAGACTCGATTGCCTTATAATTGTTCTACTCGTTCAAGCGCTTCAAAAAGTGTGGGGAAATTCCACATAATTGGATGTGATTCCGTTTTGCTTCCCACCACTCACACACATGGCAGATTTGTACCACATTAAAAAAAATTACAGCACTGTAGTTGCATCCAAAAGGCAATATTTGCTGTGCAAGTTGACACACTGATGGGAAATTGTTACTTTCTCCATGTGTTTTTTTCTAATTTGCCATTCTTTGTTCCAAATAAAAATATGTATTTGTAGTTGTCTGTTGAGTCATGGTGTATGCACGTATGTGTAGCTGTAGATTGACATTTATGAGTAATTCCGTATGTTTTCACATGTTGCTAAAAATAGCCTGTCAACGTCACGCCCAGTCAGATGGATCGGGCAGCAGTCGCTGTTATGACTGCACGAAATGCTTCTATTAATTCAACACTGATAATAATGTTACTGTTTTGAGTTCCTACGTAATTACTCGTTAATCGCTAGATTTTAAACTGATTAATTCGAGCAACCGGTAAATTAGGAGGTAGAAAAACAACAGCTCCCCTTACGGTCGGGCTATTTATTGGCTAGAGGCAGGCCTTGTAGGCGGGACACAGCTGGGTTCCTGCCCAATCACATATCCGTAGCCACTTCGCATGTCAAATTCTGTCCAATCCGCGCTGGCTCTCCATGCCTGTCAACGCAATGAGCCAATCGGAAGCCTTCAAGGGGCGCTGCTCGGTGGATGGATGACTGGAGTTTCCCTTGCGGTCTAAAGATTAATGGAAAGGCTCTGTTGATTTGGGGAACTGTCCCTTAGACGGTCGGCTCCGCATTCGGCCTGGCTGGATTCGAAGCGTGCGTGGATGAGAAAGAAAAGTGTGGACGGAACGAGGAATTAACCTGGATACCGTATTTGTTACTGCACAAAAGAAAAAGAAGAAAGGGCCTGCCCACACACACAGTGGCTGGTTTGACAAGGCCAGTGTGCGACTACTGGGGACGCTAACAGCTAGTCAAAAACTGGGGGAGCGAAAAGCGGCTGCCGACTATTCTTTGTATGCCCCTGGACTACCTTTGGATACGTTACTTCAACTGAATAGCTTCAAAACCTCCAATCGAGTGCTGTTTTGAAATTTTAATATTTGACAAGCAACCCGAGCTAACACCCACTTAGCCGTGCCTGCTAGCGCGCTAACCTTAGCCAACTGTAGCACAAGGCTCGGTTTTAAAAGTTGTCGGTGAAAACAGTGGTCGTCAGAAAGACGGGGAATATTTCACGAGCCGTTTGTCGAGAATGTTAACGGTCAGATAGTGGGCAACCGGACAGCTTCATCGAGCACTGTTACTCGGCGTGATCGTCAAGCCAACCCAAGTCGCTACAGAACCTCCAGGAGTCCGCTTGACAGGCTGCCATCATGGGCAACACGCCCACCGCGAAGAAAGGCAATGAGATGGAGAGTGGTAAGTCCATTTTATTTAATTTTTGTATCAACATTTTATTTAATATATGTGTTTTCCCCCCCCAAAGTTTTCTTCTGGTGCAGCTTGGCTTTCTGGCCTATCAGTTGATGTGCACCTTCCATTGAACAAACGAGGATTTTATTCGTGTTCTCCTCGGATTTTGTGGCACAATCTTGTGATTAAAAGTGCCCCGAGGTGCATGCAGAGGTAGCACTCATGACGACAACACAAGCAGCCTGCATTGAGTTAGGCCTCTTCGATGTTGTGAAAGTCTATCCCAGGCTAATAATTAAACCCACTAATCTTGAGAGGGGGGGGGGGACTCATTCGTCTTATTGCGATTTTAGTAAAAATCGTGGAATGTGAGAGGATATTGGGATTGCAGTGACAGGGGAGGACAGGACAACGCAGTCATATGATGCCCGTGCAATAATCCTCTCCGGGCAAGCAAACTTGGGAGTTGAGAAGTCTCTTGAACGTCATGTGAGAGAGCACACATGTTCAAGAACAAGGCTGTTTGTAACTTGTATATACGTATATAAATATATACATGGATTTGTTGAGGAATATGACCTCTGTCTCATTGATAATCAACACGTCAATCAACGTCAATACTGCTGTTTAATACGAGTCATAATTGTGCTACTTGGAGAGCGAAATATTTTTACCGGTTGTAGTCGATACAAAGATCTGAACAATTGACTGCGAGGCTATTTGGCCAACGAAATGAGCCATACGTTCTCCCGCCAACCTGTTGAACCCTTTGGTCGAACACACCCTGTTCCAGGACATTCCGTTATAATGGTCTGTCCCAGAGTCAGACTATCGGTGTCATATAAACTTTTGATTATTCTGAGTTTTGTCCTCATTAGGATTTTGTCGATAACTCCTTGTACATCGTAATAAAGTCCAATTTATGGATGTATGATGAGTTATTTCTTTCTTCACGGTTCATGGGGTCCAGGCGAAGGCTCGAGAGAACTCTGTGTTATGTTTTTATTCATAACATCGCGAGTGACGCTCAAGTGTGAGCTGCGAAATGAGCGACGGCTCCTCGTTGCTGCTCATGAGGATGTGTGAAAGAAGGGAAATGTTTGACGCAGCCGTCCAAACTGGTGTGACTCTTTCGCTTGTTTGCTAGTTAGGAATTATGTGAAACTGAATGCAAATTGGGATGCTTAATATTCTGCTTGGGTAGGATTATGTTGTTGTGAAATTAGGAGGGAAAAGGACCTAATGTTAAAAATTATTTAATTTTCCTATTATGTACCAACTTTTTCTTTTGAAAGGTAAAAAAAAAAAAAAAGAATCCTCCCGTAATAATCAAACCTTGTTCGCACAAGACACGTGCTTTTTCTTTCTTGCATATATAATAACAGAACAGAGACCTTCTTTTTTTTTTTTTTTTGAATGCAAAATACAATGTCAAGGTTTGTAGAAACACAGTTGAATAAAGAGCTGCGGCACCGCAGCGTACAAAACTGAGGCCGAGCCCACAGGAAGAGGCGCGACCCAGTGGAGGAAGTGAAAGAGCGAGCGAGGTTCAGCCCAAAGCTTCCTCGGATGGGAGGAGTGGGTGGAGCTTATGTCATGTTTGTGTGTGTTTCACTGGATGTCAGCCTTGCTCTCTTTGTGTTGGCACATTGTGAGTTTTTGGAAGCGCCTGCAGCTATGCTTGTTAGTATTTGGATGTGAACACACACACGGACGTACACGGTCTAGCCAACTGTAAGCAATTGTTTTCCACTAACACTTTCAACGGCGATATCAGTCAGTCATTGTCAAGTGAGTGTCAATACGAGCCAAACTTGTTTTTTTTTTTTTATGAAAAAGTGAGTTCCGTTGCTCAAGTCTGTTACGTATGCCCGACCCTTGTGATCTGCGCTTACTGTCAGAAATCGGGTTAATCAGATGACCTCGCTGATTTGGGATAACTTCGACGTCAAGGATAGTAGAGTACAAGTGGAGCTTGTTCCTGCGTCACACTCGCCCAGCGAGACCCATAAGAGAAATGTGGGATTGATTTTTTATTCCCCCCCCCCATTGGGGAGGGGTAGTTGGGTGGATCGATCAATGAAGCCCTGTCACCGCATTGACTCTGTACCATATTTGGCTGTCTTTATTGTCTCTTGAGCCAAACACTTGTCATTGAATGCTCATCATTTCAAAACTCTCTCAACTGATTGTGTCCACTTTGCCTCGTCCACGTTTACGCGCAACTTCCTCTCAGGTTTGGCTAGATATCCTAACTAGGCCCCGCCCCCTCCCGATGACCACATCAATATGTATCCCCCCCCGTGTGCGTGTTTGATGTGAGAGGCAACAGCAGGCGAGAACCTTGCGTACAGAATAAATATTGATACAAACCAAGCAGGGGTCCAGTTGATTCATGTGACCACTGACAGCAAACTGGACGCTTCTCGGGATTGAGCTGAAACGCCAGCAAGGACGCTCGTTTTCCCGTGCGCGAGGCCGACCGTAAAACTGACCCAGAGAAACTGGGAAGCGGGGGAATGAATCAGAAGCTGTGAGGAAGAACCCGAGAGCGACCCCCCAAAAAAAAAATAAGTAGGGAGAGGGACTGTTGTGCTCATGTGTGACCGCAAGAGCTCCAGGAGACATGGGAGCAAACGGGACTCCTCAAAGGAATCCTCAAAGGAATCCTCAAAGGAATCCTCAAAGGAATCGTCGCGGTCATCTGAATCGAGCTCGCGCTCATCTGAATCGAGCTCGCGTTCGGCAGAGGTGCCCGTGGTCATCCCGGACGGTGAGAAATTTGGAGTAATCCCGCTTAGAACATGAATGGTGTTCCCGAATGCTGCAGCTTCCCATCTCTGACCTTCCCAGCTCAATTGGTCCCTCTTTCCCAGGAAACCCTTTTATTAATTTCTTTTTTGTCTTCCACTCAACTACTCAAATCATCTTGCTCCCAGTGGGACGTTCTGAACGTGTTTACGCAATCCCTGCTCCCGCTCAGCCGATTGTTGCAGCTGTTGCTCTTTGGAGGATTTGCAAGTCTTATACTTGTTTAAATTAAATGTCCATCTGTGTGTGTGTTCCTGTTCAATGGTTCACCGTTGAAGTCTCCACCATGCCAGCAAATGATTTTTTGTGTGTGTGTGTGTGATGGCATTACTAAAAGCTACCAGTGATAAAAGGAAAAGTCGTGGGATGGAAAATAGTGTCGCTGCCATAGAATTCAGTAACTATCATAATTAATTTCACAGCGTAAATGGAATGTAGCCAAAAGCAAATTGGCGAACTGACGAGCGTGGAAATGATCCAAGACGAGTTTCTATCAGGTAATCTTCAAATGTAGTTTGACTTCATTTGACTTGTTTTGGTATGATCCAGTTCTTGTTTGACTGTTATAAATTCAAAACTGTGACCAAAGATACTGCTTCTCCACGGTGAGATTTGTTTGAGTCAAAATGGCGACTGTGACAGTTGGAGACTGTACCTCTTGCAGATGACTGGCTTTGCGCTCGCATTTAGCCGCGGGCTGTTGTTTGGCATTGATTATTCCGACATTCCCGCACGGTCCTGAAATGCTCAATATACTTTCCGCTGCTGTAACGAGTCGCTCTTGTATTCCGTTTCTGCCGGGTTGTCACAAACTATGAAAAGCGTGCTAGGAGCTCTGCATCCGTCCTCCACAGCGTATTCTTTAACAATGAATGCAGAAGGACTTATTATCAGCGTGTTCCCACAGAGAATCATAATTCAGCTCATAAAGATAAGGAGCAAAAAAGAAAAAAGTGTTCTTCTGCATATGATACCATCACGCTGTTGGAATATGTCCGCGGGCGTTTCTTTGGTCGTGCATGTGTTAGCTGCGCTGAAGGTCAGTAGTTCTCATTTTTTTTTCTTTGTTGCCCCGTCACAGTGAAGGAGTTCCTTGCCAAAGCCAAAGAAGATTTCCTCAAGAAATGGGAGAATCCAGCACAGGTAAGACCAGATCCAAACGTTATGTTCGTTGGAGTCTCAAGTGCGCCCTCTGCTGGTGTAAGACAAAACTGGCAATTTTTCGATTTTTTTTTTACATTGTTCTTGGTGTCTGTCCTCAGCAAACGGCAGGATTGGACCACTTTGAGCGTCTCAAGACTTTAGGCACCGGCTCCTTTGGCAGAGTCATGCTGGTTAAGCACAAAGAGTCAGGCCAGCACTTTGCCATGAAGATACTTGACAAACAAAAGGTAACTTGTTGTGAAAACGCCGTACTAGACACGAGAGGAGAAAATGTATAGTGAAATAAAAAATCTCTTGCGGCGTTTGTCAGGTGGTGAAGCTGAAGCAGATCGAGCACACGCTGAATGAGAAGCGCATCCTGCAGGCGGTTAACTTTCCCTTCCTTGTGCGACTCGAGCACTCTTTTAAGGTTTGCATTTTGAACGCCTTTTATTGAGCAGGCTGCTCGCCTCATTTCTGTTTGATTTTTTTTTATGTCTTGCTAAGCATCTTGCTCGTCTGCCAACAGGACAACAGCAATCTCTACATGATAATGGAGTACGTGCCCGGAGGCGAAATGTTCTCCCACTTGAGGAGAATCGGCAGATTCAGGTATCCCCCCCCCCTCCCCCTCCTGCTTAGTTTGTCCTAAATACATCTGCTGTGTACAAATTGTTTTATTTTTACATGTATGGATTTATTTATTTATTTTCCTCACAGTGAACCACACGCCCGCTTCTATGCGGCGCAGATTGTACTGACCTTCGAGTACCTTCACTCGCTGGACCTCATTTACAGAGACCTGAAACCAGAGAACCTTCTCATTGACCAGCAGGGTTACATCCAGGCAAGGCCGCTTGACATCGCCTGACACTTGTTTGTTAAACCTTCAAAGTATCAATATTGAGTTCCGTACACTTTTTACTTGGGCAGGTTACAGATTTCGGCTTTGCGAAAAGAGTGAAAGGCCGAACCTGGACACTTTGCGGAACCCCCGAGTACCTGGCACCGGAGATCATCCTCAGTAAAGTGAGCATTTGACCGCAATTCTCAAAGCTGCTTTCGAAGATACCTCAACATCTTTTTATTTGTGTTTCTAGGGCTACAATAAAGCGGTTGACTGGTGGGCTTTGGGAGTGCTCATATACGAGATGGCCGCTGGCTACCCTCCCTTCTTTGCAGACCAACCCATCCAAATATATGAGAAGATTGTATCAGGGAAGGTGAGTTTATTAGCTTGTCATTTTTTTGCAGTGTGTGAAGCGCACAAAAACAGTTTCTCATCCACACTGAGGTTTTTATTATTCCGATCACTTCATATCCGTTCATGTTTGTCATCCCCAAAAAAAAAAAAAGCCATTTGCAACACTGACTCACAGATTGTGTGCAGGTTCGCTTCCCCTCGCATTTCAGCTCGGACCTGAAGGACATGTTGAGAAATCTGCTGCAGGTGGACCTCACCAAGCGCTTTGGAAACCTCAGGAACGGAGTCAATGACATCAAGGGCCACAAGTGGTTTGCCACCACTGACTGGATCGCCATCTACCAGAGGAAGGTGAGCCTGACCCCCCCCCCCCCCCCCCCCTTCACTCTTTAGCGGTGTTGGGGATGTAAGTTACTCCAGTCGATTATGACTTGAGGGCTGGCTGTCTTCAAAGTAAGGTGACCCCTTAAAGGTCACCCGCTCCGATCCACTCATTTACTTGTGTAATCATGTGATCCAGGTGGAAGCGCCATTCATCCCCAAGTGCAGAGGCCCCGGCGACACCAGCAACTTTGACGACTACGACGAGGAGGAGATCCGAGTGTCCATCACGGAGAAGTGCATCAAGGAGTTTGCCGAGTTCTAGGTTCCCATTTAATGCGTTGCCAGAGTTGGGCTTGTGGGGGTGGGACGCGCGGATTGGGCGGACTGCTTGTTCGTAACCCCCCCCCCCCTCCCTTCCCCAATCCTTCGTCTCCAGACGGGAGACGTGGGTCAAGCAGCAAGGAGAGAGCCACCACAACCAGCAGTGTTGCCTTTTTCTCATTTCTAATGCCAACTGTTACCTGTTCATCCCTAAGCGTGTTTCGTCGTGGCCGGGTTGTCATCAGGCGTCGTTAAGGTACCAAATCTGCTTGTCCCCCACCCCACCGCTCGTTCTCTGAGCGGTGACTTGATTGTCTCGTTAACCCGCCGCCCCCACAATCGTGCACCCACCCACTCCAAAACGTCCAAGCAATACCGAGTCCAACAGATGTGCCTATCGCCATGCCAACCGGTTAGAGCACTGTCAGACAAATAGCCTCCACGTAAAGCTTTAGAGTCAGAAAAGATTTATCACCAACTACGCAGTTCTTTTTTGTTTCTCACATCCGTCTTTACTGCATCTTATTTTTTAATCCTACTGGTGATCTCATTTTTTTTTTATATTGATCTGTGCTTGTCTTTATTTGGTGTTTAACATTTGGATTAAACACTTTGGTTATTTAAATTCCTTACAATACGTGTATATTGATTATATACACTGGATATAAAAAGTCTGCACACCCCTGGTGAATCGAATTTGGGGTTAATCAGAAGTGTGTGTGTGTTGACTCCCATTTAACTTTTTTGAATGAGATTAATTCTGAGCACTTCCTTGGAAGTAGGGGGTGTGTCGACTTTTTCTATCCACTGTATATAGAGAGGCACTCAAAAGGATTCAACCCCCAAATTGTAAACAGAATGAACCAACATTTCCATGAAAACGTTACATTGACCGTCTAGTGAACATTTGTCCATTTGCAAATAAATGTGCTTCACAATGAGCGGCACGGTAGGAAAGTGGTTACCTCTGAGGTTCATGTTAAAAACTCCGCTTACTCCAACTTACTCCGACATTCCACAAATATTCCGCGAAGACTCGATGGATGCGCTTTACAACAGGGCTTTGAATGCTTGTGAGAGCAAGCCTAAAGGATGGGGAACATTTTTCAACATTGACTCTCATAGCTGTGACATCCACTTTGCCCCATTTGACAAAACTCAGAGCATTGCAAGGTTTTCTGTAAGGATTAAAAAAAAAAAAATGAGTAGCAAATATGTTCAGAGAATTGTGCCTGTGTGTGTATGTATTTTTCATTGCTCCAAAATATGTAACCGACCCTGAAACGCTGGTAACATTTGGCTGAATCTGGCTCTCGGAGGACTTGACAAAACCTAAAATGGCCGCCGATCAGAAAGATTTTCCGCAGTGTCCAATCGTTATTTGGATTTTGGATGCAAGACAATCGCAGACCAGTGCTGATCCCTGGTTTGTTGATTTGTGAAGCTTGTACGCTTACCGTCCTCCCTCACACGCCGTGCGAGGCCCGAGGTGCTAGACTCGTCCGTGTTTCTTTCTTTCCATGCGTGTGCATTGCTTTGGACTAGCGTCGCTCCATTTTGTGACATAACTGTTTTGTTTTGTTTTCTTAAATGAATGTGATCGGTTTCAATGCAGCCTGTCGTCAGTTAATGGCTTCGTAATGTAACGGAGCTCAAACGCGGGACGAAATTCATTACGAATGCCCCCGACATGTCTGATGGTTTCAAATGCTGTTCAGAAAATATGATGTTTTGATGTTGTTGGGGTTTTTTTAGGTCGCGGTAATCCGGTGAGCTTTTCTCTCTCTCTCTCTCTCCTATTTAGTAAAGCTACGTTGACGAGCTTACTTACACATTCAATACATGATGTTGTCACAAAAAGCGTGGATCTTGACCCGAATTATTTTTTCCAATACAGTGGAACCTCCAAAGTCCAAATTGTCATTTCAAGCCCCCCCCCCCCTAACA
Organism: Syngnathus typhle; assembly: GCF_033458585.1. NCBI lineage: Eukaryota > Metazoa > Chordata > Actinopteri > Syngnathiformes > Syngnathidae > Syngnathus > Syngnathus typhle. Next base: position 6,096,714 of record NC_083754.1, read on the forward strand.
AGGTCTTGTCTACATGCATTGTTAGCCTCATAGCGTAGTTGCCTAATTTAATTAAAAAAAAAAAAAAAAGCACAACAAATTTCAACCAGCGAGGTACTCCATTGCCTCATCTTAACTTTAGCAGATTACCCATGACCAGAATGACCAAGAAAGAAAAACGATTCACCTCAGAGTTCAAAATGAAATAACGCTAATGACCTTGTGCTGAGCTGATGACTTACTTTGCCACAGTGAGTTTCATTTCCAAATTTGCAACGCTATTGTTATTTTTTTTTTTTGTCACGACTGCCCCTTATTTGGGACATTGGACTTTGGGGGTTCCCACTCATGTGAAGACACTGTATGTATGTACCGCATTGAAGAGAGCACATGTAATATGTTAAGACGAAAAGGCAACAATCCAACTTCCGGGTTGATGCTTTTATATTGTTGAGCGCCACATGCCTCTATTGTTATTATTGTATATCAGATGAACACTAAATAATAAGTGAACAGAATACTTTTCTCTGGTTGTTTGCCTTCAAATTAACATAAACATAAACTTTCCATGTTCAAACATAACTCTTTTTACATCCAACATGTTTTAGGTTCATATTTTCTAATTGTATTTTCAAAAAAAAAAAAAAAAAATCCAAAGATAAAAAAGAAAGAAAAAAAAAAAGAAATGGTGAAACTTTTTTTCCCTTCTCACGACCCGGGTACAGTGATTGTGTAGTCTAATGTTTGGGGTGGGGTGGGGTGGGGGAGACAATACTGAATATTATAATGCCTTTACAGTCTTAACTATCTTACCTTCTGGAGAACTTGACAGATACCCTTAGAACACAGTTTAATGGTTAAAAAATATATATATATATATATACATAACATATTTTGCAAAATGTATAATTCTAATAAAGTTTTACTTGTTAAGACAAATCTGTCCGCGTTCTGTGTACATTTTCTAGCCAATCAGCAATTGACCACGTCTATGTCCGTTACTCCAAATAGAAATGACCAGGATAGTACTGGATGTGCAATTGGCCATCCGTTCGTTAGATAAAAAATCAAAACTCCACAAATGAGAGAGAAACAAACTTCGTTTATATAGCATCAACTGTGAAATGCAGTACACAGTTACAGTAAATAGTTAAGAGAGCTACACAAGACCCTTTTTTTTTTTTGCGTCAAATTTTGTTGCATGATATACGACATGCAAAAGGCGTAAAAAAATCCTTGAAAACCAAGTCTTGCATGCAGACCCCACTCTCACACCCACCCTGTCCTTAACAAATTGGTTTTCAGGCCACGACAATGCATTAAGTTGTACCGTGTGCAGACCCCCCCCCCCCAATCCCAATGCGGTTTTCCAGCACAGCCTCGTGTTGTGTTTTGCTTTAAATGGCCTTTGTTACAGTGTGATGGCAACCGACCCGCAAGAACTCCCCGCTACACCACCTTCAAACAAACGTTCAAATTAGTACTTTGACTCCCCCCTTCACGCGTCCTGTGCTTCACGCATCTTGTATACACGCGCAGTCCTGGAGCGCAATGGGGCGGGAGGGACGAAACTTTTGACTGCGACTCGGCCGGTCTACCTTTAGCGCGAGGCAGCCAGCGTAACGCGAATCTGACAGTGGGGCAACAGTTAAGTTAGAGTGTTAACCCGGAAGTGGTCCTTGTGTGACGTATGAGAATTAGGTCGCGTCGATGCAAACTCATATTTCAAGCCTTTATTTTGGTACGTTATACCGGAAGCGCGTTTATTTCTACCTGGGCATGCCAACGAGGGGCATAGTCTTGAGGAAAACGCTGTGAGAATAAAGGCCAAGAGGACGTTGTTGTATCATTTGTCTTCTAGCGTCACGTTTTTAGTCAAATACGTTTTAATGAAAGCTTGCGAGACTGCGAATCGACTTGGACGCAGCTGGCGTGTCAAACCCGGAAGTCGGCTGCGTTCAATTTCACATTACGAGATACATCAACGCGAACGTATCTTCTCGACTTTTATTTTAACGCAACGTTCCGGAAATAGGCTATTATTTACACTTGACCTTATCAACGAGGGAGCGTGAAGTGGCGACAGTCTGCAAATCGTGTAAATGCATTAATGTTGACCGTTTTGGCCGTGACGTTTATTTCAGATACGTATTAGCCTTGCGAGAATACAACCATTACCAAGGCCTCCAAACGTGCCGTCGCGTTGTTTTAGTCACGCGTCGCCGTGTGGGCCGCTTCAACACAAACTTGTGGCGTTTAACTTTTCCGTTCCACCTTAAGCGCACAGTAGACGCAGGCTGCGTCGACTGTGTGGAGCAAGCTAGTCCGATATTACCCGGAAAATAACTGCTTTGATTTTCACAATTCAAGTGACTGGAAATACAATTTCAGGGTCGTGGCATTCATTTTGAAACGTCGTCCCGGAATTACGTGTTTGTGTTACGTTTTGCTTCACAACCGGCGAGTTAAACTAAAACGCCGTACCTGAAGCATTGTCGATTGTCTCCGAGCGTCATGTGTCATTCAAAACACGTTGTAGCGTGACGAGATTACGACCCGTCCTCCCGCTCACTTTCTTACTCGCTAAACGTGCCCCCACTTTGTTTAGTCGCGCGTCGCCGTAAGCTCCACCCAGCAGTGCGAGCGAGCGAAAGGGAGGGCGAAACTTTTGGCCTGGAACTCAGCCGTTCCACCTTAAGCGCACGAGCCAGACGCAGGCAAGCGTACGGACGAAGGTTTCCGCTTCTCGACCGCTGCAACTAACGCACTGGAGAGGCAAGACACCCCCTTACCCCTTATACCCCCCACTCCCCCCCTCAAGAAAATTAATAACACAAGAGGAGGAAAATGTCCGACGCCAAGTACCGCGAGTGGATACTGGACACTATCGACTCTCTGCGGTCGCGAAAAGCCCGACCGGACTTGGAGCGAATCTGCCGAATGGTCCGGCGGCGTCACGGGTGCGAGCCCGACCAAACGTGCGGCGAGCTGGAGAAGCTCATACGCGAGCAGACGGTGCTGAAAGTCAACTACAAGGGCTCCATTTCGTACCGGAACGCCGCCAAGGTTCAGAGGAGGTGCCGCAAAAAGGACGACGCCGTGACGGCGTCTTCTGCAGCAGCGGCGGCAACGGCGACGTCTGTGGCGGCCGTAAACGACGCCAGTCACTCAGACTTGAGCAACGGGGATAGCGCGCTCGGCCCCGCGGACCCGGACGACGACGACGAGGAGGTAAGTCACGTTTCTTTCTTTCTTGTTGTATTTATTTTTATTTTTTACAATTAAGTAATTCATTCACAGGTGGGGAGACAAAACACAGCACAGTATCCCTTATTTATTTTTTATTTTAAAATATATTATCTCTTAGCGTCTCTAATGTTTCTTGCGTGGGGAGTGGTTTGCCAGTGTACCCAGAAAAGGAATGCCGCAAACGGGGAGCGGCGGTTGAGCGCTACCGCGGACGACAGAAAGGAGGGAGGAGGTGGAGGGGGCGAGGGAGAAGGTGCGCGTGCGAGCACAATAACGCGCATTACCCCCTCGTTTATGCTTAAAATCCAGCCAAACACACTCACGAGTTGTTTAAAGGGTGTACTTTTCGACAGAAACAGCTTTTTGAGCTCAAAACCAGCCCAAAACTTAGCGTTCGTGGAGCTTATGGTCGGGCGTCGGTCAAGCTCGCCCTCAATAAGCGAGTCAGACCCCGAAGTCGAGTTTCACAATTAAACAACTGAAGTTCAAGCTCACTAAAACGGCCTTTATTTTGACACAATCCAGCATACGCGTTTGTCTTCGTATAATGTTAATAACCAGGGACTCCGATGTAAAAAGTGCCAAAAAATACACTAGACGCGAGGACATTGTTGCTTTTTCTTTTTTTTTTTTCCAGCGTCATGTGTTTTTCAGACACGTTTTAGCCGTGACGAGAATACAAACCTTCCTCCCTTCCTCCCAAACGCGCCATCCACTTTATAATAAGTCACATTTGAGCGACTTATCCCGTGGCTATACTGCCATGGAAGTGCCATCTGCGTCACTTTTTTTTTTAATCGATGGACGCGTGACGAGGCGACACGGCAACCCTCTGCTTGCATTATCGGACACTGAAAGAGCGCGGTTGATATATCGGAGTATTTCCATATAAAAGTGGTTGGTAATTGTAAACGACAACGACAAGCTTGCTTGCTTGCTCGACTGGATGGACGTGGCCGTCCGTCCGATGTGGGTTAAGCCGTGATCACGTCGAGTTAGTCCCCGTAAAAATCAATTTAAAAGGTGATGCAAAACACGTATATTGGATCACCCGATGTGTGAACGGGACTTGTATGATAACGGACGCGTCCAAACGCCAAATTAGGGTTGCATGCGCGTCGCTTCAAAGAGCCCCCCCCCCCCCCTCCTACAAAACGCCCTCTTCGCTCGCACCACGCACGCACAATGGCGAGACATTCGAACTGCATGCGCACTTCGTAGGAAATGTGCGAAAAACAACACAAACCACCTCCCGTCGGCTCTTTATATGTTGTCGCTTGCGTTGTAGCGATCAAGAATGAATGCATCCACCGACGAGGATCACATCGGCGTGTGTTTTTAGCGCCACACGATCCTCGGTTGGTGCTTTTTCAGGGGCGGTAGTGAAAGTTGTGTGAAATGCGGCGAGGCGAGGCGCGCTCCTCGACACGCAGCAGCGAAGCTCGTTCACGAGCCGCCCCGTCGAACAAGAAACGTCCCATCAACTCGTTATTTTCCCTTCTTTCTCCAAAGTTGTGTGGCTCGTGAGTCACAGCTAATGATTTACCTCCACTGGGGTCAAATTGCGACATGTGCACGAGTATTTTTCAGACGCGTTCGGATCGTCAGCTCCCTGCAGTCGTGTCAACAATCCCTTCGGGTTGAACGCACTGGGGACGAGCAGGCTTTTCTTCCAGGACCTGCACAGCACGGTTCAACCATGTTGTTTGTGTTTTGCAAACGGAAAGTAACAGAAACTAGAAAGCAGCGAGAAAAAGTTTCATCTTCAGTGAGCTACTTTTACACGAGCAGAGGAGCTACTCGCATTCAGTAACATCTAATATCATTTCCACAGTTGTACAAAAAACGTGCAATGTACAGATGAAAGAACACGATGTACAGTATGGTATACATAAAAGAGCAGTTCATTTACAAACAGAAAACTATCTGTTGATAGACTAACATCCACCCAGAATGAACACTGCACTAATTGCAGATCAAATTTATTCTATGCAAACCCAACAAAACAATCCTGACAAGTCATATGCCATATGCAGAATGTGCAAAGTGAACTCTTATACACTCTTAACTCTTCCAGGCCGACACCTCCATGGCCATGGACACGGATAGCAATATGGACGAGGAAGGGGGCGACGAGAGCCGGGACGGCCAGGACGGTCCTTTCCCCTCACCGGGCCCCGTGTGCTTGGCCACATCGGCGGTATTGCGAGCAGCGTCCGCCCCCTGCTCGCCCTCTCACGCTCGTCCCGCTCCCGGCCCGGGTCGCAGCCCTGGTGCGGCCCCAGGCGCCGGTCTGGATTGCGTCATCTCCTTCCAAATGGCTACCGCCAGGCCCAGCTCCCTGCCCGCTTCCAGCCCAAAGTCCCTCACATACAACAACTTGGCCAACGGGACCAATGGTGTCGCCAGCTGCCCGGTGGAGCGCCAGGAGCTTGGAATGCACACAGATAAAGGTACCTTCTGTTGTCCCCGCCACCTGGAGGCAGTTAAAGCGCCGTAACGTAGATGCTAATTAGCTTAAGCATTAAGCTAGTGGGGACATTCTATAGGGAGTTGTCAGGTCATTTAAAATAGTAAATAGTTTGAGAGTACACTTTGTGCCGTTATAAATTGTCATTGTTTGCTACACTTATGACTTATTTGTGCCTCTGTTGTTAGTATGTCCAGTGACAGTCCACCCTGTAGCCATCTGCCCGAGCGCTCCCAAGAACAACCTGAAGGAGGAGGACAAGATGGAGGACAGCAGCCCCCTCTTGGACCAACTGGTACCCGACTACGCCGTGCAACTGGTAACACGGACCCGTTTCTGCTGTTCATTTCCTGTTTCCTGCTCGACCCGACCTGACTCTCTTCATGATTTTTTTTTTCTTCCCGTCACACAGGAGAGGAGCGGAGATGCGTCCCAGGTTAGAGTGCAGGTGCTGTCATCGTCGAACGACTGTGAGTTGGTCAAAAGAAAACAAAGAAAGAAAGAAACTGTTTGTGCAGCTTGATTAATTCACCGTGACGCCTTCTGGTGTGGACGAGTTGGCCACCTGGGGGCAGTAAAACATAATAAATAAAACAAGTGGGGGTTTTTTTTCCCCTTATGGAAAATGAAGCCTTCAATTAATTATTTTTGCTGTGTGTTACAAACTAAACATCTGCGCATTCAATTGTGCATTCACAGCATGGCACCATTCAAGATAGTTTTTTCTCCTTTGCAGTAGCTATAATGTATGATTGAGCCCTGCGTTCCCTCAACAGGCACTCTAAAGAAGAACGCGGAAATACTCGCCTCCTTGGCACAAGCCGAGAGCGTCCACGTGAACGGCAACGATAACGATAAAAGCGACGAGCTGTAAGTCGAGCGTCAACCTTCTCATAATGTGCAGAAACAAAATTCATGTCGTCTTTCTGCGTTGGCAGCTCGGTGAAGAAAGAGAAGTTGAGTCAAAACTTGCTGCAGTGGACGGCGGCCGACGTGGCCAGTTACTTTGCCGATGCTGGCTTTCCAGAGCAGGCCCTGGCCTTCAGGACGCAGGTGGGTGCTGGTTCCTGTACGTCCACGTGGTCATTATGGAGCTAAATTGGTTGTCCGCCCACAGGAGATCGACGGCAAGTCGCTGCTGCTCATGCAACGCAGCGACGTTCTGACCGGTCTCTCCATCCGACTGGGGCCCGCGCTCAAAATCTACGAGCGCCACATCAAGGTGCTGCAAAGGAGCCACTTCCTGGAGTGCGACGACCTCTGATGGACTACATCGGGGGAAGAGCGAGTGAACTCTTCCACTAGGATCCTGCCCACACGATGCATATATTGATGTGTGGAGGAAGGAAAGGACCTGTGACAAAACAATCATCCTACCTCTCATGATCCTCGTTCTCCCCCATGCAAAAGGAGCAGTGGCCCTTTAAGAAAAGCCACACGTGCACTTCCTGTGGACTTTCTGACTGCGACGCGTTTCGCCTCTGACTCCCACCAAAGTCTCGCAGCTAAAACAAAACCCTCGCGTGTTACGTGTACACACATCCAGTTCCTGGCGTAGCTGCTAACACGTGACCTTCCATGTTCATTTCTCTCGTTATGTACCTCATTGCGTTTTGTTAGCGGCGACACACGTGGTTGATCATCAAAAAAAACAAAGCAGGCAATATTGAAGATTTAAAAGGCCAACGCGGTGGACCACATGCAATATTTTCAGTGTTAATCGTCTGCCGCTTTGTTCGTGTTGTGATACAAGTCATCCATTTGAAGCGTGTAACATTCCATAGCATGTAGCATTTTTTTTTTTTTTTTTTTAAATCAATCAGTCCATGCTTCCGACAAGAGTCACAAATAAAGTTCACGCCTGTTTGACCTATCGGTTTAATTTTTGTTTGGCAATGTTCGGTACAGACGAGGAAAGCGTCTAGCTTGTAGCGTGAACACAATCATGAAGCCATGTTACATGCTGACTGTATTCAGTCGGTAAATTAATCAATACAAACAAACCACCTTCAGGAGGCTCTTCGATAGCATTAGCTAGCATATCGCAAACTTTAAGACTTTAAGCAGCAAAACGTTGAGGGTACATCCCGTGACCTTTCGAGATTTACAGTACGCAGATTGCCATGCAAATGTTAAAACAGTTACAACATTGCTGAAAAGAAAAAGGACACCTGTCATTTCTAATTGGGCTTTGTTGCATTCATTTTCAAATACATTTTGAACCACCATGGGGGGGGACATAAACAAAAATGGCCCCTGATAGGAAAAAAGTACACGTGGCGCTCTAGAGGATGAATGGTAGTATAGGAGAACGCAGGCTGGGGTAGTCCTTGAATTCCCTTAAGTAGGCGCGGTGTTTGCCTCGGGCCCAAACGCTCATCTGCACAAAAGCGGCTAGAGTGAAGAGAGCCACGGGCAGGCACTGCGTCATCACACTGAAGCCCATCCACGAGCCCACCTATACACACACACACACACACACACACACACTAATGAACACACACAAAAAAAGCTGCACTAAAAAAAAAAAGATTGCTAATTGACCTCATATGTGTAGTTTGGACAAGACACCAGCCAGAAAACCCACGTGAAGGGATTCTTCGTGGGGTAAGGAATCTTCTTGGATTTTGAACCTAAGATGACATCAATTTTCAACTCATGCAAATATAATGTCAAACAATTTAAATACCTTGCTGTTTAAGGTTACGAAGTGCTATGTGGATGGAGAAATTCCCAACTTGGCAAAACTGTGCAAAAGAAAAAACAAATATATGAGTACTTAGTTATATTCACAGCACTGATTTTAATTTTAAACCTACCAGGAAAACGTAAAGTCCAACATTCACCTGCTGTTGCCCGTAAACTAAAAAAAAAAAAAAAAAAAGTATGAACTGCTGATTGAACAAACACGAGTGGAGCATACGTGAAGATGACACTTACGTGGTGGCGTGTAGAGCGGGTGGTTGATATAGTACGCCATCCAAGCTGCGGTACACCAGTAAAATCCGCAATTCTGCAATGATTACCATTCAATAATTGCTGAGTCATATTTTGCTGACACGCACATAGCGGACTCACTTTAAAGATGTTCCGTAGAGGCATGGTCCCGTGTGAGATGCGGTGAACAAAAAGCGTCTCCAGAATTCTCTTGATGTAATGTAAAGAGTGACAGATGCAAGCAGAACTGCGCAAAAAATAATAAATAAATAAAATATAATGATGGGAAGGAAAAAAAAAAAAAACTGACACTGACTGTACGACCCAGTTCTTGCTGGCGGTGAAGTCATATTTTGGAGCGTAGATGAACGGGAGGCGGAAGTAGAACATTAAATAGATGACCAGTGGACCCACACACTCTGCAAGGAACACCTAAAAAGGTAAGCAGAGGTCAAATTTATTTTGATAGTCTGTCACAAAAACTGGATCTCAGTGACTTGCTCTCAAAGTGATGATCTTGACTTAGTTTCTTGGTTCTGATCTGTTAAATAGTGCTCATGTAAAGGTTCAGAAGCAACATGGTGGGCAACAACGTGGCACTGTGAGGGAGTCAAGAACCCTAGATGAGGGTGTGTGTGTGGGGGGGGGGGATAAACACCTTGGAGAGAAATGGGGCCATGAGATTAGATGTCCCGGGATAAATAGACACTGCGGGAGGTGAGAGCAAAACAAACGACCGCAAATGGCCTTTTGGGTGTCACACTCAGTATGTCGACTGTTTATTTGCTACCTGGCCCTTCGGAAGGGACTTACCCAACTTTAATCCGTATCTTAACACCCGCCACTATCATCGTGCAATTATAGACACCATCAAAACAAAATCTGTGTGTGGGTTGGGAACTCACAGTCCCCCATGTGAGTTGTGGACCAAGGTCACTGAAGTAGAAGCTGGCTGTGGTTCCCACAGGAAGTGTTTGGAGGACTTCCTCATCCCTGAGACACTTTGTTTCTGAGAAAGAGAAGAAGAAAAAAATATCTGTCTCTAGATGACCTCACGGATATTGTAACCTGACCTGTTGCACCTACTTGGATCTAAGCGTAGAGATTGTCTCGCAGGGTACCATTTTGGATCTGTCAAAACGGACACACCTGTAGTGAAACATTAAAAGGTATTTTTTCTTCTTCTTCTTTTAAACCTACGTACATGATTTGTGAAACAAAGCCTTAATATCCAAAATAGTGGCAGTTGGCTCCACCTGAAATCACAAGGCAAACACAATTTTGGGTTTTAATAACAGCACTAATCTTGACGACTGCAATGATGTCATAGTTTGTCCAAAACGACAGAACATCAAAGTCATCCTAGGAGGTGCCAAAGTTAACTATAAAACCTCCAACATGCTTCACATTCTTCAGCTGTCTTACTTGTGTAAGGTCAAGGACTAAACATCTGCGCTCTCCATGCAATGATTTAAAAATACTTTATCATCTGAAAATAATACCGGCTAACACTCTTACCTTGTCTAGCAACAGCAGTTTCTCTTTAGTCTTCACATCCACAATCTCTACCTCAAAGTAAACAATCCTTTTGGGCTTTTTAGCTGGTTTAGGTCTGGGTCTGGATGAAGTCTTCTTCTTCTCGGGCTCGGAGCCGTTTGGATTTTTTGCCTCTAAGGCCAGGACGTCCATAATTGCCAAGAGTAGGCTGGTGAAACAACTTCCGGCGCTGCTGATCTGCTGGTCTGGTGCGAGTGCTGAGGGAAAAGCTTTTCAACGCCGGGAGGAAGACGCTGGCGGACCGCAACTATCCCTCGGGTTTGTGTGCCGAGCGTGCAGTAAAAAAATGCCTGGAAGACGAACCGGTGCGGAAGAACATGACACTGAGCCTCACCTGAATAGCTCGGACCGCAGCCCCGTCATGCTAGGCAGAGGCGTTGAAGACGAAACCGGAGAGCCACAAGACATAATCCACAGAACGCCATTTGCGAGGCTAAATATAAGCCGCCTGATTTGCTCTTCACACAGCAGCTCGGCCGTAACCTTGGGATGACGAATACAGTGCACAGTCGAGCCAGTGACAAATACCGACGTGTGGTCCTTTGGACCCAGGTCAACTGTCTACTACTTTAGAAGAAACTGCTTCTGTCTGTTGTGGTTTTGGCTCAAGCAGGCCTGCTTTCAAGTTGGATTTGGTGCAATGAAGCCCCACCACATGCCATACACACACCTCTTACTCCCACCTCTGACCTCAAGACCACCTTTTTTTCCTATTCTTTCTTACACCTGACCTCAAGTGTCCCATTAATAATGCAGATCTACCGTGGTGATTTCACATACTCCAAAATGTCTGGCAGATGTTAGAAGTATTTCTATTTATATAGTATTATTATATGATTCCTGCCAATTCCATTTGTTAATTCTCAATTGTGAGGGCAGCATTTTTTGTATTACCGAGTCACATACTGTATTATATTCTTGAATTGCAAAATTAATTTTCATAAAGTACCTTGTTTCATTATATTTTGGAATAATTTTCTAACATTAGTTCTGAATTGGGTTAGTCTTAAAATTGATGTAAGGTAAGGTCTTCTCATAATCTCACAAAGTTTTTGTGCATTGTCAAATTTAGTTTTTTCACACACGCGCGCACATACACAGATACATTATCGTAGAAGAGGACTTTTTGTTAAATCACGCACGCACACATGCACACCGTCATATGCAGGAATCGAACTCGTGGTGCTTGCACACAACACAGGCGAGTGTACCACTACACCAGTGATTGTTAACCTGGGTTGGGTGGGTCGGTCTCAGGGGTTCGTCAGAGCCTCCACTGGGAAGGTCCGAACATCTGATTTATCGGGTAATCTCATGATGACGCATATCTGGTCTCGCAAAGGCAACAGCAGAAGTCACACTGATTTGCAGGAGTTATTTGTTGTGAGTTCATGCATTGTGTTGGTTTTGATCTTTTTACAGCTAAGTGAAGTGGCCTAGTGGTAGAGTGTCTGCCCTGAGACTGGAAGGTTATGGGTTCAAACCCCGTCCGGCTTTACTTTTGAACTAGTGTTGGCTCGTGAGTGAACGATTTGTTCAAAAGAACAAATCATTTCAGTGAACTTCTTAAAGTGATTCGTTCTTTTTTCAGTTCATATGACTTCAGCCAGTAGGTGTCGGTAATGCGCATTGAAGCTGGTGCCACCTCGCCGTAAAACAAAACGAAGAAGAAAATGACGGACCTTCCCGTTCACGAATGAGTCGTGAATTGCATTTCCCGTTCACCAACGGAACGGATCTGTTAGTGAACGAGTCAGTGATTTGCATTTCCAGTTCATTGCGAGAACGAATCAGTGAGGGAACGAATCCGGACTTTCCCGTTCGCGAACGAGTTCATGTGTGAACTGCTTTCCTTCCCCCCGTGCATCAACGGATCAGTCAGTGAACGTGTTGCGTCTCCTTCCTGGCGTCAACTATGTAAGCCAGGATGTCGATTTACGATTTGCCAAGGAAAGAAAGAACCTCTCACTGAAACACCACTTCTTTTATGCACGTTTTCTCCAAGCTAACGGCTAACTTTATTGCATGAAGGGATGCGCCGTTATGCAACAACGGGGAGATTATGCTTCTCTTTGGGTAATCTTTTATAACACTTATAGTAGTTTTTAAATAACAAGCAATTTCACATTGGATTGCTGGTTTGAAATGCACTTTTATTATTATTATTATTATTATTTTTATTTTTTTTTAAATAAACATATATGTTAAAACTTGTCTGGTGTTTTATTCTTTGTTTTTATATTCTCCAATTAAAACATAAAAATCTGACATTTGGTTAACTGCTTTATATTACGATATTCAAGATTCAGGAGTTTTTATTCGCCATGTTTGAGCGTGCCAAACAAGGAATTTGATTTCGGTACATCACAGCCTCTGTTCAACATTTAGGTGACTAACAACAGTCAGGACATGTGAAAAATGACAAATATTCTCAAACATCCCCTGATCTTAAACTCCCAGGAGGGCAAGGAAAAACAACAACAACAAAAAAGTGTTTTACGTTGTTATATGAGTTGGTGTCCCCCAAAATAACAAATGTCGGCATAACGGATTTTTTTTTACAACCTTTTATTCAAACACATTCGGTATAATAACACCATCAACTACAATCCAACAAATACAAAATCAAAACATCAATGTCTGCATAACGTGTGTCAGCTGGCAAGCAGCAACGCTGTCTGTCACTCACTCGTGAATCTACACGAATGAACCTGTAAATGGTGGAGTACCTAAAAGAGTGTCCCAATGACGTCACAGACCAAACAGCCAATCAGAAAGTGGGGGTGAGGGCGGGTGTGGCACTTTTCACTTTCAGTTAAGCTTTGGCCATGATTTTTCCCTAATGAAGTGGCCTGTTATTAGTACACCTGAAAATGGCGGTGTACCTAATTGAGTGTCCGTGTGACGTCACAGATCAAACAGCCAATCAGAAAGTGGGGGTGAGGGCGGGTGTGGCACTTTTCACTTTCAGTTAAGCTTTGGCCATGATTTTTCCCTAATGAAGTGGCCTGTTATTAGGTACACATGAAAATGGCGGTGTACCTAATGGAGTGTCCGTGTGACGTCACAGATCAAACAGCCAATCAGAAAGTGGGGGTGAGGGCGGGTGTGGCACTTTTCACTTTCAGTTAAGTTTTGGCCATGATTTTTCCCTAATGAAGTGGCCTGTTATTAGTACACCTGAAAATGGCGGTGTACCTAATGGAGTGTCTGTGTGACGTCACAGGTCAAACAGCCAATCAGAAAGTGGGGGTGAGGGCGGGTGTGGCACTTTTCACTTTCAGTTAAGTTTTGGCCATGATTTTTCCCTAATGAAGTGGCCTGTTATTAGTACACCTGAAAATGGCGGTGTACCTAATGGAGTGTCTGTGTGACGTCACAGGTCAAACAGCCAATCAGAAAGTGGGGGTGAGGGCGGGTGTGGCACTTTTCACTTAAACCAGGGGTGTTGACCTCCAGTCCTCGAGGGGCCGCGTTCCAATATGTTTTCCAAGTTACCCTCGTTAAGCGCACCTGCGTGAAAAGTTTTAGCTCCTTTCACGTTCCGCAGGAGCTAAAACTTTTCACGCAGGTGCACTTAACGAGGGAATCACACGGACACTCCATTAGGTACACCGCCATTTTCAAGTGTACCCAATAACAGGCCACTTTATTAGGGAAATATCGTGGTCAAAGGTCACAGGTGTCAAGCTCTAGTCCTCGGGGCCGCGTTCCAACATGTTTTCCGAGATTCCCTCGTTAAGTGCACCTGCGTGAAAAGTTTTAGCTCCTGCGGAACGTGAAAGGAGCTAAAACTTTTCACGCAGGTGTGTTTAACGAGGGTAACCTGGAAAACATATCGGAACGCGGCCCCTCGAGGACCGGAGGTTGACACCCCTGGTTTTAGTGAAAAGTGCCACACCCGCCTACACCCCCACTTTCTGATTGGCTGTTTGATCTGTGACGTCACACGGACACCCCATTAGGTACACCGCCATTTTCAGGTGTACTAATAACAGGCCACTTCATTAGGGAAAAATCATGGCCAAAGCTTAACTTAAAGTGAAAAGTGCCACACCCGCCCTCACCCCCACTTTCTGATTGGCTGTTTGGTCTGTGACGTCATTGGGACACTCCATTAGGTACACCGCCATTTTCATGTGTACCTAATAACAGGCCACTTCATTAGGGAAAAATCATGGCCAAAGCTTAACTGAAAGTGAAAAGTGCCACACCCGCCCTCACCCCCACTTTCTGATTGGCTGTTTGATCTGTGACGTCACACGGACACTCAATTAGGTACACCGCCATTTTCAGGTGGACTAATAACAGGCCACTTCATTAGGGAAAAATCATGGCCAAAACTAAACTGAAAGAGAAAAGTGCCACACCCGCCCTCACCCCCACTTTCTGATTGGCTGTTTGACCTGTGACGTCACACAGACACTCCATTAGGTACACCGCCATTTTCAGGTGTACTAATAACAGGCCACTTCATTAGGGAAAAATCATGGCCAAAACTTAACTGAAAGTGAAAAGTGCCACACCCGCCCTCACCCCCACTTTCTGATTGGCTGTTTGATCTGTGACGTCACACGGCCACTCCATTAGGTACACCGCCATTTTCAGGTGTACCTAATAACAGGCCACTTCATTAGGGAAAAATCATGGCCGTAGCTTAACTGAAAGTGAAAAGTGCCACACCCGCCCTCACCCCCACTTTTTGATTGGCTGTTTGATCTGTGACGTCACACGGACACTCCTTTCGGTATGCCGCCATTTTCAGGTGTACCTAATAACAGGCCACTTCATTAGGGAAAAATCATTGCCAAAGCTGAACTGAAAGTGACAAGTGCCACACCCGCCCTCACCCCCACCTCCTGATTGGCTGGTTGAGCTGTGACATCACACAAACACGCCATTAGGTACACCACCATTTTCAGGTGTACCTAATAACTTTATGCAGTTTTTGTACGTGTCAAGAATGTTTATTTGACTACTTGCTCTTTATTTTGGGGGACACCAACACATATTACACAACGTAAAACATATACATATTGTCAGATCACTTTGGGAGGTGATTCGTTCACTGAGAGGATTCGGTCTTTTGAACGAATCTTTTGAGAGAACTGATTCTAAAGATTCGGTTCACTTAAAAGAACAGTAATGCACATCACTATGCACAATACTATCAGCCATCGCCCCTAGAAGACAACTTTAGACTACTTCCTGGTTTTCGCGCAAAACCGGAAGTAACAAGGAGTGAATCATCTCACTGCGCACACAACCACGCACACACGTCAGGAGCGCCAGCTTCTTCCAGAAGTTTCTTCCTCGCGGATGGCTGGCTGCTTCGGCAGCCCCGGCAGTCGAGACATCGATGACCCGGGACACTCGCGGGTCTGACGTCTCCTCGTTCCATCTGGGTGACACTTGATTCTTCGTCTTTGCAGCGAAGCGCAAATTCGTCTACGTACCGAAGTGAGCCGGGCCAGGCTAACCCTTTACCTGTCGCTAGCTTTCTAGCTAGCGAGAAGTGAGTGGTGGTTAAGGCTCATGCAGGCGGCGGCTCCACCTGGGATATTTTTTTTCCTCGACAACTAGGTGAAGAAGTGACCGCTGGTTGCGATGGGTAAAGACTACTACAAGGTGCTGGGAATAGCCAAGGGTGCGTCAGAAGACGAAATCAAGAAGGCGTACAGAAAGCAGGCCCTCCGCTATCACCCCGACAAGAACAAGTCTGCCGGCGCTGAGGACAAATTTAAAGAGATAGCAGAAGCCTACGACGTCCTCAGCGACGCCAAGAAGAAAGATATCTATGACCGATATGGCGAAGAAGGTAAGTGACTAGTTTCTATATCCCATTCTTCCAATAATTGCTCCTAAAGTGGCCATAAATGTGTCACCGTTGCAGCTTGAGAACTTTCTAGAAAGCGGCAGAACCCCACTGACGTTTGTTGCGAAACTAGATGCAACGGTGCCAAAAAAACCCGAATTTCTTAGTGAATTTTTGCAGAGTTCACTCCCACTTGTCAGTGAGAATTGCTAACGTGACAAATAGTGACGTAATCACTACGTCGCTAATTTGCATGCGCTCTCACCTCAATTTAATGAATGACTAATTGCAAAGTCCGCCATTTTTATTTAAAACCCTCCTATGCATCATTATCTTTGTTGTAATTGAAAATTTGTGCACAAAAGAAAAGCCCCATTCCTTTTTGTTGTATGGTGTGATTGCATTCATGTCAGGAAAAGCCTGCTAGAACATCTGAACTTAATGGGGGGGGGGGGCGCTTTAAATGTTAGCAAATGGATCAGTAAAGGTTGGGAAACACTGATTCAAATGACTCTTCTCTTCTGGTCTAGGGCTGAAGGGCCCAGCCGGAAGTGGCGGCGGAGGCCACAGCGGCTCCACCTACAACTACACCTTCCACGGCGACCCCCATGCCATGTTCGCCGAGTTTTTTGGCGGCCGCAACCCTTTTGACCACTACTTTTCGCATAACGGCTGCGACGACATGGTGGACACCGCCGACCCCTTTGCCGCCTTCGGGATGGGTGGGATGGGTGGCTTCCAGCGGCCCTTCAAGTCCCACTTGGGCGGCCCTCGCGTCGCCCGTGAGAAGCAGAAGGATCCACCGGTGGTGCACGAGCTGAAGGTGAGCCTGGAAGAGGTGTTCGCCGGCTGCACCAAGAAAATGAAGATTTGCCGCAAGAGACTGAACCCTGACGGGCGCACCATACGCAGCGAGGACAAGATTCTGTCGGTGGACATCAAGCGCGGCTGGAAAGAGGGAACCAAGATCACTTTCCCCCGCGAGGGTGACGAGACCCCCACTAACATTCCCGCCGACGTGGTGTTTGTCGTTAAAGACAAGCCTCACCCCGTGTTCAGGAGGGAGGGCTCTGACATTATTTACCCTGCCAAAATATCACTCCGAGATGTAAGTAACTTTGCCACACTTAGGTACACATGCACCGCTTACGTTTTTGTTCCCCCACAATATTGTCAATAATACAACTTGGAGTGTCTGCTTATATTTTTTTCAGGCACTGTGTGGGTGCACGGTCAGCGCGCCGACGCTGGACGGCCGCACCATCACGGTGACATCACGAGACGTGGTGAAGCCGGGCACCAAGAAGCGCATCGTTGGCGAGGGATTGCCGCTGTCCAAGTGGCCCGACAAGCGAGGCGACATGATCCTGGACTTCTGCGTCAAGTTCCCTGACAAGCTGGGGCAAAACACACGCGACACGCTCAGGCAGGTCCTCCCGCCGTGATGGTCGCATGGAAGACCGTTCCCCCTCCAAACTGTTCTTCAGGGTGCTGTTTACTTTTCAAACGTACCTGCTCTGTACATGACTCAGGGCTGCTTTGCGTTGATTTTAGTTTGCTTGGTGAAGACAAACAAAACTTCCAAAATGTCGTAAGACCAGAGAAGTGATTTTAGTATTTATCCTCATTCAAGGACTTTTTTTAAATTATTTTTTTAATTGTGAAAAGGCACTGCCTCAGTTTGGAGCTTTTTCTCTCTTACGTCTTCTACTAGCACAGACGAACACTTAAAAGTTGGCAAAGTGAAAATCAGTAATGAAGGAATGGACGATTCAGGTTGCCCTGACAACAGTAAAACAGGATGAAGTCGGAATATTGCAGGACAAATGGCGTAATTTTGCTAAGCAACACAAAATCTACAAGAAAATGCATTATTAATTTGATGTCAAAATATTACGAGTAAAGTCACAATCTTTTTTTTTTCAAGTCAGCCAGTGTGCATGAGTGTAAAAGCACAACATTACATTTTATGATATTAAGTGAAATTTCATTGTCAATTTATTCACACACCCGAATGACATTAATCCTCGTAATATTATGACATTTTCTCTCCAAAGAACTCACTTTAAATTCTTGATATATTTATGCGGCGTTTTCCTTGTAATTTCTTTTCAGTGCCGCCCTTGTAGACTTCATTTCAGAAAGCACCTTAACTGTATTTTTCAAAAAGCTCCGCCCCCTTCCACCATCTGCATTACATTTACTTCCGCTGCCTGAGGTGCTAGCTCCACGTAAATGAACCGTACCGCTGACGTAGCACTGTGAGCGCCGTTTCATCATGGCTGACCTCATGCAAACTATGTTTACGAAGTCGGTTACCTCAGTCGCGCCATTCCTGGTGCGTTAGTCCTGCAATTAACAATGCCAGTGAAGTAGCGCGCTAGTACACTTTTTGTATGAACTTGGGGAAAACATAATTTTAGTTGATGTGCCAAATGATTGTCATGTAGTTTTGTGTGAACGTTGAAAGCAACTTTAAAATACTTCTCTAGTTTTGAGTTTTTGCACGTCGCTTTTAAAGAAAAAGGCGGCAGGTTTTCCCTCAGTCACACAAATATTACGCGCGTCGAGATGCGTAATATCTGTTTAGCTTGAATCCTTTTAATGGCATCATTGCCTTTATTTTGTTTACATCATATGAAGTGGATATAGTTTACACACCTTTGTTTAAATTAGGGCCCTGTAACAAAAAAAATACAAGCAGAACATTTCTGTTTTATAATACTTTGTCCTTTCTAACTTCATGTATTTACAAAAAGGCTTCTATAGGTTAAACAAGCAGATTTTCTTATGGAATTCAAGTGGTTTGATTTAATCTTAACGACTGTGTGGATTTGCATTGTTGCCATCGACATGACCATGCAACAACTGGTTAAATTGTGATGCATTTTTTAATTTTGCACTATAAACTTAAGAAGTTTTTCATGGATTTTATTGTATTCACACTGACTATATGCCTCTGCGATATGTGAATTGATACTTCATTGACCAGATGACTGCAAAAATGCAAATAAAACATGTTATGATGTAAGGTCGGTGGCCTTTGTGCCGGGGTTTCGGTGTCTCTGGCGCCATCTAGTGTACAAGTGGAAACATGCAGGATACTTAAATCACATGTTGGTAAGTCTCACAATTTGCGGGGTAAGCGTTCCCTAAAAATTGTAAATTGATATAAAACAACTCGAGTGAGGCCTTACAGGTAGTGTGACAGTCATATTAATATCTTTTGGTGGTTTTGACAATAAAGCTGACTTTGACTTTTAAACGCGGCCATAAGCGCGTGAGCTCCTTGCTGACGTCACCTCCACCGAGAGCAGTTCGCTTTGACGTGTCGGTGACTAAAAGGAACGTAACCTTGAGATTTATGACCACATTACTGACGTAAATCATGTTCTCATTTAATTGTAATCTTATGTTTGTGATTAAATGCAAGTTGAAAAAATATATATTTTATTTTTTTCATCCACTGGCAGTGCGAAGCTTTTAGAAACAAGATGGATGTCGACCTCCAGCCTGGTGGGTGTAATATAAGTGTATACATTTGTGGAATTAACCAAGTTAAAATAAATAGCAATTTATTGTAATTGATTTGATATTCAGTCATTTTTTCCAAATAACTATCATGCACTTGAGACAAATGACTCATTTTTCCCCATAAGAAAAAAGTTCACAACCTTCATGATGTATCTCAAGTTTTAAAATGTTTTATGTGCAGTATTATAAATGTATGTGATAGACATGAAGATTTTAAAGACGATTGGCAATATTGTAGACAACAAATCCTCCTTTTTAAAATTTAATTTAAATTGACCAAAACTGCACAAGCAAGTTGATGTTGAGTTTCTTCTACCAGTTGCAGGCACCAGAGAATGTTGCTCATGTTTGGAAGATTATATGGTGGTGAGAGACTCTGAAGGTATGGTCTTTGGGAACAGAGGACTACCTACAAAGAGACATTATGACCACCTCCCAGATGCTGGAAGCTTCAGAGAGGTAGCATCTGATGAAAGTGTGCCAGCCAAAAGGACCAAGCATATGAGAATAATAACTGGTGTCAAAGCCACCAAGGTATCTGTCAAGGCTTCACTGGCTAAGAGGACCAAATCCAAACCCAAGACCGGCACCAAACTGCAGACACTCAAAGAGTGTCAGAGGGTCAAAGTTACAAAAGTTCCTGTCAGGGCTAAAGTGGCCAAAAAGACTACACCCAAACCAGAAGGCCTTCTAAGGAATCGAAGGATCACGACCGCCAGGGTTTCGATGAAGGTCAGACCCACTAAGGGGACCAAGTGGAAAGCTGGTGTAAAATCTGAGACCCTTGTGAAGAAGCAGAGGTTTGAAACCACCAAGGTGTCTGTAAAGATTGTACCAGCAAACGGGTCTAAACCTAAGGCTGGACCCAGACCACAGACTCATATGAGGAAGCACCGAGGTAAATCCAAACCACAGACCCTCACGAAGAAGCACAGATGTAAAACCAAACCAGACATCCTGATAAGGAAAATAAAAAGTAACACTAAAATAAAGACTAGGAATGCAGAAGATAAGACCCGACTGGAAACACGAATGTGTAATGGAGGTAGTAAAGCCAACCCAGATATCCTTAGATGGAGACAAGCCGGTATAACGGAGACCGTGACTACTGTCACCGCAACCAAACGGAAGCCCGACACAAAACTGAGAACCCTTCAAAATAAGCAGCAGATCACAGTTACCGATATCCTAAAGTCTCAAAGACCCAAACAAAAAGCCAGTACAAAACCAGAGACCCTAACAAGGAGTCAGTGGCTCAAAGCTACCCAGATGTCCATGGTGCAACATGCCGAGAAAAGACTTTTGCCCACCACTTGTCAAGGTAAACCCCAACAGACTGTTAGTCTGCAAGTTACATGGGAGGCCTTGACCAGCTTCTGCTTGATCATGATTTTTGTTTCTCTGCGCAGCCTCGTTAGCTCACAAGTATCAGCAACTCGATAAGATTGGCGAAGGAGGCTTCGGATCTGTCTACGCTGGTTACCGGAAAACTGATTTGTTTCCTGTAAGTAGTCTGTATCGACACTTTACTACATTTTCATAAAATAATGCTGCTGTTAGCTAGTTTAACCAAATGCTAATGTCATAACTAAGCTAACATAGCTAGCTATATACTCCTTTTTTTTTCCGTAAGCACTAAAGACTGTGTCCTCTAGGTGGCCATCAAACACATCCCCAAACATGAAGTCAAGATCCTCCCCCTGGTGAGAAGAACCTCAATCGAGGCCTTTTTATTTTTTGTGGATATTTCCGAGCTAGCTTTCGACTTTGCTTCTTCTACTATTGTCTTCTCTCCGACAGAACATAAAAGGGAGGAAACACGACATCCCCCTGGAGGCGCTACTCATGCTGCAGGCGTCGTGCATCAAAAACGGCGACGGGCAATCGGCCGTCGTGTCTCTGCTGGACAAGTTCGACTTCGACGAAGAGCTGGTGCTAGTCATGGAGAAGCCGGCGCGATCCGTTGACCTCTTCACGTACATCACCAGGTGTCGGCTAGGACACCTCAAGGAAAATGAAGCCAAGGTTTGGATAGGATCCTCCATCATCTTTAGATCTGTGTGAGTAATTTGCACCAATCACAAATGACTTTGTCAGAACATCATGAGGCAGCTGGTGGACGCCGCCATCAAAATGCACGCCGTCAACGTCTTCCATCGGGATCTCAAACCGGGAAACATCCTCCTGGAGGCCACCTACGGCGTCCCCCGAGTGAGGATCATCGACTTTGGCTGCAGCTGCTTCGTAACCGAGGAGCCTTATCACGACTACACCGGTGAGTCAACTCACTCATCAATTTATAGCAACCAGTGGTGCAATTTGTGCTGTTTTATTTTAGGGACGCTCTCCTATGCTCCTCCGGAATTTGTCCTGAGGGGGTCCTACAGGGCGGGCCCAACCACAGTGTGGCACCTTGGGGCCATGCTCTTTGAGTTATTAGCTGGAAGCAAACAGTTTGACACACTCCTCTTCATCTCCCAGATGCTCCAACTCAATCGAGTTCTTTCTCAAGGTATTACATGAAAGAAAAAAAAAGGCAGATACAAAACGTGACCTGAAACTCACAAGTATTTGCCATTTTTCTCTCCAATCCAGATTGCAGAGATTTTTTGCAAATGTGCTTGCAGTGTGATCCGGAGCAGCGCGCCACCCTGGTGCAGGTCCACCAACATCCATGGCTCATTTGATGCTTCCCATCAACTCATTGTAAACTGTTGAGTGTGTCAATCATATATTTTGATGTGTAGTCAAACACTCTGCATTCCAAACAAATCCTTTTAATGATCATTGGAGCAGTTTTCTTTCTGTATTTTTACTGCACGTGACAGAGATCATTGGGTTTTTTCTCAAAAGAAAATATGTTGACATGGAAAAGAGATACTTTCTCCATGGCCACTTCGAGTTAAAGCCCAGACCCCCCTATGAGGAAACAAAATTTCCCGGCTGTATTTGCGATCTTCACAGCGTATGAAGACGAATGGTCCAAAAATGTATCTTGATTGTTGTGCACATCTGCTTATTGCTGCCAAAAAAAGATAAATTACGTGTTAAATGCAAGCACTTCTTCCATGCCCACCAAATGTTTATTTTCAATAAAATGTTGAAATCATAATTTCACGTGTGGTAATTATTTAGGGACTCTGCACATCCTTGTGATTTAAATGGTAGGTACATTTAATGACTTTTATTTTATTTTTTAGAAATTTGAGAAATTCCAAAGCGTCATATGTCATACATTTGACATAATTTGGATGGATAAATGATTTACAAAATTAGCTGGAAAATAAATCCAGTCTAAATAATACATCACTTTTATATTTTAAAAATGTTACAATTATTTTCCATTTCGCGGACCACCTGCAATACCAGCACGGACCACTAGAGGAACGGGGATCACTGGTTGACAACCCGTGCACTAAATCATGACGCTCAAACTGCTTAATTCTTACCATTCTATTTTATTTGTCACGTTTGTATGAAGTACAAAATATAGTGCGCTACTTTCACTGAAAAAAAAAATTAGGGGTGTGGCTGCAACGGATTATATATGCATTTGTAACAAAAATTAAATGCTTGGACACGATTTGTTTTGCTACCAACGCTTTTTTGCTTCAACTGTAAACTAAATTGTCCACTGTCCAGCGTAGTCCGGCACAGCCCAATCGTGCCTCGTAATGACTTTTTGTAATAACAGCACAGTTGCCTCTAATAAAGCAAACCTCGCATACTTGAGCACTTTGATTGGAACGTCAATAACAGCTTTCGCAAAGCTCACAAGCGCATCACGATGAGAAAAGGTGACGGCGCTTCAAGTCTGTCCAAAGTGGATTGATTTCTGAAGGTCGTGCTCGGCGCCGGTTTAAGTCGCCAGCTTGTGTCACGCCCGTCGGGCCCTTGTTCGAGTCCCGCCGGTGAGTCCGCGCCTTTGACGTGTTTGTGATCACAGCCCCTTTATGACTCAGCTGCGGCACGCGCAAGCCTCTAAAACACAGTCTCTGCATTATGTGCAAAGGGATCCATATTTACACTCAAGAAATAAACATTACGACGGGCCCGTTCTGCAGCCAACAGCAGCAACATGAACGTCGACAAGTTTCACCCGTTTCCATTTCTGCCCACTAACATCCACCCTGGTGAGTTACAAGCAACGGAAGTGCTAATCTTTAAACTTGCTTTGGAGAAATAGGTTTCATAATATGTTTAGCAGCGCATAGTGAACAAGGCTGGTAAGATTATTGGTGCTTCACTCCCCTACTTGAAAGACATTTAAAGTCAAAGTCAGCTTTATTGTCAATCCCTTCATATGTCAAGACACACAAAGAAACCGAAATTCCGTTTCCTCCATCCCACCAGAGTCGTGTCGTCATCATGGTGGAACATAAAATAATTTTGTAATATAATATTCCCAAATAGTAGCGGGTGGCTTATAGGCATGCAAATGATCACGGTGCAAAACGTGTTAAACATTTAGATTTTAAAATAAAAATATGAAAGTATTTTGTCCTTACTTACAATTTGATATCTCTTAGTTACAGAGGCCCGAGACTTCACCCCCTTTATGGAAGGCTGCGTGCTGTTGAAACCTGACACTAAGGCCATCAGAAACGGAGCGATGCCCATGAGGAGATTCTGTGGCACCATTCCAATCGTTGGCGAAACCAAGCAGCCGGGACAGGAGCTGGCGCAAACTATACCGGAGACCATAGATCAGACTTCCCAGAAGGTGGTGCCGGTCAAGAGGACCAAGTGGCAGACAACCCCAAAACAAGACATCCAACCCAAGGAACAGAGACCGGAAGTCGCTGAGGTTCCGGGGAATGTTCTTCAGGTCAAAAGGACTAGTAAACGTAAAGCAGTATTAAAACCTGAGTCACTCACCAAGGAGCAAGAACTGGACGTCATCGGGGTCACAGCCAAAGGGTTGCCCGCTAAAAGGCCGAAACGCAAGTCCAACGCCAAAGCGGATGTCCTCGCCAAGGAACCCACCACCGAGTTGTCCGTCAAGGCCCTGCTGGCTAAAGTCCTAAACAGCAAATACAGCGCAAAACCCGAAGTGGCCGTCGTTGCCAAAAAGCCTCAGGTAGAAGTCGCCGACGTGTCCGTCAAAGCTCTGCTGGCCAAGTTGACCACCAAGAGGAAGTCCAGCGTGAAAGCCGAAGTCCAAAAACAAACCAGGCAACCCGTGAAGAATGTCGCCCAGAAGTCCGCCACCCTCCCGGCTTGTCCTTGCTGCCCGCCCGCCTTGCAACCGGCCGACACCACTCAAAGTAAGTTCAGAACTTTGCAAAGTCACAATCCAGTACTGCATTCCTCCCCCCCAAAAAAATCAATTTTTCTGCTCTGAGGTAAGCAAAGTAAACCTGATCTTTGTCTTTGCAGCATTGTTTGTGCAGAAGTATCAGCAGCTAGAAAAGCTCGGGGAAGGAGGCTTCGGATCGGTATACGCTGGATTCAGGAAAAGCGACTGTTTCCCAGTAAGTGCGCTTTTATGAAAAGCATCGTTCCCCGTAATAACGATTTGACTCTATCACGTAGGTGGCCATCAAATACATCCCCATCGAAAAAGTGGAGAGCGTCTTTTTGGTGAGTGTGCCAGCCTTGCCCAACACGCTTAAAAATTCAAACAGAAGCAAACCTACGTAAAAAAAATATATAAAATCCTGACAGTCAATATTTCTTCATTTGTAGTACATCAACGGAAAAGTCCAGAAGGTGCCCTTAGAAGCATGGCTGATGCTGCAAGCATCCTCGTTAAAAAACGCAGACGGCTCCTCCGCAGTCGTCCTGCTGTTGGACACGTATGACCTAGAAAAAGAGCTGGTTCTGGTCATGGAGAGGCCGGTACCTTCCGTGGACCTCTTCACGTTCAGGACCAAATACAAACTTGGGCCGTTGGAGGAGTATGAAGCAAAGGTAAAGAGATTCTTATGACAATTTTTTTTCAAGTGGCAAATAAAACTCTTTTACGTTTGTCAGAACATCATGAAGCAGCTTGTGGACGCCGCAATCAAAATGCACGCCGTCAACGTTTTCCATCGAGATCTGAAGCAGAGGAACATCTTGCTGGAGGCCACTTTCAGTCTCCCTCGAGTACGCCTCATTGACTTCGGCTGCAGCTGCTTCGTGAACGAAGAACCTTATCGAGAATATGCCGGTAAAGCGGGAGAAACCGAATGGGAAAAAAAAAATCATCACCAAGGATTATCTTAAGAAACATCACCCGAAATATTCTTTGTGTTTACTTACAGGAACCTTACGGTACGCCCCTCCAGAATACGTTTTTAAGCGGCCGTACAAGGCCGGCCCGGCCACCGTTTGGCAGCTAGGCGCGCTGCTCTTCGAATTACTGGACGGAACCGAACGTTTTGATACACTCATGTTCCTCTTTAAGGGCCTCACGTTGAACCGAGTACTATCTCAAGGTAAAGGTTATCCCTGAAGCACTAAGTAGACCTTTAAATGTTGAATTGGAAACTGGGGACAGATCAGTAATTTTAATTTACACTTCAGGGGTGGTCTGATTGTTTCCAAACGTTGTGAAAAGCTCTATAAAGTTTTTTTTTTTTCTTTTTCTTTTCTCCATCACTGCAACTAACAACCTTTTTTGTTCCCCGCAGATTGCAAAGACTTCTTATGGATTTGCTTAACATCAGACATGGAGCAGCGAGCCACATTGGAGCAGATGCAGTGGCATCCGTGGCTACTCTGATTCCACACCAAAATGAAATATAAAGACTTTAGCCTGTGTTGCAAGACTTGTGCAGGCAACTATGAACAAAGTGTGGACTTTTCAAAAGAAAATATTTTTTACATAAAAACAAGATGTCTCCGGAAGCCAAGAAAGAGGACAAACTTGGTGCATTCAAGTATTTATGCTGGCATAACTACACGTATCATTAAACGTTTGAACCGTCGTGATCCATGTAAAAATATTTGGAATAACAGTCCGGAATGTAGGTGTTCATGTTTCCGAGTGGACTTGAAAGCGTCATGGCTCTACCCTTAATGCGTTTCATTTTTCCAAGTGAACGTGGATGCATCATTGCTCCACCCCTAACCGGGCTGGAAAGCTAAAGCTAACCATCCGCAGCTGCATACCAGCACGCAAGCTGTACACACCCGGCGCCTTTTCATTGCTTTTAAACCCCATCCAGGACAACCGCAACTGTCAGCTGGGTGGTCGAACTCTTACGATTTCATTTGTGGATCTTATTTTGTTGACAACTTCACCTCAGGACTTGCTGTTAGTGGACTAGCTAACGACGCTTGGCTAAAAACTCCTGCTGGGGTGAGACTTGACTGGCCCGTCCTGTTTTAACCACACTCTGTTCACAAGTCACTATTAAATTGAGAATGTTAACGAGGGCGTCAGTTGTAATTCATGTTTGTGTTTAAATGGGCGTGTTGGGCTTTCCGATTTCCGTTAGCGCGCTAGCTGTGACATGACAGGTGAGAAAAAGCATTTTATGGAAATACATGGATTTGAAAGCATCTACAGATGTGCATTGTTTGGGTTCGCTTATGTAACAAAAGAACACTCATCGACTCTTACATTCTTTTTTGTTGTTTAGCAGCGGACGACCCCCCGCGGAACCCCTCCTGGTCTTGTATTCCACTTCTCTGATGTGTGGATTTGTATGTCCACACCCTGGCGCTTTAAGACAGCTCTCGAGCTCGTCTGAAGCACCACAGTCTCACTGTCATCTACAAATCCAACCCACCTGCTCATAGGACCACCACTGTCTCAACAACCCCCCCTCCCAGAAAGACTATGCCTCTGGGTCTGGGAAGAAGAAAGAAGGCGTCCCCCCTGGTGGAAAATGAGGAAGCGGAGCCCATCCGCGCTGGTCTCAACTTGGACGGTTTGAACGGAAGCGGAGTGGTGGGCTTGGGAGAAGGCGCTGCCTCGGAGGGTTTGCCCCCGCCGCCAAGCAGCATGCGGCCGCGCCTCATCTTCCACACGCAGCTGGCCCACGGCAGCCCCACCGGACGCATCGAGGGCTTCAGCAACGTGCGGGAGCTCTACGCCAAGATCGGCGAAGCCTTCGGGATACCTCCGGCGGAGGTGAGTCGCCACGTGGACCTTTCATATCAGGACCTGAACAACATAAGCATTTCCCTTTTCCTCTGCAGGTGATGTTTTGCACATTGAACACTCACAAGGTGGATATGGACAAATTGTTGGGAGGCCAGATTGGGTTAGAGGACTTTATCTTTGCCCACATTAAAGGCCAAAAGAAAGAAATTGAAGTGTACAAAGGGGAGGATGCACTTGGCTTGACCATCACTGATAATGGAGCGGGTTATGCTTTCATCAAGGTGAGGCCCTTTTCTTGAAAAGTTCTCTCCAGAACAATTTTTTTTTTATATCCGCGCCCCTCGCCCCATCTCCTGCAGAGAATCCGCGAAGGTAGCATCATCCATCAGATCCAGGTGATCAACGTGGGCGACATGATCGAGTCCATCAACGGCCATCGCCTGATTGGCTGTCGGCATTACGAGGTTGCCAAGATGCTCAAGGAGCTGCCCAAGGGGAAGGACTTCACCATCAAGCTGGTGGAGCCGCTCAAAGCCTTCGGTAGAGCTGACGTGGATTTTATCTTCCCGTCTGTGCACTGTGTGTGTGTGTGACTGAGTGTTTGCTATGTGCAGATATGATCAGCCAGCGATCTGGAGGCTCCAGGTCATCATCCGGGGTCCAGCTAGGCACCGGCAGGGGAACCTTACGGTTGCGTTCTAAGGGTCCCGCTACTGTAGAGGAAGTGGTGAGCTTGCAGTGAACTCTGACGAGTTGACATTTTCTCAATTGTGTATTTTGAGTGTGTAATGTTTTGGTTTGTCACGCCTTCTTCAGCCCTCGGCATTTGAGGAAAAAGCCATTGAGAAGGT
This sequence comes from Syngnathus typhle, assembly GCF_033458585.1. Taxonomy (NCBI): domain Eukaryota; kingdom Metazoa; phylum Chordata; class Actinopteri; order Syngnathiformes; family Syngnathidae; genus Syngnathus; species Syngnathus typhle. The sequence continues at coordinate 6,125,144 of NC_083754.1, forward strand.
AGACGACCTCCTGGAGAGCTACATGGGCATCAGAGATAGCGAATTGGGTACGTCCACTGTAGGCTATAGTCAAGTCTTGCTAACATTTAAGAGACATTTTTGTAAGCTAATTTTCCTGTTAATTTATATAGAATTTTGGAAGCCTAATTTGAAACATTTCCCTCCAGCGGCCACCATGGTGGAGCTGGGAAAGGACAAAAAGAACCCAGACGAGTTTGCCGAGGCTCTCGATGAGACGTTGGGAGACTTCGCCTTCCCGGATGAGTTTGTCTTCGACGTGTGGGGCGCTATCGGCGACGCTAAAGTCGGACGGGTGTGAACGTCACATGACTTGCCGACGGAGCCTGACGAACTTGTGTGTGTGTGGTCACTACTTGGGAACTCAACACAAATGGTTTGTTTTTATTCACTTATACTGTTTAACTCCTGCTGTTTGTCTTTGGTAGAGACTTTTGTGACAAAGAGGCAGAAATCAAGTGCATTTATTTTTATTTTAGCTCGTCTTCCTGTGGTTCCCATCTGTAAAGGGGTGTCAGGGCCACCCTGGAAAGTTCAAATGTATTTTCTCTGATACATCTCAAATCATCCTTCCCCATTGAAATGAATGGAAATGCCACTAATCCGTTCCGGCGTCGCAAAAATCACAGTAATTTAAAGATTCGTCTGGTTTGTTGCATGCAACTTATGTGTGTATGATTTTCACATAAATCTGGTAGTGCAATTATGTTTTTTTTTTTTAGTGTGGCCCTAGCATTCCTCGGCAGGTGTGAAGGAATATGCGTGTGTAAGCATGAAGACGAACCTCGCGAACGTGCATGCCGCACACTGACTACTGCAGGGTTGAGAAATCTTTTCCCTATCAAGCTGCCATTTCAGTCCCTCAAGGGCCACGCATGTCTTAAATGTTCACTTTGTTTTGGTAATGTTTCTTGTTTAGTTTGTATGTGTGTCAACTTGCATGGTGGGCCATATATTGGTTGCCCCTCCCCTTCCACACACACACAAATCGATATTATATGGGGTTCGGTGGCCCGAGACAACAGAGGCTCTGTTGTATTGGCAGTGTTGTGTTTGTTCCGAGCCTCTCTACTTGCTTTTTTTTTTTTTGACAAGCATGTTTTAATTTTTATTCATCAACTTTGCTGTATTTGACTTCCAAAGGAGAAGTGGGCTGTCTAAAAGGTCATAATGTTAAGTGTAGCTTGCCAGGCAGTAGTGTTTGAGTCGCACCTTCTATTGTGGTAACTGCGGTATTACTTTTGATGACACTTATATTGTAAAAAAAAAAAAAAAAAGAAAAAAAAAGCAGCGTTAGGTTACTTGTTTAAGTTCAGAGATGCAGTTTAGTTGCTTTTTTTTTTTTTTTTATGGCTAGTGTTTTTATATAAAGTGATAAACATGGCAGCGCTGTGGAAGTAAAGGAATTTAAGTTATAAAAACACTTTTTTCTTTTCAATATGAGTTCATATAGGAGGAAGGTCTACTAGGAACGACTTCCTGTTATGCGTCTTCTTGCTTGTTTGGGGAAAAACATGCTCTTGTGTGTGGGCAGAATTCTGAAGCCATTTTGTTATTCACACTTTGGAGATGATGTTACTAAACACTGACTGCAGCAAACGTGAATTTGTATGGCACTCTTAATGGCTAATTATAATGCAGTTCTAATCAAGATCACATGGTTGGTGTTTTTGCTTCAGTTTCTTTCTCACCATTTTGGACACAATTAGTTTTTTTTCTGCTCAGGTTGACAGTGTGCATCACATGACCATGTGTTGCTGTTTCCACGTAAAAAAAAATAAAGTAGCCAATAAGGGCTTTTCCCAAACCTGTTTTTCGAGTCCCTGTAGTTCAAAAGCCCCTGTTGCCGTAAACCCAGCCTAGTCCACTCTCAGCAGTTTGAGGATCGCATTATCTAAGCCATGGCGTCACGCCCACGCGCTTCCTCCCAGCCCGGGAAGCTTTCCTTCCTGCAGACCTCCAAGGCGAACACGGCCCTGCGACCGAGGGCCGTGTCGTCGCGCTCGAGTTCCGTGCTGGAAGAGGAGTTGTCGTGCCCGGTGTGCTGTGAGATCTTCAAGGAGCCCGTGGTGCTCAAGTGCAGCCACAGCTTCTGCCGGGCTTGCCTGCAGCAGTTTTGGAACAAGAAGAAGGCCCGCCGCGAGTGCCCTATCTGTCGCAGGAAATGCTCGCTGACCGAGCCCACCGTCAGCTTGGCCCTCAAGAACGTGGCTGACACCTTTCTGGTGGAGCAGCGGCGCCGGGCGGACAGCGCGGGGGCTACAGGACTGAACGGCTACTGGGATGAGGAGCAGCAGCAGCAGGTGGTGAGGTGTGATTTCCATGGAGAAGTCCTCAAGCTCTTCTGCCTAGATGACTTGGAGGTCCTCTGCTGCGTGTGCCACACCTCCAAGAAACACCACGGTCACAGAGTGTGTCCTCTGGAAGAAGGTGCGCACGATTGTAAGGTAGGTCTGGTGCTAGCGACAGATTTTCTTGTGTCTTTGGCTGTATTTTCATATTTGGGGGATTTCATTTGGCCTGTTATGATTCATCACTATCAATGTGTTTTGTATGTCTAATTTGGAATTGTTATGATTGAGCAACTATATATATATATTTTTGCTTGTTTTATATTTCATATGGTTCAAATGCAAGACTATGAAATGTGTCATCACCCTTACAACCTGTCTATTCTTTGACATGTCATGGTGTTGCCCTCAGGAAGAGCTGAAGAAGGATCTGATCCCCCTAAAGAAGAACCTGCGGCGCCTGTATGAGGCCAAGCAGGAGTGTGATGACACAACTGTGCACATCAAGGTATCAACAAACAGAATGCTTTGAAAACAATCCAACGTAATGAAAGATGTTTTTGCACGTGACAACAGTTTTTTGATGCATGTTTTTGTTTTATAGAAAAAAGAAAATGTGGGCAACATTTAAAAAGTAATGACAAAATGATACAATTAAAATTGCACAAAATGAAAAAAAAAAAGAAAACATTCTTAAACAATTTAATGTAGTTCAAAGTTAAATACAACTGAACTCTACTGAGACAATGATTCAATCACACGCCACTAGAGGGAGCTTTTGAGCCACTAGTTAAAGTTTACTGAACCTGACATGCACCCCTTGTGTACAATTTGGAGTCGTATTCTATGTTGTTGATTTCAGAACCAAACTCTGGCCACTGAGCAGCATATCCAAGAGGAGTTTCAGCAGCTGCGTGACTTCCTACAAAAGGAGGAAACAACACGGCTGGCTGTCGTGCAGCAGGAGGCGGAGGAGAAGCGAGAGCTGGTGAAGAAGAAGGCCGACAGCATCACCAGAGACATCCTTACCTTCTCGCACGCTGTCATCGCCGTGGAGAATGAGATCGCGTCCGCCGACGCGCGCTTCCTGCAGGTGACTTTACGTTTTGCCGATTCATCTGCAAGCCGAGCGGACAAATAAAGGGAGATTATCATTAAAAGAATGTTAGAAATAGATTCATACTTGAATGTTTTTTCACTTTTCATTCTAGAACTATCCCAACACGAAGAAAAGGTAAGCGTGTTTATATTCATGACGATGTCGTAACCACTTTAACTCGATTGTGTTGTGTGTTAGAAAATTTGAATGGTTTTTTTTTTTCCGACGGTTCAAAGGGCAGAGATTCAAGTGAAGGATCCGGGAAAAGTTCCTGGAGCGCTTCTCAACGTGGCAAAGCACGTCAGTTCCCTCAAGTACCACATTTGGGCGAAGATGGTGGCCATGGTTCAGTACAGTAAGCACATTGCAATGCTTTTATTTATGTAGAGCAGTGCTATTTTCTCGTTACCATGACAACGGGGGTGGAGCTTGTTTGATTCAACTTGCAGAAGCAGAGCGTGGGAGAAAAATGGGTGGGCAATCTGTGCGGAGATAATTAGTAAATTAGCCACATTTTTACATATGTTTGAAAATGATGCTCATTTTTTTCTTTTAGCACCCATCACCCTGGATCCCAACACGGCGTATTCGTGGTTGTCCATCTCCAAGGACCTCACTTGCGTGGCTAACAGCGGCTCCCTCCAGCAGCTCCCAGACAACCCGGAGCGGTTTGGCCACTTTGTCTTCGTGTTGGGCTCCGAAGGCTTCACGGCGGGCCGCCACGCCTGGGAGGTGGAGGTGGGAGACAAGGAAGACTGGATGCTCGGGGTGGTCAAGGAGTCCATCGACAGGAAAGGCCGCATCTCCGGCTGCCCCGAGGGCGGTTTTTGGATGATCTCACACTACGAGGGCGATTACTCAGCCATGACCAGGCCCAGCACCACCTTGCGCGTGGAGGGCGAGTTAAACAGGGTCAGGGTGCAGCTGGACTACGACGCCGGCGAGGTGATCTTCTCCAATCCGGTCAGCATGACAACCATCTACACATTCACTGACTTCTTCACAGACAAAATGTATCCGTTCTTCTGCCCTGGGGCAAATATCAACGGAAATAACCCCAACCCGCTCAAAATCGGCCCTGCTACCGTAGCGGTGTGGAACAGCGCCACATGGTGAAGTCAACACCATGTTATCACCTGGAGGTATACAGTTGCCTCCAAACGTATTGGAATAGCTAGCAAGAGCAATCCCAAGGTTTTTGGAGGTAATCTTGCTGTTCCAATACTTTGAGGAGATTCTACTTCCCTCTCTCAGTATCACCTTAATGACCAGAAAATAATATTCAATTAAACTGTTCGTACAACAGCTCATGTACGTAGTTTTGTCATTTATAGAAGTGATTCCTCTGCCTACCACTAGGGAGAGCAACCCCCAACACACACACACTTTCTGAGCTGTCTCAGAAAGTACAGCCACTGCTGGGCCTTCTTCTGGACACAGTCTATGTGGCCGGTCCATTTTAGGTCCCGAGAGATTGTGGATCTTAGGAACTTGAAGGTGAGGGGTGGAAGTGGTGAAGGGTCTCTCCTGGTCCACTGTCATCTCCAAGGTCTTGAGCGGGTTCAGCTCCAGGTGGTTTTGGCTGCACCAGTGGACCAGTTGCTCTACCTCCTGTCTGTACGCAGTATCGTCTCTGTCCCGGATCAGTCCGATGAGAGTGGTGTCATCCGCATACTTCAGGAGCTTCACAGAAGTGTTGCCTGAGGAGCATTTGTTGATAGAATGGTTCGCACTTAAAGACCTGCAGAAGAATTTACTTACTGGCAGAGAAGAAACAAGTCCAACCTAAGCTTGGACGAGCTTGGGCAGCCTCAACGACAATCCTGCAGACACAAGCGGCCTTAATGGAGGGGCGGCGTTTCCCTATTGTTTCCCTTCTGGTTTACTTTTCCTGGAAGGGACTCAATTATGAGTCTCACGTGGAGGTGTCAAAAATCATCAGAATCAGAATGCCTTTTATTTTTCATTATACATAGTATAACAAGATTGGAACTGCCCAACAGCGCAAAATAAAACAAAGTATATAGAAAAAAAATATATATATGATAAATGTTAAACTATATATACACTATTGTGATAAAGTTCTTTATTTTCTGAAATGCAATTAAAAAAACAAAAAGGTCATACATTCTGGACTCATTACAAATCAACTGAAATATTGCAAGCCTTTTATTTCAATATTGCTGATTATGGCTTACAGCTTAATGCATGTCAGAAAATAAAGAACATCACAATATTCTAATTTTCTGAGACTGCATTTTTATTAAGAGAAACAGGGTGGGGGTGACAGTGGACTGGATGGACTGTCATCAAAACATAGGGTGTGTTTTATGACGTTGTGTAGGGTGGGCCAAGCTAGGTTATTTATTACAGGTTACATTCCAACATAATCATTCGATCAAGATAGTTTGGAAAACCCTGACAGAGGCAGTCCTGTATACAATGTAGACAAGGTTGCAAAGTGACAACTGCACAGTTATGGTTGTTGTTAGTTTGCTAAGGTAAGACCCAGAACGCTTGTCTGAACAAAGGAATACAATGGCTATGACAATTGCACAATTATGGTGACCAAGCATAAATATATTGCACGTAGAAAGATGCAGTCCAAAGAGATCAGACTTATCGCACGTTCGTATTGACAGCAGTTATGGCTCTTGGAAAGAAGCTGGTTTTAAGTCTGGTTGCCCTTGTCCTGATATTTCTGTAACGCCTCCCTGAGGGCAGCAGGTCAAACAGGACAAAGCCAGGATGGGAGATGTTTCCTGAGATTGCCTTAGCTCTCCTGAGACAGCAGGAGGTGTAAATGTCCGTCAGCGAGGGGAGTGGGTAGCCGACGATCTTCTGTGGTCCCTTGACAACTCTCTGCAGTCTCTTCCTGACAAACCATACTGTGATGCAATATGTCAGCAAACTCTCAATGGATGAGCGGTAGAAGGTCAGCAGCAGGTTGGAGTTGAGGCTGTGCTTCCTGAGAACTCTCAGGAACTGTAGCTGCTGCTGTGCCTTCTTGGTGATGGAGGTGATGTTCTCTGACTGGGAGGTGTTGTTTGAGATGAGGACGGCGAGATACTTGAAGGTGTGGACCCTTTCCAAGCGCTCGCCGTTGATGTGTAGGGGGGCTATGTCAGTGTTATGCTTCCTGAAATCGATATTTTTTTTGCTGGTGTTCAAGGCAAAGGAGTTCTCTGAGTACCAGGCTGCCAACCTCAGACCTCCTCTCTGTAGGCAGTGTAGTAAATTTTGGATTCTATGCGTCTTTGTATGTTGCCTTTAGGTGGTGAACTAGCAGCAGTGAGACTACCATGAGCTATTTTTGTGGTACAGAGACGCTTTAGTTTTAGTAATGTGTAGGAGCCTAGAATATGGAAGGGCCATTTGTTCGTGACCAGGAAGACCAGGCATGAAAGCAACCAGTAGACTGAGACTCGAACCGCAGCTGTTGTCTTACGAGGTATAAAAGATGTGGGGCCTCGCAGAGAAAGAGAAGGAAAAATGGGGGCTGCTAACATCTTTGCTTTTGGGGCCACTCAAATTTTTGGAGAGACATCACTCTGACATCGGTTGAATAAAATATTTTCCCAATCAGCCGTGTGTCCCTGAAGTGTTCCTTCTCTGGGCCAGCAATCGTCCGAATGTTTTTTGATGACCAGCGAATCAAGAAAGACCATTCACCACAGCAGCCTCGTCATCCTCGGAGAGGAGCTCGATGGCGGAGGTTGTCTCTGTGGGCTGGTCGGCAGTGGCGCGTGGCAGTAGAGGGTCTGAGTGCACAGCCCTGAGGGATAGATGATGAATCGCTTAATCAACAAACATCGATTATCAAATGAATCTCACATTTTGATAATCATATTTGATAATTGAGTAATCCATAATTTTCCTTTACAATTTCATACATTTTTTTAAACAAAACAAAAAAGCCTTACTTGGGCAGCATCTTTTTCTTTTCCTTTTCCCTGGAGTCATGTGGAGGTGTCAAAATAAATCGATTAATCAACAAACAACAAATCAATTATCAAATGAATCTCATATTTTGATAATCGAGTAATCTATACTTTTCCTCGGTCAGCCAAAGTAATTTTCCTTTAAAATAAGTATTGCAAATGGCTTGTTGGGTGGCGCCTGCCTGTCAATTTGTTCTGTGCTGTTTCCGCTGTCATCGCCAATAACTTTACTGAACAAATGTAGAAAGGTTTTATATTACCTCATATACTTCCTGATGCACAGGACCACGACCACGACCACGACCACGACCCCGACCCCGACCATGACTGCAACCACAGCCATGACCAGGTTATGCCAGCCACACATACAGTCATCGTTATCAGGGGGTGGGACTCGTTTTCAACTGTGGCATTTCATGACTCAGACCAGTCCCAAACTCACCATTCTTTGAAGTATCATTGGCGATAGGATGAGTTACATTGGGTTTGCTACTGGTTCCGGGCGCTCCTAACATACAAATCACAGTTTTGAATTGTTAGGTGTCATTTTAGGCATTTCATGACTCAGACCAGTTCCAAACTCACCATTCATTGAAGTATCATGAGTACAATAGAAATCTGTGCTATCTTCAGGCATCCCCTGAAATGCAAAAGACGGTACAATTGACCATGATAGAATCCATGGTTAAAAAAAAATCACATACATTTACAGACAAGTTTAAAACAATATGGAAATAACATAACTTACATTACAATTGTGGTACTCTGTTGAAATGTTACTGCCGTAGTTTATGACAATACCACTCTCATTTATACATCTTGCGAATGTTTTATAGATGTCAAAGCTGGGCGGATTCTCGCTGAAGTCGGCATGGCCAATAGTGGTCTGTTAGCAAACAGAAGTTCAATGGATCAGTGTCAGATCGCTAAAAAACAACAACAATAACATAAGAGATAAGTTTGAAATCCAAATACCTTGTCTTCCTTAACGACAATTTGACCCCCTGGGCAACGTTTATCAAATTTGTGGAAACAGCCCTCGTTGCCTTTAATTTCACGGCAAGACACTTCATCCTGCACAGAATCTACGAGAAGAATATTTAGTCATTCCCCTCAAACTTTAAGAAAACCAAAAAGGTTGGGAAACACTGCTTTAAGGCTTAAAGCAGTGTTTCCCAACCTTTTTTCATTCACGGCACACCTTTTCATTGGAAAAAATCTCACGTCACACCGCCAACAAAGATCTGTTAAGCTCCTATATTAAAATCAGTTATATTAAAATGAAAGACGTAAAGTCCTGTTCCTATATGATGTACGGAGAGTCGAATAATTTAAATACTAAATATTCTTTAAATTGTATTCCTTTTTTGAAATAAAAGTGACAGTTTTTTAAACAGGTTTTAGACGGTGTAAGAAATAAACTATTTAAAGTGATTGTGACTAAAATAAAAGAATCAACGTGATTTTGTTTACTATATTAGACTAGGTCTATAAATATTGCAACAATAAGAACAAAGTCACTTTTAAAGACGCTCTGTTGTTCTGACAGCACCTGAGTGGCTATCACAGTCGAGGTGTCTCGACTTGACTGTTTATTTTATGTATGTGAAAAATAACCAATCCAGGTTCTCCGGTTGAACTGCATGCTCTGTTTTCCATTGGACCACAAACGCACCACAATCGTCATAGTGTCGGTCACTGTCCGCAAAAGCACACAGCAAAACGCACATTAACTGAATATGTGCCGATGCAATACAATCAGACAGACACAATATGAAATCTCAAGATTCTCCGATTCTCCACGCATGCACGATTAGCAAGTGGCTGACCAGACCTTGCGCGAACTGACCAGTGGTTCGGCGATCGTGTTTACAATGCGCTCCGTTATTAATATTGGACAATCCCACGGCACAGCTGAACGGCTCTCATCGCACACCAGTGTGTGCTGAGTACAGTGTCGGCATTCTTTCTCTTCAAAAACATGTCACTATCGACTCGTCTCGCTATCCACAATGACAACGTCGCTGTCAATGCTACCAGCATGGGCATCCCATGTACCTGCCGCTGTATCCATGCTTCACCAATTTTCTCGTCTGCAAGCACAAGGCAAATCGCTACCCGCTGCTGCCAACTCCAGTGTGCCGCGGGACCCCGGTTGAAAATAATGCCTTAAAGCATTACACGACAAACACATGAACAATTGAAATGTTTGAGCCTACCTTGGTTTGCAAAGTAAAAAAGCAAGAAAAACAGTGTAATCCTCTTTGGCTTCATTTTTAAATCAGTTGATTCTCAGACGTCTTCGCGCGAGCTCGCTCTGAGAAGGACCAGAACACGGGCAGACAGACCAGGAAGAAGCGTGAGTATTCTTGAAACGCCGGCGTATTCGGCTGAGTCAGAGCACGTGTGGAGGACCAGGCTGACTGCAAGAAGTGATGCAACAATTTAGTGAATCGTAACGTACGCTTCTAGCCAAGCGGACGTGAGGATAAAGCCATCAAAATAACTCCATCCATCCATCGATTTTCTGAACCGCTTAGTCCCCACGGGAGTCGGGGGCGTGCTGGACCCTATCCCAGCCGTCATGGGGCAGTAGGCGGGGAACACCCTGAACCGGTTGCCAGCCAATCGCAGGGCACACAAAGACAAACAAGCATTTGCACTCGCACTTACACTTAGGGACAATTTGGAGTCTTCAATCGGCCTACCAAGCATGTTTTTTGGATGTGGGAGGAAACCGGAGTGCCCGGAGAAAACCCACGGTGGCCAACCTGCGTGAAGCTGGCCCCCCACCCCAGGCAAAATTTAAGCAAAATACTCTGCTTCGTTTGTGCTTTGTTTGTGCTGGTTTGTGCAGCAAAAATTTTCGTTTGTGCTGTTATGGTTTTTACCTGCGTGAAGCTGCCCCCCCACCCCACCCCACCCCACACAAGAGCCTTGGTTCAGTACAGTAAGCACATTGCAATACTTTATTTATGTAGAGCAGGGCTATTTTCTCGTTACCATGACAACCGGGGGTGGAGCTTGTTTGATTCAACTTGCAGAAGCAGAGCGTGGGAGAAAAATGGGTTGGCAATCTGTGCGGAGATAATTAGCAAATTAGCCACATTTTTACATACTATGTTTGAATATGATGCTCATTTTTTCTTTTAGCGCCCATTTCCACTGGATGTAAAAACAAAAAACGTATCAGTGTGTGTGTGTGAGTTGGGGGGGGGGGGAGTTGGGGGTATTCATTGAACGATTTGTTTGAACGAATCTTTTGGGTGAACTGATTCTAAAGATTCAGTTTACCTAAAAGAACTGGAATGCACATCACTATGTCACCCCTGGGTCTTTTTTCTTCTTCACTGGCCCTAATCCTCTCCGTACGTCATACGGGGTTAATTGCAAGAAGTTGCATCATCATCACGTCCGCTTCTAGCCGCGCCTATAATCACGTGCGCATATCAAATAATATCTATCAAATATCAAAATAAATCATTTAAAATAATTATTTTAAATAATTGTTCTGAACAACAATCAGTTGCCCTGCCACCAGGGGGTTCCCTTGCACTTGATTCCAGCAAATAATATTCAATTAAACTATTGTAAAACTGTAGTTTTGTAATTTCTATAAGTAATTCCTCTGTCTAAAGAGTATGACCCTTTGCATCAGCAATGTTAGTTATTTGTTAATTCCAAATAAATAAAATGCTGAAGTCATTCATTTCATTCATTTACATTTTAAAAAAGAAATCAACAATAGATGGCACTAGCTTGTTTGAAGTGTGTGAAGCAATGAAATTTAACGAATTTTAATGTCGCACAGCTTGATAAAACGTGACGTTTAAAAGAGGTGCCATCTGATGTGCCAAGCTAGAGCAAAATGTTCGTCTGCTAGCTTAACAACAGTTGCTAATAAACGCTCAACCTCACAAAAGGGGTAAGTGAATTTCACGTTTTAGGGATTATTTATAAAATATATTTTCTTGTGAATGTTCACTGTAGTTTACGTCTGGCCATAAATATTTTACTTCCAGTTTTTCCTCACCAAACCTTTACTGCATTCTAAATTGAAACTACATTTTTAAATTAATACTTAAAAAATGTACCTCCACCCACCCTCCTCTTTGTAGAAAAAAATGAGAATTCAGTTTCATCTGTCAAAGTTTTAAAGTCATCTGTCAATTCTTTCTATTTAGGCTATATTTGATTATAAACTGACTAAAACTCTCCAAGACAGCCTGACAGAAATGGAATGCACAGAAGCAAACTAAAGAAAGACAAGTTGACCAACTTTAATATGTACATGTTCGTTTTAGAATGGCACCAAAGCTACAGCAACCACATAGCTGCACCATTCATTGAGTGGGGAAATGGCACATTCAGATGTTCGGACGTGTAAAGAGCCAGCAGACGCTTTGTGAACATATTGTATCGAAACAGTGCAAAACCAAATGTGAGCATTTGCGGGGCTCACTTTTATGATTCAACAATGGGAGGGGGGGTAAACAAAAAAAGAGAAGGAAAACTCAATGTGAGTACACCGCTAATAAAACCCAACACCACTTAATGTGACGAAAACACACACACACAAAAAAGTCCCTTCACTTCCAGTTGGCAGCTGATTCTGGGTTAAATCGGCAGTTTTCACTCTTCTACACGCACACATGCTTGCAGATATCGACCTGTTCACCATGATGTCAAACAGAACAAGATTTTATCATTCTTTTCAAATCCGGTCAGTGGTAGTAAGTCACTTTCTGCTACCAGAACCCTTGTGAATTTTGTTTGCAAACATTATGAAAAGGTCTACACTACATGGACGTAAGTAAGTATTGGGGTACACATTCCATCCCCATAACTGTTCATTTTCTATGAACCCATGAAGGTATGCGTGATTAATCCATCCACGGATATGCTGTCCCAATACTTTTGTGGCATATGGTGCAGTACAAAAACATGCACATACGTAGAAATAAATACATAGCTTTTCCTTTCACATTAAATGCACTTCTGTGTCCCGAAGTCTTTGAAAATTTGGAAGGTGCAAGACTGAAACGTCCGCGGCGTTCTAAGACGAGCTGCACGAACATCCGCCGTGGCTAAGCTAGAGATTTGACCTCCATCAGGGTGCATCGCTCTCGCTTCTCTTCTTCTTCAAGAGTGAGTTCTTCAGTGTATCATTTTTTTTCTTTTGTTATTTTTGTTCATTCATGCCTCACAGGTGGGTGCTGTCTTGGGGGTCAAATTTGTGGCTCTCTGCCACTCCGGCGCTGCACTTCCTGCCGCTTCCTTGATTGGGTACCAGTGAGAGGGGGTCTGGTCTGATGAGGTACCTATGGATGGGAAACAGACAGGTAAGGATCTTGCCCGGATAATACTAAAGTACACTACATGCAATTCAGTTATTTTGAAGTGAATATCCGTAGGGAGGGAAGAAGTGTAATTAACACGGAAAACAGTAGAGGCCACTGTTGCCCTTGAAAACTTGAAAAGTTATTTTGGACTACACTAGCTATTGGGAGACTTCCCACCTAATGTAGGATCACCACAGTCATTAGTGTACTCACACAACATCGTGCAGCTCCAGTCTGGTGTCTGGAGAGGGGTTGATAAGGATGTACGACAGTCTGTTGCCTTGGTCCGTCATGCCATCTGAAATGGGAACAAAGAAGCAGGTGAAGTGGGGAATGAAGTGGACACTGGTATTGGGGGAAATCCACTCGCACACTAAATAAAGGCAAAGCAACAAATGGAGTATTTACAAGCAGAGCGAGTTAAAGTGCTGGGGACTTACTGAAGCCAGTGGGAGAAAGACCCAAATGCTTCATCCTGGTCCTCACGAGGGCGTTGAGTTCCTGCCTCTCCGATCGCCGGAAGAGTGTCAACCTCTGCTGGCTGATCCTTTCGGCCGCGCTGCCAGCGCCGCCCTTGGCCCCGCCTGAGCTCCGGCCCCCCTTCCTGCTCAGGCGCCGCGCCCACTGCATGCTCTTCCTGCGGAGCAGCGGGTGGTCCGAGGAGTGGGAGGAGGTCGAGAAGGGCTCTGAGGAGGTAGAGTTGCGATGAGCGCCACTTCGGGACAGCAGGGGCTCCCTGGGTTCTCTGGTGTCCTCGTAGTCTTCCACTGTGATGGATACCTGCGACTGATATTTAATGACACACTCAATTCAAGGATGGTCCGTGCTTTTTGCGTGATATGACGGATTGAATCAGAATAGCAGCTGACCTCTGAAACCGGAAGCTTGTGAGCTTCTGTTCTGTAGATACCAATAGGAATGTCCCCTGTGGAGGAGCACAGCTTCTGGTAGAGCCTGCCGTACGTCCGGATCCACAAGTCATCCTCTGTGATTTTCATCTACGAGACAAAACATTGCGGACTTTGTCTGATCCATTTGTGACCGGCCGGCGTTGCTCTCTTACAGCGCAGAGGAACCCTGAACCGGGCATGGAGTCGAGGCCCAGCAGCAACCTGGTGATGGAGATCATGTAATCCTTGACGAAGGACTGTCCAAAGTGAGGTAGCGTTAAAAAGTTGGATTGAAGTCTTTTTTTCATAAAGGATTAGTGAGACATTGAATATTTTCTTTTTACCTGGTAGAGGAGTGTGTCTAGCATGCTAACGCTGAAGACTTTGCCTGCTGCAAAGGGCAGGCGGAACATAAATACCAGGTTGGATCCTCTCTCCCTTTCCTTCTGCAGGTAACGTGCGCCCACACACACATACGCAAGCAAACACTTTTTCTGCTTAATCTTGACGAGAAGAAAGAAACAGCGTAGCAATTTTCTTGATTTGCATCTGCATGATAACGATGCACATTTGGCGCGTATGTGCAGAAATAATATAATCCTTACATGTCGGTCACATTTACCTTTTCTAGCTTGGACAGCGCTTGAGAGTAGTGGTCTTTGACTTTGAACTGCATGAAGCGCATGTTGGCCGGGTGTGTGAGCTCAGTGATAATACTCAGCGCTGGGAACAGTCTAGATGCATAAAGACAGAGATGGCAACAGTCTGAGTTTTTTTTTTAAATTGAGCAGCTACCGGGTGGACAAAGCAGACCTGAAAAGGGTTTGGACGTTGACGATGGTCTTTGCGTCAGCCATGTAGTCTTCCTCGGCGATCATGGAGCTCTCCTTGTCAACCACCACCATGGTGTCTGCAAACGTCACTCCACACCGCAATAGGCTGTCTAAACTTTTGGGAGAGTAAATAATAATACAGGTGAGATGGAAAATCTCCTCTGCAAAGTGTGGCACCATTTGTCTAAATAATTTGACCTAAACTGATCCTAAATCCTAAAATCTGACAAGACTTTTGATGTGCCTTACTTGTCCATAGAGCCCACTGTGTAGAAAACCATTGGGAACCAACAGATCGCCTCCAGGAAGTCAGCCTCGGGTCTAGACCAATCAAAACAAAAACGTGTCAGTGTTCCTTCAGCGATGCAAACACTCCCGCTTGCCAATTCAAATGAATTTGGCATAGTGCTACTCTGGAGCGGTTCATGGTTTTATAGCCTTTTAGCCCAGCTATTTTTGTACGCTACTAGCCACAAATGTAGCATTGTGACCTGAAAGCCTTTCACAAATCATGTTTACTGTGGCCAAAAATAGCTCGCTTATTCTTCTCCCCTACCGGAGAAGACCACGTTTTACCACCCTGCGCAACTACGATTTATAGTATGGCTGTTATGCTCATAGCAGCCTTTCTGAGGAGCATTACAAATCCTCTTCGCTTAAAATCCAGCCACACCAAAAAGCCCAAACCAAGAAGACCATCTCACATGCTCTCCAGAAGCAGTACGATGGGATTCAGCTCCTTTCTGGGTCGATAGTAGGCCCGAAGAGGTACGATGAAATTGTAAAGGCCGTTCCCCGCGCTCTCTGCTGACACGATGATCAATTTGTTTTTGAAGCCGTAGGAGCGGGCATCTTCGAATGGGATATGGTGACAAGCCTGTTGGAGAACGAGCACGCTGTCAGTCAATGTCGAAGGGACGGTCATCTGTTTCAAGTGCTTACCTTGTCCATGCGTAGGCAGCAAAAAGGCATCTTTTCTTGGAGAAGGTGGCAAAGAGCAGGAGAACTACCGATGTACGGCGAGTTGAGCGGGTAGCCCTTCACCCACCTGGCCCGCACAGACACAGTCAACCTTGAACAACCGTAACCGACCCAAACTGCCCATTTCAAATACTCACTCGCAGTGTCGACCCCACCAGTGGGCGCTCTCGTCTTTGTCGCTGTCGTCCTTGCTCTCCTCCCCTCCCTCGTCCTCCGACTGGTCTCCCAGCAGGTCAAAAGCAGGGCTGCTCACGCCGTCCACCAACTCCAAGACGGGCGCAATGCTGTGCCTCCTCTCTTCAGCGGAGTCACTCAGGGCGGGTAAGGCCAACGTGTTGGCCCCGCTCATCTCCGTCCTGGAGCTGCTTCGGCTTCCTCTCCCGCTGCCGGGACCCGCGCTGCCGGGGTCTGGACCTTCCGGGCTGCTGTCGCTGGAATCCTGAAGGTCGATGGCTACCGTGCCTGAAAACGACAGAAAGACACAGCAATGAATCAAGGTGTGGTGAAGCGAATAATTCCTCTGCGTGTCAACGGAACCCATCGATAGAAGCCAAGTGAGTAAATGAAAACCAAGCCTGGCTCACTTACCCATGCTGGCGATAATGCTGTGCACCGGCAGGCGGGTGAGTCCGTGGTAAATGCTCTGATGAACCCCCCTGGCATTGCTCCCCACGCTGCCCCACGACGGCTCCCTCTGGCCACGGACAAATGCCGAGTTCTCCTCTTTGGAGATGTTGATGTAGAAGCAAATGTCAGAGGCTCCCATGATATGACAGGGTCCGGGGTTCAGCAGGATGTTGCTGGTGTCCAGCCTGCGTACTCCGATCAGACACACTCCGTACCTGTTGCCACGGAGACAGTTCAGCTCTCAACTTCATCCATTCGGGGGGGGGGGGGGACTTTGATTGTCACTTACTTTTTGTGAGCATGAAAGGAGGCAAATGTGAAACTCTTGCCCTGGTATTCCCCGAAGAATTTACTCTCTTCCAACCGAATGTGATGCACCTCATTGGCCGAGCAGCGGCGGTAGGTTCGATGCCACTGGTCGGCAGCGCAGGCCCCGCCTTCGCTGCGAAACAAAGAAGAGGATCAATTGGCCACGTCGTCCGAGATTGACCTTTTTAAGAGTTAAACGCAAAGCTTCCAGCGCGGCGACTGTGGTCGGAAGGATTTTCCACTCAAGCCTGGAGAATTAACGTCTCTGTCAGAACACTGTGATCAATACTTCAATCTGTACACGGGGAAAGATCGGCAGCCTGTCGGAACAACAGAGCCCACGTACGTGTAGAACACGCTAAGTGGACAGCCGTGTTCTCAGGGGCTTTAGATGTTAAGGCCACTGAGGTGATAACAGGAAGCAAGGCTGTGGGGGCAGTGTGAATGTGGGTGGCCTGTGACAAAAAAAAAAAAAGCGTTCTCAACTAAGTCTTTAAGCGACTGCAGTTGGCGGACAATTGATTAACTCAATTCATTACAGTCTGGACGTGCAGCGATGCAAAAAATCCTCAAATGCATTTTGCGTCATCTGTGGAGAAAATTCTTTCAGAGAGGTAAATGTCATGTAGGAGTAGTCTTACCTGTTAAGTGCTTGAAAGGCTCCTCCACGTTGCTTAAAGGCCTCCTGGGGTGCCGTTCTTAAAAAAAAAAAAAACACCAATAAAAATTTAATCTAAAATGAGTGAATGGAGATGATCATTTCAACACAGGTGCACTTGCGCAATCTCCTGAGATTCAGCACAATAATTGCATTATTGGACTTTGCAGTTCTGTGTAGCCTACCGAGAGCTCTTTCTAATATTTTGATACTTTGCAACAAACTCTCAAATGGAAATAAACATTGACAGTTTCAATAAAATGTCAGCATTCTTTTTGATCGAGTGTCCTCTTATTTCACCAGGTGTTATTTTGCAAGAATGGCTGGCTGTTGGAAAAAAAGAATCAGAAGAAGAGAACTCACTGTCCTCTGGAGGAGTGGATCAACAGAGTAATGAGTGTCGAAGTACCGGGGCACACGCAGTTCAAAGCCAGCATGGCGTACTTGAACTCTTCCTCACACACCACATGATCTGCGGACAAAGAGGACAGCGGGAACACGGTCAGTGCATTTGTGTGTGATTGAGAATGTCACATGACACGCCACAGCCTATCACGATGCGCCTTTCAAATATCTGAACTGAAGTCATTAAGTTGTATTGAAATCCATTAAAGGGTTACTCAGGTATTTCCTCTCTGAACTGTAAATGTCAGGTTCGAGGTTGACATTCTCAAACAGATCGGGCGGTGTCAGTAACCTTGATTTGACCTCACCTCGAGAGGGAGAAGGTCTCAAGCTAAAGGGGATTTTATTTAATCCCTTCGATTAGCAGCAAGAGTCCCCCTACGTTCATTCAGAGTTTTTATTTGACCTTAAAACGGTCATTGGTCCACTTATCACCCAAGTGTGTTCTTGGGCGGGGAGAAAAAAAAATCGGGCTTATTCATTGTGACGTCCCGTTTGTCAAACTAATCAGTAATAATTATTCTCAATCTAAAACCCACAAAACAAGCTTGAGTAGAAAGTAGAAATACGTGTCTGGCATTTCCACGGCAATTACCAAACGTTCCATTGTGTGCTAATCAACAGAAAAAACATTACAAAAGACAAAATGTTCCCAACTCCAACTTCTTTTTTTCACTATGATCGTTAAGAGCCAATCAGCACACAGCACGTACTCGCTGCTGCCACTGCGGTGTAATTCTTAATTGTGTTGACTGGCCGGGCGGGGCTGGGCATCATAAGGCTGCGACGTGTCATGAATCTGTAAACAAGCATTGAGTCCAACAAACGTTTTCTTAAATCCCTCTGATGCAGGATTTGGGATTTTTTTTCTTTTTCATTCAAATTCTATTGTAAGGAAACATAATTGGTCACAAAATGGACTCTGGGTAGAATAGCCATAAAAACAAACTTGAATTAGCTGTGAGGTCAGTATGTGGTCACTATCCCACCTCCTCTTTTGTACCCACCTGCAAACTTGACATGGAACTTGTTCTCTGGCTTGAGGATCTGCACGTACAGCGGACAGTTGGGAGCAAAGTCTTTCACCGCCCAGGCCCGCAGGATGGTTTGATGATCCTGGTCAAATTGGAGACGGGCGGCAGTGAAATTGAGATTGTGACAACTTTTGGCTAATACCGAGACCTCTCGATGGGCATTTTGAAAAAGCATTAACGGGGGTTAGAAGAGCCTAGTGTAACTAACGTACAGCAGCGATACGGTCCACTTCAAAACGGTTACTGAGGATGAAGCAGGCCTCGGCGTCATCCATCCTGGGGGCGGTTAGTGAGAGCGAGGAGGAGAGAATCGAGGGGAAGACACCAAGCGAGGCTTTTGTTAGTTTACTCTGGGACTTGACAAAAGCAGAAAACAAACAGCAGATCTCTGAAGACGAACAGGAAACAAAAAAAACACCCTGAGGTAAATGAAGCAGGTGCGTTGTTAACAATAAGCATCTTTCATCGGACCGCCTGCCGCACTTATTTCATGTGGCAATGGAGAATGTCAAAAAGTGACAAAATGAACATTTGCCTTTTTTTTTTTTTGTGTTGTTGCAGTGACTCACTTGGCCCTCATCAGGTCTTGGTCTTTGAGAGCAGAGCCCTGCAGGTAGATGACTCTCTGGGCCCACAGTGGAACATGAAGTACTCTTCGAACCTGGACATCCATTTCTGCCGGGCACAGGATCACGACGTAGTAATCCTGAACACACACACACATTTTGATCTTTGTCAGCACCCCAGAAAATCTCAACCTAATTGAACAAACTGTCCGTCTATTTTCTGAAATAGTTGTCCTCGCTAATATTTTGTTATATTTAGTTCCGGCTAATTCGCCTAACCAAAAGCCGTGACAACCATCTTTGATGTCAACAAGTTAACAGGCGCACCCGTTTTCCACCAACTGCTTTATTTAGCCTTCGTGTTAACCTCAGCCGGGAGAGGATTGTGAATAAATTGCGCCGCGTGAAGCTATTGGCAGTCCACCTGCAGTCGAGGGTGAGCAAAGAACTCGTTGAGGAAATCCATGAGAAGGTCTATCTTGAGGCAGCTGACACACAGCACCACGTGCTTCTCCGTCTGCGCTCGGTAGCGGCTGTAGTTTCCGCCCGACTTTTGCCGCTCCATCCACAGGAAGGCCAGCTGCTCAAACTGTTAGCGGGATGACATCAGACACATTGGCCAGATGGACATCAGGTTAAAGTAGAACATGGAAAAACAGGTCATGTGCTCTTTGGTGTGTCCGACTGATTCGGGAATAAATTTCTAGATATATTCCGATGGCAATGCCAGTCGCAATTTCACATTCATTCATTCAAATAAAGTAATCATGTAGTTAATAGTTAATATGTCATTTTTCTACGAAATATGGCAACAGACATCCATGACACATCCTCATTAAAAAGACACTTTTATGCCTAACTCAAGTCATCCATCAACATTTTCTTTAAAGACAGGATTATATCTAAAATTGGGTTTGAGTCATGAGATGGTCATGTCCGTGTTGTGTCTCGTCAACACAGTTGTACATGTTGCACACGTGTCCACAGATCCATGCATGCCACAATTTGCTCGGAGGCTGTTTTACTGTCGCTAGTGGTGCAGATAAACGGCATTGATTTTGAGCCGTGCGAAAAGCTACGTGAATCCTTGGCAACAGACAGCTTCATGCGATGACACTTTTGTCATTTGTTTACAAGAGAAAAAATAAATAAATCAAAAAGACGTGACGGTCGCGTCATTATAACTTTCGGTATTTGCCGTAGCACAACAATGCCTGGTGAAGGTTTGAGGAAGAGAGAGTGCGTGTTTGAGTTGTGAAGGACAATGTAGGCAGTAAAAAAAAAAAAAAGCTAAAACCTGATTATGTGGTTTGAGGCTACCCTGTGTAGGTCATGGCAGGACACACTGCACGCATACGCACGGGCTGGGGGGCCCAAATCTAAATGTCATGTGGTATTTATGGAAGAGCAGAGGGAGGCTGAATAGAAAAAAAAAATGGACATGACAAGGCGGCCATGTTTGCGATGCACACATTGTCAGTTTTATTTCAATTTTCTTGTTCATACTTCTTTTTTTAGGGGATATTAGCTGCTGATGCTAACGTAGCTCGCCCTCTTCACCTCCGTTTTTGACCTGCTGGGAGATGCGCTATGATTGCGAGATGTTTGGATAGGCTGGAACTCACATATTCGTCAAGGTGTTCCAACGAAAAATGCGTGTTCCGTGCAGGTGTCTGTGCATTGGATTCGAGGAAGTGAGTGAGTGAGTTGTCGGAATAAAAATAGCGTTGCAAATCAACGTAGGATGGATGAAGTGAGTCACCACCGATCGTCTGCGTGAGCTCGTCTCAATGTAACCTTCGTTGAAGCGGGTTTACTAGGCTAAGTGTGGAATTCAGTCTCTCTATTGAGGACGTCATTTTAAAATGGCTATTATGCAATTTCAAGTTGACCACCTGGAATAATATTACAATACATTACAATAACATTACAATAACATTGCTTTTTCTGTCTCTCGCACCTGTATGGGAAGCACAATGAGCGCCACAAAGATCATGATGACCACTAGCAGCTGCGAGGGCCAGATCTGCGGGGTGACGTCCCCGAAGCCCACCGTGGAGAAGGTGACCACGCAGAAGTAGAGCGAATCGAACAAGGTCAGGTTGTTGCCGGCCCGCTCCAGATGCTGAATGCCGCAGATGCTGTTTTGGTGAACAGGTAAGACAAACACATGATGTTGTTGAATGCTAGTGTCAATACAAACTGAGCATTATTTTCGTTGACACCACCTTTAAACGCGGTCAAATGAGAATTTAATATGCCAATTTTTTGGCTTTTGCAGGTGTAGCTAATGAAGTGTTTGAATTTTTTAACAGTGCGTTTGCTTGGTAGGCGGTTGGATGCACTCCAGAGCTACTGTGCGAAACTGTGCATATTTTTAAAGTCTTAAGTGTGTGAGATCAGAGCCTGTTGCCAAGATTAAGAAAAAGGTAAGTGTCCGCTTTGAGATTCCTCATCGGCTCTGTACTTGATCTTTCAAGATGCGCTCAGCCTTTGTTGCTTTGCAACAATTACCGGTTGTTATGTCACGTCGCTATCTCATACTCGCAGTCACTAATTATCTCTGCTTCGTTTTATTCGTCGTTTCCATTCTCCCTCCATGTCTGTTGCTGTACGTTTCAGCACACCATTTTTTTTTGCTCTTTTTCCTTTCACCCCACCTGTCACCCCCTCCATCTCTGCTGTGAAATCACTTCCTGTCCATTTCGTTTTGCAGTCCGTACGGGGTACCCACCATGTGAACATGAGACACACCAACGTACTGATGAGTATCACCACTTGGTTGAACATGGCCGAGTGTGTCCGCTGGATGGCCCTGTGGAGATCGTTCTGCAGAGAGAGTGAGACGCAAGATGAGGCGTGCAAAAGGAAACGTGGCCTCAAGGTGCTCCGCTCAGGTTTTAAACAGATCGGACGTGTGCTTGGTGGAGCGCGTGAGAAAGAATGTTTCCTTAAATAGTGGCTTTAACCCAATTCATCGCCAGGTCATCCACTTAGCACAAATCAACGTCCTCGTTTTCCCCTTAAGGAAAAAAAAATGCAATTACCAGCAGCACGGGACTAATGGTTAGCATATCTGTCTTACAGTTCTGTAGTTTGATGATGACTGAATGTGCTCGACTCACTATCATGTTCTCCAAAGCATGTTTTGCCAGCCAGCAATTTAGGAAAACAGGAATGAAGAGATTTCTGAAGGAGGGCAGAATCACCTATGTGGGGGAAAAAAAGAGAGGCAGAGAGCACATCACTTGTGCTTCTCCAACAGAATGCATACACAATCATCTCTCGCGGGGAAGCGAAAGCCGACTGTGTAAGCCATAAGTGCCGTATACTGTAGCAGCAGGTAATAAATGTGTTTTCCAGAATGGGGGGGGGGGGGGGGGGCTGTTTGAGAGAGCTTTCGGTGCTCACTGGTGCATGTTTTTCCACTCACAGTGATCATGAAGGGGACGGCGCTGATCATCTCCAGAATGAAGGGGACACGTAGTACTTGCTCCCAGACGTTGCCCTGGAAACGCAAAGCACACACAAGAGGTCAGGGAACTCCATTGTCATGGCGACCCCCGCGAGCGGGATTACCACGTAACAGGCCCGTTTAGCGAAAAGGGACATGAAATGAAAAGAAAGGTTATACAAGTCGCACGAGTGCCATTTAAGGAGAAAAACATTTCTTCGGTCTGATCTGTCTGCGGTTAACTTTTCTTTTTTTTTTTGTAATGTGACTCCCGTCTCCAAAGAGCGTAGGTGGACGTCCGCACATCATGTGTCCACAGGACCCGGTTGGCTTTAAAGCGCACATGGGGCCCTTCATGGGCTTATAGTGCCAAGTACATGAAAGGCACGGGCACATCTGGATGGATGGACGCCCTGCGGCAGCAACACGGGGGCTCACCCTAAAGTTCGTCTCATGCATCAATATTAAGGCGGGGTACACACGTGCTGGTTTCTAACTTCGTATTGAGCAGCTTTAACATTTTTGGTGACACCATTTTTTTCCTAAAAAGTCTTCTCTCAGCAACTCACCTTGTAGCTAAGATACACCAGCAGCATCGTTTCTGAAAAGCTGATAAAAGCCACAAGCACCTGCAACGGGAGAGAGAGAGAGGAAAGACTGGCATTAAAGAGAGAGCGAGAGATCAGACGGGGAGTTGAGACTGTCTGAGAAGAGGGAGAGAAATTAGGCATGGCGGAGATGTAAGAGGAGTGCGTGGGTGGCATCAGTGGGCGTGCTGATGATTGAGCTACTGAGAGAAAGTAGCCGATGTGAGCAGCCATGTGCCGTCATTGTGTCCACTTTTATGTCATATGTCCATTAGCGCGCCATTATTCGCATCTCATTAGATGTATGCAAGCGAAATGAGGATAAAAGCTCACATGCAAAATGTATATGGGGTCCTTGTGGGGGCATGTTTACAACATACATGATCTATTCTATCTGACCTGCAGGGCCCACAGGGGAAGAGGTCTTTCCACCCAGATGATCAGCTTCCTGCACAGTGAAAGGACATGACAGGAGAAGGAGCAAAGGTACGACCGATACAGACGCAGCAATTTTGTAGGACATTGAACCCCAAAAATTGGAATTCATTGTCAAATCCAGACGACATGAAATACTGCGCTTGGGGCGCCGTCACATTATCAACAATACCATGCTAATGAATAAAATACGTCGTAATGGATATAACAGGCAGCAATTAGCAGCCGTGCTCCAAATGTTGCATTACCGTCCTTGTTAAAGTGGTAAACTCTACTCAGGTCATTTATGCTGCTGTCCAAGCTGTTTCTTACTTAATGGAAGTGCCTGCGCGTGCGTGTGCGTGTCTATTATGCTCATAATTGGGCTATTTTCCAACAACAGGAGTGTGGCTGTGGCTGTGCCCGCACAAAACCTGTCAGTGACTCACCCAAGAAAATAAAATTACAAACATTTTTGTGAACGTTCCACCAATTAGACTGCATCATTTTTTTTTTACATCGTAACCTATTAAAGTTTATGCAAATAGACTTGAAACTGTCAACAAAAGATAGCTAATTTAAATAACATTCTAACAAGAGCATGGTCATGAGTGGCTGTTAAAATGGACAAGAAACTTGTAGCAGCGCCATCAACAGCCCATGTTCTCATATTGTAGGCGAAAAGTGATATTCACACAGTCAACTAGAAATTTACAGCCTTATTGTGAGAAAAAGGTCCCCCCCCCCTCCCTTTCCAAAGACACCCTGGGGCCTATCATGGCTGCTTGCCTGCTTGATTCGACTCCTCCGAGTCGGCCGCCTGAAGCAGTAGGCGACAGCAGCCCTTCCCCGAGCTCGCCCTGTCAGCCTCCTGACTCATTTGTTGTAGGATCTTAGCCAGCGTCACCGACCACCAATTAGATCAATCGGTCCCCGGGCTGGAACCACGGCATGGTTTTCCAAGAGGCCCGTGATCCACCACTTCCTGTTTTGCCCCCCCCCCCTCCCGCTGCTGTATATTACGTGCTTTATCTCCACTAGATCGCTGTTGATTAGGCTGCACGGGCACTAGATACATATTATACTGACAACTAATCCATACGGCCGAATTGTGATAAATGAACGTGGATCTGGAATGTTCAATATCAGCTTGCGAATCGCATCAGTTAAGGCGAAGTCGTATTGATCGCGTTGGATAACGCTCCTGACCGTTAAGGGCCCAGGCCAAGGGAGGTCATCACTCCTGATTTAAAGACGCGCCGCATGCTTACCAGTCAAATTCGCTCCATTGGCGAGAGGATGTGTTTTGTTTGGTACAGTTGGCGCTACGGGGATGAAAAAAAAAAAAAAAGTCAGTTCCTGTCTAGATTCCACTTGAATGTGCACAATGACGCTGGGTTGTGTTTTTCTCACCAGTCGGGCCTCCACTCTTGGGGATTGTCCAGCAACACTCTGACAATGTAGAGGAGGCAGCTCAGCACTTTGAGCGCAAAGTTAAACATTCGCACTCGCAAACCTGCAATGGAAAGATTGTGGGGATCCTTTAGATTGGATTGAGATCATGATGGTGAGGAGATATATTTTAGACCACGTGAAAAATAATACATATTTTTAAATGTGTTGTTCAGACTGCTTGAAGTCAATCGTGCAAAACCAAAAGGTAAATTGAGGCAAGTGTTCAAAAGCTGTAATGGTGGGGGGTGTTGGCAACTCACTGGATCTTTGGTTTTTGATGAAGAACAGCTTGAGGCGCTCCTTGAACGTGTTCTCATTCACGTAGAACTCCACTTGTACCCTGAAGCACAGAAGGGAGACAAAAAAAAAAATGTCAAAAGACTGCGAGCGACAAAATCATATTGCAGATGAAAAGGGGTGATAATTATTTAAGCAAATCAAGTATTCGAAAAAACACTTTTAATGGCTTTTCGGAGGAAATGGCGCTCCGCTAGAGCCCGGTCATCCTCTGTCGCTCTCGTTAGCCGCGCTGATTGAATATAGAGCAACAAATGACTTCCCTCTGATGTGACTGCTCGACATGGGAGTCCATAATTGCTGCTTTTTTTTTTGTTTCCCGCCCTTTTTCTACGCCGGCACCCTTCTGGCGAGAGCGACACGTGCGCACAAATACCCGCCTGCACGCGCGTGGGTTATTAGGATTATTAGGATTATTACAGCACTCATGCAGAGACGTGATGGAAAACAACAAAGAGGCCCTGCCGGATTGTCCAGCATGGGAGCAGTCGGACTGGAGGTGACCGTATTTCCTGTTTGACCACTCAGTCTCCTTTCATCCGCCCTTTGGGAGTGGAATGACTCAGGTGGGGGGGCGGACTCCAGACCGGGCCTCAACTGTCGTAACGTCATTGGCCAGCGCGGGGGTTCCGCTGTGACCCTTACACACACACATACACACACTTGTAGGGCTAGGGAGGTGCAAGCTTCCCTCTAGTTGCCACGGTAACGCAAGGACGGCTCGCCTCCCGCTTCCCTCGCAGATGTGAGCAAACATACTTGTGAAGGGCGCTCAGCCATGGGGTGCAAACCTGTTGACGCTTCGCCCCAACATTAGATGGGAGAAAACACGGGGGATAATTGCATACAGACTATGTTCTAACGTATTCAGAAGGATTCGTGCGGTAGCGAGTCTGAACTCCTCGATGCGCAGAGCAATCAAGCGATCGATATCGACGTCATGACAAAGTGATCCGTTATCAGCAGTTTCCTGGCCGAAACATTGTCTACCTGGTTTTAAAAAGGTGTTCAATAGAAAGGAAAGTACCTCAGAAACTCACCTGCCCCAAAAATAGGAGTAAAACATATCAGAAAAATAATAATAGTAAAGAATATTGCAAACTACCAGCAAATACATCCTGCCAATTTTTTGTTTCAGCGCTGCCAGTCCCTTCCCAAAGACCACCAACTGAGGTAAACATGCAAATCCATTCATATACCCTTTGAGTCGCACGACGCAACCTCTGTTCTATGCATGGAGGCCCCGCCATTCACCAATAATCCCTAAAGCTTATTCAAAAGATGTCAGCGGAGCGCTTGTAAATGTCCCATGGGAAGAGGATCATGTGTCTTTCTGTAAGCTGCAGTCTTTTTCCCTCAAATGAACATGAGCAGTACGAAAGCCCGATAAGGCTTGGAGGGATTCAGGTGGAAAAACATGACATTACAATGGCCTTGTGTCCGCCCTGTAAATATTAAAGAAAGAAAAAAAAAGTCCACTGCACACTGAAGGAAGTCTTCCAAAAAAATGAATTGTTCATTAATGTTTGTCTCGAAGGTTTCAGTCAGTGCTCTTTCTGGGTCGCGAGTCCAAAATATGCCAGTGTGGCCGCTGTCAATGTTTGTCTCAGATTGGCCTTTTCCAACCATGCGCTCTCTTCATCCTGTCCATCCAAGTTTATCAAATGGATCCCATCTCAGCGTGCAACCGAGCCTGTCTCCGCAAAGTAAAAACAGCAACAACAGTGGCTCGACGTGGCATTTCGGGATAGGAAAACGCTGTATTTACTCAATGTGGGTCTCCAAAGCAATTTCTGATTTGAGTCCTGAATCAATTTGTTTTGTCTTTCTACTTTCAAGTGAGCCATATCTGATATGATGCTGATTGACAACAAGCTTGTGGCTAAGAGTTGTCAACTGTGCCAGTGAAACTACTATGTCATGAATATACAGACACACCGTGGGAGAATGTGGCTTCGACGAGGAGGACACTTTGAAACTCTCAGGCTCTCCCTGCTGCTTCCAAGCCACGCTGGCACGCCAATCATGACACAGCACCGACCTTCTAATCACATGACGGGAAGACGAAAGAGGTTTCGCAGTCCGTGGCCAATGTCAACCTCAAGCCGGGAACGGCGGACGTACGTGTGACAAGGTCAGTACTCGCATCCTGATTGATTTGTTCACGGAATAGAATTTATATCGAGTGGGTTAGGTTCCATGGCTTTACACAATAGGTACAAATCCAGCATATTGGCAACTGTGTCTTAAGTATATATAATTTAGTAAGTATACTAGAAAAAACATTTCAAATAAATAAAAATACAATAAAGCAGGGACGCCAACAAAAAAATATAACCAATCGATACCGTCAGGTTTTTTTGTGTAATCTACTAAACAAAAATGGATGAAAACCTCCTTATTTAACTTTCAAGGTGATACATAGGCCGTAAACCCCTGGACGTATTTCAAAACACAGAAATCATTTAAATGCATCAATAAATTTGGATGCGAGACGACTTTTTTTTTTTTTTTTTGGGCAAGCGCAAACAGCGACCGATGCTTTATTTCCAAGATCGAAGAAGGACAAGCAGAAAGACAGATGACAAGCTCACCTCTAAAAGGAGACGGCACAAAAGGAAACACATGACTGCTAATTCACTCTCGGTGACACCGTTTTCATTTGTTACAAGAAATATGCGCATTCATTTGAAGCGCGCCACGGAAAACCGCTGACAGCCATAAAGTAGCGGGAAGTTTATTACGCTGCGTCCTGTACTCTGTCATCTCTAGAGAGGAGAACACCGTTAAAAAAAAAAAAAGACAATAACATCATGGAGGCTCGAAAATAAGGACAAGAGGCAAGTAAATTGCTCCAATAATTGCGCAAGAGTCAAGATGCACTCTTGTTCTGACGTTGTTGAAATGATTGACACAACACCTTGCCGCTGACCCACATACAGCAGGATGTGGGATAACAAAGGAAAATTAGGCCTCGATACAAAGAAACATTTTCACCCTTGAGTGGGGCTCGACGTCGGGTCCCCGTGAAGAAGGAGGAAAATCTTATTAATTCCGCATGTCGCTAGCAGGAGATTGATTTGAACACTTCAGTGAAACAACCAGACTTTCATAATCGCTTAATAATGGCTGAAATCTTAAAACGCTCCACAGGTGACCTCGGTACTTGCATCCGGGGATTTAAAAAGAAAAATAAATCTGCTTGATTCGGATGGTATTTGGACTGATAAATTATTTTGTTACTAATATCCAAACAGGAAAAGCCCAAGAGTACAACATAGACAAAAGTATCCACTCATGTTATTCAAAGGACATATTTTAAACATTTTACTGCTCTTAGACAAAATACACACAAGATTTACAAAGTCCCTAGCTAGCATCCAGAACAGCTCCTTTGTGTGCTCTCCAAAGTTGAACCAAAACAAAGCAAAGCAGCATTTTATTTGGCTCATTACCTGCGGAGGCAACTTTCTGAAAACTTTCAAACTGTCAGTTCATTTAAAATAGCGCATAAAACATGATTTATTTTACTGCAGCATTTGTATTGATTTAATAATCTTTTTTTTTTTTTTTTACTAGCTTCATCTTAAATGTTTTATTCTCCTATTTTAACTCCACGTTGTCTTTAAAATGTTCCTTTATTGTAATAACTTTTACTGTTAACTTTTTATTGACTTAATGTATTCTTTGACGTTTTTATAGCACTTTAATATTACAAATAGACTTGCTGGTCTAGACCGTGACTCCAACACGCTAAGTTGCTAATAAGTTGGTAACCACTCTTCCAACATTTCAAACTCTTGCAATCTCCAAAATGCATCAAGAGAACAGCAGATGCCAGATTGTCTGGGTAATAAATAAACCCCAAAGGACGTTTCTTGTTTGTAATGCAGGTTAATTCACAGCGCACCTGCTGTCCTAACACAATGCTACAAGATAACAAGACAAAAGTGTGAGTGTGAATGGTAGTTTGTCTATTTTGGCCCTGCAAACCAATCCAGGGTGGATCCCGCCTCTCGGCCTTTAAATCTGCCTTGTGGAACAAAAAATAAACTTTATCTCCATGTACATCATCCGCGCTCTGGCCTTTTGCTCCCTGACGTCAGCCTTGCCTCACCCCCCTGGCTGAATAGAGCGTTCGCAACCCACCGCTCGTTAGAAACGCTTTGTCTCAGAAGAGAGGAACCATCGCACAATGAATGAAACAATATATCACTCACTATGAATAACTCCATTAAAACCCAAGCGCCAATCTGTCCCCCCAACGTCTCCTCATGTTACATTTTCCGTAGATGAGAGCAGAAAATTGCCATCATATCAACTCTGCGTCTGTGTTATCTTAAATCAGTGCAGTAAAAAAAAAAGAATGAAACGGCCGGAGGAATGGCCGCTGCAGTAGGAGACTCTAACACGGTTTGGGAATGAGGCAGGCATGATCGGCGACCACGCGTGTTAGTGATCCGCCTCGCGAGCCGGGGGAGGCCCTCCGGCACCATCCGACACCAGCTGGAATTACAGCGGTCGACCGTTAACGCCGGTTGTACCTGCGCCTGCAGTGCTGTCTGAATCTACAAGTCTTAAAAGCGGGAGGACTGTTTCCAAAATTCAGCGTTTGTTGTATTGCAATGGTGGCTGAGTAGTCCCATCGTGACGCCGACGGCAAATAGGGAACCCAAAGCCCTTTCGCAAAAACAGTTGCTAGCAGACTACTTCCTGGTTAATAGAGGGTGGCGGAAGACATTACGATTAAACCCTTGCAAGTGTTGAAATTGTATTCTGAGGGAAAAGGTTCCATTGCGACTCATTTAGACACAAACGCTGGTGCACTTTTAATGGCTTTTGTAAACATGCTAACATCTAATAAGTACATTTGTACACAAGCTGCTATGCTGTGTTAAAAAGAATCAAACAATATGTAAATAAATAAATGCAGTAAATTCAAAATTCTAAGTCAAGAATCGAAATAACTAAATTGCGAACTTTTAAGTTTTGCTGCTGATAAAATTAACTCTCCCGCATTTAACAATAAGGAAACAAAAGTTTACAGAAGCAATTGTCCCAATTATTTTTAACTGTAGAACAATTGATTCTAAAAAATATTCAGTAGCTGTAGACCGACTATTAGAGGGAGCTTTTCCTTGCAAACCTCGCCAGGAAACAGCCATGTTCCTCAAAAGATGTCTCATTAGGACTTAGCACATTGAACGCTTTTCACCTTTGCCAATATCAATTATACTTTATTTTTAATTAACCCGAAGGGACGCACGTCATGTTGGCATATTGGTCTTATTAGGCATCTCCGCTCCCCAGGCCACAGGCGACCATCGACCATGTGCGCATCATTCCTGTGACCTGTTTTTTCCCCAGCCTACAATTTCACAACTACACCCCTCAATTCTCCACATCTCATACGCTAAATACCCAGAAAGGCGCGCTTGTACCTTTAAAGCCATAAATATTAACCATCAGTGAGGTGGTGGGGTGGAGTAGACTGAGATGAAGCGTGAGGAGATACCAAAGCGATGTTGTTTTGCTTGTTGGTAATTCCAGAGAGCTCCAGCTGTGCAGCAATGTATCTGTAATGTTTTGTTTGGTGCACCACTGTTTATCTTTATGAGCATGCTAAAAAAAATGTCTGGTTGAGAAAAGCCAAACCAATAGTTTTAGTAATTTCCCTCTATTTCACGAACACTTTTTGAATTGAACTGCTAGAACAAGTAAAGGGCATCATCGAATAGGCGGCCTGTTTGTAGCTAACAAGTCCAGGGATACTAATAAACGCGAATAACACTTATAAGAGTCACCGGTTTCCATTTAAAAAAATCTTCCCATGGTCCTGCAACAAAGTGTCGAGTCATCTGGCATCCTCTCAAAAAAGGACACCCACTGACTCACTGTCAGAGGATAGAAAAATAGTACATTTGATGAGAGATGTGGCTTTAAAATAAATAAAAGAAACACCTGGCCACAAAAAATATTTATTTGCAAAAGCAATTGTTCAACTTGGCAGGAACCTCGCAGTAAACTCCCTTTCACACAACAAAAAGGCGTCTCTCTTTTATCCCCCATACAAAATGACATTTTTTTCCCCCCCTCCCATACCAACTGGCCAATTAATACAGCCACTGTGTTTGCAGCCCCCCCCAACTGATCTTCCCAAAGTCCATGTTATAAATCACGCAAGCAACAAAAAAACGATTCAGAGTAAAATTTCACAGCCTCAAATAAAATATTCACTATGTGGTAAAAGTAGCAGAGTAAATCAACTCTATTGATACTATCTTGAAAATCGAATCACTGCTCTGCGTTACATATAAATAATTCGATCTATGCCCCACCTCCAGGTGGCGCTGTGTTGCGTTTCCTTGATTATTTTCAGTTCAATCACCCAGCATCTTTTGTGTGGCAAAATTATATCAGCCGAGGGCCTTGGGTTGCATTTCAGCAGATTACAGGAACGCTTTTGAATGATACTTCAATTCAAGACTCTTGAATCAGATCTCGAGGGATGGGGCGTGAGTCAAGAGGTTAAAGGGCTTTAAGAGCGACAATGTGTTCATGCGGCAGGGTTGCGGTCGGTGGCCCCACGTGGTGCTTTGAGGCGCCGCCGACTTTGTTTGCTTTCTGGTTAAAGGATTATATCCGCCATTAATGCAGCGTGGCAGCAAAACGCCGTGTGATGCGCCGGTAATTAAGACCTCTGTCACTATCAATCTCAACTCGGCCCCGCTTTTTAATCCGGCCGCTTTATTGCAGCTAATGATCCTCTCGCCGCGGAGATCGCCATCTTACCCTCGCCGTTTTACCGTTTGTCTGTGACAGCTTTTAGATGATCACAAACGCTCGCAAAGAAGCGTGAATAAAAGGTGCACTCATCTCATTTGCATAGAACAAATAATAGCCAGCGGACTGTTATTTCCGCAATCAATTTGGGAATAAATTAAGTGTTACAATTTATGTCAAGTGAAAGTGGACCTTAAAACTAAACGCCTTCTTAGTTTGCTTGTTAAATTATGCAGGTGACAAAGCCTTGCGGAGCTCTACAGTCAGGTGGGTTCTCTTTGCCCAGGAAATTTTAGTCGCAAATGCCCTAAACACAAATTACAATGACAATTGCCCAAAAAAAAAATTGTTTGCCATTGTAGAACCACCAAAACATCCACCATGTTTGCAGTGTCACTCAGGTTGCTGAAAAATAGTCCAGTTAATTTATGAACTTTACTAGCAATCCTCCCCATCCTCACTCTTGTGATCATCAAGCAAACACAGGCTGTATACTTAAGAGTTTGCCCTTATTCACTTGATCTAACTGTGTTTGCAGGGTATTGCAGCAACATCTGTGAGACCAACACAGCCGCAGACACACACACTTCTCGGCCAAAGCAATCCCAAAACATCCCTCCTTTTGTTTACATTCCCCGGAGAAATGTCTCAAGTGAGATTGTTGGACTGTAACTGCCGTGCTCCCCGTGCCAAAGCTTCGTGTGATCACGTGACTGGAGGCCATGCTGTACTCAGAAATTCGAGACCTCCATCACCGATTCTCAGACAAATTACTAGCGGTAAGTGAACAAGAGAAAAGCGCTCTCAGGCACAAAAAGTGACTGACTAGTGCTGACCTCAACTAAAATCATCTCAAAAGCTTGTGTTTGGAACTGCGCCAGCATGATTTCCTCTGGGCTAAAAAAAAAAAAAATCTGAATTATCCAGTGGAACCAATGGGTGAGGAGGATGAATCAAGTGGTTGTCTTCAATTGTTGTACAGAGAAGATTGCAAGACTACCTTGAGGCCTGCGTAGCTACGTCTCAATTTATTTCTCACAGGTATGTATAAAATGTTTAGTCACATAACTTCTTATTGACTACGATGTTAGAGAAACAGTCTAAAATAATCATTCAAATTGTACAAGAACAAGAAACTCCGACATCACAGCTAGGTAAGTAGGTATAGCTTGCTAGCTAGGGTAGGGAGTGAGGTCGGTGGGTCAATTAGATGTCCTTCCTTAAGCATTTGTACAAATCGGGGCTGCTCTCAATTTGACATCTCAATAATCAATTCCTTTTCGGCACATGGTTGAGTTTGCTTTTCCATAAGGGCTAAAGCAAAACATGATGTGATAAACGTCTCGTTGACTCGCCGCGTTATCAGCGCGAGGTGACACTAGCAGATGGTAGTAGCTGACGTCTATGCGTGGCTGAGCCTCAAGCTGGTGCTCAAGGTTCAAATGTGCCATTATAGTCTCTCAGTTATTTGGGAATTGTTTATAAATATTTACGTAACCACGGCAGGGTCATTGCAAGCCAACTTTGTTGTTAAAAACAGCCCTTCGAGCTCTGACAAGCCCACGAGTGATCTTCAGACTTCGTGTCAAATGCAGGTTGAGGTTTTCCCATTAAACGTCCTAATGAAATATCCATATTAAGCACCATATAGCACGTCAAATCTGTCGGCCTGCAAATGGAGTGTAAGCAAAGGTTAATTGCCAGTTACTGGGAGCAGCCACTTGAAATTGCCTGCCCAGGTGGCAGATGGTCCACTATGAATCTCTGCTATTATGACAGCGGGAGACGGGAAAAAGGTGCACGCAACATCTTGATCTTCTTTGCCACATTCCACCCCTACAAGGTTTGAGAAAGAGATTGTTTTGGGGGGGGGGGGGGGTGTATCACGCATGCACTTGCCCCCCCCAAAAAAGATGAAGTTAGTAAGAAGTGCTTTTATGTCGTTTTTGGCCTCTCATAGAACAGCTTGTGCATGTGCGCATACGCTAACAAGTGGACCTGTTGCAGCATCACTCCACAGACACAAGCTGCGAACAAATCCGAGGAAACGCCAACTGCACGCAGATGACGCTCCCACTTTTGCACCCGTTTTTATTGGCGCAATAAAAGTGCGCTGCGCCGTGCGTGCGTAAAAACAAGCAACCCCGTCAGCCGCACGACTTTACCTGTCGTCGGTCTGCCAGTCCCCGAGCAACAGGTCTCGGAACCGGTACCGCGGGGGCAGCGGGAGCACCTCCTTCTCCAGTTCGACCATCCTTCTACCTCGGAGCTGCACCGAGAGACGCGGCGCGCGCGCGGATCACCGCAAAAACCTCCGTACGGAGGAGGGGGAACCACCACCCCAAAATCTCCGCTCCTCCTCGTAGTCCTTATAATAGCATCACCATCGGCGACATGGTGCTTTCTGATCGACTCGGCTTCCTAATTACAATTCGGCTGCACTTGCCCCCGCGCCGAGGCAACAGGTTGCGTCTGCGAATCCACTTTGGCAGCTGAAGAGCAACTGGTTGCTTGCGTCGCTCGTCCGCAGCATCCTCCCCGCCTGAGCTCCACATGCATCGACGCGCTCGCTGCAAGTGTACGACCAGCCACTGGGGATTAGCGATGCCACCACTTGGGTGTGCGTGCGCGCGCGCGCGAAGTACACGACCAGCCTGGCCACTTTATTAGGAACACCTACGCATTCTGTCATATTTGTTCCAGAATGGTCATTATGACTTGAAAGTAGTAATAAAATGAATTTGTGGGGGTAAAATAGCTTTCTATAGCACCATGCTGTGCCTCTAATTTGATATTCAAAAAGCACCATGCCCGAGGAAAAACAACCAAAGACCGAAGGTGCAACTCATGAGGTGTCACTCATTTGTTGTGCGCTTTTCTTTATGGCCTTAGCAATAATTGTCATTGGTTTGATTTTTATTTTATTTTTTTGCAACAAATGATTGACCCCTTTTTCCTGATTGTTTTTCCACAGGCGCAGTGAGAGGCACAAGATGGATTCCTAATGGCCCATCATTTTTGTTGTTGCAGTTTGCAGTACATCACAATGAGGTAATTCTAATATTATACTCACTTCTCCATAATAATCAATTTTAGTCGAGGCAGATGTCATTATATAAGATCTTATTTAGGTTGTGCAGGTCTACCAAATGAAGCGACTGGTGTGTATATATATATATATTTTAAATGTAATACGATATATATATCAATTAAACGCCATCCTCCATCAACACCTTCGCCTCATTAGGAGAAAAACAAAATAACGCAACGGGAATCCACGCAACCCCTTCACAAGTGTCCATCACAACTGCCTACCACTGAGTTGTTGGTGCACTTGAAAGTTCCAATACTGCTCTTTAATGAGCATATTTGTCATGTTGCTTTTCTGAAACAGCAACCGCCCCCCACCCCACCCCCCGATACATGACAACGGGTCCAATTAACGCAGTGAAAGCCTTAAACACTTTTCTGGGGCCCAGTAATACGATTCTGCACGGCTTGGCAACTAAACCCCCCCTACTTCCCTGCCTCTTTTTCACCAGGCATATTCCAAAATAAACAGCTAACACCCATACTGTAAATATAATCCTGCGATTAATTAAGATATCATAATCGCATAGACGCAGTGAGGAGAGAATATGGGCGTATTTGGAAGGGGGGGGGGGGGCGCAATATGTGCTTTTAGTTTGCAGAATCACTTTGTGCTGGAGTGGAGAGCTATCAGTGCTTCGCTTGGGAGATTATTCAAAAAGAGGTACACACTGGGCCAAATTTGAGAATTATTATGCAAATGAAGCGTGAATCAATATCCCAAGATATCCATTTTAAGGCCCGGGTTTTGTCCTTCTAGAAGAACAGGTGTTAAAAATCAATAGATGTTAAAAATCAGTACGCATGTCCCCCTCGCTTCACAGGAGCATGCAAGTATTATCTTAAGAGGACCAGCGTCCATTAGTCATCTCCAAGTGAGAATTATTTATCAGCCATGACCAATTGCTATTAATGCTCCATTGGTTTCTTGTGTGTATGCAGATATTTTGCCCTCTGCTGGATGTAACGACGAGCACCCACTTGACTCGTATTGTCGCGATGGACAGCAAAGTGCACGCGCTCATCACATTTGTGCTTGCGATGACAAATGAACACGCCTCCTTTTAACACACCCATCCGTGCAAAGAGCAAGACAGGCGAGGCGAAAAAAACATTTCTCCTTTCAGGTGGGTGGGCCTCACCGCGTAACCATGGCGACAGCACCCCAAAAAAAAAAAAAAAAGAATGGTACGCATCCCGTGAGACACGCTTTTTTTTTTTTTCTCTTTCCAAACCTCATTTAAACCATATTCAGTGGCGTATTATCATAATGTCTACTCTGAGGACAATTTGCAAAGGCTGCAGGTTGTTTGCCTCGCCACATAATAAAAGCTCCATCTCGGTGATCTAGAGCCGAACCCCAGCCCCCCCCCCCCCCCAAAACGCCCACGCGCCCACAAAACAGGGTAATACAAATGTAAGCAACGAATAAAAAAACAATCATCTGTTTAAGAAACGATCTGTCGCTGTTCATCTGCGTGATCGATTAGCTGCATCTATAAAAAAAAAAAAAAAAAGGGATTGTCTCTGAGGTGTTACTCTAAAGTGATGTTGACGGAGGCCAGAGCATCCACAGCCCAGCTGGGGTACTGGTCACGGGACGGGAACATACGGCGCATGAAGGCTCGTATAAAGTCTGGGAAGCGGCCTTGCACGATACTCTGCCGCACGGAACGCATCAGGTTGAGCTGCAGGGAAGAAAAAAAACATGTGGGATTATGCCATATCAAATTAAAATTACATTCCAATCTGACATTGTTAATTGGATTTGAATCGACTTCATGATGTAGTAGAATGTAATTTTTAAATCGAAAAAAAAAAAGGCTCAATCCGACCTGGCCAGAAGGCTTTATTTTTTTTTTTACTATGTATTTATTTTCAGGAGTTCAATGCTTAAAAAGGACAGTCGGCCATCTTCTTTCCTTGCAATTTTAGAGTCATCAGTGTGTAAACATCTCCACGGCAAGCTAACATTGACCACCGTAAATGCTGTTGGTTAGCGCTGTTGTTCGGCAAACGCATTGTGTGGGGGAAAAAAAAACATTTGTAACAGTGCTAAAAAGGCTCATCCTTCACCCCTTGGCAGAGCGGGGTTCATCGATGAATCGCCATGTCTCCCGGTTCGTGCGGCTCAAATGGGATAGGGAGGCCCTCTTTTGAATTGTGATGTGTTGTATAAGTAGACAGCTACAGCGTGAGTGTGTGTGTGTGTGTGTGTGATGCCGCGGGACGCGTGTCACAAGGGGACACTCCTCACTGTTGTGTTATTGTCGTTTTGCACAGTTTGAAGGATGAGTCATATATCACGCTCTGTCTGTCACAGGGAATCTCTCACTGAGCTCAGAACAAAAGAGGGGCATTTGATTACTTGATTTTATCTCCAGTTGATGACAAGTCATCATTGCAGCACCACCCCCAAGAAAAACAATTGTTATTCCCCGCCTTTTTTTTTTTTAAAAGGACATTGTATTGTAGATATAAAAAAAAAAAAGAAAATGTGAAAAAACATTTTTCATAAAGTGTAATCAAGCAGAAAGTCACATGATCTGTATGAGTGTTTTGGCCCTT
Source organism: Syngnathus typhle (assembly GCF_033458585.1). Classification (NCBI taxonomy): domain Eukaryota; kingdom Metazoa; phylum Chordata; class Actinopteri; order Syngnathiformes; family Syngnathidae; genus Syngnathus; species Syngnathus typhle. Next base: position 6,162,786 of record NC_083754.1, read on the forward strand.
TAAGGGGTGTGACCGAGCATCAGGCGTTAGGGTCGGTGTTGTCGGCTGTTTCATGCACTTGTTTTCATTTTCATTTCCTGTGTGTGACTTTAATGGCTTCTTTTTGCCGGAAACGTGTGACATAATGTTGCACTGTGTTATTTCCCTTTGTGTTTTCTGCCATTAAATGTGTATTGAAGATACGCGGTCGCTATAGTTACCTGATAGGCGATGTTGTGGATGGTGATGTGATGCATGGCTGCTGTGTCGCTCTTAAACAGAGCATGCAGGTACGCCCGGCTGTGTCTGAAACAGAACAAGCGTGCCTTTGCATATAAGTTGAATTATATATTTGGAATTTCTCTTTCCCCATTTCAGCCTTTATAAAAGCCCTCTGAGGGTTGTACTAACATCATTTAAATATAATGCAACACAACTGCGAGCTTTTTTGTTTGTTTTTGTAAGGCTTCCTCTGAGGTTTGTTTGTAGAAGTACGCAGCAGCTTTTAATAAGACCCAAAACGATATACTGTATCAATAAAATCTGCTTTGGCAAAAATAATTGTGCATTTATGCCTCTCATGCTGAGAGGTTTTTAATATGTTGACCTGGGCAACTGATATTGTTAATGAAAATTTACAGATGTAGTTCTATCCCTTTACAAGTCTGGCCAACCTTTTGCAGGTGGGACACTGGCAGTCAGGATCAATGGGCTTGAAGTCCTTGGCATACTGCTTGTGCTTGACCTGCAGGGATCCCCAGGGTACCAACGCCGAGCCGAACCTCTGAGGAACGACACGCGTGACTGAATTTAACTCCTTTCAAAGTCGAGTCACATTGGAAGGAGGATCTCACCGCTGTGCGTGTGGGGAAGACGCAGTCGAACATGTCGCAACCCAGGGCGACGCACACCACCAAGTCCACGGCGTACCTGCGGCACGGATTGCAGGTCAGTTCAACCTTGAGCACACTGTGAAGCGTCAACTTCAGTCCTCCTCTGTACTTACCCAACGCCCATCAGGTAGCGAGGCTTTTCTCGAGGTAGGTGGTCAGTGCTGAGCGTCACCATCCGCCAAAAGTCATCCTTCTCTTCCCCTCCACTTAAGCCTCCGATTGCAAAGCCGGGAACGTCACGTTTAGTCATTTCTATGAGACACGCAGGGAAGGTTCGGTAAATATTCACTTAGACACTTCATTAGGTACGCCACTGAATGACATTCAACACAAAATGCATAGATGGGTTCAAGATCGAAGCCTAACAACAGAATGAGACCGAGTACCATCGAGACAGGTTTTGCGAAGCCCGGCGTTCAGCCCGCCCTGGATGATGGCGAAAAGGTTTTGCTTGTGCGGATTCTTATTGGCTGTGATGCAGCGATCCAGCCAGCGAATCGATCTGTGCATGGCCTCCTCCACACGCGGCCCCGTCACTGTGCTGCTCACTACGTCGTCCAGCTGCATCATAATGTCTGAACCTGGACGAATTTGGCGATTTGGGCTATTCAAGAATCTTTAAAAAAAAATAAAAAATCTTTGCAGTACATTGATGTGGAGGAACCCACCAGTGGGTTTGCCTTGGGCCCCTATAATTGACAGGAATCACTGACCTAGGCTGTTCTGTATGGCGATGGACTTTTCCGGACTGAGGAGGATGGTTTCTCCGTCATAGGGTGACTTGAACGTGACCCCTTCTTCGGTCACCTTGGAGAGCTCCACAAGAGATACCATCTGGAAGCCTCCACTGTCCTTCAAAGCAGTGGAAAGAATCATATTTTAAATTGGTCTCGTACTGCAAGATAGAATATCACCTTAAAAAGTTACCGTCAACAGATTCCTTTTCCAGTTCATGAATCCATGCAAACCATTGGCCTTTTCGATCAAATCCGGTCCCTTTGGAAGCAGAACAAATAAAGGGGATTGGGGTGGAGAAAACTTTAATTGGTACGCTCTTTAAAACATGTCATCTATGACAGGTAGAACAGTTAAATGCTCTTCCACTAGATGGCATAAGGCACAATTAACCTGTGCAACCACTTTTTGATGACTGGTGTGCCATGACATTTTTTCAAATATGTCCCTTAGCTCAATAAGGCTACATCTTTGCATGCTATCTAAAGATTCCGTACCGGCCTCATCCCCAGGTGGTACGTGTTCCCGAGACATATCTGACATCCGAGAGCATCCAGTTGATCCGAGGTGATTCCCTTCATGGTCCCCTGAGTGCCGACCGGCATGAAAACCGGCGTGCTAACAACGCAGTGCGGCAGCTTCAAGTCGCACGCTCTCGCTTTTGTCACCGGACACTCGGCGACGATGTGTAAAGTGAGGGGAGACGCGATGGCGAGCGCTTTCTTTAAAGACATGTTCGTGCACGGCTGTGTTTCCACGCAAGGACCGGTGGCGGCCATGTTGGTGTGAGTCACGTGACAGGGAAGTAGTTTGAGTGGCGTACGTGTTCACCAACCGGAAATAAGATTCCGGAAAGGGGCTTTGAGATTTTAAGATATCCAATCAAAAGGGTCTACGAAGAAGCGGCAGAAAACAATAGCCAATAGAGATCAAACGTTGGCATGAAAGAGGCGGGGCTTAACATGCCGGTGAAGATCGGATGTAGTTTCCGCTGACCGGATAATGTTTGTGTAGTAGTGGAAGTTTTGTTATTCGAGTTCTCCGTTCACTTCCATTTATTGAACGTTTTGGCAATGTCCTCCGTAAAAGGCAAGATATTAGCCGTGTGATTTACACACCGGGAAGAGCACAAATGTTTGTTTATTAAACACTCAAGAAGTAAAATTCTAAGGTATTTGAAGTAGAATTGACACCGTATTCCGGTGTGCACCTTATAGCTAACGGAGTCGAGCTAGTCGACGCGGCTAACTTTAGCCTCCGCTTTTTTTGCGTTGTGCGGAGGAGCTCCTCTGAGCTAACGAAGCCATGGGGAACCGGGGCATGGAAGACCTCATTCCCCTCATCAACAAGCTTCAGGACGCCTTCAGCTCCATCGGGCAAAGTTGCAATTTGGACCTTCCGCAGATTGCCGTGGTCGGAGGGCAGAGTGCCGGGAAAAGCTCCGTCTTGGAGAATTTTGTGGGCAGGTAAACTCACCTTGGTGTCAATAACTACTTGTTGGTGTTGAATCGAGGTGATTGAGCGGTTTGCTGGTCCGTTCGGTGTTTAAACGTACCCAACGAACGCACGTCCCATACAGTGAAGCTAATATTTCATGCTAACTCCTACAGGCTGTCGTAAACCTTTTTGGTGAAAGAGTGCCCATTCAGCAACTTCAAAGTATCAACATTTATAATATCGATGTATATTTTCCTCTTGACTCCGCCTGAATGCTGTTTCAACCAGAAAGCAAGGTCAAATGTCTTCCGTATATTGACAACTGTGATGTTGCGATCAATTTAATTATTTGCCATACCCGTACGTACCATTGACGCTTTCATATCTGTTTGTGCGTTTTATACGGAGTCATACTTTGTTCTCTCTTGAGTCAATTTAATATTGAGCTGCCGTTCCATTGCAGAATGTGTAGTATTTCAGCAGCCCTTACTGCAATTGCTTTGTACAATAGCTCTCTTTCAAAACTTCTGCTCTAAAAATGGAGACAGCGGCTAGTCACAACTTCCTTGTGCATCTTCCGCTTTTATTGCTTTTTGGGCATTTCAGAGAGCACAATCGAGTTCGTCCTGGCCTCGCCCACCTCCGCAGTGAATAAGAACTGCCTGCAGGCAAAAGACTAAACAAGCTTGCTCTCGGCCTGCTTGTTGAGCAGGTTTTCACTGCGGTTGAAGCCAAACCTGTGTTTATGGAAGACACAAGAACAGCGATCGGCATTAGATAGACATTGGGTGAGAGAGCCTGTCGTAACATGCTCGCCGATTTGAATGCACATGCAGGCTGGTCCGTTTTTGTTTTTTTGTATAGTGAGACATTTGACACTCATCAGATACTGACTGACAGTCAAGAGACCCCCGTTTCAGTGCCCGCTGGCAACCTTTGAAAATGTGCTGTGACTTTTACAGTCTGATGGGCTTTATGCAACCCGCTCAGTAATGATGTGACAAAGGTGCAAGGTGCACATGAAGGCAATGTGTCCAAGGAATTCTGTAAGAATGGGTGTGTTTTTGTGTGGTGACTCACAGTTGAGGGATCCAAATACAGTATAGCTTGTTTCCCTTGTTGAGGCTGGTGAAAAATAAATGTATCCTTCCCTTTCTCCATTTTTCATTCATCATTCAGCATGCTGGCTTCTCCCACAGCTGTTTTCCAGGTGTACTGTCTGTCATAAGTTTAAATGATGAGCAGGTTTTATACGGTTGCCTGCGTCACTAAAATTATCGGAGCAATACATTTCTAACACAGTAATGTTTGTTTGATTTCCAATAAAACTTTCAATTCCATCTCTTCAAATTCGAATTTGGGCGTTTAGTGCCTCCATAAATGTTCCATGGGGAACAAAACCAACAACGCTACCTAAATTGTTTCCACCAATTTTTTTTACCCTCTGCCAACAGTCCTTGCAATCCGTTAGTGAATCAACACGGTTTGTCGTCTTTGTTAATCAAGCGCTAAGAATTAGGACCCGACTGATAAATCAGCCGGCTAATTTAATCAGCCAATATGGGTGGTTTTAAAATTGGTGAAAATAGGCTGCTTGATTTATGTATTTTTGCAGGCTTTTCATCCGTCATTCATTTTAACACATTAAAACAACACAAGATAACGTAACTGCCAACTGATTTTCCTGTAATGCATATTTTGATTGTTGAAAGGTAAGGGGCCAAGAATGTCACAACTCGCCTCATGTCATCCTTAGGCTTTACACATAGTCAGAAATCAACAAAGCATCAAACGAGCCCATAGCTTATTGCGCGAACATATGGTTGCAATTTGCAAGAAGTCAACGCTTTCCTCTCCATGTCTGTATGTGCACTGCCAAAGCGTCAAAGTATCAAATTATTACTGCTATTCTATGAATTTATCAACATATCATAGCTATTCTTTTACACAAGAACAGATTGCTTCAGTTGAGGGGGGGGATTTTAGTATTTAACCCGGTCTGCTCAGGTTCAATTGAGTTGGCTGGCGCTGATGCGTTGATGGGATCTGGGACCACGTTCCCGGCGAGTGTGTCACAGGTGAGCAGAGCACATTGGATGCTTAGCCAGACACGAGATAATCAAATCTCTTCCGCCTTGCTGATTTGTGAATGCTGCTCTTTGTTAACAAGGAGGAGATGTCATCTTGTTGAGTTTCCCTCTCTAGGCCAATATGGACCCTGACACATATAATAAATACAATACACCTTTTTAGCGTCCGCTCTAGCTTGTCTTCGCCAATGATTCATTTAATGAGGTTCAAAGTACACTAAACCATTTGACGTCAAACATTGCCCTTTCTGGGAAGCTGGTTCACTTCTGATTTGTTTGGATGCCTTCTTCCTTGATGATGATTCTACTTGTCCCACGGTGGAGGAAGGGCAACTTATCTCAACACCACCAGCCGTCGTATTTGCTGCTATCGGCCTTATCTCGGATGTTGTGAATGAGATGCTGCTGCGTTGCTGTAGTGCCATTATAAAGCTATTAGTCCACTCAGCTATCAAGACAACTGTAGCCGTCTGTCTTTACAAAGATAATGACATTTACCCACCCTAAGAGAGTATGATGCAAGATAGCCGCCATCTTCTCTCCCTATCCTCCTCTCCATCTTTCTCCAGAGAGAGATTCGCACGCCGACGCTCGGCCCGACCCATCCATAATGTATGAAACGATACACAATCTGCTCAGCCTCGTCTATCATTTAAAGCCCATCAATAATGGAATCCGGTTCTTTTGCCATCCCTTTCAATAGGCCGTCGCTATGAAAGCACGTCTCTTTGTGAAGACAATTCAGCCAATGGCTCTTTTATGGCTGCCCCCTGGAACGTTTCAACAGTTTGATCCATTTGCTCGCTCGCTGATGGCGACGCTTAACTGAACCACCATTGAGTCGCTCTTTTTTTTTGTGGCAGACCGCTGCGCTCTCGCTCGAGTTAGCGTCCGTTAGTTTCAACAGCATCGCTTTCTCTCTCTGGTTCACCATTTCTACAATTCCCCACCGTCTGCCGCTCCCACAAATCAGCACTGGCAGCTTTGTGCTGATGTAAGAGTCATCTCGAAACGTCCCCGTTGCGTCCTGCTGCCCTTTTACACAGACCACAGGACTTTTCTTCTCGCCCTGGCGCTGACTCACCGCTTCCACGATGAAGTCAGCAAGCGCCGCCATGGTCCGCCAGAGCGTGCGATCCAGCAGACATAAGGAAAACGTCCCAGGGCGGGAGCGGCTTATTACCCCCAGATGTTGAAAACTGAGAGGGGGGGGGTGACGTTAGCTTCGCGGTTAAACAGTCGTCGTCACGAGCCGTAATCATCCAGCCTATAGGTCTTCTCACCCATTCGCACGACATGTTGCGCTGACAGCTTTTGTTCGTTTGAGTTGCCGTCATCGATTGTCGCCGAGGAGGCATTACTGTGGCTGAAAGCACTTGTATTGACACAGGGTGGCTTCGCACAAAAGCTTATTTGAAGCCATTAACCCCGCTTGTTCCTTAAACTTGAACAATGGCTACCGTTGTTCACGCTCAAGAGCCATAAAGGCTAATCGCGCTTTAAAACATCATGTACTTTATATACATTTATTTATAAGCAAGGGAAACATCACAGTATTGTTAAGTAGAAAAACAATGAATGGATACAAAAAGAAGATAACTGGTTTCATAAAGTATAATTAAGCTACCATTGGTGTGTTTTGCGTCTTATAGTGGTGTGGCCTCGTGAGCGATGTCAGGAACTTTGTGTGTGTGTGTGTGGCTTTGGCTTGAGTATGGTTTAAGTGTACTACACTTGAGTGTGCTCGCCTAGAATCCAACAGAACAGCATTTTTGAAAGAATCTTCAAAAGAACGCTCAGTTTAATGGATGTTGACATTGAATCTCTTGAGTGTCGAGCCTGTTGTTATAAAATCACAGTCTGTCACGAGTCTCGAGGTTTGCAAATTAAACACGAGCTGAAATGTCGAATTCCTCGCCGGTACAATGTGCGGAACTCTCGGGTATTTGATTTTCCTCACAGCAGTGGGAGTGAGCTGAGCAAGCATAAACGCTTCGCCTCGGTCTTTAATGATGAGACAAAATGACTTTGTCACATCGGGCGCAAGGTGTGAAATCCACCCCCGAGCCTGTCACCCTTCTCCAAGAGTGACGCCGTGCTGTGAAAGCGCTGCAGATGAAATGACCTTGTTCTTTTGTCTGCCGGCCCTCTTACCCAACATGTTTTCACGTCGGCTGTTTTGTTGAACTCGCCCCGTCTCTCTGTGTGTCACCCAAGGGACTTTCTTCCGCGAGGATCTGGCATCGTTACACGCAGACCTCTCATCTTGCAACTGGTCAACAATAAAGCAGGTGAGTGCGTCGCAGAGTATTTTTTTATTCCGGCAACCTCAGGTCTGCGTCATCGCCAGGATGCAATGTGGCCCCTCTGTGCTGCCGTGCCGGAGGCTAGGCTCTGTCATCTGCCATCACGCCGCGTTAATTTAATATTCCCTCATCTCCCTCTTGTCCTTTCCTTGTCCTCCAACCTCCGTGCGTAGAATATGCCGAGTTCCTGCACTGCAAGTCCAAGAAGTTTGTGGACTTTGAAGAGGTACGTGCGGAAATCGAAGCGGAGACCGACAGGATAACGGGCTCTAACAAAGGCATCTCCAATATCCCAATCAACTTGAGGGTCTTCTCGCCACATGGTAATAAACTGAAATCACATGCATGCTTTTTACTTTTCACCCATGGACTCTGATCATAGTTTATCTTATCCTCAAAAAAAATCTTTGCACTCCTGACAGTTTTGAACCTGACACTGATCGACCTTCCGGGAATGACCAAAGTTGCCGTGGGAGACCAGCCGATAGACATCGAGCATCAAATCAGAGACATGCTCCTGCAGTTCATCACCAAGGACAGCTGTCTGATCCTGGCCGTCACGCCCGCCAACACCGACTTGGCCAACTCGGACGCCCTCAAGATCGCCAAGGAGGTGGACCCGCAAGGTAAGCGCGTTGTGTAGGAATTGTTCTTGGTTTGCGTCTGCACGTGCGTTTTGTAAATTACGTGAAATGGCTGGCAGGTGTGCGCACCATCGGCGTCATCACAAAACTGGACCTGATGGACGAAGGGACGGATGCAAAAGATATCCTTGAAAATAAACTTTTGCCCCTGCGAAGAGGTAAGGACTTTGAAGGGGAGCACATTGGCGGTTGTTGGTTCTTAAGTGAGTCGTGTGTGTCCGCTCAGGCTACATCGGTGTGGTGAACCGTAGTCAGAAAGACATTGACGGTAAGAAGGACATTCGTGCTGCTCTGGCGGCAGAGAGGAAGTTCTTCCTGTCCCACCCTGCTTATAGACACATAGCGGAGCGAATGGGCACGCCGCATCTTCAAAAGGCTCTCAATCAGGTTTGCTTCCGCATCTCCATTAAAATAAAAAAAAGTCACGCTTGGCGTGTGCTTAAACCAAGTCCCCCACCGTTTCCCGCCTGCAGCAATTGACCAATCACATTAGGGACACACTTCCTGGTCTGCGCAGCAAGCTACAGAGTCAGATGCTGTCCTTGGAAAAGGAGGTGGAAGAGTACAAGAACTTCCGTCCAGATGACCCTACACGCAAGACCAAGGCTTTGTTGCAGTGAGTGCACTTCAAACGTACAACTCGCCGCACGCAAGACAATTCTTATTCCTCCTTCTCCGCCACAGGATGGTGCAGCAGTTTGGTGTGGACTTTGAGAAGTGCATCGAAGGCTCCGGAGATCAGGTGGACACCAACGAACTGTCAGGCGGCGCCAAGATCAACCGCCTTTTCCATGAACGCTTCCCGTTTGAGCTGGTCAAGGTCAGTCGTGTTGCACATAAACATTGATAGACCCAATGCACAAATGACTTGCGCAATACCCGATACCTCTCGTTGTTCCTCCATTTGTGTCAGTGTTTTTTTTAAATGTTGTATTTCAGTAATGTCAAACAATCTAAAATCCTGTAGAAAGCCTTACTTGCTAATGTTTTCGTTCAAAGCCAGGTGACCCATTACTATTGTACATTGATGCATTTTGGACCAGGTACAATATTTGTCTTTGTTTCTTCACAGATTGTCTTTGATGAAAAGGAGCTGCGTCGGGAAATCAGTCACGCAATCAAGAACGTTCATGGCGTCAGGCAAGTGGAGCGCAACAGTTGACCATTCTCGCCGTCTACGTTCATTTGCTCGATTTTAACACTTAGTGTCTGTCATCCGTGGTTTTTAAATCAAGCAGGGATGAATTTCCGGTTCTCGAGAATTACACTTGCTGTATTGAAATCGTCTTCTCACTGCAAGTCTGCCAGCTGCTTTTCGGCGCTGAGGAATTCCGTTCTTGTTTTGTGTTCCGTTTTGTCGACATTAGTCACGCCGTATCTTAATTTCATCTTCATCATCCAGTTTGTGTTTGAGGGCTTTTTTTTTCATCATTACATGATCTGTTGTCAATGTCCGTGTTTTATTAGCTCTCCGATGTCAGTCATTCTTTTTTTTTTGGTCTGCTCAACCATTCGTGTGCATGTCGGTCAAAGGTCCACACGTGTTAACTGTCCCGTGTGTCTGCGTCCGCTTGTGTCCTGTCTCTCTATCCATCCTCAGAACGGGGCTGTTCACTCCAGACCTGGCGTTCGAGGTCATCGTGAAAAAGCAGATCGTTAAGCTGAAAACGCCCTGTCTCAAATGTATCGATCTGGTCATTCAGGAGCTCATCAACACAGTCAGGCAGTGCACCAACAAGGTACTGCGCCCGTCCAGCATCTCCCGAGACGGCAGGGCGAGCGCGGGCCGCCCTGCGTCCAAGCGGCGCTCTCGTGTTGTGGAGTGTTGTGACGGGTGACGTGTGGTCAGGTTCCCGGATGTTTCAGGGCCTGTCTGAGCATCTGGGTTCTTTCCTGGACAAGCCGCAGGTCGTACAGCTCAGAAAAAGTCGTGCTCTTGGACTGTTAATTCGGCCCTTCTGTTGGTGTCGGTCCAAAAAGTGGGAAAACCTTTGGCTTGTCCGCTGCTTGCCTTTTTTTTCCCCCTTTCTCGTCGACAACTAGAATCGACTAACTGAATGCAGACCCTGTTTTTTCCTTCCCTGTCTCTTTTTTTCCCCCTTTCTCTTTCTCCATCTGCCACACAACAAATTGCAACCTTCTAACCTTGCGCCGACCCCCCACCCCAGAACGGGGCTCTTCACCCCCGACCTGGCTTTCGAGGCGATTGTCAAAAAGCTGATCCTCAAACTCAAAGAGCCCAGCCTCAAATGCGTGGACCTGGTGGTGTCCGAGCTCACCGACCTGGCCATGAAGTGTGCCGTGAAGGTAACCGTGGGACACGCCCGCTGGGCGACTGGCATGGAAATAGAAGCCATCTCCTTCATTGAAGTCCGCTTCCCACCTTTACCTCCCCTGCAGCCATTTGTGTCCCCGTTTCGTCAGGATTTTAAGCGCAACTTAAAATTTCCCACTTCCATGAAGTCGTCTTTAGATCATCGAAATGTCGTTTTCACACCGCCTCCGCATTGCTTGCTCCCATTTGCCTCCATGTCCAAATTCCAAACTGGCCTGCCCGGCTATGCTTCCCCACTGAGTCGCATTGGCAGACTGACATTCAGATGGACTTGGAGGGATCTGGGGCGGACTGGATATGACTGTAATGGGCCCTGAAGGCGCTGTGAGCTGAGTTGCCATAGCAACCGTGCTCCCCTGCCCCCTTGTGGACAGAGGAGAACCCTCCACGACGTCCCACCTGTGCTTCCACCCCCTACATTCTGTCACTTTCCCTTCTCATCCAGCCTTTCACACGCATGCCCTCAGCCAGATATGACTATTTTGAAATGGAAAATCTCTTTTTGGGTATCTCAAGCTCCAATTTATTGCAACGTCGTTTCGTCTGGCTGATGGTAAAAGTTGTATGTCTTTGTTCGAAGAGATGGCTGCTATATACTGTGTGTTTTCTAAAACGCGTGGCCCAGAAATGGCACTTGACTGTCTCCTTCCCTTTTCTTTGTTCTCATCTTTATTATTACTTCTCACACCTGTCCTCTTTCGATTGGTAAGTGGTGCTAGGTTTAAACTCGCATGTCTACACCAGAGGGTTTTTTTGTGGGTCAAGCACTGCATCAGCTGTCTTGTTTTTCAGCTCAATTCCTACCCGAGGCTGCGAGAGGAGACCGAGAGGATTGTGACCACTCACATCCGAGAAAGGGAAGGAAAGAGCAAAGATCAGGTGAGCTGGATGATGAGCGCTCTGAAATTGATGCTGAGTCGGAATAGTTTTAGGACATGTCTCATGCGTTCACCGTGACAAATTGACAGCGCGTCTCTCGTCGTCGTGTTTAATTTTGACCTCGCTGTCCTAATTGTGATTTTCTGCTTCAAATGAAGGTTCTGCTACTGATTGACATTGAGCTGTCCTACATCAACACCAACCACGAGGACTTCATTGGCTTTGCTAAGTATGCACATCCAGTTTTTCCCTCCACCGTACCCCGACCCTCCCCGCCTTACCTACAGCTTGTTTTCCGTGGCTCAGTGCAGACATTGCGTTCCTCATTAAATGCTCGTCCTACTTTAAAAATAAGATGCCCCGTAATCATAATCAAACCATACGTTAAATCTGTCAACTTTTGCATTCAAAAAGTTGCAAATACTAAGCTGCTTGGAAGCTGCAATGCATCCCGTGCCTGCACATGCTCGGTGTGACGGTAGCCCGTTTGCTCGCTGTGAGTGTGTGTGTGTGTGCATTTTGTGGCACCTGACGAAGAGAGTCGGAGTGTGCGTTCGGTGCCTCGCGCCTGCATGGCGAGTAGATTCTTCCGTGTAACGCGGCGGAGCTCGACTGGAGCTCTTTAACGGTTCTTATGACATCACTTTCAGTCTTGACTACAGAAGGCTTGATGATGGTAGCCCCCCAGGGTTCGGCAACAACAGGTGGGATGTAGGCCTGTGTGTATGGTGCGTGCGTGCGTGCGTGTGTGTGAGAGAGATTTCTTCTCATGATTTGGAGCGTTCACCAAACAATACGGGAGTTACTCCAATGTGTACTTTAGAAGCTCTTTGTCTCGTCGTCTGTGCTGATGGTCTCGTCTTTGTGTGACGACAGTGCGCAGCAGAGGAACACAGCAGTCAACAAGAAACGAGCCGTTCCCAACCAGGTACGTTCCACCAGCCGCCGTTGGCCTTTTCACCACTGTCAAATTTAATCTCTCCTGATGGATGCGTCCCCTTAGCAAGCCTATTCATTGTTTGTAGCGCCAGTTTCGGCCGCGGCTTTTCATCTGCCGTGACTTACGTAGCTGCTACTCAGAGCAACCTTGAGTGTTGTTTTAACTGCCAGGATGTGCTCATTAATGCGGACTAATATGTGCACATCTGTGTGACTTAAAACCACAGTTGTTAAACTAAAAGGTTGACGTCAAGTCACCCAGCTCCCCCCGGACCCCGTCTTCGTGCTTTGCTGCAGCCCCTCACTTTTATCTTTTTTTTTTTAAAAGAAACCTTGCAACTACGTTTGCATGTGAGTGTATGGGCATGTTCTTCAACTGCTATGAAGCATTTAAGGCCCCAATTGTAACTTTTGTTGTTATGCTGCATTAACTTGGCTCCATTAACTATGCGCTGTCTTATGTATCAAAATTGAGAGCGTGCATGAAGCTGGCGCATGTCACCTGCGCTATAAACGATAACCAGATTGTGGTTGAGCTGAAGTCATTTCTAATTGCATGTAACTCTCTGGCTCTGTCTCTCCCTTGTCTCCTTTCCTCCATCCTTCTCCCCACCAATTTCTACTTCCTCTCCTCTTCCTCTCCTCCTTTACACCCTTGCCTGCTTCCTCACTTCTTCTGACTGGTTTTCTGCTACCCCCACTTCCACCCTTTTTTCCTTTAATTCCCCTTCCCTATTACCACAGGGTGAAATTCTGGTAAGTACCTGCTGATATAATTCACACCTTGCCAGGCAAGGCAGCAGAGGTAAGGCCGGGCAGCAGAACCAGGGCGGCCGCATCCAGGTCAAACTCGGGAGACGAGCGAAAATCATTGCTCTCGCCCTACTGAGTTGTTTCACCCCTCTACAGCTGGGCGCTTTTGGCGAGCTCCTGGAGGAGAAGGTACAGAAGACTGATTGCAGTCCTCCCAGTGCTGTGCAGTTACCAGTAATTTGGAACTGCCTGTGCAATCACTGTGAATTATTTGATAACAAGACAATAATTGTCTGCCATTCTCTCCACGCCACTAACATTGAAAGCCAAATGGTGCGTGCCGCCACCGTTCAGAGATGACGCCGGTTCTCGTTGTCTTCAGGCTCTCGCCTCTGCTGCCACCGCGTACTCGGCGGACCCGAAAGTCTGCGTCTTGGTCTCATCCAGGATTTTATTGGGGGTGGTCGGGGCGTCCAATCAACAACATACTTTTGTCGTGACTCATCCGTGCATGTCAACTTAACAAATAGTCGAAAATAAATGAACTGTCATCTTCACTTAGCATAGAAAAACACTCCTGAACTTTACATTTGACCATAGGTGGGACTTTCAGAAGAAAAATTGTGCAATATATCAGAAATGTTTATTTGAAGATTGAAAACAATAAGAAAAACAACACTAACAAATTTATTGAGCTTTTTTATTGCTATCCTACAGTCCAAAAAAACTCACCCCATTAAAAATTCATACATCACCTCCTGAAACGGAATGAACTGCCGGTCTGAAAAGGAGTAGGGCACAGTTTAAATGTATGATGACGATATGAATTCTAGCAAAAACGATAACGCAACAATATACAGTAGTCGTGTATAAGCTGCGATTGATCATTTAATACAAAGACCCTCACATTTCCAGAAAAATAGTTGAAAGAAATACTCAAATATGACACTAATTATTAACATTGTACCACAATATTGATATTTAGTCTCAATTTCCATCTGCCATCAACTAACTGTGTATAAACAAAAGCATCTGAGCAGCGATGCCCCCCCCCCCTTCGCATCCTTCAGCGGCTCCTGCCGAGAAACAATTTGGAAGTTCTGAGAAAGTTATTTTTGCTGGCAAGGCAGGCTTGCCGCTGGAAGGAACTCTTAATGTGCCGCACTTTCCCGTCCGTGTTTACGTTGGTGCCTACAAGCTAGCAACTTACTTTTTTTTCAAATACTCAGACACCTTTTTTTTTTTTAATTGCATCCATTCACACTTCAACTAATTGGAAGTCACGGGATCTCTTCTCCAGCTTCATCTGTGATTTTAGTTCAGTGAATAGAATCTACACTCTGCTCCCCCTTCTCTAACCCAAAATGAACGCCGCTAACACGCCCTCTTGTGTAAAAGCTGACACTCACACACTTGAGTCGCCTCTTGATCCGCCTGAGCAACATCTGCTTCTGTTTGGGGCCTTTTCCGTGGCATCACGACGGACTAATGGTGCTGATTGCAGTCATCGTTTTGCATGATGTAACCCATAGAAACCATCTCCTATGTCACATCCATTCTCCCTAAATCATAACATAGTAGAGGTGACTGTGTTTCATTTAGGATTGAAAACAACTCAGGTAAGTTGGTAAGTTTTTATTCACGATGTCATCGGGCCATTTTGACAATTGATAAAGCTGTTTTACGCGATTCTAACAACCTCTTCCCACCCTCCCGTCTTTTGATCAGGTGATCAGGAAAGGCTGGTTGACCCTTCACATTAGTATAATGAAGGGAGGCTCCAAGGAGTACTGGTTCGTCCTCACCGCAGAATCCCTGTCCTGGTATAAAGACGAGGAGGTGAGCGTCGTTTGCCTTCGTCCCGCTGGTCGGCTAACCGTGCGTGCGTGTGTCCCGGCCCAGCCTAACCAATGTGCAGACTACTGTTCAGCTGAAGCCGGATGAACAGGTAGTCTGAACACTGGGCAGGCGGGGGGGTGCGGAGGCCTCCGATGGGGGGGAAGGACCCCGAGGTCAGCGTGGCCGTCGGTCGCTCGTTACTTGGGACAGAGTACACAGAGATTAAACATTACCTCGAGGGTCACATACATGTTCCAGCTCACGCTCCTTTTCACGTCTTCAAAAGTTGATTTAAATTTTTTTTTTTAATGGCTACAGTGCGTGCATGGAATTACCTCTGCTTTGAATCTTTTGAGGACGTGCACGGTCACCACATAAGCTTGTCATTTTGCATTCAAGTCCATGCACTAAAGGCCCTTACTTCACTTCATAAATCATACATTTTATATCAAATGCAGCATCACGTCGAAGTAGGGTCGTGAAAAAACAAGGCTGTAAAAGCGCCACTCACCACTTTGTCGTCTTCGCAGAGGCCGCGTTCCCATCCAGTAAACTAAAAAAAGTAGACCCCGGCTGAACACGTTGCACTTTCTAACGCTGGCCGCCACCAAGAGAGACAGAGAAAGAGAGAGAGAGAGAGAGAGGCGACGCGAGTGGGGAGGATGGTGTAGGCAAACTGACGTGGCAGGCGGGCTGAAGTGTTCCAGCCGGGATCTGACTTTGGAATTTGCAGGAAATCGTACTGGGTTACGGGGGGCGTGGGGGTTGCCATAGTGTGCGTGTGTGTGTGTGTGTGTGTGTGTGTACGCGCTGGCGTGTGGCCTTACTGTTTGGACTGTGGGTCCAAAATCGTTGTCAGGGTCAGTTTGTCTACATTCGGCCAACGTGTATCATGCACGTACACTTTTTTTGTTTTGTTTTACACTTTGTGTGTTGTGTTGGGTGATGTAACGATTGGGCTCACGCCACCGTTTGCAGATATAAATGCTTCCAGATGTTTCTCCTCACCAGTGAAAACTGGCACCGCATCCTCCCCCTCCATGCTGCTCCTTCACGCACTTTTTCCTCCTCCCCCACCCACCACATTCCCTGATCCTCCTTTTTACACCAATTTGATGGTCTATTACGCAAAAAAAAAAGTATGTTCTATCACATCAACAAACAGTTTTGTAAAAAATATAATCATAGGTCAAGTGATCGCTAATTATATTTCATTCCATACAGGACGCTGACATGTCACATGGCCTTTTTTCTTGCTACGAATACCCGAAGGAGACAATCACACGATCGCAAATTTTCTCTATCGGTGACTACATCGTGTAACAACTACAATGTACCCGCTTCAAACGGATGTTGCATTCTTTTAGTTCACCACTAGATGGCGCTAGCTTCCACACTTTAAAGTCCACCCTATCCGGCAGTATCGTTTTTCCTCTGTCAAATTCGAATGAATGGATTCTGATGTTTGATGTTCCCTCTTTGCTCCCCTTGTCAGGAAAAAGAGAAGAAGTACATGCTGCCCTTGGATAATCTGAAGCTCAGAGATGTGGAGAAAGGCTTTATGTCCACCAAGCACATCTTTGCAATCTTCAACACAGAACAGAGGTCCGCTTGCACTTTTATCTGCAGCTTTTTTGGAGTCGTGCTAATATTGCGTTGGTGTGCGCAGGAATGTGTACAAGGATTTACGGCAAATCGAGTTGGCCTGCGACTCTCAGGAGGATGTGGACAGCTGGAAAGCCTCCTTCCTCAGGGCCGGAGTTTACCCGGAGAAGGACCAGGTTAAAGAAACTCAATAACATGACAAAGAAACATCCACAATTGGAAGTCTTGCTAAAGAGATGCCTCCCAAGACGGAGAACGAGGAGGCGGCGCCGGCGGACACCTTCTCCATGGACCCTCAGCTGGAGCGTCAGGTGGAAACCATCCGCAACCTGGTGGATTCCTACATAGGCATCATCAACAAGTCCATCCGGGACCTGGTGCCCAAGACCATCATGCACCTCATGATCAACAGTGTGCGTTGAGGAAGCTCAATTTTGTACATCCCGAGTTGTGTGTGCCACTATTGATGCATTCTGTTGATTGCTTCTCCCGCAGGCGAAAGACTTCATCCACTCGGAGCTGCTGGCTTACCTCTACTCGTCGGCCGACCAGAACAGCCTCATGGAGGAGTCGGCCGACCAGGCGCAGCGTAGGGACGAAATGCTGCGCATGTACCACGCCCTCAAGGAGGCGTTGCACATCATCGGTGACATCACCACCAGCACAATCACCACCCCGGTGCCCCCGCCTGTAAATAACACCTGGATACAAGAAGCCAGGTGAGACGCTGCGCTGTGCAGCAACTGGCTTGTTACTGATGGCTATGAATTAAATTAATGGAATTTAAATTGATATGAGCGTAATTACAACCAAAGAGCGTTCTCCTCCCAGCCCAACCCCTCAGCGCAGGCCGCCCCCGTCGGCAGCCCCGCCCCCCGGCCGCCCGCCAGTCGTCCGGGGTCCGACGCCCGTGAACCCTTCCCCGGTTTTTGGCGCCGCTCCGCTCAATCCGTCATCCGGCTTTGGCGCCCCTCCCATCCCCTCTCGGCCCGGCCCGGCGTCTGCAGCCTTCAACAGCCTCCAGGACCCCTTCAGCGCACCCCCGCTGATCCCCTCTCGGCCAGCACGTATCCCACCCGGCGTTCCCAGGTATGATGACCGTAACATGCCCCGCCCAAATTCTGTCTCGCTCCCTTTCTGTCTCTCTGACTTCTGTCTCTGTCGGGATGTTTTGGTTTCACTGCGTGTTCTCTATCTTCTCTCCACACTGCAGTCGAAGACCCCCTGGTGCTCCCTCTCACCGGCCCACCATTATCCGCCCTGCCGAGCCTTCCCTGCTAGACTAGACCCCGTGGGCTGAACCCACCCTAATTCTCTTCTGTGGGTCTGTGTTTCTGCGATGGGGCGGGGAGGTGATTTATGATCTATGCGTAGGATGCATTTTCAGTCTCATCCTGCCTGTTGCTCATGAGTCCCTTGAACTACCTGCTCAACCAATCAATGAGCTGAATCTGTTCAGACAACTTTTGAAAGGAATGCGTTAACTTTCACAACACGACTTTCTATTGTTGAATTTAAATAAAGAATGACAATGAATGGTGAGGAAATTAGAAAGTCACCATGGTTGGTATTTGACACTTTCTGCCTTACAGCAGTGCTTTGAGATACGAGTGACCTGACTTTGCAGTGAACTCATTTGACAAACAATTCTTTCAAAAAAGAGATTTCCATCGGTTTTTTGTTATCACGGTTTTATAATTCCACTATTTGAATCACCAGTGGTCATGGAACAAATTGAACTTGTATCTCAAACACTACTGTACTACAATGCCCCCAAACCTTTGTACCAATCACGTGACACTTGACAGTCGTATATTTAAACAAACATTGCGTTCAATAACATGGACACACATGCAGAGCAAGTAGCCAAACCGCCTTAACCAATTCACTACAATTCTGAAGAAGTATGTCTGTCCTTTTTTTCTCCCAAGAGTAAAACGTCTGCTGAATGTAGCTTTCGGTCCCTGAGCGGCCGTGTGCACGCACTTCCTCCCCGCCATCCATCGTGCGTTTTGACTCTGTAGCCGCTTCTATGCATTCAAACTCTTGTAAATAGCCAGAGCGGGAGGTAGCACATGTATAGCTGATTGAGTCAACATGCTTTAGATTTCAAACAGGAGAGCGGGAAGCATTAACGGCTGCGTGTGTGTCATGTGACTAACTTTTATTTATAACCCGTCATGTTTTGGTTGTCTGTGGATGAGGAGCCTTGATTGTTTGTTTGCTTGCTTGCTTTAATTCGGGGTTTCCCAAACCTGTTTGAGTCCTTCCGTTGTGTATTAGAATATACTGTACATAATAAACTACTAATAAAGAATTCAAGGAAGCTGACTGAAGAAGCGAACCGAAGCGTTTGGGAAGCCCTGCTTGCCTTTATTGAATGAGATGATCATCAATTTTGGGGCTTCTTGTGCTCAATGGTGGTGGTGGGTTTTGTGTTTTAAAGGCATAGTTTGTCCATGGAACCTCTTATTTAAATGACAAAAACTGGCCTTAAGTGATGTCAAGAATGGATTTGCTTGTCACCAACCACTCCTTAAACCTTTTTACATAAAGTACCACCTAAAAGAAACAATATACATGGCGCTTAAAGTGCCACCATCAGGACCAAAAGTAAAACAACAGAGTAAGTCAAATGGTTTTCATCAAAAACTTATCTAGACTGTATGTGTCTGTCCATCTAGCTGTCTGTGTGTCTGCTTGTGTGTTTGTATGTGTGTCTGTGTCCAGCTTTCTGTCTGTGTGTCCGCCTGTTTGTCTAGCTGTCTATGTGTGTCCATCTATTAAGATGTAATGTGTGAGAGATTAACATTGGCTGATTGTTGTCAAAACAGGCGTCCCGCTCCACGACGGAATCAGTGGTGACCTTGACAGTCCTTGGGCCAAAATGAAAAAGGATGCTACAAATAACTGTTCCAATCGTGCCAATAAAACATATATTGCCAATAACTAATACAACAGAACTTTTTATTTTCGTCTTGTGAATGCCTACATCGACTGCAGTAATCTAGTGAATGTAAACGGAAGTACATCCCTGTTCAAATACTAGATTTCTTAACTATTTACTTAGTTCCCTTTACATAAATACTGCAGAAATCACTCATCTTGTGACGTTCACGGACACTTCATTAGGTACACTGCCGTTTTCAAGTGTACCTAATAACAGGCCACTTCATTAGGGAAAAATCATGGTCAAGGCTGAACTAAACGCGCAATTACACTTTATTCTAGTACTGCCAAAAGAAAAGCCTGTTCCCCAGGGTCACACGCGCCCCCCCAGGAATAGCACCGCGCCCCCCAAGATATTAAATAAAGAAAACCAACTGGCTGATTGATTTGTTTTAATTGAGAGGGAAAAAAAACAGCAAAAGCATTTCACTAGCTGACCAGGAGATGGCGACAGCGTGGCATCTGAAGACCATGGATTGTTTGTTCTGCTATAGCCTAGGTGACTGATTCACAATTTGGTTTTGTCTGATAATAGATATTAAATAAAGAAAACCAACTGGCTAATTGATTTGTTTTAATTGAGAGAAAAAAACCCATCAGCAAAAGCATTTCACTAACTGACCAGGAGATGGCGACAGCGCGGCATCTGAAGACCATGGATCGTTCTGCTATGCCGGTTTAAAAAAAAAAAAAAAAACGTAATTAGCTAGGGGTCAAAGGTCAAAGTTTACGGTTCAAAGTTCACCCAGGGGTCAAAGGTCGGTTCAAAGTTCACGGGGTCATGTGCACATTTTCGATTTTTAACTAGAGTTGAAAGTTCAGGGTTCAAGGGTCACCCAGGGGTCACCACGGGGTCACCACGGGGTCACCGCGGGGCCACGGGGTCACCACGGGGTCACCGCGGGGTCACCGCGGGTTCAAAGTTCAGGGTTCACTTTTTTTTTTTTTTTTTTTAGGTTAACCTTTATTTAACCCAGTGCTTCTCAATTATTTTCTGTTACGCCCCCCCCCTAGCAAGAAGAAAACTATTCGCGCCCCCCCTCCCCACCGTGACTATCCTAACGTGTCTTGTAAATCGTAAAATGTTGCACTGTCGCAAACGTGACAGAAGTAACAATGAGAGCGCCACTGCCCCCTGCTGTAGTAAACGCGCAATTACACTTTATTCTAGTACTGCCAAAAAAAAAGCCTGTTCCCCAGGGTCACACGCGCCCCCCCAGGAATAGTGAAAAGTGCCACATCCTCCCTCACCCCTACTTCCTGATTGGCTGGTTGATCTGTGACATCACTCGGACACTGCATTAGGTACACCGCCATTTTCAGGTGTACCTAAAACAGGCCACTTCATTAGGGAAAAATCATGGCCAAAGCTTAACTGAAAGTGAAAAGTGCCACACCCGCCCTCACCCCCACTTTCTGATTGTCTGTTTGATCTGTGACGTCACACGGACACTCCATTAGGTACACCGCCATTTTCAGGTGTACTAATAACAGGCCACTTCATTAGGGAAATATCATGGCCAAAGCTTAACTGAAAGTGAAAAGTGCCACACCCGCCCTCACCCCCACCTCCTGATTGGCTGGTTTGATCTGTGACGTCACACGGACACTCCATTAGGTACACCACCAGGAATAAAACACCACAGGTTTTATCAAATGTTTATTAGAATATAAAAAATAATAATAAAAGTAAATTTCAAACCAGTTATCTAATGTGAAATTTTAGTAGATATATTGGATAACAATATGTAGGCGTGTATATGCATACACGTTAATTAAAAACTACTATAAGTGTTATAAAATAAAGATTACCCAAAGAGACGCATAATCTCCCCGCTGTTGCCTAACAGCGCATTCTTTCATGCAATAAAGTTAGTCGTTAGCTTGGAGAAAACGAGCACAAAAGTGGTGTTTCAGTGTGTGGTTCTTTCTTTCCTTGGCAAATCGTTTATTTACATTCTGGCTCACGTTCATTCACTGAATTGTTCACGCAAGGAGCCGCAACACGTTCTCTGACTAATCCGTTGATGCACGGGAAGGCAGTTCACTCATTGACTTGTTCGCGAACGGTTAAGTCAGAACTTTTCTTCACTAATACTGAAGACGAATGCGATCATTTTAATTTTGTGGTGGCAGTGGCTCAATCCAGAGTGTTACCGGATCAAACCCAACCCTGTCCGAGTCAGGTGTTGTCTGATAAATTCAAATCATGTGTCACTGTTAACTTTATTTGTTCCGTTCTGCTCACTAATACTGGGTTGTTCAGAAACAGGAGGGTCGGCAGCTCGAACCTTGAGCAAGATACTTCGCACACCTTGCCTCAGGGACTCATGACTAAAAGCCTCTTGTGGTACACTGGTTGTACACTGTCCCTGTCAAATAAACAAAAATTAAATTGAAAAAAAAAATCAATCACAAAAAGGTGGTAATTAAACAGGGGTGTGTAGACTTTCAATACACAGTATTACAACTTGTGATGGTCCTTTGGTTTAATTTTTCTCATTTTCCTACAATTGTGACTTTTCTCAAAAGATTACTATACATGCATTTTCAGCACTGCTTATCTTGAGTTTTGTGCTCGTACATTGGTGTAGGAAGGTGAATCTGAGACAAAAAAGTGGATGATTGAATTGGTTTACTTTTTGAAATAATCAAAGATGGATTTAAGATACAAGCAGCGAGGAGAACCAATTCACCTTGTAAGTGAAGGCGCAAGTGTACAAACGTTAGACTGTGCCGAAGCTGCCCACCGGCCGCGGGGGGCGTTCTAGCTCCCGGGGAAGAGCGACTCAAGCACGCGGACCTGAGAGACGCCCACAACCATGATCACCACCACGCAGAAGAAGGACCAGAAGCTGACTCTCCACAGATTGTTGTCTTGCAGGCGCTGGTCCTTGGTGTCGAAGGTCCTGAGCATGAGCTGGATCACGCGACCCCTCTGGATTTTCTGGTGTAAGGCGTCGATACGGGCCTGTGGGACACCACAACGTCATGACTTACGCCATCTCTCTCTAGTGGTCAACCAAGTTCTAGCATGTAAAAATGAAATAACTGGAAGTACATTTGATAACGTTCTACTGTACATTGTTGAGCAGTTTTCCCGTGTGCCAAAGCTTTCTCTTTCCAAGTGTGTTTGTCACCTTGAAGTCTTGCAGCCTGTATTCCATAGTTTCAGTGTCAGAGATCTCCTTCAGAAGCTCTTCGTCATCTTCGTCCATATCATTGGGATCGCTGATGACCAACGTGAAGAACAACAGCTTCTCCTTCATCTTGCTGAAAACGTTGTCGAAGCACAGCTGGTAATCGCCTTCATCAGTGTTCTGCAGCCTAAAAAAAAAAAGGTGTCATGGTGACAGACATTCATACATACGTGTACATACAAACGTACAGACAGACAGTCAAAGGTACTTGTGGAGGCCGCGACTTTTTCTGTTGTCCTCAAACAATCGGCGGCCACTGGGTGACAACATAGTGAAGATCACATCCATATTTGGCTCGCCAATTACCTGAAAGACGCACGCATGCATGCATGAACATTAAAATATGGATTTTGTAGGACATTCTTGCTGAAAGAATTCATTCATCCAGAACATGCATTCCGTAGTCATTAAATGGCATCAATGTTGTTCCAAGAGTAGCTCAACTTGTTTTTCTATCCTCAAGTACCACTGATGATGGGCATGACGTGGCTTGGCTCGCTCTCCAGAGCACCTGGAAAACCCCTACTCTTCCTTTCAACAATGCCCCATACAAAGTCAACGTACTAAAAACACATGGTAATTAAAAGTGAAGGAAGGTGACGGAAGTGTAGTACAAACAACCACGCCTTTCTACAGCAACAATACAAAAAGTTCAGCAACAAATCAAACTTTCCCAAACCCTTTTCCTGTGGCAAGGTCAAGAAAGCTTGACTTCACGTGACGTGTATTTTCAGCGACTAATGAAATGTGGAAATGTTTCATTTGAATGTTACTATAGCATCATAATGGTCATTAAAATGCAATACTTCATTTTATTATTGTAATTTCTTTAACCCGCCCCCCCCTCTAAAATCACACCCTGAAATCACAGCGTCTCAACCAAGACCACACTGTCCCATTACTTTTGTCCACACAGCATCTATTCAAGTATTCTTTGACTAATTGAAGTAAAGCTCACATAAAGTTATGACAAGTAAGACGAGGTACCGTACTTGGTATTCAAATTCGAGCATGTTGTCCTTGGCTACGGGTTGAAAGAAGCACTCCTTGCTGCCCGCCGGTAACAAGAAGGTAAATTCCATGTCTCGACTGGACTCGAAAGACAAAACCTGGGCCACGTATGCGGCCAGATAGGCCGCCAAAGCCAACCAACACGCCATGGTCCCAATCGCTGTGTGAGCGCAGGGACGAGAGTTGCCGGCAAAGCGGCTCCTGTCAGAACCTGCTTGGCCGGCTCGGCTCCAGTCTTTCGAGTTTGTTGGCCTGCGGTTAATTGATGAGCGTCTGCCAGCCGGCAGCACCAGATTGTCTGGATGGCCGCACGAGTATTATAGGAAACTGACAAGCTTGGAAACGTTAAATCAAACAATGACGCCTCGCTACATGACACAATGGAAGCTAACCGGATAAGGAAGGCGGTTAGAAAAAGTTGACACAAGCCTGTTCAAATGCCATATTAAGATCAAAATAAATACTTTCAAAATCTTTCTCCAGTTTCAGTCGGGTTTCAAACTACGGCTGATGTTTCAAATTACAGTTTTTCAAACAAAGGTCAGGGTTTCAACATATGATTAGGGTTTCAAATTAGGGTTTTGTCAATTCAAACATATGCACATTGGTGTCAAACTCAAGGCTTGGGGTCAAACACAGCCCACCACATGATTTTATGAGGCCAGGGAGGACAAATTGACTTCATGTGTGAATAATAAAATGACAAATTGTGTTCGCTTTTGAAAAAATAGATCAATTACTAGCAATTTTTATTACCATTCATCATTTTAAAATACTTGAATAATTTTTACTAGTCTCAGATTTCAAAACTAGTTTACTGTATGTAATGTCATGATGGTCCTCCAAAGGAAACTCCCGCCACAAAAATGAGTTTGACACCCCTGTTAACGTATCCGAGCAAATGTGTGAAAGAAAACAGTTCTTAAAGATGAAATGCAAACGCATAGTATTTAAAAGTTACAAATATAACTGACACAGGTCACCACTATAACCTCAAAAATAGTTTGAACATTCAATTCAGTAACTATCAAGTCGTCACCTTGTACGTAATCAAATCTAAAGTACTGCCGCTACATTGTACGTGTAGTACAATGGTTACTGGGGTAACCACAAAGAAGCCCACCCATCTACTCATTTTCTCACCTCTCAACCATCGAACTATTCGACTCAGTTTTGCTCCTGCATAGAGATGAGGAACCGACCGTCTGTGTACTTTGTGGACAGCCAAACCGGCGCCCCTCCGCTACCGCCCCGAGCGGGCCGGAACCGGCGGTGCAGCAGCCTGGCCCAGACGCTCCTTTTTGTGCTGGTGAGTGTGGCTCTGACCGGGCTCGTCGTGGAAGCGCTGCTCATCTTCTACCTGCATTCAAGTCAGTTAGTAGGGGTAAGTATTTTTTTTTGTTAGGATTCAGATTTTAATTTAAGAAAAATTACATTTTTTCACTGTGACCATGTATGAATT
Organism: Syngnathus typhle; assembly: GCF_033458585.1. Taxonomy (NCBI): domain Eukaryota; kingdom Metazoa; phylum Chordata; class Actinopteri; order Syngnathiformes; family Syngnathidae; genus Syngnathus; species Syngnathus typhle. Next base: position 6,187,842 of record NC_083754.1, read on the forward strand.
TTTTTTTTAACGACATTATTTTTTATTCCAAATGATTGACATTAAATTTGTAAATAATATCTTGTGTGTTGAGTGGCAGCCATTTTGACCCGAGTTACTCCACCTGATTCCAACTCTTGAAAGGTTACAATGTTCAGTTGGTTTGGTGTCATGGCCAGTTATATTATAACGAGTCAACATATAAGATTAAAAAGAGTGAGCATTTCCTGTCAGGGTTTGAGGTTGCTCGTCAATGGCAAAAGACAAACTGTACACAGAGGCGAACGTGGCAAAAGGAAGTGGTCACGTTCTTCTTTTCTCACACAAGCATCACGTAAGGGTTTGACATGTCTCATGGAAAGCTATTTGACTTTGCATTGCAGGCACCGTCAATGTCATTCTCCAAGTTGACTGAAGGTAAGCAAAATGTCAGCAAACACATAAACTGCATGTAAAAAGTCTGCATAACAGCAATGTCAGGACAAAAGGGTGTGTACACTTGTGCAACAACATTTTAACAATAGCGAAGTACAGGTTATACGTTAATGGTGGACTTCTTTTCCTCCTTATAGATTTATCTTGCTCTGGTTTTCATATCACAAATATGTTTTTTTAAACAGGGGTGTGTAGACTTTTTATATCTGTAAACGATGTCACTGGTTTTCCTCCTCCCTCGACAGAAAAAAGTGCATTTCGTCACCCTTCCACTCGTCATAGCCCTACTCCTAAACCACTCGCACGCCAAATCGGTGAGTCCAACAAATGCTACGACATTATGGGAGGGTGTGCACAATTTTGCAACGGATTATAAGTGTACAAATTACTTTCGATTTTTTTTTTTAAAGAGATTTGATCTCATTTTTTAAAAGTCACAAATACCTTACATTCAAACGGGTGTGCAGACTTTTTTCTTTTACCACTAAATAATATTCCTCTTTTTCTTCCTCCGCCACCAGAAAAAAATGCATCTCGATATACTTGCAAACCTTGTTTCCCTCTTTCCAAACCAGTTGCACGCCTGATGGGTGAGTCCAACAAGTGCGACTCTTTTATTTAGCTAAATGTGGGATATTTGGACAGTGTAGATGTGAATTACCCTCAGGTGGCAAAGATGTAGTTCACGGCAAAGGTTTAGTAGGCTGGAGCCTCATTCCGGACCACCTTCTCCGCGGCATGGACTACAAGGACGGGAGTCTGCTGATCCGTCGGGAAGGTTTCTACTTTGTCTACTGCAAATTGTCATTTCACAGCCATGGCGTCTTCCACCACACCGTCAAGATGCGCACTCCCCGGCACTCTGCTGGCCCCGTTGTCCTCCTTCAAGCCAGGAAACATTCCTCCGCAGACGGCAACATCAGCAATTCTTTCCTCGGCGGGGTTTTCCATCTGCACAAAGATGACGCCCTGTTTGTTAAAGTCAGCGACACCTCGAAAATAGTGCAGGTTATTGCCTACGAGAGCATCTTTGGTGCATTTATGATATAATTGATGTCACATTAAGCTTATTTACAGCCATTTCAGATGCTATCACTCAAAATGTTGTGACTTGTTAATATTGATTTGACGCCACCTTGTGGCATTTTAATGCAATTTTAATTCGCAGACCATCAGAGATTAAATCAATACTCTTGATTTTGAACAACACCTAGATGATTAAGTTACCTTATTTTGAATTGGTAATGTAGATCTTGTGAAGTAGGCAATAATATCCAGCAGAGGGTGCTGTTTACCCTTCTTAATCTTAAACGTGTGTCTAAGCAATAAATGTATCATATAAATATGCTTCAAACTAGACGAGATTTTTTGTTTTGTTTTGAGTGCATTTGTTTGTGTAAGCCTCAGTCATATTTGAAAATTTTCAGTAAAGAAAAAAACAAGCAAATTGGGAATTTGTTGATTATGTTTGTAAAAATGACATGAGTAATTGTTAGTAGGCTTTTCATATTATTTAAGGGATTATTGCTGCAAAAGCTTTTCATTTGAAAGTTGAAGTTTGACAAGATTCAGCGACAATGGAAAGTAGACAGGAATGACGAATGATCCAATTGCTTAGTCAGCGCAATTGTGTAGAGTTTACATGTTAACAATTTTTTTTTTTACTAAGGAAAAAAAAAATATTTTCTCATAGTCTACTAACACTTACATCTACAACACTACTGAATTTTAATGCAAGGCAAGGTCATGCAAGTCCAGTGTTAAGTAGTTGCTGCAGTTACCACCCGTGAACACGTGGTGGTGCTGGAGGCGCGTAAATATCCTCAACATGAGAATGAGCGAAGTGGTGGGACCAAACCCCAAACCACCACATCAAATAAACTGATTACATCTTGTCAAATGTTACAAAGTAACTCAACGAAGAGGACCTGTAAATTTTCCAACTCAGTTGACTGACCACTTTAGTGGTGGAACTAATTCTAACCTATAAATCCTTATGGTGTAATTTACCGAATGTCATATTCTGTTATTGTTTGGTGAATTAAATTGGGGAACATTCAAGGTTTTGCATCTGACCTACATTCATATATTTACATTGTGCTGGAATATATCCGAGCTGACCTTTGGACGTGAGGCACGGTACACGATGGACTTTGATCTGTTTGATCGACATTTCTTTTCATGAGAAGGTACGTGTACCTAATGAAGTGTCTTGCAGTTTGTTAGGCCTGGCATCGTGACAGTGGATGAGTCAATGTTGTGTTGTAGGTCAGATGCCGATCGAACGGATCAGCTCCGAATTGCACATCGATTTAATGTTGGGCAGTGATTACAGTTAAGCTAACGCAAAACCGTACCGGAAGTGCAACATCAAAGCGATGAAAGTAAAATGTCACACCGGAAGATCACCTTGAAGTTTTACTCGGCAGGAAAAAAAGTTTTCCCTCTTGTGTGTTTGACACAAATGTGATTGCGGTTCGGGAGGACGGTTAGAGGAATTGTGGAGTGTGCTTGCCCGCCCACTTGCAGCACTCTTCACCGGGACCATCGGCACTGTTGGGTAACGGATGCCCGCAGCGCAAGCACCCACGAGCGGCTTGCTTTCCCGGAGTCTCACGGTCAACTTTTCCTTAAAAACCATGGATTTTTGGCACCGGCGGACGGACTGAAAAACTTCTGACACTTGTCACCAGACTTTAATCTGCTACCAGTAAGCATTAGCATTTGAGCGACTTTTTTTGGAGCGAGTTGCGTGAGCGGGACATGCAAAAGTTTAATGCCCACGGGAGCAGCACGCTGCCCCGGCTGGCTGACAGTGACGGGGCCGGAGAGGGGAAGGAGAACGGTGCTGGGAAGCATTTTCTCAGCAAGCCCGAAAAGGAGGAGGAGGATAGCTCCATCTGCACCAAGAGGAAGATGCTCGTCGGTTTGGATGTAATATGCCTGTGTGTCGGTAAGGCTTCAAATAATAAATCACATCCATTAATTGCTTTGAGCCACACATGCAAAGTGCATGCAAAGTGCAGTCGTTGCCTTGGGGGGGGGGAAATTGCGAGGAATTTGTTTTCCCCTCCTTCCAAATCGCCCAAATGAAAGTGTTCCCTGTAGAGGGATAGGAGGGTGGGAAGAATGGGGCTGAGTGCAGTTGTCCCAGGAATTCATCAGTTCCCATGGTAACCTCCCCTCACCCTAAAGTTCCCGGGAGAAGAACGTGGGAATTGGGATGAAAACATAGCTGTGCTCGGGTACATTGAATGTCAGCCACATAATTTACAGTGCTCAGCTGGAAGCTTGGATCGCATTAGAATAACAGCAAACACGGCCCCACACTGACAATAAAAGTGGAATAAGTGAACACGAGGCATAATATCTGTAATGACAATTTTCTTTACAGCGTAATTCCGTTTTTCGGTGCAAAACAATGGTTGGGTTTGTTAGAATAGCACTTAATACTGCAAAATTAAGTGCATTAAGCCGTTGCAAATGAAAACTTTCAAGTTGATGTTGCTTATTGGCAGTCATTGACATCATCAATGGTGAACAACAATGAAGCGTAGAAAAGGGTGGCACGTTTTCAGTTACAATTGTTAACGAAGAAAACATGTCCATGCCTGTGTGTTAATGAGTGCTTAACGGGCATTGTGCCAGAGAGTAATTTTTGTTTTATATATATATCTAATTTTAAAAACACGCCAGATTTAATAGTGACCGAACCACAGGCGGGTTATGTTTTGAGGTGTGCAGCAGAAATTTGTGGTGTAGCAGTAAAGGAAGAAATTATTACCATAACATGACCTATTTTAATTTGAGCGTTTATTAAAATGGCTTATTAAGAGAGGAGAAAGTAAGTGACGGAGAGGTGTAACCTGCTCAGGCAGACCAACTGGTCCGATGTCTTGTCTGACGGTTAAACTAGCAAGAACGTCAGGTTTATTATTTAACCTTGCTCTTGTCGTTGCTAACCTCAGCAACCCCAAGCTTTTGTGTTTAAGAAGCGGCGAGCATCAATCAACATGATGGAGGAAATCCCACACCAGCCTCATGAAAGTGGAAGCCACCTACCGCCTTCGCTGTACATCCTCCCTGACCCCCCCGACTTAGCCATGTTGCGTCTCAAGCTGGAAAAAAGCAAAGCGGATGTCAGATGGTTTTGTGATTTCAGATACACGAGTGGAAAAAACAATCAAATGATGAGCTACACAGCTATTATAAAGTGTATTGTTAAGGGAGTGGTGCTTTTGGAGAATGTCACAACAATAGATTTTCACAACTCTAAACAAAGGTGGAGTGGACTGCCTTACTTGGGATTGTTTGTACAACTGTTGGCTAGCAGGCTACTTCCTGGTTCATGGAGGATGATGGAAGGCTTTACGAATTGGAAGATGGGACCATTTTCTTTGTTTTTTTAAATACACATGTAGATTTTGAAGACTTGCACTGGCCCCGTGATTGGAATTCAACAAAGCAAGTCCTAAACTGGATGGCATGCAGTCCGGTGCGCATCCTGCCTGTCTCACGTTGCTTATCTGCAGAGGCCTGACCTTGACTCATCTGGGGGCATCCCGGAGTGAATGGCGCGACTTATTGGCAATGAATTGACTCCTTCTTTTGGCCAAATCCTCTTATCTCTGACTAACACAATTTGCCCACAAAAAAAAAAAAAAAATGCCATCAGCAGACGATTTGACCTGGCGCCGTCCCGTGAAGGGGCTCATTGACTACTGTAACTGTGGAATTTCAGCCTTGAGCATCCCGTCCTCATTATGTTATCAGCTTGAGAGGGATCCCGAAATGCACCGAGCTTTTTTTTTCCTGCAGAACTGGCTAATTCAAATAGTATTTACCTCACAATGAAGCGTTAACAAAAAAAGGATGATGTGTCGTTTGGAATTGACTTTAATCTGTCTGGAGCGCTTCTTTGGCTCTTGGTTGTGCGTCAATAAGCAGGCTCGGCTGTTTTTTTGCGCTTCTCTGACACGCTGGTGATGGATATTCTGCTTCTGGTTCAGCAGAATGCTTTTTCCTTGGCTGTTTATTAGCGTGCGTGCATTCCTGGTACTTGTGGGACTATGGAAGGGGGCGGGGTCTTCTTGACCTGACAAGCCGCTGCAGCCTGCAGCTAAACCTGAAATGTCCAGCCACCCAGAGGTCACAATCGGGTGTTTATCATGTGAGGCGAGCGTGCAAGGACAGGCCCTGCTGTTTGGCTTCTTGCGCAGGTGGTCTTAAGGCGGAATAAAGCCACTTGGAGCTCTTCTCCCCAAATTATGCAATGATTTATTGGAGCCTTTAAACGCCGACCTTAACACTGCAGTCGCTTTGTTCGTCCTCCTAGAATTGCTTTGAAGCAAGATGTTAGCAAAGGCAGCCTTTTGGAACTTAAAAAAAAAAAAAAAAATTAACGGGTACATACAGTCTTTCTCAGTCTATAACTCATCAAAAAGGACTTTTCTAAAGGATGTTTTCTCCAGCAGGACAAGAAGTTCCTGACAAAGTGTCATTTCCACAAACGACCTCGTACAAGGTTTTTAAAGTCACAAAAGGCCGGTGTACGCACAGATCGTTTTCAAAGGACTGCCTGTACATGAAACGTGACAAGCGCAAAAGTCCCGTCAATAAGCGCTCCGTCTTTTCCCAGTTCCCACTTTTCTCCTCCCATAATAAAAACACAAATTTAAAAGTGAGTTCATGCAAGTTGTGAGGTGTGTGTGTTTTTTTAAGCGTGCGTTGGACGGCCGCTAGATTTATGTAAGTAGGATTCCAGTGTTTTGGCAGGCTGTGTGCGGCCAACACGCAACAACATGTCAAGGCGTACGAGGCCTGGAATATTAAACGCTCTCCTGCGTGTGTGTGTGTGTGTGTGTGTGTATTTTCTAGACGTGTGAACGCGTGTCATCCGTACTGGCTGCCATTTGAGCATTGTTTGTTGACAAATTTAACTTGGCGTCACATCTGCGGCTTACAGAAGGCATGCCATTAAAAATGTGGCAGTCTAATTATTAGCCAACAGAAAAAAAGACTCTCCTTAGTGGACGTAGCGCCGTGCTGCTGCATCCATTAGCTTCCCTCAATGCAATCACATTGAGTTTCCTTTTAGTAGCTCGCTCATAAGCCCACTAAGGCTGGCTTGGAAATGTCTCTTACCATCAGGTCAAAGGGGGAAACGCTAGCTTGAATGAAGGGATGGCCAAAGTCTTGGGCATCTACAATGGGTTCTCCTGAGATGTACTTTTAATGAGGCTCTCTGCAATCTTCTCCTAGGTTCCATTAGTGGCCAATGTTAGCTATTAGCTGTAATGAGGGAAAAGCTGAGGAGCATCGGCATGTCCACCTGAGTATGACTCGTTCTTTCCCTTAAGGATTTTATCTATTGTTTCACTATGAGTCACGTATGATTCCCTAACCACCCCCACCGAGTTTCCATCGATCGTGCCTTTTCTGCAAGTTACTTCTGGTTGGCTAATGACATGTGACATGGTCAGTTCATTTGGAAACGTGGGAGATAATGATTTGGAAATATCTTTTTCCAAGGTTGCTGTTGTGTAAGCTTACCCTTAGACAACAGCCCACGGAAGTGTTATCAAGACCATTCTATCAGTGTGTCCTATCTCACCTGAAGATTCCTTCCACTTCCTTTGGAGGTGTGCCAAAAATCCAAAACCCGCAAAACCCAAACACGCAGATAAAACTGCTCTCAATTTGTTCCATGCCGAGCGCCCCCCGCCCGCACCAAGCTCCCTTACAGTCTGAACCACAACCCCGCCTCATTCTCATATTGCAGCCTGTCAGACTTTACCTTAGCCATACTGAAACCACCACAGAGCTCCTTTAAAGTTTCCAAGGTACATACCACAGTGGCAGTTCCTGCTGAATCAGACAAGGGGATACCTCGGAAACCACCACGCATGCCCTGAACTCCCGAACGGGCCTCCAGGAAGCGGGTCAGTCAAGTGTAGCGGGAACACAAGCAGCTGCAAGAAGTATGTCCGCAAAGGCACAGCTGTAACGGGTCAAGGGGTGAGGAAAGAGCTCTCCTGGTGCATGTGACTAAGGCCTGGCCTCCTTTTGGAGAAATTAGGAAGAGAATATGCATAAAAAATGGAAGCCATGGTTGCTGGTATCTTGTAGTGAAACATTCGATTGTGCAGGTGTACCTTGGTTATGCTTGTGTATCTTGTTCGGGAGCAGATGGTAAGTGTTTAGCCTCATCAGTTACTCTTTGTTCCTGTTTGACTTTGTGGCTTTGTGTGACCATCAGGGTAGACAAAACAGATTAGACTCTCAGACCAATAACAGCCAATTCTAGAAAGGGGCGGTTTTGGGCTCTTGCTTATCTCACCACAACTTGCCTGAGCCCACCAAGGGCGACCACGAATAAAAACCATTCTCCGTCTTGGGCACACTCTCGCAGTCTTCTTTCATTGAGCTTGTCTTAATCACAGCCTTGGTGTGAATGATTTCACTTCCTGTAAAAGTGTTACTCCGCTGCACAATTCTCTGAATGTCCCTTAATCTCTTCCTGCACTACTTGCCAAAGAAAGACCACCTCTTCTGAATCCAGACTCTTTTCCTTGAAGTAACTGACTCAGACCGGGGCTAGATACGGGAACCGTCTTTGAGCAGTCATCAAGGAGCAAATAATTGTGCAAGGCCACCGGGACCAGCTGTAGCCTGCTGTTTATGAGCTTGTACTTTGCCTCTTGTGATGACGTTAGCGGGGGATAATCGGACTCGCAAATAACAAATTACGACACTTTACAAGTCAGGAACCCCGCCTGTGTTTTTTATTCAAGAGCTCGACTTGACACTAAGCACACATCTTAAATTTTACTTGGGAAATGTTGGCATGCTAGCGAGGGGGCCGGGCCAGGGTGGACCACCCCAGAGGGGTTCTGGTATACCGCACTGGCCTGCTCTGCGGACTCGCAAACTGCAAGTCCGATGGACTTGACAGGTCATTCATTGATTGTGTGTCCTCTTTGACCCGCTGCCCTCAGGCAAGCGCTACCGGTCCATCAGTACCAGAACAAACAGACTCAGGAACAGTTTCTTTCCACACTAAACTTCAAATGTCTCATAACAAATTCTATTGCTGCTACTGTACACAACACATATGCCTATGGCATTGCACTGTTATGCATAAAAATGATAAATTATTCATCTGCTCTGCACTTCAAGTTACTCTACTGTATCCTGTGTTATATGCACATATTGTTTGACTTGTTTTATTGTTGGGAGTTGCTCCTCAATTTAGTTGTATCCCACCATACAATGACAATGAAGGCTTTTCATCTTATCTTATCTAATGGGCAAATGCAGCGTAAAGTCTGCGCGGTCACATATTATTGGATGGGATGTGCTAAATGTGCTGCTAATCTAGGATGATGCACTGGATGTTTGCAGAAGCCTTCATAGGAAATCATTTGGGTCAGTGGTAATGATGAGTAAACACTTCAATATTCAATTTGTGTGTGGGTTTTTTTTCTCTCGGAGTCCAGTGTAGTTTGAATACGTTGGTTTTGTGGTTGTCATTTTGGTTTTTGTGGTTTGTTTGGTTGCCACTTTGTTTGTATGGTTGTGGATTTGGTTTGTTTGCATCTTTGACGTGCATCTAAGTGTCCTAAGCTGGGGGTGTATTCTTCAAGTTGAGGTAGGGTCGTGTTTACAGAGCGGGTCCCAGCAGAGCCCGGATCCCTGACCCTCGCATTCCAGAACCACTCTAATCGTCTCCGTCTGGTGTTCTCTTTGCCTTTGCCGCATCACTCTTGTTCAGCCCCATGGTTCCGATACAACTTTAGCCCCGCCCCCGTTTGTCAATCTTTTGACTGTAATGTTGAACTAACTTGTTTTTGAGCTGGGGCTCCATTTTTTTTCTCCCTTGCTATTGGTTGTTGTTCTCTCACAGTGAGCTCATTCGGGGCTGTGGTCATAGATGTGTAAATGAGAACCAGAAGACTTTCTCAGGGTGAGGCACACACATCCCTTCTGCTCTCATTCCTCCGCTCGCTACTTTCTTCCCGCCCTCCCTCTTCTGTTCTTCTTTCAGTCCAGGCCCTTTTGACTATGTGAAAGAAAGCATTCCTGCCTTTGAATGTCCAGCGAGTAGCAGATGCTGAACTGGCTCTGTAAGCCGATCCTCTTAGCCATGTCCTCCGCCATTTGGCCAGGTGTTTTAGTTTTCTCACAGCTGCCTGACACGTGATGTGAAGGCCTGTGGAGGGTTGGGGGTCTTGTTGTGATAACTATTTTAAAGTCGTTGTAAAAGGCTAGAGGTCGACTGTGACAACAGTATGGGACGGTGGAAACGCTGTGCAAGCTACCAGGGTAGTGCAAGCTTTCAGCCCAAACTTTGCTCAAGTGATGTTTGGATTCTGGCCATCTGGGCCATTAGGACACAAACGGTCAGTAATAGCAGGCCTGAGGGCTGTAAGGCAAGCCGCTACCCAGGTCAGCACTTCCCATATGTATGTATCAATATCCCTCAAGAGAACCATGCTCCAACCGTAACTGTAGTGTTTAGGCTGTGACAGAAAGCGTGTAGTCCATGCAGGAGAATATTGACCATCTGTCCTATCAAATATGGCTCGGATGAAGGGACTGGCTGTTAATGTATAGAAATTGATTAGCTGACGAAAGCGTGACCTCACATTTTTCACGTCCCTAAACCCAGTTAAGTACATTTTGTGTCACAAACACAATAAAACATCACCTCATTGGCAGAGGTAACTCCACCAACTTTACTTCCTTGTTGTCAACCTTTGAACCTTCTTTATAAAATAATAGCTTCTGAAATACAATCAGTCATTATAAACTATGATGCACGCCCGTTGCCTACTGCAGGTTTCCACCGAGCTGTAATAAACACTGATCAGGAACCAGGAAATCCTCTTAGAGGATGTTTGTTTTCCAGGAAAAATACAACAATGTGTTTTTTATTTAAATGTATCCCTTGAGACAACGCTTAACCTAAAAATAGTCACATTAAAAAAAAAACTTAACCCAGTTGCTTGGTGAAAGCTTACATAAAGTCAACGCATGTGGATGCTCGATGATTTTCTGAATGAGGCGGTCTTTGGTTTACGACGTCCTTGAGTTACACTGTATCGTGTATTGTATCTTTTTTTGTTATCATTTTCATTATAGCTTGATGGTTTTATTACTGTTCCTACTGTACTGCTACATTTTATTATTGTCTGATTAGTGTTCCGACTAATACCAAAACTTGGTTTACATCGCATACATAGGAACGGATCGACGTCGTAAACCGAATACCCCCTTTAAATTATAATGTGGTCTGGACTTTGGAAGTGTCTTTTCAGTCAATGGAATGTCAACACAACCTCCGGCACCTGCATGCAACTTGAACCTGTTTGTGTTACAGATACAATGTCCATGCAGGTTGTAAAACCAGAATTTACATGATGCACATGAGGGGATTCCTTATTTGGGGAGGGCAAGATGTTCCCTGTCTTTCTCTGACATGTCACAGGGCCTGTAGTTTTTCCGCCACTCTCATTTTTATATACACACACCATCGAGCCTGGTCCGATCTGTGTTTGGTATTTCTGCTAGGGCAGCGTGACTTTGATGACACTTGGACTGTTTAAAGCCATCTGACTTGCCACGTCATCACAGATGTAAAATATGGCTCCAGCTTGTTTTTTTTCCACAGAGATAACCTCAAACCTGCAGATTATTACCTTCGCCTTATCAGTTCAATTGTCCTGAATGAGCAAGGAAGGCGTGTTCTCGTCTAACTAGAGAATAAAAAAGTGAACCAAGAACGGATTTGTAGACCTGGTGTTCATTTGACTGATACGAACTGGCTGTGAGAATGTTCAGTCACGAGCTGTGTGCTTCCCTGGCAGGAAGAACGTTTTGGGCCAAGGAGCTCAGGGAGAGGCAAAGGTTAATGATTAGTCCTGTGGTCTTACTGCACTGCGGAATGACAAGAAGCTGAAACTTTCTACCAAATACTAGCCAAGAAAAACAATAGAACAGTCCGGCTTTCAATCTGAGATACTAACATTGCTCAACTTGGTCACTAGTGAACTTTCACCGTTGGTCTGTGAGCTTTATTTGTCGGGTGGCTCAGCCAGACCTTGAACTCTTAACTTGATAACGAGAAGTGCTATAATTAGCAACTTAGCAGGACGTACAACAGGATCTACCGCACATCCTCAAATTGTGGCACATGAAAATAAAGGACGCACTCAGGAGCGGGAAATATGTCTCAGTCTTAAAATCTTCTGTCGTAACCCAGAATGGTTTTAAACGCCGCCGCAGTCTTACTTTCATTCCTGTCCCCTATCGTAACACTCGTAGCTGAAAGTCTTTGGTCAACCCATCATAACTGAGTTTAAAAGAAAATCACAGCAAGTGCAAACGTGAATGCTCAAGAGCTTCTCGGGTATGTAAGCACCTGAAGCCATATGTGAGGACATTCAGCAGTTAGCACATCCTTTAATATATTCTTCTTCCTTCCTTTCCTCATTCAACATGCCCATCTCCAACCCATCTTTCATCTCTCCGGCTCCTTTTGTGAAAGCAGAAATGGGCGGAATGCCCGATCCGCCTGTAATCTGTAAATCTCCGGTTGACTGACACTCATGTCGCTACACATTCATGGCGGCCATCTTTACGTTGTTATCGCTGTATCATGCGCTCCATAATCTTGCTCTGATCCGAGACCACAGAAAGCCATTAAGCTTATTTATTTATTTTTCCTTTGCCTTTTTGACTCATCTCATCTCAGCCTCCATCCCATTCTTTGCGTGCGAGCTGAAGGCGGTGGAAACCTACAGACGAGGCTTCTTCTGTGGGGACACCAGCATAACGTATCCCTACGTGGAGCGGGAGGCCATCCCGGATGGCCTGCTCATCGCTGGCGGAATCGCCATCACCGGCCTCACGGTAAGACACCGACGATCCGATCAGCCTCGTTGCCTCGCGTTAACCACTTTGCTCATTTTCCTTTTAGATCGCACTCGGCGAATGTTTCCGGGTCCGTTTCCGAGGCGTACGCTCAAGATCGTTTGTTGGCAACGGCTATGTGTCGTGCCTGTACAAAGAGCTGGGGAGCTTCCTGTTTGGTTGCTGCGTGGGCCAATCGCTCACTAATATGGCCAAGTTGAGCGTGGGACGCCTGCGACCTAACTTCCTCTCTGTCTGCAATATCACTTACGCATCCATCAACTGCACGCCGGGCAGCTACGTGTCCCAGGTGACCTGCCAGCAACCTAACCACAAGATGGTCGAGGAGGCAAGGTGTGTGCGCATTATATCGCGGATGCAGTATGCAGCATCTTGGCTCATGGAGATAATCTTTGATGTCTTTCAGGAAGTCCTTTTTTTCCGGCCATGCGTCCTTCGCCATGTATACCATGCTCTATCTCGCAGTAAGTGACCTCTCGTTTACCTCCGCAAACTCTCATTCTCCGTCCCGGGCATTAGAAGGCAAACCTTCCGAGGCCAGGAACACCGTGTGCATCTCTTATCCAGACAAGTTAATTACACATGTGCAAACACTCCAAGACATGGACTGTTTTATATGATCAAGGATCCTGGTCATGAGGGAGAAGATGTTTGAAGGCTGCGAGTCTCCAAAGGCATCCCGCTTCCAGCCGGTGAGGCCGAGAGACAAGGAGGGAGGGAGAGAATGAGGAACACTGTTTTCCACGGGGGACATGAATAGATGAGGAGCCTATGGAGACAGAGGAGGCCTTGTTGTGGGACTTATTTAAAAAGGGGGTGGTAGTGAAGGACTGAATACGCCTGCTGAGAGATCGACAGGCTTCTTTCAGCGCAAGACACCCGCTCGCTCATGCCCCCCCCCTCCCTCTATCGTTTCATCCTTTTCTCACTACACTGCCCACCAGTCATTGGTGCACTGTGAGAGAGATGACAGTTACAGCAAGACAAAAGCACATCATTATTAATCTTGAAATATAAATATTCCTCTTGCTTCTTCAAGTAGTGATGGGTGACGGGATAAAATATGACTCAGAGATGAGTGAAGAAAGAATTTCCAAAGACTGTGGTTAACCTTGAGAGTTATGAAGAGGATCAGAAGCTCAATCTGAAAAGACATGGGTTACAGTTCTTCCAAAGTGACCCAGTTTCTCACAAGCATTTTTTTTTCTCTACAAGGTGAAGACGAACAAAAGAAGGAAGCAGGGTTGAGATTGTATTAATGAACTGACGCCCAGCTTCTCTTCCCGCTTTGCGTAGCAAAAGAAAAACAAGCCAACATTGAGGGTTTTCTGTGTGACCCCATGTCACATTTTGTCCTCTTCCTTGTCCTAGTTTTACCTGCAGGCTCGGTTGTCATGGCGAGGAGCTCGACTGTTGCGCCCTCTCATACAGTTCATCTTGGTGATGATCGCCATCTACACTGGGCTGAGCCGCATCTCAGACTACCGTCACCATCCGACCGACGTCCTCACGGGGTTTATCCAAGGAGGGCTCACTGCGTACTGGGTGGTATGTCAACGAGATAGATGTTTTGTTGATCAACATTCATTGAGGTTTTGTGCGCGCTGATCTTTGACATTCTTTTACTTCGTCACGTTTCTCAACTTTTTCCACTTCTAAGCATTTTTCTCTGGCCAAGGTTTTGGAACATATTTGGGTTTAATTGGATGTGTCGCTCTGCCATGAACCAAGGATTAATTCATAATCACTTTTTTTCCAGTCATAATTCAGGCATAGTTGTGAACACATTTGGATGAACTTTTTGTTTTTATCCAATCTTGGCTCTGGATGAATTTGCCTTGGGAAAATACATTGTGGTCTTCCAAGCCCGTGCATGTCGGGTTCATCGTTCAGGGGTTGGGCGAGTCCCTTCAGTTGCTTCTGAATCTTAAAGACGTTTTGGAAAAAATACATGCTTCCAACTTTGCGGGAACAAAATTGATAAACATTCCCTAAGACTCACTCCAACGTCTCGCCGAAAGCATTTTCAGAAAGAGGAGAGGTGTTCCAATACTCTGACCCATTTTGTGTACTTCCTAAATCTTCCTCACTCCAGCTCTCTAGCGGTGTTTCAAAAACAGCAGATGATTGACAGGCGCGCTTGGTCCTAATATGTTCACTGACATGCGCTGTATCTGTGCCTGCAGGCCTTCTACATCTCCTCCATGTTTAAGCCTTGCACCCGTCCAGACCTGTCTCCCACTAGCACGTCCTTGGAGAGTCCTCTTTCCAGCCAACAGACTGTGTGTTAACATAAGATGGCTCTGGAGAAGCGTCAAACGAAAGAGAGAGAGAGAGACACGACGAATGTCAAAGAATTTGCGAGAAGAAATTTTTTTTTGTTCAAGAAAGGGAATCGTTCCGAGGAGATGATTGACGTCGATGGAGAACAATCTTAACACACTGACACACACAAAGTGACACGGCAGCGATGTAACCTGCTCTCACATGTGAAACACAAGAAGCACATATGACTTAAAGTCAAACCCGTCCAGTGAGAACTGCGTAGTGATTTAGTTTTTTTTTGTTTAAAGTCTATTTTTCCAGAGGATTATTAGAAGCTGCTAATATTGATAGTTGTTTTTGTCTGTGGCGGAGGTCAAGTGTGCTTGGTCAGCCGTCCAAGCCGAACTTTGGTGTCTTAAAAAAAAAAAAAAAAGCCGTCTTTCTCCAAGATAGCACTCGGCTGCTGTGAATTGATGCCACGAAGCCTCCCATGTAAAGAGACAAACATTTGCTGATGAGAAACAAGCACTGGCGTAGACTTCTATAACCTGCTCGAATCAGGCTGCCCCTCCCACTACATTATCACAATAACTCCAAATGATATATATTGTTTCTGTACTAACCACTTTGACTGCGTCTCAGAGGCGGAGCGTTGACTGAATTTTTGCAACTTTTGCCCCCAGACTTGGCCTCTGAGCTGCACCTTGATTTGTGTGAATTCCTCTTTTCTTAGGAGCACTTGAACGTACATAACTGAACCTTGTAATGATTATAATCGATATTATATATTTTATGACAAGTTAAAAAAAGAAAAAGAATAATCCGTTTTTTTTTTCCCAGATGTTTAAGGCCACATTGAAAGTGAAGTATTTACTACTACTTGTATTTGAAAACAGTCATAATTACAAGAATAAAGTTTTGTAACATTACAAGAATAACCTTTGTACGAGTGTACACTTGAGTTTCATAGTGAATGAAATTTTATTCTCGTAGTTTTCCTTTTCATTGTGGCCCGATGACTCATTTGTGGTTTTGGTTCTCCCGTGAAATGATAATTATTCCAATTGAATGTAAATAGTTCGCGTCATTTTATAAACCACACAATTTCACGCGTGTTAATTTGTGTGACCATGTCGGTGTTTTCTTTACATGTATGTATGTTGATCAGGTACAGACATATTTGTGTTATAACAACTAGACTGAGCCATAGAAAGCTATTGTTGTTGTGTTCCCCCATATTGTCGTCTGTGAAGGCCAGAAAGGCACAAATAACCACTGTACTCGAAAAAAAGAAAAAAAAAAAAACCAAACCAATAAAAGGAATGGTGAATGTTACTGTGCGATCGCCTTTTTTTTTGTTGCTCTTTGTTAATTTGAGGAAATATGATCAAGAAGAAATTAGTATAATTGATTGTTTTAACTTTGTGTTGTGTTAGGAAGGTCCTACTTTTCCTCCATTCTTTTTCCCCTTCCCTGCTTTTCTCCTTTCAGTCCTTTTGGAGTGCACTGGAGCATGATGGACCCTTTTAGGGGGTCATGCTACCATGGAGATGCAGAGTCTGATAGAGATTGGGGCTTCTGAGGGCATTTTCTTTCACTTCCCTCGACCCCCATCCCTCGCTCTGATCCACTTTCAGGCAGAGGAAGGAGAATAAAGGGCAGATCAGATGGGGGGGGCAGCTTTAGTTAGCTGGGAGACATACAAGATGGAAACGCAGTCCACTAATGAAGGGAAGGGAGGCGTTGGCAGAGCGAGATGGGGCGGGGTATCGGGAAAGAGTGAGGGTGATGTGTGGGGGTGGGCTCCTGGGTGGGAAGGAATGTGATCATGGTTTTGAGGCCTGTTTTGTTTTAATAATACTGTAACTAGGGAGACATGTTTCATTCCACAGCGATTTAAATATGCCCGTGCTTGTGTGTCATCTGCCTGTGTGTGATGCGTGTCGGGCCGCTTGAGTGAACATACGGTCAAACAACAAGTGGCGAGATGCAGCACGTGAGCGGCTGGCTATTTTACGTCATATAAATATACTTGAGGCATTAAAAAAAAAAAAAAAGAGTGAAGATGGAAGAGCAAAAATGAAGGTACTTCACTTTATGGGGTGAATGCGTTGTCACATGCTCTTCTAAAATACAAACACCAGCCTACGCTCCCTCATAGTTTGCTTTTGGGAATTCCTTGATAAGATTTGGAATTAACTCAGGCAGGTAGCAAAAATAGACTCTGCTGTGCCAGGAAGTGTTGATTCATTTTGATGTGCAGATAAGGATACTGCTGGAGGCACGTAGCTCACCTGGGAGGGACACCTATGTCGTAGTTGTTTAAATGATAGCATCACTGAGGCATTGGGAACTCTGCCAAATTCCATTTGCTCAGGTCTGTCTCATTTTCAAGTGTTGAAAGGTAAATAAGTTTACCTCCTACAAGGAAAAGGGGATGGGGAGAACTTAAAGAACAGCGAGCTGAAGTGAAAATAGAGTATGGAGTTGATCTTTCTACGTTTTGGAGGATATTGGACTCCTGCTAGTTCATTCCAGGAGTTTGTGATTCCACATCGAAGCACATCTTTTTGGACTCACTTTAAGAATGAAGATTCAATTCAAGACCTCAAACTTTGCTTCAAATTTCTGAAGCAAAGTTGCCCACAATGTCTTAATATTGAGATTCACAGGGAAGTTTCTAACCAGCTAGCAAGCTAAATAACAAATGGAATAGTCGGTATAGCTAACTGCAGGCTAACTAGCTAGCTAACTGACCTAATTTCTCGTCAAATCTTTAAGTCTAGTGGCCACTGTCAAACGCCAAGACAAAAAGCACGAGCAACCCTCCTGGCAAATCAAATATTAGGAACCCGGGAGCTACGCCAGCTTTTTATCCAGCCGTAATAGAATTAAACCGGATTAAGAGACTCTTTAGTATGCTCAAGTCGAGGCCTGCTCCCCTTGCCTCACTTGCTGCTTTGCATAATTTTGACGGTGTCAGTGAATGTATTGGTTCTTGTCATTAGCATTGCAGGCGGGAACCCCGGCTTGGCACAAGTCAGTGAAAAGAATCAGCTAGCCGGGGTCTGGGGCAGACATAATGTGGTCTTCTTGGTCTCTGCGATGGATTTCAGATACTCTAGAATCAGCACATGCCTAATTTTTATTAGGCCTTGATCGCTGCCAAATGTGGAATCCTAGCTAAGTATTCATGTTACTGTGAGACGTTCGTCACATAGGCGACGGGAAATGCCCTATACTGCTAGTTAATCAGCGTGTGCATAGCTGCAACACAATACTATCTGATTAGGACAGTGTCATTGCGCTATCTGATCAGGATCCTATCGGTCCACTGAATGCATGCTGCACAGCCCTGTGGCTTTTTGTTTTTCCATTTCTTTTTTTCAACTCAAAGAGTTGAAAGGCTCACATTTGAGCCTGTCTCTTTGATGCTGCTAATATTAGCAAAACCACAACAGTTGCCGATTTGGGAGGAAATGTAAGGCCTTGCACAAACACACAACGTACGGACAAATGACCATTTAATTTGGAATGTTGAGTTGCACTGAATTATGAGGTTGACGTGCTAAGATGTCACGCGCACGAGCCTAAATGCAAATGTTTGCCTTTGCGTTTCTTTTCAGCCATCATAATCTCAGTTTGTTATGAAGTACGCCAGACGTCAAATGGAGCAGAAATTGTATGCACAAGTCACTATTTATTTATCTATCAAATTGTCTACACAAGTTACCTGATAAAGACAAAGGCGCCCAACACGTTCAGGTTGACCTGGAACATCCCTTTGAAGAAGGTTCAGGTGATTTCCCGCCGACCATCCGTTTCATGTTGCTCTGAAAACAAACCGCGATAAAATATGTTGAAAATACCTCTCTGGGAAAACGGATGAATTGGATTTTTTTTTCAGAATGGTGGCAACGCAGCTGCATTTTGATGTGACGAGCTTTTAATAAAACAAGCTTATCTAGGAGAACGTAGACAAGACGTGCTGGCGGAGATCCACCAGTATTTTATTTACACTGCACGTCTCGAGAACAACTGACGTCTGCTGCAGTGTGTGCGTGTGTGTTTATGCTTGTTCTGTAACCCTCAGGCTGCTGAGGGTAGACTGGAATGCAAAAACACCGTCATGTGAATAAAAACAATAGGCAGGATCTGGGAGGTGTCAGCGACAATGGCAGTGGAGGAGATGGAGGCGCATGATTTGGGTCTTCAAGGTTAGCGAGCAGAGTAGCCAAAAACGGTGCGCACGTGTCTCTAATAGTGCGTCGTTAATGTTAACACAAACTGGCCGCCCATAGAAAGGCACTTGAACAAACTGACTAGTCAGGAAAACATATTTTTTTTTTATTAATTTAATAACTAGGGAGTGGAGCTCTTTACAAGCCCTAGGCTTCATCTCCCTCCTTGCACAGTTATTGATATAATAATATGTGCTAAACAATAAACTAACTAACTTTCCAGCAAATAAAGGAACATTTCTTCAATAATTTGAAAATAAGTGGAAGTTCACAATATCAACAACAAATTCAATTAACATGATTTTCTTTTGGAACATCTTATGAAAAGAACAACCCAGAAATGAATGTGTTCCTCTATTTATTTTTTGTAAATTATTTAGTTTCTTGAAAAAGGCCATTTTTAGCGCAATATTATACGCACAAGAGTCGGAAACTTAATAGTGTGAAAAATGACGCTGATGTATTTTATGCAGGGGAGGACACAGCGTGCGTCGGAGCGTTAATGTTTGCTTTGGACTTCCTGTGAATGAGAGGACGATCGCGTGTGAGAGAAGAATGCACGCGGCACGGAAGTGCACAGAGTGTTGGAAAAAGGGGGAAAAAAACCCAACAACAACAGGGGGTTGCATGGACAGCAAAGTGTCTCTTTGGCAACAGCGACGCAACAATCAAGTGCTTCAAAGACGATGTTTGGACATGTGGAGTGGGATGCAGGTTGAATTTATCAGTGCAGCCGTGCTTGGAAGACTGCTGACTATCCGTAATGCGATTCCGTCAAAAGGTCAAGTGTGAACGCTGACATGATGCAGCAGGGCCGAAGTGAAACAAAAAGTAGGTCCTGAACTCGGGCTGAAATTCAAATAGAACGGAGAGAATCAACAACACCATGCATCTAGCCTGCACACATCCATGTTACATAAAAATAATCAATACAAACAAATCGCCTTCCTATGAGGCTCATGCTAGCATATTAGCTTAGCATACCTACATACCACTCAGTAAGAAGAAGTTGAATGGCAGTAGTATTTTTTTATTTGTTTGTCATCCCTCTCTTAAAACAAACAGTCGCTTTCCTGAGGCAAAGGGGCAACAGGTGGACCGCAGTGGATTTTTACGACGGATAGTTTAGAGTCTTTTGGCGCAATTGTGAAACAATGTCACGGCTGCCGGTGACCGTTATTAGTGTTAACCTGAGGTGCTGGTGAGTTATGGTTGCCTCTGTCCTGTAATTATGTTTTCCCTTCCTCTCGCTTGTGGAGAGAGATGATGACGGCAGTGGAAAAGCCTGTGAAGGCGAGCTCCACTCGGGGAAGATGAGGAATGATGGCGGTGACAGGGAAACAATCCCAAGTGTGGATGTGCAGAAGTACCCTCTTGTCTGTCTAGACGGCCAGCAGCTGTCTTCGACAAGAGCCGGCATGTGTGCGAAATGTTTAGGAAGATGGCAATCTGAAAGTCAACTATTTAAAAGAAAAACAAAAAAGTGTTGGGGTATCTTAAACGGGTTTATAGCAATCTTGTCTGGTTAGGTTATAAGTAACTCTGCCTATGTCCTGTATCTAGCAAGTTAGCTAAAGTAAATCTACATTAGCTGGAGAGAAACTTCTGCAATAATTAATTTTTTTTCATCATCAATTTCACAAGCAACAAAAAATGGAAATGTCTGCTCTGGTGGGTTGTTGTTGGTTTTGTGTGTGTGAGGTCTGGAGACAAGAACAATAAATGTTAGATGATGTTAGCGACAAGCGCTAACACTATCTATGCATCCATTCTCTGTACCGCTTATCCTCACAAGCATAGCTTGTTAGCTTTAGCTAACGTTAAAAAAAGTGCTCATTCCTGTATTTCAAAATGAATTCTGGCCATCATTGCTTATCATTGACTTTATCACTTCCATTTTTGTTTCAATGCTAGTGGGCCAAATTTCAATATCTTCCACGATCTTGGCCTCGGACTTACTGACCAAGCAAGCCATAGCAGGGATTTAACAGGTGGATCGAATAACTAATTTTCATCATTTTGGTATCCCAGTTAAAAAAAACTGTTGCTTCCGATACTCTTTCCCCCCATAATGCATTTGAATGCAGTGTGATCCTCTCGTTCTGTTTTCCGTTTTCGCTCTCCAGTTTTCCAGGTGAGTGCCCGATTGCTGCGCTGATCCGTGGCAAAACCAAACATAACGCTTTGTTTATTTAACCACAGGACTCAGCCGAGTGTGAAAAGCTACGCAAGGTGCTGCCCTAACCAAACAGAACAGTGATAGACGTTCCGACCTGACTGCCATTTTTACACCACGGCATCGGCTTGCCATTTCCAGAGGCCCTGATGCTCTCTACCTTCCGTCATGTCGGTCGTAATTTTAATTGTAAGTTGATGAACGGCAGAGGCGGAAAAGTGTGCCAGAATATAAGCTTCCTCTGCGTACAGAGCCGATGTGTGTTAAAGCATATTTACACGAGACGCCAAGAAAACAACAGAAGGTCTCAGTTTAAAAATCTCAATTGTTTCTGAGGGGATTTGCCTGCACAATGCAGGCCTTTATTAACGACCGCGAGGCTGTAACAAGACACGCTCACACGAACTTTAGCCTACACCAAATACAGGGGTGAGACTTGAGCCAGTCGTGAAGTAGCTAGCTTTGATAGAGTCGAGGCCGATTGAAGCGGCTCCCCTCATTCCCTTTAAAATCAAACACGCGTTAACATTGCCGAAGCTGAAATTGATTGTGCACGGCATTGGCGCATGCAAAGCAAGTTATGTGGGCAATTGGTGACTGCCTTGCACCCGTGACCTTGTTTTTTAAGACCTTAATTTTAAGATGACACTAAGTGGTTCAATAAATTCATTTCTACCATGATCAATTAAACAATTCGCTGTTCAGAAAATGGATGTAGGGATATTTATCATGAAACATTCATTGACGCTAAACTTGGGTCAGAAAGAAAATTTGACAAATATGTATTTTGATTTGCTCTCACTGTCTAGTGTTGTTTCAGGAGGAAGCAAGAATGAGAAGAGAGAGAAAGAGAGAGAGAGAGAGAGAGAGAGAGAGAGAGAGAGAGAGAGAGAGAGAGAGAGAGAGAGAGAGAGAGAGAGAGAGAGAGAGAGAGAGAGAGAGAGAGAGAGAGAGAGAGAGAGAGAGAGAGATGAGAGAGAGAGAGAGAGAGAGAGAGAGAGAGAGAGAGAGAGAGAGAGAGAGAGAGAGAGAGAGAGAGAGAGAGAGAGAGAGAGAGAGAGAGAGAGAGAGAGAGAGAGAGAGAGAGAGAGAGAGAGAGAGAGAGAGAGAGAGAGAGAGAGAGAGAGAGAGAGAGAGGGAGAGAGAGCGAGAGAGAGGGAGAGAGAGCGAGAGAGCGAGAGAGAGAAAACAGGCCCTGAGGAGGAGAAGAGCCAATAGGCAGAACAAGTTGAACTTGAGGCCACACTTCAAACAGAGAGTGTTTTTTGACAGAGATCCCTCTCATGAGGCTATGCCGGAAAGTGGATTTATAGAGCCAAGCAACATGTACCTCCGGATAGCCACGGAAAAAATAAAAATTCAATTCCCAAATTATATTTCCAGGATTTATGAAAGAAATGAGGAAAACAAATGAGGAAATCAGCTGACAGCGCTTGCATCTACAAAAAGCTTTTGGTGTTCGGAATCTTTTTTTTTTCTTCTCAACTTTGACTGAAGAGGGGTTTTGAAAGCGTTCTCATTAGAATGGAAAAGTAATCATTTCATTCCTATTGGTAAAAACATTTTAAAGGGAATTTAAAACAACAACAAAAATCAGGTAATGACCAAACACAGCTCACTCATTTTCTGTGTTTGGTCACGTGACGTTCACAAGCTGATCCTTTGGGCACTGTGATGTCATTTGCGGTCGGCAGCAAGTGGCAAAATGGCCGCCACTTGAGATAGATAAAAACAGACGAGTTTTGCTCATATTCTACAAATGCAATTTTAGACTTATTATGGCAAAGAAAAGTTTTGACTTGACTTACTCTTTTTTTGAAAAAAAAAAGTAAATATTGTTTTCTCTTTGTATTTGCTGTTTTAGTCCGACTGAGTCCAAATGAAGTTTAGCGGAGAGCAGCCAGCACTTTTGTTCCAATACTGCTCAGAATTCTCAGTGTGGCTTGGCCTCGCCACTGACTCCACAACTCACACGCTCTCAAATAGCGACCACTTGTTCTTTTCTAACTCGGGCTCATAACATTGAAGCTTTTTCGCTTCTTTTGTGGCTAATCTTTCCAAATGCCAGGCCCTGAATTTGGCTCGCGACCAAAGTGCTGCAGCAACGTGATGGGCGGACAAGAATCGCCACTCGCATTGTAATTACTTACCCTGAATGTGCTTTATTTAATTAAGAAACTCACAGAGCTGGGGTTTCAAGGATGGTGAAGTTGTTAAGTGGAGGGAAGGGTGAGGGGGAGGCTAGATGGAGTGATGGAGGGAGGCAAGTGGATGGAGTGATAGAGAGGGGCCCACATCTAGTGACACAGACGATGGTTTGTGTTTTGTCGGTGGACCAGAGAAGATGCGCTCTCAATGAAGGTGGATCCTGCATTATCGTAGCACACGGTGTGTGTGTGTGTGTGTGTGTGCCCAACAGAGGCCTCACTATCTGCTGTCATGTAATAGTTTGCTAAATTCTTGCGATTTCTTCTGTTTTAGGTTGCAAAAATATACAAATGTGCTTTGATCTGCTTCATTTTGTGATTACTAGTCATCTATTTTTTAAAGCTATCTAGCTAAATCTACCATGCGTACTTTTGGAATATGGGAGACAACGCGAGACCATGCAAAGGGGTGGATGTGATAACCACTGTGTTGCCTTTTTCGTTATTTTAAGGAATATATTTTAAGTGAAGTAATGTATCTTAAATTCCATTATATGATATAAAGGAAAGATGAAGACAAATTAGTAACAGTTGTATACATGTCCTCGTATTTGTCATGTTGTTCAATAGAGCTTACATACATACTGTACTTGACACTTAAAGTTGGACTCAAGTGCAAGGGCACCCCCTGGTGGCCAGTCACAAAAAGGGGTGTCAAACTCCTTTTCTCGGGGGCCGAATCCTTACATCAGGTGTCCCCAAACTTTTTCCTGTGAGGGCCACATAACTTTTCCCTTCTTTGATGGGGGGCCGGTGTCAGTTTGTAACGATGCACAATCTTAACAGATAAAAGTTCAGCTCAGTTGTCAGAGCAGAATCTCTCTGACACATATGAGCAGTCTCTTAAAGTTCTTGTGTTCCTTCCTTATAATCCTTTTGTAGGTTCCAGTAGGCTTGTAGACACCGCTGTCTTTTTTGTTAAAGTTTGATAGTGCGTCATAGTCTGGAGTAAAATTTGTTGTGGCAATTCTTAGGCGAGATCCAAGGTGTTGGTCCGTTTACCTCGATCTGTGACGGGTTGATGTTGACGTTCATGTGGCTGAACGTCACGTCGCGTACGTCGAGCCAAATTGGCCACTCTCGTTTAAACGCTCGGCACTGTGTCCACCTTGCTTTTCCTTGGGCGACTCATTTTAATGGAAGGATTCCAGGGGAAGGTTTGTGGGTGGCTTTAGCGCAAAACTGCATCTGAAAGCTCAGCGCGCGAATTACAAGAATGCTGTCGTCACAGCCCACGCTCTAAATTCGGGACTGATACAAATAGAGCGCGAGTGCGCCATGTCCGTACACGCACTTGTGAGTGTGCACCGAGCTTTCTGACACGGCTTCTGGTAGTAAATGCGCAGGCGAGCGCTTCCTTATCTACTGGGGAAACGCAGTCATTGCAGGCAAAATTTATTTATTTATTTATTTATTTTAAATTGTACCCATGTATAATGCGCACCCCAGATTTTAGGACACTAAATTAGTTAAATTTTGCGCATTATACACAGAAAAAAACGGTAATAATTATTTAAAATAATTTGTTTTAATAGGTTTATGCTTACATCATAAGCTTGGCGCGAAGCGGACGTGACGATTAACGGGTTGCGCCACTTCCCTTCGAAGAGCTAGCTAGCGTGAACACGTGTGACATTACACCACTTCCAGCAGTCGTGCGGGCCGTTCCAAGAGCAAGTTAGCGCAAAGACAGATAACAGATAATCATTTACTGATTTAAAAATGAAAACAGAGAGGATTGTACTGTTTTTGTTGACTATTTGCTTGGTCAGCGTAAACCAAGGTAAGCCCAAACATTTTTCTTTTTCATGTGCTTGGTGTGTAGCTAAGGGGAGTAGCTAACCAGAAACCAGAACCTTCTAGTAGTTTCTGTGGAGCGTAAAAAAGTGTCCTGCCGTGAAATTCAAACCAAAGGAGGCTATTTCTACGAAATTGATCCTTGTACAGAGGGTAAAATTGTCATTGAACAAAATTATTATGCCTCCTTATAGTTCTGATTTAGCAACAAGATGTGATGGACACATAAACTCCTAGTATTATACTGTACTTTATTGTAACAACAAGAAAAAAAAACTATAATAATAATAATAATAAATATATTCCTTCATTGTTATGACCCTGATCTGAGGGTTTTCACATGTATTGGAAATGAGCGTTTTAAATAAATACGACTTATACTATAACTTTTTTCCACCAATTATAATCTCTGCTGCTTGGGAAGGTTGAAATAAAGGTTAATCACACAAAATCCAGTGTCCTTTTTTGCGTGGGGATAGATATCTAAATATGATAATAGTACAGTATATAGAACTATATTAAAAAAGACTGTGCTGCATATGTGAGAATGGAGTCCAAATTTATGACGCAGTGCAACAAAACTGTATAAATAAAAAGCAATCTTGTGAGAAAACGGCAAATCAAAAACTGCCCTTGGAGATTTTTTTTCAAATTAATAGATATTATTGCCACTATTATTTTCAGGCTTTCCACCATTTAGTAATTAATAAATACGTTTAAAACAAGTGTCAACCTTGATATGGCCCGATGTATGGCGGCCATTAACTTTACACAACCACACGAGGGAGAAAGACCGAGTTCAATTTTAGTTCAATATTTCCTGGGATCTGCAGGGCCTTAATTTGTCAATGGCTCTCTATTTTAAGATTTCCTTTCATGTACAAAGACCTTGAGGGAAACCGACTCTTTGACCTGGAGAGTGTTTCCAGGTCGGAGGCTTAGTTTGGTAGATGTTTGTGTAGAAATACAAATAAAAATATTCTCAACAGGGGTGAGCGCGTGGCCACAGCTTTGGTGTTTTGCCACCCGGGTTTCTTCGGTGAAAGTAGTCTAATATATTTTTAAACAACATCTTAAGTGAACACAGTCTCTTGTGCAGCATTCTTAAGGGGCCTGGATGGATGAAGAACAAGCCCCTCCACGCTGTTTGATCTTGATCTCAAAGTTAGTGACATTTTAGTTCAGAACAATTATTTAAAATAATTGAAATTTTAGTTCAGAATATCCATCCATCCATTTTGTATACCGCTTGACCCCACGGGCGTCGCGGGCGTGCTGGAGGCTATCCCAGCAGTCATCGGGCAGTTGGCAGGGCAACTGATTGTTGTTCAGAACAAATGATTTATTTGGATAGGTTTATGCGCACGTGATTATAGGCGCGGCTAGAAGCGGACGTGAGGATCCAACTTCCTGTATGACGTATGGAGAGGATCAAGGCAGGTGACAAAAAAAAAAAAGAACGCGGTGACACTTCAGTAGTACGGACTTTTCCACTAAGAGCTAGCGCGTACGCAAAACATTAACAGATTTAAAAATGGAACCAAAGCTGATTGCATTGTTTTTGTTTCTTTTTTACT
Organism: Syngnathus typhle; assembly: GCF_033458585.1. Lineage (NCBI taxonomy): Eukaryota > Metazoa > Chordata > Actinopteri > Syngnathiformes > Syngnathidae > Syngnathus > Syngnathus typhle. The sequence continues at coordinate 6,214,453 of NC_083754.1, forward strand.
TTGTCAGCGCAAACCAAGGTTGGCTCAAACATTTCAATTGTTCATGCTTTAAGGGGAATGACGAAATATTCTTCTCGTAGATTCTGTGCAGGATGAAGTGTCTTGCCGTAAAATTCAAGGCAACGAAGGCTGTTACCACAAATTTAAACGTTGCCCAGGGGGTCAAATTGACGTTAAGCAAGACAAGGTATTTGGATTTCAAACTTATCTCTTATGTTATTGTTGTTTTTTACCGATCTGACACTGATCCATTGAACTTCTGTTTGCTAACAGACTACTATTGGCCATGCCGACTTCATCAAGAATCCGGCCAGCATTACATCCGATGAATGTATGAATGAGAGTGGTATTTTCATAAACTACGGCAGGAACATTTCAGTAGTGTACCACAATTGCAGTGTAAGTTATGTTATTTCCATATTGTTTTAAACTTGTCTGTAAATTTATGTGATTTTTTTGGAATCGTGGATATCTTTTGCATTTCAGGGGGTGCCTGAAGATAGCACAGATTTCTATTGTACTCATGATACTTCAATGAATGGTGAGTTTGGAACTGGTCTGAATCATGAAATGCCTAAAATTACGCCTATCTAACAATTCAAAACTGTGATCTGTATGTTAGGAGCGCTCGGAACCAGTAGCAAGCCTAATGTAACTCATCCTATTGCCAATGATACTTCAAAGAATGGTGAGTTTGGGACTGGTCTGAGTCAGGAAATGCCTAAAATTACACCTATCTAACAATTCAAAACTGTGATCTGTATGTTAGGAGCGCTCGGAACCAGTAGCAAACCCAATGTAACTAATCCTATCGCCAATGATACTTCAAAGGATGGTGAGTTTGGGACTGGTCTGAGTCATGAAATGCCACGGATGAAAACGGTGTGGAACCGTGTTCGTGGTCCTTTGGTGGTCGTGGTCGTGGCCCTGGTCCTGGTCCTGTGCGTCAAGGGGTAATATGAAACTTTTCTACATTTGTTCAGTAAAGTTATTGGCGATGACCGCGGAAACAGCACAGAGCAAGTTGACAGGCGGGCGCCACCCAACAAGCCATATGCAATACTTATTTTAAAGGAAAATTACTTTCACTGACCGCGGAAAATTATGGATTACTCTATTATCGAAATATGAGATTCATTTGGTAATCGATGTTTGTTGATTAATCGATTCATTTAGACACCTCCACATGACACATAATTTATTCCCCTCCAGGAGGAGGGAACCAGACAACCATGAGGGAAACAATATAGAAATGGAGCCCTTACAGTAAGGCCTTTTTTTGTTAAAAAACAAACCAAAAAAACCCCGAATTAAATTGGTGTTTATTGTTGCCGCTTGTGTCTGCAGGGATGTCGTTGAGCCTGATCAAGCTGCCTCAGCTTAAGGTTAGGTTGGACTTGTTTCTTCTCTGCCAGTAAGTCAAATTTTCCGCAGGTCTTTAAATGCTAACCATTCTATCTTCATTTTATACATTCATCATTTCATTTTGTTTGCTTGTTTGTTTAGAGCATTGGTGTGGAATCAAAGGCAGAGAAGAGGAAAACGCTGTGCTTGTTGCACATAAGAATAGCAAAAGGAATATATTAGTAATACATATTAGTAATTAATAATACTTTATTATTTTGCCTCCTTATAGTTCTGATTTAGCAACAAGATGTGATGGACACATAAACTGCTAGTATTATACTGTACTTTATTGTAACAACAAGAAAAGAAAACTATAATAATAATAATAATAATAATAATAATAATAATAATAAATATATTCCTTCATTGTTATGACCCTGATCTGAAGGTTTTCACATGTATTGGAAATGAGCGCTTCAAATAAATACTACGACTTATCCTATAACTTTTTTCTACCAATTGTAATCTCTGCTGCTTGGGAAGGTTGAAATAATGGAAGATGGATATCTAAATATGATAATAGTACAGTATATAGAACTATATTAAAAAAGGCTGTGGTGCATATGTGAGAATGGAGTCCAAATTTATGACGCAGTGCAATAAAACTGTATAAATAAAAAGCAATCTTGTGGGAAAACGGCAAATCAAAAACTGCCCTTGGAGGGTTTTTTTTCAAATTAATAGATATTATTGCCACTATTATTTTCAGGCTTTCCACCTTCTAGTAATTAATAAATACGTTTAAAACAAGTGTCAACCTTGATATGGGCTGATGTATGGCGGCCATTAACTTTACACAACCACACGAGGGAGAAAGACCGAGTTCAATTTTAGTTCGATATCTCCTGGGATCTGCAGGGCCTTGATTTGTCAATGGCTCTCTATTTTAAGATTTCCTTGAGGGAAACCGACTCTTTGACCTGGAGAGTGTTTCCAGGTCGGAGGCTTAGTTTGGTAGATGTTTGTGTAGAATTCCAAATAAAAATAATCTCAACAGGGGTGAGCGCGTGGCCACAGCTTTGGTGTTTTGCCACGCAAGTAACTCTTGGACGAGTTTGGTGGGGTTCACCAACAAAAGCTGTCACTTCTACGCTCGAGTGCATGTAATAGCTCCACATGAGCTAATTAGCCACCAAGCAGCTTGTAATGATGCAGCCACATTTCGGAACAGTCAGGGGGAGCAGCTTCCCCCAAAGTGTTCATGGCACATTGAAAGCAATCCACCCTGTTTTATTCCCTCCCGTAAAATAGACATAAAACAAAAGTCACCTAAAGGTCACGTTCTTTTCTTAAGCAACTCTCATCACAGGTGTCTTAATAAAAGATTTCATTCTTAAATGATTCATTTTACAACAAGCTTCCACATAAACCGGGCACCCATTTTGATTTCCAAAACATTGAACTAACACTGATTTGTGCAAATAACTTACCTTTTAGTTGTGTAGTCTTACGTCTGGACAGAATATTGATGCCACAATAAATTAAAGTCCGGCTAACTTGCATAGATAATTTCTGAAACAGGCAGATAAAAAAAAAGACTTAGTGGTTGTTTAAATTCACTTGGTTGCTGGGCCTGTACTAAAAAAAAACCCAAACATTTAGCATAGAAACCATTAAAAAGTACATTTTCTGTGTCACCAGGTGCTTTGCAATTAGTGCTTCCATAAAACAAGAAATCTTTATAATACAAATGAGAGCAACTAGCAGTGGCTCTTTGGACCACACTAGTGCTAAAACATTTATATATTTTTTTCTGACAATATAACAAAATGTACTCACAGTCCCACTTTAATTGAATTTGTCTCTCAAAAACCACCATCCTTTCTGGTTGAGCGACTCTAGAAACAAACCCGGTGGCTAAGCTATTAAGCTTGAGTTTCCGGCATTATTTACATGGCAAATAAACATGGTAATGTGCGTTTCAATTAAAAATATTTACAAAAAATTACGTGTGCAAAATGTACCGCCTAAAAATGACACAAACAAGCTACACGAGGTGCTAACAAGTTACCTTGCATCAACGGAGGATGAATGGCGATGTACATCACGTGACCACTCACAATCACCTGCAGTGCGTCCTGGGCATTTTGTTAGTCATCAAAATAAAGATGCATTCACGAGCTAAATTAAAAAAAATAAACGAGTGGCAACAGTGGTATTTGCAGGGATGTAAAAATGATTTAAAGACACCCATTATTCTTATAGTTGTTATGCTAATTACTTAGGTTGAAACTGAAGCATGACGTCATTGCTTTTAGTATATTACGCTATTGGGCACATTAGGTAGACACACTATTACGTACAAAAAAAAAAAAAAAAACAACCAAAGAAACATTTTTCCCTCCTTTCAAATAGTCTTTAAGCCGTGAAGAACCACTGAAGAGCTATTTCATTGTTGTCCTTATCAAAAAAAAAAAAAAAAAGCTTACTTTTGATTGACATTTTGAAATGGTTGACTGTGCACTGTAGCTAATGAAGCATCCAGTGAGTTTACAAAGCACGTGTTATCATTACTCTGGTTGCAAAAGGCAACAAACAAAACAAACAAACAAACAAACAAACAGACAAACAAACAAATAAATCTTCATATCGGATGTACTTCAAAGAAGTCGCCGTCTTGTTTTTAACGTTGCTGGGCCCACAGATGCTCAGCACAATGCGTCTGCAACCTGCAGACGAGGCACATGCATAAAACATGAGCCTTACATTAGTCACTCTCTTCATTTATATGAATCGTGAGGCAGGCGAGTTGCACGCTTACATGCATATTGTGGATGCTGTAAAAAATTTATTCCATCACGTGCACACAGTCAGGGCACTCAAATACACAAGTCAAAGGCAGTTTCTTTATGAGCTGTATATATTTAGATTTGCACTTCATATATGATTTTGACAAGCTACATAGCAACAACATGATCATTGACTTAGTACCGACATACACGTACACCTGTCTTGAAAAAGATGTATTCATTTTAACTTTGGATATGCAGACTCCTTCATCCTTAAACACAATGGCTGGCGACTACAAGCGAGCGCTCCGGAAATCTAAAAGCGCCAGTGTCTTTAGCTTCAAAGAGAAGGACAATCACATTTTTCTGTCTTTAACAAAGCCCATTTATTTTAGTACTCTCCATTGGAAGCGCAACGTGATAACCTCTGCACTGCAAACCACCAACCGAGAGTCATTTGAGACAAAGCGCCGCATCCCTCTCCTTATCTCCACATGCAGCCTTGCCACAAATGCAAGCATCCAGCCACCTACCCCTCCGGCCCCAATCCAGGCTATCGCTGCGCCCCCCGCGCTGCTAGCGACATTGTCCTCTCTCGGGCCTTTTTCCGACATGGCCGCCATGCGGAAATTCATTCATGCCGACCGACCAAAGTGCGTACTATTCATCAGACTAAGAGTAGACTAGAGCAGACTACAAAGTGGCTGTCAGTGGCAAAGTTCCCATTGATGGCAATGTATCAACGCATGTGGCGGCCATGTTAGCAGGGGCGAGTGTCCTATCAAAAATAATGGAAAGCAAGGACATTAGCGTAGCATTAGCATTGTAAGCACGGAGCTCAAAAGGAGTGTTGTGTCTAACTATTCCATATCCATGGCTTTTAAAACAAGCTTTCTTTTTTGTAGGGTACTTGCTGATGTCAAAGGTACTTTTTGATACATGATAACCATCCGTCTGGACTATCTGGACTCAGTCTCAGTCTTCTCCTTGCGAGCATCGGTAGACCGAGAGCTAACGGAGTGACGCCAATCCTTTCACGGATCTTGTTTCGAGAAGTTCTTGAAACATAACGACTCCTCTCTTCTTCCGTTGCAACAAAAAGGGGTCAAATGCAAGTGAACTGACTCATCAACGCACTTTGCTCCCTGCTCACAATAAGATGCAGGCTTTAACAAACACACGTGTACATTTTAAAATGAAAGGAGCGAGGCCCAGTTCACTACTGCAAATGAGTATACCCAGAGTGCAATTAGAGCTTTGGAAAGCAGAAGAAAGTCCCCCAGCCGACACCGTGGGCCGCAGCCTTCCTCGTGTATAATCATCATCATTTAGCACAGTATGCGCAGTCTATGTTTATTGCGATATTAATCCGGGATAAACAAAGCTTTTGACAAAACAAATTAACATCCCTCAATAGAAAGCGCCGTGCTAATGGAGCCTACCGAGACTGATATTAAAAAAGCGGATGAGACGGGAGGAGAAAGGGGAGCTCGGGAAGGTGCTGGGAAAGGCAAAATCAGGCCCAAGGTGCCTAAACGGTGTTTCACCCCGAGCTCTGGAGATCAGCATCAGCACATCATAACAGAGGAGCTAATTGTAGTGATTATGTTGGTAATTAGGCTGCGGATGAGGAAAGCTGTTTGCAGCCCCGTCTGATAATACGCATTCATTTGCTGTCAACTGACCACGACCGCATTTGCTCTGCATATCGAGGGCTCGTTTGCAAACCCAAGATCTATTGCACACGTACCCTTTGGTGAGATGAATAATTCAGATGGTTTTTTTTTGTACGCACTGCACTATTTGCTATAATATTTACGTTTTTTTTTTTTAGCAAAAAAAAAAGCTAGGCAGCAATGATGCAATGTGATATTGTGCCAAGAGCTTCATTTTTGAATAATTTATAGGTTTCTCAGGTTTGGGCGGCATATTATTATTAATATTAAATATACCATACTAGTAATGATGCATTTTAAAGCACCTATGATGGATTATTTTAAAAAAGGAAAAACATTACTGTAAGTAAATTCCCCTGAAACTGAAAACACATGAAAAACAATAATGTCTCATAAGAATAAATAAATAAATAAATAAATAAGTAGGGAAGTATATCTATTCATAAGAATGAATAAACAAACATAAATAAATAAATAGATAAATAAATAAGTAAAAATTGTGTTTTTGTGTACTATATTTCCTATTATTTGGCCTTAAAGTTCTACTCAGGGAGTTCTCAATGCAAATATACATTATCAGTAGAATTCCCTTTTTTGTTTTCCTGTTTTTAATCCTACCTATGACCCCCCCCCCACAGTGGTCTCTCTTGAGTGCGGCGGGCAAATGTCGCACAGCAGTTGATGCATCTATTTCCTGCTCACGTTCCGGCCACAGAGCTGCAGCTTCCTCTTCAAAAAAAAAAAAGGGAACTGGATGTGAGTTAAAAAAAGAGCCACAATGGTAAGAATGAATCAAATGTGAATAAATATTTTAAAGAGAGAAAACATACAAGAAATAAATAAAGCATGGCAAAAGGGAGATAAAGGAAGGTAAGAAGTCGGCTCCTAAAGGTCAGGGAGATTGCGGTTGGACTGCTTGTTCTTTCTCCTCTCTCCTGACAACTCATTTCTCTCAAATGTATCACACAAGTGCACTCCCTGAGCTCTTATCTTGCGCCAGCTCCTGTCTTTCCTACCCTTTCACCTTGCACATGAATGCACCGCAGTGACCGATTCGAATGTGTCAGCCATTTTAAAATATCTCCCTAAAATCTACGTAAAATGAGGAAAGTGAATGATATTTATTCTACACCTGTATGAGGGGTCAAAAGTTTTGTACTTGGAAAAAAATAAAAACTTTCCAGTCACAAATTCCCCAAAAAAGAAACATTTTATTTTTCTCTTTTGTTGCAAGTACAAGAAGTCCATTTCTCATTGCGCATTTTACCTTTGTTGCTTTTGATCATCCGGCCCGTCGTCCCTATTTATTTACACGGTAGGAATAAAGCGGAATCACGCTGCGGTTCTCGTATGTACACGTTTTGTTTATAGTGTTGTCGTTCACAACCACACACAGGAGACAAAAGTCCACTTGGGCTGGCTAGGCTCTAACACAGAAAGTACCAGGAGGCGGAGCGGGGAGAGAGCCCCAAACTCTCCTGGGGATACAAATCCAAAGTCAACAAAAAGAATAAAAACATAGCAAGGCAGTCATGTCTTGGAATGCCTAAAAAGCAAAACAGGCAGAGAGGGGCAGCGGGTGAAAATGTTCTGGGAGAGGAAATGGGACAGCACCTCCACCTCTGATCCAGGAAAAGAAGGCAAACTCCTCTGAAACGTCTTCAACTGAAGATGGACAACTGGTTTCACTTGTAATCTTCAATAATGAGCACTTCTGGATATGTGTGTGAGTGTATGTATGTGTGTACTTTCTGTTGTTCTGGCTCAACAATAGAGATTTTTTGGCAACAATGAAGAGCTTTTCTGTGAGACTTTTTTTTTCTTCTGCTGCTACAAGACGCCGCTCGTCTCCATAGCTGACTAGCAAACGATTGCCGGTACGAAAGGGTAAATAAGTGAGCAAATACAAAATGATAGTCTCGTCTCCGGAAACATTTTACAGAGCTTTTGTTAGAGCAAAGTATTGAGAGATCCTAAAAGGGGAGAGGGGGTGGCCGGGGGTCGGTACATTCAGAGTGCTGGACTTGGTCCAAAGGAACCGGGTAGGCTTGGATCGATGTTTCTTAAAAAGTCAAAGGCTTCTTTTCTGAAGGTCACTCTGTTTTGTCTCTTCTATTGGTTCAGTCAAAGTTAAGAGAAAGAAAGGCAACCAAACAAGCAGGAAGTGGACCGGCGCGAGGGCGCAGTAGGCTAGGAGGCAACTCTGGCCCTAACTCGGGTCCCCGAACTTCCCTCTCGGGGCTCCGGTCACAGGCTGGTGACCAGCTGCATTTGTCCATCGCCCTCGTTATGGGAGGACTCCTGAGCCTGGTGCGGAGGGTCCCCGCTCGGCCTCTTGGACTGGGCCTGGTAGAAGGTCTGCATGGGGGCTCCGCGAGAGCCCAAGGCGGGCCTCCCGGAGCTATAGTAAAGTTCTTCGGGGGGCTGGGCCGATCGGGGCACCACCTCCAGGGGTTCGGGACTGCTGTCTGGGTAGGGAGAGTCTCGCAGGTTGCTGATGCTGGTGTACAGAGATTCCCTGGCGGGTGAGTCCGGCGCTCTGTTGCCCGTCTGCCCACTGGAACTCTGACCGCTGTGGCCGAGACTCTCTGTGAGGTCAGCGGTGTAACTCTCTGACTCCTCCGGGTCGCTCTGGTAGAGGACAGACTGGGCTCGCTGTAGGAGCAGGGGCTCCTCCAGAGCTTTGTACAGCAGCTCCACATCCTGCGGCGTGCGCTGCCTGCCATCCCTCAGAAAGTCTTCGTCTTGGTCTCCCGACTCGGGCCCGGCGGCTGCACGAGGGTGCCCCCCGGCCAGGCCTCCGCAGACCCTGTCCCCGGCGTCGCCCCCTGCCATGTTCCCTCCGCCTCGCAGGTTGTTGTGCACCAGCTCAGAGATGATCATCTTCTCGAAGGCGGCCGCGTCGGAGAGATTCCGCCGGCCGCTGCCCAGCGTCTCCGAGCCGCGTGGGTTGAGCAGCGGCGGGGTGCTGTCGCCACCCCCGCTGCCGCCGCTACCGCTAAGGAAGTCACAGCTGCCACCGCCTCCTCCCCCTGGACCGGCACGCAGGGAGTAGCTGTTGTTGAAGTTGCCGTTCAGTGGCAGCGTTTCCATTCCGCAGGGGTCACGGGCCTTGGATGTGATCTCTGCATCCAAAAACAGAGAGAGAAACCAGTTTGGACTTTGAAGTCTGTAAAATCAAAGCACATACGTAACGACCGAAGACACTTACTTGGATCTCGGAAAGTTCCTGTCCATCCGAGAGAATGGCGTGCGAAGGCGATATAATGAAAGACGGGAAGTGTCATTTAATGCAACATTAACTTGATCAATTCATTTTTAAAGATTTTTAAATGGCCACCATTAATGGAATGAAAAAATCTATCCAGCCTCTTTCGCCATCTTTGCGTTTCCTTCTCGGCAATCAACATCCCAATTCAGGCACTGACTTGTCATTTAAAACGCAAATTTAATGCGACCTTCCTCTTTGGGATTCTTTTGACAGCATGTGAATACAGTTGAGTGATTTTATTTGCTCTTCCTTGAATCAATTCACGAGTCCCGTCTGAACAGAAATATCTCATTCTGCTCATTCTGGAGCAGCAGCCTTTCATTCAGGCAGTGCCACTACGGTGTAATTAGACATTCGACTGAAGCGCTTTCTCCTCTTTACTGGCTCTCTAAAAAATGTCTGCGGCTGTCAGCCCTTGACATATCTGTCGGGCGGAGCGTTGAAATATTTAACAGGCGATGCCGCCTCACATTTCAGCGGCCGGACGATGGCCGAGATGGCAACGAAGGCAGAAAGTCCGAGTTCGGAGCAGTTTTTGATGCGTCACGTTTTCCGGTGACTGCGATGATGTGCCAATTATTACCGATAATTTCCCAACTCCATTCTTTGTATTCACGCCCATTCATTATCCTGCTTAGCGACGGAACAATTGTCCGCCTTGTGGTTTCTGGCAGTCAAAGTCGCAGCGAAACTCAACTCATCACACTGCCATTCGAGATGAGGCCAGATGGCAAAGTCAGGCTGTTTGTTTTGCGCAGCCTGGTTAGATCCGTTTGACGGTTAACGCAGGAACGGCAGTGTTAGTTTTCTCAACTGTAGACGTACAACACACACACACGCACACAAACTAACCTGTGGAGTTGAAGACCCCGGGCGAGGGTGGGGTGAAGCTCTCCGCCAGCAGCGTGTTGTAAGGAGACGTGCCGCTGCGAGTCTGCAGCACCGGGTTGGCTAAAAGGTGGTTGCCCATGGCCGCTGTGAATATAGCAAAATAAAACATCCACATACATATTGAGAAACTGGCACTTTGCATTCCAGGCAAATAAAGCCCAGTAATAACCCCTGAAATGACACCAATGTTTACAGTTGCTCCAAACGGGGCTGTTTTTGTTACAGCGGTGTTTTATGGAGTCATTTCGTTGCCTCCTGATTGTAACCTTTGAGTAAAAAAAAAACACAATTGGAAGGCAAAGTCACTGTTTGCTGTTATTGCCATTTGTTTCCCTTTGGCTCTCAAGAAGAGAGAGAGAGATCGAGAGAGAGAGCGAGAGAGAGAGGGGGAAGATCAGTAATGCATGCCATTATGTACGTAGTCCCAGAGTGCAGCCATTGAAACACAGTTAATTTTACACTGAAAATGTGAATGCCACCAAAAAGACAAATAGAAGTGGAAGCGCACGGAGGATGTGGCATAAAAGGCCCGAGGCAACCGCGAGAGGAAATGCCATGAAATTAAAAACAGGACAGCATGACGGAGAGCGCGCAGACGCCAAGTGCGAGCTGCAGGTACGGCCCCGGCCTGCCCTCGCCTTCATCACCTGGAAAATAAAAAGACGGCTATTTATCCATCATTTCCCCTCCTCCCTCGAAGCCTCTGGCAGAGCGTGTTGCCTGCTTTCTACTTTGGCTTGTTCTCTGAAATCGCTTCAACCATTTTTTTTTTTTTTTACACTTCCTGTCGCCAGACACCCCCCCCCCCCCCCCCCCACAAAGAGGCAAACGCCACCAAATTAATGTGGATACGCTCCTTTTAGGAATATTCGAGCTACCAGATTGAAGCGAAGAGGGAAAGTAGGGCAAAGGAAATCATTTGTGCAAGCGTGTCATGAGCACCTTGCTTCCAGGACCCGCCAGAAATTGTTGTGGAACATCGTGACACAGTCTAGTGGAAAATTTAAAGAAATAAAGAAGCATCTTCTTTTTTTTTTTTTTTTTTTTTTTTTTTTTTGAGCCGTTGTTTTAATCCCTTTGACTGGAAAGCAAACCTGCATCCTGGATTGTGGAAGGCGTTTGAATAATTGATCAAAACACGATTGCTAGCCCTGTAACATCACGCTCAAAATTTCTTCGGTGCCATTGATCTGAGCAAATGATAAATCCATTAATTAGCCTCAATGTTCATGTCAGCTATGACGTCCACCCCGTTTATTCTTGAATCAAATAACATATTGTAATTGAAATTACACCCGGCGTCTGGTCTCTATTGTATGCAATTAACCTCACGTGACATCTTTCTCTCAAATAAAACCTATTTACTATCGGTACCGCTCGGAAGTACGCGTGACGTCATGGTGGAAAGATGTATGGTCTCAGTTTCTGAATTGGTTCCAGTTAAACAGCTTTGGTGACACGCTACTAAATTTCCATCAGCGTACAGTGGGGTGCAATAGAAGGCAAACTCACCACGATTGAGCGTGGGCGTGCTGTTGATGTCCCCCGCCATGAAGGAAGATTCCGTCTGCTTCCGAACCGTGTCATTCCACATGCGGCGGATCCGGCTCTGAGGGAAGGAGCAGCGGAGGGTGAGAAAAAAAAAGAAAACGTGTGGTGGCGGGCATGGGTGAGGAATGGGGGAGTTTTATAGCTCCGCGGGGATGCTGTAATCACAACTGCGGCGTTTGCTATAAGCCACAAAGAAAACAAGAGACACAAAGAGAGAACTAGGAGACAATGTCTTGTCATCACGAAAGGGCCAAATAACGACGAGATGTGCCAGACATGATTGCAGCAGCTGATGTTGTCCCATTATGAAAAACATTCTTTATTGCCTGCAAGAATTGTTTCCGATGCTGCGTGTTGCTTGATTGCTGTTTAACACATAAAACAGAGCAAAAATGTGTTTTTCGAGAAAAACGTCTTCGTCACGCACACATTTAACGACTGGCCTTAAAGCATGTAAAATTGCACGTTGGTATCGAATGAGAAACAATACAAAATATAGTATATTTGAGCACTTAGTATTTGGTGTGTTACAATTTTAACCATGCAATGATAAGAAGTAACAAATGCAAAAAACAAAAAATTATCTCACTAAGTGTGCAAATGCACTTAAATTCGTGGTTATTGTGTGAACTCGACAATTCAAGCTTTTAAGCTAAGTGGCTTCAGTTTACCGAACACCCCTTTACAAGCAAAAAAAAAAAAAGTCTGTGTATATTTTTCCTGATTTACAGGGCTATTTATTTTGTTATGACTCAAATTTGCTCGCAAAAATAAAGTGCGGCCAATCCATCCCATTTTGGGTGAAACTCAATCATACCATTTGTCATTTGCACACAATTTCCGAGCTCAGCGAGAGAAGAATGACGCACGGCGGACGTGACAAAAATAAATGCATAAATTAAAAAAAAAAAAAAGACAGAAAATGGATGGATTAAAACATTTAAAAAAATAATAAAACAAAAAATAACAAAACAAATGATTAAATAAATCGTGTGTGTCATGCAAAAAGCACTACTCATCCATCTTGCCTGCACCTGTCTGTGGGCCGCCGCATGTCGCGCTTGACTGCCGCTGTAGTAACGGTTATTGGCACGCAGGCCAGAGTTCTTCATGGCGCCGTGGGAGCTGCTGGTGGACGTGCGGTTGCAGCAATAGGAATGACGCAGGCACTTGCTGTACTCCTTGTGGACCTGCAACGTACGGGCAAAAATCACATTTGTCACAGCAGCCCTGGCACGGAAAAGAAAGCTGGAGCGCTTTAACACACAGTCATCATGGGACGTAACACAAGTTGGAGGCCAGAAGAGACCAGAGACCTTTTTCTGAAGAGCGCAGTGGAAAATGAAGATGAACATGCCCTGGAAGGCGTTGAAGGTGGTGAAGAGGTACGCCATGATGAGGGAATTCTCGTTGATGAACAGCAGGCCGAACGCCCAGGTCAGCCCCAAGAGGAACAACAGAGTGATGGCGCCCAACACCCACGACCTGCGAGACAGCATGTCATCACATCACAATGATTCCAGTAGCAGCAGCAGCAGTCTTAATAAACACGCAATTTGAATCACAGGTGAAGGCAAACACTTCAGTGAGTGTTAATAAACAGCTCAGAAAGATTTGTTTACTATCTGTCAAACCGCTCCTTGTTGTGAAGTTTGAGTTGAGTGGAGCTCCCTGTCGCTAGATCCTTTCATTTGTTTAAGCAGACAATTGAGATGACGCGTTGTTATTTTGCCAGCCTAGAGGCAATTTAGAGTCCAGAGGACAAATTGAAAAACTATTTTAAATCCTCAACCAATTTGAAGACTTCAGCTTGTGTTCGTGCTGAAAGGTTCCACTGTATAACTTAATGTTAAAAAAAAAAAAAAATCAAAAATCAAAAACTTGCAAAGTCCATCTCACTTGATGCTATCCAGACGGCTGGAGTCAGGCTTGAGCGCCGACGAGTTTCGAACCATCTTGTGTAAGGTGATCATCAGCAGAACGAGGTTGAGCTAAGATAAGGAAGAGAGAGAGAGCGCGAGCAATCAAATAAAAGTGCAGCGGAGCGTGGAGCAAAACGCCCGCCTTTGCACTTTCCGTAACCTCAACCCAAGTACCACGCGATACTCTCCAGGTTTGACTGCGCAATATCGAAAGCGCACGCCAGAGAGAGACAAAAGAGCCATCACGCTGGCAGACAGTAAAGCTAATACCATAATAACAAAAGAAACGGGTCCAATGAAGCTCCAGATGAAGTAGTTATCCACCCGCAGCCAGCATCTGGAGTGGCACACAGAGGAGAAGGGAATTAGACCGAAGTGAGCTCAAACACAGTCACACACAATTTGGTTGTCTCGGCGGATTATTACACGAGGGCTAATCATCGAGCTTTTGGCTAAGTGTGTTCACGGAGGCCGGTCTGCGGGGAGGCGCGGGATATTACGCTCCCTGCCGGGGCTACTTCTCAATCAGCAGGTGGCAAAAAGAAAAAAAAGAGAGTCCGCCTCGGCACGTACGCTTTCTTGGTCCCGTAGCTCCTGTAGTCAATGGCCGCCGAGATGCCCACCACCAGCGCGGGGAAGCAGTAGCCGCACAGGTAGTAGTACTTCTTACGGGAGTACTCGCTCTCAAACACCTCCACCAGCATGAGATAGAGCTGCACGCCCTCCAGACACATCCACGAGAAGGCGGCCAAGAAGAAGAAATGCAGCAGTCCGGCGAAAATGGGACAGGCGATCTGAAGCGAGGGGGGAGATTGAGGAGCAGGGAGGAAATTCAAGTGGAGAGGACAGAAGAGAAGCAAAACTATCAGCTAGTGTAGTCGTTCGGTTTGGGTGGAGGAGGGAGGGAGGGAGGTAGAAAACTGGCTGACTTGAAGAGGTTATCAAAAGTCTACACACCCTAGTTCAAATGTTATTTTTTGGGGGGGATAAAAAAAACAATCAAATCAAGACTCAATTAAAAAAATCAAAAAGCAGCTGAAGTAATGTGGTTACCCAAATTTCATGTGCAGGTGTACCTAATGAAGTGTCCCATGCTGAGCTCTTCTCAATCTACGCAGTCCTACAAATGAGCAAGTTTCCAAGAAATTTCACCGTAAAGCTCACCTGGTAGTCGGTCTTGTCGATGCCGACGAGGAAGAGCAGCTCGGCGACAAACAGGTTGACGCAAAGGTTCTTGTGGATGGTGTTACGGTCCGTCTGGAGGCCGCGCAGGAAGCAGAAGGTTGAGATGCAGATGGCCAGGCACACCAGCGAGATGACGATGCCCACCCAGGTGATCACAAACAGGATCAGCTCCTGCATTCTGCCCTGGAACTGAGGCCCCCGGGAGGCGGAGAAAAAACAACCCGAGAGGCGGACGGGAGGACAAATGAGACAAATTGAGGTGGCAACCACATGAGACAAAGTGCGAGGACGACGGCGAGATGAGAAACGAGCGTGCCGAGCGACAGCACAAAAGGAGAAGGCAGAGAAAAGGCAACGGCTCTCCATTTAATATTTGTAAATATATGCAAAGAGCTAAAGTGTGAAGACAAGAGACAAGACGTCCTGGGTGTAAAAAAAAAAAAAAGTGAATGTCAGCTGGAAATTGGAAGACAGGAATTTGTAAGCCTCCGCAAGTGTCGGTCGGCTTGAAAGATGGACAGAAGGAAATATTTCTAAACAAAGAGGCTGTCAACTTGCAGAGCGTGCATTAATGCGGCCGCATTAATTACTCCCACTGCTGGACCGCGTGGCCATTAGAGGCGGGCACCACCACGCATTTCCTTCATCACTGATCGGGAAAATTAACAATCAATTATCCCTTCATTCGGAATATGATTAGACTCATTATAAGGGCAGAAATCATGGAACAAAATGGCTTCTTCCACACAGAAAGTCTTAATATTCAGCTATTTATTTCAAAACCCGCAACAAATTTTTCTGCGTTTTTTTGAATCCCCGAGGACGCCACAAAATGGCGCCCAAGCCCAGACTAATAAATAGCAAGGTAGTAATTGGTGTCAAGGAAGTATGTTGGAGCGATACATCTCGACTTTTGTCAGATCTTTGTATGTTGGGGAGCGGCCAGGTTTAGCCTGGGTTGTTAGTGGAAGTTATTGACTCTTATCCAATGCCAACTCATTAGCATAACTTAAAAGTATATCAGTTAGTTCCAAGTCGAACGAGGCCTTCCCGTGTACTCACGTCGGTGTCGTGATGCGTCATGAGCACGGCGAAGTTGGTGAGGTGGCTGCAGGAGCAGGTGGTGTGTGTGTCGTTGGTGTCCAGCAGCCTGCAGCCCTGCGTGGACCACTGGCCCGTCATGGAGCGCTCCGAGTAGTTCCAAAAGGAGCAGTTTGGGCTGTAGTAGTTCTCCAACTGGGAGAAGAATAGTTAACAATACGTAAAGGAGTGTTGAAGGATTACAACACAACGTCATCAATCGTCCATGTTGTTTTGCATTGTGTGTAGCATTAAGCTAGCAGACAAAATGATTGGTTAAATAAACAACAGATGTTTTTGTTTTGTTTAGTTTGAAACTTTTTGTGACGTTGGCTACTGTTAGCTAGCGCTCACTGAAAACTTCCCGTGCACCTTTGAAGTGAGTGAGACACCCACCTGTAGATGTTTGAGCGTGAACACCACCGGCTCGGTGAGAAACACGCGGCTGGACTCCTTGTTGATGGAGGCCGAGATGACGTGGGAGTTGACCGCTAGGCGCCTTCGGCCGTGGGCTGGCTGCGCGTCCATCTTGACCGTGGCGTTCTCAGTTGACAGGAAGGAGCCCAGGTTTTTATACATGATGAAGACCACCTTCACTTGCCCTGCGAGACACAACCAGAGAGGCGGAAAGTAAAAACGGGAGCGCAAATCGAAGCAAAACAGGGCCGTAATATGCTAATGGCGCTGAGAGTGAGCTATGGAAGGGCGGGGAGTGAAGGGGCGAGAGAGCGGGAGACAAAGAGAGGGAGTTAGTGAAGGTTAGAATGATGGGAACGAGCGTTTCATTTTAACGGGTAGCGGCGAGCGAGATTTAATGCGGAGGCCAATGGAACATTCATCCCTCAAGCATTCACAGATCTCTTATTATTCCGTATGAATATTTCATGCGCGTTTGTTTCAATCATTCTAATCTGGTTGCCGAGCGCAGACAGACAACAGAGGAGGGATTGGGATGAGAGCAAAAGATTGCTGAGATCGCCGGGCGCGACCGGCGGCGGGCCCGATTGTGATCGACATGCCTGCCCGGCCATTCTATTAAGATTCCAAACCGTCGCGGAGCGGCGGGATAAAAAAAATAAATGGTCTCAGCGCTTTTTGTTAATCTGATTAGCCCGTTATTACGAAGCTCTAACTCAGTCGATGCTTTAGGCTGGCATAAAAATGCAAATGGACTGAGTGAGCGGGGAAGTTAAGGTAGAGCAGGGTGGGCAAAGTACGGCCCGTGGGACACTTAAGGTCTGCTATGTTTTTAAATGCGGTCCGCTGAATTTTTATATTGCTGACCGTTGCGACTGTACTGCTTGATGGTGGACGCTGACAGATGGATGGTGCTGTCGTTGGCGTGGTTGAGAGGGAAGGACAAGTCCTGCAGTTCCATCTCTGTGTTCAGGACGTGGACCTCCAGATCTTGCGGTGGTGGAAAAAAACACACAATATAAGACACGGCTGATCCTTTTTGACTAGTTGAGTGTTGTTCTCGCTCACCAATGTTGGCCGCTCGGTCGGAGAATCGAGTCCCGTACATGTTGTTGGCCAGAAGGAAGGCTCCTTTCTCCAGGATGTCCAGCAGCATGGTGGCCGTGTGAGCCTGCTCCGTGCTGTTCATGTCCTGCCACGAGTCCAGCGAATCGGGACGGAGGAGGTTGTCCACCGTCTGCACCACCGCCTGCGCAACATTTTCACTTTATTGTCAAAAGAATGCAGTCAGTCAATTAATAATGTAAAAACAGTCAAGCCGGGACATCTCGGGATTTATTCTTGATCTTGTCTTCACTTCCTCGCATTTTGTATCTACGCCATGACAGCCGCATTACACATTCTATTCCCTCCAAATAAAATTCATTTAAATGGCGATTTTATTTGAGTAGCCTGTTTGATGAATCATGTCATTCTCTTCTAGAGGCCTCTCGGAATGAAAGATTGACTCGGTCGCTCGTTCCATGGCAGCCAGTCAGAGTCTTTTCTGCTCGTAAAATCTACATGGCATTCAAATTGGCTCCATCATTGCCAAATAGTCGACTCTCCAAAATAGCGTGTAGGAGCTATTCTTCTTGCAACAACGGCTTATGAGGGATCATGTAACTGCACTGAGAAAAGGTCATGGAGAAAAGAAAAGCCCCTTTCATCATTACAAGGACAAACACACGCGTGTACCAGTTTTTATGATATTACGTTACCGCTTTCGCAGATATCGCTGAAATATTGAAAAGGTGCAGTTTGGTAGGACAAAACGCCTCACAGGCTAAAGTTGGGAAAATTAATATAAAAGCCCATAATTGTTATATCAAATACTACAATTTTATTCTTATTTTATTCTTTCATCCTATTCTAATTGGAGCTGCCACTTTTAAAAGAAACACTAATTAGAAAACAGGAACGAGGCTCCCTTGAGGATTCAAATTTGCTTCACAAGCGTGAAAAGCTGGCAGACAAAAGAAAACACGTACCTGGATGTAGGCCCGACACGTCCGCTCGCGCTTCTGGAACTGGGTGGACAGAAAAAATAAGTCAAGACGAAAAGAAAAAAAAAAAAATCGATAAATCCGACTTTTTGCGTGCACCTTATTGTAGTTGCGTGCAGCCGACTCCTTGTTGCCGGGCCTGAGGGACTGCAGCTGGGCATCCAGGATGTCCAGGAGCTGCTCGATCAGTCGCACCGACGAGCTGATGTCCCCGGCCTGAATCCGCCCTCGCGTGTGATTGGCCAGTTCGCCGGCGATGTTCGCCGCATTCTCTCCGCTTTTGATCTTTTTGGAGAAAAAGCACACAAACACTTGTTTTATTCAAGAGCCAGCCGGCGCTAACAACAGGCTTTGATTCCGCCCATTTCAAACTGTGTGGCTTCACACGTCGAGCAAAAGTAAAAAGAAAACTACGTGCATTTTGTATCTCCATAAAAAAAAAAAAAACATCTCTCTCGAGTTATCATTTTTCCCCAGACCCTCAGAACGGGATCTTCATCACAGCTCTTCTTGTAAACAAACCTTGTAGTACACACTGTCAAGTGGAAACTCAGTTCACAAATCACACCCTGAGCGACTGCTTTTGCGCCGCCGCTATCGATCGTTGCCAAAAGCAAGAGATTACTCACGGCGTGAAACTTTTCCATTCTCCGACAGGAACGTGAGCAGACAGTTAGCCGTGCCTTAAATAGGGAAAAAAAAAAAGCGGCGGGGATACGCTCTCGGGGTGAAATTCACCGTACGATAATGATTAGAGCTCACACTCGCGTGTTTTGGCACGAACAACACGGACGTCTCGCTGAAATCAACAGGTGCATAAATAATTCTAATACATTTTACTTTTTTGCTCGGCAGCGAGCGCCTGACCCGCTTCCTCAAAAGTAATGGAACTTTACTTGACTGGAAGTACATGAGAGTGAGTTAATTAAGTATTAAGAGCAGATGGGTGGTAATGAAGGTCCAGCTTAAATGAGTGTGTATATTAATAAGAGCAGCCATGGAGATATGTAAATACACGAGGAGGTGCGCGAGGGAGCATGGAGGCCACGAGGAGGCCAAGAGGAGCGGGCTCCGGGGTCTCACCTTCTGGGCTACCTGGTTGACCCACGGGGACGTGCAGTTGCTCAGGTCAGGACCGCGCGGGTTCCACATGACCTGCTCGGTCAAACACTGGAAGGAAGCGATGCCTGGAGACCAGCAGTGGGAAGATAAGATGCATTAGGTGTGTGCAATTAAAGGACAGAAAGTGTGTGTGTATGTTTTAAGTGAAGTTAATGTCAAGTCGAGAAAGTTAAAGTTGTTCATCTAAAGAGGTAGTATGTTACAGCAACAGCCATTTTGAAAAGCTCTTTTAAAATATGTGCCATATTGCTAATATCATATCTGGTGTGCCTCAAGGATCCGTGCTCAGTCCTAAGCTTTTTTCTTTACATCAACAATTGAGAATTTTTTAAGCTTCTATATTGTAGCTAGCATATTAATCCTAGCAACTGTATTTTCTCCCCTCGGTTTAGGCATTCTTTGTAGCAACTATGTAGCTACAGTTGACCGCTAAAAGGGCTAAGTAGGGTCGCGTGGGGACCTCGGTGGAGACGTCGGGTTCGGAAACAAGCTTTTACGCTGTTAACAAAAGCAAGCATTTAAAATGCACCCGAAGGCAAAGCATGATAAAAATACATCGCACATGATCCCTCAATATCTTATAAAAGCTTCCCCCCCACCCCTGAAGGGAAGCGTCGTCTTCTTCTAGCCGGGCTGTCATTTCCAGCAAGCGTGTTGTGTTTAACCGAGCAGGTTCACAGAGAGGACAGCACTCTAGGATGAGCCCAGAGAAGCGTCCGTCCCGCTAGGAGTACAAACAAGCGGCGTCGAGATGCAAAGACAAGGGCGAAGAAAAGAAGGAAGAAGAGGGGAAGCGATTAAAGACAACACAGCGAGCGGAGGGATCAGAGAGGATGCGCTGGTGCATTTAAACGGCCTATTTCCTGCTCTTGTCCATCGCATGCAGATTGGCTTCGAGAGCTAATTTAGTGCGGCTAATGTAACGTTAATGTATTCCCACCGAGCGAAACATCTTGCACACGCAGCAAACAACAACGCTAAGCGAGCAAGAAAGAACAGTTTATCCGTTTGGAAGAATAGAAGGTAGCACAAAAAAAAAAAAAAGGAGGAGATGAGGCCAGTGTTGCCTCGGCTTTCATTTCATTATTCGCCACTTTCAATCAGCTCGCTTTCTGTGGGCGATGAGCCTTTCATTTGTGGAGGAGCCGTTTTCATCTGAGAGTCCTCGGGGACGTTTGCCTGCTGGCCAGGACGATGCGACAAGACCAAAACTATAGATAGATTTTTTTTTCCCCCACATAGCATCACGTGCATGGTGGATATATCAGTTTCAGAAAAACTCTTTTTTTTCTTCTTCTTTTTGCAGTACACCGTGCTGCACTCAAAATATAAAACATTGCATTTTTAAATAGCTTTCATTTGTTCCAGTACATAAAATCCCAGAAAAAATAATCTTTCTTTATTGAAATAAAAGTATAGAAGATTTTCCCTTACCAAGAGATCCTTTGGGACAGGGGCGGTCCACCGTCTCCCCTCTCAGCGTGCTGGGCCACTGGACGCCCCGCACCAGCTTGCTCTCGCAGACGTGGGGGCCCTGCGAGGACGGCGGCGTCCAGCGGGTGACGGGCACGGTGGCCGTGATGGCCCGGAGGTCAGGGTGCTTGTTGATGGAGCTGATGGGCCGCAACGTCGGGGCCACCGGACGGGCGGTGGAGGGGCTGGCGCTGGAGGTGAAGGGCCGGGCCGGGATGGTGGTGGTCACCTGTGTGGTGGTCAGAGGACCTGAGGGAACAATACAGAAATACATTCAGGGATTGTTTCGATGGCATTTTATGTTAACATTAAGACAGCAGGCAAGTTATATGGTTGATTTTAGTATCAATATTCTAATATTGATATAATATTAATAATTAAAATATACTAAAATATTATGTTATAATATAATATTATCATAATATAATATTTTAATATCATATTATAATATAGTTATGATGAAATAATATAATGTTAAAATGTAAAGTTATAATCATGCTATTTAGGATCAATAATAAAATAATTCTCTTGGGTTTGCTGCCACCAAACAAAAATGTAAAAAAAACAAAAAACGTCTGAATGACACATAAGAGGATCACTACTTTTGTCAAATGATGGCAACAAAAAGCTCCAAATAAAATCAAGCACGACATATGTCTGTGAATACGGCTTCTTCCCGAGGTTCAAAAGGGAATATAGAATGGCGCTGCGAAAAGACAGCCCTGGCAATAATTGGGGTTACAAATACTTTTCGGGGGCCCTTCAAAGCGTCACCCCCGGAGATTGTGCCTGGGGTGGAACCCTCATCACAAGTCAGGCAGAAGTAAATAATTGATCAAATGTACAGGAGAAGTCTCCATCACCAACAACAAGACTTAATGGGAAGATAAAAGTCGTGCAACACAACAGCGGAATCCTGAGTGATCAAACGCGGCGGCTCACATCTGCGCATCGCTCACGCAAGACCTTCATGTGGCTACGGCTCCTCCGAAGCTAGCATGTTCCACTGACGCGCTGCCAAGATGCTCATCCTCCGCCCCCCCCCCCCCCCCCCCCCCCACTTGCTTTATCACTTTGCGGCGACTTTTTCATTATCTACGACACGGAGCGGTTGAGG
Source organism: Syngnathus typhle (assembly GCF_033458585.1). Lineage (NCBI taxonomy): Eukaryota > Metazoa > Chordata > Actinopteri > Syngnathiformes > Syngnathidae > Syngnathus > Syngnathus typhle. Next base: position 6,236,339 of record NC_083754.1, read on the forward strand.
CGCGCCTTCCCCATCGCCGCTGCGACAACAGCTGGAGATTTTAAAAGCGGCCTGTTGGCGCTTGCTGCAGACAGATGTCGACGGGAGAAGCGGCGAGGAGAGGTTCTGAGGGTTGACAAATCAAAACAGTCAATCTGGAGTGAAACAGAATGCTAATTTGAAGGCAGCGTGAACATTTATCTGATGAGATCTTCAATGCAATAGTTGTAGCAATAAACATGAGGGAGCGGTGTTCAACTAGCAGGGATGGATTATGAAAAAATGACTTTTTAAATTATTATACACATTTACACATGCACTACAGCTCAACTCTGACCGTGAAATAAAATGTCAAGAAATAGGAAAATCCCCCCAAAAAATAATAATATACTTTCTCAGTATAATGCCAACGATTAAAAAAAAGAAGAAATCAAGTGAAATGATCTTTAGATAGAAGAAAAAAAATATCGAAAGGATGTGGGAACAGCCATTCTGACTGATGACACTTAAAAACGTTTTTAATTCAAATAAAAAGCGAGCATGCTCAATAAATCCGACCCCCGAGTCAACTGCAGAGAGCTTCGTCTCATTTATAATATTTGCCGTCACAGTCGAGAGCAAAAAGGTTTCATTTGATTTGCAGTGTCAACTTTTAATAGTCGCCTGTCGCTTTCAGATTGATTTCACGACTTGGACGGGTCTCGCTGAGGTTTATCTTGGTAATTTGCAACTTTTCAGATTGACAGTAATTGCTCTCTTACTTTATCACGCCATCATGTAAGTGTGGCGCCAACCTGTGGTGGGGTCCGGCGGCCCGAACTCTAGCGGGTAGCGCAGCACGTTGTAGTTGTTCCACACGTAGAGCTGGTTGTCGCGAGGGTTGTAGTCCACGGAGGAGATGTACTGGTACGGGTTGGGGAAGGCGATGTTGACGGGTTCCTCGCGCCCGTGGTTGGTGTTGTAGGCGTACATGAGCAGATCGCCGCCCGCCTCGCTGTCGTCGTCCTGGTAGACGGAGCGCACGGCGTAGAGCACGCCGCACGCCATGAAGGCGTTGGACGCCACCCGCTTGTCGAAGCTGGTCTCCCAGGTGCCCTCGAAGCGCAGCGTGTAAGGATTCACCTGGGCAAAATCAAACAAGAGACCCAATTTCAGTCCCCTGCCAATTTTCCGCTCTTTTTCCATCAGCGGAGATCAATTTAGAAGCACAGGATGGAGCCAAAGTGGGCTGTTTTTTCCTCAGCTGCAATATAATGCTAATTAGCATTAGCATTGTGAATCTTATGAAGCCGAATAAGACCCATTTCACTTTGCTGGCAATACAATAAAAAAAACATATTGGAATGAGAATGTAAATCATCATTTGAAAGGAGCTTTGAAGACGTTTGCACCAACAGCACTTATTGATCGACGTATGCTGATTCATTTCTGGCTGTAAATGACAACAACAAAGCCAAAGAACAACGGTGCGTATTTTCAAAGGTATTAACGTGGGCCGTCAAGACGTGCTGTTGTGCTCTCGCTGCTGTTTAATGTCGCGTCAAAGCGCTCACGTCGGCACAAAGCCGACATTGGAATGAGCGTGACGAATAATCAAAGTCAGCAGAAAACAACTTGTCGATGATGAGTGCCATCCCTTTGAGCCGTACTATCTTTTTATTCAAATCTGAGGTTGGAATGAAAAGGTCAAACAAACAAACCCACCTGGCTGACCACCAGCCGCCCATTGTTGAACTCTGTGGCATAGATCACCCACAAGCCGTTCTCGTCCACGGCCAGGTCAATGTCCGACTTGCCGCCCCAGCGGTACGGCGACGTGTCGTGGTAGTTGGCGTCTGTGATGATGGCCTCGCCGCTCTTGATGCGTGTGCGCAAGTCGTACTTGACGATGTTGCGCGTGCGCTCCTTGTTGTAAAACACGGCGCCGTCGTACACCACGAAGCCCGTGCCGTCCACTCGGTTGGGCAACCTGGGGAGGGGGCGAGCAGATCAGTCGAGGCCCTGCTACAAGAGGATCTGATGGTGAGCCAACATGGCGCAGTGGGATGTCACCAATTATAAGCACATCTGAAGCCACAAGTTCTTGAGCAGAAAAAGTTTGGAAACTTTTGCCTTACTATGAGGCACATAGGGATTAGATTTTTTTAACCTTAATGTGCTATAAAGCTCTTTACAACCCGAGGCTCTTATAACCTAGTTTGGAAATGAGCAAAAAAGAAACTTTCCTTTAACACCTGTATATTAAGTTAATTTAGTAAAGTTCGGTTGTATTTAACTTTTAAATACACTACAATACATTTCTATATTTTATTTTAAAATATTCATTTTACTTAACTTATTTCTTCAAATCTAAACCGCCTTCCACCTATTACGAAGAAACCTGCGAACTGTTTTGAATTGTGAAAAAATGCGTGGATGTGTGAACACGCCCTCGAGGCGTGAAATCAAAACAGCGGCTGTTTGCCAATCTGCTCACTTGTAGGTGGTGGTGGCTCGGCTCTGTTTGAAGTCTTCCCAGGAGGCGTACTCAAAGAGCATGTCGGTGCGGTAGGGGGTCCAGGGCATGACGTATAGGCGGTCTCCGGACTGGAGCGGGTCCTTGCACCAGGCGCCTGCCTGGTGCTCGGCCTCCTGCAAAGAGCTGGGCGCTTGCACGCGCAGCAGCGTCCCCGGGCACACGAAGACTGCAGCGGAAGGGAAGGAAGCGCAGTGGAGAGTGTCATCATTGTCATCATTAAAAGCTATGGCGGAGGTGGGGAGGGGGAGCGGAGGACGGGGAGGGGAGGTTCAAAATAAAAAAAAAAAGATCAGGGTCGATAAAAGTTAGTTGGGAATTTAAAATTAGGACACAAAGGATAGGATGATAATGGGCAGCAGCAGAGTGAGATGAGATGCATTATCAGCTCATTTGTAGGACATCAGCGTCGTGCTCGTCGGGGCTTGATAAATGGGGAGCGCTTCGGCTGACGCTCGCTCCCCGCTTAGGTTTAGTCTCTAATCGCATTCATCTCGGCCTACTTTTTTTTATTTGATTGCGCAACTTTACCTCAAAGGCCTCGTCGTGGAAAAACAGTCAACGCGGAGCTCGTTTTATTACGACCCAATTTGGCGCTCAGCCGAGCGTCAGAAGACAGGGTTCCTCCATAAAACGATGCCAAAAAGTTGGGAAGGTCGCCAAGATACATGATCTGGATGGCACCGTTGCTTTTGGTAGTGCCAAAAAGTGGCGTAATATCTAAAAAGGGGTACACGAGGACTCAACTTCTGTCCCTCAAGGTAAAACCAACACTACCTCATATAATGACTTATTAGGAGTTGGAGTCACTACAGGACAAAACAGCTGAGACCCCCCCCCCCCTCCCTGCCCCCTCACCCCACCTTCAATACAGTGCCAGTTTAGTAATGTGGCTCTCTGGCTTGAGGTATCAGACACCTGCTGGTCACCTTGTGATTGAACGCATCTCTGAACTAATTGGACACTGCGGGGGAGATTTGGACACACGGGACACAGTGCATGACATCCAAGCACACACACGTGGCGAGTGCACAGAGCGCGCACATGCTGTGTGTACACTCGCGAACGGGGCCACGAAAAACTTCTGTCACACCGTGATGGATGAGTCTGGGCTCAAAACGTGTTGAATATTGCATGGAGTCTGGTGCAGCAGGAGATTGCTAACACGGCGTCTGCCGTGGTTCACTACGCAATGAGCTAGTTCTGTCTTTTCTACTGCGCGGGCGAATTTTCACGTCGATATCGTGCTTGGGGAAGCTGGGAAAAAAACAAGCCGCATTGAAGGCATCAGTGGAAAAGACGCTAACAGTCGAGTACAATTAAAGCTAATTAGAAATAATAATGGATGAGTGACGAGTATGTGATAACGTGGGATATTTTTCAAATGAAATATAAATATCTATATGTATGAAAAAAAAAACCCACCTAAAATCGCACTATTAGTTGTGGGGGGGAAAAAACATTGAGATTTTATTTTAAAACCCAGCAGCATTACTGTAGCGCCGCGTTAATCCAACAAGTTACCTTGCAGCGGGGATTGAAACTGGCAGCTAAAACAGGAATTAAATCAAACATGAGCATAAACAAACACTTAAGAGACTCCTTATACTTGACACGCACAATTGTCAAGCCACAATGGAAGCCTGCGGTGTTTGCACTGCAAACTCAAACGTGGGTGACTGAAATATGCTAAATAACCGTCGGAGTTAAATCAGGCCGAGAATCTCTCCCACTAACGGCAACTCCGACTCACGCGCGCTACAATCAAAGGACATCTTCATCGATCCAGACGCAGTAGGGGGAGTAACACACATGAAGGCGGAAATAAAAAAAAAATAAAAAAAGGAAGAAAAACATTGTAAGCACTGTGAAGGGCGAGATGTTATCAGAACTGAAATGCTGCAGTGCGAGGGAGTCGGCCGATAAAAGTAGGACAGCGTCATAAAAGTATAATGCTGGTGTAAAAAGGAGAAATAAACAGCACGCACAAGGCGATGGACTTAGCGGGTCCATGTAGGTGACCCATAAACAAAGATGGGAATACTCGCCCTCAAGGTAGAATTAAGGACAAAAACAAGTCTGCCATCGCTCACAAGAAAGCGCTAACGTGTTGTAAAAAATGTTAGCATTAACATGCACGCTGACGACAATTTCATTTCGTAGGAGAACGGAATTATTTTTGCCACGTGAAATCGGGGAGGAAAAAAGAAAAAAAAAACGCTTCGAGAAGTATTTAGGGAACAATATGCTCATTATTGTGGTTATGGTTTGCACTATGCCTAAGACAAGTCAGTATGATGGAACACAGCACTGCAAACTAAAACCACAATAACAAACATTCAAGGGAGATGTTACCTAAAATAAATGACATTTTAATTGCTTGTCTGCAAATAATTGGCTCTCTGGAGTGCCTGCCAAACCATCCCAATATCACCCAAGTGTGAAATTAAACAACTAAGTCAAAATTTTCTCTGAATATGTGCCTATAAACACATCCTTGTGAATTTCACGAATTGTGATGTCACAATTTGGTTAATTAGTTATTAATACTACTACTCTTAACTACTCTGTTCAGCAGCTAGGCTAGCTAAGAAGCAGAGTTAGCATAAATTTGCGTTAGCTAAACGTATAGTAAGTCTCTTGAAGTTTACAATATTCCCCCCCCCCAAATTAAGTAATTTAAATCAGTTTGTAAATCAAATAACACTTTAAAATGTCATTTAATATGTCAAATGAAAATGACTGATCCATGTTGACAGTTCAAATACTGTGTTTTAAATTGAACCGAGTTCTAACAGAAGATTTTTACATGTCAAATCTCAATCAAATTTTGCTGGTGTACAGTACCTAATGAAGCGTCCAAAGAACATAGCCGTGAGTGATTTAACGACGCTGAAAGTCGATCAAAAGCAGCCCGAGTGGGTGCTCTCTTGTCGTTACATTAGACCAGTGGTTCCCAAACTTTTGCAGGCTGGCGCCCCCTTTGGCTCCCCAGTGAATTCCTAGCGCCCCCCTCCTACCCCCCCCCCCCCCCCCCCGGCACATATGTAAAGAACACCTCTTTCTTGATATTTGGTTTGCTGCAATTTGAAAAGACAAAAGGTTAAATGGTGGCGGACGTGATCTAAGGCAGTGGTCCCCAACCTTTTTTGCGCCACGGACCGGTTACATGTCAGAAATATTTTCGCGGACCGGCATTTATATAAATAAATAATACATTTATATAAATAAATAAATAATACATTTATAATATCATTACCATTACGTTGAATTAGTGGGAGCACTGAGTTTGTTTCTCAGAAACGAGCCGGTCCCATCTAGACGTAATCGGAGACAATGACACCCGAAGTGATTTAAGGTTTGTCTTTTATTGCAGGATGCTTGGTCTCCATGTGTTGAAGCAGTTTTGAATGCTTCACTGCCTGGTTAGTTAGCCTGTCGCCACATATTAGCTTTGCGGGCTCGACTGGGGAAACATGTCACGTGACCGGGACGATCGTCTTGACCTGAATTAATTGATCGTCGATAAAAAAAAAATTCTGTGCGGCTTGGCGGCCCGGTACCAAGTGACCCACGGACCGGTACCGGGCCGCGGCCCGGTGGTTGGGGACCATTGCCCTAACCAGCTCAACACAACACAACACGGCGCGTTCTGGCGAGTCCCCAATTTCATGTTGACTTGAACTCAAGATGATGTTGACCGCCAGAATGCGGTTTTTATTATAAGATAAAATTCTGAACATTACAAGCTTGAAATTACAAACCTGAGCTTTTGCTTTTGTAGCTATGCTGTCGTATCTGACTGGGCCAGAGCGGCGTGCGTGTTGTGTACAAATCGACTGCCGCCCCCCTACCGCCCCCCTACCGCCCCTTTCTTCCTCACCGCCCCCCCAGAGCTTTCCACCGCCCCCAGGGGGGCGGTACCGCCCACTTTGGGAACCACTGCATTAGACCGATTGAAGCCAATGCACTTGGCCGAGAGCGGTTTTATTATTATGCACGACACAAAACATCAACGTCCTGGCCAAAATCAGTCCATTACTGCACCTGACCCCCCTCAAATAGCCTTGTCCTAAATTGGTGCCGGCCTCCATTTTATGGGACTGAGAGCAATAACATTAGAGACTGCACGAGCGAGTGAAGTCGCTTGTATCTCAAATCATTTTTTGCCATTGAAATGAATGGAAATGACATCGAGCCTCTTTTGTGATCAACTGTTTAGAATCTGCCACACTGCTGCTTGTTATCAGGTAAATTGAGTCATGTAGCGCTTGTATGTTGAATATTTGCTCTTAAGTCAAGACAAAGCAAAACCACTTGGCTTGTATTTTTAAAATTCAAGTCTGATCACATGATCTGACTATGCACTGTCGTATCACGATAACGATGCTAGTTTTCTTAGCCCGTTGTTTCTTATTAGCGTTAGCATCAAGCAAATGGACATTACCTTAGACACATTTCCTGTTTACCACACTTCCCTCTCTCGCCCTCTAACTAAACGATGATTGCAGCAGCGGGAAAACCCAGCAGCGATCTTATAGTACACGACGCTATTATGGTCACAGTATGAATGAGGTATTAAGTAACAAGCATTGGGTATTAAGCATAAATCTTCAGATTAGGTATTATGCGGGTCTGGTTAGAGCAGGTTAGCCAGGGGAAAAACCACGCGGATTTACGCCAGGCAGTTAGATTAAATCGAATAATTCTTGTTAGAGTGGCAATCTTGTTGTTTGTGACGGCCGGCACTTCTTTAGCCTCCAAACTAGCCAGATGGCGAATGAAATTCACCTTATCAGGGATTAAAAAGACAGACTTTTTTTTTTTTTTTGCTATCACACACTTGCACGGCTATTAGCGCGGTGCAGACGGGGAAAATGTTCCTGTAATAATTGACTATTCATCTCCATAATCCTTTGCGCAGGCACAGGTCAGCCCGCTACTTGTCAATACGAGTCGACTGTAAAAATGGATTTTGGAGGGGGAAATATGCAGGCTCCCCTGAGTGAGAAGGAGTCATTTTCTAAATGACTTGTAAAACAATTAAAAGGTGAGTTGCCTGGGGCTAAATTGAGGATTTTCATTTCGGATCCTCCATGATGCAGCCAGTACAGTATAAACAAATACACCAGCTTTAGCACTACCGTAATTCGACTTATAGTCCGAAAATTACGGTACATGGAATTGTGCGTGTGAATTATACTCAATGGATTGATTAATGTATTCAAGTCAAGTCAAGTTTATTTGTACAGCCCTAAATCACAAGCAGTCTCAAAGGGCTTCACACTTTTTTTTTGTACAACAATTGTATTGTACAGCAATTTAATCAGTCTAACCAGTGAGTTTAGTGTGGTACGTTTTCTTTTAATCTCAAAGGCACCACTTTACCCAGTTTGCCTTCCCGCCCCTTCTGACCTACTGCGGAGCGCCTGCTGCTTTAATTGAATCCTGCACCTGTTACTGGCAGATACGGTGCATGGGCAGCAGGGGGCAGAATGGAGCGCGACACGCTACCCCGAGCCACATGCTGAAAAGTTAATGGGCATGAAAGGGGGTTACAGTCGGCGAGTAGGAGAATGTGATTTCCAATAGTCCAACCTGTGTGTCTAATTCTCTGAGGTAGTGGTACTAAATAGTTTGGACTTGGGGAAAACAAAAAGTGCTCCGTGAATAAATGGTTAAATGTATGTGACATTATTTATAAAAGATAAAAAAAATTACAAACTAAGGCTGTAAGGGTCCAGTGTACACTGTTGGTTGTATGGCAACACCACAGGGACAAAAAGAACGATACGGCAATATTTTGTAAAATATAATTTTTGTTGCGGACGAATTACGCGACTAAAATTTAGCATAAATAAAAACATCAGTTGCTCTGGAGTGTGTTCTGCATGATGGAAAAAGGAAGAGAGAAAGCAAGCGAGAGCAAAGTGGAGTAAGAAGTGACAAATGGGTTATTTCCTGTAAAATGAGAATTTAGAGTTAAAGTTAACCTGCTGAGGAGCAACAAAGTGACAAGAGTAATGCTGAGTGCGCTTCTTCTGTTCCCTTCAGACTACAAGGGGGCGGAGTCAATGGATTGAAAACACACAAAGACGCTTTTTCACACCCACGCACACAATGCATGCGCTTTTCAGACAGCGGTAGGAGGCAGGTGTCAAATCGGAGCCTTTATCGAGTCAAACGTCCACCCCGGAGAATACTTTTCGCCGAGAGCAGATAGCGGCCGTTTGCCAGCGAGCCTTATCGGCCTCCGGGCGACGCCAGATGACAACCATGTTGGCTGGGATGCGTCTACTCGGGCTACAGATGACAGGAGGCCATTCTGGGCCTTGACAGACTAAAGGCTCAAGTGGCGGCAGATTCGAAGAGAGCGAGAGCTTTGACGTAAATAACACAGTTGCAGTTCACTCAATCGCTCAATCTCTCAACAAAACATGCCCGATCAAAATTTTTATCCAAGAAGGGGTAAAAAACTAGCCACACTAAAAGTAAAATCTACTGAGTTACAAAGACTATCATCTATCAGTAGCTGAACCAAATCCAACTTGCGAGCCAAAACGATTAGCTAAAACACACACTGACCCTGCTCGGTGAACAAATATTGAATTCAAGTGAATTTGGTCGCGTTCCTTTTTATTAAATAGGTCATGAATATTTGAACGGGAAACAGTCGACAAAATCATTCCCAGTCACAGACAAACGGGCTGGTGATATTAATTGAAGTTATGACGACGTGGAAAAATGTCTCTGAAAAGGTCGAGCACTTGCAATTGAATCAATATCTCCACCTGTCCTTCACTCTGTCGCCATCGCCGTCACGAGCACGTTAAAATGCCGAGGGTCAATCCTAATGAGGCTCGGAGCCCGTCGTCTCCATAGCGACGGTTGTGCCTTGATCTCACAATGCAACCTCTTCACTCCTTTGCCATTCACTTTTACAAATCACAGGTGGCGACTCGAGCGCGATTTACGCGCCCACTCCTCCCGGGCATGTTTTTTTCCGTCTCGAGAAGAAAAATTACAGCGTGGAGGTTCGGTCGGTCGTGACAGGGGGAAAAAAAAATAAAGGGAACGCATGATGACGAGGGAAGGGCGCCCCGTGCGACTGTCAAGCGTACGGAGGTGAAAAGAAGCGATGGCGAGAAGCAGAGGTGCGTGACGCTGGCTCCTAAAATAGACGGCAGGTCCAAACACGGCAAATGCATTTCAAGTCACCCCACCGACGCCGTCCCACACGTCATCCCGATCCCAAACAGACGCCGTTAATTGGACATTTGCGTGCAAGAAGGGTTTGGAATGTTACAATCACATAGAGGTGAGGTAACAGAGGAAAAACGCTGTTTTCCTCTTAGTGTTAGTGGGAGGAAGAGGAGTAAACAACAACCGGTCGAGTGAGGAGGAGGAGGAAGGGAGGAAGGAAGGGTTGGTGTCGTGCGATGCCTCTGCATGGAGAGCTAAGATGGCTGCTGGTGCTGGAAAAGAAATGTGGGACACGTTCATGGACAGACAAAGGGTTCCTTTGACCAGTTGATGGTCTAACAGCTGATACCCCCCCCCCCCCCCCCAAAAGGCACGGGGGCCAGACAGGGATCAATGGGAAAAACATTGTCATGAGAAAAAAGGTGTATGACCTCAATCAAAAATATCTCAAATGGATGTCCTCAGTCTCAGTGAATACTTTTTGTCCATCAGGGGTTTGTTCATTTGGATTCGTTTTGACTTTTCCTAAAATGGTTCATTTACCGTATTTTCCGGCCTATAAGGCGCACCGGACTATAAGGCGCACCTTCAATGAATGGCCCATTTTAAAACTTTATCCTTATATAAGGCGCACCGGACTATAAGGCGCACCATTAATGCATCATGTCAGATTTTTAATCCAAATCAAATCATTCTCCATTTTATCTTTTTTATTTCAACTTCAGACGGAAACAAATGACTTTATAATCATAAAATAATGATCCATAGTCTTTTTGAGTCATGATTCATAGTCTTCAGCGGGCCACTTTCATGACACAATGCTTTGGGGCAGTTTAAATTTAGGAATTTGGTCCATATATAAGGCGCACCGGGCTATAAGGCGCACTGTTGGTTTTTGAGAAAATTTTAGGTTTTTAGGTGCGCCTTATAGGGCGGAAAATACGGTAGTTTATTTTTTTTTTAATTGGAGTTTTTTTCTTTTTTTATATCGGACATGAGAATTTCTTCAGCGCAAAGCCTATGTTGACCTACACTGGAGGTTGAATCGACTTTACTACTGCGAATAATGCTATGCTGCTATGCTATATTTTGATTTATCATCACTGCATTTTTCACCGGCATAATTTGGCCAAAATGAATAATACAATAAATGAAACACTGCTTTACACAAGTGGATTTCGCCCTTTTAAACTTGTGTTACATTGTTAACATATTTCCGTTCCTTTCAAATCTTCTCTGAGATGATTAAAAAGAAGAAAAAAAAACACATTAGTATTTCATTAGCTCATCTCTCCTCCCATTTGGTCTCTTCTAATCAGTACATTTCAAAAGTTTTTGCTGACATTTTTGACCGTGGAGGACAAGCGCTGATGGCAACTCTTTGCCGTTCGCCTCAAAGAGTGGCGGTCAGGGCCGATTTTTTTGGAGCCGCTCGTGATTGAGGCTGATTGGGGCTCTTTAGGAGGCCCCGGCTGCATTACAAGGAGCTCTGAGTGCTCCTCACGCGGTGACCGCATACCGCTTTTCCCGTCCTCTCCGGACCCCCGGGCGCGGGGCTCGAGAAAGGGTCGGGTGGGCTCGCGGTAAAAGAAGAAGAAAGCAAAGCCAAGGCGCTGGCACACTGTAGAAAGAAGAAAAGAGGAGGCGGGGGGGGGGGGGGGGGGGAGTGTGCAAATTGACGCCGCTTGAACGGCCGACGGTCTGAGAGATAAACCGACCAAGGAAAGATGAGAGGAAAAAGAAAGGTGATGACGGACGAGAGGTGATCATGATGAACCTGGAGATGGGAGCTAGCTTAGCCCGGTTAGCATGTCACTTGGACAAACAAAATGAGACAAATGTCTTTTTATTCCCAGAGCAGAAAAAAAAAACGGACGTCGTTGGCATGTGGGAATGAGATGATTCAGTGCGAGTGCTTTCATTAGAGGGGGGAAAAAAAATGAACCCATGTCCAGTTTATCTCTCATTGATTATTTTGAAAGAGGGCCAAGAGAGTGTGTGCGATTTTCAGCTCGCTGCCATCACGTGGACATCTAGAAGGATTTTAGACTTTTTGGTTATAAACTCCAGAGAGACAGAAAGAAGAAGACGGCGGAGGGGTGGGGAGGAGGATCTGGACGTCATGAGCACACAACACAAGGTGCTGGGTTGTAGGAAGGATTATGGGGGAGGGGAGGGGGGGAGGAGGAGGAAGGGGCGAGCTGTGGTTGTTATGTTCATAGCGGTCGTTACCTTTTTGATCCACTTCTATTCAAGCGTCGGAAAAAAGAGGGAGACAGAGAGATAAAAATAGACAGACAGCGGAGGGAGAGAGAGAGAGAGGGAGGGAAAGGAGAACGAAAGGAGCGGGGGAGGGAAAAGAGAGATTAAAAAAAAGGCTGGCCTTTCTCTCATCTAACTTATCCTGTCTGTCTTTTAGCTTCTCAAGGCGACGGAAATATGAGGAGATGGGGAAGGAATTGCCTGAGCTAGCTTGGAAATTCAGTTCAACTTCATCAATAATGTCGAGCCCCCCCCCCACAACACACTCTCGACCCGACCTCCACCCCTCTGGTTTTGCCACACCCCTCCCCGAAGTGCCGGCGCCTGCAAGACCTGCTGGAGGGAAAAACAACCCTCCTCGAAGTCCTCTTCAGCTGCGGAGGCAAAAGAAGACAGGAAAAAAGAATGAAGAAGAAATGGAAATGCAAGATCAGGGATGGGCCCGTTTTTAGTTGATTAGAAAAATATTATTAAATTGAATGTACAATATAATTCTATATTAATCGTAAAGACTAGACAGAGCCCGGCTGATTGTACAGGTGGAGATGGAATCCTCGCCTTTTCACTCTCTCCAAGTACAGTTGGCGTGACATCGATCACCCCCCCTCCCCCTTTCCCATCTCTCTCACTCATATAAAAGCAGCGGTGCTTTTTGGCGGGCGTGCGACACGCCAAAGCGGCGCCAAAGAAAACACGAGCGCCTCATCTTTGGCTCGCCTAAACGTTGCTGGCTCGTCACAGAGGGGAACAAACAAGCGAGGGCAAATTAAAAAAAAGGGAAGGGCATGACTGAGGGGTCTCCTTCTACCCACAATACAGAGAGCCCACTATACTGCCATTAATGGCAGCCGTTATCGGGGGCCATCTTTATCCATTGCGCTCGAAACGAAGAAAGCCGCCATAATGCCGCTCCGGGGTGCGGGCTTTCCACATTCGGAGGCGTGACGAGTAAAAGTGTCAGCCACCACGCTGGCTCTCAATTACTGCCTTGATGGCAGCGCAATCGCTCCTTTTCTATTAAACGTCACGGGCGAGGGGTGAGGTCACGCTCGTCGCAGCATACATCGAGCGAGCTGACACCGAACAATACGGGACGGCTCGGCCGGGGGAACAATCCATTTGGAAGGCTAAGCCTGTCAATATGTTTGTTGTCTCCACTCGGGGTGCAACGGAACACCGAAAATCGTTTGGGTTCCCAGTAAACGGTCGGGGGTCGCCATTGGGGAATGAAGTGAGAAACGCCGAGCTGCACATTTTGGGCCGAACAAATGATGAACATTAAAAGCTACCAAATCTGGGAAACATTTGTGAGCTGAATTCACTGAAGTGAACTGCTTGATGTCAACTTGACTCATTTTCAGTTCCATATTGGCGCTAGCTCATCTTTTTCCCCCAAGAGGCACTCAAAGGGGCTCACTCCGTTGGGGCTAAAGAGTAGGATAGCATTTTATGCGAAGAATTTGGTTCAGCGAGTATTTTTTTATTTTCATCCAGTAAGAGCAATAACTAGCACGTTAGCGCTAGCAAGAAATGGGTTACCTGGTTATAATAGCTGTGCTTCAATATTAATGCTAAATTATTATTATTATTGTCATTATTATTATCATCATCAATATTATTATCACCTATCTTTTTGTCCACCCAACTAAAATCTTTCTAAATGATTTCAATCACGGAGTGAAGGTGGCATGATGGCAAAAGAGGGAAAAAAAGAAAAAAAAGGCTGCATAGATGAAAAGGGTAGAAGAGGTGACTGACGTCTGTTTACTTGATTTTCTTTCCTGCCGCTCGTCCTGAGGAGAAAAAACAGAAGAAGACGGAGAGCACACAGAGAGAGATTCAGCACATGTGGCTACCTGAGGACAAACAGCGATGCAGACTATTCACGAAAGACACCAGGCGAGTTTAAGGCCACCTCGGTCGCTTGCGTGATTGCTTCGGGCTTCCTCGTCTTTTCAGAGCCCTTTTGAGAAATAAGCCGCGGCCCTCGCTCTCCTTAATCACTCTGCTCAATGCTTTCTACAAGCCTATCAATTACTCCTACTCTAATGAGCAACAGCAAAACACACACGCACACGCGCACACACATTGTGCCGCCCTTATGTGTCCTCTCCAGTTTCTTCAGCCTCGCTCCTTAACAAAAGCGTCTCATTCGCGCAAACGTCGAAGGACGATACTTAATTGCTAATTAATACAGTTTGTTGAAAATGTGTCGTGTTAGAGTCAAAAGTGGGGTAGGGGAGGGGTTCAGGGGTCACCCACAGCCTCTTTTAATGTCAAGTGAGTTGGATCGGTACAATTTTAGCTTAATGACGACGCTTTAAAAAAAAATCTTCATCGAATCGTCAGACATTTTTTTTTTCCTTAACCCTTTCATCAAAGGATATTTAAACATGTGCAAAACATTTTGATGAGTAGTATAACTCACAGGCACATCTTCTTTATCCTCCGCGGAGAAAAATATTACTGTTGCCGTGGCTATATAAGGCGGCTCCCCAGGTTATTATTCCCTATTCTAGCCTTTTTGTATTCGGGCCACAATCGAAAACTGATGCAAATATGAACATAAAAGTTGGACAGTGCGAGGCCGAGTGGCGATCCACCACTTTTAACGCTCGTGTAGACACTTTTAAAACCGCGGCTAACTGGATGCATATTAACAAGATAAATCACAGCCGGTGAAATGGTCTAATGGCTCGGACCCGGCCGCAGCGGATAGCCCCACCGGAGAGCGAGGTGCTGGGTGGGTGGGGTGGATCAATAATGATAAAGTGCCGCGCTCCGGGGCGGCGGGGAGGACAGGTGGCGACCTCTCGTGAGCTAGATTGACTTTGTGTACGTGTGTGTTAATGGGGCAGGGGTAGCAACACACCGATTGATCGGCGATGTCTTAATGGAACGCGGGAGTGTTAACAGTAGCGTGAAACCGAGACGGTCAAAGGTGGACAAAAGTTTTGGGACGACAGTCACTTCCTGTGGAATTGTTTCTACTGTCTGGTTAAGGTTCAATGTTAATAATAATGCTATTAAATGGAAAAGCCATTGTGGTTAAATAATTAAAAGGTCTGTCAGACTTGAAATGAATGTGTTCAATATCGCTAAGCAATTCACAAATGGACAATTTCAAGAATGCTTTTTACTCATCGGACCTGCCGCTCGGTCAAACACGCAAAAGAAATCGAAATAGTTTTGTGTGAAACAGGCTTATCGGTAATTAGGCTCACACAGCCGGTGTTGTCAAGGCGATCGCACGGCGTGCTAAACAAGCGTGTCCTGTCAGAGATGTGCGTGTCATTTCCTGCTGTCACGTCCCCGCTTTCAGGTGACTGGTAAACATCTCGCCGACATGAGTCACCAAAAACAAAAAGCGTTTGCCAGACGGTGAGTGAACGACGGGTGCAACACCGGAGCGATTAGAAGCAGCAAATTCAATTAATCTTGACAAATCTCTGCTGAGGCAGAACGGAAAGGAGCCGCTCGTCGCCCCTCCCCCTCGCTGGTAATTAAAAGTGACCGAGTTGAGCGGCGGGTGACCGACTTGAAGTGTTTGGGATGAGCGCTTTGGAATGCGCGAGTCAGTTCAGGTTTGTCAGTCTGTTTTTTTTTTTTTTTTTTTTTTAGAGGACGGGAGTAATTGACTCCTCTTTCTCATTCCAGACAGACCTCTCATCACAGAAGGGGATCAGCTTCCAATTTTCTAAGCCGTGCCGTTCTTCAGATTCAATCGACAAAGTTTGTCTCCTTTTTTTTCCCCCTTTCTTCTCTTTGCCCTGACAACCCAGGATGCAAGGAGCAAAAAAAAAAATGCAAGTCAGCAGCTCTTTAATTATCCGCTTGATTGCTTTACGGCAATAGAACAAGCAGCCAGCCGGCGGGAAGAGGACAAGGTGAGCATGCACAAAGACGGGAAGCCGAGTACAACAAAGCTAGGCGCGTTTCTGCGACCTCTTTGAAAGATCCGAGAACGTGTTAAAAAAAAAACAATACCGAAAAAATAGGGTTAGTGGACCCCAGTAAGATCTTATCACAATAAGAGTATGGGAATTTGCCCAAGATGGCTGCTCCAAACCAAAATGGCGGCCTTCCTTGACTTTTTTTGCACATCCCGTTATGCTAGACACATCCACCGAAGTTTGTGTGGATCGGCAAAAATATTCCCCCAGCTGCCTTGAACGCAGCCCGACAACGACAAACCCAGCGATCAAAAAAGGGACTTTTCTGTTTTGTGTTGCACAACATCACAGGAGAAGAGCGCGAGGGGCGAAGGACACTGGAGAGGACATTTACACTTCCCAAGCATGAAAACATGTTTTCTTATCGGCGGCCGCTCTATCATTCCCTCACAAGGTAAACTGAAAGGTGCGAAAGCAGTGAGCAGAGGAAGGGGCGGGGCATAAAAGCAAGCGCTTGCAACTCCCTGAGTTTCTTTGAGCCTCCCTGAAAGCTTTTCACCTGCAAAGAAGAAAGAGAAGAGAGAGTACGCCGATGGAGGGAGCGTTTGGAATGGAAGAATGATGAGGGCGGGGCGGGGGGGGAGGTCGGATTTGAGGAGCTCGGAGGATAAACAGGGTAGGCGAGCACTAATGAAATCGAGCGGAGACCTGAGAGTGAGGTCATGAGGAGGAAGTAGAAGAAAGCCAAGCAGGTTAGCGGCGTCATCCTCATGCTTCGCTGGCACCTGAGGGGGGGGGAATAAAAAAGACAAAGACAACCCGACCGACTCCCAAACCACCCCTGACTTTAACACCACTTGCACCCACACATCCGGGCCGAGGCTCCACCCCCCGCCGTCAGGCGATCCTGCATAGTGGAGGGATCGATTGAGTGGAGTAACACCAAAGTGTGTGTTAGAGCACATTTTCACATGAGGGAGGTTCAACACAAAGCCTATAAATCCTTTTGCCTGTCTATGCAAAAAAAAAAAAGAAAAAAAAAAGATGTATGTGTATGTGTGATGGGGTGTTTCCATGGCGACGTTAAGAGACTGTGTGCTATCGTATGGCGTGTTTGTGTTAGTGTTCCCTCCTGCCTTTTCAGTTCTTGTTTTGATTGGGAAATTAGCAAAACAGCAAAGCGGCTCTTAGGCAACACGAGAAAATGTCTTGCAGTCAACATGGTTTTTTTCCCTGTCATCTTGATCCACATAGAGAAAAATAAAACTCTAAACTAGGGCCCGAGATGGATTTTTTAAATTTTATTTGGTAGAATAAAATTTCAATAATCAATTAATTGATTGATTAATTTAACAGAAAGTATAATGAATAAAAGAACTACTTTTTTGGTCCCCAAAAATATGAATTACTAGTTTGCTTTGCTCTTTAGTGTTTATCTACTGTTTTGCAGATTTAGAACGAGTGTGAAACCTTTTACAGCGTGTGTGTGTTGGTGTGTTTTGTGTGCGCCATCCACACAATGCGCGTGTCTGAGCATCATGAGGACTTTGAAGGGTTGGCGCAAGAGCGGCAAAGGGGGCGGTGGGGGGCGGGAAACTCAAGCGGAATGCTCTTGTGAAACGCTTGTGAAAAAGCGAGTGTACTCACTGTAGGGGACGCACTCGTATTGGATCTCCAAGTACTTGTAGGTGCCGGGGCAGGGGTCTGGGAACACGTCGGACCCGGCCACCACCACACACTGAGTGCGGTTGTTACACCTGGATGGGAGAAGAGAGGAATGATAAAACTGAATAGAAAAAGCAGAAACAGTGGAATCATAATAATAATAATAATAATAATAAATAAAATAAATAAATAATAGCAATTATAAATAACTACACCAACACCTGTGTCCCAAAAAGATGATAGGAAGATGAGGGGAGGAAGCACTTTCACACTGGATCGATCATGTGACAGCCGCACCAGATGGGAGGGGGGGGGGGGGAGTGACGTCAGAGCCTCCCTCTCGTGGGGCATCGTGAGTGGGAGCAATTAGAGGTGAGAGAACATGGAAGGACGAAGGCAAACACTCCTCGCCGCATGTGAACGGGGAGGGGGGAGAAAGAGGGAGAGGGGGGGGGGGAACCATTCGTATGCGCACGACACCTCCATCTAAAGTGTACGGCTTCATGCCTTCTCACACACACACACACACATAATCCCGTGTTTAAGCATTTCTGCCGTGTTGTCTCCTAAACCTCCGGTGCATTCACACCATCTCGCCGTCATGTTCAGTGCTAGTTCTCCTTGCTTTGCCCGCTCGTTTTTTTCCCTCTGAGAGAGAGCTTACCTTTACACCCCCCCTCGCGCCTCCATTACATGCGTGATGGATAGCGGGGAGAGGCTTCGCATTGATCCGTGCCCGGCTCAGAGGAAGCGGGTGCGGAACGCAAACGCAGAGAGCATCGGCGAGAAGTCTTACAAAGGCACTTGAAACAACACAATCGAAAAAAAAAATATATATATATATATATATATATATATATATATATATATATATATATATATATATATATATGTGCATTCGTAGCGAGACCCACTTGCACAAGGATGCTGACTTGAGTCATTTGCTCACAGAGGATGGAACCAAACAGCTCAAAGCAGATATGTAAGACATCCAAGGTCAGTGGTTCGCAAACTTTTTACACCAAGTACCTCTCCTTTCTAGCCAGCTAACTATCTAGCTAGTTACGCATCAACTCCTGCCAATGAGGACTTAACCTTCTAGCTAACTAGCTAGTTAGTTAGGCATCAACTCCTTCTCCCGAGGAGGCATTAATGTAAGGCTTTTCTTTGCCTTAAGTTAGCTGTCTTGGAAACTGGTATCGGCAGCTTCCTCAAGTACTCAACACCTAAAAAAGGCCATATCGCTCCGATACTGATTGTTGATCTAAATGAATGTGAAGGTGTACCTAATGAAGTGGCCAGTGAGTGTATACGAACACGGTGCAGACGGACCTTTGTGACATGATCTTGATGGCGTCGGGCAGGTAGCACTGCACGTTCTCCATCTGGAAGGGGTCGGCGTCGCAGATCTTGTCATCCGTGCGTCCGTAGTTGGCCGTCTCGATCATGATGACATCGCTTCCCGGGCAGCGCAGCTCGATGGGGTAGCCTTCGCACGCCAGTTCTCGGCGCATCAAGCCAAAGGGCATCATCGACCGGCTCAGCGCTGTATGGGGAAGATGGCGGGAGGGGGAGTAAAAATTATTGATAAATCGACAGACCTTGATTCTCTTAAAGGAGACGCTTTACTACCGGGCCACGCTGTAAATATGAGGTGAGGTGTCAACCCGGGTTCTTATCCTCTTGGAGCACATAAAGGAGATACTAAAGCATAACCAAGTGAAAAGAAATGAACTTCAGGGCTATCTATGGAGCTCATCCACAATAGGGTGGCGGCTAAGCTATCACTTAGCGACATGAGTCAGGTAGCAAGCTGACCACGGCTAGCATAAGTCATGCTAGGAAAGCCAAAATTATTATTATTATTTATGAGTTCAATTCCTACACAAACACTTGGATGGTTAGATCTCCAAGGCTTAACAATTTGACAGTTTCTCCTATGACATGCACAAAAAAACTGGCGCTCTGTTTGTGATTGCGTACTGGCAGGCGGGACTCTTGTGAGACAAACTGTGACAGTGTCAAATGTTAACAGACTCCTACGCTCGGAGCTCACGGCGGGGGAGGAGGCGGGGGGGTCCTGCGCTGGAACCTCGTGTCAGAAACGCAGACGGGAAGGATGGTAAAAATCAAATTGTCAGTCTGCACTTTTGTTTCTGCTCTGTGCGTGTGTTTGGTTGCAGCTATTTGACATGCGCGGTGGTCGGCGAGCGAGTGAGGGGCTTCGGTGTGGAGCCAGCAGGGAGCAGGGGGGTGCGTGGGGTTAATCGGCCAGCTAGGCTGAGAGGCATGAATGAGGGCTTGGAGAGGTGCTTGGAGAGTTACTTGTTGTCTCTCCAGCACACTCCTCCACCGCACACCTTGACACCGCCTCTCTCGAATGAAAATATAAAAATAAAAACACACAGACACAGGTCACCTCTAAATATGCCCCCAAAAAAGTGAAATGTATCAAAAATGTGCCAGTGAGCTGCCGATCAAAGATATCCTGTCAATGCTAGCTTGAGTCGCTGTCCATGGTGCTGAACTAACAAGACTTGTTAGACTGGCAGAACAAGAATTTTGTTACTGACTTAAATTGGAGTGTGGGTGCTTTTGCCACCTCAGATTGTACTGGCACAGTGCCCATTTGGGTCAATGTCGACATCAGTCGCCCCCCCCCCCCTTCCCCCCACGTGCTCCGTAGCCGTGTGCTACATGATTCACTGCCAATTGACTTGCTCGTATTTCTAAATGCCACCCATTGATGCGGCGGGGTATGTGTGTTGGTGGGGGAGTTGTGTAACTAACTCCCATCAGGGCTGAATGACTCACGCACGCACACACACGGTAAATTTTCTGCCGCGCCAGCATGCAGCGCCAAACCACAAAGACCGAGATGCAAAAACGCATACTCATTAAGAGACGCAGAGATGCAAACAGCAGGCGAGGCAAAAATAACAACCACCCCTATGTGAATGCAAAAAAAACCCAAAAAAGAGTGCAAAAACATTTTGTGAGACACACACACACACACGGTAGAGTGCACAGCGGCGTGCGATGTCAGTGTGTGGCCTTGTTCTCTTAACAAGCCCGTGGTGAAAGCACACCGCAGCTGGACAATGATTAGAAGCTCACACTGAGAGAGTCAATGGAAGACGGGGGGGGCGGGCGGGGCGTAGGTGAGTGATCCCACTCATACGAGAACTCTGCACGCACTGGAGGGAGGGTGAAATTTAGTTTTTTTCCGCATTGCATAACAATCTAGAAGCGCAATTGCTAACTATGACAAGTTAAGACACAATTTCTTTCTATTACATTAATGGGTCGGTAAAAAAAAAAAAGAGAAATTCCTGCGCTGTTTGTGATTGATAGCGGGTTGTTTGATTACTGCCGTATATGCTTATCTTCTTGTCTTTGTGTAATTACTTTTGGCTTAATATCTGCGCGCCTGCACGGCGCCGTCTATCATCCCGTTTTGACGCTCAAGTGTTTACTTTTGTCACACGCCGAGGCCACGTTCTAATTTCATACAGAGTGGCATGAATGAAGACAAAAGCCATTAGTTGCTTCAGGTAATTTGTCATTGGTGCTGCTGCTAGCAGGTCACAACATTAGGGACACTTGCACAATCAAATTCAAAACATTATCACAAAGGAACTAGTGTTTGAGGTTGTTCCTAATACTGTGGTGGAATTTCTTCTTCCGATTTGCATTTTTGGGAGCTCAACATGCCTGGATACACCTGACAGCAATTCTACAGATCGTTGCTAAACTGGGTGGACAAGTCCATCATGACTGGACCCATGAAAATATCTCAAGAACCCTTACTTGAAATTGAACAGGAAGTTGGCCATTTTGGTCTGAAGTAGCCATTTTGGGCAATATCCAGGCTTAATACTTCGCCAGACTGCAACTGGGGAATTGGTCCAAATAGGTTCCAATCGGAAGCAGATGTGAGAGCCTTAGTTGCCAAGCTTTTTTTTTTTTTTATGCTTACGCCATCTAACTTGGGCAGTGCGGTTTTCGT
Source organism: Syngnathus typhle (assembly GCF_033458585.1). Lineage (NCBI taxonomy): Eukaryota > Metazoa > Chordata > Actinopteri > Syngnathiformes > Syngnathidae > Syngnathus > Syngnathus typhle. The sequence continues at coordinate 6,257,865 of NC_083754.1, forward strand.
CAATATTACTTTTTTTTCTTACAAGAGTTGGAATTCTGAGGGGGTTCTTATTTGCCGGGGGGGGCTGATTTGGGGCAGTTGCATGGGGTTTTATTAGATTGTGAGTGTACGACGAGATTACAGCCATTATTACTCTTGAAGTGATTCGCTGCTGAAACTCACAAAGTTGGGAAGGTTTTTTTTGCGCTGATATCAGCACATCAGGCTGCACTTTGCATTTGCGTTTGAATGGAGTGCGACTTTACTGATGTGTGCATGGCTGTGTGTGAGGAAGCGTGTGCATGCAGCCAGATGGCCGGAGGCCTCGCTGGAGAGGAACTGAGCTGAGACGAGATGAGCAAAGGATGAGTTTGGACCGGCCATGAGCTACGATTGTCCTTCACTGCGCGGGTATCCATTATGATTTCAGGGTCGCCGCGGCCACCTAGCGCAAACACAAACACGCATTGAGCATTGGGTCGCGCGTGTCACAACAACCGGATGACAAAGTGTCGTCCTCAGCAGATTATGACTCATCTCCTATGGCAGTGAATCTCAAATTGTGGTCCAATTCTCATTATAATACATTTGTTTCGGTCACTCTCCGTCCAACCGCCCACATGCTAGCATCACGGCAGTGAATGAGTTAACGTGGGCATGATGGCAGTACCATTTGGAGGTGGTTCTTGGATTTAAATTCAAATTCTCTGATTCTATGGGCTGATCTGCATGGAGGACGGCACGCCCGGTATTACTCCAGGGCGACGGGCATGTGGGTCTGAAGTGCTTGCCTTTATAATGGAAGCTACAAATTAAGAGCAAGAGAGAAAGATGATTGGATTTGAATCATTATCCTCGCACAGTAATTAATGCCTGAGGGTGAATGGATGTTTGGACCGTCAGACAAGAATTTTTTCTTTTCCATCCCCTCTCTCTCTCTCTCTCTATGGTTTGCTGGTTTTCCCACCTATTACGGCACTCGGCGGCCGCTTCTCTTTTGTTGCGCCAGACTCAATGCGCCGGCAAGACAAGGACTCTTAGCCATTAACGACGCTCGACGCACAATGAAACGGAAGGATAAAAAGTTCCGTCTTCAACAAAAGGCTGCATTTACACGGCAGATCAAGTAATGCGTCTAGAGAGCTACTTTTTTTTTTTTACTGAACATAGGAAACAAGTCAGATCCAAGCAATACAAAACCCTGTAAACACAAGTTGGGACATTGGTAAACACTGATACATCCTCCCCATTGGTTTCAATCAAGGTGGCAAATTTCAACAACATTCATCTTAAATTATGCTACACATTCAAACTGTCATAACAATAAAAGTTACGGAAGTTTTTCCCAGTCCGGCTAAATTCCCCTTGACATTCCCAGAGAACTATTTCACATGCGGTGCACAACTTGATCCCGCCGTATCCACGCGCAGCTGTCAGCTTTTTTGGACGATTTGGAAGCTTCAGCTTTTGGGATTTGTCCAATTTTTTTTCTTCCCGCCCAAATCTGACGGTGGGATGTTAGCGTTGACATTTCTGACAACCTGTGCAGAACCCCTGAACATGTCTAGAAACACATATCTGGTCAATAGCTGTCCGTGAAGTGAAATGTGATTAATTCAATCTAGTCCCTGAAAAGCACTTAGTTTAATAAAAGAAAATCATCACACTGTAAAGTATTAAAAAAACGAGGAATGTCACGGGTGGCGTGTCTTCATCAGGGCATCCGACTTGTGGCGCTCGCCCGCCAACTTGTTGGCTTTCTGGACCCGTAATGTGACGAGCCACGCTAAGACCTTCTGTCTGCTCCAGCACTTATCTCTTAATGCTGCTCATTAGCATTGCACTCAAGCATAGCGCCAAAGAAAAGTCAAAGCGAAGAAGTGCCGGGAAATTGCGGAAGTCAAAGTCCCGCTTTGTCTTCTATCTTCTTTGTCCTTCGACTGGCCTCCATGCCGGCCAGGAACACAACTCATCCTGCATTCACGGGGGACAGCGATGGGGGGGGGAGGTTATCCCGACGCAGCCGAGAAGCGTCTCTGGCAATTCATCAGTTTAGCGGGCTCGGATCTTCGCCACTCACTTAGCGCGCTAAGTTAGCCTAATGAGTCGCTAGAGCTCGGCCTGTCACCGCCGGCCGCGGCTACGACTGCCACATTCGCGCAATCGCCTTCGAGTTGAGGGGCCGCGACATTCCGAGACAAACCTAAAGGCCTTGGCGAGCTACATGATGTGGGCAAAAGTATTGGGACAGCCGGCCCATTAAACTGATGAGAAAATGCAACCGCTACTGCTTTTGGAGTGGGAATTTCTGCCCAGTGTTGGACAGGGTTGAGGTCATGGATCTTCTTGTATCCATCATGCCAAATCTGTTCAATCGGCACCTCAGTGAGATACGGCTTCGTGCTGCCTACCGCCTTCAAAACGATACAAAAGGAAGCAGTGACAGCTCTCACGAAGGCTCCAGTGACAGCCAAAACTGTCAGTCAGCGAGCTAAGAAGATTTCCTCTCTCTCTCTCTACCTTGTTCTGTTACAGTATGTAAATTTCTACTCTGGAATTGTGTTTTCAGGTGCATGAGCTCTACAAAAAGAAGTCCAGAGGCATCTTTGTGATATACACATACATTAAGAAACACATTTCTAAATTCGCCGTCTTGAATTGATTCGGAGGTGTCCCAATACTTTTGTCCATACCATCGACAAGCTAATAATCGGACAGCCAACTGAGATGAGGAGTGACCGTGTAGGCGACTCACCAGCCGCCTTCTCCTTACCAGGGTCAGAAGACTGAAATACTGACAATGATGAAATGTGATCACAAGAAAGGCTCGAATAACATCCTCGCCAAATGAATGGCATTACAGAGCAATGACATTACATCAGTCAAGGGAGAATCAAACAAGCCTCAATTGGAAAGGACATAAACAAGTACTGTCTCATATTTGCAAAAATACCAAAACATAGTCTCATAGGCAAACAGCCCAAAAAAACTCATCCGGATTCGACCTCCAGAACTCCCGCTTGTTGACAAACTTTGCTTTAGGGGGACCTAGCAGGCATGGCGGGGGAGATTAAGACAGCCACTGGGATGCCAACACACACACACACACACACACACACACACACAGTTGAGGAGCGAAGGCGAGACGGGACGTGCTCATACTGTCAAAGCGCTTCGTCGCTAGCTCTGGTGCCTAATTATGCAATGAAAAGAAAAAAAAAAAGAACTCCAGGAGGGGAGGGTAGAAGACTTAGCCTCGAAATAAAAATCAGCTCATCCATGTATGAGCTGTAAAATATTTCCCCCCAAGGGAGAGAGAAGCTGTCCTACTGGCGACTTGCATCACACATCGACAACGCTGGCGGTAACGAAGAAATAATCAAGCCTGGTTAACTTTGCTACTGTACATTTTGTTTTCCTATTGTCAAGTTCAGGGAGGAATCAAAACAAGGGCCTTAACAATCTCCCTGTGGGCTTCAAACTCCAGTGGGTCAGAACCTGAAGGGAGGAGCCAAACGTTGCAGACTAGATTCAACCTGATATCGATTCAAACGTTACTTAAGTAACCGAGTAGATCCAGCTCGCAACGAGCGACCTCTGCCTGAGCGAGACGTGCTAGTGTGAAAGTCAAGAGCGGGTAGGAAAGAAGAGAAGCCAGCAGCCGAGAGGCAAAGTGTGGAGGCGAGCGAGGGCGAGGCTCCCTGTCAAAAAAATGCCCGCGCATTCCGAAGAGTTGCAAATCGTATCCAGAGACCTGTTAGGGAAGATGAGTGTCAAAGCTCGGGCCTGCCTCCGCATTAGACACTTAATTAACCTCCTTAGACGGCAGCGGGCCAAAGCCTTAACCGTGCTAATATTTGGCCTCCCGCAGTCGGGTGTCTACCAGGAAGCCGATCCCTTTTTGCAATATGGATGCGACTTGACTGCGCGGTAATGGCCGCCTCGCTCCTGACCTCAAATTTACGCTGGCACCGATAAAAGACACTTAGCAGTATAACGCTTGTTGAACGCTCCCATCTTTTCTTGCCGTCTTACTTAACCCTGTTTTCTTCACTTAAAACTAAATGCCTGATTAAATTTTACTCGGAAGAAAATCCATTAATACCTTCACACTTAACTGCCTGGTTCTTTTGATGCGTCCGCCACACGATTCCATCAGCTCAGTCTATCCAATCAATGCCAGCCATTTTTAAAAAGAGAATTTACTTAGTGCCAGACAATTTAGAGCAACGTAGTAGTATCTAGTCACGTGTAAATGTGTTCAAATATCACACAACAGCACAAACAGCCCGGCAGGCTTTTTGTACGAGCCATGTTTGAAGTGTTTGAATCAAAGTGCGCGAGCCAACATACATCCAAACACAAACATCAAAACACACAAACATTGCCACGCGTTGATAGCGTAAACATAGAAACCAAAAAAATAGAAGCATACACAAACGTGGGGACACACGGGAAAGCAGAGTGTCATCTTCAAAAAAGGACGCGGCTCCTCCGCCGCCGCCTCGCGATTCATGTTCAAAGGCCGTCCATTAACCTTTGGCAAGCACGGGCCCGCCGTGTGATCCGCCGCTCTCGGCCCAGGACTTTGAAAGCCCCCGCGCGGAGCGGGGGCCGCTACTAAGTGAGGGCGAAAAACGCGTGCCTCGGACCTCCGACAACCGTGAGAGACGTGCGTTTACAGCAAAGCGCCGGAAGGTGAGGACAGGGCGACAGGAAAGTGTTTTGGGCGAGAGCTGTAACATCATCACGTAGTCACGACCGAGGTGAGAAAAGACAAAATGGATACATCATCCAAGAAGAGACCAGACTGCCGCCGCTCTTGCTAATAAGAGTACGAAACAACCGGGAACTGGAGATAACAAATTTGCCAGCCCGAGGTGCCTCAAACTTGAACAGCGCCAAATAAATGAATAAATAAAGTAGTCAAACGAAAGCCTGCTCATTTAATAATACATACAGACACAAAGCAAACAAACGTCTCGGTGTTTTAGCAAGCTTCAAACGTTCAGCAAACGTTGGCATTGATTTTGAGGTTCACAATTGGTTCATCTGACACCCAGGAGGCATTCGAAATTTTAACAACACAAGAAAGGTAAATATTAACTTGTAAAATTAATTATGAGTGTGCCGTGTCTGATTCAACTCAAAATGTTTGCTTCTAGAGGATCCTCCAGTTGTTGACAACCAGTGACGCCGCTAACAAGCTACTCGAATATATTTGAGCCATTAGTAACGACTAATCTAATGCATAACTATTCTAAGTAACTTCTTTGTACTGCGATGTTTACCTTCTTTTTGTATGCTAAAGTCAAGTCAGCCATAAACATACGCACAACTATACATTACTCCCACGCCAAGCTGTCATTTACACGCATTAGCGCGAAGATTAAAATAAAACTTAAGTGCGTCTTTGTTGCTTTGTTAGTGCCAGTTGAAAATAGGGAGATGTACATATGTGTAACCCTTTCTACATGGTGCGCTACGCTGAATATATTATGTGCAAACAAAGGCTTTTTTGAAATTGGAAAGTGCGCCGGGGAAGGTCGAGTATTCTATCAGACGGTGACGCTTTTAACGAGGCGCGCCGCCTTAAGAGTTGCGAAGTGCATTAGGAACTGCTGAAAGTAAGCGCGCGTGTAAACATTTACTCAAAAGATGTCGACAACTATGGACAAAAGTGACGCAAATGTACAAAGACCAAAAATACGAAGGCAATGCAGCGCCATCACTCAGTGAATTCTGAAATCTACAGAAACAATAACAATAGCGGGGTTAGCGGCGTCGCCTCTCTTAATGTTATTTACTCGGCTGCCAGGAAATCAATTGTGTTGTGAATTAAGAGAGTCGGTGCAATTGCAATATTATCCGATCGCCGCAGTAATGTGTGTTGCTCAGTAATGGATGTTGTTTTGACTTTCACTTTTCTGTATATTTCTATACTGAAGTGAAGGCCACAGATGTGGTCGTAGATTTCCATGAATAGAAATGTTTGACTTGGAGGGACACTGCAATTAAAAAAAAAAAAAAAAAATCGCTGAAAACTATAACCAAGCAAATAAATCAAAAGGTGAGCAAATGGACCTGAGGGGATTTAGATGCTACCTGGAATTAGCAAGTACATTTATCATTTCCACTAGTTTTTAAATTGTTTCTACATTGCAAAAACGTGTTACAGTAACACTCTACATTACACAAGTCGCGTTATTGCGTTATCGCTATAGCAACTGAAGCGAACGTCGGCTTGTTAACAGAGCTAATGCTAACTTAGCATCTTAGCTCGCACTGCTATTTTGTTAACCTTTTATCTTGACTAAACACTTTCATTGTCACATGTCATTGTGTTTGAGAATTTTGCACATAAGTCACTTGCGTATTTTTTATTTGGTTCCAAATTGTGAGTCGTACATATTGCGCAGGGGATGAAATGTATATTTACTATTGTAGAGTTGTGTCTAATAATATGGCCGGTTTATGTACAGCATGATTTTGATGCCGACATCCCGTAGGCCTGCGCAAGTGTAGCTAATCAAGTGTCTAGTGAGTGTATATATCGTAGATAGAATGCGGACGCACGTGAATAACAGAAAATGTAATTGAAAAGAAAAGAAAAAAAAAACAGGGACGAGAAGGGGAGGACGGTTATATTATACGAGATTAAACTAGTAAGCCAGTCCCCGCCCTGGCGTGGAACACAAGTAAGACGCATGAGGCTACGTGAGCGCATTTGCAAATTGAAACATGTCACAAGCATTATGTGGCGAAATGACTTACAAATAGCCTTATAATGGCCGTGCTGCCACCGCCGTGAAATAGCGCACGGCGGCGCGCGGCGCGGCGAGGTTAGCGGCGTGCTAAATGAAAGCCGGGGCGTCGGGAGGGGCTCCATCACATACGCCGCGGCGGGCCTGCCATGTTTGCCGCATTAGGCCGGCCTAATGGACTTTCAGAGGGAGGTTGGTGTGCGTTTGGGGGGCTCGACGTCATCAACAACCGATGGAACGTTCCACATTTGCCAGGTAACGTGTCATTCTGTTAGGACGCTTGTGGGGCGGGTTGGAGGGCGCTAGCTTGCACTTAGGCCGCACACCACTTTACTGTTTGTTTCTTGTTATGAAATATAAAAAAAGACGCTAGGTTGATTTTTTTTTTATTTCAAATTGAATTGATCTCAAAGCGAAATGCCGATTACGGTCGCGCTTGAGTTCCCCCTATATTATCGAATGATAATCGGCTATAATATTAGGTTTAAAGAGACAAGAGGGGCAGGCGTGCGCATTATACGGTGAAGCCAAGTGCAATGAACCTGCCGCCTCCGAAATAGCTTCTCATTAGCCGTCTTAAAAGGTTCTCGTCACATCACAAAAAGGCCTATTCGGCTAAATTCCATCTCTGTTGTTCTTCCTCCTCTCTCCTCCCGATCCTCGGGTCATGGCAATAAAAGGGAATTAAATTAATTAATTAAAACTGTGCGGCCCAAATGGGCAGCACGGTGCTGCGGGGGCGAGCGTGGATCTTTTTACATACACGTGTGCCGGAGTCCATTAGCGTGGAGAAAAGATTTGCGCTAGCGCCTCAGGCCTGGGTACACGTTGAATTGATTAGGAATGCATTATTAATGCTGTCTGAGGGGTCGGCTCGCATAGCCGGATGCCTTGTACCCTCTCAAATGCGCTGCATATGGACAGGCAAGACGCATGACCTCGCTAGCCGCTGCGGTATGCGCGCGCCATCACTTGCTAGCATAATTTGATGCATTGAATCAAAAGGTTTTAATCGCCACCCCTATTTTAAATAAGAGGACATTATTGCATACTGATAGTGCAGAAAATAACAAAGATGGAGTTCCTACCCGACTGCCAAAAACAGATCACCCCTTTTGCAGCCAATTAAAATCAGCGCAGCTCTGCTTACCTCTCAGTCGAGTTTCGGATTATAGCCATCACTTGAAAATAGTTCTCTATCTTCACCTAGCTGCCAAGTCACGCACAGCAAAAAAAAAAACTTGCCGTAGGCGCAGATTTTATATAAATAATCGCAATGTTATGTAACGAAAGGGTCAAAGTGGACAACGGCTGGCATTTTCACAATTTCACAAATACGCACAGAACAAAAGATTCCCAAAGTTTGTTAATTTCACACTTGATGAGTGGGCAGCCACTCCAGACACACAACTATTTGTATGCACAGCTCTCTAAAGTCCATTTTCCAAAATTGTCCCCTTTAAACTTTTTCTGTTGAAGATTTTATTGTTGGGCATCTAGCATGAAAGAATTCAACGTACGTCACATGCGGAAATCCAAGCACTCTGTTAATGAGCTTCCACTGCAGAACAAAACAGCGCCAAAGGGCAAATGTGACAGAGGGCGAACGTGTGTAACGCCACAAAAGGAGCAGAACCAAAACAAAGCGGCTGCTACTCGACTTGGTGGTCAACTAACACGGCGGGGAATGCTAATCGCGCCGCTGACACAAGCACAAACAACAAATATTTACATCCCGGCCCCACTCCCTCCTACTTTAGCTCCGCTACGGCTTCATCAACTGGCATCGCACCATGGCGACCGCTACCCCCCTCCCTCCCCCCTGCTTGCTAAATGTCCGTCACCCAGAGGCTAGTTGGCACGGCGCTGACTGGGAGCATTGCAGCAGATGGTGAGCTGCCGTCTGTGTGTCAGGCCACTAGCAGGACACCCAGCAGCCCCTCCGACTCCTCCTCCTCCTCCTCCTCCTCCTCCTCCAGCGTCACGCTGCCTAACCGGGTCACCTGCTGCCAGGCGTGAAAAAGCATCGCGTACACTCACACACACATTAGAAAGTGCGGCTGGTTTCAAAAATGCGGAAAGGATGTGGAATGCGTTTTGAAATGATTAGAATGTAAAACCTGGAAATTTGAAAAAGCATCTCCCTCAATGGGATTTTTTACTGGTGAATACAAAATCACGGGGAGGATGGGAATTGGTTGGAATCGAGTCAATCGGTTAATAATCGTTGGGGATTTTAGATATGTGACAAATACCAGAAGGAGCAGCACGACTTCCATTAAAATGAAGCAAAAACTGTTTTGCTGTACACTCCATTTCTGATCAAGACACTGCAATGAACTAAAAAATAAAAAACATGGAAAAAAATGCTCTTCCGCAGTCACACAATCATGAAATGAAATTGCATTACGGTGCAGGGCACGCGATGAGCTGCGCATCTGCTATCATTACACGCACGGATTGCGCTACTCTACCTCGGTCGGCCACGCTCCGACTCGTCGGCAAACGATTTTGACATTCACACGTAGACCCCCCCTCCCTCCACAAGCTTGCACCACGTTTGCTTTCTAGCCTGGTCAGCAAGTCGATACGCTTACAAGCTACACGGCGAGGCTCACATGTAAATACTACATGCTCGTTTGCGATAACCTTCGTCTGAACGCATGGCGGGGCGAGTCGCAGTGGGTCAAGGAAGCAACGAATTATGCGGCTTGCAGTTTATAAATAAACAATATTGAATGTTGTCCGGCAGGAGGCAAGTAAAAGAAAATGACATTGTTTGATTCAGCCACTGTTCGCCTTGATTACAGCATTCATTTGCCTTGGCGTGTCACTCGATTCATTTTCATCAAGATTCTCTTTCATTTTTGGGCCAATATCTGATTGATTTTGGGTTGTGTTGGACCAATCCCAAAAACATCCTAATGTGGTTATGGGCCGGACTGAAAAAAAGTATGTCTCTCTTTCATAATTTGAGCCTGATGAATCCTGGCATTGTCATCTTTGCAATATGTCCGTTACGTCAAGGAAGGGGGGGAAAAAAATCCATTCATGACAGAAAACCCATGGTCCTCATTGAGGAAATTCAAGTGACACTTTTTTGGAAGCCTCACAAACATTGTGGAACACAGCCAAAATGTAACACAAGCCCCCACAAGCTTAGCTAGCCAGCACTGTGAAGAAGAGTCCAAATTATTTTTTTTTGCGATTGTACCAGCATGTCTGCCACACAGTTCTGAAGCTGTGGCTTCGAACAAATTAGCAATATAAACACACAAGTATATATAAAAAAATCAAAGAACGTATTATTCCTCTTTAATGTACTTTGGCGTGCCCTAATTAGCCGGTTAGTTTTGAAAGTTACAAACTGGGTCCAATTTCCTTTTGCTTTGTGTTGAGTGAAAATATGAGTTATTGTGAAGTGAAAAAGTCGCAAATGTCACATTTGTGTATAAGCTAACATTTAGCCTAGCTTCCTTTAAATCTACTTCTTCTTCTTTGCTGTGTATTACAGCAACATGACTGCCGCCCACAGGTCAGTCTTGGTACGGCAACTGATATCGGCTTCCGTATTAACCGCTAATAATCGTTCTGAGGTACCTTGAGAGGACGGCGCGACGTTGCTGAGAGCCACGGCGCACGTCAACCAAATCCAGACTGCGAGAGCCATGATGGATGGCGGTCGGTGAAGGGGGAGCGGCGGAAGGCGATGGGCGGGCTCAGCTTTCACCCTCTCTGGGGGACAACCTAAAAGGCAAGAGACAAGAGAATATGTCAGCGTTGTTGGTTTACAGCTCGGCGTGGCGTAGCCGCGACGCTCAGGTAGATTGATGGAGATGGAGGCGGTGGCGTGCGGCCCGCCGCGGCGACAGCTGTCACCACGAGCGGTTCGTCACTCCGCTACGATTGGATGCTTGATTGAATCAGACATGCGACATATGTCGCGGGGCCATTAATGCGTCCATATTCAACATGTGCGCTATGAAAAATACTCATTGTGTGTGTGTGTGTGAGTCGGCAGTGCCGCAGGACTCGCACATCTCATTTGCCTAATGAAATAAAGCACAATCTGGAACTTTAGCTCTTGATTTTTGACAGTAAAGCCCGCTCTGGCCCTCTGGGGGCTTAAAGAGCGTAAACAGTCGAGACGTGAGTGCCGAGGCTCGCTCCTGCTGAGCTCGCCGCCACCGTCTGCGCCGCTCGTCTTTTCTGGATTGGACGGCTTTCGGAGGATTGCTTTCATCCCCGCCAACCTCGATGCTGTTTATTTCATGGACCCCACCGATATCTTTATAAATTGTTAATACAAGTATACTGTGTACATCAGGGGTGTCAAAGTCGTTTTTTCGCGGGCCGCATTGTAGTCATCGCTTCTTTCGGATTGGCCATTATGACTGTCAACCCAAATAAATGTATGAGCACCTCATATTATATACAGTAAAAGCTACAAAACAAACTGACAAATAACTCGTTTTCGAATCAGACGAGTAAAAACTGGTCAAATATTTAAAAAAAAAAGATATTAAAAGTGAAGGCAATTTACAATTCTAGTAATGACACACGAATTTGTCTTCGGGGACCACATAAAACGATGTGGCGGCCCGTATCTGCCCCCCCCGGGCCTTGAGTTTGACACCTGTGGTGTACATGAAAGTCACCTCTTGATCAATAAATAATGAATTGGCAAACCAACAAAACAGAACTAAAAAACTAAAATAGTCGACAGAAAAGACCTTCAATATTTTCGGGGAATTAGCCGGTTTTATTTGGTTTCAAGTTGCCATGTGCTCATCGCTCTGCCATCCTTTCAACATCCCTCATTTGGCTTTCCCTCCTCTTCCTCTTCCTCGCACCCCTCCTGGCGCTGACCTTCTCTGATATTTACCCATCTCCCCGGTGGCACTGCCCGGCCCAAAGCTGCGACCTGCTGGGTGTCGCCGGGCGGATTAGTGTGCCGGCGACAAGCACCGATGCAACGAAGAGGGCGAGGAAAGGGGGAAAAAAACATGAGACGGAAGCCGCATCTTTCCGAACGTACTCGACGTGTGTTCTGGCTTTAAATCAGGTCGTCGTGTCGGCGGCGAGGTTGACCAGCAGCCGAAAGAAAAGGACAAGCCTGGAGGGAGTGAAGACAAGAGGAAAAACAAGAGTAAAGAGACAGTAATAACTGGTAATAGATGTGCCCGAGGATGGCGGCTCCCCTCCTCTCTGCAATTTAACGGTCAGAAATCGTCCGTACCCCGTCGAGCCAAGGCCCCTTGTTTCTTTTCCTCTCTTAAACTTTTGAGCTCTTAATAAGAAAAATCAGTCTTCCCCCCCCTCCACCCCTCTCTCCTTGGTAACTGCTTCAGTCTGTACCTTTGGACAATAGCTCTCCTGTGGCCTCAGTAGATGAGGAGAGTAGGGAGGGAGGTCATAATGACAGCGATGGAGGGAAAAGTGCGAGGTGGAAAAATGGTTTCTATTTTGTGACCCAAAAAAGCAGGAAAGTGAGCAAGGTGCGCTTTTAATGTAGTAGGAAGGAATGACGGATTGCGGGAAACAACGGCGCGACAGGACGAGGGAAGCAGAGAAAAGGAGGGCAAGCCCAGTTAATAGCAAACGCAAGAAAGCCAGCAACAAATGAGCTCAGGAAGTGCTTTTCTCGGACAAATGAACCGGGGGAGATTTGTTTCGGTGAAAAGCATTCTGGAAAAATGTTTTCTTCTGACGGAAAATACCATTTTAGTGCAGTGTTGGGAAAAAAATACTTAAATGTTGTGAACCCAACATGCACTTTAAACTGGGTTTGAAAATTGACTTGATTAAATGATTTTTTATATTTTATTTTACAGGAAATTATAATATAATTATATAAATAATATGAAATATAATTATATAAATATTAAATGATTTACTTTATTTTATAAGAAAAAGAAGTCTCAAAGAAGATTAAAAAAAAACAACAGCCTACGTCTGCGTGCATCTGAACCAACTTCCAATGTAGCGAGATACGATGAGCCCGAGGCCGCACACTGACCTTTGGCCCCAGAATGCATGCGGCGCTATTTTAATAGAGCAGAAAACACGACATCCCCACGAGAGCACTGGCCACAAGATGAGCGATTTCACGCCACCATCGGGAACGTTCGCAGGCGAGGAGACGGAAAGTGTCAGTGGCATCGCCGACCGGCCGGCGTTATCTTTTTTCCCGCCAGCCGCTCTTCATTTGCGGGTGGCCTTGATCCAAAGCAAATAGCCTCATTATCCTCTTGCGCTGGATCATTTTGATAATCACCGCGATCATTAAGATCAGTTTGCTTTCCATCCAGAACAGGGTGTCTCTTAATGCAGGGCGGCTGACGAGGGCCATTTTTCCATCACACAAAAAAAGAAGAAGCTTTTCGGAACATTACCCGACGCGAATGGAAAAGGAACAAAGGGCTCGCGTCGAAGCGTTTTGCTGAACAATGAGGAAAAGCTGGTGAAGTTCGGCTTGGGGTCTTTGAGCTACGGAGAGAAGGACGGACACGCTGCGTGGACAAAAGCAAACGACGCTAGGCGCTAAAAGAAATTCAAGAGTGTGTCAGTCATCTCTCCTGCGCAAATGCTGCTGATTGCAGTTTGGGTTTCACAACTTAGGGGTGCCAAAGACGTCGCGCACACAAAGCCCGCCGGCATCTCAACACATTTCAAGACCGGCTCTGTCTCGGCGTGAACGAAGACCTGAGGGAGGCAAAGTGGCAAGTGGAACGAAAACGTGGAAACGCATTTGTTTAGGAAATAGTCGACAGATTAGCCCGGCGGTCACCCCGAATGTTTCCATCACGTCTTTTCCATTTCCTGGTTGCGCCGACGATGACAGTAAAAAGGGAGGCAATGATTTGGTTCCTAGCAACAGGCGGCGAGCAAACGGCACAATCACTTTTTCCTTACAAATCACAGAGCGGTGCCGGATGAAATATTAGTAATCACGGCGAAAAATAATCCACCGATTCGGGCGCAAATTGGAATAAATCAAGACGGAGACACAATTCTTTTTTTTTATTTTCAGACACGCCGACGATTATCGCAGTTTGATGGGACCGCTGAGGATGACAGAAGAGGTACACGTCGCCGAGGGGGCTTCAATTCTGCCCGTGACGCATCGCTGCTGAAACTGACACAATTTGTACCCAACCCCGAGCCCCACCCCCTTCCACCGACCCTCCTTTGGACTACAGGGAGCAATACAAGGAGGTGGTGCAATAAAAGCAGAAAGGAAAGCATTAATTACACCTTAGCCATAAAACTAATCACTTTCTTAAACGGATATAATCGTCTGAGTGATGCGGTAATCCTCATCACCCCTCCAAGCGAGGCCATCCGGTCTCGTCGAGTGTCGGCTGTCAGAAAGTTGACGTCTGACGCCAATTTGATTTAATGGTTTCATAAACTCCGCCAAGAAAATCCAATTATCATCGGCCTTTGTTTTGGTCGATGGCAGGCGGCGGTTAGCAGGAGGATAAAAGTTTGCCTGTCATCCCACTTTTGACATTAGAGAGAAGAATGCAGAATTTATTGGCACAACAGACGCAAGGATTATTTGGACCACAACATGAATATGCAAATTAATATGGTGCCAGATTAAACATTTACCGTGAGTCCCTGTAAAATGAAAAAAATGTAAACAAACCTGGAAACAAACCAAGGAAATAGAAGGAAGCTTTGACTAACATCGTACATAAAAAAAAAAAAAAAGTATTATCTTAATATGGGCAGCTAGCTACCAGCTAGCAAGCTAGCTAACAGGGCATACCAACCTGGCAAAATGCATGCGCTATGGTAGAAATTATTTAGTGAGCGAAGGAGGTTCATGCCAGACCACAAAGTGTGTCACTGAGCACGGATTAAGGTGAAGAGAAAAAAAAATCAGAAAACGAAAAAGAAACAAATCTCTGAATTCACTTTGCAAAGCCTTTCGAAATCTGGTATTAAAAACAAGCATGCTGGTATCTAACTGTGAATGTGTTTTAATGTTTTAATAAGCTCTACCATAAAAACGAAACCAAAGAAATGACAATCACACTAAAGCAATAAAGCGCCGTTTTCCTCATTTTAGTGCGGAAGGCCACATACTTTTGATTCAGGGAATCTTTTAGTCCTCTCAACCAAACTTTAATGCAGCTTCTGCTTATGGGACCTGAAACGTTTCGGCTACTAAAATTACCCCCTAGTTTTGTAGCCTTATTTTGATCTCCTAAAGTTCCAAGGCCATTATGGTTCAGCTACAAAACAAAACTACCAAATTAGCAGCGCTTATCATAAGATGGGCCAAAGCATTGGAGTCAAAGTTGTATGAACCCTTAAACTTTAAATTTTAAGCACTATTGTGTAACCTCTCCCCTTTTCAAATCCTCCATCTGTACAGTGGACAGCTGCAGTAGAAAGCCTGAATCAATACCACCGCATAGAATATGATAGCATCTCGTATAAAGCGGCCACCCTCCTGTCTCCGCCCCCCCCGCCCTTTTTCTGTTATCTTCCCGTCGGGTCCATATCGCTAATCTCCCAAATCCTTTTCGATGACGCTATCGCTAGCAAAGGCAACATAATAGCATTAGATATCGTTGCTTCAAAACAAACCGATTCTTTTACATTCGCATTGACACTCGGCGGCGAGAACCAATCGCCTGGACGGATAATGCCGCTCATCTGGCAAGTTCCAGGGGGGTCAGACCATCCTAACGCGTCTCCATTTTACTCGAAAGTCTTAGTCAAGGCTGTTTATATAATGACACCATCAAGCTGGGCCCCGTGTAGACGGAACATCCGCGCTCTTGTAATGGCCCGCGTATGAGGATTCGTGTGTTTGATTACTGAGCGGCGAGGAGAGGCTGCGGCGTCGACCGGGAATATAAGACTCCCTCCGAGTCGGCGATCTGGCAGCGGCGTGAGGCAGCGACGAGTGAAAGAACAGACAGACTTCAATAAACGAGGGCTTTAAAGGCTTGTAAAGGGTTGAATACTGATTGGGCAAATTGCATCACTGGAGGCCATTTTGTTGTGATTTGAGATCCTGAACTCAAGCAACTTACAGTAAGCAGCAGTTTGTCAGGTAGAATTAGTCATTGTTGAAAACAAAATTATCAAGGCTTCAAGCTGTTTGTTTGCACAGTCAGATGGAGTTTACTGACAAATTAAAGATGAAAAAAAAAATAAACAGACTTGCACCTTGTGTTAGCCAATTAGCTTTGATTCCGCTAACAATGCTAACACAAGACAACAAGGTAATTGTTAGCTTGTTGTCTTATATTAGCATTAGCATCACCATGCTGTTGCACCACTTTAATTAAGCAACTGAAATTTGAACACAAAAGGTGAAGCAACACGTAGACTCACAACACTCGCAGAAATATATAGAATAAATATTCTGCCACGAAAGACAACAATCGGTGAAATCCCTTGTTTTTGCCACGTACTAACACTACATGCATATTTGAATCATTTTTTTTTTTTTTTTCCCAAGCTGCGGCAATAGGGAATAAAAGACGAGTCGGCTACCCGACAGCAGCATGAGGGAATGAGGGGGCGAGATGGTGGGGGGGGGGGGACGGAGCGACTTTAATGGACGTGTGCTTTAAGGGAATGTAAATGAGACAAGGGAATGTGCAGAGCTGTGTGAGGATATCAAACAGGACTGGTGAGGTTGTCAAAGCGGTAAACGCGAAAGGGAAAGAGGAGGAGAAGAGAGACCTCTCACTTTCTTCAACGGAGAGACACACACGCGTTCACGCACGCGTGGGTCGACAACCGATTCGTCACTTTGAAAAAACAAGGAGCCGATAAGATCGTAAGGATGACATACTGCACTGCTGTATACGTTGTAGTTTTGTTCAGGAATGCAATCATATGAACATGCCAAGTAACTATTAAATAAAAGTAGCCTCTCCAACTTTAATGGTGAGATAAATAGAAGCTTTCTCCTTACGTCACGGTGCGCTAACTTTATTAAGGTTTAAGCTTGAATTAAAGCCACTTTACAAGGTGAACTTTCTACACATTCCATTAACCTTCGCAAAGAAGTTTGTGGAAAGAGCAACCGAGCGGCCATCCACGGTGAATTGGTCCAAATTCAATTGGGCACAATAAAAGAAGACCAGATGTTGAAGTTTATGGCTTTTGTGTCGACTTGGGGTGGAAATCGTATTTCCTGCATCGAGCAGAATTCCGGCAAAAGCGTCAGTGTGAATTTTTTTTCGTCACTTTCAGGGTGACAAATTGGATCTTCAGGCGAACACGCACACAGGTTGTCAGGTTTGCAAAGCGCGTGAATATTCCGTAGTGGCAGCGGCGGCAGTCGGTCAGATTGTTTTCTCTATATGGCTCGGCCTTCTCCGGCGCGGTCCTGTGATCTCTCGTGGCAAGCGCCGACCTTGTCAGCGCTTATTACGTCTGCCGGGACAGGAGGCGGCGAGCGTCACCCATCAACGCTCGGCCCCGTGACGCCCCGCCGGGAAGTGACCTCGGCGGTCCACCTGCGCTATCACACTAACGCCTGCTGTAGAGTTGATATCATAGAGGTTGGAATGACGGACATATATTTCTAACAAATTGGAAGTTCCAAAGCAGCCAGGGTCAAATTAGTCACGGATGAATTATCAGTCTTCCTGCGTCGTCAATGTCGTCAGCCTCGCAAATCGATAGAGGCAAATGAATAATTCACCCTAACTGTGAGGGCTAAACAACAAGAGTGAGCGATAACTAACAAGACGCCGAGCCAGCGACGATAGCGTGATTATGCTAATGTTATGAAATTGAACTCCGCCTTCGCTTCGGTCGGATCGCGGCTCCCGCGTTATCCGGCGGCTGTGACTGGCAGGTTCTGCTTGATCCGATCCTTATAACCTCCCCCGAGGCAAAAGCACAAGGGATTGTTTTGATCATTTGAGTTGCACCCCACACCCACGGGACACATTTTCGCCAAACGGTATGCAAGGTTTCGCAAAGACTCCATGACTCATTTCTGTGATATTTGATTAAGAAGGGAGAATCTGTTGAATTTGTCGCCCTAGCCACATAACAGGAGTGAAACAAAATAGAACTTTCATAGCAGGGGCCCCAACATAGAACCCTGTGGAATACCATACGCACATAAATATGACACGTTATTTATTTTTTTTGCCAGTTTAGTGAAATGTAAATAATTGAACATACTTATAAGACATTTTAGGGAAATACATTTTCATTACACAATTTCAATCTCATTTTTATCATTTTTTATCGGGACATAGATTGAATTATTGTTGTGTGGATTCACAATCATTTCTACTGCCTCTGCTGGCTACACAAACTTTTATGCTTTTTTTCCCCCCCTCTGTCCTACACTGCGAGATTAGCTCAAGAACGAAGCGCATTGACTCGAATGTTATCGGTGACTTTTAATGTGAACTTTACGGCAGCCCATCCATAGATCACTTTCCATTAAAAAGGGTCTCAATAGAGTTAAACCCCTTCGCAGATAACGCGTGTTCACTCCTAACTGGCCAAGATAAAAGGTGATTAAATGAAATGGATTCATAATTGTTGAGTCACCTTTGGGAATCGCTCGTAAACTAAAGACAAGCTGTAACTGAGTGTGTGTGTGTGTTCAGGAAATGAACACATGATGGTGAGTTGATTGTCACAGACACGCACACGCGTTCTCATATGCACACAGAGCAGCCCACAGGGGTGCCACATGTGATGCTGACCCACTTTAGATGTGTGGCACAAAGTAGAGCAGGGATTCAGAACATAAAAAAGAGAGAGTGACATTTAAAAATAGGCTGGGGTTTCTTTTCATCCCTTCCACACGCCGCACAATGGAAGTATCCATCTTTTGTGTCATTGAGAACTTCATCTCATTATTCTGTCACATCTTCAGCGGGCCGCTTGGACAGCAGCCGACGGGACGTCATTTCAAGTTGTTTGTCAGGTAGACTCGTGGGGACTTAATCCACCTCAGGTATCACATCACAAAATAATCTACGATATCGTTATCGAACTCGCTGCGTGTCGGCGCCCCTCCCTTCACGCTCGCATGTAAATGACCCACACGGGCGTAGTCGAGTTTGCACTCGTAACTCCGGCTCGGGCAGCTTCCAGCCTTTAATGTGCGCGTCCATAAATTAGGCCGACGACGAGTGCACTGGGGCTTATCAACGCGGCGTACTCCCCCCAACAAGACAGGCCTTGGCTGTAAAGATCCTAATTTAGGGCCATTTTCGCAAGGCAACCCAACTTTCCGCGGCTCCTTTGAAGCTCGGCGCCCGTCTGCTGTTATTCACGAGGTTTGATTACACGTGGCGTGCTAAGATGTTTTGCGGAGATGCACACATTGTGGATAATGCAGTCGGGGGCGCCGCAACTCCATTTGTCACATTAGAAGGCTTGTTGATACTATTCATATTTGGATTCTGGTTTCTACATCAGAAAAAAGAACACGGTCCCAAAGTCAAAGTGCCTTGGAGTAACTTTTGTCACGAATCGTCGTTTCATAAATAAAACAAGGGAATGTGAAGCATTGTGCAACGGTGTGCCTTTTGTGATGGATCCAATCGGATGGTAGTGACCCCAATCTGCCTGCCAAGGTTACCCGGCTCCGGGATGGGCCGAGTGGTCATCGGGAGATCCTGACACAGCATGCCCGGCTGCCACGTCCCAATTTCCAAAACGCGCCTGTCACTCGCCTACCTCCTCTCTCGTCTACCTCGGTCAAGCACGCACATATGCGACGAGACGAGAGTTGAAGGTGCGCCGACTTTGGCCTACATACGGCGGCGGATGCGCTTCGTGGTAGCGGCCTTCAAGCTCGGAAGGTAAAAGAACTGCCAAGGCTAAAATATTTGGAACCCCCCCCAAACTCGACTGGCATTTGGAAAAATAAATATTTTCACATCAGAGCCTCGGGCCAGGCATATATAAAACAGATGTCTTCTGTCATTCATCCATATAACAGTCGATTAGCAATAGCATTGTCCTCATTATGGTTGCAAGGAGCTAAACTTCACACGGGAGGCCCTGAGTCAAAGTTTGAACTAGAGGAGTCAGAATGATTCGATTGAACAATAAGTACAGCAGTAATTGATATCTTACGAAATCCAAATAGGTGCATGATCTCAGAAAAAAAATATAACGTCTCGTCCTTGGAGGAGGTATTTACTACAATACATCATGCAAGGGCAAGTCTCTCCTTTGTCTTCATCTCTTGCTAATGCTCCTCCTGTTCTGTTTTTTTTTTCGGATGGTAAATCAGCACAAGTGCACACTTGAGTGCCGTTAGGTCCCACGAGTCGGGGCGCTCGGATTATCAAAGGGGAGCTCGAGCCGGGTGGTTGGAGGCTTCGGGTTAGTCAGGCAGGAACAGGTGGGACTTTCCACTGCTTGCTTCTGTTAATTACCAAAGCCAAACACCGAGCCAGGTGAACAGCCATCGGCGCCTGGAGAGGATCCAGGATCCGGACCAAAGTCGCTTGACTTGGGCAACACACGCTAGAGAACACAAGCCTTGCCGACAACACGGGCTTTTTGTCAGCGTTCAAGGAGAAATTATTGTTTTAATTGGGGCCAAGATAAAAAGCGTTTGACGGCATATGAAAAAAAAAAAAAGACTACAAGATTGGACGGATTCAACAACAGAGCTCCATCAATCAATGCTTTAAAATGTTTACAAGCGGACTTACAAGCGCGCCAACTAACGGCTTACGATAACGGCTAGTTACGAGCTGTGAGCTTCTTCCAACCGCGCAGGGAGCAAAAAATGTACATTTTTTTAAACAATTTAAAATTATTCCCTCGATAACTCGATTATAAAATTATTCATTTGTATTTTTTTTTTAAAGACCTATTTTCCTGTGAAGACATATTTTGAAAATTGAAAATATTGTGTCGCCTCTATTCTGATTAGAACATAGTTGGTGTTGGCTCATTATTGGATTTAATGATCTGGTGATAAAATTACACTTTGTATTGCTGCCTTTCCTCCCCGCCGCCATTTTGTTGTCCGACTGCCGCTGTTATGACAATTAGCGGCGAACGGGCTAGCTTTAGCTTGCGACATGATTCTATTTCTTTCCAAATGAGCCCACGGCTTTCCCCTACATGCTCTTCAACATACCTTTATGTGTTATCAGGTGTACGTACAATGAGAATAGTTCCACAAAAGCTCTCTTTTGACAAGCATACTATTTTTTTCAAACAGGTTCCAATGAGTGGGCATTTATCTGCCATTTGGTCTCCCGTCTCTGGAGGGTCGAGTATACGGACACAGCGGCGGTCTCTGCGGATCCCCCCGTTTCAAGTGACCTTTCTCCGCCTTTATCCCGCGAGTCTCAGGCGTCTGGTCACTCTGAATCGCTCGGCCTGGTCGGCCATTGTTCGCTTATAAAAAGGTCGCTAGACGAGTGCAGAAAAAAAGTGGAAGGACCCCACAAGACCTCACGGTTGGAAGAATAGTCCGAGCTCACATTCCACCAAATAAGTTCTTTTTTTATATCCATATTTGGTCATTCGATCTCCGGCTCAATAATGGCAACATTTTTCCAAAATACGCTGGTGGGAGGCGGGCAAATGAGATCACGAGCGTGTATGATCCCCTTAAAAGCAGGACTAAATTATTCAGGTGAGTTTTTGCTGCGAAATTCCCCACTCTGAAAACCACACAGGAACCTCTCTGGCACTCTCCGCAGGGGGGAGGGGGGGGGGACGACAGATTTACAATGCAAATCAGCTCTCACTGACTTGCAACACTTCGTCGTGGAACGAAACAGCCTTAAAGACAAGCAAACACATGCAAATGAGCTGATTAGCCCAATATGCAAATGATATTATTATTCATAGACTCCATTAATATGTTAATTGACACGGCGGTTGCGCGCCTCACATTAATTATATGTATTATATAGTAGGCGCGTAATAATCTGAACCAGTGGATCCAGATGAAAAGATAAAGACGACAATTAGATACCATTAGTCAGGATTCATATTAGGTTGCCATTGATGTGTCAAATGCGGCTCGCTGATCCTTTTGTGAGCAGAGACAGTCAGTTATGAAAAATTAAAAAAAAATGTAAAAAGAGGCGGCTGTGTGTTGGGTGAGGATGAGCAGTGAAGTGGGTGGAGGTGGGGGGTCCTCGTTGTCGGCATTCTCATCTGTCTGCCTGCCTGCCTGCCTGCCGGCCCCGCATGACCCGAGCCGCTCTCACGTTGCCGCCTCCGATCGATAGTTGGCCTCTGACTCGGGGCCGACTCACCGAGCCCTCCCAGGAGCGTCTGGCCGTGGTGTTTTGGCAGGACCAGGGTCTACACGTGTGTGTCTGCGAGGCAGGATTTGGCAAAGCTGCTGCGTGTTGCGTCTCGAGCGTCTGCCAACTTCATTGTCAGCCGCCCCCTTTTCCCCGACGCCACCCACCACGTCCCCTCAAGTGATGGCAGTGAAAAAAACAGATTGATTGCTCCCCCTCCCACGCACAAACAATTAACTAGACAGCACTCAATTAGATGCCCGCAGGAGACCCCTTCAGACCCGCCTTCGCCTTGACCCGCCGCTAACCCGCAAAGTTCCGAGGTGTGAAAAACGACGGGAGGAAGTGAGATAAAGGTAGGAAGGTGTCGGGGTTTCTCGCTGTTTCCGTGGCGTCTTCCAAAGTGAGATTATCCCTAATGAAGGCGACGGGAGGAAGTTTCATTATCGCCCCGTGCCGCCCCGCAGATTATCACACCGTGTCGATGTTTTGGAAGGAAAGGAATTTCATGGAAAACGTGCCCGAACTAACTCACTATACTTGTTTTATGAAAAGTACTCCAGTGGCAATCGACCTCGCTATTTTAGATTCTCCAAATTCATTTGAAAGTGACAAAGTGTCGCCATTAAATGAACCAGTTTAGCGTTGGAAGCGGGAGAAGATGGCGGCGGCCCAGGATGCGACGTGAGAAGGGCTGGAGGACACGCGCTAACCGCTGTGACTGACAGCTCTGTTAATTCCGACGTGATGAATATTGCAAGACTCCTCCGCGTGCCTCGCTAATGTAAAACAGTCGGGGTGAGGGAAGGCGAGCGCCAATCCCACATGACTCACAAACACACACACGGCGACCCGAGACCGTCTCTGTGGAAACTCTTCCAACTTTCACGCCCTTAGCGAGGGGGAGGGTGGGGCGTAAGAGTTGGTGACACACAGAAGGAAGTCACAGGAGAATAGCGCCAGTCACAACCGCCGCCCTCCCCTTCCATGCGAGATCAGCAGAGGGGAAAGAGGACAAGCTCGGCAAGTGAGACTTTTTTTCGGTGAAGGTTGACCTTAAAAAGCTTCCCAGCGCCACATAACGCCGTAACACTCAACCTTGTGAATATTTCATCACGCCTTGAGCGACTTGTCGAATATAGCAGGTCGGCCACGTCGCCCCCGCCGTACTTGCTGAAGAAATTTTTCTGTAGTAGCGAGGCCCCGAATGGTATTAATGGAAATCCCCAAGTTGGGATGCGGAGTAGAGCCCCCGCGGATTGTAACGTAGCCCGGGTGGGGGGGGTTGGATTGTTTGGATTGTGATTACTAAAAGCATTTAAATCCACCCTCCTTCCCTCTGGCGCTTATCTGATCAGCGCAGCAAAGCAAGCTAGCCCCTCGGCGTCGGGATTTAATATCAAACCCGGTACATAAGCCGTGTTCAATTGGCATGACAAGAACAAACATCGGCGGCGGTGGCGGCGACACGCTACGGAGCACGCAAACTCTTATGCGTGGTCACGCATGCGGGGAGGGGGGAACATCAACAGCAACTCTGGATCCACCGATACCACTACTTGAATCCTTGTAAAGAGCGCCGATACCTAATTACCTTTAGTACCGATACTAACATTGAGATTCAAACCCAGAATCTAAAGTAGAAGTCCCTCAAAGTATGACAATGTTTGATCGTAATAATAATAGAACAAAGACGAAATAAAAATGCAGGTAAGGACACAAGTGCCCCGCGGCGTCCACATCACCTTCTACGTAAGAGAACAGGAGTCACGCACACAGACGACACACACACACTTCACAGCATTGGGCGGGGCGCGGCTGCAACAAAGAATCAGCACAAGACGACCCGGCGAGAGAGAAAGTGTGTGGGAGTAATCGCTCACGTGTACAATAGTTGGACGCGTGTGTTCGCACCACTGACACCAGGTGTTTTCTTCTTTGCCGCCAGACTGGCAGATAATTAGAAACGTTTGCCCTCACCGGAGCGGTGCGATAAGAATTTCCTTTCTCTCTCTGGTTTCATTAAAAGACGCACACAGGCTCGCGCACCCTCGAAATCTATCATCTCTCTCTCGGCCTCACACGTTATGACTGATGCCCTCAAAGGCTGCAATCACAATCGATGTCGGTGCGGCTGGATGCGGGAGCAACTATCAAATCCTGGATTTTGCACTTATTTAGCTCGGAATTGTTTTATTTTAATGTTCCCGAACTCACTCGGTAGTAAGATTGGCGAGGTCGGTTGACACAAATTTGGGTGGACATTTGTATCATAAGATGCATCCCAAATCTCAAAGACTGTAACTAAAAGTCGGCCATTTTGATTTGGACGAATCGGTCCGCACCTGTTTAATTCGTTCATGAATTTCAATTAATTACACACGCCCGTCGGTCAGAATAAAGCCACTTAATGTCCGACAACTGCTCTCAATAATTTTATCTTTTCTATTTCTTGTCAATAGATTTTAAAGTGCTCCGTTCTGAAGCTGATGGCTCTTTAAAAACGGAAGCGCCCTTGTTTAACTTGGCTTCCACGACTCTCGCCTCTTTGCTCGGCGGGCCAGGCCCCGTTTCAACATTTCTGAGCACTGTCCTGGGAGACATAAAGCCAATGAGAAAGCAAGGGCACAGGGGGGGGGGGGGGGGGGGAGGTGGTAGAAGCTGCTACTGTGCTAACGCTGCTGTGAAGTTCAGTGAAAGGCTTACGGAGGTTTTTCTTTTTAAATACAGCAAAGGAATGACGGATGGCACTTTGGAAAGTTTTCCCGATCGAGACATTTGCAACCTTAAGTGTACGTGGGAATATTGCAAGAAAAAATACGAAAAAGAATCCTTGTTCTAACTCATCCTGGCAAAAATACTCATTACAGCTTCTTCTTCCCCGCCCTCTATTTCTTCCATTTGTTTCCGTTTTATCTTCGGGCTTGGCCCGTTTTCGAGTTGTATTGGCAGACTGATCAAACACTTGCAGCTGCACCTTTTTCCTCCACAAGCAAAAAGGAGAACTCTTGGCCGCCCTTGCCACAGAACCTCGAGGCGAGCGGAGAAGAACACTAGCCCCGCCCCCTTCCCACCCCTGCTGCATGTTTGAGCAGATCACTTTGGAGCAGGGTGCTTCCAAACTCCCCAGGGGACATTGTTTCGGTAATTCAACACCCAAAATATTACACCATTCTAATTCAATCTAATAGAAACTTGCAAAGTAAACAATTGCAGGAATATAAATGCTCTTTTCCCGCCTTTGCCACGAGTTGCTAGGCAGAATTGATTTCCCGATTGACTCTGTAGTAGTGAGTATTAAAATTCACTTTTGCCCATTAAAAAACGATTCTTGAAAGCTTTTTATTGACTTAAACACTAACAGTTTCACTGCGGGGCCAAAATAAATTTGCCCGACTGTTACCAGCACTCTTGACTGTTCATGAACATAATTAAATAAAGCAATGATCATCCAGAAATGTAGCTGGTACCGGACGCCAAGTGCGTCATGGATAAAAGCGAGCAACTGTTTTCACAAGCAGCTGTCCGTTGGTCTGTCCAAACCAGACGACACGCAGTCAACATCTTGTACTAACCGGATGATTCCATTTTTTCTTTCCTTTTCTCCTCGCTAATATTTAAGGAAAACGCTCCATCACATCTGTTGCCTTCTCCCGCCGGCCAATGTGGTGATCATGACACAGGCGATGGTGCCAATCGCGTTTTTGCCGTTTCTACGGCAACACTCGCTGTGTTACAGTTTGCTGTCAGTGAGTGTGTGTGTGTACTGTAAAAGGCGCAAAGACCAATGTGCTAAATCTGTGTTTCTCAAACTTTTTTGACACTAAGTGCTACTGGAGAAATACTTGGACAGCTTTAATGTCAGTCCTGACTGACATTAAAATTCAATAGCTTAGTGTTCATTAAACACAAATCAAAAAGGTTTTAGTCCTAAAGTCCTAGTCTTCTGAATTATTGCACGCCAACTGAAAAGTTGCAAGTATCCAAAAAGGAGGCGGCCATTTTGGGTGAGTTCCAAGAATAGCCGGGAGCTCGCTGGGACGAGTTGCCCGAACGAGCCGTAATTGCGAGCGGCTATTCGAGACAGATGGGCAACACGGAACAGCTAAGCTTTTCTAAAATGGGAACGTGTCATCAAAGTTTGATGATTATTTCGAGGATACACCGAGAAAAAGCGGCAAAGGCCCGTTCATCACAGCTTAAACATTTCTTTGTAATGTTAAACGTGAAAATGCTCCGTCGGCCATGTTGTTTTTACGCATTCATCAGAGCTCCTGTCGTCTGTTGCCGCACGAAGTCGATGATGAAGCGGCGGGACTGCACCCCGGGAGGCGCGGAATGCGATCTGCATGGTGACAAGCCGCTGTCCTGATCAATAGGGCCCATTATCGATCGCCGGTGATCAATGTCTCCTCTTGTCTGTATCATCATGGCGATGAATGGGATTATCGAGCTCCACGCTTCCCATTATCGTTCACAGACTCTCGTACATGCTGCGTTTTTAAAATCACTCCGTAAAGCGACCTAATGACATGCGCGTATGAAACCGATCAAATTCCAATATTTTGAAATCCAAATTAATCTCAGCGGAGTACGTTTTGACCGACCGTAAAGTCAAATTACAGTGTAAAGTCAGCACGAGGGAAATTTTGGAGACGAGAGGAGAGAAGATGAGAGAGACGGCGTCACAGTGGGGAGCTTGATGGGAAAAGACAAAAAGGAGGAGGAAAACGGCCCAAGAGGTGAGAGGATCGGGCTCTTACGAGTAATTTGCTTAACCAAAGTGACAGCCGGTCGCAAACGAGCGTGTTCGGCGGGAAATAGTCCAAAAATTGGCGGGCTGGGAAAAATTGAGGCAATAACCAAACCTCCGTCACTTTTTATGACTCGTTAAGTCGTTTGGGTCGTGGGCAAGCTTGAGTCTGTCTCAGATGGCTGAGGGAGGCTTTGAAAGGTGGAGCCTGGTGCGGTGAGTGACGTGGGTGTCAATGAATAAAAATGTATCGTACCTTCCAACTTGGGGCCCAAACGCTTAAGCGCTTTAAAAATACGAAAGTCACAATGACGCAAGAGGTCGAAGTTAGAGTGGGGTGGGGGGGTGGTGGGGTTGATAAAAAAAAAAAAAAACGGGCCTTAATCAAAATGTTTTTCAATTAACTCCACAATGAGGCCGGCGCTCGTTAGCCGGGGCACACACAAGCGATGACATTGCGAGTCGTGCAAAGCTTGTCATTAATATAATGATGACAGATTAGCGCTCCTGCGGGACGAGCTCCGTGACAGCTGGGCCCGCTGTGACATCACCTCGGTGAGGACGGGGCGGGGCGGCGGCGGCCTTCGCCGTCGGTCTGTTTAACTTGAACAACAAAAGGGGGAGAAGAAACAAACTGGCCGTTCCCCTCATGCCCCTGAGTTGGCTGGCGTTGCAGCATTGTGCTGTTTGTTATCTCACACGCAATCAATCACTTGGGCAGCGGAGCACGTGCTCGCACACACACATACACGCGCACCCTCCTGCAGGAGTCTGACTCTCTTATACACTGTTGTCATGGCAACCCCATTAAGGGAGCCACTCCAGGCTGCAACTCTGGTGAAAATCAGCCTCTTCCTCTCTCGCTCTCTCTCTATCCACTGACACACCTTCTTTTTCTTTCACCCATTTCTTTGTCTCCCTCCATTCCTTCCCATTCCTCGACCCTTGTAGATTTTCTACTCTCCTTTGCAGCATCCTCGGCATAAACCCGTCTGCCCACGGCTCTCCATTACTCGGCTACCTGTTCGTCTTCTCACCTCTTTACCCTTTATCATGCTTATATCTGTGACTTGCGAGCTCCACGCCCGCCTCGCTCGCTCAAGCCGCCGCCATCCTTCTCCAGCCATCTGTCCGTCCATGCGGCAAGACGGAGAATCCACCTTTTCCGCCGCCGTGTCTTCTCCCAATTAATGGGGAGCTTTACAAGGGGGATCAGTCAGAGGGCAGCCTTTGGAGGACAGCTTTAATAAGGGCTCTGTGTTTTTCATACTGCCGTTCCTTTTGTGACGACATGCTTTGCCATTTAAGAAGCGGTGGTGGTGGTAGTGAGGGGCACGGGGCACACCGGCCCCCAAAATTATAAACACAAGCTAATGTTGGATGACTATATTGAACTCAGACAAACCTTTTAATAACCTCATTAATCAATGTGGCGTTGGAGACGGGCCCCTAATGGCTAATTGGTTAGCATAGTCAGACACATCCAGTTGTATTTCATCAATAAGGGTGAAAGTTGTTTTAGCCGCTAAAGGACAGAACTAACCTTATATGCTTATTAAAGTATTATCCAATGGGGTCATAGAACGGATTATTCGGGGATAAAGGTTCAAATTCCTTCATTCGTGTTTTATTTCCTGTCGCTATCTTATCCAGCCGACGGTTGTTATACTTGGAGAGTTTATGATATTGACAAAGCATCGTCAGGTTGATTTACAAAGCATCGACCGCCGCGGGAAGGAAACAAGTTGTCGCTCGCCGCCGTTACCGTCCGCAACGACGTGAGACAATGAGTGCGATTGTGTTGAGAGCGTTTTGCATTCGAAGACACTTCTGTGTGTGATTGACACAAAGGCACCGGCGTTATGTGGGAGGAAAACAGAAACACAAAGCCGAAGCGGAGAAAAGACGAGCTGTTAAGAGGAGTACGCAACGCGGCGTTATCGACCCACATTGAGGCACGTGGGGCCATGTGATGTCTTAAGATGGGTACACAAAAATGTTTTTTTAACAACTTCACCGATTTCTTTTTTCTTTCTTTCAATATGAGTGACGGCCGACGATTCCCATGCTAATTAGACTTAAAGTTCCCACAACCCGTCGAGCTTTGTACCCGCTCCTCCGCCAGGCCTCGACCCCGCCCACCCTGATCCACTTCAAGCCCACTTGATGAGCGAGATAACTCGGCGTGGTAGCGAGCGCGTATAGGAGATCCCCCCCCACGAGAAATAATCAGGAGCTACAATGGCCGTATGCGAGGCTCCGAGTTGGCGGGCGGCCTCCGTGATGAGAGGAGCGCCGGCCGGAGATAAAGGCAGAGTGGGGAAGGCTCAGTGAAAGACAAGATTGACAGAGGGGAGAAGATGAGGGAGGGTTTTCATTAAGCAAGAGAAGGATAGGGAGTTATAACAAAGGGATGAGAGTGGCGAGGGGGCCCCCGGATGTGTATCCTGGCTTCCTGTGAGAGATCCAAACTTCAGAGGCCACCGTACGGCTCATCATCAGCGTGTAGTTAGCATGCGCGCTAGTTTGGACGACCACCGGCTCTCCCCGGAGGGGGGCTTGCAATGCAGTTCAAAGTGGTTGGCCTTGACTGAGGGGAGGCTGAAGACAAAGGATGAGGGTGTGTATTAAGACATCTTTTTCACCGACGAATTGGGATTGTGTTCCGCTGAGGATCGGAAATTTGGTTTCAAATGACAATTGAACACTTGTCAAGTGCAAGCGCACCCATCAAGTGATTAATTTATCGAGTAAATTAAAAACAAAATGTCTGAACCATCCCGCATTTCCTTAAAACTGTTACGAAACAATATGGCGGAACTGACAGTATGAGTTGAATGTAGTTTGAGTTGCAATCTCAGTAATCACCACTGGATGGCAGCAGACTTAGTCGCACTTCAATATGCTGTTCAGCAGTTTTGCACTGACCCATATCGGTAAGAACCCGGTTGCTGCTTATAGAAGAGGAGGGCCAGAAGCAGAGGTAGTGTTTGGCAGGGTGGCGAGGGGCGGGACGAAAGGATGCGGCGGCCAGCGGCGGAGGTGGAGACCCATCCTGAGCTCGTGACTAAAAAGCGGGACGGGTCATTGGCGGGTGGGGAGGCGGGACGCTCCTGCTGCTGAGACAGATGCCGCACTTGTTAGCCCCCCAATTTGCTGTGCCAAGCTCCACCCAGCTCTGTCTGCAAACAAACACGAGCGCTCACGACCTATGTGTGTGTGTGTGTCTCCACAGTGGAACAACACTATTTGATGGCACATTAGGATGCAGGAAAGCCTCGGCCGCTTTCCTCCGGTGTGTTTTCGCCGACGCCATTTTAGCCCATCCATCTAACTCTTTCAAGACTCTATCTCAATCTTTCGCCTCTGCAGCAAAGCAGACTCGCACTGCAGTGGAGAGGAAAATAAAGAGGCTTGGAAGCACAAAGCGGCGCGGACTAAAAACATAAAAAGGTGGGACTTAGTGTAGCAGTTTTTGATTCTAGAAGATTACACAAATGCAAATCCTTTCAAAATCATACACGAATGTCATTTGACAGTGGAGCCTATTCATCTCTCGCATCCATTCACCCGTGCAATGAGATCTAATTACGTTCTCACGAATAATTAAAATGGAAGCTGAAAAAAAGGACCAAAAAGCTAAATTGACTAATTGACCCCCATTTTGTGTTCATTAGACAAGCCCGTTATTCTCAAAAACTAGAAACTTCGTACTCAAGGGCTACTTTGATTTTTAACTCATTCAATGGCAGCCCAGTTCAAATTTGAACTTTGACGTCTTTAGCCGTCAATGGGAGTGAATGAGTTAAAACGGAGATATGGGCCATGTAATTCTAAAAATAAAGTTGAAATGTGTCTTTAACTTTGAGATGCGAGTTGACATTTATGTATTCATGAAAAGAAATTAACGGTAGCATTTGACACGCATTTTAATCCAAGTATTGATCAAGGTTGTGTTTGAGCTTTAAAAGAAATCGATGAAATATACTAAAAGACACGCGCGGCAATCTAAAATGCTGATGGCGTCATTCAAATGGATAAGCGAGACCACGGCATCACCGCAAGCTTCAAAAGTTGCGCACACACACAAACACACACTCTCCCCACATTCATTTCATCAGCGGCACAGCGAGTCTTTGGGTGTCGATCTATAAACATCGATTCACGCTTCAGTGGCTCTTACTCGTTTATCTATTTACTCATTCGTTCACTTATGTGTTTCTCCTCCAAAAAAGAATCGGCCTCTGTGGCTAAAACGGACGGCTTTTGTATTTATCGGATTTTCAACAATTTCCGTCCTCCTATGCCAATTCAACATTATGTCGTGAGTGTTTTGCGGAAGTTGATACAAAAAACTTTATTTCCACAAACTCAAAGCAGTTGTGGTACCGAATTTTCTTCACATTGATTTCATTAAAGAGCTGCTATTCCGTTTTCTTCCGTAGTTTGAAAAGTTCACCATTGTCTTTTTTGGTTTTCTTTGTCCGAACCCTCAATTTCTGCATGTCACTGCTCTACAAATTACATTCTTGTCAAGCTATTATTATTGAAGAAAATTCTTTATCCAATGCACGAATTGTACAAAATAAAAATCAATCAATCAATCAATAAAATCCTTTGTTTTTGGTGCACCATTTCCTGTTTTTACCTCACGACAAAACAAGCACAAAAATATCTTGACTAATTTATTTTTGTCCTTACAAAAAATCCTTCAACTTTATTGTGATCTTATTCTATTTCATTGAGAGTCTTTTCCCGGAACCTTTCAATGACGCTGCAATCAAAAAGTTTTTGTCATTTTTTTTAACCCCATATACATTTTCTACAAATTGATTTATTTTCCACCATTTTGTTATTGTAGAAATTTGTTGGTCCCATTGAGTTCACTGCTGCAGTGCAACTGAGTAATTTCTTCCAATTAAAATGAAGAAAAACAAGAAACCATTTCAATTGGACCTAAATTAAAGTGCATTAACAAACATATTTCCCCCACCGTCTACTGTGATAGCACCGAGCGTATCAGCATTGTGACATTGACATCTCACGTTTAGACAGCTAATTGTCAGCCAAAGACCAAAAAGTTGAGCCCGGTTAAATTCCGAGTGATTTAGCGAGCAGTGACTGGTGAAAGCGGCAGCGTGGCGCGACGCGTCACGCCGTCTGGGAGGTGGACAGGCTTCAGACATGAACAATAGCGGGAATTAAATTCCATTTAAAGCTAATCCCATTGCCCAGACCTCGGCAGAAGGAGTCTCGCTGCTTTCGCGACAGTCGGCCAAATCCGTCTCGATTGTCCCGTCGCACCAATTGATAGCGAAAGCGTGAAAAATTGAGTTTGATCACCGAGAGGTGTGACCCCCACCTCACCACAACCACCATCAAATATCCCGCCACCCTTGAGGGGGAACGGGACGGGTCGGACAAGCGTTTGGCAACGGGAGGGCGGCGAGGTGGGCGAGGAAGACAAGCGAGCAGAGCGAAGTGAAAGGCCAAAAGAGAGGGAGACGGAAAACAGAGTGTGTGCATTAATGCCATGCTAATTCTCCTGACATTTTACACTAGCACTGCCATCACACACACACAAGATGACAGAGGGGGAAAGCATTTGATTAGGAAGCACAATAAGCTTTTGTTGCGGGACGAACCCCCCACCACCCCACTCCCCCCAACAGAGTGTATCTGCGGTGACACTCATGTATGCGCATGTTTGCGTTGAATATGGATCAACGACTGTATCTCGCCGCTCTCTAATAAGAGCTGCGGCGGGAGTCGCACCAGTAAACAAGTGATGAAAAATGAAATGCCTCTCGCTGATTTATAGTACAAAGAGTTTCAATCAAGCAGACGCGCGGGGTTCAACGGCACAATATTGACCCGAGCATCACCTGACCTTGTCAACATGATGGAACGCGCAACGGTAGCTCGTTAGCGGATTGATTTGCAGGTACCAAACGCAATTGTCATGATTGACTACGGGGGGGGGATCAAAAATCAATTAATCTGTGACGCTATGATACAGTAGAAGTGCATATCTTCTGGTGTGTTTTTTTTATTGTGGGCAGCCAAAGAGGCAAGTGCTATGTGTGACTTAATTTAACGATGCTATGAGGCTAACGTTAGCTTAGCATGTTATTTGCGTATTTCTATGTACATACAGTAGTTGACTGGAGCTCAGTTGGTGGCGAAATGATACCGGTCCAAGTTCCACTTTGTCCAATTAAATATCTTGATAAACAATTCATATTTTTCAATATCATTCATTAGCATTCCACATGCTCATTTGTGTAATTCACCAGTGAGTCACGACTCCTCATTAAGTAAACTAAAATAAATAGATTCTGTTGGCTGTTTAGGGTTTAATATCGAGCATTTTAAAAATGCAAGACGTCATTTGGGTGTCTAGGCGAGGCAAAAAAAAAAAAAGAGCAAGGAGAAAACAAAAAGCAGATGAAACAAATTGGCTGGAATTATAGAGAAGATGAAATGGGGGCGCTCAGATGCGGCAACAATTATGTGGCGCCGAGAATGCACAGAATCTCTCCCTCCCCTGGGCTCATCAAAAATGATGCCGGCGCGCTCGCGGACTGACACATAGAGATGGATGTGCAAACACCCGCCGCACACACCTCTCTCGCACTTTCGCCTATTTGCATTCATTTCACATCCAAGCCGACGAAACACACGTCCGATTTTGCAGTTGCCGCACGTCCGGGGTGGCACTCGAATCCCGCCACTTGCGCATGCCGACCAGATTGGCGGGTCAACGCGGTTAAAGCTGACGCGGTCTGTCAACACATCCGTCTCTAACCCCGATTACTTGCTCGCTCGGGTTGGCCGCCCGTGCCCTGACTTTGCCGTTAAGCAACGGGCGGCATGCGGGCGCACTCGAGCTGAACGGGAGTCAACGACAATGGATACTGAAGACATTTTTAGAGTTGCTGAAAGTCAAATTTCCTGCCGGACTGATATATTCAGGTTAAAAATCGCCTAGCCAAATGAGCTATTAGCCTTTGGATTATGCTGATCTTCATGGAGCCGCAAACGGCTACAGAGAAGAACATAAAAACGGATTGATTGCTAGCTTGTTTTACATTTACACCCTCGAAGTGTTTTACATACAAATATTGACTGTAGTTATGTTTTTACTACCGTGTTAGCATCAATTAGTGGGCACACTAGCACGCATTCAGTTCGGGCCGAGCATGTTCAATATACTCTGGGAACGGCGGCCGTGTTATTGTTACGGGACAGTGACGATGATCTGGGATGAGCTCCCCAGTCATTCCACATGATTCTACTTGTCCTGTTGTTTGCTACTCCCCCAAATCTGGGTTTCTCAGCCATTGTTCCCGCGGGCACTCTCCTTTCTCTCCGTCACACGCCTCTCAGCCGCTCCGTTGCTTCATGAAGCCTCCTCCAAGGATGACACAGACCCTCAGCTCACCTCATCTCCTCAAACTCGCCGTCTTTCTCTTCTCTTCATAGCGATTGCTTTCAATAAAAGATTTAGAAGCTCCTTTAAGTGCTAATCAGGTTGTCATCCGTGCAGGCCAAAATCAGAGGCCGGATAAATAAAGGCTCCTCTGTGCTGGCTGGCAGCTCGCTGCGCTTAAATAGGTGACACCGGAGTGCATTCTGAGCACGGCGGATCGATGCCAGAGGTCCCCGGGGGTCCCCCTGAAACGATGAACCCAGACAAAGTTTAGCGCTCGATAATAGGACGAGGACGGGCGGCTCGCTCCCTATTTTCAGATGAACTCTCAGCGGGCTCGTCCTCCCGCGTCCCCTCTTCCTCGCTCGTTTTGTGACGGGTTCTTTTTCAAGCAAGCGGCATCAACATAAAACGGCGGGCCAAAGCGTTCGCTTTTGTTGACGCGCGACGTGACGCCGTCGCACAAGCCAAGGGGAATCGACACGGCAATCATGGCCGTCATCTTCCTTCAATACCCGACCGTCGCCATCATCTCATCGCTTCCCGCCACTGCCAATTTGCCGCTTCGCCCGATCTCACGCTTGGACATCACTCAAAATAGCCCATCGCCGTCCCTGACTGTCGCCTGCGGTGTCATATCGCTAAGCGCCGTCGTATTTTCTTGTCCAATATATCCAGCCTCAAGCCTGGACGGACAGATGTGCGCTATCGCTGACCCCACGCCAAGATGCCGTCGCCCCGCAGTGGTCCGACTCCACTCTCCCTCGCATTGAAAGCTCTTCAACCCCACCAGGGTAATCTAAAAAGGGTCGACTGTTCCTCCCTCTGTGGTTCCTTTGCCTGGCTTTGATTTTCTGTCCATCAAGGGGGGGAGGGTTTTTTTTGGATTAGCACTCTCTTGTTTATCTGCTCGTCCGGTTTTATCTATCGCTAAGCTATCCAGTGCGCTGCCGCGGTCCCCGCACTGCATTAATCCGCTATCAGCCAAAGCATCCATCCATCCATCTATCCATCCATCACCCCGCTGTCTATCACGTCAGATCCATCATCCGCCCATCTGTCTCGGGCGGCCATCGCTCGGAGATGATCTCCTGCGGGAGGGCCGAATTGGCGCGGCGAGAAACGGCGAGCTCGGAGGGAAGATTCTGACCTTGGCCTTCTCTTCATTTTCTTTCTTTCTCCCTCGCTGATGTCACTAGCCGCTTATTAGCCGGCGCGTTTGTTCCGTTTTAATTTGTTTGTCCTACCCGGCTAACGAGTGCAAGCGCAGGGAGCGATAGCGGCTCCAGACAGGGGTCATAAATCCCGTAAAAGCAAGACGTCTTTGTCTTCCTCCACTATATGGCGGTCTGTGGTTCGTATAAAACACAGCACACTAAGCAAGTGTCTGTTAATATTTTCCATAAGGGTCTCACAGATTTCTAGCCCCACTCAAGCAAGGAGCCGCTCGCCCCTCCCACACCTGAACCAGGGTGAACGGGATACGATCTAAAGCCTCCCAGCTTTAAAACGGCTCAATATGGAGTTTCATCAGAGGTCATTTATATTTTCATCCGTATCATGCCGGGCGCCGAGGTGGAGCGGTGGACGACTCGCGGTGTAAACAAACGCACTTTTGGAGCAAACAGCGCATGTTTAGTTCGTCGTGTGAAATGTAAATGGCCGTCGAGCGGATGCGGGCTGAAGTAGCGTGATTATTCCGTGTCGCCAGCGAGGGCAGAGCAAATTGTTTTTGGATGAAAAGGAACACGAGAGGGCGGGGGCGGGAAAATGCATGTTTATGGAAAGGAACAAGTCAAATGTAAGCCTTGTAGGACCAAACGGAGAAGATTTGTGTGAATTAAAAAACCTTTAACCTGTTTACTGGGAACAAATCAAGGCAACCGCAGTTCGCAGTAACTCGATTGGGAGCGTGCAGCTGCCGGAGACAAACATGATTTGTTTGATACTGAACGGCCGGGTGATTTTTTTTTTTTTAATTCTCGCTCGAACAATGGAGAAAGGGAGGGGTTGCGACAATGTTTTTGTTGTGATAATCATTTTACGGCGTCCTCGAAGGGCGGAACACGAAAGCGGCGCCGAAACGCGCTGCCGGGCTTTGTTTGCGATGACACCTCGAGACGAAGCGCATCGCAGACAAAGATCGATTTGAAGGTTATGCAAATGAGTTGGGCTAATTTCTAACGGGCTAATCTTGTTAGCGTGCGGCAGCGGTCGAAGCGTGGCTTTAACATTGCGTTACCTGAGCACAAGCGAAAAAGCTTCGAGGGAGTTGAAGGTGAATTATAGAAGCATGCGCAATCTACGATCATAATAAAAGCCTTTCTGAAAAAGCACACTCAATGCTAAATGGAGCGTAATTTCTTTCTTTCCCACGCTTATGGAAGGTATTCATAAACTGCACCTGTATATATCATATAGGAGAGTTTGTTCAAGCGGGAAGCTAATGCACATAAAATCACATCGCGCAGATATCTAACTCAAGGCCGGCCACATCATCTGCTTTCTCCTCGAGCAAAACTTTGAAAGTAGTTTCCCAACAAAAAAGGATATCAAGTCTATAAATGATGATATATATATATATAAACTCCTCCAGTACGAGCTGTTTTGCTAATCAGAGTGACACGAGTCATAGCAAAGTGCAGAAAATCACTGAAAGTTCAGATTCCGAGCTCCGGAACAGTAATATCAATGGCCCCGCGGTTTCCCACGCAACAAGGGGGAGCTAGACGAGTGAAGCCTCTCCTTTTAGAACTGTAATGAGCCTAAACAAACACCTCCAAATAAATGTTCCCCATCAGCAGGCGGCGGAATCAGATGAGACAGCTGTCAGAAAGCATCATCCGTCTACAGTTAGTTCTAATTAGGCCGCTACTTTGCCGCCTTTGACAGGTACCGCTCAATCGCCGCCTCGGTGCTACGTCGGGGCCCCCACCGCTGTTACACAATGACACCTCTCGCCGCGCGCACAAGCGGGCGGGAGCGCTCACGCTGGGCGCCAACGCCTGCTTATTTTGCAAAATAGATGGGAAAAGCCTCATCATTAAGGCTTTGGCCATTTCCTGCATTTGGCACACACCAAAGTGCGCTGACAGGAAGAACGGTTTATTCTGCGAGGAGTATAATTAGGTGGCGGCAAAGTTTGCCATTGTTGATTAACTAGGGATTTAAAACGGGATTTTTTTTAACAATAAAAGAAAAGTTCCAACCTGCCAAAAAGAGGACTGGAACTATAGAAAATAACTCTACTCTGAATGCTATGTACTGAATGCTAACTACCGTTTTTTTCCATGTATAATGCGCCCCCATGTATAATACGCACCCTAAAAAAGCCTGTACCCATGTATAATACGCACCCAGTTTTTGACTCCTACTTAAGTCCGTAAAATTATTTCAGAAAAAAGATCATCTTTGGGAACAACCGCATGTTCTGCCGGTCAGTATCCCTGCGCATGCGCTAGCATACTCAATAGCGAAGAAATGTTTCGGATTTGTGTAGGGTACATTGAGACAGCAAACGAGCAGGTGATCGAGCAAGCGTCTGATACGAGAGCATTGTGTTCGTACGGAGCGTTTCTGAAGTGAACAGCAGAGAAGAAAGCGCATCTGTAATGGCGGCCTCCGTATCATTTCCGGATTAAAAAATAATACAATAAATTAGTTAAATTTTGCGCATTATACATGGAAAAAAACGGTAACTTGTACACCGGCTAAACTAACTAGCATTAGCAAGGGTAATTTACACTGAGTATTGAGTATTAAATTATTGAAGCAGGTTTGAATAGAAAGAGGCCCTTAGGCGGCTAGATAAAAAAAAAAAAAATGAAACAGGCTAATCTTATTAAAACAACTTGTTTGGAGTAAAAATATTCTGAGGACAACAATCTTTAAATAATCAAAAATACGTTTTTTCAATTAAAAGTAAATCTATTAGTTACAACATTTTTAAAAAAAATCGCAGCAAATATTTATGGGCGCAGTCTTCTCCGGTTTTGATTGTCATTTCATTACCTTTTGAATAAACAAAAAAAAAATGTTTAGGTTGCAGAATCTGTCGCTCGTATCACATGCAGACACGGAACACCAACACTCACTTAACCCCACGACGCCTTGGCGACATTGTTTTGTACACAGCGAATTAATGAAGGAGTGGACAAATAGCTGTATAAATACTGCGGATAAACGATCGATAGCGTACACTCAATTCATTCCGAGTTCAGAGACGCGCGGCGCGGTTCCCATTGCGCACTGATTAAACTGGCACCGCATTAATTCAACCAATCAATAAGATTTTCTAATAAATCAAGTCGCACCGACCATTCCAGCCAAGCGGTCAGCGAGAAGACATTAGAATTCTCCTCGCTGCCGTTCCCCAAGGGAATAACGCACTTGTTTTTTGCCATTTGGAATGAAAGGGATTCATCAATTAAACAATAAGCGAGCCGCGCGTCATAATAAGAAACACGCCGGTTCGTCAATAACGCCAGTCGGCCGTGCGTGAAGGAGCAATACGTCTTCAACTGCGACCTGTTCAGGTTTACTCCGTTAATGTTAACGATATTTTCTGGAGAGTACACTCTCTGGAATTTCCGCTAACAACCCATGCTAAAGTAAAATATCATGCGAATGGTTGTGATGGAGTGTGTAATAAATCGATACAGCAGCTTTAACAACCTGACAATCTTTTTTTTTTTTTTTAAACGTCACAAAAGGACTACTGCAGCCTCAGTGCTATCTTTGTACTTGGAAAGACTTGCCCCTGAGGGGTGGAGGTGGAAAAAAAAAAAAGGCTACTTCCGCCTGTTTGTCCAGAGCTCATTACCGCGGCTTCTGTATGCTGCAGGGTTAAAGTGCAGCTGTGGAAAAGCTGGAATGATCTTTTTTTATTTTATTTATTATTACTATTATTTTGTCGCTCAATATCCAGCAGATACATGTAAAAAGTCCGACACTGCGGCATTTACTGAGTAAACAGGCAGTAATGTGGAAAATATAACATACCGTTTTTTTCCATGTATAATGCGCAAAATTTAACTAATTTATTGTCCTAAAATCTGGGGTGCGCATTATAAATAATTTTACATTTACGGACTTAAGTAGGAGTCAAAATTTGGGTGCGTATTATACATGGGTACAGGCTTTTTTCCAGCATCAACATGCCATTTTTAGGGTGCGTATTATACATGGGGGCGCATTATACATGGAAAAAAACGGTAGTTTGTCATGCTTGCAAACATGTGCATTCATGTATCAAATCAGCCTAAAAATGAAAAGTTTGCATAATTTTGCTAAACATTATATGACACAACCAATTTCTGTAATAAATTATTATTAGCCTACTTTTTTTTTGCGCTAGGATATTAGCCAGTTGTGACCAACAATTGCAGGTTTGCGCTTTATAGGACCTATAGCAGCTTGTAAATCCCAGTGAATTGAATTAAGAAGATCAAGTAGATGTATTAATAATGCAGTCGGCCGGCCGGCCGGCAACAAAATGGACATATGGACGGGAGAGAAGCATTCGCAAGCGCAACATATGCTGAAGCAGATTGTAAAAGGCAGCGGAGAGGCTTTTAGATACAATTCGAGCGCGGCGGTGGTCAACAAGAGGTGAACGTGCGGCACCGCAAGTGAGGCTCGTGTTTTCATCTCCTTGTTATGAAGCGGGAGAGAACGGCGGGCAGGCGGGGGGGTAACATAGGGCACCAGGAGCCAAGCGTCGGCAGCAAAGGGGCAGTCTCAGGTGAGGCCCGCACGGTCCCAATGTAATTATAATCCTTAATTAATCCACCCCGGATGTGATGTGCTCTCCTGCTCGTTGAGCTCACTTTCCATCACGCGGCCTCTTCAGGTGCTCTGCTCTTTCTTTTCCCCCCCAGCACACACACACACACTTATGTAGTAGTCCATCAACCAAGTGCTATTTTTTTTTCCCTCCCTCACTACTGTATTTGCAATTTAATATGCAAATATTTCATTTTATATTTAAATCTTGTGTGCATTTATTTATTTATTTATTTATTTATTTATTTATTTATTTATTTATTTATTTATTTATTTATTTATTTATTTATTTATTTATTTATTTATTTATTTATCTATCTATTTATTTATTTATTTATTTACTTATATACACAAATAATACATACACATTAGTAAGTACAAACTTAAAATAAATAATATAACTTATAAATATAACTTCAAATAAATATGCAAAACTGTTTGAAATGCAACTTGTAATTGTATACAACTGAACTGTACTGCACCGGATGAAAACAAAGATGAAGCCACTGTAACGTGACGCGTAGTTCGAAAATTTAACTCCGTGATTAATTTTTGCGTACCACTAGAGGGAGCTTATGTACCTCCAGTGCTACACGCACTACTCTTTGACAATGATGTGTTTAAGGAAAGGTTTGCTCATGCTGGATAAAAAGAACCTCCATTCTACAAAACAACTCTGAACATCTGTTGCCTGTAGAGAACAGACAGTTAGTCAAAAACACACACACACACACACACACAACACGCACACACTGCTAATACACTGTCTCTCCTAATTTTGCAGCCTGACTGAACGTGTCGATGTTGAGCGTTAGACTTTAAAAGGGGTCGTACACGCTATTAAGAAGACGGTTGCGAGGACAAAGAGGTGACAGTATTGACGCCGCCCGCAAGAGCTGCGAGGACCGCCGAGCTCGGGAGGAGGAGGAAGGAAGGAAGGAAGGAAGGAGTGGACTCCTGCCATTAACACTGCCTCTCCCGTGTTCAAGCCAATTACGCCGGCGCCCCCGTGTCGGGCCGTCAGAAAAACATGGAGATTGATCGGGGCGAGCTATTAGGTCAATTGATCAGCCTTTGCTTTCATTTGCAGGTGACTCCTCTTTTTAAAAGGGACAGGTCTGCTTTGACTGATGTCAATTGTCCATTTGATGCTCAAGCGGCAACCACGGAAAACCAAAAAAATGGCACAGAACCGGTCGACTTTCCCAAACGTTCAAATTGGTTGGTCTTTTTTCTTTTTCTTTTTGCTGTTGGCTTCCTGCGTGGCAATATTCAATACGGTTTGCTATTAGAGCAACAGCATGGCAATCGATCCTGCAGCTTTAAGAGCGCTGTTGCCCTTCTAAAGCTTTTGGCAGGAGCAGCCGTGACCGACTTCGCTGAAATGCCAAACAACCAGTAGGGCAAGGTTATATTGATTCGAGGTGGGGTGGGCCGTCAGGGAAGGGGAGGGGGCGTTTTCTCTAGTGGCGTCAGAATGATATTTGCACGGTGCCTTTAAAGCCCATTCAACGTGTGAGAAAACATAGCGATGCGAATAGCGCTTTGGAGATGAATAGTGAAAATCAGGCGGGCGACAAAGGGGCAATCAGAAGTGGCCATTACAAGATTACAGTAACATTGCTGTACAAGTATTTGCTGGTGAAAATTGCACCGGCTTTCACTCTGAAAGAAGTCCAAACACAAATGGCGGCAGGCCTGATTGTTCCTTATTGATCGAGCATCAGGGTCGGGGTCTTTTCAGCCGGTGTCGCAGTCAATAGACACCACCCAAATATACCGCTCACTCAATCCCACGTGTTGCCCGCCAGCCCCGTTTGGCTAATTTAACACCCGCTCAATTTATGAAAAACAGTCCCCATCGATTCTTTTTTTTTTTTTTTTTTTTTAATGTGCGCATGTCCGTGCTCTCCTGTCGTCGACGCTTATTTTCGCCAACGCTGGCGCCAGTGCGCGGAAGGCCGGCAGCCGTGGAATTGAATTAGCTCGTGAAATGGGTTCCAGGAAAACGGATCACTCGGAACCTAAACCTCCAGCTTTCAACTGCGGCTTGTCGTGTGCACGGCGACACGGCAATCACCGTGATCCGAGTCAAAATGAATCATCTGAATAATTATATGAGTAGGAGTAATACTGCAGTTGAGTAAAAGGATTTTTGCATTCCAACTATTCTGACAAGCATAGCAGTATCGACCGCCCTATTGAGGTTGTTTTGCAATCGGGAACAAGAATTTAGAAATTAGAAGAATATTAGATTGCTGTTAATATTATGCAATTTTAAGGAAGATTTGTGTGCTAATAAGGTCAAAAACTATGTATCAAAATTACTAGTGGTATCGTTTTTCGGTATCAGTGACTTCTTGAGAACTAAGTACTCGTACTGGTATCGGTCTGGTATCAAATATCCTTGACTTGACTTAAATAAACATAATAGAGTCAATATTCATTTTCAACAAATAAAACTACACAAGCACGGGTAAGACGATGTACAGGAGATCCAAAGCCTGAATCCAGTGAGGCGAACAAACCATTCACTACTGGCCCCAAATGACAAAAATAAAGGAAAACAAAAAGGAACACATTACAAAACCACAATTAGCCATTTTAGCTCGCAATGACTTGTGGCATAAGCTGTTTTTTTCAACACTGACGCGCAATAAACCGCTGATCCGAAGGCAACAGCCTTCCCGTCCCGCCTCACCAGAGACGCCGCTCGCCAATACGAGAAGACAAACCGATAGCTGCTCTTTGTTCCCAAACTATCTGGAGACAGACTGTAGCGGAGAAAATGCACACAACAGCTCACAATACGCCGCACGGCATCCATCACAGACGCCTGCAGTCTAATTGGAAGGAATTGCTGGTGGAAAACTCCCTAATCACTTCTCGCAATTAAAACACTTAAATCATTAACGCTTCTGAGAAGAAATCGCCAACAAATATCATGAAAACACGGTTCGCTACGAAGACAAAATGACTTATTTGTTTGGGCAGCGGAGAATAGAAATAAAAAAAACAAATCCAATTTGCAAAAGGATTGTTATGAATAGATTATAATTGCAAACAACCGTCAGAATTACAGAGAATCAATACAGAGCACGGATGTGATTAGCACGAAAATAACTTCCTCGGAGGTCAGCTGGACAGAGGCATGAAATTTTATATATATTTTTTTTTTTTATTGACTTTGGGCTATTGGGCTAAAAGGGAGCTAGCATCAAATGAAACATAAAAACACGGCAGTGTTTTTAGAAGGCACAAAGAGTACTGATGGAAATTTCATGACTTAAGTGACATGTTTGTGAGTCAGACTGTGAGATTTGAAAATCAAAACGCTGCCCAGATGGACCGCATATTTGTGGAATTGTTGTATCGCCGCAAGACGTTACTATGTTTTTAATTAAAACTGTTCGGCGAGCTCAAAGGCCAACGTGACTTGAAAAACAACTTTTTCAATGCGTCCGTGAAAGCTCACTGACAAAAGTCTGACTAAAAAGCTTTTTTTTTTTTTTTCGTGTGCCTCCAATAAATGATGATTATTCTTTTTAGAATTTTAAGCCTGGCCTGGATTTTAGAAGCCTTGCATCACTCGGATTCACGTGGAAGGGGACAAAAAAAATAATAATCACGTAGCTGTCCTGAGGACATGCAGGAAATTCAGTGTCGTGGGTCAATTTCTGAAATTCATAGTAGTGGCTGTCTTTCTGATGATTTCCCATTAACATATTCATCGAGGAAGCCTTGTTAAAAGAGCTGTAGGGGGAGCGCATGCATATTAAAAGACGTGGAAGGAAACAAGAGGATTCACTTTTGGGACATTTCACCTCCATTTATGTATGCGTCTAAATTAAAAA
The DNA here is from genome assembly GCF_033458585.1 of Syngnathus typhle. NCBI lineage: Eukaryota > Metazoa > Chordata > Actinopteri > Syngnathiformes > Syngnathidae > Syngnathus > Syngnathus typhle. The sequence continues at coordinate 6,301,673 of NC_083754.1, forward strand.
TGGAGAAATGTGTGTGCGCACATCTGCCTTTTGCACGGCTGCTCGCTCACCCGCGCGTGAGCGCAAAGGCGGCAAATGAATTCAGCATACGAGCAAAAAAAATAAAAAATGATATAGGCCGTCTATATTTGCTCCATCCTCTGGCAACAGAGTCGGCCAATCGGACCAGGGCAGTGTTTCGATTGTGAACGGCAATAAATCTAATTACGGCCGGTGACTTATTAAAAGTCTGACGGCCATTAATGCCATGCTAATGTATGAATATTATTCAGCCAGAGAGAGGCGAGAATAATTTTTCTGATAGTGATGTGACGCACAGACAAGAAGGTGGGGAGGCAGGGAGAGAGAGGGGGGGAGAGGGGGAATAAATCCCTCTGTCTTCCTAGGGAGGGCGGGTTTGGCAGTAAACCAATTCCGAGTCTGGCTTCTTGAACGGCCAGATAACGCCATCAGACAGCTCCAATATTGCTATTTTTTTTCTCTTCTGCTTTTTTAGCACCTGAAGAATTTGAATTTCATTTAACAGCCTACCCCCCCCCCCCCCCCCCCTCCTTGGAATAGACACGCCAATTGTCAGAACCGACACAATGTAGCCTGGTGAAATGAGTAAAAGGAAATAACATGCCTGGCTTGCTCTCTTTTTGTTTTCCTACCTACCTACCTACCGCTTCAATTTTATCACAACAACACCAAGACAAAAGGTTTCATTTCTTCCGTGGGCCGCCCGTGCCTCTCTTTTTTTCCTTCTTATTTTTATTACATATTTTATTATGCAGGGGAATTAGATCAGCATAGCTTCACCATGTGAACCCCGGGATGAAATGTTTAATTACTGCGCGGAAGAAGAAGGAGCTGGTGTGGGGTGGGGTGGGGGTCTTTTTTCCCAGGCTTATTCTGCAGCCAAACAAGACATTTGTCAACCTCACCTCCATTTTTAGACTACTTTGCCAAAGTTAAAAGGGAAATTAAAGTACAACTCAATTTGCCATGGGGACGTTTGTCAAGGACTCTTGTGGCCCTTCTCTTTCTCCCTCTCTCTCTCTCCCTTTTCCATCTCTCCTCCTCCTCCTCCTGCCGAGGGCAAGCGGCCCACAGGTCATGATTTGACAAGGTGGAGGATTAATGGTGTACTCTGTACGGGATGTTGAGAGTAGTTCACTTTGTGGCTCAGCACTGTAAATTCAAAAACACTTCTAGGGAGTATGTGTGTGTGTGTGTGTGTGCGGGGGGGGGGGGGCTACGGTGAAATATTCTGTGCACGCTTGCCCTTGTTGGCTGCATTAAAAGAAAGCCCATCTTTTGCATATCGGAGTCCATCTCTATTAATAATGTATATACGTAACACAAGCCCAGTCGGAGAAGTCGATGCACATACGTCACATGAAAAAAAAATCACAAGAATGAAAAGCGTCCTACCTGTGGTCGTGCAATTTGCTCTTGCTGGGGAAGCTCAGTGTGGCTCATTCATTTATTCATTCTGGCGTCCCGCCTCACTTTCTTGCAGCTTCTTCCTTGCTCTCTCCTCCTCTCTGGATGCCACCTTCGTGCAGATGCATACGAATGAAAAATGAACGGCAGCCTGATGTCTTAAAGGCAAAACAAATTTGCCCCCTCCACCCAAAAAAAAAAAAAGGGAAAAAGTCAAAAAATAGGTAGTTTACGGAAGGGAGGTTTGGCTCCTTACTGATAAAAACGCGCCCGTGCGGGCATCAAAAATAAACAACGACCGCATCGTCCCGCTTCGGGAAGGACGCGCAATGGGCACGCAAGTTAGCGTCATACGCAACAACACAATAATAAGTCTTGTTTTTTTCTTTGGGTTGAAATGATTCCGGAGAGTGTGTGCGGTCTCCTCGACCGCTCGCAGCCTCAAATGAGAGGCGATGAAGAGGCAAAGCGAGCAGGAGGGGAAGGAAGGACGCAGCGTGTGCGCTCTCTCTCGCTCTCGCATGCGCCGAAACGCTGCGCACTGACGCACACACTCGCGGGATTCTTTCCCCCCCCCTCCCGTGGTTACTCAACAGACAGCTGACACACACAAGCTGCCTCACACATACACACTTGCACTAGAAAAAAAAAAAATCTCAAGCTCCTTTTGCACCAGTGCACTTCTTCGTCGGGCTGACATTCGAAGCTGGTGGCGCCTTCTCGTCGTCTCATTTCCAGTTGTGAAACGCCCCCCAATGTCCAAAAAAGGAAAACGTAGATGACACTTCCGCCTGTCAAACTGCTCATGTGCATTGTGCAGGATTGACCTAATAGACAGTAAAATAAATGTGCACCAAAAAAAAAAAAAAAAAGTCAACTCTCCTATTCAAATACTGCGTGTTATCATGATCTAGCTCGGCAGGTCAAACAAAAAGTCCAGAGTCCTTTCGCTGTACTGTTTGGGTGGGTGGCGGACCCGGCGCGCTTGTGAGTCAGCGGGTGACGAGGGAAACTACTCAGCGGCCCCTTGCGCGTGTTTGCGCGCATGCAAAAGCTGCCGCATGCGCTCTCTTGCTCTTACTCAGCACTTTAACGCGGGGTCATACATTACAACTGCCACTACGTTTCTACGCAGCGGGGACGACAGCAAAGGACTGAATTAAACGACAATAACCTTGCCAAGCTCATAGTACGTTCGGATAAACAGCGGTATTTGCTTTCTAAACACAAGATAGGTTACGCTGCCAAATGGATTTATCCAATTGAAGTATCGTCGGCGTTTTTTTTCATTTTTTATTTGTCGGGTTCTATTAGGACTGCAAACGGAACGCTGAAATAACCGGATTGGACTTGATGCGTCTTGAGTCTGTGTATCTCCAATCCTCTCAACTGACCTTCACGGGCAACAATGTATTCTGCAGCACACACATGAGAGATACTTGAACGATAAATGATGTGTTTGTATGTGTGAGAGAGAGAGAGCGTGAGTGCACTTGTGTGTGAGATCAGACGAGACTCCAGGGTAAGACCCCCGCGGACTGGTGGCCCACTCCCAAGCAAAACGTGAACACATTTCCAGTGTGTACCCACAGTAGGTTGTACATCCCACCCTCTGGTCTCTTAGCAACAACAACAGTGACGACACAATGCCAACACTATTGTTCCGTGGCCACGATTAAATAGTACACAATTGCAATCCTTGCTCGGTGTCTATTCTCTGCCGACGTAGCAGAAAGGCGGATTGCCGGCATTCAGGCAGCTGAGAGTAAATCTATACAATATCATGTAGGACACATTTGGTGCTGAAGATGTTTGTATTCCTTGCGAGGCGTAACAAGTCTAAGTGACAGATGTCGGCGGCGGGGTACGTGACGGCTACCAGTCGTGACTCGCTTACGCACAGTTGAGCGCGTTGCTCCTCCTTTCTGTCATCCAGTCACACGCTATTTTTGTTTTTATTCATTAAAAAAAATTTGCATCATGTTGTCGTTTTAACCCAAAACACAGATAAACAATTCTATACATGCTGTACATACATACAATGAAGTCACCGTTTAATCGAATGCGACTCGACTCTCATCATCGGCAAATTGGAAAAATTGGTCAAATTAAGCTACGTTTCTTTATGGTTCTGAAAAGTCTTTCGCTGAAGGGGAGACGATCCGGATCGATGCCCGAAATAAATTGATTGTTGACATTTTTAAACCGGCTAACAAAACCTTTTGCAAAGCAAAGGTCAGCGGCTTCAAATGTCATCATCTATCCATCCACAACATTCCGATCTGTCATCTACAGTAAGCACACAACTATTATGGCGACTCTCCAATATTAATATTGTAGAGGATATTATATTTCGCGACTCCTTGTACAAACGGGCTTTGGCATTGATAGACGCGGCCCTGAATCACAGTCGCATTCAAAATGGCCTCCGATTGTCACATCATAATAGGTTTTGCTGCTTTCGTGCAGATGTCACTTGATAAAGAAAAAAAAATATACAAGCGGCGCAGGCAAAATGAAAGCAAATCTAAAGATAAGAAAGTCACCGTTGTTTTTCATTGTGGCGGTTTTATCGCGCAATCTCGTCTTTGTTAAAACTAATTATTCCCATTCGCTCGTCTTCCATCTTCTTTAGCCGGGCGTCGGTTGTTTTTGTCTTTTAAAGTATATTAAGGCCGGCTGCCATTTTTTTAATTTGTCCCACCTCATGTTTGGTGAATGTCAATTTCTCCGGTTCACGTTTAGGCAGCACGGCTGTTTACACGACACCTTTAGCCTGTTTGCATGCACCTTCTATTTTTACCAGCAGGCAGCTTTCTTATTTAGCAATGATTGGGAAATTATCTCCTGTAGCACAAAACGGCAGATACGTTGTGCTTGTTAGAGGCTTTCTGGGGTTACAAATTGTCAAACTGTTTACAGAAATGATCACAGTTGTCGAGAATACTCGTGGAAATGGTGGCTGTTATTGGCACACGTAAACTCCATGCTTAAAAAATAGTCGCTAGCGATATGTTTAGCTAGCTTTGTTTAGCTTCTCTTCATTCGGGGGGAAAATAACGATAACAATACTCGGTTTAAACTCCTGTGTGAATCTGAAACATCTGTAATCTGATATTTTTACTTGTGTTAAATTCAATATATTTCAATTCGCATTAAAAACTTAATTATTTGTACTTCCTGATTTGCGGAAATGAGCTATTAGCGGCGGGGCTCGGTCTGTTGTCCAACGCAGCCCTTTGTACGAATCCCCGCATTTTCTAAAAGCATAACCAAAGACATATTTTCATAATAAAAGGATCAATATCCTATTTGTGTTGGCTGTTGGAGAAACATGAAAACACTTTGGTGCGCACTCAGCATCCCTGGAGGAAGTCTTTTCGGGGGGCTTTCATGCATGCCCTTTATATTCGCCGTTGAAGGAGGCCTGTAGGCGTAGATATGAGAAAGAAGAAGAAAAGGGAAAACAAAATAAAATAAAATGAACAACCTGCATGGCATTTGCAGGAGTGCAATGGGAAGGAAGCAGCTGAAAAAGAGTTTAAGGGTCCAACAAAGCCAAATAGATTTCGGCAACGGGAGCCGGCAAAGCGTCGGTGTAACATCTCGGCTTTTATGCGGCAACCCCGCGACCGCCGAAGCGCTCCTTCCCATCATGCACTTTGCTCACATCGTTTTCACACCACACGTGCACGATAAAGACACCTCCGCCGTCGCCGCCTCGATCGGCCTCCTTTTCTCTACGCCGTTCTCCGTGTCTTGTTTTTTTTTTTCCACTTCTGCGGTCCAACATAGTCCATTATCTGCTTTTAGCACTAATTGGTGTATTAACGCCATGCTGTGGGGTGACACAGCCAGAGCGGGGGGGAGGAGAAGGGGGATACAGAATGAATGAGAGCGGGTGGGAGTGAGGCTCCGGGGGGGCAGCGTGACTCTGCAGACCGACGAGAGGAGGACAAGGTAAATCTTTTCAGCTGCACAAGTGCTTAAGAACTGGAAGGGGAGGGGCGGGGCACAATGACTGGAATTGCTGTTTATCCCTTTTTTGTTTTTTTGACAAGTTAATTGCTTTTCCAAGGCCTTGAAATGCCATCAATCTTGCCAATTTTGTCAGGCGCATGTGTCCTGGTGAAAATGTATTTTAAGGGTGTCCAGCAAAAACGGTAAAATCAGTCAGCCATTTTGATTTGAAGCAGTTTCGAAGCTGAAGAAAAGCAAGAAAGTGAAGCACAAAGCCACCCACGGGTGAACTTTTTCTCGGATTACGTTGATTTAGTTAGAGAGATGTGCGCGCGCACACCAGGAGGCCCCCCAATAAAGTTCGTGCCTCAAGTAGCACACATTTACACATTACATTTACGCGAGTCATTAAAACTGTTGCACAAATGGACGTTCTCTAATTACCTCGGCCGAACGCAAACGCGAGGAGGCGGGGCCGCGGCACCTCAGGCAAGTGGAATAAATAACAGCCCACCACTGATCTCCACCTCCAGCATGCCCCGCCTGCCAACGCAACTATTTCTGCACATCATGCACAGGATTTACTTAATATAATAATTAACGTGATCATTTTGATATACTGTGGGGGTGATTTCATATTCTACTATAAGGAATAAACAGTAATCGTGGAACATTTTTTAATTAAAGTCAACAAATAAATTCTTTTTACAATTATTCGATTACCGTATTTTCCAAACTATAAGGAGCACTAGATTATAAAGTGCACCTTCAATGAATGGCCCATTTTAAAACTTTGTCCTTATATAAGGTGCACCGGACTACAATGCATCATGTCAGATTTTTAATCCAAATAAAACCATTCTCCATTTTATCTTTTTTATTTACAACTTCAGACGCAACAAATTACTTTATAATCACAAAATAATGACCCATAATCTTTTTGATTCATAGTCTTCAGGGGGCCACCTATGATTGCTTTCATGACATAATGCTTCAAGCCAGTTTAAATTTTGGAATTTGGTCCACATATAAGGCACACCGGATTATAAGGCGCACTGTCAGCTTTTGAGAAAAGGGGCGCCTTATAGTCCGGAAAATACGGTAATCGAATAATCGAGTTTAAAAATATTCTGTGGTGACAGCTCAATTTTGTAAAGAGGTAGCTGGCAAAATATGACTTTGTTATGTAATGTCTGATTTATGGGCAGGAAGTCCTATTTGTATGCAAGACATTTAAAAGGCAATTTCCCATAATATGTCGCCGTTAAGCAATGGAGGAGAGCTCTGCTTTATTCTCATCACATGCAATGAAGCAATGAATCCCCGCGCACTTAATGATATGCAGCGACGGGAGCACAGGTGCACGTCGGCCGCGCTGCAGGGGGGTCCGGATGCGCTCCTCGCGGGCGACTGCTTGGGGACGCGCGGATCAGAAGGCGCATTCGCATCATGTGACAGCGACGAGTCTGCGGGCTGATTATTCAGATAAGCAGATTCATCCCGGAGGGCAGAACAAAACGAAGGCTGGGTGTTTTGTTTATTACCATTAAGCTTCGTTTTTCTCCGTCCTTGCTCGGTGCGCTCGCATTCCGCCCCTCCCGGCGCCCGCGCGGCCAACTTCTCAAATACGTTAATTTGCTCGATTATTTCCAATAGTGGCGCCACCGCCGCTTCTGCCGCCATCGAATTCACTTGTTGATTGACGGCAAAGGCTAATTAGAGGAGGAAGGGGAAAAACCAAAACCCCTCACATGTTAATCACCGCCCATTGGCGTCAGAAAATCGTTCGCCGACTCATGTTTAAAAATCTCCGTTTGACTCGACGGGGCCTTATGAGCGCGAGGGTGCACTTGAAAGTTTTCAGATTCCTAACATTCTAAGCTCAAAGATTTTCTTCATCCGCCTGGAGAAAAGGGTGCGAGCGTTCAAAGAGAGCGCTTGAATCCATCAAGGGTGCCATGTCTGTGCGCCTTTAGCACATTTATTTCAAGGTAGCGCGCTCTCACTTCAGGTTTTGAGGTGGAGAAAAAGAAAAAACAACTCCACAGCAGCAGGCGAAGGAATCAATGAGGAACTGCTCTGGAGCTTAATCGAGAGACGAGCTAATCCAAATGAGTCTTGTTAAAACATTTTTCAACAAAACAACAAACACAACATGGCCGCCGAACAAACATAACATGGCCGGCGTGGTTTTCCCGTCATCAACCGACCGAGTGCTCCCGTTCCATATCGTCAAGAAAATTCTGAAGGATATCTACCATAACGTTCGCCTATGGATTCGGAATGGATGTCTATTTTTAGCGACAAGCCACTCTCCAGCACTTGATCCAATCCGCCTTCTTCAAACTTATTGATATTGTTTTGTCAGTGGAGTAGCCCTATTGATTATGCGAATAGTACCCAAGCTTGAAGCAAGGTTGGGCCACAGGTCGTCCAATGTTTATCGTTCCCCCTATCGGCACTCGACGCGTTGCAATTTTCAACCGATTGTTCTCGATGCCAATCAGCGAGCTCTTCACTCATGCGGCATTGAAAGATACCATTTGAAGCACCAAACAAGCTGATTAGATCAATGCGCGTAGTCCTTCTTCAGCCGAGCGAAAGAAGCGATGGACGAGGGGGGGGGAGGCTCTGTTCTCCAACAACCGCAATTACTGTACAATAAATGCGTCTTTGTTCGAGTGTAAAAGAAGAAAATCAGATAGCTCGAGTTTTTGTAGCCGGCGAGTGATGCTGATCAAAACAGAATATGTCGGAATATTTCGGAGGGGGAAAGACGGAATAAATTTGTCCTGTTGGTGGGGAGGTGGGCGACCTGGGCGGTGCTTCCCTGTGACTTCCCTTAATGGCATTAGAGTCTTAATGAGTTGTAATTGGAAGGCGATCTTAACTGGAGGGCCTAATTGCATCTGATTCGAGACAATATTAGTTTTACTGCTGGCAAATTGCCGGAAAAGGTGGAGGGGGCGTTGATACGGGGGGGGAGGGCTAAAGGATGAGTGGCGTCCTTGCGGCGAGCTGCGAGTAAAGGTGAAGAGCACGAGGCACCATTACGACAATTAGTGGCGTGCATTAGAGCAACAACGTGGCTTTGGTTCCATTGATTGTGCCCATTTGGGCCTCACGGTGCTTTTGTGTGTTTCGGATTTTTTTTTTCTTCTACCTTCCATTTCTCATGAGCGAGCGGGTGAAAATCTTCTTAAACCAAATTTGCAGTGTAATTTGTGCGGTCGACGGGCGGTCAATCAATATTAGAGAAACGCAACGGGCCGACGCTCAAAGCTGGGAAAGCCGAGCGGCGGGCTTCTCATCCGTGTAGGCGCTTCGAATATTTGGGGTTTAATGACACGTGCAGCTAACTGGCCCGGATTGAGCCATTTGGAAAAAAATGGATTCAAACCTGCTGCGCTGTTCAGACAAAATTCATAATGTATTAACGGCCGATTATTTTTTTTTTTTTGCAATCAACGATAACGTGACGAGAGTCTAGTCGACATTTGATCAAAGACGTGATTGATAGTTTTTCAAGCTCGCTGGCTCACTCTACCCATCACGCTAGGTTGCATAAGCTCCGCCCCCTGACTTATTCCTCCAATCATTGCTTTTCCTTTCACATCCAAACACCTTCGCTGCCTTGCAGACAATCGTAAAACAAATACTCATTCCCGTAACACGACATGATTTAATCACATCTCTAATTAAAAAAAAAAAAAAAAAAGTACAATTTAGTCTAATGGCTTAAATAGAAATCTGTTTCATCGTGTTGGCTAGCGACCAGTCCAGATTGGAAAATAACTATAATTTAAATCGGAAGTAACTCGATTTTGATGATGCACTGTGGTCAAAATACAACAGCATATTTTGCTAAATGGCAGTCAAAATGTTATTCTATTACCCGTGCGAGGGCATCAATTACCATCCAGCTGCGGTATTGGAACTCGTTAGATTGTGGGGGTGTAACTAATGAAGTGACACATGCAGTAAAAAGCTATATATAAAGATGCATGCAATGAGTAAACAACAGTAATTGCCCCCCTTGCCTCTGACAAAACAAAAAAAAAATGCCGTGGACCAGCAGTGATTTAAAGGCAGACACAAGAGACAAAATCGTAAATTAGGCTTCTGTGAGGCATCATTTCCTGTTCTTCTTAAGCACTCGCTTAATTGCCATCCTCACCTGAGCAATTGTATCATTTCCTGGATTTTTTTTCTCCTCCTCTACCCACAATATGAGTCTATAATGAGCTGTGGGTGTCCCCCAAAGCCGGGCCTGGCGCTCGGAAATAGGCTTTCGCTAATTTACCAATTACAGTGGAAGTCCGCAGACCACCGCCCCCACCCCCAATATGACTGTTCAATCTCTGCAGTGATCATCACTCCAAACTTGGCCCGGGCGCACTTGGCTAGTTTTGGTCCCACCTGCACTTTGGATATTACTCCAAGCTGCGAGAACACGGCAAATGTGTCTACCTGGCTAGCGCCGAGTTTTTGAAGCACAGCTGGGACCGCTTTCGCTGACCGGGATGTGAGGCGCGCTTGGACGTGTGGAGATGAGAAAACTTATGAGGAGTGGGATCAAGTTAGCGAGCAGCAAAGTGAAAGTTAGCTGGAGGTGCAAATGTAATTTATGGTTTGAAAGGCGAGCGTGTTGTGTTTCTAGCCTTGATTTGCGCCGCCATTAAAACTAAACCTGAGGACAAATAGGAAATAAAATGAAAGAACGGGGAGGGAGAAAAAAAAAAGCCTTGGCGCAGCAAATATCAAGACCTCGGCATTGCTTGTTATTATTCTGCGTGAGGCAATCAATACGCGGGAGGTCATTTATCAGTGTCTTTTTTTGGGGGGGTGCCACGGTCAGTTCTATTTCCACCGTGGCAATAAACGCAATCTATAATTCTTTATTCTTTCCCTTTTCGTTTCCTCTTGAGATGACAGGCTGAACAACATCCACAGTCAAGTCAAATATTTAGCGTGTAATCGAGGAAAATGACTCTCGCCGATATTACTGTTTTGACCTTTTGGAAGCTGACATTTATTTGCGGCACGTGATTAGACGAGCATGATTGGAATGACCTAGCAAGAACACCGGATCAGAACAAATGACTATATTTGAATTTTTCCGTATTTTTTTTTTTAAATGCCTTTTTCTTCGATGCAATTGTGCGTATTTTGATACCAAATGGGTTCTTGTTCACATGTGACACAAATCCAGCCACTTTGATGGTGTTAGATCCTCGTCCTTTTCAAGATGTGTCTTTCACAAGTCATCCAAAAAGAGGCATGTGCTCTCGCAATTACGGTGCATCGCACTTTTTTGCACAAAACCCCAATGGATTCCCACGAGATGCGTGAAACAGTGTGATCAGGCGTTAGCTCGGGCGCCTGGCTCAGATGTTTGTTGTCAGCCGGAGCGCACGCCGCGCTTCATTGAAACTGCGAAACAATTACGGTTTAATTTAGGAGCGGCGGAATGATGGCACTCCGTCTCCAAATAACATCAAATGGCTGCGCCGGGACCGAGGGAGAACTAATTACCAGATAGGAGAGAAACACTCTGGTTGTGATCTGCGCCGGCGCAATTGTGAGCCCATCTAAATGCTGAGAGGCGCGTTTGTCGCCTCGCAAATGACACGTTCAAAGTCATCACTGACTCTTTACTTAGAATCACTTTGCGCCATCAAAATGAAGCGCTCCTTGCACTTTTACTTTGGCTCATTAAAGTAAGCGCCCTTTTAATTGTCCTCGGTTGCTTCCGCTCAAATTCATGAACACAATGGAATTTTTCAGTTTATTAGAAAAATATATATGACAAAAATGTTTTTATTACTATTATTATTATTAAAGTTTTATTAGATCACTATATAAAGCCAAATTTAAATTATAAAGACAAATGAGCATATCTGCCCAAAAAGGTTTCTGCCAAGCAAGTCCAACCGATTAATCGATTTAATCAGCTGATATTAGTTCTTTTAAAACTTGCTGACGTGCCGATTTTCTTAACGGGCATTACAGCATGAGATAATTAAAATTAAAGATAATTAAATTAAAACATTAGTGGACTGCCCACAAAAAATGCCAAAATATGCAAAAAAATCCACACCCAAAAAAAAACCCCGCAAAAAATACCAAACAGAATTGCAAGAAAGTGCGGATTTTTCTTTGTTGCACAGTTAAACAAATACTAAAGGACAATACCCACGGCACATAGCCTGTGATTGATCGGCGACCAATCAAGAGTTTAGCCTGCATCACGCATTAACTCAACCGGGACCGGCTTCAGCTCCCCTCAACCTTGAACAAGAAAGTTTAAGTAGCAAAGAAAATAGATAGATGGCTTCATTACAAAAGATCAGTGGCAGTTAAGTGTGTGTGTCTTCTGTTGTCATGGTTACACTATTAACCCAGAGCTTTTTTTCATAACTGGGAACGGGGTGTTGTTTTGAAAAGCCAAAGGTAGAAATCGTCTGTATTATTCATGAGCGCGACAAGATCGTAGGCGGGAAAAAATATCGTAAAATGGGAAGAACTGCACTTGAGACTCATTATGGTCGTGTATCCGGGTAAATATGTGCACTGTGCGGCGGTACTGGAGACTTGTCATCTGGCTGAGAATCCTGGCGGAATGCTGGGAACATCTGGTTCCAATGAAAGCCTTTTTGGGGATGTTTCAAGTCATTGTGCAAGCAAAAATGTGTGTGCGTGCGTGCGTGTGTGACTTAAGAGTAAAGGACTCTCGCTTTCTCTCACCTTCTATGACGGATTGATAATACAGATGAGAAAAACAACACAAGAATAAAAGCAACGGGTGTGGTTAGGGTGGTGGGGGGGTGGAGTGTGTCGGAAAATAAAACAACACATTCTGGGAAGCTGAGAACATGAGGCTGTTGGCGCGCACGGAGCAATGTTGGCTGCGTAATGGGGTGATGGAGAGTTCAGGATCGTGCAGGAATAGGCGCAGCAATGGATTGCACCAAAACACACGTAAATGATCTACTGGAAAGAGGACTGAATTAGAGAGAGAGAGAGAGAGAGGAAAAGAGATTGAAAGAAAAGTTGCGTGAAAAGATGGGAGATGGGAATTGAACAGTCCCTGGCGGCGATTTAGTTGACCACCCCCCTCCCTCCCTTGTTATACACCCACTGTACAAGCCACTTCCTGCTATCATCTATGAACAAAAGAGTATCTTGAGGTCTCGTCAAAGATTCTTGTTCTTATTATTAGGTACACCAGCACAATCTACTTTAAGATGAAAACTATCGGGAAGGAATTGAATATTAATGCCACCTCATTAGTTATCTTCATTTGACACTGTCAAAGAGAAATTCTTTATGTAACAAAAGTTTTTTTTTTTTTTTTTTTTTAAACGGAGCTGCAGCAGACTGGAAGCAAAGCCCAACAGATGTAAGATCAGTAGAAATAAGGTCAATTTAAAGTCTTCGGAATGTGAGCGGAGCAGAAATGATGAGGCAGGGTCAGAAATTCTAAATCCTTGGCCACCTGAGGGCAGTGTAGGACAGTCTCAGCTTGTCAGTAGAGCCAAAATATTAGTCGAGGATAAAGCCGTTTGTCTGTCGCCATAAGTTGCTGCACCATTTGTGTTCTTGAAGTTTGCAAATTGCTACCAAGAACAGTGAGGTAAAAAGACATCAGCGTCAATGTTAAAATTTTGAAAGCAAAGGCAACCAACAAGGTGCATAATTCAAGCCGAGCGTTTAGCAGCGCCCAATGAAAGAATAATATTTTGTCCCATTGCTGCATATCAATTGCGTTTTTATTTACTTGTCATTTGCGTTGCAGCATCTTTGAGGGAGTATCTCAGCCTTGCTCTCTCTTCCATATCGATGCTAATGGACAACACGCCCCCCCCCCCCACACACACACACAACATCCTAATCAAAAATCAATTAAAAACACCTCGCCACCAAGTCTCCAGAGAAAGGCTTTAGGTTGAGGAGTGGAAGAGAAACGCTTCCCGTATTCCCTCCAACGCTCTCATGCCTTCTCTCATACTCCCTCTGCCCTTAAGCTCCGCCCTCCTGTCTACTGGAAGTTGGCAACATGATTTACGAGAATGGAGAACTTCATTTATATATTTTTTTTCGTCCTCTTGCATCCTCTCATTTATTTATTAGATTTTTCCTCTCCCTCTCTTTCTCCCTCCCTCTCTCCCGGACGCCTCTTCCTGTCTCTGGTGCGGATGAGAGTGGGAGAGCGAGGATGGGATTAGATGGAGAGTGGTCTCAAGGCAGACCAGTAGACTGGCAGGCCTGCAGACATGGAACAGATCTGTCCCACACTTAATGGCATTAGTGCCGTCCCCGGGAGGGGGAGGGGGAGCCAGCAGGGAGACGGGCTAACATATTAAAACGGCTTCTATAGCAGACGCTTGTCTACTCCACTCAAACTCCAGGCCGCTTCCTTTTTCGGGATTGCGGCGTGCGCGCGCCAGTTCTTGGCAAACTTTTTTCCGTGCACGCGACAATGGCAAAAGTTGTGTCATGTATCAAGAAGGTGCTTTTGCTTACGAGTGTAAACTCTCGACACCGTTCTGTTTAATGCAGACTCGTCGCCATCTTTTGTCAGGCGCAGATGGACTGCGGGCCAAAGTCGGCCAAACGTAGTCAAACGTGGAAAGTGACATCCCGCCGTCGGGTCCGTCCAATCACTCGGCCTTCACTCTCTTCTGAGCTCATTTACACTTGGCCTCTCCGGACTTTCACACATCTCAGCCATCTTGCTGCCATCAGCGGCAGAGTTCTGACTGTCAGTGCACCTTTTCAAAACTACATCCGAGCCCCCACGGCCGCTTCTGGGACTCAAATTACCCTCTTCAACCTGCTTGGACAGCACGTTGACACACCCTCTCTGTTGCAAAAGCTTTACGGGGACCGGACGTAGAACGGAGGGATAAAGACGAGCGAGAAAATGTGAAAGACCGGCGTCAGCAGCTAAAGCCCGGTGTCAGAAAAGATGGCGAGTGGCTGGGGGGGAGTGGGGTGTAGCTCCCGCATATCAAGTGTAAGGCGGTCTTGTGATGTAGCCAAAGGAGAGGAAGTGGCACGGGAATGTGAGAGGATGCCGAAAGACAGGTGGAGGCGGCACGCTGCGTCCGGTGATGGATGAAGCGAAGCGTTGGTAAATATACATGGACCCCGCCCCTCCGGCTCTTTCGGCTGTCTCAGCACAGATGGATGGAAGGATTCTATTCTGCCTTTAAGAAAAGGTTAACTTACAATATTGTCACTGTCATATTGGAAATATTAGTATGACTCCCCACACGCGTTGATCCCGCCTTTGATTTATCCATTTTGTTCCGTGCGGGCTTCGGGGGGGGGGGGGGGGGGGGGGGGGGGGGAGATGGGCCGACACAGCCCGGGGAGAGGTTTGTCTTTATCTGCGTGTCACAAAGGCCACCCCGGGTACTGCGGGTGTGTCTGAAAGCGGCTCCATCGATCTAGTCCGGCTCTGCCCACATCCTCAGGCCCCGAGGACAACTATACAGGAAAAAGGCCACGTCGGAAAGGTCAAAGCCGGATGAAGGAGGGCAGAGGAAAGCGGCGTACTTGTTTAGTGACTTTAGCTCACTTCCTAATGAAAGAGAAGAGAGGTTGTTGACGTCGCCATCGGATAAGGAGGGGGAGGAACCTTGTTTCAATGGATGAGCTCGAACCAAACTTTCCAACATTCATCATCAAATCAAATGACAACCTTCCAGTTTCCCCTCACTTTGTTCCTCCGACCGCCTCTTGCAAATGCGCCCTGTCCAATCACTAGGGATGAGATCCAAATTCCGTATCTACAAATAACACCGTTTTGATTGACACCGTCTCGGGGCGGTATTGGATTAGTAGCAGTGCACTACATCTTATTGAAAGTCCAATCTAAGAATTCACCTATGCATCCACGAGGGAGCAAACAGCTCTGTACGATGCGGTAGAATTCTGCATTATTGCAAAATACACCCGCAGCCATACACAGAACTCGAAATGCAAGGTCAGGCAACCGCAACATCTCGTAGCCTAAAGGTCACGTTGAGCATCCAAGTGGGAGGAAGGCACAAGTTCTGCCCTTGTTAGTCGTCGTGCTTCATTCACGGAAATCCCCGTCATGGTCTTTTAAGTTGCGTGCGTTTAGCCTGCAGTTAATTCTCGACGAGCGTGAACGTCCATTAAAAGTCATTTTGTTTTTGAGTCTGGCCATTAATCCCCAACTTGAATGAATTACCCCCCCCCCCCTCCCTCCTCCGCGGTGAGGACATCATCCAAGCTGCATGAAATCTCGGAGTATAAATATGGAGGCTTTTCAAGTGCTACCTGTTTTTGGGAAGAAAAGAAAAAAAGCGCAGACATCAACAAACATGCTGAGATATTTCGGAGAATCAAAAGAGTAAAAATAAACTCGCGCACCTTCATTCATCAAGCACCAATCGGTCTGTCAGCAGAAGCGGCGGCGCCTTTTATCTGCCGTCATTATTTCGCATCGCCGCTGCGGCCGAGCGTGTCCGCCTTTTTACCCCCCCCTCGCCATTTTATCGCCTCAAGACGTACGAACAAACCGGAAAACAAGACCGATTTTTTTTTTGGGGTCTTTTGAAGGAGTGCTTTCAGAGCTGATCCTCGCTCAAACACTTATCTCAACAGCACGGCGCGACGACTTTAATCGGATTGCCGGCTCCATTAAAAGTTTTTTTTTAACCCGGGCTCAAGGGCCTCCTGACGAGGCTCGACCGCCGGGACTGGGGGCGGCCGATCGAGTCCAGACTCGCCGGGGTCTGCTGATGCAAGCTTTGAGTAAGACAATCCTAATGAGAGACTCGCAATGAGCCGATTCAATTAGCGCTCGCGCACGATACGCTAGCTGAAGCGGCTATTACTGCGAGCGTGAAATCAAACACACACATTTGGACTTTTGTTTTTTTGGACTGGCTTTACACCTACGCATCAAGACATGGACACACACACGCTCAGAGGATTTCATCTATCAGCGGCTCACTGTGCCCTAAAGCGAGCGAGATGCGCAGCAGACATTGATCAAACCGACTTCTTACATGAAGACGTTCAAATCTTGGATTTCAAAACCGCTTTTTACTGCCAGAAAGCCTCCAACCAACGCTGCCAGAGAGGAGGAATCGAGCGGGCAGTCACACAAATACACACGCGTCAACACATACACGGGTTGGCCACGCAAGCTCATTATTTTTGCAGCGTCGCACGCCAACCCGCAAAGACCGGCGTTCGAATCACGAGATAAGACGAGTCACCTCTTACGCAACGCGAGACAGCCGAGAGAATTTTTAGTGCGCACTCCCACATAAATAGCATTTGTGACATTTGCGTAGCTGAATAATTGAACAGAAATTTGCGTGGCACAAATGCGGTCGGTATATAAACAACCTCACAAAAGTGAGCACACCCCTCCCATATTTTTTCAAAAATGCCATAAACGATTATCTCAATTTTGTCTTAGTACGAGGACATTTCAGCTGCTGCTGTGTTGTTATTTTTTTCCAATTAACTGTGTCAAAAATGTGGTAATTGAGTTGTTCCTGGAAAATGTTGTGTCGATTGGATTGCGCTTTTTCACTTGAATAACAAACACACTCATTGCATTTATTTGTTGAGGGGAGCTCTGGTGCTATTTGATTTGGGGGATTAATGAGTTTGTCAACCGCAGCAAATTCTAATATTGTTAAAGTTCGGGAAAAAAAAAAATGCTTTTGCCCAACCTTTCCAAACTCTTTCCTCAAATCTCGCCATATAAGACGCTTATAACTAATTGGCTCCTGATTTGTTGTCTTAATCTTTGGCATCACGCAATCCGACACCCTCTAATTGTCACTTTTGCTTTATTTATGTATCTGCAGACTTTCACCACAGATGCCGTTTTGTGTGTTCTTTACACCTCCTTCGCTCGACGACGAAATGTAATAAATTGGGCAATTGTTACGAAGCTTCAAATTCTCCCGTCAGGTTGTCTCCCGCTTTGTGGGAAATAATAGAAACCTCCTCCGAGAGGTACCAAGAGTCAAGGAAACGCCTAGTGCTTCTAGCGCAGCTGCTAAGGAGCTACTCGCCTTTCCTCGCTCTGCTTTGCATATTTCGCCTCCCCTCCCGCCCACATCCATGTTAATGCACTCCCACACAAACAGATCGGTGTGAACAAGCCAAGTAAATTCCACTATATATCCCGCCGGCTCTCATTTCTCACTTTCAACAATGACATCACACTCATAGATTTGTCCAGGTCTTTCGGACTCTCAAGAGTGCTGGATCAGCTGAAATGGGATCCGTCCTTTAGATCCCTGGCACATACTGATGGAGCCAGATCTCGGGGGAATCTCACTCCGTTCACCGATATAAATTTGAATGGCGATGCCGAAGCCGCCGCCAAGAAACAACTGGAGTGCTACACCCGAAGCTCTCAATAAATTTCGCAGGCCTTTAATCTGGAGATCCCGATTACCTTTATCTCTGTGTCGAGATCTATGGCCTTTTCCGTGGCTTTATTTCAGGGCTTGGGATCAAAGCGAGTGATTTGTCTCCTGGTTGGACATATGGAACTGTAGCTGCGCAGCTTTGTCAAATATTCTTTCTGCAGCGTAACAAAGCCAAAACAGCTGAGCAGGCCAAGTCCTGTCTTAAAGTCAAATCGTTGGCTCGGTGCTAAAAACTAAAACTAGCTCTCTACAGCGCGGTGATGAATTACCAAATTACGAGAACATTTTTGGAATTCAAAATGATAGCGATAAGTGTTTACCAACTAGCGTTCCAGCCTCCGTACGATCCTTTTATATCTCAAGGCTCTTTAGTTAACGCATCAATTTCGCTTTTCTGCTGAAAAACTAGAACAGACAGTTCTCGTGGACCGATACAGGGGAAGTCGTAGACAAGGTCCCTCGGGCCTTTTACTACCTCAACAACGCTCGTTTTCTTTCAAGACCAGTGAATCATTATTCTTGCTGAATGGTTGAAGTAATTATTTTTTTTTTCCGTTGGCCGAAGTATTCAACAATAGCTGGAGGACATTTTGTCCATATGAATTCGAAAGATGCTTGGGTCGTCTCTCTTCCGGTGACCACATTTGTTCTCATTAACTAAAGTACGCAAACAGTTTCATCTCGTTTAATGTGGAAAGTTTTCTTCAGGAGGAACTCCGGCTCTCGCCACTGCGGCGGGCTCCTCCCAAAGCGATAATCAGTTACAGGAGCGTTAAAAAAATAAATAAAATGGAAGGACAGTTTTACTTGATGTGACGCACAAAGGGGCATTTTGTCTCTCGTGTGCGTCGAAGGCGGAGTCTCAAAGATCTACTAAGTCTAATACCCTCGTGAGTGTCAACAATCATATCGCACTTAAGTTTAGATTTGATTACAACCCGCTGAAGAACATTATCAAATGTGCCCGTATGTTGCAAGAGACTATTTTGACCGCCGTGTTTTCCTCCCCTAAAAATCTGACGCACTCTCCCTTCATCATGGCTTTTTGTCCGTGAGCACACGCGGTGACAGATGTGTTTATTGTTGCTCTGGTCGACCCCGCGGCGCAGGCTCCTGCCATTAAATCGCCGACCGGCCAAGCTAAAAATCCATGGAAGGGGAGCCGGACTGTAGACGTCTGAAAGACTCGCTCCATCCAAATGAAATTAGAATCAGAGAATGGCGCAGTTGAGGCAAGAGCGTCATTAGATCGCTCTGCAGAGTAAGTAAAGGGAAGGAGAGTCGGCGCAACAGAGACGGTCGGCGTTGTGTGGATCTTTTTCCGACTTTTCTTAAGCATCACGATGATGGGAATTTTATATCCTCCTGTTTCCATGGCATAACG
Organism: Syngnathus typhle; assembly: GCF_033458585.1. Classification (NCBI taxonomy): domain Eukaryota; kingdom Metazoa; phylum Chordata; class Actinopteri; order Syngnathiformes; family Syngnathidae; genus Syngnathus; species Syngnathus typhle. Next base: position 6,320,882 of record NC_083754.1, read on the forward strand.
TTTGACCATGTCAAGTACAAACCGGATTCGGTTGAAGTTGGGAAATTGTGTAGAATGTAAAAAAAATATAAAAAATACAATGATTTGAAAATCCTTAATGCTCAAACTCATAGACTTTATTTTATTTTTCAAATAATAATGAACTTAGAATTTCATGGCTGCAACACGTGCAGTAGAAGTTGAGAAAGGGCAATTTACACAATTCCCCAACTTCAACTAGAGAGGGCAGACTCAATTCTAATTTATATCCTAGCTGGTCAGAGTTGCAACCAAAGTTTTGTTGATTGACTCCAGCGACAAAGAATCACATTGAATATTACACAACGGCAGCGGTGGCGGACGAGCGGCGTGCAAAGACGCAGCTGCGGCGACTGTGAGAAGATGGGTGACAGACTGCGAGGAAGATGAAAGACCTCGGGAGGACGAGGAGGTGGATTCAAGTGAAGCCGAAAGCCGGTCAGAAGCAAAATGGAAATACGAGGTGATTGATATGCCCGTCATCACACTCCGACTTGGGGAAATATGTCTTGGAAACAAGGGAGCGTTCGGGAGATTAGCGAGCGTTAGATGGCCGCGTTTGGTCGCCGGGAGATGAAGAGACACTTTGGTGCCGAGCGCAAGTGACAAAGACGCGGGGTGGAGAGTCATTTTGATACAGTTTGCAGGCGGGAGAGCGGCGTGGCGGGGTGGGGAGAGGGGAGCGTGCTGTGAAAAAGATACAAGGAAGGCGAGGTATGAGGATTGGCGAGATAGAGATAGATGGGCCGGCCCGGAGTGAGACAGAGTTATCGGCCTCCATCGATCTGGCCGGCGGATGCCAAATGGGGGGTGTAATGGTGGGTAATGATATGAGCCGGCAGAAGGAGGACAGCGCATATGTGCACGCTGCGTGTGTGTGTGTGTGCGTGTGTGTTGCATCAGTGACCACGCGCCTCACACTTTCATTAACGTAGTCAATTAATCGTACTTCGCAGAGAGGAATTTAAAGCTCACTCTATTATGGCACCCAGCAGCCACAATATTAGGAACAGTCGCAAAAGCTATTAAAACGTAATTAGTTTGCACTGCGACTGCTAAATATGCGGTTCAAAATAGGGCGGGGCGTTGAGATACTAAAGATTTGTTTGAGTTTCCAGATAAGAGTCACAATTTTTGTGGAGTCGACTCAACTCAGCAGCAGTTTGGCAGAACGTAAACAATTTTGTATTTGCCTTCGTGAAGACCGTTTAGCTTGATGCTAACAAACAATACAAAACAAAATAATGTTATGGAGGGAAAACATGAGCTAGCGGTTTCATTAGTCAGCTGGTTAGTTAGCTACCTCGCTAGCAGAAATATGCCACATTTTATCCCGACACGCTCTTGTTTTCTTGTCTTCAGTTATGCTAATGTGCGTACCGCCATTATTTCCGCTAAGTAGCTAGCATGACAGTTTCGTTACGTAACCACACTCAATGTCAATCCAAACTGAGCATTGTTTTGAAGGATTTATCCAATGCACTGACAAAAGCTCATTAGTGCCGAATAAAGTGTCCGGTAAGTGCATACAACACAATTCTTCATCTGTCCATTATTTTCACCAGCTTCCTTTAAACGAATCGCGCCCGGCTTGTCAATTGACAAAACGTAGGAAAGGCAACACGCCCACACGCTCACATACATTTATCAGCACGCCCTTGGCAGACCTGCTGACTCTTAAACAGTTTCCACAGCAACGTGAAGTGGCCGACGGTAATGTATTCCGTTATGGCGAGGGATGATTTGCATCGCCCCGCTCGCTTTCTTCTCATCCGGCGGCGTAATCGTTTTAAAAAGAGCCACGTCCAAATTGACTTGAAAACTGGCCAGCGAACCAAAGAGACAAAATTCCCTGCCGGTGTCGGGAGGGGGGGAATTGATGCAACAGTTATTGGAGGGAGAGATGCTCAGGAGGATAGAAAACTATCTCGATCGGCTGAGAACAGTAATCAGAAAGCGCTGTTCTCTGGACTCGTCTCTGGCCATTACTATGGAAACAGAATGCGGAGTGCAATTTAGAAATTTAGGCCAAGCTGATATCTCTCAAACATACCAATTCTGGCATTTGGCACTCATTGGCTGCAAAATAGTCACACTGTAACACCCATAATCCATTTTCTATAGCAGTGGTGCCCATTCATTCCCGCTCAGGGCCGAGGATCTTGCTTCTTCAAATTTTGCTCTTTGCTATTTTATGTTTTATTTATTTGTATTTTACAGCACGTTACTGTTTCAATTGTGAGTGGGTTATTGCGCAACAGTGATTGGATGACCTGCGAGTGCACCTAACATGGAAAGTAAACTGCAAAACTAAAAAAAAAAAAAAAGAGTCTTTAATTGGACTGCAAAAGGTTTGGTGATGTCCAGCATCTTAGATAAACTCGTCGTTCAACTTCAGCCATTGTATGCTCAACATGTGTATGTTGAGCAACGCTTTCGACCAGGTGGAATATTTTTAGCGAGGAATTTAAATCATGCATCATACGGATGGAGATCAAACGGGCGGAAGACCCATGACAAGAATGTTCCATCGTGTTTGATTAAAGACGAAAAACGTGTTTCACAGTAGTTGAAAGCCGACGAGGGCAATTAAATTGAAATGATACATACAAATGCGGCCTGTGAGGATGAAGCACTCACTACAGAACTGCTAAAGCCCCCCCCCCCAAAAAAAACAATCAAAGAGAACACTGAGATTTAAATTTGCCATTGGGGGAAAACAAATTACAAAGATTAAGAGGCAAGAAGCCTCAATAAAATGTAGAGCACAGTTTGCAAACTTATTCACATTAAATCAAATATTTGGAAAATGGACCTTTTTTTGGGGAGAGGGATCTTACCTCGCCTGCTATGTGATAGAAAAATGTAATGATGCTGGGGTGAGAGTAGCAAAACATATCCACTATTTCTCTTGGGCCTCATTTGCGCCATTTAAAAGGTATCCGATGGCTCATTTGCAGACCTCGTTTTCGGTTGACCTCAAGCAAATGATCAGGACCGACAACAAGCAGTCACGGCAGCGACCCAGCTTTGGACTGTTATCGTTCCCGCGGAAACTTCTGGATACTTCTTGGAGTTAAGGGCGGGGGGGGTGGGGGGGGTGGGGGGGGGGGGAACTGGTATGGACAAACTGGCTTGTGAGGAAATAAATGAGAAGGAAAGGCTTGGTAATGAGAAATGCTATTTTTACCGCTTTGATGTCCCCTATGCACATAAGCACACGGCTTTAGACAAAAACAAATTAGAGATGTCGACAGCCTCCCAAAGACATTAAAAACATATTAGCACAACTAGCGTGCGAGAGTTGCACGTGTGTGTGGGCGCGCCTCCTCCAAACTTGGCGTCAAAAAGGGGAGCTAGCGCGCCGCTCGCGCTTGTCCGTGCCGCGCGGCGTTACGCAGTCACCGTGACAGACGTTCCTTATGGCTCATAATAGACAAACAACATAATGGCACTATAGTTTCTGCAAGGCGAGATGACTCGCAGGCGTACTATGATTAATTCCCCTTCGGAGAGCCGTGCGGAATACAGAGCGATGGCAAAGTGGTGATGAATGCGCTTTGTCTAACTTTTAGAACTAATACAGATGTCAGTTCTCTATCTACTCAAAGGGTGTTTTTCATTTTGGCATGATGGGGGGGGATAAACAGAAGCATGGAGGAAGGACGGGCTTCAATGAGTATCATTACTGTGGCGGAGGGGGGGGTCGCAGTTCTTTTTTTTTTCCCACTTTCAGCAACTTTCAGCAAAACTAATAACGAATCTTATTGTGACACACATGACTTGGATTTTGTATGCGGGCCAACAAACTGAAGAGAGAATGCAGGAATGACACTGACGATGTATTTTGCGCATGTAACATGTGCAGCCGAGGACACAAATGTAATGAAAGCAGAAGAAGCGAACAAAAGGGCCGAGGATAAGTGACACTTAGGCCGCAAATGCCGACGACGAGCCAGATGAGGGAGGACCGCTCAAAATGAGCAAACAAAACAAACGGGGCTGCAATAACTGACCAGCGACTCGGGCCCGCAGTTAATATATCTAAATAGATTTTAGCTCCGGCGCGACGCAGCTAATGCGCCAACGCGCACACACACACGAACGATGTGGACGCAAACACACAAAACCGACTCGGAATTGCTTTAATTCCACCTGCTGGCTTTGAAAGTGAGAATGGGAAGTGACATTATACACACACACACACACAGACAGACACACACGCGCTGCTTCGCTTTGGTGCCTGCCCGCAGCTTCATTGGGTAGGTGGGGGCAGCAAGGTTGCAGGCTGCAATATTAAACCATCAATCACCCTACCCCCAAATTAGGCATTTTACATCACACAAGCACGTTACATCCCCCTCCCCTCCCCTCCCCTCCCCTCCCTCCCACAGGTGGGGTCCGAGCCTGGGGAGGAGAGATTACATCACATAAGCGACGACCGTGCAGCAAGAGCCATGAATACATTAGTGCATTACCCAAACGCATCCAACACGCTAATAAATCATAATGAATAATATCACATTAACTTGTTGTTTTTATTTTAACTCGGAGCTATATGAAGTATGCATATGTTTGAATTTGACTATGGTCCAATGCGCAATAGCTTCTGGTCATAGAAAATGGAAGGAGTGATTTACATGAATATTTCCTAAAGTATACTATAGGGGGAAACAAATATGTTAAATACTTGGTAAGACTTTGAAATTTCCTAAAACACAGCAAGTCACCCGTCGAAGCGTGGACGACTTGTCCACTGCTCTTTGTGTGTTTTGGATTATAAGAACATCGGCGGTATCAAAAGAGCACGGAGGCCCCATTAACGAGCGCAGAGCGGCACCAGCAAAGGAAGCGACCCGATGACAGAGCGAGCGTAGCGCTGGGCTTTAAGGAGACGCCAAGGAGGAAAAACAAGAGCGGAGAAGACGGGCGGGAATCTAGGCGAGGAGGTTAAACGAAGCGTGGGCTCGCATTTATCCCAATTAGCGACTGCGCGGGATTTCGCCAAAGATGGGGGACGTTGTCCGGCCCCATTAACAATGTTTACGGACACGGCCGCGTCTGATTGGGGAATAGGAAGCCATTGCGAGAGTGGGCAGCAAAAAGCATCGGCCTCTTAAAAATAATGGCTCGAGTTATATTTTGACAATAAAAACATAACATCTTTGGGTATTAAGCATCTCGTAATGGTGGGAATCTTTTCTAAAATGGCCGACATCCAACAATCACAAAGTCGCCCGAGTGGCAAGAGAAGTAGGAAGAGAACGCCATGGATGGGGAGAAAGCAAGAAAACAAGGCGAGGAAGCGACAAGAAGAAATGGGAATGAACAGAAGGAGAGCAAAAGCGACAACAAGTGTGACAAAATGTGTGACAAAATGAGACGACGAGGCTTTGTGCGGACATTAAACGAGTACATGTGTTTTCTCGGAGTACACGTTCACAGGAAAGAAAATCAATTCAAGTATTTCGGCCTCGAGTATCATACATATTCGTTTACCCATTACAGGGTGTCTTTTTGTTTCCATATTTTCTTCTAAACAAACATGAGCTTTGATTGTACGGCCACTTTTTGGTCAATGGTGAGGTCAGTGTCATGTTGGGAGTTCAGACTCTTCAGATTTGTCTTGGTCAGCTCAAATTTGCTGTTCAGGTCTATGACCGATCTGATTTGTGAGTAGAAAGACATCTTAAGCCGCATTTACGTGCCGACTAATCAGAGTTCCGTTGATTAATACGTAATTAAGCAGGCGCCATCTTGGTTCCGAGACAATCGAAAGAGAATTAAAGGCATCATACAAATGTCACGTATGATGTGTTTTGTAATTTAGCGCAAATGTAGGAGTATGCAAAATTTGGAGGAGGGATCGGAAAAGCTTAAAAGTAGCATGTTGGGCAGTTCCGGTGGGATTCTCAAAAATCTCGTTACGTTGGCCGAGATAAACCGCTCGTGGGCGAACGCTCCGCTGTGTTGCTGACCCGGTAATGCAAAACAAAATAACCTCTGTGGCACGTCGGTATGGAAGAGATGGTAATCAAGAGCGCGGAGAAGGTTCGGAAGGGGGGGGGGGGGGGGGGGGGTGAGCGCTTAGAGGCATATCTCAAGAAAACCAGAAAGAAATGCCAAGCAAAGTGGTGGAGTGTAAAAGGGAAGAGGAATAATAAGAGCTGCTTTACTAATAGAATTTGTTCAAAAGCCATTTCATTCATGATTTAAATGTGTATTTATATCTGTAGAATGCAGCCTGTGTTTCGCAATCGATTGTTTCGGGGGGGGGGGGGGGGGGGGGGGGTTACTCTGGTTTCAAAGGAACAACCGTAGCCTTTCCTCCCACCCGACTCTGCTCCATGCGTGACCTCGCTCACCTCCTCTGCCAGCCTCGAGCTCCGACAAAATCGGAAGAGCGACATCTAGTGGTGCGGAATGAATCAGACGTCCGGCATCCCACCCCAATTGACTTCGCCGTGACACCTGCATCCTCTTCAAGGAGCCTTAATGAAGCCACATTCATCAAAGTGAACCACTAACCATAGCAATTATCGGACTGATGTGTGCATCACTCACCAGGCGTCGCTCAAAGAAGTGTGCGGGTGTGTCTGTGTGTGTGTGTTTCCTGGAAGGGTCCCCAAATTAACAAACGGCGCTTATGGATGGATGAGGTGTCACTTTTTAGGGCTGCTCAACATGGAGTGAGTCAAAATATGAACAAAAGGAGGAACATGGCTGATAATATTAACTCATTCGCTGACAGTTCTGTTGCAATTCATCTTTGACGTCTTAAGTCGTCAATGCGACATGAAGATTTTGCGATTAGTTGCCTGACACCAAAAATAAATATTTTTGATGGTCTGACATTTCTTTTTGAAGTCCAAAAATCATGCAAGTCATGAATCTCCTAAAAGTGTTCATCAGGCTTCCCTGCTAAAAGCTCACAGACATGAACGGCGGTGTTAGAACCAGACAGTCCAATCGGAGAAGCTCGGGTCGATCGATCACGCCGTTATCTGCGGAAGAGGAATATTACCTGGTGCAAGAACAGCCCCGCCGGGCACGCGGCGATGCGGGAGTCCGATAGCCCGGCCGGGCTGTCGTCCATCCTGGCTGATTAATGACGAGCCGGGCCCGCTGTTTAATGCTTTTTAATAAGGGCCGGCGACGAGACCGCCGCACGGACCAGACACGCCCATGTGGCTGACTGATGCGTTCACGCTTCCCTTCCCGTGCATTCTTTCACACATACAGTAAAAATAGACGCGCATATCATTAAAGTCGTTACGTTTTTGTTCCGTGCTCACACGTCATGTGAATTTTCAAACGGGGCTTCATCGCACAAGCACATTTGCTGTGAGGCGAGCGTTCGTCTGAAATCAAAAATATTGATACATCATCTGAATTCATACACGGTAGCAATGATCAAACTCGTCTCAGTTGCGTAATACCCATCCATCCATTTTTTTTTTTTTTTATAGATGTCTTCGTCATTAAGTGAGTGAGCGGGAACCTATCACCGACGAAATCATCACTGGCTATAAAAAGACTCCATACACACTCCTGTTCAAACGCCATGATTTTGTGACATTTCTCTCCGTCGTTACATGAAACAGTGTAGCAATTTTCAAAATAGACTGATGTGAGCATGTGACCCCCGAGCTGTTTCGGTAAATGTCTCGGGGATGCTTCCGCCTTCCTCGCACCGAATAATGAAACAGTTATTGTTGCAACCGGGCTTCACCAAAACTCTCCTCCTCCTCCTCCTTAAATCTTCATCCACTCTTTTTTTCCTCCACAATGTCTTTTACTCTCGCCCTGCCTCGCTCTCCTCCACCCACCTGCCAATTTTCACTTCTCCTCCGCCCGGTTTCTCATGCTCCTTCGCTCTCGTTTCATCTATCACCTCCTCTGCAATGTTCTCATTTAATCACCCCCTCAAGAAACGTATTCACCTCGGAACGAGCGAGGGCCCCTTTGCGAGATTGGGCCAATTCCTGCGCTGCTAGAGAAGGGGCGCCATTCTAAGCAAAGATATTTAAGATACTGCTAGCCGTGCTAGGCTACATCCAAAAAGTAAAGTGGCAAACGACGAATTTTTGTTTTCCAAATGTGCCAATTTTACCGTTTTTATTTCCAAATTCCTGATGAGAACCCCTCGCGGCAATTTACCGTTTAAATATTCTGGATGAAGCTTCTCTTTATCGATTTGGGGCGGGGGGGGGGGGCTGATTTCTGGCTCCCAGTAACATTTAATAAAACATGTTCGGAGAGGTGGGGAACGCAGGCGCTAAGTGCTTGTTGAGTCACTCCCTCCATGTGTGGGTTGGATTGAAAATGTCATTTTTCCCAGCGCACACTCTGGCGTGAGATGCTCTCCCACTGGGAAGCCCTCGGTGAGGTAAACAGGAAGGCGGGACGCCGCGCTCGGATCGGACGGGTTTAATGAAACATCGGCTCTCTGAAGGCTTGTGAGCCGAGGCACGAGTTTGCGTGAGAGCCACCCCGGGATTGACTGTTTTTAATATACATGTCATCAAAGTACACTTGGACAAACTAATGAGATCCAGGTCTTTGGTGTCCCTAATAATTAGGCATATGGATGTCTTTTAATATATACTTATTATCTTCCTATTTCTTTGACACCTCCCGCAAAGGCAAAATGGCTGCCCTCTGCCGCTCTCGCCACCCGAATCCCATCTGTGCATTTATTTACACACGAGGCTCTCACAACACATGGGCGGGATCCAAACAAATGCACGCTTTCATGTGAGCATATAGCCGCCGTACACGTTCCTATGCGGGCGCAAGGGAACATATGTAAATGTAGCAGATACGCAACGTCGATTTCCCACGCCGGCGAACCCGCCGAAGGCCATTCCGTTTCCGCGTGTACGAGGACGTGACAGACAATAGAGATCAAATGGAAAGTGGCGTACGTAATATTCCCCGGTCGATATAAGGTGCCGTCGGTGCGTCCTCATCAGAATCAATCAGTCGTCATTAAAAAAATGGAGCGGAATAATCAAATTCTCAAGTCTTATTAGAGGCGGCCAAACGTTTTCACACGTTCCAGTGGAATGTGTTGCCTCCATTTTATCATTTCTATTTCTTCCCTGGGAGGTAATTATTACAAAGTGAGCCATTTGGATCATGTAGGCGCAGCATATGGCCATTTTGCTACATGCTAACAATAGTCCTGTCATTGTCCACCCTGACGTATTTTACTAACGTTTGCACATTCTTTTTTTAAAAGCATTGAATTTCAAACAGCAGGATATTTACTGAACACAATCTAAATCTTTGACTTGCTCGCTGCTTTGCAACAGGCAAAAGCAGGTTTTGAAAACTCCCTTGTAATCATGATCTCTAAGTAGCTCATCTAAGACTGCGAGCGCACAGCTTGTAGAGGTGCGCCAGCACGGTGTAAAGAATATTTCCAGCTCTCGACTCCCAAGTGATGTATCATAACAATAATCATCGTCGCTCCCGGAATGAAGGTGCTTCTTTCAAAACAGGAAGGAGGGGGGGGGGGGGGGGAGTGGAGGCAGAAGTGTGGTAATTATGGAGCTGTAATAGAGTTGCTGCCCGGCGAGAGCCTAATGAGCTTACTGAAGTCCGCCGTTGAGAATTGATTTAGGAGAAGAACGAAAAGAAGGGGGGAAAAAAAAGGAGGTGATGCCCGGCTCCAGTTGTTGTGCGTTCTACTGACAGGGAGCCAACGCGCAAAGATATTCCCCCAGAGTTGGAATATAATAAAAGTGCTCGACATCATCAACACTGCACAAAAACACAATAAAGCGTGTACAAAGTTGAATGACACCATAAAAAGTTTTTTTAAGACAGCGATCCTGCTGTTTTTGCATCCGCCCCCCCAAAAAAAAAAAACGAGGTACATCAGAAAGGTTAATAGCCTCGCTTTTAACATATCAGACAGCAGGAGACAAGGCTTTCAGGCTCAATTTTCACACAAAGTTCGCTCAGTAAGTGCTCTTCCATCTTTTAACACATTTTGTCCTTCATTACCAACTTTTCAGTCATCCCGCTGAACTCAATTCCCGTACTATTTAGGCAAGGTAAATGAGAAGCAGCAACGGTGCGCCTAAATTACACTGCAAGGCCGTTTGAACTTGTTTACCAATTCCTAAAACTTGATAAGTGTTTTGTTTTTTTTCCCCCCCCCACAGCTGCAAGGACATTTAAAAAAAAAAAAAAAAAAAAAAAAGAAGAGCCGTTAATAGTTTTTCCAGAAAGAAAGGCTTATAACTTAATCCGAGATGACATGTTTCGGAGTAAGTGTAAAGCTTAGGAAGCATTTCAGTGGCTTTATCGGAGGCTTTGCTGCACATAAGTTGTATCCTCTCCACATCGCCTAGCCTTGAGTTTATTTTCTAATTGGGTTTATTTTCGAACAGTGATGTATATTGTTTGTTTTTTATTTGTTTTTTTATTTTTTAAATCATGTTCGAAATAAAGATTCATTCATTCATTCATTTCATTACACTGTGGTCAACTTGTATTGTTAAATGAAACGCTAAATATGACCTAAAACATAGCCAGTACAGTTAATAAAGACTTTAAGGCGCTGACATTTAGCGCCTGGAATGAATTACCGTATTTTCTGGACTATAAGGCGCACCTAAAAACCTAAAATTTTCTCAAAAGCCGACAGTGCGCCTTATAGTCCAGTGCGCCTTATATATGGACCAAATTCCTAAATTTAAACTGGCCCAAAGCATTGTGTCATGAAATCAATCATAAATGGCCCGCTGAAGACTAGGAATCATGAATCAAAAAGACTATGGATCATTATTTTGTGATTATAAAGTCATTTGTTGCATCTGAAGTTGAAATAAAAAAGATAAAATGGAGAATGATTTGATTTGGATTACAAATCTGACATCATGCATTAATGGTGCGCCTTATAGTCCGGTGCGCCTTATATATGGACAAAGTTTTAAAATGGGCCATTCATTGAAGGTGCGCCTTATAGTCCGGTGCGCCTTATAGTCCGGAAAATATGGTAATCCACTTTGTAAGTAGTTAGAAAACATAGCTGTTGAGCTACTATGTTTTGTTGGTTGCGAAATTAGCATAAGCTAACAGCATTAGCCTTTCATTTCATTTTATTACACAGTGCGTAACTTTTTTTTATAATTTATAATTCTAATTTTATAATGTTTGTATAACTGAAACACTAAATGTAACCTATAACAGTTAATAAAGATTTTAAGACACAGACATTTAGCATCTGGACAGAATGAATCCACTTTGCAAGTAGTTCGAACACAAAGGCGTCACGTAACGGTTGTGATGTTAAAGGCGTGATTAATCTGGCAACTTCTTATTTCCTAATTAGCTGTGACTGGCCATCTGAATACCTCCAGTAAATGTATTTCAAGTAGCTACTCTAAATGCTGCAGAAAAGTGCTGAAGCATTTACGGAGAAGGCGTGGGGGCTCAGCGAAGCAAGTGACACAGCGCTATTATTATTGCAGTGCTTTGTATTTTTTGGGGGCCTGGTGATATATTACCTATTCGGAAAATTTCTGTCGGATCTCTGGTCTAATTAGCCGACTAATTCATATCACTGGCGATGTTGTTTCGATAACAAAGCGAGTCTCCCACGCGGGCGGGAGCAGGCCCACGCGTAGGCGCTCGCTATTCATGTTGTTGCAATAACCAACGCTTGCCAACAGAGGTCAGAGATGACGTAAAAGCTCTTTAAATCAGATGACTGCTCCTTAAAAGGGGGATGAATGCATTGTGCATTTTTGGTTCAAAACAAATCCCACAGGTGGGAGAAGTTCAACTGACTGTTTTTTTTTTCCATTCGCTGTCGCATGAAATGCAGACAAAGTGAAGTGCTGTGAATACTTTCCAGATCCACTCCAAGCTCGAGTCCGAGTTAATACTAACGCATGAAAAAAAAAAAAAAAGACAGTGAAGTGAAGGAGTGTGGGATCACTCGAGGATGGCGGCTATCAGGGAGCACGCAGAACCCCGTTTACACGTCACCGAAGCGTGTTGCTATAGAAGCGAGAGCAGGTTTTTTTTTGTTTTTTTTTTTTAAATAAAAAGGGACATCACACACCTACACATAAAAGAAGCGTTCATTTAATGTGCTCCTGAGGGACCGGCTCACTGCCGCACACTATTCATCCTCCCCCCGCCACCTCTACACCTCATCCTTTCAATGACTGACGCTGTTGCTCTTTTTTTGCAGGTGCAGGCTGTATGAATTAAAATACAAAGAAAAAAGAAAAAACGGAATTGAATAATTCATCCCATTTGATTTTATTGGGCTGTTAAAATGTCCATTTACAATGTTCCGCTCAGCACAAATCTTTTGTCGTTTTTCATTACTCAGGATTTCCTTTGGAAAGAAAGCTAATGTCGTAGCGAGAATAAGTACAACGGCGACCGATAAAGGAAACAACTCAAACTTTTATGATTTTAGCTTTAAAAAAAAAAATTGTCCATTAAAGACTTGACTAATGTTGTTTACTTTTTTTATATATATATATAACTGTATTTTATGCATTTCCAGGAGCAGAGTGGCTAACTGAGAATCTCTCTACGTGGCCGAGGCAAGGCCAAACATTCACGGCGGCCCGGAAGATTAACAACAAGGCTAGTCGGAGAGCCTCATCGAGAGAAACACAAACCAAACCGATAAAAAGGCGAAATTAAAAACCAGCTCTGATTTAATTATAATGCCTCTGTTTTTCCATTAAGCTTTTTTTTTTTTTTTTTACTGGATCTCGGCCAGCCGCCCCCACCGCCGCCCGGCCCCGCGTTTGCAGTTTGACCCTGACAGATTTCGAGTGCGCCCACAGGTTAAAGCGCTATTCATGAGCTCCATTTGCGTCTCTCCATTTCTACGAGCCCTTTGCCCCCCCCCCCCCCCCCACCTTGCTCCAGTCGACTTGAGTAGGGCTGCCTGTTTGACATAACCTTCTTGAAAAATTATAATTTGTATAATTGTATGGAAATGAAGTGCTCGGCAAATCTCATGGAAAGAATAGCGTTCGGCCAGTTTCTTGTGCAGGTAAAGAGAGAAAAAAAAAAGACGTAAGATCATGGCCGCCTATTTTTGTGGCTCTGATGATTTCATTTGAATGCGTTTCAACCTCTGGCAGGTTTTGTCAGCCTGCAGTTTCAGCAGAGGTGACATCCATTCATTATTAATGATTGGCTGGCGCCACTACAATACATCACCTGTGCCCTTAACACGGCTAATTACACTTTTATGGACGATAAGTAAGCCGGACAAATGAACTGTCGGCGCTCGCATTGCGTCATGCTAATTACGGCGGGAAGCCAGATGCTAATTAGTTTTATTACCATCCATATGTTGGCTTTTAATGTAGCGCAGAACTGGCAATTCTGCCGTTTGTCATCATAATCCGATAGAAGAGGACGTTTGTTTGGATGCTATCCGGATATAAAGACATATAGGGGCCAGACAGCCCGGGATGTGCTTTGGTTCAACGAGGACCACAGATCTCGGCGAAGTCACTTCCTGCTGTCACAATAAGCACCGGCCGGTGACGGATGAGCGGGGGGGCGACTGTCTGCGGGGAGAGAGGTCAAGCGTATTAACGGCCTCCTTTGAGAGGAGTCGAGATCTATGGACCACCGACGAGATGTGTTTGCCGCCACTGCCGGCCGCAGCTATTAAAACAAAGATTACGAGGAGGGAATAAACACACAAGCGTCATGTTTCGGGTTTCCGCCCGCCGCTGACGACATTTGACGGATATCGCCCGGAGCCAGGTCGGAGGCGACGCCGGGAACTGTCAGATGCTCATTGTGTTGTCGTGAAGAAGCTAGGGCTTCTTTGAACGCGAGGTAACCATGACAACGGGCTATCGCTTCAAAATAGGGGCGACCTGATTCCCAGCTGTTAAGTAAGACAACTTTGTAAAAAGACGAACAAGAAAGGAGGATGAGGCTTTTAAAACGGGAAGAGAAATGATTAACACTTCAGGGCTAAATTATGGCTCGGAGTGAATCAAGGCAAATTAGGCAGAGGGTGGAGGCGGGCGCCTGAAGGGGGAGTCAGGAGAGCTCCGAGGAAGCAGAATACTTCAAGGCCGGCGGTGCTGTGGTCTTCGTCTCTGTAGTGGAGACTCAAATCACACTACCTGCACTTTAATTAGAGATTATGGAGATGCTTCAGAGAGCCGAGCAGGACGAGAGGGATACTATGTGTAGGGACTTGGTCATTAGTGAATCTGAGAGTAAAATTCGGAGTGGATGATATGAAGCGGATCTTCTGTAGGTGGATTGGGGGGAGGGGGGGGGTTGACAGTAAAATCAGCATTTTTTTTCCCGTGGCTAGCCATGAGTACCACGAGGGAAGGTTTATAGATTATAGATACCATACAGTAGTCGGCAAGGATGAGTTCAGATGTGCCTCGAGAGTAAATTATTCTAGGAGTAGAATATGGACGTCCAAATATTGACGCCATATGGAAGTTTGTTTGAACTCTTCAATTTGAGGCCAAGCCGAGTTGATCACAATCTGAAAAGACTGGATGGGAAGTGTACTTTTTAATTTATTGCATTTTTTTTTTCTCTCCACAAATGTAACACAAAACAGCCTTATCAGACCCGTAACAGAAAATGTGCTATTCATCCATCTGTGCCTTTTACGCACAACAACTTTCCAAAGCATTGTGAATGCACAATATTGGTTGGATATTATTTCCCGCTTCTTTGTCAGAGCGGCTAATACAAGACAACGACCCGAAAAAGTGCGGATAAATCCCGGCTTTAAAATCCGGCATAAAATGGGTTCATGATTTTTTTTTTTTCCCTAGTCGAACGAGTCAGGCAGACGTGTTTAGAATTGTTCGACTTTGGCAGAGGTCTACGCCATGCCGGTTTACTGTAGCAAATGTAGCCACATCAATTACCATCGTTTCGCTCGCTCTGAAAAATATCTCACCCAACGCAGATCCTGCCACATGCATTTTCAGTCGTCTTTGAGACCAGGGGAGCGTCTAAGGGTGGCCGCTTTGCCAGGATTTAAGGTCCCCGTTAATCCCCCCCGCCTTTATGGCTGCGACGCTAAAACACATTTTCGTGCTCATGCTCTGTAGCAGCCGGCTTTGGTGTGCGACTTAAGCTCGCAGCAACAAGGAAGTAAAGATCCCGCCATTTTTTCTTTCCACGCGAGAGATTTTTTTTTTTTTCCCGGTGCCATACAGTTGGCCGTGTATTTTGCGGATTAGTGGCTTAATCGACCCTGTAATGGGGAGATCGGACTAGCATAGAAGCATGGAACGAAACACGCGCGTACACACGGGTTGACACTTAACTATATTCCTCCCGTTCGAGCAAACAAACGCCTGACTTGATGAAAACCACCGCGCTGTCATCACATGCTCACGTAGAAGTCAAAAGGTCACCTGTGTCGGAAAGCAGCCCGCCTCCCGCCGGGTCCGGTGGGCTGTATGTACACACCACACAGGAACACTAATAACCTCATACGTCTTCCCCTCAACAGCCAGAAAATGTACTCGCCCGCAAGTGTATTAAAGTACACATCCAGGTAATACGCTGCAGCTGCACAGTAGAGCGAGGTCTCTCCGGGGGGGTCACTGCGTTGTCTCAATGAACAATGAGCACTCTAGATAATGCTTGTACAGACTTCGGAGGTCACCCCACTGAGTCACCGGCCGTGAATTTTCCAGCAGCGCACGTCCATCTCTGGCTTCAGACAAGCGTTGTACCAAACGCGGTTTGAGTTGGAGGACGGCGACGTAATCCGGACGTTATCTCTCAAACAGCGTCGTTTATGGTATCCGGTGCAATGTGGCTGATAAGATGAACAAACAGTTGGGATCATTAGAGCGGAGATATTGTGTAATCACTGCGATAATCTTCCCCTAATCCCGACATCGTCCAAATGTGCCCGTGGCGCCAAAGCAAGCGCGCCGATACATCGGCCAAAAAGACAGGCGCTCCGTTCCAAATGCAGAAATAACATCCAAGTTGGACGGCACACACTCTTGTGCATGCAAAAAAAGTGGAGCCAGTATTGGCCTACAGTTTAAATTTGGACTGCAGGTCTTCATGTTGAAATAGTTAAATCAGTGATTCTTTCATGTTCCACAAGAGGGCGCCACTCAGTACTTATTTCAAGATTTAAAATGACGAGAAAAAAAAACAGATGAACTAAAACATTTTTTTTTTTAGTTATAGTTTTACCAAACTGACCAGAACATCCACTCTACTCCTTTTCATAAGCACATAGCCAAGTTATTGCAACATACACGCAAAGTCGGACAAGGCACTGTTATTTTCTTCTAATCTAATAACAGGCTGTGTGCACAAGGCCAGCGCTCAAGAAGAAAAAAAAATCAATAAATCAATACTCTCAAGTCAAATATCAAGATTTCTTTCATCCTGCTATTTTCTACCTCTTTTGCCTGCTCCCCCTATTGCTCACCACTCCCTTCTTGAGCTGAAATTGTCCACCTCCTGATCTCAGACAGCATCCCGCGCTGATCTCGGCCGGTACGATGCCCGCGAGGCTGATCGATTCCAATAAGGAGACATTTTCCCAGGATGCTCATCTCCTCTCAGTGACCCGCGCCGATAACCCCCTCGGGCCTGGCACGGGACCCCAATCCTGGAAGCGGTAACCTACGCGCTTGTGGGTCATCTAGGCCCTTGCATTTATTTGATAGACGCTCGTGGATTCGTCTTGGCTCGCTCCCCTAGCTCGGCATATAAAAATGGAGAAGAGCGGGAGGGGGGATAAGGAGCCATTTGGGGAAACATGCGGAGATGTAGATGCTGTAGAATTTAATTCATCCAATCTGGCATCTTTTCTTCTCTAATGGCGAGCTAAACAAAACCGGATTTGTCAATTTAGGAGTGTTTGCAGATGGACAGAAGATTGGAGGCACTCAAGATGGCCAAGGAGGACGGAGATCATTCTCTTCCCATGTCTCGCCGGAAATGAGAGAGGGGACATGAGAAGGCAGCCTGTTTTGGTTTTATTTGATTTTTTCTCTAAATCCTTGGCACAAGCAAAATGCAGCGTGCGTGCCAGTGAAGCATTTTTGTAATTAATTGAATGGACAGACGCGGGCTGCAAGACAAAGGCGACTGAGAGAAAGGTGTCAAAAGGGAAAACTCTTCACGACTCACTTTTTATATCATGTAAAAAAAATATATATATATATATAGAAGCCTCGTTTCGTCTCTGTAGTTTATTTATTTATTTGAAGTTGGGGGTTTAATGAGATCCCAGCGGTACTACAGTAACTACCAATGTGGAAAATAGAAAGAGACAATGACAAGAGAACGAATCCAAACGAGAGCAGCGGATACGATCCCACCGCCGGAGCTGACCCAATAACGGTCCTCCCGCCGAGCTCAACAGTTGCTTATTGATAAACATCCCCCGTGAGCCGGCAGATTGCTCGAGCCCGGCCCGTGAGCGATTGGCCGAGGCGTTGCGACGGCACCCGTCCAGCCCTTTGTGCCCAGCAAAGGAACGGAAAACAGATGCCACATAAAATGCTCTGGCGCCGGGGCCGTGTGTTGATTCACTCGCTCGATTTCCTCTCTTTGAACAATGCGGCTTTATTACATGGATAAATATACTGGACGCTTGCTTGCATGCGCACATGTGCGGGTGCTTATGTTGCGGAGTGGATCCAAGCCGTGACAAAAAATATATATATACATTGTAAATTGACAACACATCTATGTTAACCTGATAAATTCGGAGATACGTGTAAACTAGGGTTTGATTGATAGTTTCAGCGACAGGTGGAATTTATTTTCTAAACCGTCCTACGCGTGGTAAAATTTGTCAACCTCCTGCCAAAGCGAAAATGTGTTTTCCTGATGATTTGAAATGTGTTCACTTGTTGTTTTCCTACTTTTGGGAGGGAACACAAGCACCACTGGAGGTAATATGAAGCTAATGTGTGACGAATTAAGGCAAAGGGCACCGGAGGCAAGCTGCGTGGCGGCGCCGATGAGTGGCGAGGAGATGAGGGCACGGAAAAATGCCGAGCTGAAGGGTTTGGAAGAGCAAAATCAGCACTTATGCAAACACTTGAGAAGGGGAAAATAAATAAATAAAAAAATTCACACAGCCATTCATGCTGCGTGTTTGGCTGTACGATGGATCTCATTCATATGAGGATGTCACACCGGGCAAAGTCGTCTCTTGGAAAAGCGGGCGGCCATTGTGCTGCGAGGCTATTACATGGTCTAACAGAGCTCAACTAATAACGGCCACCGAGCCAACCTACCGACTCCCTTCCCAGATCACATGCCACAGTTGGAACCGTTTTTTACCAACGACTCGTGCCTATAGACACCTCTCAAACACGACTGGCAACACAGAAAGTAACACTGGTCAACGCAGCCACAAAATAAAATCAAATTTCCGATTTTAATCCATTTTCACTCATCGGAAAGATTTGAATCAATGTTACCTTATGGAAACAGCATTTTTCAATTTGGAGTAGTAGACTTGGTTGTTGAATATACTATACAAAAATGTGAAATGAATGAATAATCGTTTTTTCCGATTATCAGCCAGCCAGATTGGAAACACCCTAGAAAGTTGCTTTTCACCATCGGCCGTAAATTCAAAGAGAAACAAGTTGTTGCCACAATCCCTGTTTAATTGCTGCGAGCGTGTTTGTGTTTGCTCGTCAGTTTGAGAAGCGGTGGGAAGCTTTCCGAAAGCCCTTCCCACGAGGTTCATCGCCGTCGTGGCTCAGCACACATCTGTCTCTTGCTCAAACACAAATCTCCAGTCCAAAGCCTTTGCGCATCGACACCTTCGCTCCCTAAAAAAAATAATAAAGCTGCGGCCAAAGAGTGGCGAGTTGTTTACTGTTGTCATTGTGAATTGCGACGCTCGGATTTGAAAGTTTGCCTTCTGCGCTTTGCCGCTGATTGGATCGATTCCGCCGAGCGACAAGAACGATAAAGGGAGATGACATGTGGAAAATCATTGTATTTAATAGTCAGCTCTCATCGACATTTGCGACGTTGTAATTGCGCCGAGGCAAAATGCGTCCTTGATGAGGTTTCGGATTACATGTACCGCCACAAGTGCCTATTACGCTGACTCCTCGAAAATTTGCTTCATTGCTCTCAGTGATGGAAAACAGAGCAGAGTAGAAAATGTGTCATTGTTCTTTTCCTTTTTGTTCCTCCTCAATGACTCGGCCATCCGCGAAGAAAAGACGGAGCCGCGCAACTACCAATGTTGTTGCACCGACATATATTACCTTACAGTCAATGCGCTCGTTTGCAGGTGACACAATAGCGTTGCGTAATAACGCGGTGAGACAATGAGTGCGTTTGCACAAAAAGAGCTCCTTTGGGGGATTGTAACGGAACGCCATTAGCACGTGTGCACACAAGCACCGCTCCGAATGGCCTTCATTGCAAGTGGGGGCGCACTAACTGCAAAGTGTCTCGACGGCAATGCATGGAGCATCCGCCCCCACTGTCCCCACCCTCCCCTCCCCATGCACATCAGGCCTCTTGCCTTTGCACACCCGCTCCCTCCCTTGACTCATTTCTTCCTTCATCAACTCAATGACATCCATCTATGGGCCGTGACATTACAGAGAAACTGAGCCGGGGAAGGAGGACGTGGCGAAATGAAAGGAGGGGGGCGGGGGGGGGGGCGATTGAGACTGCACGGGCAAGCGGGGGAGATTAAAACAAAAAGGGTTAGCGGGGTTGCGGGTGGGGAGGGGGGGGAGGCTTAGAATAAGATTGAGAGGGAGCAAGCGAGACGGCGAGCGAGGGACGTGCGAGCGGTTCCGTCAATGTCACGAGGCGACGTTGAGGTGGCCGCGGACATGGGTGAAGGAGCGGTGAAGCGGCTTTGACGGCGCCGCACTCGTGTGACGAGGGGAAACGCTCTCCCGCTCTCCTTGAGAGAAAAAGGCTCAATAATTCAAAGGAGAGATAGAACGGCAGGGAGAAGGGGAAAAAAAAAAAAGAGTAGAGGGGAAAGCTGGGTAATGGTGCCTGACGGAGTTATAGAGGTTAACTTTGGCGTGGGGGAGGTCAAAGGTCTCATAATGACGTTACTATCATCAGATAACTATTTACACTGATTATAATAAGTCTACACACCCCTGTCCAAATGCTCTTTTTTATATATATATATATATATACACTATATTGTTTTGTAATTTTGTGCTTCCGCTGTAGTGAGCTGTGCAGTTAATTCCAGTTTTATGACTGCAGCAGTTTGCCAAATAAGCAACTCATTTACTTTCAAAGATTGGGGGACTTATGATTGTGAAGGAAACAGTCAAACACTGAATCAAAATGGCCTACAAGTGTCTTCTCTTCAAAGCAAGAAAATCGAAAAAAAAGCGGATGAGGGAAAACAAAATGGCCCTCCAACAGCTGTCAAGCCTTGGTTCTTCAAGAGACTATTCACTGCTATAAAAAATTTTTTGACTGATTCAAGCTCAACTGAGAGCAAAAAAGAAAATGAGCAGGGTGAGCTATTCTTTTTGTAGAAAAAAAATCAGTTTTTTATTTTCATGTGGATTTGTATTAGGTTGTAGGGTTTTTTTTGACAGCCTATTCTCTTTTTCTGTCTAATTCATTTAAGCCTATCCCAGACTTGTTCTGCTACAATGTCACAATTGTGGTCGCTGAGGCAGTTTTAGCACCCAAAATTTATTCTGTTATTCCTCCAGCCGAATTATGTGCTGCAGCTTGGGCCAAGTGAACTTAATTTAGCCTTGTGAAAAAAGGTAATACGACTAAGACTAAGATAGTACGTAATGAGGGAGGAGGGGAGCTGGAGGGAAAAAAAGAATTGACAAGACATTAATTCTGAGATTTAGCTCTAAGCTAAATGAATGTTCAGCTGCGTAAAAATAAAAAAGGGGTCACGGTGAGTGAAGCCGCGACAAGAGGACACGGATTGAAATTCCTCCCGACGCAGCCGCTTTTAAGTGTCTTTCTAGGGGCAAAATAAAATTGGCTTGCCAAAGATTTCGGAATGTGGAATTGTTGGCAAGTGGGATGACAATAATAGCCGCTGAGCTAATTAGAAGATGACTTCAATTAAGCATTAGGCAACAAGATAATCTCCATCATTTCTCCAAACTCTAATTTGAGTGCAGATATTCATTTAGGTGAAGAATGGTATTCATTTTCTCCATCTTGCACTCACACAAATAGCCCCCCCCCCCCCCCCTTCTCCTCCCTTGGTGCAACTAGAAAAGGCTGCTTGATAGTTCCGGATTTGATGTGTGAAGGGACTACAGTGCATCCTGCTGGTGGAAAACACCAACAACAGGCCACACAAAGCAACACGACACTTGGAAATGATGTATTTATCCATCCAACAACTTAATTAACCATTTTTCTTACCTTGTACTTGACAAACCCTCCAGATATACATAAAAATAAAGCTAAAAGTAAAAGTAATTGAAAACTAACAAACTTGCTCATAAAACTAATTAAATAAAAAAATGTAACTAAAAACTCAAACACCTCAAACTTTTACCAACAAGCAACTTCTCAGTGGCTAAAATGCACGCAAACTTTGTTCGTCAGCAGAACCTTTGCACCAAATGACCCCAAGTTTGAGCACAGTTAAATGCACCGCTGAGAAATGTATGTAAAATAATGCTAAATAATTGCAAAATAACGATCCCATAGATATCGAGCCAAAGAGCTTTCATTCATCCCGGCAGCCGTGCGACGATTATGCGCCTCCAAACCGAATCACGCCCGCATAACATTTATTCTGTACACGCTTACAAATGACGGCAATCAATTTCAAGTGTCTTTCAAAACAATATGAAGTACATCAGTCTGTGATTATTAACTTAGTGGTGTTGAACGGGTCCAGAGGGTCTGACTTTTAGACAAATGGGCTTTCTGGAAATCCACATTAAGCGCGGGGGGCTCATCGCACTGCCATGTGGGAGCAATGGCGCCGTTGGCGCTTTGCGGCATCTTCAAATATTGAGTTCAGAACAAAATGTGTACAGTAACGAAAAACATCACGGCTATCAATTTGTCGTGTTTTATGCCCTCGTTTTTGTAGTTAATCTAAAAATCAATAGATAGCAAGCATATAAATAATCACGTTTATAGTTCATCCTTCAGACGATTAATCACGTCAATCTTACGACTCGTGCATTTTATTGCATTAATCCAGCTAATAGCCCGAAGGGCTCGTTAGTAAACAGCACATCATGAAATATTTGCGCATATTTAATGCGTCGCTATAAACTTGCAAGTTTCACATTACACGGATCCGGCGTTCGGGTCGGGACTGCTCGAGTAGGGATCGTTACGACAAGGCTAATAAATGGATTACAGTCGCTGGTCACAATATTAAGAACACTAGCAGAAGTCGAAACAAGAACTGCAGTGTCTATTTTTCAAAAGTTCATGTATTCATTGAACAATGATGTGGTTCGAGTAGAACATGAGACTTTCAAACATTGGGTGTTAATTCGGTTATTGCATATTAGAGGAAACAAATATTCTGAGACCTTTTTTAAATTGATCGTAATGCCACCAAAATGGTGTTAATGTAGCATGTAGTATTTTATGACCAAGCATGGCTTACCTGTTTTTTTTGTGTGGTCATGTGACGTTGGCAATCTGAGTCCTGTCATTTTCAGTCAACAGCAAATCACAAAATGGCCGCCCCTGAGATGAATAAAAATTGCTTAATTCATATTCCACAAACACAATATTCATCAGAATACCGTATTTCGACTATTTTAGACTAACTACAACATATTACTGCAAAGAACATTTTTGACTTGACTTACTATCATTTTACATTCAAGAAACCCCTAATGAAATCATCTGAAGAAATTAATATATGACATGCAGTAAGACATATATTTTTAAAATAGAAACTAGCTTGGATTTGGCCTTCAGAAATGACTATTAATGATTCTATAAATATGAGCCGACTTTGCAACCACTGCAATGGTGCTGTCTTCAAACTTATTAAAGGAGTACCTGTGTATATCTTTTTTACAATAAAATTGAAATTGGAAAAGCATTTGCCAAGGTAGGTCTCCTGCTGGCCACCTTCTGCTCAGCCAGCCTGCTTTGCATTTAAGGGCTCTACAAAGCAGTCAGGCTGCCTTTTTGGTTCCTCCATTCCTCAGTCATGGCAGGTGATGTGTGTGTGCGCGCGTGTGCGTGGGGTGCTTCGGCCCTACGGCCTAAGGCGAGGAGAAGTTCTCCGTGTGGATGAAAGCTCCGGCAGAGCAGAACTTTCACACTTTCTCCTCACAGAGCCTTTTGAGCACCGCGGGGACTCAATAGAAGCAAGTCATGTAAAAAGTTTGATTAGGGGAGATTTTACACTCGACACCCAATCCCAGGCGTGACTATGGATCCGTGTTGCATTCCATCCAACATGGCACCCGCTTGCGGCTATATTATTTTTTTAATACCTCTAAAGTCTAACACGATCCTGCTTGGAAATTATGGAAACTAATCATCTGTTTCGAGGCCATCCTAATATCTGCGTGCTGGCAATGCTGTAATATTCTATCGAAATTTTAATTGCAAAAAAAAGAAGTTAAGCGCTGCATCAATATTCAGTACTGTACAAATGCTCCGATACTACACATTGATACTCGCAGGAGACAATGTTTTCAAAGGCGATGTTATGATTAAGTATCACTATCAGCATTTGGTGACATCTCACAATATATGCTGACATGTCATTATTGGTGTATTTTTCTAGAAATTGCCGATTAAATACTGGATATGCCATCTGTGGTGCTCATTTGTAACACTCGTACAGAGCAAGTAATGACGTCCTGTCCTGAGCACTGTTATTTATGACGACATGAATAAGCTCCATGCATTCACCCACCATGTCCAATCTTTTAATTGAATCCAGCATGTCCAAATGTAGCATGCTTTAAAAAGTCTACTCCAGAGAGACGCGGGGAGACCAATGCAATGCAACTATGTTATTTCTGCAAACATAAAACATATTCCATCATTTTGCCTTAAGCCGCCTCCTGGCTTATAGTGCATGTGGACCAGTACATCGTGTTCAGAATGTTTGGGTCAGCATTTTGTGGAGTTTTATACAAAATGTAAAAGAAAAAAAAACAACTTACTGAATTTGCTGAGTTGGTGCTTCGACCTTAATTTCCAGCTTGTTGTTCCACATTGCACCTGATGAGAATATATTTTTTTCCCCCTACGTGCTGGAAATACACTACAGACTCCTTTTAAGATGACCTGCCAACAATAATTCACACATGTGAATACAAAATGTGCCTAAACAAGGCTGGAAAATACTTTTGGTCTGGAAAAAAAAACATTGTAGCCATATATTAAGTGTGCAATTACAGTATGCAGCAAAAGAGAATAAGTGCGTAAATTAAAACAATTGAGAGGGTAACCAACTGACCAAATTTGGATGTCAGAATTCTCAGAAGATGTAGAACCATACTTGTCCACTAGCAGGTGCTGTAACGGTAAGAAAAACGTGTTAATGTATTTTTTAAATGTTATATTGTGCATTTAAGTATAAAGGTAATCAATTAGATTAAAAAGATAAATTATACAAAAAATGGTGAATTCGATACACATCATATAAATCTACTTAAAAGTAACTAATGGTAAACTGTATGATTGTTTTCAATTATTTATCGACATTAATTTTTACATCGTGTACATTCACAAAAGAACTAAATATAAAAGAATGATGTTACTTATTTTCTAAAAATACATAAAGGTCATGCACGACAAGGTTGAATTGTGTACATTTTTCAAATAAAAGTAACAACCTGTCAGACAGCATAAGATGAAGCGAAAATGATTTTTACAGAAAAAAAAAAAAAAGAAATTGGGATAGTTACATAACTTATGCTTCCTCAAAGTTAGCCTCTTGAATTCTAAGTGTGACAATAAGCCAAGTCATTTCCTCTGTGAACAGTTGACCGAGGAGGTCAATAAACCAAAACTCAACATCTTATAAAGTGCAACAATACACTCCAAATCTATTTCAACACATGATATAAAAAGGTATGTGTGTAAGAGCGGACAGACCTAATCAGCACAGTCTCCAGGCTTTGCTCTGCAAGGACAATTTATTCCTGACAAAAAAAGGCAAATGTCATTTTGCACATATTGTATCAAGTTAGCACAAAGCGTTCGTTCTATTCCAAGACTGACGTGTTTGGCTTGAAGGGTCAATGTGACTACAAAAAAAAGAATAATTCCCATGAATTGCCTATTTTTCTTGGTTCCAACCCAACTGTCTGATTAAAAAAAAAAAACACTACAGTTTAGAACGTGAAATGGGGACTGCAAGAGGACAAAATAATACCTGCACCTAAGCTTTTCATTTTGTTTTTTGTTTTTAATTAGTCAGACTATTCTTTGATAGCTGCAGCCAAAATGTTACCAGATGCTGTTGTTGATAGGTGAGTGTACTCAAGCCAGGTGCTTTGCTTTATGGGAGCTAGACAAGCAGAAAAAAAATGCTTATTACTCTGATTTAAACAGGACATGAACGATTAAACAGACTAAACAAAAATGAGAAGGTTTCCATATGAGGTTGGCCTACTTACTTCTGGACTCCTCTTCAATAAATGGAGACAAGAGAATCCCAAGTGGAAGATCCTGGAACTATTTAAGTCAACATTTGTGTATTTAATTTCTTTCTTATCTATCTTTTCTACCATTATCTTCAGAACTTATGTTGGGGGGGAAAGGACGACATAAATCGTGAAACTGGTGGTTTCTTACCCATGTGTGTCCAATCAAAACACAAAATGTCAACCAGATAAAGTTTACGTACAAGATGAATGCTGACACAAAATATGCCAGGAATATTATGACACGATGAAACTTAATAATGCTGAAATGATAATTTCTTAAAACGAAGCTAAATGATAATGATAAAAAAAATTGTGGCGACTTACGTTGTCCGACAGCAAGAGATAAACACCGGAAATAGAACAGGCATACCTTTCACAATAAAACCGGAATTATCACTTCATTGTGTTTACAAAATAATAATGACTAAAGTTTGCCTTTAAAGCTGAGTTGTTTGCAAGATGGATAGATGTTTGACACATGGTGGTATGAAGAACTAATACAAATAAAATAATATTTCTCTTCTGGTGACAATTGCAAAATGATTTCGACGTAGCCAGTCTGAAAATAAACGCAGCCGAGAGAACATTCAGTCTCCATCCTGAGCCCTTTTCTGCCCTGTGTTTGTCAGGAAGTTGTTGAGACAGCTGGACTTGCACGGCGGTCCCTCCTCATTGTTTGAGAACTCCAAAACGAGTCACAACCGACACAAAGCAGTCCAAAATGTTGTAAGCGCTCCATCTCTCTGTATGCGCGTGCAGGAAGAAGGTGGTGAGATAACAGGATAAGCCCTTGAATGCTTGTTTGGGTGCCGCTGTACAATCTGATGAGATCCAACGTAAAAGCCGCAATAAACATCCAGCATTAATTTCCAAATATCAGCAACATTAAGCAACGTTTGCTTGTGTCAAAAATCTACACAATCGCTTTTGTGTGCTTGTCATTTTTCAAATCTGGAGAAAACATTCTTCCTGTAATTCTGACAGCTCACCAAGTCTCATTTTTTAAGGCCATGTTTGTGTCAGTAACATTTCAAGCTAACCCCTACCACCCGGACCCCCTGGAGAACAGCTGTCTATCAATCTCACGCCTAAAATGACCTACCAACTCGGCGTGTTAGCGTGCGGACGTGGAGTCGTGAACTACGAGTGGCCTTGTCACAGAAAAGACGCCGTCTAGTGTTTTTTTTTTTGTATATTTGATTTCTCTAAAAATAAAAAACAAAAAAAACAGTTGCTAGGCAGAATTGTGGAGCCCATTGACAGAATCTAGAAATATTAGGAAATCTGGGCAGTTTTGGTAATGCCCCACAAGTCACCTCTCTGTAATTTCTCTCTTCTGGTTCCGTACATTTTGATTAAGAAATACTCCAGAATCCAAATGAGAAAATGTTAGGAAAATAGAAGAAAGGAAGTTCAACATCAGGCGCCATTGTTTCATTGTCTCCCTCCGTCTCAATCAGAGACAGAAGCCATTTATATGTCATCGCCATAGTTAAACTGTGTCTCTATAATAACCAGCGGGAGGGCGAAACTTCATATTGGGGGTCACATGAAACAATGATAGGTCGCAGAGTCCAAACAGATCATGACCTCCCCCAACTGCCTCCTGAACAGAATATTATCATGTAGAAGGAAGTGAGAGGTTGACACAGTGATATGCACAAACACAAAAAAAAAAAAAAACTTGATGCATCACACACCCTGTTTTCTCACCACTCCCACACATGGGCACGCACACAAGTATTCCCTCACAAGCTTTTATGTCAGAAGTTGCATCTCGGCAAAGACAAGAGAAGCAAAGATTGTTTTTCTCTGGTCACCATGGAAGGGCGGTGGAAACTTCTGCTTCTGGGTGAGTCAAAATTATTTTCTCCCATGGAAAATTGTCTGCTTTTAACTAAGTACGCTATAAACATTTTAAATTGGATTGTTAATGTCTTTGGGGGGGAATTTCATTAATTTGCTGGCAAATCCATTATTACAATTTGGGGAATTTAACAGATTATAACCACGACAATTATATTTGTTTTTTATCTTTTATCTTGATGATCATTGCTTTTTTTAATGATTGGCTAAGCAAAATAATCTGGTTTTACTCCCTCATAATGAGACAGGTCCTTTCAAATTCTAGATGGACAATAGTGTTGGGACACATGGATGCTGCAGTGGAAAAAGAAAAAACTGTATTTCGAGTCATTATTCAAAATAGATGATATAGAAGACAAGTAGGAAAATAGTATTGACACATAATACACCTTTTATATTGTCTGCTAGCTTTATTGCAAGCCCATACAGAATCTTCTTGGAGGCGACAACTTCATCCTCTCATCCCACGCCGGTGCTTTTTATACTGAACAGCGGTCCGGAAAACTCCCCTTTTTAACAAGCCATGTAAAAGCCGCTTGTAACCGCTTCCAATTTTCTTTTTCAAGACATTCTACAAGATGTCTGTGTGAGGAAGATTGTTCACCTTCATCCTGCTCGGGTTTTTTTTACAAAACCAAATTCACTCAAACATAGCTTTTTTTAATGTCAGCTTTAGTGATTTAATAAAGCAGAAGTGTCAAACTAACCTTCAGAGGGTCATTGTGACTTCTAGTAATATAGGCTACTCAAGAAACTGATGAATGACTAATTTTGAAATCAGAGATTAGTAAAAACTGTTCAATTATTTAAAAAACGAGTGGTAATACAAATGGCTAGCAATATCTCTATTCTTTAAAAGTGAATACAATTTGTAATTTTAGTATTGACACATAAAGTCAATGCACAATTTGTCTTCGCGGGACACAGAAAAAGATGTGGCGGGCCGTATCTGGCCCCCCGAGCCTTGGGTTTGACACCGATGTAACAAAGGCAGGTGTTTCATATGATTGGTCCCAAAAAAGAAAAAATGAATGTCTGTAGAAAAATAAGCATTCACACCCACAGTCACATTTATAGATGATTTACACTTATTAGTCATATTATTTTTCTCAAATGTGGGAGGGCACCACGTAAACTCCACGCACGAAGGCCACCGGTAGTTCGAGTCTTACGAAACGGCAAAGCAAACTAAAGGGAAGTGGGAGGAGGTGTGACTGCTTTCCATCCCCAAAACTCGTTATCTCATCTACACAACAGGGTTCTCTGTTCTGCTTTTCTTAAAAAAAAAAAAAAGACAATTATATACTATGACCTCATGGCATGCAGAATCCGCCTGAAAACAAACCTAACTTTTTTGTTTTGCAAGCAGCCCAACTTTTAGACAACCACAGAGGACTGATTGTGTGTTTTGAGATGATGTAACTTTTATATATACTATAAATATTCTTTTTACAGCTGCAGTGCCAGCCGAGGTTTCCTCGCCCATAGGAAGTACTGCGCGGCCTCGCCAATGAGTGATAGTGTATATGGGAACAATCTGAGGAAATGAGGGTGGAGAAATGAGGGCATTTGCCTTTTGACAAAGAGTCTGGCACACTAATCCATGTCAAGCGTATCATTTGACACCTCCGTGGGTGCGTTTATAGATTGATTGAGCGAACGGCGAAAAGATGAAGCGTGGGCGCCACTTTAAGATGCGTGTGAAGAGGTGATGAAATGGAGGATGACAGCAATTTCTCATCTTTTCCCTTTCAGCTTTGTGTCTGTCGTCCATCTTGGCGCTGTCAGAGTCCTCGTGCCCCCAGGGATTTTATTTGGTGAAAGGTGAATGCAATGGTATGAACATTGTTTTCTATTTATTAAACAACCACAGAAGAAAAGGGTTGTTTCAGCCCACAAAGTCTACTTAGCAACAATTGGCAAACATAATTATATATTCGTTTTTTTGCAATTGTTTAGTCTACAGTTTTTTTATTTGCATTTACACAAAAATATTTGTGCCTCATGAATTCTGCCTAGCAACGAAATGACCAACACTTAATTACTGCTTACTGAATGGATTGCTTCAAAAATTTTGACATGATTTATTCTAAAATGTCCTACATGAATCTACACTTTTTTTTTTGTATATCATATTAATATATATATTTTAATCGGCCTTTGGGGCCGAAATTATTGTGCCCCGTTCAAAATCTGCCCAGCAACTACTGAGTCCTTGCAGTGCTACAGAAACAATGATTTATTTGAAATTTTTATTCATTCACCCATGTTTCCCCAAAGATGTAAACGAGTGTGAGGTGGATGAGGACTACCCTGACCACACGAAACCATGCGGAGACCACGCGCACTGTTACAACACCATTGGCAGCGTCTACTGCACGTGCGATGATGGTTATCAAACCGATATAAAGACAACAAATTTTACCATTCCGTCAAGTTTAACATGTCGCGGTAAATCATTTCCTCAACAATCCAGATTCATTTCAGATTCGTTTTGCAGTTTGTTTCAAATTATTTCTTTTTTTTCTCACAGATATAAATGAATGTTTGGAAAACGAAGACATTTGTGGATCGCGACCTTGTATCAACACCGTCCCAATGTACCGTTGTGGTTGTAATCAGGGATTCGTCGCCAATGTTAATTCTGGCTGCGACGGTGAGATGCCCAATTTGCAATGCCGACATCTTTCCTGTTTATAGATTGATGATGTTTGTCCGTACACTGTGTAGATGTGAATGAGTGTCTCGAGGAAAATTTCTGCGGGCCTAATGCGACGTGCATCAACACGGTTGGCAGTTATAACTGTGTCTGCAAAGCGGGCTTTGCAACCAAGTCTGGCAATGTACCTCAGGAGCCATGTGAAGGTCAGCAACGTCATGTGACTGCAGCGTGTGTAATCCACGACAAATGTTGCACCGGACAACATTTATTGAGCCATGACACATATTTTATATTAAAAAAAAAAATCTCATAAAGATGTCAAAAAATTATGGATTCGCTGGTGTATTACGTACCGTCTCTTAACTAGGATTCGATTCTTTATCCCAAAATATTGACATTGCCTTTCTATTTTCTCCAGCCGTATGTTCAGTTGATGAGACGAACCACTGCGGAAATGGAACGTGCCACATTGGAGCCAGCGGCCCTTACTGCACGTGCCACACCGGCTTCACCAATTATAAAAATAAAGCCGCTCGTTGCACAGGTATTGTTTTTTCCTCCACTCCGGCATCTGGTTCTGGACAATTTATTAAATAAAACTTCTTTGTCGTCAGAGTTAGACTGCGATGCATTCAAAGACGCAGAGAACCTTGAAGCGGTAACTCCACGCAAAAATCCTGAACTTCAAATGTTCTACTTGTTTTTAATTCTCCTTCAATTGTTCTTGTTTAGAATGTCCCCATTGAACAGAATCTGATGATGCAGCTGAAAAAAAGTTGTGTGGATCTGGCCAAGGGGGCGGAGTCAGAAGACTTAGATGACCAGAACCTACTTTTGGTATTTCTTCTCAGAACATTGCATGAAAAATTACAAAATTAAAATACTAGGGCACCATCTGTACTGTATTCATATATGACCAAATGCTCCAATACTACAACACCGATACTGCTCTCCGAGTCTAACATAAGGACAGATGGAGTAGGCAGGTGCTACTTCAGCTGTGTGGAGTCATTTTACAGTATATTAATGAAATTAATATGTAATGTTCAATACAAATTGTGTTTTTTTCCTCACAGAAACTTTTGGAGATCATTGACCACCTCTTGTCCACTGGGGCTCTGAATAACACCAGGAAGGTGTCCATCTTTCTGGACCTAGTAGAGAGCGCATTGAGACTGATGGGACCTCTTGTTAAAGACTCCAGAATAAATAAATCATCCCCCTATACAGGTAATAATGAAAAATAATCAAATGAAGTATACATTTTTAAAATATTTCTTGACCAAAACATATTTCCAATATTTCTCTACAGAACTGGAGCTGCTTTCTCTCAAAGGACCCGAGGCACCTCGGGGAGTCCAGATATTACGAACTAAGCAAGTCAAGTTGCATATCCACTTGGAAACCGTTTCTGGAGATGCTTCCCAATACCCAGGTGATGATCAACCTTCAGCCTTCAACCAATTTTTACGAAGACTGATTGTTGTGTTTATCTTGTGAACATCTTGTGTATCAGGCTTCGCAAGTGTCTCCTTGCTCAGTTATGCAAACCTGGAAACTTTCACCGACGCCTTCTACAGTGGGACGAATCCAGAAGCAAACGAAAGATTCATCATCAACTCCAAAGTGGCGACTGTCTCCGTCACAAACACCAACACCAGCCACCTGGAAAAGCCAGTTATGCTAACTCTTAGCCACCTGACACAGGTAACTATTAACCTTATAAATGTCGTTTATACATCCCCTACATTGTACATCTGTATTGTTTTCGTCCAGGTGACTGGGTCTCGGCACGTGTGCGTGTTTTGGAACACCTCCCAGGGGAGCTGGTCTACCGACGGGTGCATAGCAGTGAAGTCCAACTCTGAATTGACCGTGTGCTCCTGCAACCACTTGAGCACATTTGCCGTGCTCATGGCCCTCTACGACGTTGAGGTAAACTCCCTAGCAACTAATTCCCGTGATATATTAGAAATACACGATTTGTCATGTATGCATTTTTTCTCTGGACAGGCAACGTTCGAGTTGCAGGTGGTGACCTGGGTGGGATTGTCCCTGTCACTAATTTGCCTCCTCATCTGCATCCTGACCTTCTCGCTCATCCGGTCCATCCAAAGCCCCCGGACCACCATCCACTTACACCTGTGCATCAGCCTCTTTGTCGCCGCCTTCATCTTTCTCGTGGGGATTTCTCGTACAGAGAACCAGGTGAGTGGAAATAATAAATCCTTGACGTAAAGTCTGACTGTATTATCCTTGCTTAACTTCAGGGACCCCTGCAGGGGTCTCAAAATTGAACCCTGTGGAACACTAAATAATAATGACATATGTTCAAAACTGCTGCTGCTGTGTTCATCCTCCAGACTACCTGTGCAGTGATTGCAGGCTTTCTGCATTTCTTCTTCTTGGCTGCATTCTGCTGGATGTGTCTGGAAGGCGTGCAGCTATTCCGGATGGTCATCTTTGTGTTCAACACCAACTTTCCAACCCTCTATATGATGTTGGGGGGCTACGGTGTCCCGGCTGTGATTGTCGCCATCTCCGCTATGGTCAACCACAAAGGATACGGCACCCAAAGATAGTGAGCACAATTTCCATCATCATCTTGGAACCTTCTGCTCATTTTAAAACGTGTGTTTGCAGTTGTTGGTTAAATGTGGATTTCATCTGGAGTTTTTTGGGCCCGGCTTGTGTCATCATTGCTGTAAGTACCACAGAAATTTCATAAAACATTCAGAAAATTAGAGTGTGATTATTTGTATATAAATTAGTCCAATTGTCCCCCCCTGTTCTTTTCCAGATCAACATATTCTTCTTTCTCATCACGGTGTGGAAGTTGGCGCAGAAATGTTCAAGCCTGAACCCTGACCTGAACACCTTACAGAAAATAAAGTAAGTCGGCAAATGAAAATTGTGAAACATGACACCTTATTTCCCCCGCTGCGTTCTTTTGCCGCCCCCTGCAGAGCTTTTACCATCACTGCAGTGGCCCAGCTGTGCGTGCTTGGCACCACGTGGATTTTTGGTTGCTTCCAATTTGAGGAGAGCACCATGGTCATGTCTTACCTGTTCACCATCTTCGCCAGCCTGCAGGGCCTTATGCTGTTTGTGATGCATTGTCTGTTCTCCAAGCAGGTCAGTCACGATCATCAGTCAGATGTCATCAAACTAGAATAAGATTTGAACTGGAACTTTGTATGGGTTTTAGGTGAGGGATGAGTATGGAAACCTCCTGTCCAGATTCAGTGGACCGCCGAAGAAAAGCTACTCTGAATTCAGCTCATTTCCCAGCAAACAGCACGTAAGAACTAATTTAGTTTTTTTTTCAAGACAATTTACACTGAGTATGAAAATAATGTCAATATCACATACACTTAATTTAAAAATAAGAAATGAAATAAAAATATGACAATATTTATTGAATATGTCATTTTTAAATGACATGAATCGAAAATAAAATTCTGCAAAAATTATCTGTTGCAGTATAGTCACTGACAAAGCGCGATCTTGAGCGATAGATCACATGGAAGTGAAGCTTTTTTTTATCCTGCTGACAGAGCCACCCAGCCTTTGCAGATAATGAACGAGCAATAAAGTTGTCGGGCGGTGACTGATTGTTTTTCTTCCTGTCATCCATCCCAAGGCCTCCAATAGCAGCCAGAACACAGGAGAATCGCACATCTGAGGAGACAAACTCGCAACTGGCCTTCATTTGTAAAATTGGATTCAAACCCAAGAATAATTAAAACCTGTTTTGTCAGGTGTCTCAATCCAGGTACTGTATTTAACGACCCCAGACGACTAAAATGTATATATTTTTTCTGTATAGTCTGTCAGTATGCCGTATAAATATTGCCCCTAAAAAACAGAGAACAATTTGGAAAGATTTGCATTATTTTTTCTGTCTATACTGTAGTGAGATTTACTGTGTACTGTCTATTGTCTTTTACTCCTCCGTCTGTTGTGCTGAAATGTATATTTGTGATTGTTCTGAAAAATGGCATTATAAGGTATTAATTTTTTGTTGTTGTTGTTAAGGATACTTGTTTTAATTGTTGTATTGTCTGGCCAGGTGGTTTAAAAATAAAAATAAAAAATGAGACAGAAATGTTTTCTTTCTTCTTTATATATATTTTTAGAAGCAGTTCTGAGAGTGCAAATGGGCACAAGTTTGCTTGTCACAAAATAATTCATCCTCATGTACCACATATCTTTAACTTTAAAAATTAAGAAAAAAAAAGAAAAAGCCGAAACAGATCAGCCTACAGAAACACTTCTGGCTTGCTTCCCAACAAAAGGGCTAAAATGCAGAAAGTAAACAAGCAAGACAGTGATAGAACCCGTTGACTGCGTGGTGTGATTTGCAAAGGTGTGATTGAACAAAAAGACATTCTTTAGGTGGAGAACTTGTTAACCTGGTGGAACACGTAATACGATTTGACGACAGAACCGCCCCATCTTGTTTAGGGAAAAATTGGAAATGAACTACAAACTGCAGTGTCTTTTTTGTTCACAAATGTCCCACATATGACTCCTTATTGGACTCTGGGGTTTGTTTTCTTGGGCCACAAGAGTACAGGTATGTTCCGATAAAGTCAGGGTCAGGTGTCAAGGGAGAAAATGTGATCGTATCTGTGAGTGATGTTGAAATTGTAGAGCAAGAGGTTGTTATTACACTGATTTCCTGTGTTAGTGTTTGCTGAAGTCATTTCCTAATCGTGCGTGCAGCGTTTGTGATGAGATAGTTTGCATGCTAACAACGCGCTTTTTGCATGTGATTATGCACATCGTGATGTTTTGACAATCATTTTACAAAAATAAAAATGCTCATCCTTGCAGCTTTAGAAACTCTTTTCACTTTTTTATTTCGGGATAGAACTGACGTCACATTTTTGTGCAAATCACTCTACTAAATATAACATTTGTTTTATTTTTTTAGAAGAAATATGTCTTTTTTACAATTTGATAAAACAATTAATGTTGATTTTGCAATGAACTCAGATCGTAAATAATTTGCCAAAATACGGTTTTAATAGAGTTCATTCAACTTTGTCGTTTTTCTATTCAGCAAGCGTATAACGCCAAAGGAGCAAAGTATTTCAGAGGATGTTCAGCATATTTACGTAACATTTTCGTACGGAATTTAATCTGTGCCATTGGTACAGTTCAGCAACCACAAGCAAATCTGACTCGATGATATGATCCAATAGGAACAGAGTATTTCTTTGATTAGCATCTAAATCAACCAATAGATGAGCTCTGTACGTCGCCCTCACGCCATGACGGGGCGGGCTTAAACCGCGACGTCCCTGTTCAACATGGAGTACAGAAAGGAGAAAAAAGGCAGGACCACCCTAAAAACTTAAAAATGCACATTTGGATGTAGTTTCCGAAGATAGAAACGATGGACTCCTGATTTTTAACGGCCCATTTGGTTCCGGGACTCTTGCGTCGGGCGCCATTTGAAGTGTCGATTAGCTTCTTCTTCTTTTTTTTTTTTTGTACTGCAACCACGCGAACCGGCGTCCGAAAGTGTCACAACTATTGAAAGGGGAAAAAAGCCTGTTACCAAATAGGGCCACTTATCTCTTATCGCTAATTATCGGAAACAGGTTATAATATCGTGACCCGCATTGGTTAGGTCCGGGTTATTGGGTGAAAGGTGACACTGAGTTTACTTGAGGTAAGTTCATGTGTCGTAATAGTACGCATGAATTAAACTAACCTCAACTCGTGTTAACTTTGGGAAAAGTAAAAGTCCATCATTCTTTATTATTGTCATTTTACACAAATCTGGATTTTATCTAATATTGTTTATCCATTTGTCGTTTTTATATCAGCATCTATCAGTCCATTCATATTTTCAAATGCCATGTAATCTTTTAGAATGCACAATGCAGCGAGTGTGTCAGCCTCTCTGGGCTCCATTGGGCTGCTGCGTCTTTTCGGACTGTCCTGGACCTGGAGTCTGCTGGCGGGACTCGTGGTGTACCTGGGCACCAGTCGCTGGAAGTATTTCTATGTGGCAGCACGGACCGCCAAAAGAGATCTCACGTAAGACTACTTTTGTGTATTCATTTTGATGGCTTACTTGTAAAATTCCACATCTGTTCTCTTTGTCAGAGGTCTGTCCGTACTACTAAGAGTCAAGGTGGCTCTGTGGCGCTACATGCGTGACGGAAGCAACGTCCTCACCATGTTCGCCGAGACGGTGAAACGCAACCCTAACAAGATCGCCCTCATCTACGAGGCCACGGGGGAATCGTGGACCTTCACTCAGCTGGACCAACTGTCCAACTCGGTGGCTCACTGGGCCAGAAGTCAGGGCTGGGTCACCGGAGACATAGTGGCTCTCTTTATGGAGAGTCGACCGTTGCAGGTGGCCCTCTGGTTGGGCTTGGCCAAAGTCGGCGTGGAAGCTGCTCTCATCAACTTCAACCTTCGCAAGGACTCACTCCTGCACTGCATTGGGGTGTCTCGATCTCGGGCTATTGTGTTTGGAACCGAGCTTGCTGATGGTAAAAAAAAAAAAAAGGAAGAATATATTTGAATATGAAAATGAGTCCTTTTAAGCTAAATAATTAACATGAGCTCCTTTTTCTATTTATTCTGGCTATCAGCCATCTCAGAGATCAGCACCTCCCTCAGTCAATCCATGGTGAGGTTTTGTACCGGAGACCTCAGCACTCATCACGAGGCCTATCTGGGGGCAACGCACTTGGATCCAATTTTAGCGTCTACTCCGAGGCACTCCCCTTTGCCTTGTGTTAAGCATAAAGGCATGAATGGTAAATAAAAACGGCACATTCATTTTTATATTTATTAAATTTGGTTATACTTTTGGTTATACAAACTAAACATAGAACGGACAATACGTTTTGTCAAAGGAAAGTCAATTTAGCTCAACGTATGAGTTTTTAATTTACATGTCAAGGCACCACTGTAATCTCTATATTTTGTTGCTTCAAATTTTGCTACCAAATTTTTATGCATTTATATTTTATTATTATTTTTAGACTGGAATCCCCTCGGAGCAAAATGTTGGCAGATGACAGTGAGAGCAGGGAGCATGTGGAGTGAATGTTTAGAAAGTTGGAGACAATCACTGGAATGGAGAGGAATGAAGATTAGCTGGGAAAGGTTTATAAAAAAAAGAGTGGTCGGCCATGATGCACAACTTAGACACAGTGGCACTGAAGACACGGCGAAAGGCAGAGCTGAAGATGTTGAGGTTCCTTTTAATAGTGATCAGGTTGGTTAGGATCAGAAATGAGCTCAGTGTTTAAAAGGTGTCCGTTGTTCTGATTCTTACTTGCTCTTATCTGTAACTGGAGGCTTTCTTGTTTTCTCCCCTGCAGACTGTTTATTTTACATCTACACCTCTGGCACCACAGGACTACCCAAGGCTGCTATTGTCGTGCACAGTCGGTATGTTGCCCTCGACAGAATGTTCTCCCTCAAAAAAAATAAATAAATTAACAGCATGTGTGGCTTCTACAGGTACTACAGAATTGTTGCTTTCGGCTACTACGCTTTTCGTATGCGCCAGGATGACATCATCTATGACTGTCTTCCGCTCTATCATTCTGCAGGTATAATAGACTATACTTTGTCAGCACTTTTTTCCCCACCAAGAAGTGCAAGTGACGCCGAAGCCTTCATCTTTGCCAGGTAACATCATGGGCGTCGGCCAGTGTCTGCTCAATGGCCTCACTGTCGTCGTCAAGAAGAAATTCTCCGCGAGTCGCTTCTGGGATGATTGCATTAAGTACAACTGCACCGTAAGAGATTTATATTTCAAGGAGATAAAGTTTAGATTCCATTGAAGCGTCCTTAATTATTTCATCTCACTTGCAGGTGGTTCAGTACATCGGTGAAATTTGCCGCTACCTCCTGTCTCAGCCGGTGCGTCCGTCAGAAAAGGCCCACAAGGTTCGCTTGGCGGTTGGAAACGGTCTTCGTCCAAGCGTGTGGGAAGCCTTCACCGAGCGTTTCGGCGTGACGCAGATCGGCGAGTTCTACGGAGCGACCGAATGCAACTGCAGTATCGCCAACTTGGACGGCAAGGTCAGAATTCACACCGGGTCTTTGTATTATTTGCTAAAATGAAAGAATCTAAGTGAGTCTTCGTTCCTAGGTGGGTGCCTGTGGATTCAACAGTCGCATTCTGCCCAACATTTACCCCATCCGTCTGGTCAAAGTGGACGAGAACACCATGGAGCTAGTCCGGGATAGCCGGGGTCTTTGCGTGCCCTGTCAACCTGGTAAGTCATACGACTGTTCCCTCGATATGGTAACCAACTTGAACGATACCCACTGTATTCCATCTGTGTTTTCCAGGTGAGCCGGGGCTCCTGGTTGGCCGCATCAATCAAAAGGATCCTCTGAGGCGCTTTGAC
Organism: Syngnathus typhle; assembly: GCF_033458585.1. Lineage (NCBI taxonomy): Eukaryota > Metazoa > Chordata > Actinopteri > Syngnathiformes > Syngnathidae > Syngnathus > Syngnathus typhle. The sequence goes on from NC_083754.1 coordinate 6,359,449, forward strand.
GGCTACGTGAACCACGAAGCCACTAGCAAGAAAATAGCCCAAAATGTTTTCAAGAAGAATGACTCAGCCTACTTGTCAGGTTAGCAGCACTCCGCTAATATTCCTTCTTGACGACATTATATTCTGAGTTGGGCCTCGATTGTCTTGTGTCTCCCGTAGGCGACGTCTTGGTGATGGATGAGTTAGGCTACATGTATTTCCGCGACCGCAGCGGCGACACGTTTCGCTGGCGGGGAGAGAACGTGTCCACCATTGAAGTCGAGGGCATCCTGAGCAACATCTTGGATCAGATCGATGTGGCCGTTTACGGTGTGATGGTGCCAGGTAAGCGCAACGTAAAAGAGCAAATCATTTTTAGAGAAAATGTGTCTGAGGGGGAAAAGTAGATTAAGAGTAGGGGCCCCGGGACAGAACCCTGCAGCACACCTGACTAGACAAACGTTGGATAAATTGAAAGTGTAGCATTGTATCCCAATACTCAATCTCCTCCTGATCTCCTCAGGTGCCGAAGGGAAAGCGGGCATGGCCGCCATTGCAGACGCCAACGGCACGTTCGACCTCGGCGCCTTCCTGCAGAAGGTCCAGACGTCTCTCCCGCCGTACGCTCGGCCGGTGTTCCTACGACTCTCGCCGAGCGTCGACACCACGGGTAAACCACCACCACAAAGCTCCCATTCGCGAAGCACAAAGTCTTACAGAATATCATTTCTTCCACTTCCCCAATAGGTACCTTCAAAATCCAAAAAACAAGGCTTCAGAGGGAAGGCTACGACCCACGACTCACAAGCGACCGGCTCTACTTCTTAAACGTGAAAGCCGGCCGCTACGTTCCTGTAGACGACAAGCTCTTTATTGCCATAACGGAGGCCCGAGTGCATTTATGACGTGGAAGTCTGGAATTGTAACCATTCAGGGAGCAAATTTGACAAGACTACTCACCAAGGGACCACTGTTACAGGTGATTCCTTTTTGTTTATTTTTTAACACTGTAAGAGTAAAATGCCGCATCACATGAGGGCATTGATAACCTTTTCCACCTCACCGAGCTTTTGCTGCACATACTTGAGTGCCATCCTGATTTAAGAGGAAAATACGGTGGCTTGGTCAACTTTGTCGCAAGGAGGTAGCAGTTAATCTCGTGGTGTTAAGCAACGCCATGAGGGGGGGGGGGGGGGTCGCAAGGTCAGATACTAATGTTTTTAATGCCGTAGATGGAGAAAAAAAATCATGTCCACCTGACTCAAAAGCAACACATAATAACGTGCCTTATGTAAAAAAAGTGGAATTTTATGAGAAAAAAGGTTTTTTTTTTTAATATGTCGCCTATTGGTGCACTCATTACATGTAACATGTCTAAAACCTTTAGTGACATCATCATCATCAGCTGACAAAGATTTAATATAGAAATCATCAGCTCTTGTGCGAACTCCAATTAAAAATCCTATCCTATAAAATGTGCCTTGAGTTAGTTTCATGTTATTTTAAAATTGTGGCTCTCAAACTGGGGTCGTAGGTGCCTGAAAAATTATTAAGAAAGAGCAGTTGGACACTAGTAAGTTAAAGTAGCGTCCTTGTCAGGAATCTTTTTGTTTTATTTCAAGTTAACCTTTCCACGCCGACTGCATATGAATTCAAACTCAATACGAGTTCTTTTTTTTCCACTTGATGCTAGCTGACGCCGCATGGCCACAATTGTCTCTTGTGTAAGAACAAAGACTGAATTCTTCGTCTGATTCGGCTGCTGTCTCAGCTTCGTGCGGATGCTCGCGCGTGAGGAGGGATCAGTCGGTCGAAAGAGTCAATCTAGCGGGCAGGATCGTCAGCGGGTGTTCTTTGCAAGCGGTGCAAAAGTAAGGAAAGGCTTTGGCCGTGAAGACGTCGGTGAAGGTGTAGAGCGGCTCCCTTTCCGGGGGGCTGTAAAAGGCCACCTTGCCTCGGTCCATGTCCAGCAGTACCTTGATCATGTCCGGCTTAGACTTCATGTTGAGCGGCTCCCACGGCGCCGTGCACGCCTTGTACTCGTCGTTGCGAAAGCGTATTGTCCAGAAGCCCTCGGCTGGGGTCAGCACGTGCTTGCCCTTGCGGTTGATGGACTCGCTGGCCACGCCAACCACCCAGTAGGTGTTGTTCTTTACCTCCACCGTCCAGCTATGGCGACCCTCCGTGTAGCCCTCGGCGCCTAGCATCTCGGCGCTAATGTCGAAACGTTCCGGGTTGTTGGGGACTTTGAAGTTCTGTGTTGAATTCTGGACCGCTGTCAGGTCCTCGGACAGGATGAAGCAGTTGGCAGCTGTGTTGGGATCCACGATGACGGGACCTTGAAGTGGACACTTTGTTAGACTTAACGTAATTTAGTTTCCGAGTATCGGAAATTGTTGGTAACTACGAAGCGAAGCGTGGAGAGTCTCTGTTGTCAAATATTGAAAATAAATAGAAATCAATAAAAAATATTATTACAACTATTTAAAATATATATATATATATATATACCAATTGTGACATAGGAGTTGCTATTTTTTTTATGAATAACTTACTATATTTAACTATTTTCTTCATTTTCTCCCACACTTGGTACTTCAGTGTGCCGATATGCTTTGCCACGTCAATCAGAGCGTCAAACATTTCTTCTGGCTCGCAGCAGCTTATCCAGGTTCTGCAAATATTGAAAATTAGTCATGCGCACATCCCCGTTTGATTCATAACTTTAACAAAAGTGAGTCTCACCTCCTTATTATGTCCTTGTAATTCTGTGAACAGAAATTACCAGAGCTGCTCATATTGTTTTGTGAGGGTATTTTTTTTAATATTGGCCATCCCTACCTTAAGGAAGTGAATATCTTGCATTTCCATGTCCCTCTCCACTAAGCTGATCACTCTGGAGAGCGAGACCAACTCTTGGTCCAAATCGTCGATCCTCTGCTGGATGATCAGGCTCTTTGTAGCCTCCTCGTTCTTCAGGGCCGACAGCCTGGCCTCCTCCTGCTCCCTCAGGAATAGGTGGAGCGCCTCAAATTCCATCTTGATCTGCCTTTCCGTGTTATCCAACTGGATCTGCGTAAGAGAGCCACGCCTCAAAGCTTTAAATGTCCTTCAAATTTCTGACTGAACTGTATTTCACCCAACTCCAAGATGAGTACCTTGACGTGCTCCTGCATGTCCTCGCATACAATTTTGGCCTCCTTGTACTGCTGCAACTTCTCCTTCAAAGGCAGCAGGGCTCCCTTCAGCTCTTCCTATATGAAAGTCAGTTGACCGCAAGGTCAGTAAGCTGCCGGTGGCGGACGGCGGCGCCAAATAAATGGGTCACATCTGTGTGAATGGCTCAAGCACAGCCTGGTGACAAGCATAAAGCTCAACTCACGCTGCTCAGACCAAGTGAGTATTCTTTTCACATTAGTAGGTGCATGTTTCACTTTTGATAGAGGCCCAGCAGGCAGAATGGGATGAGCCATCATTAAAAAAAAAAAAGTGCACAGGGGCTCGGATTTCAGGACCCCAGCAGCCACGCTACACCCGAAAATATCAATCTATTATTAGAATGGCAATAATCTCTGATAACCGTCATCATGCATATTCAAGAAACGCCATGGCTGTGTGATTGATAGCTATATCGATGCCACGATACATGCAGTTAAAAGTACTTCAGTGTGAGTTTATATTTTATTTTTATTATTATTCATAATTGTATAGTATAATATATAAGGAAAATATATATGAATAAAAAGGATACAAAATCAAAATAATGTTGATTAACTTATAATAATTCTAAAATAAAATAAAATCAATAAGTAAAATAAAAACTAAAATGCCAGACAATATAAATAAGAAAATGTAACAACTAAGAAAATAAAAAAATACTCATTTAAATAATTTATAAAAAAGTGAAATGGTATTGATATTAATGTTAGAATATTTTAAAATCCAAACAATTTAAAATTATACCAAAAATGCAATAATATGATATTTAAGTAAAATAATTATAAATAATTAAAATATTTAAAAAAATTACATAAAAAAGACAAATAGTAAAGTATAAACAAATGCTAGAGGAATGAGTACAAATGCAAATTCTAATTAAAATCCAAGTATAAATAATTGAAAAAGTACAATTGCATATAAAGACTGCATAAATCCACGGCTAATAAATCACTGTGTATCATTGAAATATATAATGTTAGTGTGCCATTCACAGATGATATGCTCCCACGTTCATCATGTGCCCCGCTTACCTTACAGTCATGTGCCCCCTCTCCAATGGGGTAAAGCCTGTGCCCCCCATGGGCCCCACCTTTAGCGCAAGCCCCGCAGATGGGCTCCAGGTCTTCCAAGCAGAAGAGGGTTAGCTTCTGCCCATGCTCGCCGCACGCATCAGGGTCGCTCCTAGACCTGCTGTCTGTCGCAAAGGCCTCGCGGGCCCTCCCCAGCACCATTTGGTCCATGGATCGAAAAGGAATCTTGAGCTGTCGCTTTGCGTCCTGCCTAGCTGTCTTTCCGGGAACCCTGTCAGAGATCCAATGTAGTCACTCAGTTAGGTCCAGCGAGGTCAACCTCTCAGTGAGGTAGTCCGGCGACCATGAGCAAGGCAGGGGCTGGCCCCTCCCACACCGGCACGCCCCCCTAAATTCAGGACAACCTCCATCTTTAAGCCCCAAAATAAGTGTTAAGACCCCGGCTCCCAAAAGCGTATCTCATGTCGGCTGGCGTTGTCCGACTATGCGCATCGCACGTTCTCGAATCAACACGGCGCATGAAAATAGAACAGAGGCTTTGTTCACGAGGTAGCGTGTCAGGCTATGACAGCGGAGGGAAGAATTGATGACGCCGGAATATTTGCCGTGATTGCTTGTATGATATCTGAGAAGAGTGATGAAAAAGCTGGCGACCCGCAACACGCTACTCGTCGCTCATGTGAGACGCAGATTAATAGGGATTTAATTGTTGTTGGCGAAATGTGCGGAGTATTCGCGCTCAATAAAATGGATAAATATAAATACAGACATGACAAATCCATTTCCGTGTCACAAGCCAGCGAGACACACCCAAGTGTTTTACAATAAACCGTATTTAGAATTTCATGTGTTCCTGTGTTGCATATGTATATATTTTATATTTTTTCAGCATAATATAGGTCCTCTAAGATCACAAAAACATGGCATTTAAATAAGGGGGTGTGCAGACTTTTTATAAATTAGCTCAACAAAATATAAGAATTTCAAATCTTATTCTGCCTTAAAACCACGACAACCATATTTTTAAAAGCGCCCATTGAAACGAAAGATTCTTATCCTGGCTCACAGTGTAATCCAGTATTTTGTTGTGGAAGCAGATTACAAGAACTGACCCGCTCCCCAAAATAGGACGCTAACGTAGAGATGGGACACTTGGGCGGTGGGGTTCAAATTCTTCCCACTAATGGAGTGAAAAGCATACAAAGTGCTATTTAAGGATGAGTCCGCCACTTTAAAACCAGGCAGGTGAAGCAAAAACAACGCACGGTGTCGTCCAGAAACTATTTAGTCCTAATTTTAGGTCCTGCGTTTTTAAATTAGGGCTTCGCCAGTGCCAAATGCATTCCTTTGTGATGACGCACAAGTAATGGAAGCCTTCCACTCTGCGTGTGTCCAATCAGGCTACTTGGAGTCCATTCTGTCGGTGAAAGCTTAATCTGTACTCATCCTGGCGGACCAAATTTGTCGTCTTGTCCGCACTGAGTGACGGGGCAAAAGTTCAGAGATAATGTAGCCGACATGATAACTGACGGGAGTCAACAGATGCATACTGTACAGGCCGAGGTCACAATGGAACCATGTGATGTCTGCCAACCAATCAGCAAATAGTAATAAAATGCAATACATAGGAGTGGATGCCATATAGGAAGTTTACACACCCCTGTTTCAAATGTGACACTTTATTAATGAAGCAATATAAAGCATTCCCCCTCATTAAAATCTGTGGTTGCAAAAGTGTACACACCCTCTCATAACCAGCATTTTGGGTGTTCAGGATTAACCAATCGCCGCCAAATTTATGTTTTACGTTACCTCAAATGAAGCCTAAATAACCTTTTCCTGTAGGTTTTTCCTGACCTTTTTTTTAAGTCACATCTTTGAGCAGAAGACTCTTTGTATCCACTGAATCCAAGTGTTGTCGATGACGTCCTAGTCACGCAAAAAAATAAATAATTGAGTGTCGCGATTAGGCGCGGAATGAAGAGTAACAGAAAAAGATGACACCAGAACTAGCTCTACTTGTCTTTTTCGAGTTTTATTTGCTTTTTGGTTAAGGGCACGTAGAGCATCGTGTGTTCCAGCTTTATTGGCAACTTTACACACGAATAGCGCCAAAAGCCAAGGAATGTATTAGCATTAAAAAAACAAAGAGTGAATGTTAGGCCAGCTGTTGCTATAAAACTAGCGGTGTGTAACAAGAATAAAAGGCCTACTGAGAATATGTACCTCGTCTTACATGGAAAAGTTAAGCTGGCTCAACATGTGACTCATAGCTCACATGACAAATCAACCTTGTGCTCAACGGCATGAAATGTTTCGCTTGAAATACATGGAATGGAACAAGTGAATTTAGAAACAGGAGGGGAAAAAATACTTCATACTATACTTCGTACCGCCTGACAGAAAACTCATGATTGTATTACGGCGAGTCCCAACATTGTTTTCATTCACAAAGGGCAGCAGTGTAAGACTTTGTCACAAAAAGTTTAAAAAAAAAAAAAAATGAAGGCAAAGCACCTACTTAAAAAATCAATCAAAACACACAATAATAAACATTGAGAAATGTATTGAATTCTTGATAGTTCAGTAAATGACAGTGAATTAGTTTTCATGCACTTTAACCAAAACAACAAAAAGAGTAATGAGGACCAAAAAAGAAAGACAGGTGAACTGAACATTCTCGTCATGCCAGTGTATGTACAAGCTTCATAATAATCTCATATTTGGTTCCAGTCATCAAGTTTCGTTTTTTTCCAGTATGGGGGCGACCTCATATCAGCTTCCTGTCGGGCGGCTCGGCCACGCGCCCCGAGCGCTGGTGCCGTACCTCCAGGTGTTGACCCTGCACGCAGTCAAAGTGGCGAAGCAGTTCACCGTAGTCCACGTGGGCGTGCGGGGCATCGTGTTCCTTGGCGTCGGCGCGCTTGGGCCCGTCCACCGTCCGCATGAGCTCTGGGTTGGGCACGCACTGCAGGCGGTGCGAGAGCAGCTGGAAGGCCTGGCTTTGCGGCAGCAGCATCAGCAGTCCGTACAGTGCCTTGATCAGGTACGGGTTGCTCTCCACGTCCAGCAGTTGGAGGCGCAAGTAGGTGAAGATGGGGCTTTCCACCAGTTGCACCAGCTTGTCCACCTCCATCAGGAAGTCAACAGTCACCTCCAGCCCGCCGAACTTCTGGATGAGGTCGTAGGCGTGTTTGTAGTTCTGCGTGAGGAAGCAGAGCGACACGGTGGCGACGGGGTTGTGGCACCACGAGCGGTAGAGGCAGCAGAAGAGCGCGCAGCTCTCGGCCGTGTGCAGATCTTTCAGCTGGTTGCGTAACTGGAAGAGCTCGGCCGACGTGAGCAGGATGGTGTTGAGCGTCTGCACCATGGTGGAGGCGAACTTCAGGTCCTCTTCTTTGAGGAGGATGTCCGCCATGGAGTGGAAGATGTTCTCGGCATGGAGGAGCAGGCAGAGCTGGCGGATGATGAAGGCCCCTCGGCTCTCCAACAACTTCCTCTCGGCGCTGAAGCGTTTCAGGAGATTGATCATGAACTTGTAAAAGTAGGAGTTCATGCTCGGGGTGGACGGGGAGGATTCGGCGCCCCCGGTCTTGGCCGCCTTGTTCGGCACTTTGAGGGCGGGTCCGTTGTCGACCCCGTCGCAGGTCACCGCCGGATACGTCTGGCCGGCAGGCGACGACGCGATCTCGGCCAGGACCTCCAGATCTTTGAGTATGACCTCGTCCGACTCGTCCGAGAGGGTCTTGAGCAACATGGGGAAGAGGCTGTCTGTGTGACGGAACATCTTACGTGGAGTTTTGATGTAGAGGTGGTAGAGCCACTTGAGCACGGCGATGCGCGTCATCATGCCCGTAGACGTGTCATGGAGGTGGCGGTCCAGCACCTGCACGATACCGTCCAAGTCTAGGGTCACCTGAGACCGGTCGCTGCTGGCAGGGGTGAAGAAGCTGATGCTGCTGAAGCCCACCGCTTCCTGCGACGAGTTCAGCACGTCGCCGCCGCCGTCGTCGACCTTGTCTTCTTTCGACGGCGACTCGACACTTGCGCTTCTCTCCTCTTCTTCATCCTCGTCGTCCTCAGGAGTGACTAGCTTCATCAAGCTGTAGTTACAGGCGCTCGCCGCCTCCTTGGTGTTCTTCTTGCGGTCGTCGTAGGAGAGGCACGGCAGAACGGCAGTGAGGATCCCCGACGTGTACGGCAGCACCGCACGGCCGGCCAGCTGGATGAACTCCCTCATCCACGTCATAGCAGTCAGCTGGATGAGGTCATTGGTTACCTTAGTCTCATCCGCCACCTGGCAATGGATGACCAGGATGTTGGCCATCTCAGCAAACTTCACACTGGACGGCGTCTTCTTGATCTCTTTCAGAAACTCGCCAAGCACCACCTCGCACGTCCGGCGGATCTCCTTGCTGTTGTCCCCCAGAATCTGGAAGAGGCCATCCAGGATCTCGGGGAGATAGTGCAGCAGGTTGATGTCAGGTACGGACTCCAAGACATGGATCCAGGAGATGATGAACTGCCGGGCGTACTGGTTGTTGGAGTAAATGCGCTCTCTTAGTAGAGGTACAAACGCGACGAGGTCGAACTTGTTGCTTTCAGTCACAATGTCCTTCAGGAGCCGGTCCAAAAGTTCTGAGCCGCTTTTGACATTGGGGTCCGGATCAGCTGCAAGCTTGCTCAGCCCATCAAAAAGGAGATTGAAATGGGGCAGAACTGCACCCCTGGCCACCTTGACTATATTATAGAGAGCCTCGCAGGCGTAGTAACGCAGGCGGCTGTCGGAGTCGTTAAAACAAGTGAGAACCGGCTCGATGAGCTCCTTCAAATACAGACCCGAGTCTTTACCCAGCGCTATGGAGCACGCGGCCAAACCGATGAGTCCTCCCTTGCGGCTGTGCGGGTGCTGAGACAAAGCGAACTCCGACGCCAGGATCTGGATGACGTGTCGGATCTGAGTAGAGTTGTTCTGAGCCACGAACTCGCGAACAAGCTTCTCGATTTCCAGGGCCGCCACCTTCCTCTTCTCGTACAGTTTATCGTTGAGAGCCCGGACGATGTTAGGCGTCAGCGGCGTAAAGTCCTTCTCCGTGTTCATGATCGCAGCGGAGATCCGAGCAAAAGTCTTTGTGTGTAGTCCCTTTGAAGGTTAGGGGAAACAGCGAGAGAAACAATGCATTTAGAAGAATTTGTCACGGGGAATGAGACGTCAAGAGAACCAGGAAGCGGCGAGTAAATGCGACGCAGCTGACCGGTTGCTTCCGGCGGAAAGAAATACGTCACGTTTAGCGAATACAATTTGTTTATTATTATTTTTATTTTTGTACTTATTCATTTTATGTATTAAGAATAACGAAATGAACTAAACACCATTTTACACGCGTATTTTATTTTGTTTATTCTTGCATTAACTCCCGTCCTACACTCCAGTAGCGGTAATGCTTGTGACAGTTGGTTTGCTAACCGTCAACAAACACCACCGAAGAAGAAGAAGCCATACGTCATTACGTCACGTCTGCTCTTACCCGTTTGGTTCCGCTTGACTTGAGGGGCAGACTTTCTTTCATCATTCATCAATTTACTCCAAAGCAGTTTTATTTGACATACCAAGACACTTTTTGTGACACGTACGGACGCTTTCCAAAAAGATGGAGCTCAACATAGCTCTTCATTCCAAGCTTTCCTCCATCATGGATGCGATGGCCGAGTCCGCCATGGTCGAGCTTTGCAAGGTAGTGGACGAGGACACCGTCGAGCTGCGTTTGGAGCTGTCACGGCTCAAGATGCTCAACTCGGCCTTGACAGAAAAGGTTGACACGCTGCAGTGCGAGTTGACCGCGGCCAGGAGTGAGACACCCGGGCTACCTGGGAGGCACCGTACCGTCGCCATCCAGACGGGCGACGACGTTAACGGTACATGGTCGTTTGTTTACATGCACGCTCCATGTATTACGCACCCCTTTGGTATTAAATTGGAAGGAATACTACCAATGGCATACAAATAATTATTTTAATGACAATAATTAGTATTGCATCAATTGTAATCGTGAGCAAAAAAAAAAGTATATATATATACTCTGCAGATATCGGGGATTTTTGTGATAGACATACAATGCATTCCATATTTGTCCACATAACAGTATTTTTTTTTAATTGTCTTTAGGGAGCTTAACAAGCAGTGATCACATTAAACAATCTATTGTCAGACACAAATAGCTTTTGTTCTACAATATTATGTGCGGTAATCCATGACAAGGATGGCTAATAATTTTACACAGAAACAGACACATAATCTTAAATCGTTTTCTGTTTTTGTTTTTTTCTAGAGTCTGTCTCTCCAGTTATCGAGGGAGTATTTGGAAAGGACTGGTGCCTTAACCTGTGGAAAGACAGATCTCGTGTTAATCAAAAGATTGATGTTCAGCAAGTAGCTGATGTGAGTGTCGAATATTCCGTGTCTCTTTATTCACGCTGTAGCTATAATGATTTTCTTGTTCTCTGCAGGATATGGTTATGTCCACGCCTCTTGACTGTTTCACTCTGTGCGAAGCACAGGATTTGGAGAAAGGCACTGAGTTTCACAGTTTTGAGTCTTTCTCGAAGGCCATTAAAAGATGGCAGAGGTCCAATTTTGTGGAGCTTTACAGGCGTAGCTCCAGGACCGTGGAGAATGCCAAAAAGCGGGCGAGGAATAAATCGTTCAGTGACGATTTAGTGTTTGCCGAGCTGGACTTTGCATGCGCCCTTGGCAGCAAATGGTAAGTTTTTACAATTACACTGAGATAAGACCCCACAACAAATCAGAATATTTGATATTGTGATTTTTTTTTTTTTATCCTGGAAAAAACTGTTTTTTTATCGTAGCCCTGATGCGAAACGTTGTCCATTCACCATCAAAGTGCGCGTTACACCTGACGGAAGGAAGCTTTACATAAAGGACATCAGTCCTGCAGATTGCCACAACCATGAACTCTCCCAGGTAAGGCCATTGGAGCTGTCCTGTACTTGGGGGGAGTAAAACGAAAACATTTTCATTGCGGCTGCTCCATTTCGCAGGTTCTGATAACCGGGTCCGACTCTGAGAACGTCGATGTGATTCAGGTCAAGGTGGAAGATTATTTGGAGGGCGCTGCTGGCAGCTTCTCGCAGGAAACACTCATTCAAAAAAGTAAGTGAAATACAGGCATGGCAATGTTTAGCAAACTAGCAGATCTTTAAAAAAAAAAAACGTGAGAGAAGACATTAAAAAAAGTTTCTTCATTTTGCTCTTCTAGTGTGTGCGCTATATTTGATGGCACAGCTCACATGAATAATTTGTCTCCTGATATCTGTTGTAGTACCAAGGTGGACCTTTGAGGGGCAGCATGGTGCCACAAGGCAGACACTTAAACATTCAACCATTTACTCCTTTTTTTCTGTCTGGTAACAACATGGTGACTTCCTAATTGGCTAAAGGGTCAGAAATTAGTTTGAATATGTGGTTAATACAATCGGTCTTGAATTGAAGTCATATGAAGTTCCCAACTTGATTGCAATAAGCACAAATACTTCAGGACTTACACAACAAGATTTTCCCATTCCATCAAAACATATTTAAAAAATGATTAATTCATCAATCTTGAAAAGTCGTCAAATCTTTCGTCGGTTGACTAAGAGTCAAGAAGTAGAAGTGAAGATTGGCGGCGAAAGAATTAAAAACGGTTTATGTTGCCTTTTTCCGGACAACATCAGCACACAACAGCGCACCCTGGACTTTCCAGGAAGTGCAGACCTTCCTCGGTATCCTCGCCGAAGACGAGGTGCAGCGGGAGGTCGTTGGCGCGGCTCGCAACAGGAGGGTTTTCCAGCTGGTCTCGTGGCGGATGGCCGCCAAGGGCTTCCGGCGGACGTGCGCCCAGTGCCAGTTGAAGTGCAAGAAGCTGCGCCTCAAGTATCGCAAAATAAAAGCGCAGAACAAGACCCAAGCGTGGCGCTGGTTCTACTTGGTGGACGCCGTGTATGGTCGTAGGCCGCCGATAAGCAAGCCAAGCGTGGACGCCGCCGCCGCCGCTCTGCTGGAGGCCGTGATGGACTCTGCCGGTAAGTTATGCTTACGTGTCCGATAAATGAGGAAGAAAATACCATCATGTGATTTTTTTGCCATTTTAGTGAGGGAGGAATTTATCCCGTCATTACATGTCAGTATTATGGGAAGATGGACAACATACAATATTTTATTTAATAGTGGAAATTGCCACCCATCAAATAGTTTGCCCAGACAGCACTTCAATATTAAAAAAAAAAACAATTTACGCTCTAGCTAAATGACCAGCGAAATGTAAAAACAGATCAAACTTCTTCTCACCCTTAATTTTTGGGACGGGTTGCGTGATCGAGAGGCAATCGGCTTCAAATCAAGACTACATGTAAAAGTTTTTGGTGCGTATTCTTTTATTTTTATTATTATAGCTATATTGTACTGGGCGGATGCATGTGTGCCGCATGAGTATGTTTTGTGTATATTTGAACTAAAAACAAACTCCACTCCCCAGTATTGTATTGCTAGTAGTAGTAAAACATCAATTCAAAAAAATATTATTTTAAAAATCGATATCATGGTTAATAACACAAATTTTGCTTCACGTCTCAGTCCAGGGAAATGGAAGATGGAAATGCACGGACAGCATGGAAGATACTCACGTGGCCGACCAGATCAGGGAGAAACTCGGCCAGTCGCCCGGTGTCAGTGAGTGGACCAGGCCGCGCGGTGGAAAGTTGGCGAATCATCAAATCCCATCTCTGTTGCTTTGCTTCATTGTATGTAGTTTTTGTAAGCAACTTGTTCAACAGGCTCCAAAAATAAACTTTATTACAAAACCATATGTTTTGTAACCATTGTCTTTTTTACACATAATATTATTAAGGCTGTTTCCAATATTTGGTAGAATTAAATTCCAATAAACGATTGATCGGGCGATTCATTTATATATATTATTAATAAAATGCTAGGTTTTATTATATTAAGAAATCTGACTAAGTTGAGTCATTATAAAACTTGATCTACATGCAGCTAAATGGATCAAATGAAATTATTTAAGAGATACGTATAGTGATTGCATAAGTGTGCACACCCTCGGTCACATTCATGTCAAAATGTCTCTGATTCACCCCAAATATATTTCAGATGTTCTGGTATGGTTTCGAAAATGATTTATCACAGTCTACAGTACTTTCTAAATGTGCCTTCAATTTTGTTTGTGTTGTTATAGTCCAACATCTGACCATCTTTCTATTTTATGTTTTTTAACAGACAACAAAGAGCTCTTCTCGGAGGAAGTGGAGCAAACGCCAGCGTGGCCGGCGGACGTCTCGATGGAGGCAGACAGTAAGAATCCTTATGACACTAATGGCACCGGAGAGCGAGCCATTCAATCGGGTCACGACGCCGAGGACGAATGTTTCGAATTCATTGTCGAAGACGGGCAGGACAAATTAACAGTACAAACCAGCTCGAGTTCCAGTGGGGAAAAATACGTGTGTTTACGCTGCAACATTTCATTCTACAACCCCAACACCCTGATGGTGCACCAAAGAGCCCACCAGCCGTACTGGTGCGACGTGTGCAAGGAGCAATTTGAGAGCAAGGCCAAGTTGAAGCACCACAAGTGCGAGGTGGCCCCCAACAAGTGCCGCCTTTGCGGGAAGACTTGGGCCAGCCAGTCGGCGCTCCAGACCCACATGGTGGTGCACACGGGCGACAAACGCTTCGTGTGTCGCTTTTGCGGACAGAGGTTCGCGCAGAAGGGCAGCATGAGGAATCACCTCATACGAACGCACATCGGCTGCGGCGAATGCGGGAAGAAGTACGAGGCCAAGACGCAACTGCTGCGTCATTTGCTAAGGCACAAGAATGGCACTATTTAGGTGGACGCTTTAGGTTGATGTTGAAGCTGAGTTGCTGGAGGATTGGAATGACCAATATGTGCCACAAGGGGGCGCCTAAGCGCTACTTTTCTATGAGGACTTTGGTACAGTATCCCCCTTCATAGTTCCTTGGCAACAAGATGGTGCCTAAGCACTGCTTTTCTCTTAGCTTGGGTGCCATTTTAGGGTGTTTCAGAAAGAGCTCAGAATAGCAAATAAAATGCCAAAATCTGTGACTGTATCAAAATGAAGCCAGAAGTCGCTAAACTGACACGTCAATAGGGACTGTAAAAAGTGGATGGAACGTTTGCTGTCATTGCGAATTTGAAATGACATTCATCTCCAGCCTTTCTGTTTGCAGCTATAAACGCATATTAGATCGCTTTAATCTTCACAATAGTCATCAGCAGCCTTCTCTTGGGAGTCCGAAAGTTTATTAAATAAAACATCCCTCCAAAAAATACAGTCAAGAGTGTGTTTCGTTCGGAAGCGAAGAACGCACTTTCCGTTAAAGTCCAAATAACATTTGGGACACACTAACATTCGGGTTGGGGCATGCAAGCACAAATCTGTATTTGAGTTATTTTAGCATGTTCAACAACACTGTTGTGATATAAATTATTTCAGGAAGGGGAAACAACAAGCACTCATATTTTAAAAATCCTAACTTCAGTCACAGGAGTTATTGAAATTAAAGGACACACTGTGTTTTCTTCTTTTTTTTTTTTTTAAAGAAAAGAAAAAGTCTACATTTACTGTTGTGATGAGGTAGTTGACGGCGTGTGCTACACATGGGCACAAACATTATTTAATCCACTGCGGCCTTGAAGGAGGTATTTCAAACATTGCACAGCAAACGAAACGGCATGCGATGCGGATGAGGTCAGCGTTTCAATGAGGTATTCACACTAAGTGCCATAAAACGGACAAATACTAAACTGGACCTGCAAGGTCCGAGACGAAGACGACTATGCGTCCCGTGTGGATTTTTCGCATGCACACTTTTAAGTGCGGTTACAAAAACGGCAAAGGAGAAAAACTCAGTGCGCTCCCTGCTGGTTATTTATGAAATATGTAGAAAGCTCCACCTACTTTTATCAATCTCAGGTAACGAGCATCACCTTTCATGGTCATGTGACGTATTGACAATTGAAGCAAAAGGCAGTCGCTCCCTTTTTTTTGACTCACAAATTTGGCTCCACGGTTTTTTAGAAGGAGAATAAAAGAACACACCGCATTAGATGGGCTTCATGTGGGTGAAACACTGGTGATGGTTCAAGCCATACTTATAGGCGTAACATTTGCCGCAGTCCATGCAACTGTACGGCTTCTCGCCCGTGTGCGTCCGAAGGTGGATATTAAGCGAGCTCTTCTGGGAGAAACTACGTCCGCAGTTGGGGCAGCTGTACGGCTTCTCGCCGGAGTGCACGCGCTGATGCAGCTTCAGGTACGTCTTCTGGGCGAAGCGTTTGCCGCATACCGTGCAGCTGAAGGGCTTCTCGCCCGAGTGCCGTCTCACGTGAACTTTCAGGCTGCTCAGGTAGTTGAACACTTTGCCGCAAAAGAGACACTGGAAGTGCTTGCTCGGTCTGATGGGCTTGGCAGGGAGGAGAGACGGTTGTTTTCCGGTACCGCCGTGGATATTGCCCGTGTAGTCGACGTAGTCGGGGGCCGAGGGAGGGCCCGGGGCGTCCAGCAGCGTGCTCATTGCGGCGTCCTCAATCAGCTTGTCCATGATGTTGGGCTGCGAGCGCTGCGCCTGGTTGTCGGCCATTAACGGGAAGCTGTTCAGAACCTCCGAGTGAAGCTGGAGCTCGTTGACGGAGCGATGGAGCTCACCGTCCAGCGTCTCCACATCTGCACCGCACACAAAGTGTTATTACGCAATACTCAGGTTGGTAGTTCACTTACGAAAAAGTTGACCTTTTCTGCTATCAGTCAATCTCATCTGCTGCCCGAACGAATGATCGTCGTAAGCTTCCTCCTTGATGAAGATGAGGTCGGGTTCTGTGTCTATTATATCGAACACCTGCCAAAATGTGACCATGTGAATGCCTTGGGGGAAAAAAAAACACGACAGCCGCACAGATTTACTGTTACCGGCGCTCCCATGCTTGACATGGCAACGGGCTCGGCTGCTTCCTTCCTTTGAGCGGAGGCTCTTTTGTCTTCCCTCCACAGATCCATGCACCAATCTTTGCCAAAGACTCCGTCAATGGCAGGAGCGGCCATCTGCTGCTGCTGGTGGTCTGCAAATATCAGATGAAAGAGGACATAAAATCAAAAGCATCCGAATCTGCATAGGCATACTCAAAATTATTCTAAAAATACAATCTGGAGCCGATTTGGATTATTCTCACTGAATTTAAATAGATGTTTATTTTTAAACAATATACACATTCAAAAAAACTTTCTAACAAATTAAATTCTGGATCACATATGCATAAAAAGTCAGATTAATTGACTACATTTGAAACTTTCTTTGAAAAAAATGTGACATTTGTATGACATCATCAATGTGGCACTTCAGTTTTCCTGGGAAAACCCTTGGAATGTGCTCCATTTTTAAAGCCCCTCTCCCCCCTGAAGGCGACCCACCAGTTTTATGTACATCTTGACCTTCGGGATTCCTTCGGCCGAGGTTGTTGACGTGGCTCGGGTAGTAGTGAGCCTCCCGGGCGGCCCTCAACTGCAGCTCCAGGGAGTAGCATCTCTTCTTCAGGGCCTCGTTCTCGCTCTTGTGCAGGGAGATCTCGCCGAGTAGCACCGACGAGCACTCGTCCGCCAGGTTTCCGATCTCCATCAGGGCAGTCTTGGTGAGCTTCTCCAGGATGGCCGCGAGCTGCATCCGGAAGCTTCTGTTGGTGGTATCGCACATCATCTCAGAGCGGAATAAGTGCAAATAATTCGTCGGTTCGGCATGTATTTGACGAAACGAGCTCCGCGAGCGATGGACCAAGGCTAGCCGCTAGCAGCTGTGCCGCGGTGCATTGTGGGATGCGGACATGCCCTTTCCGAGCTGAACTTGAACGTAGCACATTATATGGACGATACATTTTATCCCATTAAAAACTATTAGCTATCATAATTTCAGCTATCAAAAACACAAATTCCAGTCTAAAATTAAAACTAATATTTTCTTAATTAATTATTTGATTATAATTATTTTAATAATTGGTATTAAAACGTTATTTTTTCTTCTACAATTGCAATCCAAATGTATTTGTTATAATGAAATAGATGCCACGTCACAGTCCAAAGTAATGACAAAAATTCATTTTAGTCAATTTATTTGATTGAGATTGATAGACAGACAGACGGACAAAACATGGTAGCTTGATTTATATAGCGCATTTGATACAGAAGGCAACTCGGTGTGCTTAACGCACAGCATTTGTATTTTCGACAAGCAGCGAAGCAAGTTACATAAGACCAGCCACAGTGTTGGATGCGGTTTTGTTCATTGTCGTCACGCTTTGGGTCAAGCCACCACTGCCGCAGAGTTGCATATCGGACTCAAGGTGCACCAAGAGATGCTTTTTCAAATTGCAGTTCTTTGTGAAGCCTTTGCCGCAGTGGACACACACAAAAGGCTTTTCCCCCGTGTGCGTGCGCTGGTGCATGTCCAGGGTGCACTTCTGGATGAAGCCCTTACCGCAAATAGGACAGCGGTACGGTTTCTCCCCGGTATGCGTGCGCTGGTGTGTGTACAAGTGCCCCTTCTGAGCGTAGCGCTTCCCGCACAATGTGCACCGGAAAGGCTTTTCTCCTGTGTGACTCCTCTGGTGGATCTCCAGCTGGCTGTAGCAGCGGAAGCTCTTACCGCACTGCAAACAGCCGAACCTCTTGGCGGTGGCAGTGCTCCTCAGGTGGTGCATCTTGGCGCTCTTGAGCGGGTTTTGAGGCGTGGCATTCCAAGGCATGCTTCTGTCGGCCTCGTGGCTCGCATGCGGTTGCGTCAGTGGGGGGTTCCACTGCACTTCCCTCCTTTCAGGGGTCGTGAGGCACGAGGGTGCGTTGAGACTCACGAAGCAGTCAAGGTACACGGGAAGATGGCGTTCCGAGACGGGTTTGTGGCGCTGGCTCACCTCTAGACTCTTATGGACGACTGTTGGCAGGATGCACATGACGTCAGGCTTAAAATGATAGCTTGATAGAAAATGATAGAAATACCTTCCTTCTAAATCTGGATCAGATCTGGATTCAATTTACAAAATCTGTAAACATGAATATAGCAAACTTAAATACAAGTGATTCCAAACTCACTGTTTTCATTTGTTCTTTCCTGTTCGACCTCTCTGATGTCCACCTCTGCTGGCTCCTCTTTTACCACCAGTTCAGTTGGTAACTGAAGTGTCTTATCGGGGGAGATGGTACAATCATTCCACGGCACAACACGGCACGGCAACCGTTGGAAAAACAAACCTCAGCTGGAGGAGGATGCTCATCTTGGACGGAAGTGCTCGTCTCAGGTGAGGAGCTGATGTTCTCCCATGCAAATTCACTAGAATGCAACAATTTGACAGACAATACAAGGTGCAGCCATGATGAAGCTTTCCTGTCATCTCCATGACGACACCAAGGGAGTGATGACAAGATGGAAGAAAAACAGGCCTACCTTTTGGAGGCAGGTCTTGCCCTTTCAGGGTCTAGCAGGACGCTTTCTAAGCCTTCCCTGGCGTCCTGCGGCCTGCCCCGCTGCGCCATGTGAAGCAAAGTCTCCATCAAATTCAGCTTCTCGGTGAGGGATGCAATTTCGTTACGGCCGCGGGTGATCTCGATTTTCAGCATCTTCGACTCAATCTCTACCAGTTTGCCGATTTCTGTCACGGTCGCTTTGCACAACGCGTCCATGATGGACACGAGCTGTGTCTGGAAACAGAAAGCCGTCATGTTGCTCGAATTAAAGATTTAAACACAAAAGGAGCCGCCCGCATGAGAACAACACAAGTCGTCGTGTCTTCTTCTTTTCCCATAAAGTTCATAAGATTACATTTAGACTGCAAGTACTGCTGTCCTCTAGCGGTCGTAAGAGATTTGCTTAGAATAAGCAACTTGTGTAAAATCGGAGTCGGAGTTATCGGAGTCAGCTTTATTGTCAATCCCTTCATGCCAAGACACAAAGAAATCGAAATTACGTTTCCTCCATCCCACGGTGACGAGACACAGTACACTAAGACATGTTAGGTCTGGGAAACGGAACGGAAACTTCATTTACCACAATGCACTGCGATGTAAACATAGAATGTGATTGGCTACTTAGATTCGTTCCAGGAAGTGATCAATTTTGATTTACTACCTTTGCCAAACATCCTCCACGTAGACATTTTCTACTCACTGTATATAATGTCACGTACGACAACTTTTTCTGAAAGTTTTAATTAGTTGTCTTTTTAAACACTTTACCGGTTATGTTTAATATTTCATCTCGCCCTAAATAGAGACACCATTAACCACAATGCACCGCGGTATTAACCTGACACGTGATTGGCTAGAAATTTGTTCCAGGAAGGGATTTACATTTGCCGACTGAAATTGTTCCTCGTTCACTTTGTCGTTCATTCATCGGTACGTACTGTTTAAACGCTAGAAACTGTAATTCCATTCATTTGGAAGTGTTTTTTTAAAGGGGTTTTGCTTTTGGTTATGTGAATTACATTGCTTAGCGCGTGTGAACTGTTCTGCAGAGTGGAAAAAAACAAGAAGGAAATAAAAAGGGAAAAAAAAATACTCAATTTCAGGTCTAGCTACAATGAAGTTTCATCATGATGACTTGTTTGCTCACACAAACCATTGCACCATCTTCCCCCCACACAGACGTCATGGCCGGCAGGAGAGTGGTGGTGTTCCCCACATCAGCAGAACTTGGCCCGGCGCTGGCCCATCTGGTGACATCTCGGGCGCAGCAGGCAGTTAGTTCCCGAGGCAGGTTCACCTTGGGCCTCTCTGGAGGGAGCCTGGTGACCATGCTCAGCAAAGAGCTCCTCGCTCTGCCAGGCTTGGACTGCAGCAAGTGGGTTGTGGGGTTCTGTGATGAGAGAGTCGTACCATTTGACAGCCCTGACAGCACCTATGGACTCTACAAGGTAATACACACATTTGGGTGATTGTATCCACAACTAAAATAGGCCTTTCTTTGTCCTTAGACCCATTTCTTTTCAAAGATTAACATCCCCGAGGACTCCGTTTTGGCTATTGACTTCTCACTCCCTGTGAAGGAGTGCGCTGAGGATTACTCTTGCAAACTGAGAAAGGTTCTTTTTTAAAAAATGTGTGATTTGACTTGTTGGATGAAATTCACATTTTGCTGTGTTGCTTAACATGTGCAGGCTTTCCCCGATGGCAACGTCCCAGTTTTTGACCTGCTCCTGCTGGGCATGGGGCCTGATGGACACACATGCTCCCTCTTCCCTGAACACCCTCTTTTAGAGGTGAGAGCTGCACTTAATTCAGATGACCAAATAACTAATTCTACTCGTACCTTGTGAGCAGGAGAGTCAGAAGATCGTGGCTCCCATCAGCGACTCTCCCAAACCACCACCAGAGCGTGTGACCATGACGTTTCCGGTGGTCAACGCCGCCCGCTGCGCCGCTTTTGTGTCCACTGGGGGCAGCAAAGCGCCTGTTTTGAAGGTTAAAAAAAATGTTATTTTGAATTTGAGCGTTTGATCGACAGTGGCTCATGCGAGGGCATGACAGTGTCATTATACTGATTGTTTCCTCGCAGGAGGTTCTGGAGGGACGAGAGGGTCCACCTTTCCCGGCAGCCCGCGTCCTCCCGACTAACGGGGAGCTGTTTTGGCTCATCGACGAGCCCGCTGCCGCTGCTTTAACGATTAAGCTGGAGCGGCTCGGTTCTGGGGCCAAACTTTAGAGCTTTCCAATGGAGGAGAGAAGAAGCTGTGTGTCCATTGCACTTATTCAAAGTTTGTGTTTTCTGTGTCCAGAGGCTTTGGGAAGTTTACTCTCTTAGATTTACATTTGTAAAATGGGAAAATTAAACTAGGTAAAATACATTTTTGTGAGTGTTTTAAGACAATGTAAAGTATGTAGATATTAATTTGTGGATTTGGTCAAAACAGTGCTTGTAATATAGCTGTCACGTGTTTTAGCACAGATAGCTAAGCGCGATATAATAAATCATATTTTTCAGTCACAGCGTCACGACCGCGGTGTAATTCTCTCCGCCAGAGCCCATCCCCTTTAACATAACACCGTCCTCCCCTTTAAATCCTAACTTTGCAGCGCTCCGCTACAACAGTACAGTATCCTTTTCCCCCTCTTATGATAAGAATGCATCCAATCTCCGCATAGCACCTTGTGTGCATCCCCGTCACCGCTCGCATATATTTATTAAGACCCCCCACCCCGATCCCACCCGAGGAATCATCATGACGTACGGCGTCGCTTTGGCTCTGCTGTCCCTGTTGTCCGGCTTCTGCACGCCCTCCCTGGGCTACTTCGCCGAGGAGCGCTGGAGCCCCGAGTCCCCCCTTCTGGCTCCTAGGGTCGTCCTTGCCCTCATCTGCCGCAACTCTGAGCACTCCCTGGCTTACGTGCTTGGAGCCGTGGAACATCTCAACTACCCCAAAGAGCGCATCGCTGTGTGGTGAGTGAGAGCGTTTGCATTTCAGTTTCATTCACATTTTTTTTTTTTTTTTTTACGTGCATGAACTGATGGCTGATGTGTGTTTGCAAGAAGCTGTGAAAAAATGATGTTGTGCTGCACGTGTGTATGTAGTAGGCATGTTATCCATTGATCTGTATACGTGGAGGGGAGGTGGGCGGGGTTTAGGGGTTTGGGTCCATTGCTGGACAGTCATCTCCTGTCATCACTGGAGTAGGGAAAGCACGCTAACTTCACGGGGATTGTTTTTAAACGGTTTGTTGGGTATGTTTTTTTGTCACCTGCATGCACTCATGGCAGACAATGAGGCCCTCTAAAGCAGGGAGGTTTTTTTATTTTCCTCGCCTCATCTTCAACTTTGTGTCATGTTTTTTGAAACAAATCTTTGAATTCACTTCACAAGGTCTCTAAACATTAACTCACATCCAGTTTTAAATTAACACTCAGCGCCTTAAGTAAAAGTTGCGGTGCAAGCTTCTGTGTTTCTCTGCCATGAGTTTTAACAACATGCCGCAACAGCCCACCCGCGCCTTAACCCCGAGGAGGTATGCTTGTCACACACCAACTTCCCCTTTATGTGGTGCCTTTCGTGTGGGCCGAGCAGTTAATTGCCCCCCTCTCATTTTGGTGTTTGTCCAAAACGGGTCAGAAGTGATGAAAGTTTTATACATGCAGCTGTCTTGTGTTGTAAACAACATGTACATGTGGAAGATTTTTTTGGATGTAACCAAGCCATCAGAAATGGATTCTGTGTCTACATTTGACATAAGGCAAAAAAAAAATAAAGCTACTTGTGAATGTAGCCCCAACAAGCTTTGGACAAACATTTATTGGAGCAGAGATGTTTGAGGACTTGTAGACGAGTGATGGGAGCAGGGAGCTGCTGCAGTGTTCTCACACAGTCGTGAGAAATGTGTCCCATTCCCGACTGTCTGGATGTCGTCCATTCCAGAGGGGGGGAAAAAAAAAAGACTAAAGCTGCTGCTGATGGTTGTCTGGCAACACAACACGAAGCTGTTGTGTATGTTAGAGCTGCGCTTTTTAATGCTGTGAAATGCAAACAAAAGCCACCAGTCAATAACAGCTGAGATTTTGCCGCTGGTCAGACCACAGGATGGATCTTTTATTGATTCAAAGAAAGCTCTGACTTTTATTTTAGGAAGGAGGAAGACATGGAGCAAAGAGAAACTAATATTTCGTTTTATATTATTTAATTGGGCCGTTACTTGTAAATAAGTCTGCCAAGATAGCACTAAACCCAGGGCATATGCAGGGGTTCAAGGATGGACCCTTGAGGGACCCCTTCACGTGTCTACTGGCATACACATGAATGTCTAAAAGTTCACTTTAAGGGCAAGGGTCAGGAAGTTCACACATTTGCATGTTGCAAATGAAAGGGTAATCATCAAATATGTGTTTGGTAAGAGCTATCATTCACTCATGCTGGCATGCATCCAGACAGCGAGGAAGTAACCGCTATTTGTGTGAATGCTGCAAGCCAAATGTTTGCTCTAATGCTATCATGCATAAACACGTTTTTGTTAATGTTAACGATCGGAAAAAAACTGAAAGCCGCCAGCAAGTAAATTAAAAACGCTGAGTAGCATTGAAGTAGCAAAATCCACAGCGTTTTTCATATAATAGTAGGCGGCTGTGTAAATAAAAAAGACAAACATTTACAAATGCCAAAAAGCAGCTACTTAAAAAAAAAATTGTCATTTGACATTCCGACTGGCCTTTTCTTTGTAATTAATTTTTGAGAACGACCAAAATCCGGCACCCTCTTGCTGCACCGTTACTTAACAGCATACCGAAGCGCATTTGCACACAGCCTCGTTGGCGCAGTAGGCAGCGCGTCAGTCTCATAATCTGAAGGTCGTGAGTTCGAGCCTCACACGGGGCAAAGTTTTTTTTCCCTCTCTCTCTCCCATTTGTGCGGGGGTCTTCGTTTAATATTTACCAAAGCGGCTCAGCTATTTTAAGTGACTGGCCAGTACTGTATGAACAAAATTGCTTTGATTTAAACAGTTTTTACTAATGCGACTCCATGTTGTGCTTTTAGCTTTATATGGTTGACACTTGCTCTCATTCCTGCAGCTGCACACAATGTGATGCCCTTACATAACTGGAGGTGTCATATTTTTTTGCTTTTGTAACCGCGGTACATTATAGCCCCTCTACACGTTGTTGACTGTTTTGACAGGGTGGCGACCGATCACAACGAGGACAACACCACGGCCATCCTGCGCGACTGGCTCGTGAAGGTGCAGAGTCTTTACCATTATGTGGAATGGAGGCCAAAGGAGGAGCCCAGGTTGGTTGACTGCATAAGTGCTTGCTGATGTTTTTCGGACAATTCAAAGACGTGGATGTCTGTTGCAGTCGATATGAGGGCGAAGAAAGTCCCAAGGAGTGGCCGGACTCTCGTTACGACCACGTCATGAAGCTGCGGCAAGTCGCACTGGAGTCGGCACGGGAGATGTGGGCCGACTATTTCATGGTAGGTCGACTACCGTATTTTCCGGACTATAAGGCGCACTGGACTATAAGGCGCACCCTTAATGCATCATGTCAGATTTTTAATCCAAATCAAATCATTCTCCATTTTATCTTTTTGATTTCAACTTCAGATGCAACAAATTACTTTATAATCATAAAATAATGATCCATAGTCTTTTTGATTCATGACTCATAGTCTTCAGCGGGCCACTTATGATTGATTTCATGACACAATGCTTCGGGCCAGTTTAAATTTAGGAATTTGGTCCATGTGTAAGGCACACCGGACTATAAGGCGCACTGTCGGCTTTTGAGAAAATTTTAGGTTTCTAGGTGCGCCTTATAGTCCGGAAAATACGGTAAGTAAGGGCGCTAGGCCCAAAATCGATACAATTAGTGTAGTATGACAGTTTCTTGGCACCTTCCATAATAGAAAGAAATACAACAACTTTTTAAAGGTCACAGCATTCTTAGTCATGCACAGGCATTTCATTGCTCGGAAAACACACAGAAAATGTTTTTTTGCTAGTTTTGATTAACTATAATAGCCTTGCCATGTGCATTAAAAATAAACACAAATCTGCAATCTGTGGCCAAATCTGGCACAGTTTGAATTTCCAAGTGAAAAAAAAAAATCCCATGTACAGCTAAAAGATTCCGGCTTCCACGCTGGTGTATCTTTGTTGTCCGATAATAGTCAACGGATAAGTACAGTGATTTTTTTTGGCACTGGAAATCATATTGGAATTGGACCCTGTCATATTTGTCTGCCCTTTCTGTGGTTCTTCTGCGCCGTCTTCTCGCGGTGGCACTCCGATGAACCTCTGTGCATGTTTCTATTTGTACTCCCCAAGCCTCGCCCACTCGCTGCAGCTTCTGCTCAGGGTGTAATTTAGCCGCATGTAACATCCAGGTTTGTTGCGCTATGAATGTTCTTCAGACTTTCTTAAGAGTTTATTCAACGTCACTTTGGTCGTAATGTAACAAAGATCTTCATACTATTTATTTTCACGTAGTTGATGGACTGCGACAACTTGCTCACCAACCCGAACGTGCTCTGGAGTCTCATGAGTGAGAATAAGACGGTCATCGCCCCCATGTTGGATTCCCGTGCGGCCTATTCCAACTTTTGGTGCGGAATGTCCAGCCAGGTATGGACGACGATAACGACGATGATGACCGTCGACTGATACCTGTTTTGTTTGTTCAGGGCTACTACAAGCGCACTCCGGCATACATGCCCATAAGGAAGCGGGTGCGAAAGGGCTGCTTTGCGGTGCCGATGGTGCACTCCACCTTCCTGATCGATCTTCGAAAGGAGGCGTCCAGGCAGCTGGCTTTCCATCCGCCGCACCCGGAGTACAACTGGGCCTTCGATGACATCATCGTTTTTGCATACTCGGCTCGGATGGCAGGTGGGAGTCCACAAAATGTTGATTGACGTTCTTTCTCTAAGTCTATTTTTGAGTCTTTAAATGTTGATGGAGGTTATAAATAGCTCACAGTTGAAGTCTGACGTGAAAGATGGAAAATGTCGGGTTCTTTTAAAATAATAGCACATCAAAACGGTCTTGCGGCACACGTAAAGTTCGAGGTTACAGCACCACATGTTGTGACATTTTAAGTGGATGTTGTTTTTCTATAAAACACTCAAAGATTTTTTTTCAAACCCACAAAAGGAATCTACGTTTAATCTCCTTAGAGTGCCTTTCTAGTTTGCTTTCTTTGTTTTACGCTAACTATGTCATCCTCTGGCTCGGACAGACGTGCAGATGTTCGTGTCCAACCGAGAGACGTACGGCTACCTCCCCGTGCCGCTGCGTGGCCACAATACTTTGCAAGACGAGGCCGAGAGCTTCATGCATTGCCTGATGGAGGTTGAAGGTGAGGAGTGGAAGTGCTAACTCGGCTAAACTGTCAAACTAACGCGAGAATTGTCTGTCATCGCAGTGCGACATCCCCCGGTGTTGCCGTCCGAATTTATTCCCGCTCCCCTGAAACAACCCGACAAAATGGACTTCGATGAGGTAATCAAGGAAGCTTCCTTGCACAAAACAGTAGTACCTACCTACACCAAAGAGAATTACAAAACTTTGCTAGCTTAATGCTAACACACAATGCAAAACACCATAGACAGGCTAATAAAACTAGCATTGATGAAATTTGTCAGTCAAGGAATTATTGTACCTGCTGCTCATGCATCCAGGTCTTCATGATCAACCTCCGAAGGCGGACCGACCGCCGGGAACGCATGCTGAGAGCTCTTTACCAGCAGGAGATTGACTGCAAGGTCACGGAGGCTGTCGATGGAAAGTGAGTCATGATCTTATACCGTCAATCCTGTCCTCGAGGACCACCATCCTGCAACTTTCCTGTTCCCCTCGTCTGCTTGAAGGGCTTTGAACACCAGTGACGTTGAAAATATGGGCATCCGCATGCTCCCCGGCTACAGCGACCCTTATCACGGCCGCCCGCTGACCAAAGGAGAGCTGGGATGCTTCCTTTCGCACTATAACATCTGGAAGGAGGTCAGCAAATCATGATGGAGTAAAGCAAATTGAAAATTAATATATCAAATGTATAGAAACTGTTGTGTTCAGATTGTCAAGCGCGGCCTACTCACCTCTTTGGTGATCGAAGATGACCTGCGCTTCGAGATCTTCTTCAAGCGGCGTCTCATGTACCTGATGGACGACATCGAGGAAGAAGGACTCGACTGGGATCTCATGTGAGCGTTCTTAAGCCCCGCCTCCTCCAGCTCCAGACTTTGAATCCCAATTGTACTTTGCAGCTACATCGGCCGCAAGCGAATGCAGGTGGACCACTCGGAGAAGGCGGTGCCTAATGTCCACAACCTGGTGGAAGCCGACTATTCCTATTGGACGCTGGGTTACATGATCACCTTGCAAGGAGCGGAGAAGCTGTTAAGAGCCGAGCCGTTGAAGAGGGTGCTGCCCGTGGATGAGTTTCTGCCCATTATGTACAACAAACATCCAGT
This sequence comes from Syngnathus typhle, assembly GCF_033458585.1. NCBI lineage: Eukaryota > Metazoa > Chordata > Actinopteri > Syngnathiformes > Syngnathidae > Syngnathus > Syngnathus typhle. The sequence continues at coordinate 6,386,708 of NC_083754.1, forward strand.
GTAAGCGTTCCGACGTGATCCCATTCTGGATTTGTAGGTTTGTTTAAATTTGACCCCCCCCCCCGGCCCCTACCAGGTCCGAATACATGGAGCAGTTCGAGACGCGTGACCTGAAAGCCTTCTCGGCGGAGCCCCTTTTGGTTTACCCCACCCACTACACGGGAGACTCGGGCTACATCAGCGACACAGAGACGTCCACCGTGTGGGACAACGACAAGGTCCGCACGGACTGGGACCGAGGACGCTCTGGCAAAACTCACCAACAGGGCAAGCTCAGCACCGAAGCCCAGAACTCGGACGTGCTGCAGTCGCCGTTGGACAGCACGGCGCGGGACGAGCTGTGAGCGGAACTCTATCCAAACAACAGTACTTTTTTTTTTTTTTTTGTAATTTTACACTACATTGCATTACAGCGGGAGGATGTAAAAAAAAAAGTTTTTGAAAGTGTTCCGATGGAAACGACACTAGACTTGCCACACGGGTTGGCATTTGCAGTACCCAACGTGCGTCTGTCATACAGAAAAGAAGCTCTCCATCTCTTTCTTGGTCCGAAGGTGACGTTACACTGTGAATTGGAATTTCAGTCAAGTAAAAGGGTGGATGCAACTTCTTGTCTTCTTCTTCTTCGGAATATTTCTTTCTTTTTTGTTTGTTTGTGTATCTCGACACGCTTTCAAGAAAACATGCCCTCTCTGCTGCCACCTATGTAATTTCCTCGTCGCCACATCATCTCAGGCGGGCGGCTGTCGACGAGACAAACGGCCCGACAGCAAAGCGTTTACAGATGCACATCAAACGTGCACACACACACACACACGGCAATCTCATGTATCTCATGATTAAACATCTGCGCTAGCTTGATTGAAGGCTCTTTAAATAAGACGGGATGGAACATTTTGTTTCCTCGGGTTTAACGCTTTTTAGGTCTCAGATGCAAGCTCCGCTCTTTGGTGACTTTCAACAAGTCGGACGTCATGACAAGATGAAAAAAATTGTTTTGGCTAGCACCATAACTCGATCCAAACGTGCACTTTATGTCTGTCTGTCGAGGCGCACGTTTGTAATTATCCGCAGTGGCGAGTCAATGCTGAGCCATCCGTCTGACATTTGCTAAGTTCATTTATTAAAAGTCACACAAAACTTCGTTGGTGGCCCAAGTGGCCACAATGACCAAGTACTTTTCTTTTTCTTTTTAGGGGGGGTTGACCAAGCGTAATATATTTCTTTCTTGTTTCGAATAAGCTGAGTAAAAAAAAGCAAAAAAAACAATTACCGTTTTTTTCCGTGTACAATGCGCCCCCATGTATAATACGCACCCTAAAAATGGCATGTTGATGCTGGAAAATAGCCTGTACCCATGTATAATACGCACCCAGATTTTGACTCCTACTTAAGTCCATGAACGTAAAATTATTTCAGAAAAAAGATCATCTTTGGGAACAACCGGATGTTATTCTGCCGGTCAGTATCACTGCGCATGCGCTAGCATACTCAATAGCGAAGAAATGTTTCGGATTTGTGTAGGGTACATTGTGACAGCAAACGAGCAGGTGATCTAGCAAGCGTCTGATACGAGAGCATTGTGTTCGTATGGAGTGTGTTTGAAGTGAACAGCAGAGAAGAAAGCACATCTGTAATGGCGGCCTCCGTATCATATCCGGATTTTAAAAAAAAAAAATCTTTTTTGTTTTTTTTGTACCCATGTATAATGCGCACCCCAGATTTTAGGACAATAAATTAGTTAAATTTTGCGCATTATACATGGAAAAAAACGGTAATTAACGTGTATGTTGAACGTTTCACTAGCACAGCGATAAAAGTAAAAGTTGAATTTGCATACTAACTGATGTTTGGTATCTTCTCATCTCCAGCACAAGCGCTGAGCGTAGGCGCAGCCTCTAGCCGCACTTCCTCTTCCTATTACAGCAACAGGCCGAGCTCGCAAGCAGATGAAGATGCAGACGGCGGCCGTCTCCAAGTGGCGTGCCAGCGATCGCTTTTGGGAAGACTTTCCACCCCGTGTGGCGTGATCATGTGACCTGTGCGCGGCCGGCGTTGAGGCTTGAGGTCAACCTGCTGCAGGTGGACAAGATGGAGCAGGAGCAGGAGCCGGGTCAGGAATCTTCTCAGGTTACAGGTGAGCAGAAATTGAAGTGTTTAAAATGAAGTTGGCGAAGGATTTGACGCCGCCTGGAATTATCGACTGATTTTGTTGTCTTCTTTGTGCTGAACTACTCAACATCCTCTTTGTCGGAGCTGGACCGACTTCCTGAAAATCATTTTTGGCTATGCTGTCCGGAGTGATCAAAATGGCGATAATTAATATAAAGTATAAATGGTGGCTTTGCTTATTAGGCCCATTCTGTTTTTGTTTTAGCAAGTTTTGGCCTCCTTTTTTTTTTCAGCCCACAACTAACAGCTAGCGAGTGATTGCGCAATCTGAGGTGAACTTTTTTTTTTTTTTAAGTGCTGCATTGTGAATGCAGAACTGTGTCAAGCGGCAAACAGGATGCGGTTGGCCAACGAGGAGACGCGTGTCAAGTTTGACGCTCCAGATTCATGTTCAAATTAGCCAATAAAATTTAAGTAACGACATGCTTTTTTTTTTTGGGTTCCTTTTACGATACATGTGAAGCTTCTGATTTATGAGCTCTTGGTTTTATAGCTTTTTTTTTTTATTTCCCTGCAATAAAATTGTGGTTTGATCTGATTGAGCACATTTCTGCTATTTAAAAGGAAGTCACACGTGCAGAATGCGTCACACCTAACAGAAGATGAAAAACATAACTAGTCCGACCCCATCTTCTTTTTTTTTTGGGGTGGGGTTGCTTAACTTTTAAATATTTTATTTCAGATGTCATCAAAGCGCCCCAGAAAGGTGAGACCAAGCGCTACAGCGAGATCTTCAGAGACTTTGACAACCTCGAGTTATCATTTATCACCATGTAAGTGCAGTATATACTCTACATACCGTGGTTATAAAAAGTCTACACACCCTTAGCTTGTGATTAAGAACTGTTCATTAAACCATCAGAATTGCTGCTTCAAATATTTTATTACTTTATTGATACTTCTACTACATATATGTGCGTTTTAAATCTTTTCAGTGACACGGACGATTTGGTGTCCGACACAATCGAGTGCAACACTGGCGAGGAAGCGGATCTCGCAGAAAACACTGAACCAGCTGTAAGTGCTCCAATATTTTTAATTTTGTTTCAAGATTTTTTTCGCGGTGCTGCTGTTGATTGTGGAAAAATAATGTTTTTTTTATCATGATTTTTTTTTAATACTTTTTGTGGAAGAAGATCTACATTTTTTTTTCTCCATTGTATTTCACTGAGCATCAATTATAAATAGATTTTCGCTATTTACGAACCGCCGCAAATAGCAGATTACATGCAGTCATGTTTTTTTTTTTTTTATAGGAACGCTGTGTTACCATCGAAGGTGATGGAAACTCAGGTAAGGCTCCTTTATTAGTTCTTAACTTCCTCTTCTTGTTCATCATTCATAAAAAAATCTTCTCCTATCCCTTATTCCCGTTGCTTGTTTCCATACAATATCTTGCCTCGAATTGTAATTGCCGCGCCGTAACGAGATTAGGATACAGATTAAGCAGCAGGCAGCTGCCCTCTTTTACCCGGCGAGGCATTAACGCCTGCAAGTCTACAAACACAAATGAAGCCCAGAAAAGCGACGACTAAACTTAGCATTTTTCGCAGCGGGAGACGAGCAGATCTAACGGGAGTGTGGAAAAACCGCAATTGGAAGGTGGCGAGCGCATGACAACATTTATCTCCAAACCGCGACTCACTGCCGGGTTTCTTTTTGTGGTCGGCTTGCGGCTCCTTTTTTGCATTTGTCTGCACCCCAGACAGTACTTCATTCTTGAGTGTGTTGTATTAATTCGAGTGTGCCCAGAGAAAAAGATCCCTGGCAGCCTTTTATGTGTTCCCTGCTCCCATTGGCCGGGATGAATTACCCATCAGGCCTTTTAGCACTCTGTTCAAAGTGTTACTGGGCAGGTGGCCAACCTAGAAAGCTCATCAGTCTGCAATCCGAGTTGGCGCAAACTAATCCTCCAGCGCTCGGAACCGTTAGGACGCAGCACAATCTACTTGGATATTGATTTCTAAATGCGACGAAGGCTGAGTAAGCATTTTTTGGAGAGGAGATGTGCGATTGTCCTCCGCATTGTGTGAGTTGCTTAGGAAGAACCACAAGGAGGAGGAGGGAGGGAGGGGGGGCTGTATCAACACCCACTCAGCCTATTTTCCAAAACACTCCCTCGATCATTTGTGTCTTCTGCCTTATGCAAAGTACTTTTGTGGGACCACTACGTGAACATCTTCTGGAAACTATGACTCGTTTCTCTGAGTGGAGGTCCTGCAAGCTTCTGAGTGGGCTTCACTGATACAGATTTAGGTTTTTTTTGCTGCCGCGATGCTGATGTACTCCTTCTCAGCCCACGAGGCCGACCTGGCGCTGTGCCGCTGCGAGGACGGCGTGGAGACGGCCCTACAATACGCCAAGATGTGGTGCCGCTACGCCAAGGACCTCCTGGCATGGATGGAGAAGAAGCTCAGCTTGGGTGAGTGCACGGCGGCTGATTATTGCATTGCTAGTTAGCTATCTAGATCTATTGACGAATATTTATCCATCAATCTATTAATAAACTTAATATAGAGAGAAGTTTGGTTCCAGCTTTTGTGTGAGATTTTTATTGTTTTTGTCAAATTCAAATGATGACTAGATGCTCCACAGGCAGAAAGGATTAGCAAGGGAGGATTAGCAGACTGGAGCAAGGTTGTGAGAGGCGACAGGGACAAAGTATGCAGTGGCTCACTTCATATCAACAAAGAGAGAAAATTAGGGTCAAACAAAAGCAGAAAAAAACATTTCAAATGCAACTTGAGGTGATTTTTGCGATGTCACACTTTTTTTTTTATCCTTGACAGAACAAGAATTTGCCAAAAATGTCACAAAGACATCGGAAGCCGCCAAAGCCAGTTTGGCAGCACAGGTAGACAAAAATGATTCGGAACATTTTCCTTCTTCCCGTGCTAATCGAAAGTCGTTGTCACGTAGGAAACGATGCCGCTGCAGTACATCTACGCCATGGCTCTCGAGCAAGACCTGAAGAACAGTTTGAACTCTCGCAGGACTTGGGACCTCATACACAGCCGCTGTTACCAGGTAAGGCAGAGTTGCGCTCCTCCGTGTTGTTTCGGGAAGGTCAAGTTGTTAATCCACTCTCGCCTGTCTCGAAGGCCTTGGCTGCCAAGAGGAATGAGATTGATAAGTGGCGGCGGGAATTCAAGGAGCAGTGGGTGAAGGAGCAGAGGAAGATGGTGAGCAAATTAGGACAATGGCCCGGTTTAGCAACATCCCAAGAATGCGTCACGGCATTGTGATTTGATGATGACCCTGATTAGGTCAGCATTTTTTTTAGCCTGTAATCTTTTCTACGTGTTTCCCCAGAACGAAGCGGTGACGGCTCTGAAAAAGTCTCGGCAGCAATATTACCAGCGCTGTGAAGAACTTCAGAAGGCCAAAGCCATCACGGCTAAAACCGTGGACGAACCGGGCGGCATCAAAAATATGGATAAGAGGAAAAAGTCCAAGGATGAAGCCCAGACGAAGGCAAGAACGGTCCTCCGGAAAAGTCCCTCCTGAGACTCCAATCTTAACAAAACCGAATGTTCTCAAGGTGATGGAGTCCGAGCTCCTCTACAGACAATGCGTGCTGGATGCCCAGATCCACCAGGATGAGCTGGTCAAGGTCAAAGAGAGAATCATCTCCCACACCCGCAAGCTCATCTGTCAGGGGGACACGGTGCTCAAGCAGGTGGGTGCTAGCGTCTCCGCGCAAACCCGTCCTCACGCTAACGCGTTCCTCCGCCAGGTCACCGTCAACATGTTCTACTACCAGCGGCAGCAGACCGAGCCGATTCCTCTGGCCTATCAGAATTTGGAGCTAACGTGCCGCTCGCTGGAGCCCGGCGAGCCCTACTTGATGTACGTACGCGGAACGCGACGCCAGGAGACACCTCTGCAGATCTTCTCTTTTCAGGAACATCAGGGAAAACGGTAAGGAACAACCTGTCTGTTTTTATATCGTAGAACTGATCAAAAATGGAGGCTCCTTTCGTGATGTGGTTTTAGGAACAAACGGAAAACCAGCAACCCACCTAGCTCCCTTCAGGATTCGTCGCCGCTTACGGAGGAGAGTCCGTACAGACAACCCGGCGATTCCAGTAGGCCGCCATTTTGTCAAAAAAAACCTCGCCTCAATTTGATTGGGGAGTAATCAATGCATCTCCTGCTCGTTAGGGAGATTCGGCTTCAGCGACAGCGAGAGCGTCGGCGGCAGTTTGGAGTCTCTATCCAGCCCCGGTAATCTCAAGTCTTTTCGGTTCTTCTCGGCAATCTCCGAAACTGAAGCGTTGTCTTTCCTGATGGCAGCTCACAGGAGGGTTCATAGAACTTACAACTTGGAGGACACGGATGATCGCGACGTGGCGTCTGAATCTGGTTTGTGATCTCTCCTTGGTGTCCATAAAAACAAAATGTAGATTATCTCAATATTGCGTCCATCCTTAATTTTCCCCAGAGTGCCTCGACGGCCAGCAGGTCAAAGTTCGCACGCCATCCCGGGCGGCGCTAACTCACCGACTTAAGAAGTTGAAGAGCAAGATGGTGAAATGCAAACAGTGTGACAACTATATTTACGTCAACGGCGTGGAATGCGAAGAGGTGGGCGTCCCTTTAACGCAATCCTTCAACGGAGAACGGCGCCATTTTTATTCCCGTTCTGCCTCCATCAGTGTGGGTTGGGTTTGCACCGGAAGTGCCTGGAGGTGTGTCAGATGGAGTGCGACAACCACAAGGGGTCGCTGTTTGGCGTTCCCCTGTCCTTGCTGCTGCGGGACACGCCGGACGATGTCCCTTTTGTGGTGCGACGTTGCACAGCCGAGATCGAGAGTCGTGCTCTCTCCTTGCAGGTATTTCGGAAAATAATCCCAAACTCTTTCTTTATTTTTATTAAAAGATCTCAGATACTTTTAAGTTAAAATACAGGAATGGAAATCTTCATCGCTTCGCATCCAGACTGCCAGTGAATGACGCTAGCTTAAACATTTAACGACTAGTGACAAATTAGCATCTTTTAGCATCATTTGTTTTTTTTTTGTCCCACCGAGGGCGTGTATCGGGTGAGCGGGTCCAAGCCTCGCGTCCAGAAGCTGTGCCAGGCCTTGGAGGAGCTCAAAGAGGACGTGGACCTCTCGGAGGTGTCTCCACATGACATCACCTCCATGCTGAAGCACTTCTTCAAGGAGGTACGTAGGACAACTTGTATTTTTTTTTCCCCCTCTTTATTTTAATTTTATTGCCGATCAGCTTCCGGAACCCCTGCTGACCTTTGAACTCTACAACGAGTTCATCGCGTCCGGCAGGAGCATCCAGCGTGTTGGCGATTGGGAAACGACGCAAGATGCTAACAAGTTGATGGACCTCGTTGGAAATCTGCAGCAGCTCCTGCGGAAACTCCCCGTCTGCCGTTACAACACTTTGCAGCACCTTATACGCCATCTTCACAAGTAAGTTCAACTCGACAGGGTACAGAATTTTGAAGCTTCATGCAGCTTCAATTTATCTCCCACACTTGCCTGCAGGGTTTCCAGAAACAACGAGAACAAAATGTCTTCCAACAACTTGGGGATCGTCTTCGGTCCGACTCTCTTGCGCCCCCCGGTGTGCATAGAGCAGCCCGCGGTGGCCCTGCAGGAAAACACCTACCAGGCTTCACTGGTGGACTTCCTCATCTCGCACCACGACAAGATCTTCGTCCTCCGGCAGAGAGCCAGGACGGCCACTCCTCCTCCGGCCCCAATCGGTCCGCTTCCGGAGACCCCTTCCAGGCGCACCTGTCCTCTGGATGAGGACTTGGACACCAGACCAGAACAAGGAACATCTTCCAGAGAGCGGCCTTACTCACTAGAAGTAAGTTATTTGATCAAGATGACCTCACAGGACTGCTTTGCTTGCATGGTGTTGCTTTTTCTTCTTCACCTCTTTTGCTTCCCACTTGTTTCAATTTCACGTTCTCTGAGAAGCTGAAATGTAGATGCTAGTATTTGGACACCGCCCCAATACTGTTGCAAGTTGAAAACAATTCAAAAGCTAAATTAATAATTAAATGCAGGATTAAAGAGTCACTTTTGATGTGACCACTGCGTCCCAATAGTTTTGTCCGCGTCCTGTCTTACCGAGTTAGGCGACTAGAATCAAACGCCCTTCAACTTATGTCGTTCCAACAGAGCGAAAAAATGAAGAGAGAGTCGAGCGAGGGTTATATATCTGACAAGTCTTCATCCAATGAGGCAGTGGACCAGCTCAGCCCCGAAGCCAATAACAGAGCAGGTAGGCGAGACTAGAGCTGTAGAACAGAGATGGCAAATTAGTCAGCTTGTAGAAATAATAATTATTATTCTGTGATCCATTTTTAAGGTTAAGTGTTTTGGTCCTGCTGGCTGATTTTTTAGTTCCTTGTTTTTTCTCATTTTGGGACCTTTCTGCGGTTATGTAAGAATCACTTCCTTCGCCTCGCTTTCTCTTTGAGTTTGTTCGACTGTTTGTTTTCAGTTCTTCTTTGGAGCTCTGTTACATTTAAAAATCTTTATTTAAAAAAACAACATGGTTTTTTCCTCCTCCTGGTGTCCCAGTCTTGGCTATGAGCGGAGCCCCGAGCAAGACTCATCAAGACCCGATGCGGGATTTTGTCTTGGACAAGCCGCAGTACCGCTTCACCAGGCAGCCCGTCAAGTACCACCGCCATAATAACCCGAGAGGCCGAGGCGCCGGGCAGAACCGCGACCTCAGACGGCCCGCGCCGCCTTCCGTCGATGCTCCGGGAAGCCCAGACAGCAGTCGCAGCTCCTCCCCGGAGCGAGCCGCAAACGGACGTTCCCAGAGTTTGGACCGGGTCGCCCGTGCTGCTGAGGACGTTCCTCCTCTGAGCCCGCGGGATGTGGTGCAATACATGCTCGGACTGGAGCCGGCGGGTGACCTCGGCGTGAGCTGCGCCCCGATTGGTGCACAGAGGAAGGCATTGTGTCACTCTCCGAGGGCAATTCCCACGGAGCATCACTTCACCTCGCCCTCGCAGAAGATTCTGTCCGGTCTGAAGCTGAGGCGCAGCCAATCAGGCAAGGAGGAACAACTTTTTGTGTGAGCACCACCATCTTGCTACTTTCACAATGTCTTCTCACTGGGGTGCTTCTGCTTTTGTAGCCTTCACACTAGTCTAGTTTGTACCTTGAGAGACAGAAATGGACTCAAACAAAGCATATACATAATAACGACAAATAAAAAAAAAAAATCAACATGGGATTTCTTGAGAATATTTCCCTGAGTGATTATCCTGTGGTGTGTTAGGTGGGTTTCCCTCCTTCTAGTCAACAAAGGTTGTATTTTGGGGGACTTTAGTGCAAAAAAAACCTCGTGGGTTTATTTTTGCACGTTTTCTGTTTGAACACATGAGGGCGCTGTTGTCCCACTGCAGTCGCTTCCAAAGTAAAATAACAAATTTTAAATTGTTTACTATGAATGGCAGTTGTTGGGAGTTGTACACTTTTACATTTATTTTCATTTTTTTTCTTTTTAACCATTATTTAATGGTTTTTAAGGATAATAACGACATATACAGCACTTTTGGATTCCCATCCCAAACCCCTCAAACATCTTTCCTATCAATCAATGCCATGTCTCCCACCTTGCCTTCCCTCCCTCTCCTTGCAGTCCGTCCACATCCCTCCCTCTGTCTACATGCATGCCCCCCCCACGCACAAAACACGCCAGAGGAGAGGTGGCGAGACAAGAAGAGGAGGAGGAGAGACAATAGCCTGTCTGCAACGTGCTGTGTCGTCATGGATGTTTAGTTAGGCGAGGCGCAGCAACAGCGAGCGTGCAGGTGAAAGCGGTCCGTGAACGCATCTGGAAGTTGCCACTGTCTTTTTAATGTTGCCCACCGAGATAACAGGAGTGTGTTTCACCTCAAGGTAAGACAGCATCCGTGCAACAGGGCGGTACATTTTAGCCACTGGTTTTATTTGTATTTTTTTTTTTTTAACTTGTGCGCAAAATTCGGTGCTAACTACGCAAGTCACTCAAACGCGCAGTTTTTGCACGTCTTTTATGATAAACAGTCATTTTTATCCGTTTTTAATGTTCTTTCCACTTGAATTTTTATCTACACTCAAATTATTTCTCAAATTATTTATTTTGTGAAATGTTCTATTGTAAATTATTTGATAATTGTGCATTTTGTTTTCATTACAGTTGTAGGATTTTTTTTCTCGTTTGGTGTCAACATAATAATCAGTGCATAATATAATGTGCCCCTCGTGTATTTTTCATCCCCCCAAGCTTCCAGTTAGTCATAAAGCCAAATTAGATCACGCTTGAATTTCCATAATTCATTTGTTTGATCGTTTTTTATTGTTTCTTTAAATAATGTGGCAATTAAACGGACAATCATCAGCCGGCATCAAATAATTATGGTCTTTAAATATTTATCTTAATAATAAGACGAAAATCAAAATGGATCTTCTGTGCAATTTGATTACAGGCCGTGCTTGTCCTATTAACGACCGTTGAGCTGTTAAAGGGAAAGAGAGAATAAAGTGAGAATAAATGGATACAATGTTACGCAATGAAAAATAATTATATTCGAATATGATCATCTTAAAATAGGCGTGTTTTCGTTGTGACATAAAAAATGTGCAAGATTTAATAGAACTTCATCCAAAAGAATCGTGGGCCTGTTTATTTCTGGATATTTGTTATGACAGATTTCATGTTTTTAAACTGTAACGTCAAAAACAAAAAGTTTGAAATTTTATTTCATTCTCGCAGGATTTCATCCGGCGTCAGGTTCCATCTCAAATGTCTTATCATATCGCTTGTACTTTTTTCTAATCATTTATTTTATCTGCTGTATTGCTGTTGTTTTAAGTAACATTTAAAATAATTTTGTGTGCTTTTTTTTTTTTTTTTTGCGTGTTCAGCGACCACACTGAGGCAAGGAGTGAAGGCATGAAAACGGAGGAGAGCCAACAGTCGTGTCTGCAGCAGCTTCCATCTTCAACACCTTTTGTTGGTGAGTGAGACAGACTGACCAAATACTCGCATCAAAATATAAACATAAATAAAGATGAATAAATAGCTTCTTGAACTTATCTAAAAGGCCCAAAACTCCCCGTGGCGTTCATTTAGTTTGGCTCCGATGGGCCTTTTTATATCAATGCACTGTCTTCACAATAAATACCACGTGGGTGCTGATACACAATAATAATCAACCTTAAGATAATTATACTATACCGAAGGAAATTAAATAAATAATAAGAACGTGGCATTTCTTTCCCAACTAAGGCCAACAGGGAAACTAAAAACGCGTGATAAATAAAAACGTTGCAATAAAAAGCAAAAACTAGTATAAGATTTTAAAAAATCACAAAGAATCACAAAGAGTGCAGAAATACACTCGCTGGAAAAGACATAGAAAATCTATGAGTTGATATATAGCCTAGGTTGGTAAATTCTAATTACATATTGTCATACTTTACTGATATGAATGATATATACTATACCTCACTATTAACGACTGCTTCTAATATTTTTGCTTACCATGAAATGTTGATTTGTTCTTTTTTTTTTTTTACTTTAATACATAGTCGAAGTGTACCAATACTAAGGGCTGTTTCTAATATTTTTGTCATTCAAGCCACACAGGGAAATAGAAACAAATTAAAATTTGATTACTATCCCATCAGTGCGTACTCAATAAACACAAGGAAATTAGAACTATATTATATCTAAGTTGCATATTTCGTGCGGCTAAATAACCCAAATATTAGAAACACCTGTCACTGTAATGCAGCGCCTATAAAATTGTACAGAGTCTTAGTTTTATTCTTTATTTCATGTTTCAATTAATTGTATGCGTTTACAAATATTCTGTAATTATGACTTTTATTTTCCGATTTACGGGACGCGGCTCCGTTGTAAATCGATGAGCCAATTAAATTAAGGATTTTTGTGATGGAATTTCACTCTTATTTCACGAGTCGTTCAATTTCATCCTACTAGGACTGTTTTATTTTTTTACTGTCGTATATGTCGAGACCGTTGTAGGGCGCGGTAAACGTAAAGATTTTTGTGCGATTGTAACTTTTCTTGGTTCCGGGTGGGCCTCGGTCCCCCTTCGCGACCCCCACGCAGGTCCAGACTACTCGGGTGGAGGCAGCGAGGTGTGCGCGGGCTGCTCGTCCCCGATCGCGGACCGCTTCCTGCTACGCGTCAACGAGCGCTCGTGGCACGAGTCGTGCGTCAAGTGCACGGTGTGCATGAGCGCGCTCACGGGCACGTGCTACTGCCGGGACCGACTCCTCTACTGCAAGCCCGACTATGAGAAGTAAGGATCACATCACACCGGCATCTTGAGGTCATTACTGGGGCGGCGGCGTATGGGTGGGGTGGCTGTGCAGGGGCAACTCACCCTCATGCTTCACTTAACTATCACAACAAATAAGAGCTCGAGAGTCAGTTGACTGGAGTGTAATGAACCTGTATGCCTGGTTTGTTTGCACTTGCGATATTAAAAAGTTACAAGACAAAAAAAAATCATTTGCAACATTAAAAGACTCAATTGAAGAAAATCAAAGGGATTTTAAACAGCGACTATTTAACATGAGTTCAATTGTGATAAGTACTGAGCAGGGTGTGCACACTTGCGCAACCACATGATCTCGGTTGTTTGTTTACATATTCCCTTTCGAAATGATTTTAGTTTCCCCTACTTGAAGATATGTTAATTACTTGGAGGAACCACGTAGGAGTTTATATCTAATTTAATATTTCAAGTGTCGACAGGTTTATTCATGTTGTCTTTTCCGTTTCGATGGCAGGGAGGAGATGTCATACATAAATAAACAACCGGCGTAACACACAATGCAAATCTCCCATCGTCATTCCAGATGTTCAAGCATGTTCCTCATTTCCTGAGCCTGAACTTTGTGCGTTAGGGTTGCGTGCGCGGCGCATCGTCGCTATCAATGTTTTGAAAAGTGTCAGACTGCATCCAGCAGCTCCCACTCTACCTGACATCTGGAGGAGCCAGCGAGAGCTCAGTGAGGCGTAGCCAAAGAGGAACTGGCCGCAGATGAAAGTCCCATTGTATGACGTTTATCTTTGGGGGGGGGGAAGCACAAGCTTATCAAAAATAACTTTTTTTTTTTTTTTTTTAATTCCAGGGAGTGAAAAAGCGTATTTGTTCCCTTGGTGTAATGACTGTAGTAGTAGGCCGAGATTAATAGCCGGAGGCTCATTCGCTACATGCTTGACTGAGTCCCCCTGTATGCATTCCATATGGATTGCTGCCTTGTTTTTCGGTTGTTTCCGTGCCAGACTTGGCACTCGGTGCAGCCTGTGACCTTCAGTGAATCAGCAACAATGTCTCCTTGTTTTCCTTGCATGCACTCGCTCCGTCAGCGCCTCCCCCGTCCGTATGTGTGCCGCACATCACGGCCAGTATCTTGAGAGTGCATTTGGAATCGTTTTGTAAAAAGTTGTGGGAACACATTAAAGTGGAGTTCATCGTATGCAATACAAGACCACCGATATGGCAAAGTTTGTATTGATATTTTGATATTTTTAGGCTCACAGGTCCTCTAGTAAATTGACAACAAAAGAAGAACCAGGCATTTTCTTTGTGCTATAAAATAAGGAGGTTTATATTCCTCTGTTTTTTCATTTATTATGGAAATGAGGGGATTTAAAAAGGAATCATGTGTGAATCCATACGCCGTCTTGTTAGGGAGCAGATGTTTACGTCGAAGCGTTCCCGCTTAAACTAGATTATTCCACCCATATATAAAACATATGGTATATTCCCAGCGGGAACACTCACAAAGTGCGTCAAGTTCGAAACTTTGATGTCGTACTCATTTACTTTGTCATTTATAAAGTTCATAAAAGTTTAATAGCACAAATCCCCTCTGAAAAATTAGAATGAAATTGCAGTGGAGCCTTGAGATATGAGGGAAAAGCACTTTAAGAATTAATAGCTTTGGTCTCCTTTTGGTGTGTTCCACTCGGCCACTAGGGAGCAGTATAATCCAGTCATGCAGACATAAGCGAAGAAGAGTTTCACAACTAGTGACTTCAGTACACGGTGTGCTTAAAATTTCCCCTCTGCTGCATTCCGCGCAAGATTCTGACGAGGCTATTTTGCAGCACCGCCGTGGGAACGAGGGAAATGTGATCATAACAAAAGTGCTGTTTAAGTAAACGGGGCCTCTTGACAGCCGTTACCTTCCTCCAGTGTAGGTCAGCCGCATGGTTCCTCGCCAAGCCGCGAGCTTTAAGAGCGTCGTTTCCCGGTCAATGATGTCGAGCGCGGCTAGAATGAGCCTGCGAGCCCTCCTCGTAAGCTTCCAAGACCCTGTGGAAAAACAGGTCGCCGGGGGTGGAGATTCACCAAAGCTGGGATTTAATAGCTCACTCTCTGTGGGGTGGAGGCCGCTCACGCTACATCTTAGCTTTAGAAACTCACACCCAAGGAGATCCCACTGGCTGAGGACTTTTTTCTTCTTTTGAGGTAGCAGAAGAGCTTTGAATTGTCACATTGTGATTGTCAGACTGAATTTGTGCAGTTATGTTTGGAACCTGAGCCCTTTGGCAGTGATGTGAATTGACAGGAAGTGGAAGCGCAAGACAAAATGGCCGCCCCTGTGTTTACAAATACAGTGATCCCTTGATATTTCGCGTTTCGTTTATCGCGGCTTCACTACAGCGCAGATTTTTTTTTTCCAAATTAAAAAAACATTTAAAAGTCAAAATAAAACTTAGAAATTTAGGAAACATGTGTCTAACTTTTAGGACAATGTAGTATTGCTCCAAATGTTTACATTCCTTTAGAAGTCCCTTTTCGTGTGTTACCACGATCGCGAATTAGCATATTTCCGCTAACTCGTTAGCCTGCCCAGTACTTCTTGTTGGTGATCGTACTTCGCAGATTTCACTTATTGCAGGTTTTTTGGAAACCGCAATAAGCGAGGGATTACTGTATTATTGTCAAGAAATTTTTGACTTGGCTTCTGGTTGAAGAACATTTCTCTTGGTTCTTCTGTCGCCTATCTTCTTCGGCTTCAGTCGGAGAGAAGCCACCATCTCTCCTGTCTGCCAACTCGTTCATCACTGTCTGCTTTGCAATCATATTTCTCCATCCCAAACCTCATTTCCTTTTCAGTGAGATTGATCGCAGCCATGACACCAAACAGTTTATCTCTTGTTTTCTCTTAATGTCGCCACCCCCTCCGCCTCATCCCCGTCTACCACTCGTGGTGCTTTGTGTTCCCTGCAGGGAGTACAATGGGGTGGGGGGGGGGGGCTGATTGGGAACAAGGCTAATTAGCCTCAGTTCTTGTCTCACTGACATGCTTGACACGGACTGTGGGGAAATATTGTTAGCGGGTGTCAACAAGCTCTCGTTAGCATCAACTAAACCCGGGCTGACTTGTGAAGATCGTGAAGGTGTCGATGGAAGCTTGAACTTACTTTCTACATCTTGACCCATCATCCTGGGTCAAATTAGCCCAATACGATAACTACAGACAAAAACACAGCTTTGGCTCAGTCGCTCGAACCTGGCTTTGCTAATCCACCCAATTTGGGTTACTTTTAAATCAAGAGTGTGTCAGACCTGGAGTAGATGATGAGTGAAGTTGTGTCCCAAATATGGCACGTGTAATGTTTTGACAGTATCACGAAAGGTCAAGTGTCACGTCATCGAGTAAGTTCGATGGAGAGGGTTAAGAAGACGAGGTGGATTTCTTTTTAGCCACATGTGTGAGGTTGTAATGCTCCCACCATTTTTGCATATTATGAGACCCCGTCATCTTTCACCCCAACACCCCCACACACAACAATTTTATAACAGACAGCTAATAAATGTTTCATGGCAGAACAAGCTGCTCGCCTCGCCTTTATTAAATCTGAGATAATAAAAGCAGAGAGGAAGAGGAGGAAGAGTGTGAGAGAGAATAGAGGAGGTGGGGTGTGCGTGGGGGGTTTGGGGGAACGGCGTAGACACTTTCCACCGAATCGCTGCATCTCCTGTTTCTGGGGCAACGGGTCCCGCTGTCCCCCGTCACCGCCATCTTAGCACCCCCCACACCCCCTTTACTCCCCTGCCCCGCTGCTTCCCGCTCCGCCTGAGACAGACAGGAAATGAGAAGCGGGCAGACAGGATATTGCGTTCTGGTGGCCTGGGGATTAACTGTTTTATCTAAACTAACACACACACACACAGCCACACAAACGTGAGCTCGGTCCTTGCGCATTGCATTAATTTTTGGTAGCATCAGGTGAAAATCAAACATATTCTGAGATAAATCACAATACAAGCTGGTTTTTAATCATTGGTGCTTTGTTTGGATTGGACCATCACATCTTTACTTGAACACAAATGGTGCCACAACTCGTGTAGACAGACTCAGTTGCTTATTTTTTTTTAACCCCTGCAAAAAATATTACTGCAGATAACTGAGTCGCTAACAGGTGTTATGAAAAACGTCCTTGTTTGTGTCTGCATGAATGCATTATACTGCCCCCTGGTGGCCAGGTTGCACAAAGGAGATTCGATTTAATTTAACTAGAGTAATATTTTCCTTCATTAAAAATATTTTTTGTGTGCTCTGAGGTGGCTAGAATGTTTTGTAATAATCTACAATAAATTTCGATTTTATGAGTGTCATCGAGAAATGGCTTGAGAGATTTAGTCTCAGGTCTATCTAAGATAGCATATATTAATTTTTTTCTAACTCATTTCGGAAACTTTCATTCACGCAAGAGGACTGTTTACCATTTTAGTTTATCGGCGCACGCCATGGTGGCCAAACAACAGCATCTGGCCTTGTTTTATGGATGTTTGGGCCCGGCCACCTTATCTGCTTTTCCACAAACTGAGCATTGGTGGTTATGTGACTATGTATATAGTATTGGCTATCAATGTGTGTGTGTGCGTGAGTGTGTAAGTGAGTGAGTGAGAGGTGTGTGTCACTGTACTCTATGTGTGTGTGTCTGTGTGTGTGCGAGTGTGTAAGTGAGTGAGTGAGAGGTGGCAGGGGTAGCAAGTATCGTGGGGAATGCTGGGAGATTTTAATAACACAGAAGCAGTGCAGGGAGATTTAATAAACGGAGATGATGTGATTACTGAACCTTGGCTCTGAGCCATTTTGCTTCACAGAGCAATATCCGCCCAACGTGTGCACACACACACACACACACACACAAACACACACACTCAGACACACGAATAAGAAAATGGATACTAAAGTGACTTAAAAGTATAACGGTTGCATATCTGTCTGAAATGCAGGCTGGTCAATTTGGATGTGTTTAGGATTTAGTGTAGGCATCCATACTACAAGTTTACTTGAAATATGTGTCATCGTTGTGAAAGACGACTCGGAGACATCTACATATTTATGAAATGATTGCGTGGTTGCAGGCGAGACATTGCTGCATTTGTGACATGTCTTTTGATTGTGTTATTGTCATTGTCTCGTGTGGAATACAACTAGAAGGGCTGACGACGCATCACCCATTTTTTTTTCTTTAGAGCCTGTGTACCAAAGGCCCTCATGGATTTGTGTTTATTATTCTTGTAACAAATAAATCACCTTTTTGGGGGCTCATTATTCCAGAATTTTTGTTATAGTTATCATTATTATTGTTCACATCTGTACATGTGAAACCAAAAACGCTCGTCATGATACTACGAGACCCATTACAACACTTCTGTCAAACTCAAGGCCAGGGGGGCAGATACGGCCCGCCACATCATTTTATGTGGCCCGCAAAGACATTCTGCATCAAATTTGTGTCATTACTAGAATTGCAAATTGTCTTCACTTTTAATAATATATATATATTTTTTTATATTTGACCAGTTTTTACTTATCTGATTTGAAAACGAGTTATTTGTCAGTTTGTTTTGTAGCTTTTACTGTATATAATATGAGGTGCTCATACATTTATTTGGGTTGACAGTTATAATGGCCCTCCGAAAGAAGCTATGACTACAATGCAACCCGCGAAAAAAATGAGTTTGACTCCCCTGCACGACAAGCTAATAATTTGCTAAGTATTAGACTGTTTTGTCCTCCCTGAGAATTCTGTGTACATTTTGGCAAATAAAAAGCCAACATGTTCTTGCTACAGGGTGTCTATTAACATACCAGTTGAAGTTTACTGTAAAACTAAAGTCAAAATATCGCCATATAGCCACGTATAGCTAACAAAACGCAATGTTCTATCTCTGCTAGCTTAATGCTAACACGTAAAACAAATCAGATGCGGGTACTGTAGAAAGGTGGGTGACGTAAATTTGACAATCTAGCGAATGTGGGCACGCCATGATGTCAATTTCAAACATTTGCTGTGCATCGCTTAAATCTTCCTCTAGTTTTCTGATTTCGTAACAAGTGTACATGTAATGAATCAAGGCCTCCAACCCCCTCCGCGTGATCACGAAGCAAACAGCTTTTTGAAACGCTCGTAAAGTCGACTGTTCTCCGTCTTTCGTGTTCACCGTGTTTGACACGCCGCTTGTACAACAACCTCACTATCACAGAAGTAACCCAACAAAGAAATGTCATTTGCAGGCCTCCTTCAAGTGTTTTTCTTATGTTTGAACACATTCTTCTTGATCGTTTCTGTACTGACTAATTAATCCTAGCTTCTTTCATTCAACATCTTAGGGACTACTTTAGTTAAATCATCAATTGTATGATCTAAGTGGCGTTAGATGTTTTTTTTTTTATTCCCATGAGGACGGATGTAGTCAGGTATGCTGTTTAAAATCCCAAAATGGCCCCGCATGCGGTTGCTCTTTAGCCGCTCGTTGCATCCCTGTCATGGCCGGTGTGAATGATACTTCTATTAGGGGGGGGATTAGACTGATCTACTTACAGACCCCCCCTCTGAGGCAGTTGCCCCTAGTTGCCTCCGTTTGCTGTGCTGAGTAAATTCCCACCATGCTGCGCGCGCCCCTATTTAGGGAATGTGAAGACTTAACACGGTCGGTCTCATGTCGAGCGATCGTCATCATTTTGGAGTGTTTTGTCCCTCGGGTGAAAGGAAGTGTCACTTTCGAAAGAAATAGCAATAGAGTCTTTTTCCTATAAACCTGTACAGTCTTACTTTTGAATAGGTTCTTTACAGATGTGCATCAGAATATTCTTTATGCTATGTTTTTTTTTAGCTAGCAATATTTGAATGTAGCCTCCCTTCATTAGTCTTAAACGCTCACTAACGTGCTTGAATTTTTCCCAAACATGTTTTTTGTTAATGGCATGCTATTATGAACACGTGTTGTCATCATAGTCACAGAAAAAGCTTTGTCGGCGACAACAAAATAATAGCGCTAGAAATACTAAGCTAGCATTAGCAGTGTGAATAGTCTGACATTAGACATGGCTGCCATGTTGTTAGCATGATTTATTTGTAACTAATTGTGGGTGGATATTCCGTCATAGTTCCAGCAAAGCCCCTCAGGCCTACTTTCATAGATCCTTTTTTTTTCTATGTACTAATGTCAGGTCATAGAGTTTTAATAGAAATGACCCATTGTTTTTATTGCAATCTCAACCTTCAGGTACACCATGTGACTACTTTAACCATAAAACGCAGTCATTTGGGGGAATTTGGAGATACTTTTTGGCAGATGGATTGGAAGAGATTAGCCGTGGCAGCTGCGTTTGAGACGGAATGACAGATTCGGAGCTCTAATGTGCAGACCTGGCTCCAGATTTGTGCAGCAACACCTTCCTCGCACTCAGTCAGGGAGCAACAACACTTTTGTGTGTGCCTTCCTCCCCCTTGCACACTCTCGTGCCAGTACTCCCTTTCACCTTATCCCGGTTTGTATCTAGTTCCTGCTTTTTGGCTCAAATTAGATCTCCGGCGCTCTTATCCGGCTGAAACCCCAAATCTTTGATTGATGATTGCGGGAGCATCAGTGGTATAGCGACACACATCAGAATAGGTATTGATACTCGAGTGTTTGTGCGTGGCTCAGTGTGCATAAGTGAGTGGCTAGAGATTAACCCCATGCTATCCTCAATCCCTGGTTATGAGTTTACAGCGTCTGTCTGGCCATCGCCCTGTTTAAACAACAATCTAATTAATCCCGTCTTTATTAGTTTCAGTGAATTGGGGGCGGCGGGCTGGGAGGGCGAACTGGGAATGCTGGCAGAAAATACCAAGGTGGGGTATGGAGGGGGGTATCGGGCGGATGGAGGGAGGGAGGGTGAGGGAGGTTGTAGGAAAGCAAGAGCGAGAGCGGGGATTTGAGAGGAATTTCTAATGGCGGGGAATTAGGTGCCGGTGAATGGGAATGAGTTTGTGAAGTGATGGTGGGGTTGGAAATGAAGGGATGAAGAAGTGGAGGGATAAAAGCGGGAGAGCGAGAGGAAACGGTAGACTAAGGCTAGCTTTATAATATTGAATTGTATGAACATGGTGATGGAGCGGTTAGCATGTCCGCCTTATACGTCTAAAGTTCAGAATTTGAATCTTGAGTCATTGAGCAAATTGTCTAAATTGTCCATGGTGTAAGTGAGGATTGTTGTGACTAGTCTAGGTTAGTTAGCTAATATTAGTTTAAATTAAATTAGCATAGTTAATTTGAGGCCGCAGTGATTCTCGTCACTGTTGTACTTGGTACTTGAGAACAATGTTGTACTTGGTACTCGAGTTTACGTTCACGAAAGACTCACAGCCTGAGTTTAGTTGTATTTAACATTTTGATGCAATTTTCCTACAATTTGGTTAAACATACATTTATGTTACAGGAACTTGCAATGGTATTATTTTCATGAACACTTAGGCCTACTATACTAATGTACTTTAATGTTAGTCATGTTGGTAGCACTTTTAAGTGCATTTTATTTAGGTAGTCCTTGAATTTAAATCTCCGGGGGTTTTTTTCCAAGAAGATTCGTGAAATGACAGATGCCTTTATAAATCATTCAGCTGATCGCACCGTAAATTCCACCGTGAAAGCGGTTCAATCCCAGGCTCACTACTGCCATCTACTCTCCAAAATATGTAAGTGAAGCACAACAAATGAAACAGATTCTCACTCAGCAGTACAGTAATTCCCTGTATAGCAGATGTTCACCTTGCCGCTCTGTGAATTGGGTAATGTTTATACGGCCTTTAATTAAGAGACGACGCTAATCTCAGGAACTGTTGCGTACGAGAAGGAAAGTGTTGAGGGGCTCCTTGTCTACGCCTCCATCTTTAATTACCTCACCTCCTTTCAGCTCCTTGACCCTCATGATGCTCAACTTTACATCCAATATGTAGGCGTCTCTCACCATGTGTGCAACCCCTTCTGTTTTTGTGTGTGTGTTTGCAGGCTGTTTGTGAGGAAGTGCAGCTCCTGCCTGCAGGTGATTGGCCGCTCCGAGTTGATCATGCGAGTGCTGGGCCAGGTGTACCACCTGGGCTGCTTCAGCTGTTGCGAGTGCGAACGCCGGCTGCAGCGGGGCGACGAGTTTGTGCTGAAGGAAGGTCAGCTGCTGTGCCGCATGGACTACGAGAAGGAGAGGGAGATGCTCGCCGCCATTAGTCCCACGCCCACGGAATCGGGTAGAAAAGACGGGAAAACCTGAGATTGTGACCCGGAACCTCAAAGTTGCGAGGCAACCGCTAATGTTAATGTCTCTCGTGTTTGTCAAGTGAAAAGTGAGGATGAAGATGGCGGCGGGGGCTCGGGAGGGTGCAAAGGAGGCGATGAGGGCAAGGAGCACAAACGCTCCAAGCGACCACGCACAATCTTGACCACGCAGCAGAGGCGCGCGTTCAAAGCCTCCTTCGAGGTGTCGGCCAAGCCTTGCCGTAAGGTGAGAGGGCACGCTGAATGTTTTCAAACTACAGTGGGAGTGTGACTTGATATGAATCTGACACTTATTTTCCTTTTTATCATTAAGTAATATAAAGTAAATCTAACCATCAGGTGAGAGAGACGCTAGCTGCTGAGACGGGACTCACGGTGCGAGTTGTGCAAGTGTGGTTTCAAAACCAGAGAGCCAAGGTAATACTTTAATAGTTTGCAAAATCCATCTTCAAAATCTTGAGTGTTTTTTTGGCATCAGATGAAAAAGATTGCCCGGAGACAGCAGCAACAGCAACAACAACAGCAGGAACAGGAACAGCTGGGAGGGGCCAGGAGGGGTGCCAATCGAGGGGGACGTCAAAGCAACGATGACAGCGAGGGTAAACACTTGATTTTTTCCTCCATTTTGTTCTGGCAAGATCTTAAATAAAGCATGTTGGGTTCGCTATTGGGCCCCAATTTGGGTTACATTTAATTCATACATTTTAAGAGTGTTGCTTTCCTCATCTCCACACAGACGGCTCAAGTGGTCACGGCATGGACGGCATACTGGGATTCCCCTCTCTCCCTCGACAGCAGCTACTCACCCTGGACCCCAACATCTACGGCGGGGAACCCTTCCGACACGGACTCACTCCGCCTCAGCTGCCCAACGAGCAGCTTCACCCGTACGGTAAGACAAAGACAGTTTGATAGGATCTTAGAAAAATAATACTCTTTATTTCCACTTTGGGGCACTAAATTCACCTCAGATGGGACTCGAACCCACAATCCCTGGCTTAGGAGGCCAGTGCCTTATCCATTAGGCCACTGAGGCTGTGAGAAGTTCTCTGTGACGGGTTCCACAGAGTCACAGCTCACCACAAATACGTTCCTCTACAGATTCCGAGACTGTGTTTCACGACCTGGACAGCGACGGCAGTCTGGGTCACCTCGGCGACTGCCTCCTAGCAGCAGGCGAGGGAGGCCTCCTGGCAGCGCGGGTGGGGAACCCCATCGACCGCCTGTACTCCATGCAAAATTCCTACTTCACCTCGTGACCTTTAGAAACACTCGGCCAAACTTTCCTCTTCCAAATCTCATCTCAAGAGACGCAGCTAAAATGACAAAGGGAAAAATAACGCTTACAAATTGTTGGCCAATAATTTGCCGTCTCTGACAATGATGAGAACGTCTCTGAGAGACAAGGAGAAAAATATTCATAACACACTGGAGGACAGTTTTGCGCTCAGGTTTTGTGTGTGTATGTTTGACCTGAGATGTAACTCAGGATATTACACTGGATAAAATTCAAATTCATCAATGTTTTATAAATGAAAAGAAATGTTTTGAAGCGACCCTCCAAATGAAATGATCATTCAGGGTCATTTTTACGGCGCCTTCTTCGGAGACAGGGTTGACGAGAGACTATTAACTTTATTTTATAGTTAAATCAACAAGGAGTGAACCACTTTCACCAACAAAAGGTCGGGTACTACCCCGGACACTGAAATCCAAATGTAAATGTGTGACTGTGTTGATGTATATAATTGTAGTTGTTTCTTTCCATATATATTTATTTCTCTCATCACAAATTAGATGGGTAGCCATTTTGTACCTTCTGTGATAAGCATGATTATTTGTCACAGTGTAGATTCTAACGCATAGCTTCCAGACAAACAGGAAGACAGCAACGGGCTCAGAAAGCAGTGCAATTTAAAAAAGGGGAAAAAAAAAAAAAAGTCTCGCGATGCTTTTAGCTGCTAAGTTGGACACGTGCGCATTTCTACAGTGATATTTTGTGAGGGTAACTTATTTGTGCCGTGTTAGCTGAGTTGCAATCTTATGTTGTGACGTGCTTTGAATGTATCATGTTGCTGTATATTCAATACAGGCTGCAATTTCATGCTACGGCGTGTTTTTATTGTTTGTTTTCTATTTTGACGATGCTTGAATTGCCTCCTGTGCTTTTCGCCACTATGTTACTATATTAATTCAAGAATAGTTTGTTCTCTTTGGTGGGCACAGAGATCAAAACTCAACAAATCTTCTGAGATGGCCTCCTCCTCCAGCTCTTTTCTTCCCAAACTCCCTATTTCGGCGTCAGCGAGTAGTCTGGAGATTTTGTGTGGGAGTGCGACATTCTGGTTTAATATTTGACTCTGACTCAGCACCGTAGATGATGAGGGGGCGCAGATATGTGGAGCTGAAAACAAAAGACGGAAACCCCCACTGGTTGAGTAAGACATACTTTACTTTTAATGAAATACGATCTAGGGATGTATCCATGATTAGGCAAAAGTAACACTTGATTTGAAAATAGGAAATAATCACAATATGTAAAGCTGACAAAAACAGAACAAGTAGGAGAATCTTCGCTTTAGGATAAGGGTTGAAATGGTTGAGCGCTACGATGGCACTGGTACTGGATTTGTCTCTGGGAAAAAAAGGAATAAGCAACAAATTAATTTTTTTTAATAATGCGCCCGAGATCACCTTTACTGACTTACCCACTCCGCTGAGATCCACCGTCTCGGCACAGCCAAGAAAGCGAGTCACGTGCGCCGAACAAGAGGCAGGCGTACCCTGGTTTTCCATCAGACACTTCTCGAACTCCACAAATTGCTTGGAACAGTCTTGTCTGATCTTCTGGATCACCGGGCTGGCAGGACAAAACCAGGATTTAGAACAAGTGGTTTGATGGTTAACACGGGTTGAATACACACGCCTTACTGTGATGATGTGCATTGTGCAACCTTCATCTTCAGTTCGTGACACTTCTCCTGCCATGTTGATGGATTGGAAGCCACACATGAACCATAGGCGTCCATCTCTTTGTGGCAGTACTTTGCCGTGATAGCCATAGCCGCCTGCCTAAGAGGAAAAAGAGAGCAGTGCTGTCACAAAATTGGAAATACATAACTTGAGTTTGCTGGAATAGTTTATAGCATAAAGCAAATTTCATATATTTTACTCAACAGGTACACAAAACTTCGGGTAATATGAATATTGAATAGTTGCACCAGAAAATCATTAAAATATATGACTTACATTTTAGTATTTTGTGTTTGTAAGAAGCGATGACCCAGTTATGTCAAGATTTGCCTTCTCCGTGTGGCGCCATGTATGTGGAGTAAGAAAACGCCTACATAGAAGCCCATTGGATGCAAACAGGAAAATATTCCTTCTGATTGGATGAAAACCCGGCGAGAGAACACCATCTCAAATCCTATTGGTTGAGCTTGATGTCAATTGCCCAATTTAGCTCCGGGTCCGTGGATGACGACACGTAAATTAAAGACACAGAGCCCTGAATCTTTTAATTTACCTTGAAGCCAAACATGTCATTTGTTTAATTAAAACGATTAAGATATATGTAAAGACATTAATATGTAAAGTTCGCCTGGACGAAAGCTCAAACCCCATTGATTTCTGTGGTTCACGCCATCAAGGTATGCGTGCGCATCTTACGCGCTGACGTATGCGGAAACGATGGTTGATGAAGAGGGACCATAGAGAGAGACTGGTATCACCGAGGAACGTTCCGCGGGTACAATTGCGTTTTTACCGGTATCAACACGACGGGGAGGCGGTGGATAACAGAGGGGGGCCAGGGGGTGAGCAGAGTACAATGAACGACGCCAAAAAAGAGGACAAAATGACCGCGGACGGCGTCGGTGGACCGGGAGAGCTACCGACGGCCCCCTCTGTGAGCCACAACCAGCATGATAATGGCACCGGCGACGAGCTGGTGAGCTCAGTAACACTGTACAGGCGAAGGCCGCGGCTTTTACACGGCACCGTCCTCCCGTTCCTGACGGTCCTCTATCCGGGATGGCTGTACGTGTGGCTGGGGGTGTACGGTGCTTCGGAGTATCCGGAAGCAGGCCTCCTGGCTCTGGCTGCCATCGGAATCGCGCACGTCCTCACGGCACTGTCCGGTTATTGGTCCGTGCACGCCCACTGTTGGCTCACTTGTTCAAAGGTAAACAGAAGCAAAAACACTAAAATGATCAAAACTCTTGAATCTTGAATATTCCAATGACAGCGCTGTCATCTTCATGGAGATCACAGTCGATCAGCATCCATCAAAAAGATCAGAGTAGAAGTCCCCTTCTACCTCTGAAATGTTATTACACATATATTTGAAATTTGTTATCATTACTATTACAAAGTACAATGTAAAATCTTAAGATTCCAAAAATAATGTTCACCAACAGGAATTGGACCCAAATAAGGCGACACTAGCAAAGGTTGTGCCCACCCCCAATAACGGTTCTGCTGAGCTTGTGACACTACAAAGGGACCAGGTCAGTATGGACCTGGACTCCAGTTAGTTCCTAGTTTTCTTCTGTGTTACATTTGTAAGCATTTTCATTTTTTTCCTCCTCCACAGGATGAAAATGGAGACAAGACACTGTCATTTGAGTTTCAGAAAATCCGCTACACTTTTGACCACAAAGAAAAAAAATGCTTTTTTCCCATCGCGTTCCCCATCAACAACCCGATGGGCTACTTCCAGTTGTGGCGTGGCTACCAGGAGGAAGCTGATCTCAAATCGGCTGAGAAGCGCTATGGCACCAATCGCGCTGAAATGATGGTTCCTGATTTCTTGGAACTATTTCGGGAGAGGGCTACGGCCCCATTTTTTGTCTTCCAGGTTTGTGGGAATGTTTTTAGGTGTTTTGGTTACATGAAGCACATGTAAATAAAATGACCGTTGCTTTTTATTTTGATATGATAATAACTGTTCATGTTTACTTAAACCGGTTTCTCCATCCCTCAGGTGTTCTGTGTGGGGTTGTGGTGTCTGGACGAGTACTGGTACTACAGCGTGTTCACGCTTTTCATGCTGGTGGCATTCGAGGCCTCGCTTGTCCAGCAGCAAATGAGGAACATGTCCGAAATCCGGCGCATGGGGAACAAGCCGTACATGATCCAGGTTGGCTTTCCATCCAAGCTACCTAATATCTACAAACTGTTCCAGTTTAACCTTGGGTCCTTCTGGCAGGTTTATAGGAACCGTAAATGGAGGCCCATTTCGAGTGACGAGCTCGTCCCAGGTGACCTTGTCTCCATCGGTAAGCGGCCGACCTGTTTTCCCGCTGTCAGCACTTCTCTGAACCCGAGTGGACAGTTGATGCGAATTGGTTCGGGTTCCAGGACGTTCCCCACAGGACAACCTGGTACCGTGCGATGTGCTGCTACTCCGCGGTCGTTGCATCGTGGATGAGGCTATGCTGACTGGAGAGTCTGTGCCTCAAATGAAGGTGAGAAGATGACAAAGTTCTTGGGGGGGGGGGGGGGGGGGGACAAATTGGAGGATGAGCTCATTCAACCGTCGAATGAGTTTTTTTAAAATATATTTCACGTAAATTATTTTAAACTGTAGTTGATCTCTATAAAATGTTTGTTATTATTAAGTGTGGAACAAATTACATGATATTGCTTCAGTTTTTTTTTTTTTTTTTAATATGGTTTTGTCATCATTTTTCTTAACTAATAAATCACAAGATGGATTAATTTGTACTCCCAGAATGATTAGCAAATTCGTGTTGTGAAAAGAATGGAAGGTGTTTATTTGGTTGATATTGCAATAACTGCTGACATTTGGGGGGCTTTGTTCAGGAGCCAGTAGAAGACTTGGACCCCGGTCAAATCCTTGACCTTCAAGCGGACTCTCGGCTCCACGTCATCTCCGGCGGGACCAAAGTGGTTCAGCACAGCCCTCCTTTAAAGGCCAGTGCTGGACTCAAACGTAAGTGAAGAAGTTTAGCTCCGGTTGTAAATAAAAGTTGTCGAGTCATTTCATCTCACCTTTGTGTATCTTCTCGTTGGCATGCGCAGCCGTAGACAACGGTTGCGTGGCCTACGTACTGCGGACCGGATTCTACACCTCTCAGGTGCGTTTCCTCTTCATGGGGAGTGCTGGTTAGAGTTGGTGGTGAATTTAATCTGGTGTCACGCTCGCTCGCAGGGTAAACTTCTGCGCACCATCCTCTTTGGTGTGAAGAGGGTCACGGCAAACAACCTGGAGACCTTCATCTTCATCCTCTTCCTCCTGGTGTTCGCCATTGCAGCCGCTGCCTACGTGTGGGTGGAAGGTGAGGTTGAAAGAATCTCGATTTATTCTGTCTGAGTGGATTACGTAGTATCTGGCCTGTCATCTGTCTTGCTTCAGGGACCAAGGACCTCAGCAGGAACCGTTACAAGCTCTTCCTGGAGTGCACCTTAATTCTCACCTCGGTGGTTCCACCGGAACTTCCCATCGAGCTTTCTTTGGCTGTGAACACATCGCTTATTGCCTTAGCCAAACTTTGTAAGCAAGTTTTCATTTACACTCCTTCTCACACTTGCAGCGGCTCATTTTCATTTTTTGCTTTCGCTTAGATGTTTTCTGTACCGAGCCCTTCAGGATTCCTTTCGCGGGGAAAGTGGAGGTCTGCTGCTTTGACAAAACGGGAACACTGACTAGCGATAGTCTGGTGGTGCGAGGAGTTGCAGGTCTCAGGTAAAAGTCTCCGTCTTTATTATACGTGTGTGGAAGTCGTCTTCAAAATCTGGGTTGCGTCACCGAGTTCCCTCCTGTGTTGTATTTTTTTTTTATTTGTATCCACTGAACAGGGAGGGGAAAGAGGTGATGCCCGTATCGGAGATCCCAGTGGAGACACATCGGGTCGTGGCGACCTGCCACTCGCTGGTCACTCTCGATGACGGTCAACTGGTTGGAGATCCACTGGAGAAGGCCATGTTGACCGCAGCTGATTGGAGCCTCACTAAAGGTGAAATTTTTATAAGGACTTCAATGAAGTGCTCGGCTGATGATTATCTCCCCAACCAGACGAAAAGGTTTTCCCACGTAGCATCAAGACGCAAGGCCTCAAGATCCATCAGCGCTTCCATTTTGCCAGCGCTCTCAAGAGGATGTCAGTTCTGGCCTCCTACGAGAAGCTGGGGTCCACTGAACTCTCCTACATCTCTACTGTTAAAGGCGCTCCAGAGACACTCAAAGCGATGGTACGTGTGAGATTTGTCTCAATTGTGTAGCTGAGTTCTTCTAAAAAGATTTTTCCTGGTTGTAGTTTTCCGAGCGTCCTGAGAGTTACGATAAGGTGCACAAGGAGATCTCCCGGGAAGGAGCGAGAGTGCTTGCGTTAGGTTACAAAGAGATGAGACATCTCAGTCATCAACAGGTTTGTTCTGTCTCTCTCCTGAAAAAGTCCAGAATGTATCGTATGTTTGGTTTAAAAATGTTTAGACCTTTATTTTTTCTCTCCTTCTAGGTCCGGGAGATGAACCGCAATTCCTTAGAGTGTGACTTGAACTTTGTCGGCTTCATGGTGGTGACCTGCCCCCTAAAGAGCGACAGCAAAGCGGTCATCAGAGAGATCCAGGAAGCATCTCATCATGTAACTCATCCAAAGTTCACACGACTCCTCGCTACTATTGTTCCGGAACTGAGGATCGTTCTTCCTGTGCTTTCAGGTGGTGATGATCACAGGGGACAACCCTTTAACGGCGTGCCATGTGGCCAAAGAGCTCCACTTCCTCCAAAAGGAACAAACACTTATATTGCAGTCGGCCCACGGTAGGAATTAATGCAGTTAACAGCCACTACATTCTGAGACATGATCGTTTTCAGCATTGCGGTTTTAAGGATATTATTCAGAAATGCAAACTTATATTAAACATGGCATAAATCCAACTCAAATTTAACACTATACACAATCAAATGCTGTTTGTGATGCAACTGCTGTTCACACTTTGGCCTTCAAGGGGCGGTGTGGCGCACACCTATGAAATGAGGAAGCACATCCCAGCAAAGCTGCAGTAATAGAACTCATTTTTCCTCTTTCGCGATAAATTATTACACCATTTGTGTTTGAAGATACTGCAAAATCGATGCTATCCGTTAGCCTGTCTATTGTGTTTCACGTGATGTGTTAGCATGAAGCTAGCGGACGTTTGGAAGCCGAAGAAGCCGTGTCGAGAAAATCTTTGTAGTTCGTCAAAATACAAACATCATATGACATGTTATGTGTTACCTAGGCGGATGGCAGTGGGAGTCCATCGACGGCACGTTGCACGTACCCCTTCCGCCTCCCTCCGTCTCTTCCTTTGTGCACCAGTACGACCTGTGCGTAACCGGGGAGGGGCTGGCCAGACTGTGCTGTGACCCCCGACTCCTGCACGCCCTCTTGCCTCACGTACAAGTGTTTGCACGAGTCAGCCCAAAACAGAAGGTAAGACCGAGGGCACGCAATTAGGTTGAGATCAATTGGAATAACGTGAGAAATTGTACGTCCGCAGGAATTTGTCGTCACCAGTCTCAAGGGGCTGGGTTACGTAACGCTGATGTGCGGCGACGGTACAAACGATGTCGGCGCTCTCAAACACGCCCACATAGGTACGAATGTCCACAATACGTGACCGTATTAGACTGGCTGTCATTAAAAGTATATCGCTGTCTTTTTTTATCTTACACAGGTGTAGCTTTACTAGCCAACGCCCCTGAGCGCATGCCGGAAAAAAGGAAACGAGGGAAAGAGAAGGAGGCGCCCGCCGTTGACATTCGACCTTCGCTACCTGTCAACACAGGAGGCAAGCCGACGTCCAGAGGTGCCCGGCAGAGGATGATGGCGCAAAGAGAGGAACAACTGGCAGCACAAAAGGTGTCCTTAAATTTCATCGCCCTTGTGATACATTTTTTTTTTCCCCCATCTCAAAGTGTGGCTTTATTTTGTTATTGATTTTTGGATAATAGTGTTGTTGTTGTTATAGGAGAGGATAAGTCAAGTCTTACGGGAACTTGAAGAAGATCAGGTCCAAATTGTCAAACTGGGAGACGCCTCCATCGCCGCCCCTTTCACCTCCAAACTGTCCTCCATTCAGTGCAGTGAGTAACAAACATCCCAACAGACGGTTGAGTCTGCTTCCGCGCCGAAAATGGCTTCCTTTCCTCGCTCTCTGTCCAGTCTGTCATGTCATCAAACAAGGCCGTTGCACTCTGGTAACAACGCTACAGATGTTTAAGATCCTCGCTCTCAATGCCTTGGTGCTCGCCTACAGCCAGTCTGTGCTCTACCTGGAGGGCGTCAAGTTTAGCGATTTCCAGGCGACCCTGCAGGGTCTGCTGTTGGCCGGATGCTTCCTCTTCATCTCTCGCTCAAAGGTTTGAATTTAGATTCAGGAAATACACACCCATGCAATGCCGCTGATGTCTTTTTCCTCCCTTCAGCCGCTGAAAACGTTGTCCCGGGAGCGGCCCTTACCCAACATCTTCAATCTTTATACCGTGTTGACGGTGCTGCTGCAATTTGCTGTCCACTTTTGCAGTCTGGTCTTTCTTTACAAAGAGGCGCAGAGCAGAAGTCCGCCGAGGTAAGAAGTGGAAACTGCTTGGCTTCTGCTTTTCAAGCTAAAACGTTGCCTTTCTCTCTATTTTTTATTTTACAGAGAAGATCAGTTTGTGGATCTGTACAAAGAGTTTGAACCCAGTCTAATCAACAGCACCGTCTATATCATGTCCATGGCGATGCAGATGGCCACATTTGCCATCAACTACAAGGTAACTTGATACGGGTTCCTCGGTGTATGACAGCTCATCACATTTTTAGCCTGGCGTCAGAATGCAGCCTTGTACTGCTGTTTACTTTTATAGTATAACACCATGACTCCATTTTTATCCTCTCGCATAGGGTCACCCCTTCATGGAGTCTCTCACCGAGAATAGACCACTTCTTTGGAGCATCGCTTTGTCCGGCTTAGCAATTGTGGGACTTCTTTCGGGTTCTTCGCCCGAGTTCAATGAACAGTTTGCCCTCGTTGATATTCCGACTGAGGTGAATTGACAAAAGTATTTTTTTTTTTTATGAGATGTTTTGGAATAACAGTCTGCTGTATTTCTCCCCCACAGTTCAAAATGATCATTGCCCAGGTGCTGGTGGTGGACTTTTTTGCCGCTCTATTTGTGGACCGTGTGCTGCAGTTCTTGCTTGGCAGAGGAACCCTGAGGGTGCCTTCTTGAACTCTTCTTGCCATCAGCACCCGTGGTCCTTATGTACTCTAAAGGGAGAGAAGACTTTGGGAAGGAAGAAAGAGAAGTGAGATGGTGTTGGGGGTTCAGTGCTGTACACTCCACTCCTTCAGTGCGCTCCTCCGAACCCCGCCCCCTTTATCGTATTTCCATCAGCTACGCATTCTTCCTTTTCCTCTTTTACTGCCAAACTGCATCTATTCCTCCCCACAACCACACAAGGCCACGAAGAGCAGTATTGAGAGGAGTGCGAGACTGTGCCAGCAGAGTGACACTCAAGACACACAAGAGGGGCATTCTCCAAGAGAATTAACGAGCCGTTTTGATTACTCTTCTTGATTTTGTAAAAAGTGAAAAGACATCTCTAACAGACTTATAAAAAGACTTACAAACAAATAGGCCTGTCAAAAGTGTGTGTTTTTCTCAATCGCAGATTTGTCTGAACATCTCCGAGGACACACATTGAAGGCAAAAAAAATGTCATCTTGTTTCATTTATCTCCAAAGGAATATTGGTATTGATGTGCCCATAATAGCAAGGAATGTTTTTTTTCTAAAATTATTTGACGATAATTGATCTACTACTCAAAACAAAAAAAGCAACAAAGTGAAAGGGACTAACACTAAAATAAGTAATTAGGTGCAATGAAGCCAAAGCTAAGACTAAAAGCGTGATAAAATCTTGTATATTTTCATTTCATCCAATCAGAGGTCAATTCCATTTACATTTGCAAATATTTTTGTTTTGCTAATAACTAGTGCAGAGCGCATCCGCCATAGAAGAAACTGCATTTCCCATAGTGCAACACTGCGTAAAGGGGCGTGGCTTGTAAGGCGCGCGATGTCAAGAAAACAGTTTGAAAAATAAAAATGGCGGAAGAAACATCGTCCACGGACCGAGACAGGTTTGTTTGTTCGTACTTCTTGTTATTTCCAAACCTTTGTGTTGTAGTGTTGATGAAGTATAACTAAACCTAACCTGTAATCTTTCAAGCTTTAGACCTGAAGTATAAGCGTGATATCGAGCGGAATATGTAGCTCGTTATTAGAATTGGGCGTGCTAACTCATACTGCACATTAAAATGTCGGCCAATGTTAATTCAACTTAATAAATGAGCTGTTTATTGTCAGGTTTCACGTATTTAACTGAGTTTACAGTCATTTGAAATTGTGTTGCAGTTGCGGTTCTGTCGCCGGTGTGGAAGCCAAAAACGACGTACGTAGGCCTATGTTTAAGCAGTGATTGTGAATAACCGCTTTAAGAAACAAACTAATAAGTAGTTGTTGTTTTATTTACTTCAGGTCAAGCTGTCACCCAAACGGTGTTCGTCGCCCAGTGCTCCAGATGGCGCCCCTCCACAGAAATCACCCCGGGTTGAAACACGGACCCCCCATGGCGGAGAGCATTTGGACACAGATAGGCTGGAAAAGGCGTCTGGAAGCAAGAAGGAACCCGAATCTTGTCCGCCTGCAAACGCCACTGCTCGGAGGAAATCGTGGAGGAGAGCCACCTTGTCAAGGCGCTCCTTGTCCGCACTTGCCAACCCGTATCAAAGTGAGTCGAATGCATTGCTCACCAGAATTTTCATCAGACTAGTATTGATGTGACATTTTGTTTTCGACTATAGATTTGTGCAAGAGCATCAGCACATCCTTATCACAACAAGAGAGGTTGAGTATGTTGATGGAATCTGCAATGAAGGTAAGGTCAAAGCCAAAAGACATCAGAATTGTTATTCGATTTATGAAGGATGTAAAATTCTCTGTTAAAAAAAACCCTCTTGTGTCCAGCTGGCCACAGATAGACTTCAGAATTCGCTCCAGTCGGTGCCAAATTCCTCACAGGAGTCTTTTCAGAAACAAGGTGCCCTGTTTTCTGTGGTACACAAAATAACCAATTCTCTACTTCTTACCAGAAACTCTGTCATTACTTTTTTTTTTTTCTTCCTTTAGTTAAGAGCTTGAAGAAAAAGTGCAAAGCTGTGGCCAAAAGCATAAGCAACGAACAACAGACTGAAAGGTAAATCTGTTTATTATTCTTCAACCCCTTTCATACATTTTATTGTCAAACCAAACTATTCGCTTTCAGGGTTGGTGAGTTTGGAGTGCGGACTGCTCTGATGATGGAAAATACTATCGACAGGTTTGCGAGTCTTATATAAGACAATTGAAATATGCCCCATTTATTTCTTTATTTTTTATGGCCTTTTGTGTTTTAGGATTCAAGCTGAAAGCCAATCATGGGAAGCACTCGCACGCAAACACCGGAGTAAAGCAGAAGAATTAGAAAGGTGAGTGTGTGACATATGTTTTCATTTTTTAAACTTTCTACTCATGGTTTATTCTATTTGTCACAGCAAACTGGCTCTGGGTCAAAAGAAAGCCATCTCATCAGACCACACATGTATGGTCCAGTCTTCACAGCACCAGTTGATTCGGAGTAAACCTGACTACCATGACCTCCTCCACAGACAACAGTCCACGCTGCGCACGATGGCAACTCTTGTCGTGCGTACACTGTTGTTATTTATTTATTTTTACCACACATTTCCAGCCTGTTCTATTGTCCTTAAACGTTTATTAATTTAGTCTAATTGTAGATTTTGTTTTTAATACACAGATGGATGCTCAGTGTAAGCTCACACGAGAGCTTCAGTCAGTCAAGGAGCTGTCACAAGTGGTGGTGAAAGAGACCAGCAGCCGATTGGGTAATTATTATTATTATTATTTGTTGCTATTCTAAATCTTTGAGGCTTGAAGTAACTAAACACACGACTCCGTTTCCCCCCCCCCCCCCCCCTATCAGCGGCCGAAGCAGGATTTCACGATCTGTCTCCCATCGTCATTGAGGACATAATCAGTGCACCTTTTATGTCCGCAAGCACACAGTTACATTAAATAGACTGGTTTTATGAGTTGTATATAATGGAAGACAAATATCTGTTTTCGTACCGCATGTTTTATTTTACTGTACAATACTAAAATTTTACACTTGTTCATATTAAGAGTCTTGTCGGTCGTTGGTGTAATTCACACATGCGTCCAGCAGGTGGCAGCGCCTGTCCTGCAAACATTTTTTTTAAAGCAGGATGTCTCTTAAATCGTTACAAATACAAATGCTTTTCCTTAAAAAAACTAAAGAAACCTAAAAAATTTGAGTCTCCTGAAAACAGAAGACACAAGTAGGTTAAAACAAAAAACTGCACATTTTTAGGGTTTTATGATCTGCAAATATTCAGGTATGATTATTCAAAACATGAATGACTTTTGTCTTGATTGAATTTTGAGAGAGATTTTTT
The DNA here is from genome assembly GCF_033458585.1 of Syngnathus typhle. NCBI lineage: Eukaryota > Metazoa > Chordata > Actinopteri > Syngnathiformes > Syngnathidae > Syngnathus > Syngnathus typhle. The sequence continues at coordinate 6,421,991 of NC_083754.1, forward strand.
TTTGGTAGCTATTCCCATATGTAAGGGTAAAAAATAAGCATCCAGTACATGGGGTACATTTAAAATGAATATATCATGTATATTAAGAAAGACTGCTTTTCCTCGGGCCGGTTGACTCTTTTTCTTTCGCAGCAGCATCTATTTCACTTCATCAGTGTCTCCTGACCATTGAAGAGAAAGCCCCTCCCCCCGCGGTGACTCAATCTCTTGCATTTGGCTGGGTCACTGATGCAGAACGAAGCTTTGACATTGTACCAGTCAGTCAAAAGCTTTGTTTGCTATCACTCCCCATCTCCTGGAACCATTCACTAATTAATGTCCCTGCGCAATTTGAAGGGTGCAGCGTAAAGAATTGCAAAAGGGGGGGGGCGTCTTATTTCTTTCCTATCGTGTGGCGTGCCGCGGTTATGATCTTGACTAGAACGAGGGTGACATTTTCAGCGGGATGGTGTTCGAGGGGCTGACAGGAGAAGAGGGACAGGCGAGGAGGAAAAGACGAGCAGGGTTGTGACCGTGAGAGTTGTGAGCGAGGGAGGATGGCGCGCAGCAGGAGAAATCGATTCTTATTTAGATGAAAATGAGGCTTGATGCTGGTGGGGTGCGAGGAGGGCACCTTAAGCATCCAAATGAATAGGAACTTTCGCAGAAATGATCCCCACGTGAATTGACGACAATAAAAAAAGTGCAAGGTCCACAAAGACTCTGTCGACTCTTCGCTTCGCAAAGGAAGCTTTTCTCCCGGCAGTCAAATGCAATTACTTTGGCATTAGATGGTAATCCTTGGATCTTTTCACTCAAAAGTGTGAGGAACAAAACGCCCGAGACAAACCTCAATGGCCCTTTTTGGAGTGAAGTGTTTGGTTTTTAACGTTTGGATAAAGGGTGAGACGTGGCTCACCTTCACACTCCTTGTTTGTAGACTCACAAAATGGATGAAAGGAAGCTTTGTTATGATGAAATGGAGAGTCTATTATTGCAGTATTGTGGACGTTACAAATATGAAAGTATTTTTCCCATACGAAAAATTTGAGTCTAAGAAATTGCCATTGTAATGTATTTTAAAAGTCTACACACCCCTGTTCAATAACTATTTATTGTAATATAAAATTAAGAACAAAGTTAAAGATTTAAAACCATTTTCCTCAATGTTAATGTGACCTTTGACCTGTGCAACTCAATCGGAAGGACAATTAAAAGCTATCAGATGTAAAATATAACAGGGTGTGTACACTTTTGCAATCACATCACGGTCAATTTTTACTGCCCCACATTTTGTTCTACAGATTTATAGGTCACGTTGATTCCAAAGATTTCGAAATGATTTATATTGGCCTCATTGTCCCCCGCATATCACAAAAAGCTGTTATTTGAACAGGAGGTGTGTAGACTTTTGTTCATTAAACATAACCTGAGAATCAGGAGCTTTAACATGATTACTGCTGTTAGCGTTTAGCCTATTGCTTACTCACTTGCTGTCTCCAACTTGAGATTGATTAGTCCCAGATTGCCGTGGACTGATGTGTGGAGAGTCAGCATAAAGCGGCGCCGGTTTGGTCGCTTCTACCTTATGCACACCCATCATCTCCTCATAGTACGTCTGGGCCCGCCGCATGGGCCTTTCCTACACACGCATCCAAACAGCCATTCGTCTTGGAAGGCTGTCTCTCCGATCTGAGTGATAAACTGCAGCAGAATTGCCCCGTTTGCAAAAAAAATAAAAGACACAAGGACACTAGTTTTTCAATCTGTGCTGTCATCGTTTTTAGACTGGAAACTGATGCCATGTTTCATTGGCTTGCTTTCTTCGGTCGTGCTTCTGGGAGGTATTGTCTTTTCGCGCGATGTAAATTTGACCACTTTGGCATTATCAGACGGGCTGTTTTGTCTCCTCGCAGCTCACTGAGCAGAAACAGATTACAGAGGTTTTATATTGATGCGCCTAATTAGTACCCTTCTCGATTGTCATCAACACATTTTTGAAAGCGTTACATGCCATTTTAGTTCTCTTGAAGGCCGCCTCTGCCGGCTGGCACTTAGTATATCGCTGAATAGTAAAACTAAAAGTAAAACTTCTCACCCTTTGACGCCGCCTCCGGGAGAGTAATGGACACTTGGCAAGCTGTCATTGTCATGCAAGTCAACCGCCATTATGCTTTCACTTCCATGTTATTTATGTTAGCATTTCCTTTGAGGAATGTATTTACATGTGTAATTGATATTTAATTGCCATTGTTCTAACCATTTCCCATTTACTCTTCTGTGGTTATTATCACACATTTCCCTCCGTCTTAACGCCCACACAAAATAAACAGTGGTGGAGTTCTTCTTTTAAATGCAAATGCTCAACTATAAAATGGTTATGAACCACTGTTATGGTTCATAAGATGTTGATCTGTGTTTTCCAAAGTAAGAACAGATGTTTGCAAATCAGCCCGCTTCCATGGAGGACAACAGGAACTGGAGTATGAGCTGAATCTGAAGATTTGAACAACTTAGCACGGTCTCGAAACGATGACTTGATGATCAAAGTAGGCTATTTTACATGTTGTGACTTCAGCTTGTCCTCCACACTAATAATAAACATGTTATTACATCAGTATCCAGGAAATCTGATCTCAGTGATGTAGCTCCTACATTGTAATTCAAATTCCACCAGTGTTTCCAATGTTTTTGACATCAAGTTTCCTTTATTGGCCTGAATTGTGTTTAATGACTAACATATTGATGACGTCAGTGGCTAGCCATGCGTAACGCCTGCCATGAGGGATTCATGGTTTTCACCTGGACAAATATTTAACCCCCCCCGCCCCCACCTTTGAGGGTCGCGTCGCAAATATGTTACACGAACATATCCGTGAAGGTATAACGAGGCTAGTTGTCGGAGAAGCGGACTTTTGGGCCACCCGCTAGCAAGCCGTGTCGTGTGGGTTGCAAGTGAGTGGAAGAAGCCGAGCTCGCCCACAGCACCACCAGCGAGTAGAGCACATCCCACATAGTCGCGCGACACTCAGCAACAACAATGGCCAAGCGTAGTCAGTGGCGGTAGGAGCGCTGTCTTCTTCGCTCGCTCGTCGGAGTCCTCCTCGATTTTTTTTGGGACTCCGAGACGGAGAAAAACAAAACAACCCGTAGATAATCGCGCTCGCGTTTGTTTTATTTGACTCGGTCCACAATGTTCGAGGCAAGCCCACACGGACCGTGCGTGTGTGTCCCCGCTGCTGCTTGTTGGCCGCTGGGTTGCAGCTACTAACCTAGCTGCTTTTCACTCGCTGCTTAGCTAACGTTTTTTAGCCCCCCCCTCTCCTCCTTGCGCGCCCCCCTGTTGTTTTCTTCAAACAACACGCCAATGTTTTAGAGTATTCGCGTGAACTGTTTTATGACAACAACAGTTTCCAACTACCTTTTATTCGTTAAAGGAGCGTGTGCGTGTATGTTTGTCGCGGAAACTAGTTTGCGGGCTAGCTAACAGGCTAGCCATTTGTGTGTGTGTGCGTGTGTGTGTGTGTTCGCGCAAGGAAGGAAAACGGCGAGTTTCCTTTTTTAACAAAGTATGGATGACCAGACCAGGATGCTGACGGGTCTCACCGGACTTGGTGGACTACAGCCAGGCGACGTGGGCGACCCGGACTCGGTTCGGAAACAGCAGTCCCTCGGCCAGCCCCAACAAGACATCGGGGATATCCTACAGCAAATAATGGCCATCACCGACGAGAGCCTGGACGAAGCACAGGCCAGGTAAGAGCGAGCGGCCAAGAGCCATTTTCCATCACGTTGCTACGCCGCTCCGTAGCTCACATTTAGCCAACATGCTTCTTAAAATTAACCATAATTATTTCTAATAATCAACTTTATAATACGCCATCGACTGCCAGCACAACGCTCGCATTTTACTAGTGTTCCAAAAAAGGCAAGGCGGTTCTTTGTTACTTCTATTGTACTCGGCTTGCTTTTGAGTTTGCAAACACATTTCGTATCGAATAAGAAACAACCAGCAGGGCACGTCGACGGATTATTCAGTTTTTAGTTGTGAAAGTTTGAGCTTTCAAAACGAGACAATGGTTGTTGCACTGCTAATGATCTCCCAGCCACTTGGCTGCCACTTAAACTGCACTTGCATGGCTCATATAACTGCTTCATTACATTACAGCAGCAGTAGTAGTTAACATTTTAGGGCCTTTTATTAACCCCTGTATAAAACGCTAAAACCATTCCTCACACTTGAAGCGATCTGTCAGGTAAACATAGAGTTGTTGACATAAATCTGTTTTTTTTCCCTAATTCAAGGCAGTGAGTGCACAATCTCTCCCCCCCCCCCCAAAAAAAAGGTTCCTAAGCTGCACCACATTGCTGTTTATGCCTAATGAGATTTGTCTAATTGCACCCCAATGCGTCTGAATAGCGTTCTGCATCAATTGATAGTCGATGTCATTATCCGATGAAATGCAAATGAATGCAGGGATTACTCAATTGGCTTGCGTATCCAGTCAGGAGCTCCCCGTGATGACAGCAGCCATTCATTCATAGAACTCCTCACTTAATGCTCATATCACAGAGGCATTCCGGTGTTTGCATTATGAAGGGGAGGGGGGGGAAATATATGCAAGGAACCCCGGCACTCATGCGCCATGTGGCCCGAGGAGCATAAGGTCAGCTTTCAGATAAAGCCCCGGTATCTCAACAATAGGAAGGCGTCCACTTGCAAGACCGTGGCCACAGTGTGATGTGTCATTAAGCTAGTGATTTTCCACCCAACATTTGACCACCTGGTTCTCTTAATTAATTCACTCCCCTTTCACTCCCTCCCTCCCTGGTGTTCATCCTTTTCATTGTGTGCTGGGCGCAATCAATTCTCCTATAATGTGTACGCGAGTGCAGCTGTCCGCAAATCGAGTTTCTATTAATGAGGTGGTGTCGAAGATGGGGGGGGGGGATGATGCGATGCTATATGGCCAAAGCACACACTCGGTCGGACTTGTTTGTTTTTGTTACCTTTTCTAATATGAGAGTTTGAGAATAGAATCTGGGCCAATGCAGTTTTTGTTGTCGTCACGCTGCACCCCCCCCCCCCCCCCCTCCCTCGTAAATATGTTCACACCAGCGTGGATCGTGCAAATAATAGTGCTTTGCTCTTAAACAAGCACAATTACTGTGTAAGTAACAGGCTAAACAGGTTACAAATATACAGTATAAGTAAAGGTGTGTCGGGGGTTCTATAGGCGTACCTGTTGTCAGAACGCCTTTTGCGCTAATGTCCACTTTATGCACGCGAGGGCCACTTGACACACACAGGCTGTAATGTGCAAACGATTTAATCAATAAAGGCAATTCCATTCCATTTTGATAAAATATTCATTTATTGAACAGTGGGTGCTTGCTCGAGGTAGGAGACCCTTCATCTGCTTGCTAATTGGCTTCTCTGTTTTTTTTTCTTTTAACTTCTGGTGCAAAAACTTAAATGCAAGCAGTCTCGATGAATAGTTTGCACAACCAGGTTTTTTTTTTACCTCCCGTGATGAGGTTATGTTGCAGAGTGTGCTTAAACGCGGCTACAAAACTTTGCCGTGCAGTGGGAAGTAGTCGTTAAGGGAGACAGATTACATTTTTTTATGTGGCTTGTTATGGCTCTAAGATCCAAACATTTGTGAACGCTCAAAGTCCAGGTTTTGGACTGGGATAGTGTGAGCGTTCCCTTACAAACAGTAAAACCTTGAGGGTGTACAAATGTAGGGCGTGCATGTTAAAAGAGAATTCAAGTCAAAAATGTTGTTTAAAATATCTTCCATGCACCCCCACTTGTCAAAACCCCAAATTCTGATCATATTGAGTTTGTGGAATATGAAGAAATATCAAGAGAGAATATATAAAAGAAAGGTTTGATTTGACTTCTGCTTTAAGAAGTGTTTGCTTTTAAATATTTCTTGTACAGTTTTGAACTTTTCTATGCAGTACATTTTTTCATTTTCTTCCATTTTCTCACTTTCACGATCCAAATGTCCATAATGTTACAATGGCTTACAGTAATATTAAGTCTAATTTTTAGGAATGTGTTGATGAACACACTGCATTATATTAAAGTTGGCCATCATTTTGATATTTAAGTTTATGAGGTGCCACTTGGTGCAAAAAGTTTTCGGACCACTGACATGCACTATATGTCAACAACACCGTTGTTGTGAATAAGCGCATTGGAATCGAAAAATAAGCAACATGCAGCAGGTTTGTATGTTTGAAGGTGCCCAGTTTGGTGCTGATCCAAATTCGGATTGTTCAGCCCTGTCGGTGGTCGCCCGTTACAAATGGCTTTGGTCCTTTTCCAAGGGCCACCCCGGAACGGTACGGTCGTCGTAATTCTTACCCTGGTCAAGTTTGTCCGTCCCACATCGGTCATGAAACAGAACACGTGACGCGACCGACACGCGCCCATGACACTCCTGTTGTGGGCGGGGGGGCGTGTTGGGATGGGGAGCGCTCAGGGCAGCGCAAGAACTTTGGTGCCCTTTCTGCACGCCCTGCCTGCCCTGCGCCCTCATCCTCTTCCCCCCCACCCCTCCTGTCGCCATATGTTTAGATGCTGGCCAGAAGATTCGCCGGCGCATTGGGGTGGATCAGACGACCCCACAGAGGGAGGGAGAGCAGGGGGGGGCACGGCAGGGGGTGGCCTGCCAGTCAACTTCCAGTACAGGTCAGTACAGGACCGCATGAGCACCTCCCTCTCCCCCTCCTGCTCATACCCTCCATTCTGATGGCAGCCCACCCCCAACTCAAATCCAGCCGTGCTAAGTTTAATGCCACGTTGACACTGTAGCAATAAATAATCGAATAACTCGATTACCAAAAAAAGGGCAAAGCAAAGCCTCAGTCTCGAAAAATTCCAAAGTACGTGTGGATGGCGACCCCAAGTGGACAAAAGCACCTGCACCTCGAGCACGTTGTTTACTAACGCACCGCCATTTTTTTTAGCCGATTAATCGTTTGGCTAATCGATAGCATGTTGTTGTAGTTGCTTGTTGCTGTAATACTTGAGTGGCTCAAACTAGTGCAGACAAATTCCTTTGGCCAGTTGAGACGATTCCGATGATTCTAATTCTGAGAATACTCGATTCCAAAATTCTTCGGTAGCTGCAGCTATCGCTCGGCCTCAATGCCGCTCCCATTGAGGGCAGGATAACGAAGCGTATTATCTTTGCAGTCCCTCCTTGAATTCGCCTCGAGGCTTTCACAACTGGAATTGTTGTTGTGGTCAGGTGTAGCCAAATCCTAATCATTTGTGGTTGTCTGTTCTCATGGAAAATATCGTGTCATCCTTTTCAGTCCACGCTCATCACATCCAAAGCCGTGCGCCCGCGTTTGCTTGTAGCCTCATCCAAACACCAAACGTGGGGGCTAAAACTTATTACCATGTTCTCTGAGCACCCGTTGTGATGTCATAATGCGCTCGTGTTTGTTCTATCGCGACCAGACGGTTGCCATTAACGTAAATGACACATCTCGCGCTACTTCAACAGTGATTGGATTTAATGAGATACATGGGGATAGATCTCATGAATCTGACGCCTGGCTGGAAGTCTTAATAATGGGAAATTAATTAGTCTCATCGAAAGGCGCCGCTCACTGTTGCCGTACAATGCTGTGGTTTTTTTTCTTCCATACCTCAATAAAACTAACAATCATGGCTAGTCAGAACAGACTTAGTTACAGGACACATGAGCAACTGGACTCTGCAACGCATTAGCGCTCAGGCTCTTGCCTCATAGTGCTAATCACCAAAATGACATCATTGTTTTTTTTGTCTCTTCACATCGAAGCGTCACATATATTTCCGATGTGACAGACAAAGGCATTTCCCATCGAGAATGTCGTGGAGCCGCAGCTTTTGAAACACTTAGGTAGACTTGCGTGAGTTTTAAGAAGAGAAAGACGAGGTACAACTTGAGATGGTGGTTGGGGGGGGGGGATGATTCTTTTTATTTATGTGTTACGCTCTCTCTAACCCCCCCCCCCCTTTTTCTGATTTCCTTCTTCTCTCTCGTGCAGGAAGCATGCCCTTAACTGTCACAGAATGAAGCCAGCCCTGTTCAGTGTTCTCTGCGAGATCAAAGAGAAGACAGGTAAGTTTCGACTCGGCTCCTTCCCTTTTGATTCGGCGCGCCGCGCAAGTCGAAACCCCGCTCTGTCGCGCCTTCCCTCCAATAATGGCTTCCTCGCATACGAGCCGCTTCCTTCCTGGCCTCGGCGTACTCGCAAATGATTGAGTGTTGATTGTATTCGTTTGGCCTCGGCGGTGTCCGTTCTCAGCAAAATCACAACCGGGTACCTGCTGACTACCTACCGCAATCGGTATTGTTTTCAAATTAATAGGATGGGGGGTTGGGGGGGGGGAAAAAATAAAAAATACCCTTGCATAATCCTGACAGAAAATTCACACACTGGTTGACAGCAGGCAGATATGAAAAGAATCCGCGGGGGTTATTGCTTCACACAGCCAGTCCATTATAGCTTCTCGACATGCTATTTTCCGACGAGCTCCTCCAACGTCGACGCTCGCCGCAGCATAATGCAATTATGCATCGGTAATAAATTGCTATGCATATCAATGCGGCGCCCTCAGCCAAACATAGCATGAAGTCAAAAGAAGGAAACTCTCTCCAACCATATCATCGGATCTCGTCTCAACGCGATGTGATGGGAGGCTCCGTTTGAACACGTGCAATTATTTAGAGTTTAATCGCAGTCGCACAATTATTTGAAGCAAAAGCAGCTGGTTATCAGCCCCCCCCCCCCTTCTTGTTAGCTATTCCAGTCAGCTATCTGACAAATTCGAGTGCGGTTCAAAGGACGAAGGCTTAGGATGGCTGGCAGATTGATGGTTATGGTACTGTGAATGGGTGGGATTTTGAACCCCCCCCCCCCCCCCCCCCTCTCATCGCCTTGCCTCTCACTCGCCGTGTAGCTTCTCACCGAAAATCCTCTCTTGTTCAAATACAATTTGAAAATGCTGCACTGCTGCCTGCCGCGGCCCTCTGTCAATAATGTATTATTGCTCTCCGGTGATTGGAGAAAAGTACAGGCTAGGCTTTGAGTGAGTGGGGCAGGGTATAGCGTTTCCCAGGCAACCGCTGCCCTTATTTACCCTAATGCCATTCACTTTGATTTTCACATTTAGTCTCCCGGCCAACTAGAGAGAAGCTCCGTTCGTACTCGCCAAGCGGGCTGCTCGTTAAAAGCCCGATTCTTCACAGTGGAGGTGAAGATGCGTACAATAAGATGGCGAAATATTTCCTTTTTCTGCTTGGCCGTGTGCCACGCAAGCGCCATGGCTCCCCGCCGCACCGGGTTACCTGCTTTGCCATTTCTCTGCTCCCTCATAAGACCCCCTGCAGGCTCCATTATGTGCCGGCGGAATGGGAATTGACTTCTCTTCGCCGCTGCTTTCGGAAGAGCCAATCAGTAACCCTCGTGGATCCTCCACGCGTTTGATGCCGTCCCCACCCGCCACCCCAACCCATTGACATGCACTTGTCAGTGCATATACACACGCTCGCTCTTTTGCACACATACAGTACAAGCGCATTGAAGGAGGATAAAAGCAAAGTCGGTCTCTGGGTCTACTCCGACTGATTCGGCGTTGTCCTCTTCTCCTCTCCGCCTCAGCCTCACTCCCTTTCTTGAAAAAGAAGACTCGCTTTGAACTCGGGGGGGCTTTGATATGGTAATGTAATGGTGCCGTTGGAGGAGGGGAAGGAGGGCCGGTGGGGGAGGGGAGGTGAATTCCTCTGAGTGCTGCAGTTGGTTAGATTGTTTTCATTGTAAAGGAAATGTTCTGCGCAAATGCCAGCGCCCCCTTCTTGCTACATCGACCTACCGCCCACCCGTTCCCCACGCCCCGCCCTTCCCCAAACCAACAAATCCAACATCTGCATGAAACGTGATGCTCTTTAATAGTTGATTAAAAAAAACACTTTGAGGAAGAAAGTAAAAGCGACGGAGAATGATCAGAGTGAGGAGTTAGGGGCTCTGCTTCAACTCTTGTTCTCGTCTCGCACGCTCTCGTGGGGATTTACTGTAAAAATAGCTCGCGCGTAGTGCAATGGGACAGCATATGCCAAAAAAGCCCCCACAAGCTCGCGCGGTTCCCCTCAGAAGTTTTTCCGTTTAGTTTGAGCATCTTTTTGGCCGCTTTCTGTTTACCTTTCATGTTCTCCCTTTTGCCGTCCACGTAAACAACGGCAGCCTGTCACTCACTCCCTTCCGTCACAAGTTCCTTTTATTGTTGCCAATTTATTTTTCGCGGCTGCGTTTTGAATAAGATTTGAATTGTTTTCATGAGGAATTGACATGACAGTGTGCAACACTGCAGCTTGGAGATCATCAAAAAGTAGTGAAGACTTGGGGAGCAAAGAGTTTGATCTAAATGGTGTGGGTCTTGGTCGAAAATCGGTAGCTTGTTTGAGAATTTTAATCAAGAGCGTTAAAGCAGTCTATTTAACCAGGTATATATTAGTGCGATGCTTTATGTTATGTAAATAATCCTTATCTAGCTAATAGCTCATGTTGGACCAAAAAATATCTACGTTGCACTATATGGTGGGTATTTGTTGTCCAGAAAATGAAACCATGGAGGTTAAATTTATTTATATTCAAATCCAACCTGACTTTAGTGTTTGCGCTATTAATTTCATTGAACTGCGCACATGAAGCTTTGTGGATTGCGGGCCTCATTAAAGCGTCTTAATTATTACAAGTTTTAAAGAGCCCAATTTAGAAAAGCTATAAAATTTTATTGTTGTTCCCAAACCTATGGGCTACTATTATTGTATTTTTATGAAGCTTGATAGCAACTCTAACTCCGGATCCTCACATGGCCACCTTTTAATTATTTCCTGAAACCTCTCGATTTATATTAATGCAATGCAGCGGTGCAGGATTATCTCATTGCTTTTTGAGGGATCTCACTTGTGATGCGTGGTGTCCTGTCACTCAGCTTGCCCCCTCCCCGCCACCACCCCCTTCCTCTCCCCCAGAAGAGAATGGAAAAAAGATGGTGTTGGTGGTGGAGGGGCGGGGGGGAAGGGGGCTTGTGCAGGAGTGATACAAGGAGATTGATGAGGCAGTAAGAGCAGGAGTAATTACTCGATGTCCATTTCCCAAGCCAGATTGGCAGACGGCTAATATCACACAGACCCCTGGCCCTGACAGACGCATCAGCAACCCCGCCCCCAGCGCCCAAAACCTCAACCGCCACCCCCCAACTTAGGCACCTCAACCTTCAGCCCGGGCCTAATGGTGTGTGGGCCGGCTGACTTTCCCATGTGGCGTTATTCCTACAGGAACTGGACGCCTGGAGTTGGAGGATGAGGACACCTTAGTGTAATATTTCAGTGTCATAAATATGGTTTTGTCATGTTTGGTCCAACATGACAGCCTGACGAACTCAGAAATTGACCCTCGCACATCCAACCAAAAAACTGTGACCCCCCCCCCCCCAGGGTTGTCATCTGCAAACACCAGTATGAGGTGCATCACCAAGCATTATTTTTAATTCATTTTTAATGAATCCACAAAAACCTGGGGTGAATATTCAAAAGGCTGTCGACTCAATTTGCGCTACAGAAACTCTCCACGTTGCGCTTTTTAATCCACAGGTGCATATTGCCGCCATCGGGCCAAACCAAAAATTGTTTGCATCGGCTAAGAGAGCCAATTCACATTAATTCTCAAGAATGGTCAATAATTTGTCAAAATAACAGACCAATTTGTGGAAAACTACATTTACCTAAATGGAGTTATGATGTTAAGAGTTTTGGTTTGATGTGCAATTGACTACTCGGATACGTTTGTGTCCAATTGTGACAGTCTCAAGACCAACTCAGGAAATATTATGCAGTACTGGGTCAGCATCGCCCATACAGTGAACTCCGACCTCTTCATCTCTGGTCTTCCTCTCAGTATGTCGTGCTCCTCTCACACTGCTTTTAAAAGCCTCGCTCCTCTAAGACTCGGTCCCTTTAATCAAAGACATGTAAATATGTTCCCAGCTGGATTGCGCTAGGTTGGTGGCAGAGGGGTGGGAGAGCGTCAGATCCCAGCTCTTAATCCGGACTAATTAAGGATTAATTATAATTGATGGGCGCCTTTCCACCCCTCTGCAATTGTTCACAGGGCTATCTCAGAGTGTTTTACACCGTGTCATAAACGCAGGGATTGGCAGTGATATAGTGGGTGCCGTAAACCTACTTTTACACAAAGTTTATTTAAGTCTTCTGTGTGGGGGAGAAAAAAAAATCATCCCATGGTTACGGCGCTCTGTTTGGTTACATTTATCCAAACAAAGCAGGTGGAAATTTACACCAATGTGTTAATTTTGTGAGGGCGATTTTACACCTGTGTTACCGTAATTTTCGGACTATAAGTCGCGTTTTTTTTCATAGTTTGGGGGGGGGGGGGCGATTTATATACATATATATGTTTTGTTTTTCACTTTTTTGGGCGTTTTATGGCTGGTGCGACTTATACTCCGGTGCGATTTATAGTCCGAAAATTACGGTAATTCATTTAACACCTTCCTGCCATTTTGTTTTTGTGGAGCACACCTGCCCCCCCCTTTTTTCTTTTCTTTTTTTCAAACATATCAAATCCACTTAAAAATTAAAATTGCGCCCTCTGTAAATTTTAAATCTAACTCTGCGGGTCAGTTTGAGCCTTTTGCAAAACAACGTCCGCGATGGTATTTTGACCAAGCATAAATACAATTAGCCCGGCGGCTTTATTCCTCCGAGGTATATCAACCGGTGTAGGCTAAACATGTCGCCTCAGCTCCGTGACACCATCTGACTGTGTCATAATGCTTGTTCACGTGTTATAAATGAGGAGCGCCGGTCTGATCTATCGCTTAATTGCGGCATCATTTGCATAACAGTGCAAATTAACGACCTCTCAAATGAGCGTTCATTTTTCACAAAGTCTTTAGGAGCTCCTTAAGAGTCTGCGCTAATGAGCACAGGCGGCAGCTGGCCTGATGAGAGTCGACTGGGGGAAGAGGCGAGCCGCGCCGTCGCCGCTTTGCTTTTACGCCTTCTTCATCCTCCTCCTCTTCCTCTCGTGACATTTCACAAACCCGTGCTTTTCATCTTTCCCCGGGCGCAACGGCGCCGGTCGTGATATTACACCGGAGACCGACTCTTTGGAATCCTCGTTGCTTTATTGTTGATTAATCACGTTTGGAAGCGAAAAATAAAAACGGAATGCGCTGCCTGGCCGCAACCAGGAGATGCGCCGTCGATTGCAGGCGACGCAAGAATGACGTGACGTCGGCTATGGGGAATTGATCAGGAAAAAAAAAATAAAAATTAAAATGGTCGTCTGCGCTCCCCTTTTTGTGATCACACAAAATATGCAAATGAATAATTAAGACACAGCAAAGCCTCCATTACCTGACAACACTAATTGATCTATCCCTCATTAGTGTTAAGTGCGCTTCTGAGCTGGTGAGTTTGTTTGTGCTCGGGTGAGACGGTGTTTGTGTATGACCATTCAAGGTGGGGAGGGGGGGTGAGCGGCAGGGGTGGGGGGGGGGACTTGCGTCAGCGCTCTGGCATCCAATTCTCTCCCTTTTAGTTAATTAAGTGCTGATTAATGATGTGCTGGACCTGAAGTGTCGCCCAAGGTGTGAGTTGTCCAATTCCACACCTTAATCAGACCACATCGTGTTTACTGTGTATATAGAGGGAGATATTTATTTGTGTGTCGGTAGTGGAGTGGAGGGCTGCGTGCAACAGGACTCTGGTGAGCTCCCCAAACAGATGCTGATTAGTGTGAGCTGCTTAAAGTAGCAATGAACATATGGATTGTGCTCATTAAGTTGACTATACTCCCCCCCCCCCCCCCCCAAAAAAAAAAAACACCTTATTTATTACAGAAAAAAAGAGGAAGGGGGGTCGAGGCAGGAACATTGCTCGAATGTTGACATCACAACATTTTCATCGACTTAAAGCCCATTAAGGAAACATCTCATTTGTAATGCAGGCTCTTTAGTGTTGATGTCAGACAGCGTCCTCGTCAATGTCCCCGCCTTTCTTTTAACCTTCCAACGTACTAGCATCACAATATCCTGATTATTTCATCGATTATTATGAGCATCATGTGTACATAAATAGCACCTGTGACAGTCTAGCACCTTGGTAAGGTAAATTTGCGTCGTCTTTTTCTGTCCATTTTTATTATTATTATTATTATTATTGTGGAAAGATTTCCGTGTCCCAGTTCTCTTTATCTGTGTAATGAAAGGATAACTGATGTATTCACACTCCCATCTTTTCTCCCTCGCTGGCATGCCTCGACTCTGGATTCTTTATATTTCTGTAACCGCTCGGTGTCTCTTCCCCGCTTTGCACAAACACACACACACACACACACGCGCAGACGCACATCTTCTCCTGTGACTCCTTTTTGCAATTCTCCTTGGTTCTCCTTCCACCCTCCCCTCTCTCCTCACCTTCCCCCCCCCCCCCCCCCCACACTCTTCCTCCCCTTCCCCTATCCTTCTCTCCCGCTCCCTTGCTCTCTCCCAGTGAAAGGCTGAGAATACCCAAGGGAGCTGATGCAATTAAAATGCTAATCCTGTCTGTCTACAGAGAGAGGGAGAGGGGGGGGGCTGACAGCATGAGGGATTGCGGCTCACATGGAGAACTCGACTGAAATGGAGAACAGAAGGGGGGGGGGGGTGAGAGAGAGAGAGAGAGAAGAGGGGGTGCGCTGAAAGGGAGCGGGGGGAAGGGATGCGTGTTGGTGGGGGAGACGGAGTGAAAAAGGGGATGCTAGCGAGGGGAAAGACAGACAAGGATAAAGCTTGTGCTGTGAGCTGAGCAATGATATACTGACTGCGTTTAAGTCTTATCTGCCTGCGCCTGGGCGTGTGCGTGGACGGCATTACGCTTAATGTACATCACGCCGCAGCGTTGCTCGGGCTCCTCGCCCTTACTTCCGACCACGCTCGGCTGTTGTGTCTGCACAGCTCAGCGGCTCGCTGGCGCGACGCAGGAATGAGAATGATTATGTATGCAGCCAAAGCCCAGCTGGATAGCTTGAATATTTCATAGTATATGTTACTCGCTCCATCTCCCGGTGCCACGGCGAGGGTGGGAACATGTGCAAAGTACTGTAGGCCCTCTCGCGTCTTATCCGAGTAAGGCGAATTTAAGCGGCGCCGCTTCTCATTAAGTCGGCCGCCGTCGCCGAGCCGCTTGAGCAAAACAGCTTTTTGACGCCCTTTTGATGTCATTTTTCACGGTGTTTGCGGTGGGTGTGAGAAGGTGCGATAGCGACAAGCGGCGGCGAAAAAAAAAGGATTGAATCCGGTTTTTTTTTTCCGTATAGATAAAACGAGCTTACCTCATTTCCACGGCTTTACACAATCTCGACTCGAGCCGGCGTCTGCTACAATACCGCTAGACCACTAGACTGTGCTTGAGAGCAATGGTGGGTAATCACGGCTTAATTAGAGTAATTAGGGGAATGTAAGGGCATTAGGGTACAGCTGGGGGGCATAATGAGGTGGGGAGAGAGAGGGGGGGGCAAAATTGTGAGAAGCTTCTTCAGTTGCCCGCCGTACTGTACGTCAGCTTTGCGACTCCCTTGATTGCAGAGTCGAAAAGGCCTCTTGACCCCAACTTGTTTTATAGCAGCACCCAAAACTCCCGCGTCTACAAAACTTCAAAGAAATTTCGATATCAAACCAGGTCCAAAGAAATGTCACATAGTTCAATTTGCTCGACGTTTTCTGGCTAAGTAGTGGAGAGCCTGCTGGTGAATGACTGCAAGGGAGGAAAAAGTGGAGGGAAAATGATGGGCGAATCAGGGTCATTAGTTCAGGCGGCAGGGTCTGCTGCATTCCTGAGTCCTAAGATGGGGGAGCAGCAGAGCAGGAATGCGCCTTGGAAAGAGAAGAGACCGAAGCAGAGGGGAAGAAACAGGCAAGAAGGAACAAGAAAAGGGAGGGAAAAAAAGGGGGGGGAGGGAGTTGGAAGCTTTGCTACAAATGGTGGAACACTCATTTATCAAACGAAGGTTGGAGGGAAAAAAACTCAACTCATCTGCTATGGCATCTGGAATGTTGGAGCCAACTTTTTTTTTCTTTTCTTTTCCACATTCGTTAGCACAACAACCAACACGCTCTGCTCTGTAGCCGCTAACCTGTGTTTCTCTCCTGCTCTGAAACGTCCCCACAATGACTCACAAGAGCGTTGTACAAAAGCCGAGACGCTCCCAACGACCGAGTTTGTGCACCTTGAACTAACTAGCGGAATCCGTTAAGACCAACCCAGTTTCCTGCAGGATTAACTGTGTCATCCATATTGTAGGCGTGTGTTTAAAACAAACAACCGGGATTCGGTCTCCTGTTAAAAAAGAGAAAAAGTATTTTTGTGAGTTCTGACTTGAGTTATAACATTTTGATTGATAAGATTGTTGGAGTTTAATCTATGCTAATCGTTGTGTTTAGGGATTCATGGTGTCGAAACACAACGTTTGTGTGGTTTTTTTTGTGAAATGCTGTTGCCGTGGCAACATGCTGTTTGCCAAGAAAACAACTACAAATGACTCAGTAGCATCACTCTACAAATTTTAGCCCCCAGTCGTACATTTTAAAAAAAAATTATGAAAAATTACGGTCAGTTTCATCTTTACAAATTATTAGCTCGCAAGTAACCCCAAGTAAACTCAAAAGGCAACGTTTCCATGTTATTAGTCATTCTGAGAGAGCAGAGACATTCTCTCGCTGTCTCTCTCTCTCTCGCTCTCTCTCCAAGACGTGGACTACTTCTCTTTACCTTTCCAGAAGTGTGAAAGATTTAAAATCGACAAAAAGGCGGCAAAGTAAAAGATACTTGTCTGCGCCAGAAAGTTTCCACTAACAGAGTGTTATCTGGAGGTTTGTGTATGTGCGAAAGAGAGAGATGAGAGCGGGGCTGCGGGCTGACAGAGGTCCTGCTATAATACAGTGGTGGAGAGCAGCCACTGATAACTATACTTATGGCCACTGGGGCTCGTAGTGACAGCACATGCACTCCCATTACTGGTCCCATGCCTCATGCCCTTATCTCTGGCAGCCTGCCACCGAGAGACCACACTGCCCTCTGCTGCGCATCCCGAGCACAAGTTGGGGGCTCATTGGCAATTCAGTCGGCGACCGCTCGGGGGTGGGGGGGAGCCGACCCGACGGGGGTTGACAGAGCGCTTGGAATTTGGTGGCTTCGAGGTATAACCTAACAACATTTTTTTTTTAATTTCTCTCCATCCAGTTCTGAGTATACGAGGCGTGCAGGAGGAAGACCCCCCAGACCCGCAGATCATGCGTCTGGATAACATGCTACTGGCGGAGGGCGTGTCCGGGCCGGAGAAAGGAGGCGGGTCGGCGGCGGCGGCCGCTGCGGCGGCAGCAGCGGGAGGCTCGCCTACCGACAGCAGCATCGAACACTCCGACTACAGAGCCAAACTGGCCCAGATTCGTCAGATATATCACTCGGAGCTGGAGAAATATGAGCAGGTGTGCTCCTCGGGCCACTTGGAAATCATTTGGAAAGCTGTCAGTCACGTTAAAGACGTGTGCTATTTGACATCCAAAAATGATGTTTGGTTCGTTAAAGACAAGCACCACAAAAAATGGAGGGCTGGATTTATGTCTCAAAATCTCCCATAATGTTGTAGTTCTATTTAGCCCCGGAAAGTTCTTAGCCGTACTTTTCCATGACAAGCAGATTATCCAGTCAGAAAGAGTTAGGGAGCCGAAACGGTCTCTTCATATCCAGCGAGTCTTTCCTGTAGCACCTGACAGCTTTCTTTATCTCAGCGGTAGCTTTCAAGACGTGTCTCGGCTCTCTCGGCAGGCGTGCAGCGAGTTCACCAACCATGTAATGAACCTGCTGAGAGAGCAGTCTCGAACACGGCCCATCTCGCCCAAGGAGATCGAGCGCATGGTGGCCATCATCCACCGCAAGTTCAGCTCCATCCAAATGCAGCTCAAGCAGAGCACCTGCGAGGCCGTGATGATTCTGCGCTCGCGCTTCCTCGACGCCAGGTTTGCCCCACCCCACCCAGGTCGATTTGCATGTCTAGTTGTTAAGAATACTTGGAAAGGCCCGACTGGTGTGTGCGGTTTTTTTTTTTGCTTGCCAAGTAGCATTCCGTGCATGTCCCTGATTGTTTCCTCTCTTCATATCAGACGCAAGAGGCGCAACTTCAACAAGCAAGCGACAGAGGTGCTCAACGAGTATTTCTACTCCCACTTGTCGAACCCTTACCCTAGTGAGGAGGCAAAGGAGGAGTTGGCCAAAAAGTGTGGGATCACCGTGTCTCAGGTAATAGAATGAATGAATGAATCATCCAATTCATTAAAAGAAAATCTGTCATGAATAAATTATTTTATTTTCCGGTCCCTTATTTGGTTCCGTGACCGGCATTGATTGTCATCTTCCGTCCGTCCGTCTGTCCCCAGGTCTCTAATTGGTTCGGCAACAAGAGAATACGTTACAAGAAGAACATCGGCAAGTTCCAGGAGGAAGCCAACCTCTACGCAGTCAAGACAGCAGTGGACGCCGCCAACGTGTCGGCGCAAGCCAGCCAGGCCAACTCGCCGGCAACGCCCAACTCAGGTAACGCGAGTGACCTTCTCGAGAAATTGCCGATGCAGCATTCCGGATGGGCTTCGGATCCTCTTCTGTGCTTCTCAAACTTGAAGAATTTGTAGCCCTCCCAGTGTCACCGCAATGACCAACATTAGTCGGCCCAAGTATCGAAGCATCCCCTTCTAATTTCTCCCAATGCTACGTCATCTTTTCTGCCCTCGAACTACCAAGTGTGGCGTCTTCTTCATGTCGGGGTGATGGGGTTTGTCTCACGCAGGCGACAGCTACATTGGGCTGCGATTGCTCAACGGGGAGGGCATCGGCGCGGCACCCTCTCTCCAGCCGCAGGTACGCACTGAGGACGGCTGCGCCCGCCGACCTCACTGCCAGGGATAGCTTTCCTTTAGCGTAGCTTCCTTTTTGACCCTTGACCTCTCCTCCCCAGTCCCTATTCATCCCGAGAAAGTCCATGCAAGGCGCACCGGGGGCGTTAGTAGAATAATTGCAGGATCCAATCCTTGAGTCATGTTCGCGTGTCCCCCCCTGAGTACTGAGCGATCGTCAGCTTCCACCCTCGGGTGCAAATAGACGATCGGCACTTCCTGCCTTCATTGATCCCGCCACGCTCCTACAGACATCCCTCTTCTTGTTTTGTCCAGATACACTTGAAAAGAAAAAGTACCTAAGCATAAAATGTCATCAAAGTCACGACAATAGATTAACGTGATAAAAAAGAATAGTTTGAACCAAATTCTCATTTACTTCGGCACACTTGATCCCATCTTGATTTAATCAGGCATTTTTTTTTCTGTTGTGATTTCAACAAAAATCAAATGACATTTTATGACCAATTCCTGCAGACCTCCAGGTAACTCCCAAAATTCCGATACTTTTTCTTGCGAGTGTACGTTCCGCCGCGCAAACAGAACACAACTTGCGCCAGTGAGCTTTTTGTCGCAAGCGTCTCTCCAGCTCTCTGGCTTTTTTTTTTTTTTTTTTTTTTTGCCGTCTGCCTTTCCACGGCAAGCAACTCCAAAGTGTACTCGTCATGTTAGTTATGATTAAGATGAAGCGGAACGTTCAGTGGTCAACAAGACAGGCGGCGATGACTACAAGATTGCGGACACTCACTCGGCCATGTTGTTGTCTGCTTGTGGCGTCTGGAAGTAATGACTTTGTGTAGTTGCTGTGACTGACTGCTTGTGTGTGTGTGCGCGTGTGTGTGTTGACAGGTGGATACCCTGCACCGTGCTACACACCTGACGGGCGGCTATGAGGAGCTGTCAGGTAGCGGCCTCTACACCCCTCATCGCCTGGATGTGAGTAACTCATTAGCACACATCACCATTGTCGTTTTAATTTCATTTCAAGGGAGGCCCTCTTTTTTTTTTTTTTTTGTCTGTTTTTTTTCAACATTTGAAGTGTCTTCATAAAAAGTCTCTTTGGGCGAAATTCACAAAGGATCACACTTGTCACTCTGCGTAATCAGTAAAGCCGTGATCATTCATGAAATGAATTTGAAGCGCATTTTTTGCTATTCCAGGCTAACAGCTGGCAGGACTCAACCGACCCCCCCTCCGTCACCTCCCCTCCCGGCGCTCCCGGCAGCGTCCACTCCGACACCTCCAATTGATCCGAGTAGCATCCGCCTTCCGTCGTTAACGCCGTTTCCACTCGAAGGGGGTGGCGTTGGGACCCCCACCCGACCCACCCACCCACTGCCATCTTGGATTCAACGGGGTCATGTCATGAACACAACACCACTGTGCTGGAACGCAGGACAGCAACGCAACTATGGACTCCTCTCCCTTCCCCCCCTGCCCACACTTGATGTCCACACGTACACGTGTATCTGCTCGTTCTCGTAACACACGCTCACATTTCACCCGTGGC